>NC_092872.1:288837205-290037205 GCF_028372415.1 Notamacropus eugenii | reverse complement strand
TCTATGAGGCTGGCAGCTGCTGCTGCTCTTGGACCTTGCTTCCTTTCCACTCCAGTGAGACAGACATTTCCTGCCAAGTTGGTTACCTGCTTCTCTGGTCCTAGACCTATTCTGAGGTGGTTTTCTAGTTGTTTGGAGGGGAATGTGGGAGGGTTTCAGAGGACTCTTTCCTCCCTCCACCATCTTGGCACTGGTCTAGTTTTTGTTTTTGGTTTTTGTTAGGCTTCTGGCCAGCTTTTACACCATCCCCTTTCATCCCCATCAAGAGACTTCTTAATTCCTCTACTTTCTGCCATCAGAGAGGTATCATTTGCCTATCTGAGACTGTTGATATTTCTCCTAGCAACTTTAATTCTGGCTTTTGATTCATTCAGCCTGGCATTTCACATGAAGTACTCTGCATATAAGTTAAAAAATAAGGTGACAATTTCTTCCCCAATATGAGACCAGTAAGTTATTCCATGTTTTTAGTTCTGTTGGTTGTTGGCCCCTGTGCAGGTTCCTCAGGAGACAAGTGAGAAGATCTGGTGCTCCCATCTCTTTGAGGACTCACCATATTTTGCTGGGAGCCACACAGTCAAAGGTTTTAGTGTAGTCAGTGAAGCAAAAGTATTGTGCTCGTCCTTCACTGCCAAAAAAGACCATGCCATCAGAGAAATGATGATGACTTGCACTTGACTTTGCTTTGAGTAAGGGAGGGCTGTGCAAGGTCACCAGCTTCACTTCTTCTTCTGAACCATCTGAATCCAGTGACCAGATATTCATCAGGATGATTGGAGATGACCCAGGATGCACTGGGAGAACTTGGTCCATGAATAGACACAGCTGTCTGAATGGGGACCCAGCTAGCTGGGTAACTCAGGTCCTCCTCTCCTAGATGCCTTCCCCTCCCCTTCCTTCTCCTCTCCAAAGGAAGGTAAATTTGGAAGCAAAAGGGTATGTTTTTCTGGACCTCCCTTGTTTTCTCCATAATCAAGCGAATGTTGGCAATTTGGCTTCTAGTTCCTCTGCCTCTTTGAAAACTAACCTGCTCCCCAGTTTACCTCTCTCTCAGCTTACCTGTTGTTAAAGCCTACTCTGCAGCTTCTTAAGCATAACCTTGCCTCCATGTGAAATGAGCTCAATTGTTTGGTAATCTGAACATTCTTTGGCATTGCCCTTCTTTTGGATTGAGACATAAACAGATCTCTTTCAATCCAGTGGTCACTGTTATGTTTTCCAAATTTGTTGGCATAGTGAGTGCAGCACTTTAACAGCATCATCTTCTGGGTTTTAAATAGCTCGGCTGTAATTCCATCATCTGCATTAACCTTATTGTTAGCCACGCTTTTGTACTCTCAGCTATAATAGGGAAATCTGAAGGGAGACAGGGTTTTGGAGAAAACAGTAATGACTTCATTTTCAGACAGGTAGAATTCAAGATGTCTACTGGACATCCAGTTCCAGATATCTGAAAGGCAGTTGGAGATGCCAGACTGGAGGTCAGTAGATGGGGTAGGGTAGGATGGGTGGGTCTGAGAATCATCAGTATAGAGATGGTAATTAAATCCTTGGTTGCTGGGATCACCAAGTGAAGTTGTAGAAGAAGAGAACCCAGGACAGAGCCCTGAGGGACACCTACAGTTAGAGGGTGTGGTCTGAAGGAGGATTCCCGCAAAGGAGGCAGAGTAGTGGTCAGAGAGAGAGGAGGAGAACCAGGGGAGGGTGTCTTGATAACCTAGAGAGAAGTGAGAATCAAGGAGAAAAGAGTGACTCACAGTGTCCAAAGCTGCAGAGAGGTCAGGGATGATAAGGGGTGAGAAAGGTCATTACATGTGGCAATGAGCTTACCCCCTATTTCACTGGGAAATGAGGTTAGCTTACTTTTCTACTTGTGCCCTTGATCCCCTCCCCTCTTCCTCTGGGAGACTGACCTCTTAAGCATTTGCTTTTTCTTCTCTTCAGTCTTTTTGGATCCACTGGTTCCTTCTATGCTACCTACAAACATGCCCAGGCCTCCCATTTCTAAAGCAAAACTAAACAAACATCAGAAAAACAACAACACCCTCCCCCCCCCCCCAAAAAAAAAGATTCTTGCCTTGACCCTGCCATATTTCCCATTCACAACCCAAAACTAGAGTTCTCAACACTAGATGCCCCCATTTCATGACCTCTCCTTTATTTGTTAACTCCTTGCAATCTGGCCTTTTGATTTGACTTCAAGTGCTCTCGATAAGGTCACCAACAATTGGCCAAATCCAACACCCCTTTTCTGTTTCATATTCTAGTAAGCCTCTCTGTTGCTTCTGACACCAAGGGACATTCATTCGAACCTTCCTCCCTTGGCTCCTGGGACACTGCTCTCTTGAGTCTCCTGTCAACAATCACATCATCATAGATTTAATTGAATTGAAATTTGGCAAGCATTAATGAAATGCCCACTGTGTAGGAAAGGGGAAAAGCACAGGATATAAGGGACTCCTGGACATGGAGTCTAGAGCCTGGCTTCAGATACTGCCTCTGCTACTTGTGATTGGAGTGACCCTGGGTAAGTCAACTGAAGCCTCTCTGGTCCTCTGTTTCCTCAACTCTAACATGAGCTGGTTGGATTGATTTCAAAGGTCCATTTTGTCATTAAAGTTATGATCCATTTTCCCTAACAACCCATGACTTGGATATCATCCCTTCCCCCCCATATCCAGCAGCTGTGATTTCCTTCCTCTCCTCTGACCCTACCAGCCTCCCCCTACCTAGTGCAGGTCCTAGTCACCTCACACCTGGACTAGTAATGGTGCTGGGGGGGAGGGGGAGCAGGGGTCGGTCTACCTGCCTCAGGTCTCTCCCCCCACCCCAGTCTCTCCTCCATTCAGCAAATTGACCTTCCTAAGGTGCAGGCATAATCATGTCACCCCCTAATTCAATAAGCTCCAGCAGCTATTACCTATTACAAGGATCAAATGTAAAATCCCGTTTGGTTTTCCCAGTCCTTCATCATTTGACCTCTTCCTGCAGGGCAGTGCCACTGGTCCCCTCTCTCTCAGGTCACTCTCACTGCTGTCCCCTATCCCTGGAAGTCTCTCCCTTCTTGTGCCTGATTCTTGGTTTCTCAGGCTTCCTTCGAGTTCCTTGGGGATACTCCTTGGTGCTGGTTCCCTTTCTCTGGAATCACCTGCAATTTATCTCCTCTGAACCTTGCATGCTCATGGTTCCTCCTGTGCTGTCTTCCCTATTAGACGAGGAGCACCTTAAAGGCAGGGATTGCTTGGCTATCCTTGTATCCCTAATGCACAGTGCCTGTAACATAGTAGTATTGATACTTATCATATAAATGTAATTCGATAACAAATACAACACGAATATATTGTACATCAACCTGTACATATTCACGTAATGGAGACAAGTAAAATATAATTAATATGTCACTAAGTTGTTAATGCTAATTGACTGTCATCTCATATACGAAGATGAGCAAATAGAAATCCACACAAAATCACTTTGGGGATTGGGTGAGGAAGTGGTAAAAACAAAGGGAAGGTGGATCAGGAAAGACTTTGGAGGAGGCAGCTGGTGAGGTGAGCTTCAAAGGAACCAGAGTTTCCAGAGATGGGGAAAGAGAGCGAAGACGGGATGCTCAGCTGGAACGTCATGTCTGGAGAGCTCAAAGGGGAGTAATGTGAAATCACCCAGGTTTTTAAGGGCTTTCAAGGTCCAGCAGAGGAATCTGTACTTGGACCTAGAGGCAATGAAGAATTAAACCTGCTGGAGAAGGGGAGGGTCAGGGTCGGATCCACATTTGGGGTAGATCAAGGTGGTTGCTTCATGGAGAGTAAATGGCAAGGGAAGACTCGAGGCAGCAAGTCCAACAAGGAGGCTGGTCATTTTACAGTTGAACAAACTGAGGCCAAGAGAACTGGGCATGAATCTAAGGATTTTAGACACATGGTGACTCCAAACGCTACTTCCACCTCTTTGGCTGTACTCATCATCCGTCTTTTGTGCTCTCCTCAGGGCTGTCAGGTCTCCTAGCTTAGTGATCACTGCCATGCCTACAGATATACTTCAGATCCCTCTCCTGAACTCTGATCTGTATCACTCATTGCAGCATATCCAATCCTTTAGCCCACCCTGGCTCCAGACTGCTTTGCTTCTGTCAAAGCTACCAACCACCAACCAGATAATTCTTGGTTCTTCCTCCTCCCCAACAGCCCATCAATGGCCATGTCATGACTGGATTCCCCCCTTCCCCCATCTGCCCTCTGGCTCCCATTCACACTTCCAGTCATTTTGTGTTATATTCTAGTTAAACTGGTTGAGCAGTGAGGACAGCGAGGGTTTCTCCTCAGTCCTGGTGCCTGGGGGTCCATACTTTCTCTACCTCTCCTGCTTACTGGTTACTCCAGGCTTTCTGCAAGGCTTGGCTAAGCTGCCACCTCCTGGGTAGTTCTCCCAATCCTCCGGGTCCTACATTCTCTCTCCACAAATCATTACATTAATCTAGTTGCCATGTGCATCATATTCCTAGTAGGATAACCTGCAATTTGAGGGCAGGCACTTTCCCATTTTTGTTTGTCTCTCTGATACATGACACTCTGCTTCCCCAGGGAGCCACTTCAGTAAGGGATTAGCAGAGTGTCTGCAGTGGCAAAGTCTGGCCTCCACTACTAAGTCATGCATATGGCATTAGTGTTTCACCCACTCCAACAGACTTTGATTAACCTCTCCCCAAACATTTCAAGTAAATCACTCAAAACCTAAGTCCTCCAGATAAGTTAGCATCACTTTATATTTAGCTAACTTTTCCATATCCCCCTCCCTCCACCCATGCTAATTTTTGGTCCAGATCTGGGAGTTTTTGAGTGTTAGGAACTCCAGTTGAGGACATGCCATCTTCTGCCAAAATTGGGGATAGAGAATAGTCTGGGACAGAGTGAGAGGTCAGATGGTCTGCCTGGTGACACAGAGTCTGTGATATGTCAGCGATGCTATTTGAACCCTCCACCACCTCAAACCCCCAATTTAAACTTCACATTTCTAACATGACCTGGTATGGGAAGTAATAAAGTCCTGTTGTCCACATTCCTAGGTGATAGGGGTTGTGACCTAGCATGGACAGGTTAGAGGTCAGAAACTAATACACAAGCCCAAGGATCTGTGTGAGGAAGGGCCTATCAGAGAGGAGAACATGAAGTCACATGGCCAAAGGACAGTATCTCTGGAAATCCAAAGTTCAAAATTCTATAAGGGTCCTGCTTCATCCTGACCTGGTTGAAGTCCTTCCAGGGGCCATGCTGGAAGCTACAGGTTCCTTCAGGGGAAGAAACGTACACCTTCCCTACTCTGAACTCCATTTTAAATAAATTTTACTTGATACCTTTTTTGTGTGTGTGTCAAGTTTGTCTCTAACACTGGCACTAGGCCATTAAGGCTAGTGAGTACTGAAACAAGGAAAAAGTTCTGTTTCCACAGCTTTGTGTGATCAGTCATGACCTAGCATGGTCAGGTTAGAGGTCAGAAACTTATGCGCAGGCTTGAGGGAAAGCCTATCATAGAGAAGAACATGAAGTCATGTGGCAATGGATGATGTGGTGGAAGGTCCAAAATTCAGAACAGTAAGAAGCTTCCTTTAGTCCGAACATATTGTAGTCTTCCTGTAACCTTACTTGGAAAGCTACCCTTCATTCACAGGGGAATGAACGTAAAGATTAATAAAAGCTTTCCTGATCTCACAAGTATTGTTATTTGTTCAAGGTGAGCATGTTTCTCAGTTGGGGGCTTGTTAGTTGGGCTCATTTCTCACAATTTGGGGGCTCTTTCAGGATCTTTAGCATCAGAAAGGAAGCTTGCTTGTGGGGGATGGGAGCGCACCCATTGGTTTTCAGTGGCCCAAAACTCCATACTCAAGCTTCTCCTCTTCTGACTGCTAACTTCTCCAGGACTGTTACTCAGGACTGAACTCAGGAACGAAGGTAAAACAACAGACTGAACGACCAGAAGCTGTGTAAGTCAGGGACCTGAGCAACTGCAGGAAAATATCAGTGGCTAAGTACTGCTTTGTCTGTCTCTGGATCTTAGGCACTACCAGTCCTTTGAGGACCTTCAGAATATAAGTCCTAAGATGGAAAGTGAGCGCTCTTAGGATAATGGTAGCAGGAAGGGGATAAAGAATCCTCTGAGTATTCCTTTGGAAGCCCGTTTGAAGGAATGCTGGCTATATTCCTTCCCCCATCTGCTCCTGAAAGACAGCAGAGAGGGGAGAATCTAGATTCTGGGACGGATCCTTTTAAAATTGGCTAGAAATCAGTTCAGAGTAAATAACAACTCTGGGTTTTTGACCGTCTGAATTAGAGTTTGAAATTGATGTGCGCTCAATAATGCTTTGTTAAATGTCTTTTCTGTATGTGCTGGAGAAATGTTTCGTTAAATTGTAAATGCAGTCAGGCAGCTAGGTTTCCTCATAATCTTCCCCTTTCCCCATCTTCCCTCTAGAGCAGTTTCAGAGAGGGGTGGGAAAGAGATATAGAGAGGGAGGGGAAGGAGAGAGAGAGGGAGAGAGAGAGGGAGAAAGGGAAACAGAAAGGGAGAGAGAGAGGAGGAGAGAGGGGGGAGAGGGAGGGAGAGGGAGGGAGGGGGAGAGGGAGAGAGAGGGAGAGAGGGAGGGAGGGAGGGAAAGAGATCTTTTGCTGTTTTGTTTGGTCTGGTTGCAGGAATGGTGTTTAGCAGAGAGTTTAAAAATAAATCTTTCTGTATTCTAAACTCTGGTGAAGTATTTGAATGTGAAAAGAAAGATAAAGGAAAGGAAACCTTTTTCCCCTCAGATTGCTGTTTGCAGAGTATTCAACTTAAAAAAAAATGTGACTCTCTTGATATGTAAATTGTTAGGTTCTTAACTTCTAGGGCTTCTTTTCTTTGAAGGAGCGGGTAGGCTGGGAGGGATAAGGTGAGTATTTGGTTTATTTGAAATGTAAAAGAGGAAGGATATGGGTGGGATTGTAGAATGTCCTAGTGCTTGAACCTTGTGCACAAGGAGAAGTTATTCCCTCCCCCCAATCCCACTTCAGAAAATGTTTAGCCTGATTGGGAAATCAATAGACAAAGTTATGGAAGGTTATGGAATTTAAAAATTGTTTACTATGATTTGTAATTATTACTATTTGTTATTAAGCTCCCAAGCCCCATGTTTGGAAGCCATGCCTTATCAGCCTTTTGCCTGGGCTAGGTAGGCTCTTTAGTTAATCTGATTCAAAACCTTTTTTTTTTTTTGCAATAACTGGGAAGGTCTTTCCCCCTCAGATAGCGGAGGGGCAGACCAATTCCTACCTCACCTCTAGAAGAATTTGTTTTGTAATGGAAATTAGCAAGTAGAAAGAAGAGTCTCAAACAGGCAGTCTGGAGTGAAAAGCTGAGTTTTGATATAATGAGATCTCAAAGCTAAAATCTGTACTTTATGTTTAAATTACATCAATATATCTGATACCAATGTGTTTAAAATTGCAAATTCACTTTAGATTTTCAGTGATTTCTTTTAGAAGCATCAACTTTCTCCAGATTCTGAAAGATGAAGACAAGGAGAGTAAGTATTTAGGCAGTCAATTATTTAATCTTGAAACTATGGAAACTTCTGCCTGGGGAGACTGGCAAGGCCCTATCAGCATTAAATTTCTTAGCTCTCTGCCTGGATCAAAAGTCTAGGCTTGGAATACTGGCATATTTTATGCTAACCTGAGGAGAACAGGTATGATTTTAAACTCTTTGTAGAACTTCATATGCTTTTCCTAGTATTTACACTGAAATTTCCAAGGGGCCTGGAATGAGAAACAGGAATACTTAGGAAAATTCTTTATCTGATGGATATTGTTTTCTTTAAAGTAGCAAGGTATGTGACTTAAGGAAAAAAGGGTTAAAATGTTTATCACTAGTAATTATAAATCCAGATTTGATGTGATTCAAGTCAAAATCTGTCCTGAAGGAATAAAGAGCAGCATCTTAAGAGTGCTCTTCCTATCAGGATTAAGCAGAAAAAGATATTGTTATTTGGCATTTATGATTATAAGGTGCTGGACACAAGGATGGGCATAGATACAACATTAATCTAATATAATTGTTACACAACTTTAAAATTTGGATTTTGCTATATATAGATTATGGTTTTAAAAGGGTGTGATAGAAATTTGATAATTTGAAACTTATATTTGGTTATAAATCAGCAGTGATAATGCTGATGTTTGCTATATAATGGTAGGTTTTCTATTTGAAATCTTGGCTAAAAAGATTTAATTCCTGAAGTATCTCATTCTTCCAGAGTGAGTATAATGAGGGAATAAATAAGCTTGTGAATCATCAGCCTGTAAAGTTGGCCATTAATCTCTTTGATTTTTTTAGGCTGGAATAGGATTCTAGGACAGATAGTTGTTAGTAAAGAGGAATAACTTATGAGTTATCTTGCCTTATGGTTGACTTGTAAAGGAAAGTTGGATAATCTGAATAATGGGATTGAGAGATTTGGAAAGATAAATAAAAGACTGGATTGAAAATATGAAAGGCAGATAAGATTTGGGAACCTTTCAGATGGTTTGAGTAAGTTATGAAGGTGTGAGGAAGTATTTTAAGAAGAAAGAAAAATCATGTAACTTGATTTGATAATTAATAGCTCAATCAAATCTGAGATGACTATCTGAAAGGATTCCAAGCCAATATTTATTTGCTATTTAAGACTTTATGGGACTACAATTTTACCATTGTTTTAAGCTCTGATTACAGGAATAAGTTGTTTTGAGTTATCATGAAGCCAACTGACATGGACTGGAGGCTGAGAATTGCTAAAGGTGGATATTTGGGGAGAGTTTTGAAGACCTTGGCCACACAGCCTGAGTAGGAACTTCCTAATTCTATTTCCCAACTTTGCTATGTCCTTTCTGAAAAAGGAAAATTCCCCCATGTGATTACTCCTAAGCCCTGCTTTCAGCACTTAGTGAACACATGATTAGCTGTTAATACTGACTCACTACTGGAATCAAGCAGAGTTAAGGAAGTTCTTTTCTTCTGTTAAGATATATGACACTGTCCCTCTTTTTCTTTTATAGCAAATTTCTGTAGTTAAAAAGTTATATTAAATGATTATCACGTAACAGAATGGGGGTCCACGTGGTGGTAACAACATGAATTTCTGTGCTAGGTGATGTGGAAATGCAGTCACCTGAATGGATAATGAGTCCCTTAAATTTTAAATATCTAAATGTTATATTAGGAACTGCATTGCTAAATTAATGATTAATTAGTTAAGCTGTTATGAATTCTGTGTAAGAGTTTCTGTGTTGTCGAATTCCTATTGAGAAAATGAGAATCCTTGAAAATGCACACACACACAGACTGTTACATCTAAGGATGCATTAAGTATGTTAAAAAGTTTATTTCTGCTGTTAAGAAGGAAGTTTTAACTTTAACTTGTTTTTGCTATAAATCAAGCATTTACAAAAGTATGTATGTGAAAGGAAACTTGGTAAATGTACAAAGGCCTTGGTTTTAGATCTTTTGTAATTTTTGTCAATTAAATTTAAGAGGGTTTTGTGATAAATTGTAAACTGTTTTTAAGATGAAAATATTTCTTGTGTGAAGAAATAAATGTTCTATAAAATCTTCTGTATGATTTTTGGAAGGCCTACCAAATTTATATTCATAAGCTAATTTGTTATAACTTGAGGTTTTATGGGGGTTGGAAGATAAGGGACAAAACAAGGGAGACCAGGAATTTTATGCTTTCAGGAAGCTCTGTGATAAATTTAAGACAGTCTCCTGGCCCCATTCCCCTTTTCTTTTGAAGTCCAGTCATTATTACAGAAGAATTTCTTAAGATCTAATCTGAACTCAGAGCTGCTCAGAGAAAAGATGTTAACTCTTTCCTATTGTTGAAGAAAAAGAGGGGTGCCAGCCCAACCCTGGGCCCCTAAGGCTGGAAAAGCCTGGAAGTATCACCCAAGTGGCTGTCTTGTCTGAAGCTAGAAAGCAGTGGAGCCTCAGACTTGAGTGAACTCACTTTGTTAAAGTTGTAGTCTCTATGTATATCGTAAATGTTTTGTATATGGAGTTCCTAAATAAGGAATTTGTTTTGGTGATAATCCCTAGTGATTGGCTTTTAGGACAAATTTAAGATTTAAGATGTAAGTCTTGGTAAAATTTTTGATTAGTGAAACCTGCCATCTGATGTAAAAGCCTTTGGGATCATTACTAATTGTGTTCTACTACTCAGAGAGGAACGTGATTGTTACAGGCAGAAGTTTAACTCAGGGGACAATTCTGCCCTCAGTCTGGGATGAGATCCTTCTGGCTCAGTTTCCCCATTGTGTTCCTCTGAAAAGAAATGCTTTCCTACTTGACTATTTCTGAGTCTGACTGTAAAGTGGAGAAGATATCTAATTAGGTCCTTGCTTTTCATCTTCAGGGCATGTTCCTATAATCAAAGTAGATAGTTTCAGAGGTAAGCACAATGCAAGTAGTGGAATCTTGCTTTCAATTAATTAGATAAATGGGTACTCTGGCATAGTCTTGTGAAAGATAAAATCCCTGAAATAGAACATTCTTTCTGAATGTTATGGGAATAATTAGATAAAGGAAAAGAAACAAAAGTATAAATGTGATGTTGAATCATTGTTCCATAGAACAAGACTGGGACTTAAAGTTAACTGTAATTGCATGAAATTGTGGAGGTTAAGGGTGCTTAGGACCCAAAAATAGTGATACTTTGTCTTGCTGAAATGAATTCAACCCAAGCCTTCTTTCAGCCAAATAAAGTCAGTTTGTTGGGGTTTCTCAACATCAGGTAGACTCTAAGGGAATCTGAGCATTTGTAATGCTAACGTAAATGGGCCAACAGAGTCTGAGCACTTTCATGGAGATAGGACTATTTTATTTACAAGAAGGACTGAGGAAGGAGTTCAGGGGGTGGTCCCAGTTGGTCTGGGCCTTCCAGAAATGGTCTTACTGGGAGTTGTCAGTACCCTGGAGATTTGGGTTGATAGGATTAAGGGTGGGAAATTGAACAGAGACTTGGGCATAGCGATAGGGAAAAGCTTATGGGCCTCAAGAGAGCCAGTTCAAGTGTGGAAATTCAGGGAGCTTTCAAGGTGAGGTTTTCCAGGGCCCTTTTAGACAATGGGACTAAAACTTGTTTGGGGTAAGGGAAAAAGGTCCCAAACTTGGAATAAGGTCTTTCCATGTTACTAAGTGATGTAAAAGCAATCGCGTATTAATAAAATTGATTGAATTAGTTACTAAGATTAAATCAGAGACATCTTTAGTTTGGGGAAAACAATTTCAGTCTTTTTCTCAGAGGCAGGTAACCTCTGGTAATATTTTGCATTGAAGAAAAGTTAAATGTTTCCATTTTCATTTGAATTCACCTCATGAACATAAGTTGAAGTTAGTGTTTGAACTTATCATATGTGTAGCTCATTCTTTTAGACTGAGCAGTGTTAGAAAGGTATAGAGAAGCTTGAGAAACATGTAAATCTATCAGAGCAATAACTTAATGATGACTGTTATTTAATCAGAAAATAAAACATGTATAGAAAGGCATGCAAGTTACTTAACTTGCTTCAAAGATGTTCCTTGGTCAATGTGAAATTATAATCATATCTGAAACTGACTGTTGGAGCTTGCTATTTTAAGAATTTATGGGACTACTGACTGTTCTTCTGAGTCTAACTCCAAGTGAGCCTGTGAGATGCTGACATGAACTGCAAAAAGCTGATCTCAGGGGAAGGTTGGGAGAATGTCTGTTCCGCCTGAGCTGAGGTAGGATTCTCCTGCCTCAATTTCCGCACTGACACCTGGCAGACTTTAACTCTGGTGATAATGTTTGATATAAAATTTTGGAATAATCTCTTTGTTCTCTCTGAAGCAAACTCAGAGGGTGTCTCTTCCTATGTCAGCAAAAGCCAGCCAAGGCTGACTCTACATTCCTTAAGGAGACCTTTAACCTAAGACACTATCTTGAATAATGGGATGTTTTCCATATCTTAATATTTGTAGACCTACACTATGTTATGGCATGTTAATGGTAAAGAAAACACAGACATCTTAGGTTGTAATTTCTATTGAACTTTGTTTACCCTTTCCTATGTCAGTTATCTGTTTAGGGCAGGAAGCCTACCACTTACTAGTGGTGGGATTTCCGAGACATATGTTTACCCAGCTTGGAATCCCAAGGCCTGACCAATATTGCTTTGTTAATTGTCCTGTCTTACTGAATTTATGATTTGTTCAACTAGGAGAGTTCTTTTCTCACGGCAAAATGTATATAGGCCAGAAGATTTCTGCACTGGGTAGCCAGAACATTTCTGGCTCCATAATGCATTATGTAACTGTTTTCTTTATGGGGAATTGATCAATTAATTAATTAAATCATAAAATGTATGCATTTAGCCATGTTGCCTTTTCTTAACAAAGTTTTCAGGTCAACACTGGCTAAATGCCAGTTGACAATCTACTCCTGCCTGAAACTGACATGAAGTTAGGGAGATGTTCCCCTGAAATGTCCCTACTCTTAATGGAAATTTCCTAAAATCAAAAGTTTTGTAAGCATAATACCAGATCTATTAAATAACAGATTATTGCTAGGGGAACATCTGAGGTTAAGTCCAGAAGTTAAGCTATTAGTTTAGGATTTTAGACCAATAACAATAAGTTAGGGTCCTTTAATTCTTACTTATTAATAGTATGGAGACAATCAGGTAAAGGGCTTATGAAGTTAGCATGTATAGTTAATATTTTTGTCTCAGTTGATTAATGCTAAAAGAGGAATGGTTTGTGGTCTATCTTGTAAAAATGCTTTAAAAGAAGCATCACATAACCAGAAGTTGAAATTGTTTTATGATATGATATGCACTGTAATAAAAAAATTTTACTTATTGTATTTATGTATGTACTGGAGCCTGTTATTAATTCCTTAGTGAAATCTCATCCTCCTGATGGGGGAAATGAATAGTGAATTAAGGTAAAATGTAAAAGCTGGGTTCTAATTTGAATTTCTTAAACATAACAACTGACTAAAGTTCCAGTTTTGATTTTGTAAGAGTGATGGGAGTATAAACCTTAGGAATGGTCATCTAAAACTGTATCAAGGTCAATTTTGTAGGAGAGTGGACATCTGGATTTCTACAAGAAGATGCTGTGTTGAAGACGGGCTTGAACAAGCATCCAGACCAGAAAATTGCATCAGATGATGTTCCTCCCCAGACTGCTGTATGATATGCAACTTCTAAAAGGACGATTCATTGACTTGCCTTTGACATCCACATAAAGGGTAGATAGACGAAGGGAAGAATTTATAGGGGAAAGAAAGTGAGGAGATATTAATTGGATTTAATAAATAGAAAAAGGGAAGAGTTGGTGGCAAACAAGGAAGAAGCTGTTTCCACAGCTTTAGATTTGTGACCTAGCATGGTCAGGTTAGAGGTCCAACACTTACACGCAGGCTTGATGAAGTATCTGAGGGAAAACCTATCAGAGAGGAGAACATGAAGTCATGTGGCAATGGATGGTGTGGTGGGAGGTCCAAAATTCGGAACTATACATTAGTCTGAACATATTGCAGTCTTCCTGTATCCTTACTTGGGAAGCTACCCGCTCATTCACGGGGAGTGGACATAAAAACTGGTAAAAGCTTTTCTGACTTCACAGCAAATACTGTTCTTTGTTCAAGGTGAGCATGTTTCTCACAGTTGGAGGCTTCTTAGTTGGGCTTATTTCTTACAGTACAATGCATGATGGAGAGACAAAGAGTCAAGTTTTTCAAAACTAAGTGGCAGGATGCATTTTTCCTTCCCAATATGTTTTCTACACAAATCTGGAGCATACAAGCACACTTGAAAGTGAAAGAGGGAACCACTCGGATTCCACCCTAGGTGGCAGGAGATGAAGGACATGGACAAAAGGATCATCTAATCCAAGAGAAAAAGAAACCAAACTAATCATTATAAATCACTACGCTTTATGGGCAAAGAAAAAAAAAACTTACCAAAAGTTTCCAGTGGGAGAGAACAAAACATTTCCAAGTTCACTAAAATAAAGTTTGTGCAGAAAGAAAAGAACCTAGAGATGATTCTGTCCGGCAGCTCCTTTTGCCCTTGGAACATCCTTGGAACAGGAATAGTTGGGGTGTAGGAGCCAGCAGAGGGAGACACCCGTGGGGACAACACTCTTATGTGTCATTTCTCCAAGACTTCTGCTTTCTAGAATTTTAACAACTTCTGGCAATGTGATTTATTAAGAACACTATCCTAATCTGCATCAGGAAGTGGAAAGGCCCAGGCTAGACCAGGAGTGGAAAACCTGGAAAGTCCTTTCAAGCTGGAGGTTCCCAGGATGGACCTGACACCTGGTACACACAAAATCATCTCTGGGCCCTAAACTGTGATCTCCAAAATGAACTACACAAAGTAGTCACCCACTTCAATGCACATCCCCATCTGCTTCCACAAAATAATGGGGAAAGGGATTCTCAGAGCTTGGAAGAGCCTGCCTCAAGGTCAGGAAGAGCTGGGTTCAAGTCCTTCCTGGCTCTTTGACCTTGAGCAAATCACTTGAAGTCTCAATGCTCTAAGTGACTCTATATTGTAGAGAAGGTGCCAGCTTGTACTGGTCCCTATCTATCCCTCTGGCCCATGAGCTTTTGACTTCCTTTTGTATCACAGATCCCCTTTGGCAACCTGCTGAAATACTGGATCTCTTCTCACAAAGTTTTTAAAAACACAAGACAGATGCATACAACTGCAAAGGAAATCCATTATATCAAGTTATCAAGATACATTTAACCTCATCCCTGCCAATTTCATGGACTCGAGGTTAAGAACGCCTGTGCTAAGTCCCATGTTCAAAGCATCCTGCTAGGACAGAGAAAGTATTTTACTTTGTACTGAGGGATACTGAGCTTATCTAAAGGGACAGAACATTGACAGCGAAGGTAATGGGGGAAGGCTTCTTTTTATCATCAAATATAACTTGTCTTCTTACATTACTGAGGGTGCCCATGCACGCCTAGAAGGTAAGAGGGTGTGTGTGTGTGGGGCGGGGCGGTGCTGACTACAATGGTGGTTTGGACTTTTGTTTTTGAATACTATCAGGGTCTCAGATGATGAGGGGCCTTGAGGCTAGTGGATGATCCTTTGGAAAGGATTTATGATAAAGATTCAAATAAGATTATTCCAAGTGGATAAAGTATGGAAAATTTGCCCCCAGAATTAGAGAAGACTCACACCATAAAAGTCCAGGATCCATCCCAATACCACCGACAACATATAGAACCCTACAGAAACAGCTGCCATTGAGGTGTCCACAGAAGGAAGACCCTTAATACAGGTAAGTTCTTACTGAACTAGAAAAAGGATAAAACCTTTCAGACACACTGTTTCCTCATAGATGCCAAGGACAGAGACTCTGGTTTGTCTCTAGTTGCATATGAACACAATGGATAGATGCTAATTAAGTCTCACAATATTTTCTTGTTAATCCCTCTAAAATGGCAGCTGTCTGAATCACAGGTCAAAGACCTGGCCGAGCAGGTTGGCTACATCTTAACAAAACAAGAGATGAAATACCCAACCTACCTTTGGTGGATCCCTTCCTCCTAACAGAGTGCTGCTTTCCAAGATTAACTGATGGCTAATTTCACAGGAATTCACATTTTAAATAAAATATGGAAAAATGTCCAAAAACACAATGAAGATTCAATTAAACATTTAAAATTTATTAAACTTTTTGATCAAAATAGTTGAACAAACATATACAATCCCATTGTGTGAGTACTGGAGTATTAGAACAGGGTGGGGCCCCACCTCTGCACCCTCAGACTTTCGAATGGCATCACAACCAGGAGATAAGGGAGTAAGAAATACTTTTACACTCTCAATTCATTCACAGCTTAAGGGGGGGGCTCTACGGACAGCTCTAGCAACACCAAATAAAGTCATGAGCAGAATCAGCAGCTCCTGCCCATGCAATGGGAGGCACCAAACTGTGATTCTGATTTCTTCCGTAATCCCCTGGCAGTAGTTATTTCCATAGCACATAGTACTCATGGACTTTCATACCTTTATTAGTCTTGGGATATCCTGATTCTTCATGTCAAATATTTTACTCTGCTAATAAAATCTTTACGAATTCATACCGATGGTTTGGCCTAACAAAGTCTATATTGCTGGCTTGGATTGCAATATGAAACTCAGCATGCGGTAACTGTACCAATATTGTAAACAGTATATCCCTCCCTTCCCACCCCCACCCCCAAGTACCAAAAAGGTTAAAAGGAAAAATAAGTGGTGAACATCAGGCATCCCAACTGTGGCAAATCTGAGGCAGACTGAAAACCAGCTGATTTTAGTAGTAGTAGAGTAGCATCGACTCTGGTCATTACTGGGTAAACAGCTCTTTCTCCTCAGCTCCTTGCTGCCACACCCTACCCTGATGCCACCCAATCATAACAACACAAACCCATGGCCTGGTGGTGGCAGGGGGAGCACTGCACACAGCACCACTCTGTCAATGATTCAGGACAAAAACTGGTCACAGCTTCCCATCTGGTAACTTTGCACAATTTCAAATAATGCAATACAAGAAAATAAAAAGACCGATTCATACTTCCAGATTTAAAAACACTTTTTATAGTTTCTTATTTTTATTAAGTGGTTACACCAAAAGGTGTGGTTAAATACAGTGGGAGAGTAAATACACATGAAAAACCTGCTGCTGGACCCAACTCAAGCCCTACATAAGCATCCAACGATGAAACCACTTAGAGCCAGACGAAGGCCAGAGAAGGAATGTTCGTATATGGTCATAAAGCACAATACATGTCCCAAAAGGCCCAAATATTACAGCACAGAGAAAAGAGAGCTTTGACCACTCTTCTCTTGAGTGTTGGATTTTTGGTCTATACTGGAAAGGAAGGCTCGGACTTAAATCAATACATTTATTCTGAATAAAGGCCTTTACTGAGCACTGCCCATCAACCTTGTTTCTCATGGGTTCTTCCCACTTCTGTGAAAGCAGAGTGATCCCCTGAATGACCAAACTAGGCCAGCTTCTTTCCTTTACCTGTCAAGGGACATGAATGCATCAGTGTTCTTCATGGAGAGGACAAGAATGTTTTTTCTTTGAACAGAAAAGCGACCAGGCTTCCGGAGGCAGGAGTAAGACAATGTCCCCAGAGGAGCTGACCTCTCTAGTTGACTTTGTCTTGGAATATGTACAAGTTGTTGGTGGCTGCGACGGCAATGATGTTCTCAAGGGGATGCCACGCTGTGTGTAGGATCTTTTTGTTAAAGTCCAGACTGTCCACGCTGATCTCATCTTTCTTTCTCTTGCCCCCAGTACAAACTTTGCGGGGCTTTAAAATGGCTCGTGGTTTGCTGCTTTCTCTTGATGCTTCCAAAGTAACGTCCCTCCGTGTGCTTCTGTCAAACATTCTGAAGAAGTTGTTGTAGGACCCGGTCATGAGGGCGCTGTTTTTGAGCAAAAGAAAGGGAGATTCTCCTAAGTCATCAAACAGCCCAGCAGATATTCCCTGGGCCTCTGGGCCATGCCCTGATGCACAGAGTCCCTAACGGGGCCCTTCAGACTGCAGCTCCAGTCAGGAAATCCTAACCTGAAATTCTATCCAAGGCGTATGAAGATCTTAGCACCACAGACTACTTTTTATATATCTGACCTCTTCAGCAACTAGTCAGGCAATGTCATTAACATGTACGATGATTCAGTCCTTGAGAGGCAGCACAGGGTAGTGAATAGGACCTGAAATTGAGACCCCTGGATCCATCCTGGCTGGGGTACCCCGACAAGGTCACCTTCCCCTCGCTGCTCTTAGTGCTGCTCCCAGGCTGAGGGCTTTCCTCTTTTGGTAGTCCCCTATCCCAACCAGACCCAGGTGGAGGTCCCGCTCCACAGAGAGAGGGGGAGGAGCCACAACATGCAGGTGCTTCACAGGCTATCAAAAGGAACTCAAGTCACCCCCTCTCCTTCTAAAAGGACCACCCCCATCTGGGTCTGGCTGCCCCAGCCACCCCACCAGGGCTGAGAAGATCCATCAGAACATTGAGCTGAGACCATGAGGTGGCAGGTGGTGGCCTCCTAGGGAGGATGCTGGGCAAGTCACTCAGTCAAAGACCCCCATGTGTCCCAGCTTCCTCTGTGGGGTTTCTCTATCTGCTTGTACAAGGCCTCCCTGGGGACTTTGCCCAACTTACCCATCGGAACCGTTCCAGCAGCACTCAAACTTGTCAAAGATGCAGTCATTCTCATAGAGAGAACAAAGTTTGCTCCGGAGATATTCGTGAACCTGAAAAAGAGCACGTCCAATGTGAAAACATGAACTATTAAGGAAGAAGAAGATTCATCAATCCCCCTGTCCCAAACTCACCTGATATGTTTCCACAGGCCTAGTTTCCATGTTGAGATCCCACACTTTAACGGAAAGGTAGTCCCTTGTCATCATGTATCGGCCACTGTGACTAAACTTGACGTCGGATATGGAAGAAATAATTTCTGAAAAGAAGGACCTACTGCTGGGATCTTCAGGCTCTTCAAAAACTAGAAATGGAAAGCAAAGACTTTTTAGTGCCCACCCTGTGCAGTCAGGAGAGGTGGCGGAAGACGAGCTCTTTCTCAAGGACCCCCTTCAGGACATGAAGTTAGTGAGCATCCGGCTAGAGGTGCATGGTCAAGGTCAATTGATGGGTTTTTCTTTCAACTATTTATTTTAGGCAAGACATTCTCCTGTCCTGGCAGTTGCCACTGAGTAAATAAAAATGCAGAAATTGAAAACTCTTCTGCTCCTCTAGCATTCAGGCCCCGCTGTCACTTTACCACGTACAGAGAATTACTAGAACATCAGATTCATAATCCTCTCCCCACAAAGATGGATGAGCAGACCCCTTGATGAAGAGCTTGTGGTCCTTGTTGAAGACTTCTGAGCAAGATTATCAAAGAATCTGTGATTCTTCACTTAGAGAACCTGGGTAAGACTTAGTAGGGAAGTCTGAAGAAGAGGGTGAACACACACAAATTCACTCAACTGCCCAGAATCAGAGGGCCTGAGAGAAATGTCCAAGGCTGAATGTAAACCTGACTTATCTGGACTATAAGTCTGGCATGCTAAAAACCCTGTGCTACTCTGCATCTAGGGTTTCAATACAAAAGACCAATGAAAAACTAGAATTTAAAACCAGAGGCACTAGGTTTCCCTCACATACTCCCATGCCCCCTCTCACACACCTCTGAGTATTTCTTTGACCTCATCTATTGATGGATGTTTGATTGCGATGTCAGAGGACATTTGGACACCCACTGATTTCAGACTGTGCTCAAGTCAAAGGCTGTGAGAAAGATTCTGTAGGTTTCCTATCAGTGATCACTAATGACTTGTCAAGATCATGAGATCATGTTCTCCCCAAAGATTCTGAAATTTATTCCAGGTGAGAAAAACCTTAGCCTGGCTATCTACCACCCACAGCATTCTGCACAGTATTGAGAATAAAACAGTACAAATCTGAAATGATTATCTCCTTGGATGCGCATCACATCAACTGCTTGAGCTTATGTAAAGTACCCCTTTCAGCTGCCTCACTTAGGACTCTGTCCCTCTTCCCTCCCCCTTGAATTCTGAGTTAGTTCTTAAGTTTTAAAAACAAACCCAGATACGTTTAAGCACTCCAAGGCCCCCAATTACTTTCCAAACAGTCTGAGCAGAGACTGTCCTAGCTGCATGGTCATTTGGGGATGGATGACGGCACTTCTGGGAGGTGACACTTATAATTCATTTACAAATGGTATTTTTTCTTGTAGATACAGATTAATAGTCATTTGGAGATTCTGAATTATTACTTTTTAGGTTCAAATATGACCCCGAAAGAGAAAAACTGGGGGAAAAATGGGGTAACTGATAGATGACATTTGGGAAAAGCCAGCAATAGTCACATCTAATTCTGTCCCCATGTATGTAATACAGATACATTCTATGGAAAATGTAGACCATTTCCCTCTTATGTCACTAGTTTTAGAAATCAAATGATTCTCTCTCAATAGCTCACCTAACAAAGGTATTTTAGCCCACCAATATCAATAAGGTGCCAAGAATACAGTTTTACTGCACATATATATTTCTTTTGGTTTTCTGAAAAAGGGGCCTTATTATTTATAACTAAAAATCAATCTTGCTTTTCCCAGCCAGGGCTTCATCTAATCCAATGGCTTAAAACATTCACGGTTCACTTAAATCTCAAACTGAATGGAACTCAATTTGGTAGCTTAAAATGGTCACAAATGAAAAGAATCCTGGCAACCTGACCACACTTCCTAAGGTATTAATGTAGAGATCATCAAATGACCTTGACCTGGCCCCAGTTCTCAGGTATTTCTGATTAAGCACAAGATTCTAGGCAGAAATCCAGGCTTAGTGAGGCTCTAAGCCCCATTATTTCACATGTATTAAATGGGGACAGAGATGACCCAAAAGTCAAGTAGCTCACGCCATACTTGTGAATACAGGTGGCCTAGAACTCAACTATGAACAACAATCTCAGCTAAATGACCCGCCTCCCAGCCACACCATCTCTGTGAGCAAGTGGAGCCTTCCTTGCATTCAGCCTTTCATGCTAACAAAGGAGAGAGCCCCAATATCTGCAGACAGAATCTACGAAGGAAAAAAGTAGTGACTTACACTTGGAATGCCTATCACACAAGGCTGAGGAGCGCATATCGCAAAGTCTGATGGTTCCTTTGCTGCTGCTGTACACAAACACATTACACTGATGCGGGTGGAATTCTGCGGCAGTGATCACTTCGGTCAGTTCCTCCATGTTCACGGGCTTAATATCTACAATGTCTGCAATTATGCAGTTAAGGCAAATAGCAGTCAGGTTTTGGATGGTCATTAGGCAATCAATCATTCAACTTGAAATTATTCCTATGAGTGAGGCAGCCTCGATGGCAAGCGATCACAAAAGCCCACAAAGAACATCCTCCTATAAGCAGTCACTCACAAGCCCTTGAGCTCTCCTCTGGGTGCCACCAGAAGTTTGATCTGGAAGAGCCTGGGCATGGGGAAGGGTGCACCTGCACAGATGCAAAGCTCCCCTCTTGCCATACAGTTTCTGCTCCAAGGAAGATGGACAAGAATTCATTTGTCTTGACTCATTCCAGCCTCATCAGACATGAGCCTGAGAGAGAAAGAGAGGGCTATAGCCTCATCAAGTGACACCTAGGAAGGGAACCTCGGGGCTAGTGAGCTGGCAGGCTGGTGGTCTTTCACAAGGCACCCAGCCAAGCAAGAATAGTGGTGGAGGGGAAGGGTCTGCCAAGTAAGAAATGGACCTCAACAAAGGGCAAAATCATTGACTCAATATAGAAGGAGTGGGGATGGCAAGGGTTGCAGAGCATCAGTATGGTTAGACAAAGGGCCCCTGGCACAAAGTAAGCTTGAAACAAAATGCCTTCAAAACATACTTTCTGCTCCAAAGAGGAACTGTCCATTTGCAAGAGTACTAATGCTAGCCCAGGACCTTGTGAACCAGTAAGCCCAAGCCCTGCGGTCCTTTCCTTTGTATCGCTTGGCTCTGGTCCTTGGCTGAGTCCCTAAATGTACCTCCAGGCACAGAAAGAAGATGCTGAAGGTGGATAGGCCCCTTTCTTCTCCTCACACAGTGCATCATCGGGGGGTGGTGGGAGGAATACAGCTTCCACAAAAACAGCTTCAATAAAACAAAGATACTAGAGGGCTGAGATTGGCATAGAGAGTTAGCTGAGGCCCTAGGGGTAAAAGAGCACCACTGACCAGCAGACAAACCAGGGAAGGTTGCATGGAACAGATGCCATTTGAATTTGGCTTTAAAGGAGGCACAGTAATACAATAATGGGGAGGACGTGTCCAAAGAACGCATCCAGGTTATGAGCTGGATGTGATGGCAACAGAGTCCTGAGGACTGTCAATAGAAGAACAAGCCACCTCTCAGAAGACTGGCCAAGCTACAGATGCAGCCTCAGTCCCCTCAGAGCTTTGGCAGCCAGAAAAGTGGATGATCTTTCCTCTGGACTCTCCTCTTCCAAATTCCCTACTTCTAAGCCATCCCTCTCCTTATGGTGCCTCCTGAAACTCTGCTCCCCCAACACCCTCATACTCCCCAGATCCCAGCAGCTGCCAGAGTGGAGGATTCCTGCTTTCACTCTCATCTTATGCCAGACCCTCCTCACCCAGAATATTTCCCTCTCTGCCTAGTTCAGTGTCTGTCTGGGCCACCAGGGACACCTGTGAAGGAAGAAGTAAGCAAGCTGCAGATGGAGAACAGCTTTAACCAAAGGGGACCAAACTGGATTCAGAATGCCAAGGGGAGCTCCAGCCAAGGAGTGGCAATCAGGGAGAGGATGGGCTCAAGTCACTGAGCAGACAGGTGGAACAGAGGCAGCAAGGTGTGAGTTTGAACTCTGCCTCAAACTACCAGCTGGGTGACCCTGGGCAAGTCATTTCACTTGTTAGCCTGATAATGAGGCTAGCCCCTATCTCCCAAGTTATTGTAAATGATATCTCCAGGGTTTTGCACATGCCAAATTTCACACCCCTTCTAAGTGTTATTAGGACTGGTATTACAATTAATGTTGTGGAGGCAGGAACAAGAGGATGTGGTTTCCAGGTGTGAGGTTAAAAGAAGTACAATAACCTCTTGTTGGTGTCACAAACAGGGAAGTTGGGGAAGGGAATAGGTAGGTAGGGGTGCGTGTGTGTGTGTGGCCTCATCCATAAAACGAAGGAGTCCCACTTGGTGCCCCTCTCTAGGCCCTTAGGTTAATTCAGGTTTGGCATATGGGACACCAAAGCAGAGACAGTCCTCCAGATCATCAGCTAGACTGCAAGGTTAGAGTCTAGGAAAGAAGTGAGGATCTACTCCGGGGTGAGAGAGGCAAGTTGGGAGAGTTGCCGGTTGCCAAGGCCAGGTGGTGAAGATAGAATTTTGGAGGAAATTCCAAATTCCTCAGATTGGGAAAGCAATAAAAGGCCAGAGAAAATTTAGGGAGGGAACAGAAGGGAATTTCAAGTCAGAGAAAAGAATATTCTGAGGAAGGAGAGAGCTGCCAAGAGGTCGAGGAGGATGCTTGAAAAGAAAGATGCTGAATGCCATTTGTGAGGGCAGAAGCTAAGCAGCCTGAAAGGGGCCAATAAGAGTATAGGTGGTGGGAATGGGGAGGCTCTGGAGGCTTGAGAACATGGCCACAGGTAGGTGTATGGGGAGAGGGGAGATGTTAGTTACTGAAGACCTGAGCATGGAGCTGGAAAGGCTCTGCACTCACATGGACACTGGTCTTTGCCTCCAATTGCTGTACAGCAGCAGGTCGGAGCCTGAGGGCTGAAAGGGACTGCCCTGGCCTCTTGTCCAAGTTACACTCCAAAAAATTCCCTGCAGTTATCACACACCTAACAACATCATCCAGCCTCAGGACAACTGACTCTAAAAGGGCAGGACATTTTTCCTGCAGCTCCTTCCCATGGCTGCTGGCTCTGCCCTCTGGGGCCAAAGAGAACAAGATGAACCTTTCTTCCATATGCCAGGCCTGGGAATCCTTGCCTCAGTCCTCTCTTCTACAGGTGAAAGGTGTCCAGATCCTACTGACCCTCGTGTGACAGAGTTGGGACCTCCTCTGAATACTCTCAAGCCCAGAACAGAACAAGGAAGTCAAAGAGCAGGGAAAGACACCTAAAGTCACTGGGACTGTATTTGACAAGAGTAGCAACCATACAAGTTTATGTAGCACTAAGTCTAACACCTCATTTGATTTCCCAAAAGAACTCTGGGGAAAATGTACTCTTATCCCCTACTTTATGAGGTCTCTGAGAAGCAAGTGATTTGCCCAGGGACAGGCAAAATCTGAATCCAAGCCTTCATTATTCTAGTTGTCCTAAGCGCTTCTGGTGAGCTCTGAGAGACCTAGGTCTTGGCCAGCAAGTGAGATGATCATTTAAGGAACAGAGCTGTACCGGGTTCGAGGCCTCTCCAGGCCTCATTCAGTCTCCTCATCTGTAATGTTGAGTAGTTGGACTCCATGGTCTTCACAGTCCTCCTTCTCTATTTAGGATCCCACGAGATGCCCAGACAAACCCTGCATGGCTGCGGCCAGAGGAGCTCTGAAGACAGTCCAGGTCCTGTAATGATGCTGATGATACTCAAGACCAGTTAATATGGGACTCTACCATAGGGCTCTCCTTGGATGCTAATGAAAGCCTCCACCATCTTCTCCTAGGGCAAGATGATCACAGATATGAGCAGAGCAGTCCTGAGGGTTTGTTCACCATCCTGCTCATGCACTGAGCATGGTCAGAGCTAAGACCTGGCCCTCTGCATTGCTGACCTCTGGTAAGTTTGGGGCCGAGATCCAGCCATGGGCTGATTCAGCTTCTGCTTTTTGAGGACAATGGATGTCTTGGCCGCTGCGTCTGTTCCTCAACACTCCCTGCCCTTTCTTCTGGTCACTGGGCAGTGGGTTTTCTTTGAGAAGGGGTCCTTGAGTGCTGGGGTGGGGGCAGGTTTTCCAACTGCAGTCTCTGTGGTGGAGAGCCTCCTAAGTGGGCTGACTGGCTGAAGTCAATGGCATATTGCTCTCTTCATTCCTTGGCAGTGGGAGCAATGCTAAGATGGCACATTCCCAAAGTGGATTTAGGACCCACCATGAAGAAAGCCTGTGTTTGGGACCCAGGGGCAGTCAAAGAGCACAAAGGTTTAAGAAGTCCCTGACCAGCCAAGGCCACAAGTGCCCACAAAGGGCATGAGAGGAAGAGGAGAAGCAAACCATGGATGCCATGTCGAGCCCTCAGGAAGGAGAGGAGAAACAGGGCATGGATATCACGGTAAGCCCATGGGAGGGAAAGGAGAAGCAGGGCATGAATGCCACAGCAAGCCCATGGGAGGGCCTCCCTTCTCTCTTCAGGGTGACCAACCCTTGCTTACACACACTCTGCTCCCAAGGGCAGGGGGACAACATTATCTCCAGGATTTGAGGCAGGACCAGAAGACTAGGTTGGGATAATCGGAGGGGGAAGGGAAGCAGAAAACACACAGCCTGTCCAAGCAGGTAGGGAGTAGACCCACGTGGCTGGTGCAGTGCTAGAGGCACCTCCTACCTAGGCCATAGGCCCCAATGCTGTTGTCACCTGTATGAGGCACATAAGCCAGAAAAATGGGATGGAACCTTGGGAGTAAGGTCAGGTATTATCCCACCTAACAAAGAGGGGATCAGAGTGGACTTCTGAGGGGCAAGCGAACAGAGAATAACTCTAGGGAAGGGACCTGGGAGAGACCCTGATGGACACACGTCAGCACCAGTGATGGGGCAGGGCCAGGGGTCGTCGATGACCTTCCACGGCCCCGCACATGTCCCTGAAGCTAAGTCCTAGGGAATATCAGAAGAAGGTAGGCACTGAGGCTACACACAACTGGGCCTTTGTCACGCCGCTGGTCAAACAGCAGAGGCAAGTCTCAAAGCCAGTGCTTCCTTCCCCTGAACCTGGCAATCCAGGCTCACTGCAAGCCCAAGCATTTAGTAAGCACCTAAGGGGTGCTGGGCATTGTAGACAGAAAGGGACTGCCCAGGGTCAGCCAGCTCCAAGTGTCTGGATCAGCATTTGGTCTCAAGTCTGCATGAGCTAAGCATTTCACTGTCTCCACTGGATCACGTTGGGTGGACACAAGGAAGAGGGTGCCAAAGGCCAGCAGCAGGATCAGTAACAACTGAGTCACCAATGGATAATATTTTATGCTGCATCAGGAAGATTACAATTTTATACACAGTACATGTTACAGGCACATCCAACATTAGGCAGCTGGGGAAATGCTGATGTCAAGTCTGACCCCACATGTGCTAGTTGTAGAACCCTGCCTCGGTTTCTTCATCTGCCAAATGGGGATCCTAATAGCCCTCTCCTCCGAGGGTTGTGAGGAGGATCCAACGGAATCACCTGTGAAGGGTTAATTAGCTTCTTGGGCATACAGCAAGCACTGCACAAGTGCTTTCTCCCTTACCCACTATGCAAGACTATCCTATTGGGCCTTTCCACCTCTGAATACTCCCCATTCCTCCCCATACAAACGGGTCTCATCAGGTCACCTCACATTTTCAGCAAATGCCTTCATTGGGCACAGCACTGAAAGCTCTTCCCCAGTCCAGTCCATCCCTTTAGGCCACCATGTTTGTTTGTGCCACATGGGCTTCCCCTCTGTTCTCCCACACAGCACTTCATCTCCCTGCCTGGCAATGGACAACCCCATTCTGGGGATACTTTTCTCAATCTTGAGGGGAGGAAGGCCGGGCTCTTAGAATTTCTGAGCTGCTTGAAGATGCTGTCCAAGGCCTGCTGGGCCAATAGCCTCCCCGTCATGTGGAGGCATCAAGCCTCTTCTGCCTCTTTGTGTACAAACAGCCTGCCCTGGTACAGAGTTAGAGCTCCTGGAGGGCAGGATCATTTCATTTTTGTCCGTATCCCTACCACTTAGTCCAAGAAATGCTTACTGATGAATGTAATAAAAACGTTCTGCTGCCATAGATGACCTACTCTAAGACCATCAAAACATGAAAAAAAGTTTAAATATTAGCACCATTACTAAATTTTAC
Source organism: Notamacropus eugenii (assembly GCF_028372415.1). Taxonomy (NCBI): domain Eukaryota; kingdom Metazoa; phylum Chordata; class Mammalia; order Diprotodontia; family Macropodidae; genus Notamacropus; species Notamacropus eugenii. Next base: position 290,010,589 of record NC_092872.1, on the reverse strand, counting down.
AAAGTCTGTGTGTCTCAGCTCTCCTTAGATAATTTTGTGTGCTCAGAGATGTGGACTAGCTCTGATGACTTCTCTGGTAAGAGAACTCCCAGATGAAGGAAATCCCTCTACCAAAACAGGCTGGCACCTTTTCTGATCCTTAGTCTTAGAGAGTGGCCTGAGATCAAATGAGCTGCCCTAGGCCACAGGCTGCATCTGAACCCAGTTACTGCTGCCACTGAGTTAGTCTGGGCACTCAGAGCAGCAGGATGTTACCATGAACCATCAACTGCCAGGCGATAAAACAAGCATGTATTTTCTTGGCCCAGCACTAAGTATGTACTGGGGAGCCAGATCCACTAGATTCTGAACACTGGTGCACTGGTCCAATCTGGACAAAGTTGGGAAAGCCTGGATATGGAATGAACATTTTTTTGTGGCAAAAAAACCAAAAAGATTCCTGTAAGAATCAAGAATCACTGGGTTTTTCTTCTCCTAATGGAGTTTAAAACTTCTATCCCCCATCTAAGGCCCTAAACCCAATTCAAACATCTGTCAAGTGATTCCTATGTGCCAAGGACTGTGCTAATTGCTAACTGCCTCCCCCCCAGCAGCAAAGGCCTTAAACTCCTCTACATTAGCAGAGCATACAAGGATACTAAAGCTTCTGTCTGTGATTTCTAAATGCCACAGATTGATTCTCAGGTCGTCAGCAGAGAGGTATGTCTCATGATCACTGTTGACAGAGATGGAGTTGATGTGATAGGTGTGTGCATTAGCAAATATCCTTCGAGGACTTGCTTCCACCATCAGGTCCATGGGTTTCAGTATGGGAACCTACAATAAAAAGACAAAGAAAGATCAGTCATCAGAAACGTGAAATGAAGCATAGAGCAGAAATGCATGAAAATGGCCATGCAAACATCCACATTCACAAAACAGGCAACAGACCCTGTCAGAGGGATTTCTTAGGACAGAAGAGAAGAGCTGAGACTTGGGATATTCCCAGAAACGGCCCCTGGCACCCTGCTTTTAATCTGCAAACCAATGATAATGGACAGTTCGGGATGGGGAGGAAACAGGCGACTGAACTAGGCCCCAGTTTAGCCCAGTAACTTAACTAACCCCACTGCTTCATCTCCTGACTCAACATCCCCATTTCTTGCTGAAGGGAGTGGCTAATGGGGCACGAGCTGAAGAACCACCTCTCTACTGCCATCCAGGAGATGACTCTTACATTTCTGAGCCTGCTGGCACAGCCTGGAGGAAGGAAGAGAGGAAGGACAAGAATCTCATTGTAATCAGTTTTACCTCAGGATAAAGAGACAGAGCCCAAGTTGAAGAGTCTAAAGTAGTATCAAAACCACCACAAAATCCACGCCCAAATGCATATTAGAAAAAGGCATCAGCAGAACAAGAGGCTGCAAGGGCATCTTTGTGAAAATCTCCAGTTGTTTCTGAGCAGGGCACCAATGACCCAAAGGAGAGAAGGATGGCTTAACTTCAGGCACTGGGGATTTAACCAAAGGCTTGAAAACAGGCAACAGTGATGTGGGGAAGCCTGCAGAGCCATTACAAAGTGGGACACTGTTTCCTCTCCAGCAGTCAGCTGCATCATGAGCATTTATACATACTCTGTCTTTAAGTTACTTTCACTGATTAGACCAAGCATCTTAGAATCAAGGCTTTGACCTAAAAGCCATGAATAAAGTGTCTACTATGCACCAGACGTTATTTATACGACATTAACAAAAAGCAGGCAGAGAGGCCTTGAGTGTCTTAGATGATGAGAGAAGAAAGACCAAATGGGGCCCCAAGGATAGGTGGCCAGGGGCCAAGAAAAGCATCCAGGCAGGAAAACTGGGATGAGGAACCAAGTCATCTAGGATCCGATTCCTGCCACTCCTGGTAGCTCACAAGCTCTTCAGATGACTTCCAGGACCCCTCCAGGTCTCATTCGCCAGTGATGCTTGGATTATTAGCACAAACAGAAGCTAACCCTAATGTGGAGGTTTCTAAAAGGTGCACTTTCCAGTTACCTTGAGAAATGTAGGTTGCAAACTAAGAAAAACTTGTTTCTTTAAATGTTTATTTCTGCCTTAGTTAAGTAAAATGAGTGCTAAAGGATGATTAAGTAGAATGATAAAAAAGCCCTTCTCTCTCCTCCAGTTTTCTAAATATAAACATCAACAAGTAAAAGGTGTATGTGTACTCGGACAGACACAGCCTTGAAAGGAGAGTAAAAAGGTGGGGCTGAGAGATGGAGAATCCTCTGTCTGTGCTGCAAGTATGGTACAAACACAGCTTAATGATGGATGGAGGATGCGTACTCCAGGCCACGTGAGGGCAGAGTTCTGTGTTCTGAATCCACTGGAGCAGTGGAGTTGAAAGAGGTCAAACCAATCAAAATCACTAACATGGAAGATCCCTTCGAATTTCTTTCTTGAAGAAAATCCTGGCTGAATAAAAACCTTTAACAGTCACACTTTTAGGTCAGTTATCCATCTGCTTCACTGGAAACTCTACCCTTTGATGGGTCTAACACAGCCTTTTGAAGGCAAACCTCAAATGATCCATTGTGATCTGGAGAGAAATCCATGCACCAACTCTTTAAGGCTGAGAGGCCATCCCCACCCCATGGCTTATCTAGCTGAATTAAAGTATGAATTCTTCTGCTAAACATCAGTGCCAGGACAGACACATGCTGCCACTACGACTCTGAGAGAGTTTCTTCATCTTTCCTTCCAAGGAAGACTCCAGGACCCCATGGTCCCAGCTCAAGAGCCAGGACTCTACAGAAGACAGTGAACATGACATGCCATTCACTACTCTGTTAGCTTGAAAAGAAGAAAAAAGGTGCAAAGTCTATTTCAAAATAAAAACAAGAAAATGGTAAAACAACAACAACAACAAAAACCAAGAAAAAGCATCTGTTGAGCACTTGCTAGTACCATGGTGCCAAGCATCCAAACAGCCCCTGCCCTTAAGAAGGAAGCAAATGAGCATTTATTAAGCTCCTACTGTGTGCCCTTCTGGGCTGATGCTGCCCCAGCTCCTTCAAAAGAATTCTGAAAGTAAAAGTGGTGTCAACCTGATTTCAGAAATGAACCTGATGAGAAAGATGTTTTTCAAGCACATTAACCTCAAATGTGGAACAAAAAGCCTATTTGCAGGAAACACCACCGAGCAGATATACTCCCGGTGGAGGCAGCACAAATTTTTTGTGGTGCTCCACTCAAGATGCCAGATCCATCCCTCAATCCTTTAGAAAATGGAGGAAGGAGACATAAAGAGAAGCATTTCCCTACCAAGTCCAAGACAAGCCTGCTCACAGGAACATGCAAGTCTCACTGAGATCTGGAATATTCCTGGCCTCAACTGAGCCACCTAGGGGAGGGGAGGCCCACTGACCCATCTGACTCTTTCCAGGTGCCCTTCAGATATTATGAGAAATATGTGGAGAACTGGCCTGTGGTAGAGAGATGGGACATATGCTTGGCCCCAAAAGACAAAATGAGTAAAAACTGGGGACAAGTTGTGAAGAGTAAAAGGCCCATCATTCTGAGCCTTGGAGCTGGGAGCTGCTGGACATCAAGGGTCCTGTCTGGGTGGGCTGGGCTGGACGGCCTTTGGGGGAAGCCTCCACCTTGAAATCCTTAACTGAAGGAAAGGACTTTAAGTTTTTGTCTGGACCTTCCTGCCACCTGTGTTTCTGTTCCTTGCCAGCAACTAGTAGGTCTATGCCTTATAAACAAGAAATACCTGAGGAAATGCTGCAGGCCTTCTTCCAGGACACCTGGTGCAGGTCCACTCCCACCCCTCCACCAGCCTCACAGATGACGAAATTGGCAGGAGGCTCCACTGCTTGAACAGCTTGCAGTACCTTCCCAACTTTTCAAGCATTCAGGAGGACAAACTCTCAAGATACACTTGAACAATTCATGTGATTTTGTAAGCATTAGTAACTCATTCAACATAAAAGTTACAGATGATGTCCACTCAGAAAGTCTCAAAGGACCTACCTCTACAGTTAAGTCAATGTGTAAATCTTGAAAAAAATTCTTTAGAAATTCACATTAATCCACCCTGAAATCTACTGCAGATCCTTAGAAACAACTCAAACCAGAACCAACAGTAACCATCTAACCTAGAGCAGAAAACCTCCAGTGATGGGAACCTTCCTACTTTCTGAGGCAGCCCCATTTCATGTACTCTGCCAATCTCCTCCTCTGGAGACCCCTAGTGATCTTTTGTTGTCCCAAGAGTATTTGATTTCTCCTCCCTCTTTCTATGGTCTGTGACTGGGATTACAATGTCCTCTAAGAGGTCAATGGCAAGAAAGGGTCAAGCCTGGTAAAGAGTTCAAAGTAAAGGGCAGAGTCCTACAGCAATTCCATCAACTATGCACTTCCTATATCACCTCCTGGGGCTTAATTCACTCAAAGCCTGAGAGTATGAAGTGATATCAAAACTACTGGGCACAACCCAATACCATCTTGTCAGTCAGCAAGCATTTACAAATAAGAGCCAGGCACTGGGGGTACAAAAACAAGAATGAACCAGTCCCCTCCCCTCCCACCCTCAGGAGCTCTGAGTCTTCTGGGGATAGATGTCATTTGCACAGATAAATACAGAGAACATGCAAAATGCAGTCCGGTCTATACGTCTCTAGCCCTTCACCGCATCAACAGCTTGGTAGCTTGGTGCTGTCAGCCCACCTTGGGATTCCCTACCTCTCCTTCCCAGCATTCACAAGCCATCTACCAAGTTCAGTTTGCCACCCTTCAGTTCAAAGACAGCCACCTTCTCCTGATTGGGAGAAATGCCATATTGATATGTAAAACATAGATGGCATTAGAAACAGTCAGTAAGGAAGCTTACCCGCAAGGCTGTGATTCTGAAAGGATCTCGGAGTCTCCCATCTTCATCTTTCAGGTTATAACCTTCTGCTTTCTTATCCCGTTCACTTATTTTCCATAATTTAATAGTTTTATCTGAAAACAAAAGGTCTTAGTCTTTATATGCAGATGAGTTCACACTGATCATACAGGACTACCAAAGCCAGACTCCTGGAGGGAAAGTCTGTGCTGGCTATAAGAGGGTCAGGCCTGAGACATGAATGTGCCCTCACAGGTTTAGATAGTTTGTAACTTCTGCATCTAGGGAACCTGAAAGAAATCTATCTGGGACACACAACACTGTTCCAATATTTTTATCCTGTGACTAATCCCATTATCACTGCCCACCTGTCTAATGTTTTTCTGTAGGTTTAACTCAGAAAAAAGCAGTAGGAAAGGACCAAAAAGCAGCTGAGAAACCCAGCACCCTGAGAACCAAGCCAAGTGAAGCTCCCAGGGGCTCAGAGCCTTACCGTTAGTAGACAGCAGGAAGTGAGCAGCATTTTGTTGCGGCAACCACCTAATCTTATTAATTTTTTCCTCAATTTCTAGACTTTTCAGATAGTCAAATTCAGGCTCGTGACTTTGAAAGGTACTGTAAACATTATATTCGCCCCTAGAATGAGGACGGCTTTTATTCTGAAAGGAAAACATGACAGTTGTTTTAATGAACAAACACACATCAAGAGGGAGGAAACGTTTACTATATAATCTATATATTACTATATAATCTATGCAGTCAAACAATCCCACATAAAAGGGAAATTAAAAAGCTAATTACAAATTAAGGGCCAACATGAGGTACAGTGACCAGTGATTTCATGGCTTAAAGGGAACTCCCAGGTGAGACAACTCCCTCCAGCAATGCAGATGGACCAAGCTGCCCACAATGACTAGTCCAGGGTCATCCCCAGTGTCGGATGGTGTCAGGCCTGGAGTCAGGCTCTCTTTGACCTCAGAAAGGGATGATTAGTTTAAAAAAACAAACCATTATGTGTAAAATCACCTAACTTTCTAAATATAATGGAGCAATTATTTGGCCCTAATTACTATTGGCTCTTAACCCGAAAATCAATATTTATTAAGTGTTGACTGTGCCCAGTACTGTGCTAAACACTGGAGATTCAAAAAGAAGCAAAAGAGAGTCCCTGCCCACAAGGAGCTCACAATCTAATGGGAAAGACAACATACAAAGCCACCATATACAGAGTAAGTAGGTAATGAACAGAGGGAAGGCACCAGAATGAAGAAGCCTGGTGGGGAAGACTTTTCATAGAAGATGGGAATCAGCGGTCAGAAGCGGCACAAGAAGAGCATTCAAGCACTGGGGACAGTTAGAGAATGCTCAGAGCTGAGGGATGGAGCATCTTGTTTGTGGGGCAGCTAGGAGGCCGGGTCACAGGCTCCAGGAAAGGGAGAAGAGGCCTGGGTTATGGAGGGTTTGGATCACTAAGGAGAGCATTTGCTCCTGGAGGCAAAAGGGAGCCTAAGAGTTTACTGAGCAGGGTCTAGACAAGATTGGGGCTGCTGTCAGAGCAGAGAAAGGGACTTATGGGAGAGATGCTACATTGGTGAAATCAATAAGCCTTGGCACCATATTAGTTATGGGGAGTGAGACAGAGTCAGGAGGCCAGGCTGACTCCAAGATTGGGAGACTGAGGACTGGGAGGAGGGTGGTGATCCCAACAGTAAGAGAGGAGGTGGAAGATAGGGGAAGTTTCAGGGGGAAAGAGAATGAACACTGTTTTGGTCATGTTAGGTTTAAGGTGTCTCCTGGGCATCCAGTTGGAGATATCTGAAAGGCAGCTGGAGATGCAAGCCTGGAGAATGGCAGAGAGTGGGGCAGGAAAGGCAGATCTGAGAAACTGAGGCTATGAGTATACAAGTTAGACTTGTTCATTCTGTTTCAATGTAATATGGTGAAAAACTTAGAAAAAATAAAAAATAAATATATAGAAGATGCTTTTAAAGTTTCTAATGATTAAAAAGTTTCTAATAATAAAAAACTTCAGCGAACTGTACAAAGTAATCTTGGGAATCAGTGAAACCACCAGCGGAACTTGAGATGTAGGGTGGGTAGTGTTATCTGTTGCCCCAAATATGTAAATATTGCCATTACCAGCAGCCCCAACCACAGCTGAAGGGAGAAAGCAGTCTGCAATCATTAGCTGCCCACCTCGGTGACAGCAGAGAATACTGTGGTTAGTCTGGCCCTACCAATCCACAACCATTCACCAAGTGTCTATGTTGATCCAGGAACTGGGGCAATGGGGCAGTAGGAGGTGAAGGTAGTGGTCCAGGCCCCTCCAGTGGCCTCAGGGGAGGGCGGGGAAGGGCATCTCCAGCCAGGGAGGCCTCACTATCACTAAGCTTCTGGGAAGGGAGTTTCCCAAGCCAACGTAACCAAGAGAGACATCGGCCAGGAGATAGCAGGCCCATCTTCCCTGGATCACTTACCCAAACAAATCCCTCTACCCCTTCCACAATGAGTATGACTGCAAAGGGGGCTCTCTGCACAGTCAGGCAGGCATGGTCATGGCACCCATTCCTTCCCTGGATTAGCTCAGCCTCCAGACCTTTTCTGGACACTTCCCCACTTCAGATGGTTCAAGTCTTGACACTCCCTTGGAGCTTCTACTACTTGGCTGCCTCCTGCATAGAGCTGTGAGGATCAGGGGGAGGCCATGGGTCTTGCCCCTGCTTCCTCCCCTGATCTGAGCTCCTGCACAATCCAGACAGTCTGCAGTCCATCTCAGAATGCCCAGTGTGGAGCACAGTGCCTGTACACAGCAGACTCACAGTCAAGGTCTTCCTGACCTGGCTGTACCCTCTGTTCCCTTAGCCTCACTCTCCACAGCAGTCCAAGTGGTCTCACATGTCTCTGGTACACTTTCTTCCCTTCCTTTGCTGTGACTCTGCCCAGCTCCTCCCAGGCCATCTGCATTCTGCTTGTCCTTCCTCCTCCATCCCTCCATCAAACCTCCCAACATACCCCTCCTAGTTCCTCACTTGAAGCCTTTCATCTAGGTGCAAGGTGCTCTTCACCCCCAGTTCCCATGGGCCCTGGCCTGAGACCCAGGTGGGTTCGATGGGAACAGAGGGAGGTAGTGAAATCCTGCCTCCACCAGTTACTGTGACAAAGTATCCTCAAGTCTCCTTTCCTGCTGAGGATATGCAGAGAAGTCAACAGCCATGTCCTCCAGATCATCAGCATGTATGTTTTCCATGGAAATCCCACTAAGACAAAGCAATCTCTATATTGCATAAAACTTATCCTTGCTGAACTTTATTTGTGGGGACAGTCAAGTTTTCTGTTTCTGATGCTGTCAAGTACCTTATTTTTTTTAAGTATGATATGGGTGTTGTACATTAGCAACTAGTGATGTGGGCCTCAGTTTGTACATCTGTAAAAGGAGGAGGCTGGAGAAGAGATGACCTCAGGGGACCCTGCCAGGTCTGGTGCTAGGATCCTATGGAGATAAGAATCATGTCTGCCAAACACTGTGGAATATTACCGTGGCAATGGAGGATCTTAAAAGATATCTAGAATTTTCAGGTGAAATAATTCTTCTGAATGTTCAAGTGATGTGATCAAGAAAGCAAAAATGAACATTTTATTTTCTACTCACTAAGCACACATGAGCACATATGAACAGTGACCAAAGCAAACTCTGAACAAGGAAGAAGAAAGCTCTTTTGCCAAGCTAGGGCAACCTTGAGAAAGCAGAGACAACAGGAAGAAGCCAGCAGACAGTCACATCTGATTTAATAGGCACATGGGCCAGCACTGCCACCAGCTTCAATTGCCCAGGAAGCAGGGATTACTGGGACTCCTGTGCTACCAGGCCATGTTTTTAAGCTCTTTTGGGGGATAAAGTTTTGAATAATTAATACAAAAAAATCTTTAGAATTTGGGCGTAGATGGACATGGACACACGTGCGTGTGCACACACATACATACACACACACCAGGTTCCTCCTACAACAGTACTACAGAATGGCTTCTAATAGGAAATGACAGCAGAGGCCAAAAACGTGGATGTATGCATGTGTGTGCATGCGTGTGGCTGAGAGGACGTGTGAGTGGCTGTCCCTACAACTCACAAAAGCAGTCAAGTGTTCTCTATGAAACAACAAAGAAAATACTTCAATTTCAGTGGTCAAGGTCGAGGTCAGAAATGGGCACCATGTGTCAGACAGAATCCTGCATTGCCCAGCCCATGTCTCCCCCCTCCCCCACTGGTGACATCAAAGAATGACCCCCCCTACAGCTTCCCGTAAGTGAATCCTCGCTGCTAGCAGGGGCGCCAGCATTGGCTGCAGAACACAGACACACCATCTTCTTCTGCAGTTAGAAGACTCCTTTCGAGACTCAAGGGGAACCTGGACCCTCTGGCCACTGCCCTCACATTTGTAAGGCAGAGCAGATAAGGGGGCACTCCCGTCACCGTCCTTTTCTTGGCTGGAGAAGACCCTCCCTCCTGAACCTGGCTCAAAAAGCCAGAGCCTCAAGGAAGCTGGCCACACATATTCATGGCCCATCCCTCTGCTTTTACGGGAATACAAGGAGCTACCGAGAGATGAAATGGGTCCAGGGAATGGTGCTTAGGAAGGTGAGATGCATCCCTGGAAACCATCGACCATCTCGGCCCTTCCCCCGAGGAAGCAGGGCTCTGGGGGGAGGCAGGGCCGGACCGTCCTGCCCCCTCTCCCCGTCTTTTAGCTGCAGAGTCCCTTTTCTGCAGGAAGTGCTGCACCAGTCCTGGTAGCATGGAGGGTCGGCTTCAAGAGCCACTTACAGGAAACTGCAGACTGAGCCTCCTCTGATATCCCAGGTCAAGCAGCTTCAAGACCAGCACCGCCATGCAAGAGCTAGGCAGAAGAGAAGACAGTTACTGGGAGGGGCCCTCGGGGAGAGCCAGACTCATGAGGCTAACCTCCAAAGCAGGCTAAGGCCACTGGCCCCTGAAAAGGCTTCCCACAAAGTGCTAAAGGAGATACTTCCTGGAGGGAATGCGTGAAACACATGCCATGGAATCTGAGAGCCAGCAAGACCTTCAGGTCATCAAGGCAGAAATACTGCATGTCTGACATAAGGACGCTGGGGCCTGAAGTGGGAGTGGTACCCAGTAGGTGCTGGTGAGGTGCACAGTCCTAAGGAAGGACACACACACACTCACACGCACGCACACACACGCACGCACGCACGCACACACACACATGCACGCACGCACGCGCACACACACACACACACACACACACACACACACACAGTAAATCTGTGGTTCAGTCATTTCAGTTGTGTGCGATTCTCTATGACCTCTTTGGGGTTTTCTTGGTGGAGATAATGGAGTGGTTTGCCATTTCCTTCTCCATCTTATTTTAAAGATGGGGAAACCAAGGCAAACAGGGTGAACTGACTTGTCCAGGGTCACACAACTAGTGTCTCAGGACAGATTTGAACTCTGGTACCCCTGACTCCAGGCCTGGTGCTCTAGACACTGTGAAGATGGAATTTTGGTAAAAAGATGTTCATAGCCCTTACATTTGGTAACACTAATGATGCCTATATTTTGTGGACACAGAGAAATCTGTGTTTGGTTACTGCAAAGAGATCCCCATTTCCAATCTGGCTAAGTAATGTGCTGGAATATTAATGGCCCTTCTTCATGTAACCACTTAAAAGACCCTGCATCCCAAAGGAGAAAGTTGTATTTATTTTGGTGCTAAAGATATGAATTACTGTGAGGACAATAGCAGCCAAACTCAGCCTCAAGTCAATGAGTCTGTAAATGTTGTGGGAGGGCCAAGGACTTGCTCTTCCATCCTTCCTTCCCTCCCCCTCAGGTCCAGTATATAGTAATGACTCACAACTGTAAGTTTCTTTTTCAAAGTTAGAAGTAGCCTATGCAAGTATTAAATAATTGTGTCCTCAATATTTTGCCGTAGAAAAAATGTTAAATTTAACCATCTACAGTAAGAAAATGGTTCTCCCAGGTGGGTGATTTTTATTGCAGAATGAGTACAAATAAATGAAGAATTTTCTGAAAGTCTCTCTAAGAATTCTCTTAACACTGATTGTACAGAAGACGTTTTCCCTGTAATGTTGGCACCTTGTGAAGTAACCACATGTATTCTGTGGCCTTAAGTCACTAACCTCTTGTTCCTTCTGAAATATAACCACTCTGCCACCCTTGTCTCCAGTCGCAAGAAGGTCTCCAGAGTAATTAAATTCGACAGTTGAAATGATATCAGCTGTTAACAAAACACAAATACAAATTATACAATTTAACTTGGAGAAAAAATATCAACCCAAATAAAGGCCCCAAACAGAAATCAAACTTCTAATGGAAAAATCAGAATCCTCTTGTACCTTAAACTGAAATGAACTTGACTGCCCTTTACCCCCACCCTCCAGGAGATCATGCCTGGCACAGTGCTCACCTCACCTTGTGCCCACCAGCATTGGAACACCATGTACTGTATGGAACCGAAGGCCCAGAGCTGACAGGTCATCACTGAGAAATGGCTGCCAAGAAGGGGGGCAAGTTTTCTAACTTGAACCCTCTTCCATAGATGCTGGGAATCCACCTTCTTATGGGAAAGGCCAATGGGCAAACAGGCCCCAGGACTTCAGAGCCAAAAGGGCCTTCGGAAATAATCTAGTTCAAGGCTCTTGATCTTACAAGAAGGAAAGCCACTGACATGTTGATGAAAATATATTTTATTGCTTCATATCTAATAGAAGATCATTTCATAGGAAATCTCCTGGATTAAGAATACAATTCTCAAATGAAACATGTGTCCCTTCAGTTTGTGTTTCACCAAGGAACTGAGGCCAAAGCCCTGGGTCTGATTCCCTGTTGGGTCAGTCACCTACACTCTGCTCCAAATGCATGTCCTGTGTGTGTTCCTGCCCCCAGCCTCAGACTCCTAGCAACTCTAAGTCACAGGAGAAGATGGAGGCCAGGTGAGAGACCTTTGATGGATCACCAGGCATGCAGTCCAGATGACTTACAACTCAGATTACACGTTTGACTAATGAGAAAGGTAAGACAGATATGTGATTATTCTATCTTAAAAAGTTTCTTTTTTAAACTAAGAGATTACAAACAAGTTTAAGAACCCCTACAATTCATATTTCCATGCAGATCTTTAAAACAAAGGATTTCCTAAACTGATACAATACAGCTACTTTTTAAAGGTTCTTCAAATACAGGGAAAAAGTCCATCAATTCTGGCTTTGTTCACAGACATTACATTATCATGACATGAGCAAAAGATGACAAACTTCTTTCCCAGAACAGCCGTAATTCAATGTTAAGCTACTAATAATGATTAGATTTGCTTAACAAAAGTAACATAGTCTGTATGAGATGGAAAGACTGCCATGGTACTATTAAATAAATTAAGAATTATACTGTAAGAAAGGTGAAGGGGACAGCTTCAGAGAAACTGGGGGAGATTTGCATGCACTAAAGTAGAGAGAAGGCAGCAGAACCTGGATGACAATGGATACAACAACTATATTAAAGGCAAACAACTAAAAAAGCTTAGGACTCTTATCAACACAATGACCAACAACGAAGCAAGTTGCCTGCCCACCCACCTCCTGACAGAGGGGAGGGACTCAAGTAATTGAGAAGTTGTTTGGATGAAGCCAATTTGAGAATTTATTTTTCTTTCTTTCTCAACAGTGGAGGAGCCAGATTTTTGCCAGCAAAAAAGAATTTTATTTAAAAGAGAGAAGGGCAGCAAGCACTAAAACCTTTAGTCCCACTCTGGTGGGTGAGAAAAGTGGAGGCTGATTCAAAGGAACATCTGAAGCCATAGCAGGCAAGGACTGGAACACTGGTGGAGGGTGGGATAATGACTGACACCTGTTCAGCTCTCGTTTTTTCTGCCAAAGGGGAGTTCTAAAAGGCAGAGGGCTCCAGATGCTGAGCTGGTCGGTTGGTTGGTTGTTGTTCTTTGTTTTCAAAGAGGACCAAAATGACATCACCATGATAAAGTCATTTCAATGTGTCCAACTGTGGCTGATCAGACCAGTATGAGCTCGGAATGCTCTACCACAGACTGGGCACAGATAACCTGTGTGAAGATTTGGGGTGGACACTCCAAATCTGTGCATCCTACGTTTCTTTTGAAGCTGATGCTAAGCTAGAAGGGACAGGAAAGATAATCCAATCCAGCCCCATCGTTTGTGTTACCTACTTGGCTCAAGGTCCCACAGGCAGTAAATACAGGGGCAAACCAGGGTCTCCGTTCTGCCCAAATTAAATCATGCTTGATTCCAGCCATTAATCAGTTAGAGGGTGTGCTTTGAAAGGCCAATCAGAAGTGAAGTGGACCGGAGATTGTACAATATGAAAGTCATGAAGTAGGCAGGTTTTGTCCAAAGACAAGGCTTAAAGGTCTTTCAGCATGTAAGATTCCATAGAAAGGGAGCCTGTCTGATTGACAAAGACCACAGAGAGGCCCAAACTCATCATGTTCAGAACAGAACTCATCAGCCCCACCCAGTCCCTTAGTTCTCAGCGTAGACTCCCCTTCACCATCTCTTCCCCTTCATATCCAAGCCACCATACCAAGGCCTGCTGGTCCCCCTTTGCACTCTCCCTCCAACAGCTCAGCAGTGTCCCTTTCTCCATGGCAGCAGTGCTCATTCCAGTCCAGTCTCTATTCGGCCACTAAAGCTATTTTCAATCAAGCTCAGGTCAGCAGAGATCCCCCCCCCCCCCTTAATAAACTCCAGAGGCTTCCCATCATCTATTGGGCATTTGGTGTGTTTCAAACCTGGCTCCTTCCAAACTTCCTACTTGATTCACTTCGACATACCTGCAATCTGATGCCTTGGGTCTCCTGGCTGGGCCTTGCCCAGAAAGCACATCACCAGCTGCTGCACATTTTCTGTGGCCATCCTGAGTGCCTGAAATGCCCTCTCTTCTCATCTCTGCCTCCCAGTTTCCTATATGTCCCAGCTAAAAGTCCACCTTCTCCAAGAAGATTCCTCTTTCTGCTAACACAACTGCCAATCTGTCCTGGGGGCAGCTGTCATGTACAAAGGTCACTTTGTGGCCTGTTAAGACTGGGAGTGCTGCAAGGGCCAGTATTGTCTTTCCCCTTGCATTCCCAGTATTCTGCTCCATGCTGGGCTCATAGGAAGTGCTTGAGAAATGCTTGCTGACTAAAACCAACAAACAGCTTCCTAATATTTGATCCTATCCCCAGAGGGGAATGGGCCACCTCTCCTCTGGGGTTTGTCAAGGAAAGACTGGATGATGACCCCTGGAATGCTATAGGAACAGTGTGACATTTCAATCATAGAGCCAAGTTCATGCTCTTAAAGCATCAGCAGCACTCTGAATGTGAGGAAGGCCCCATGGCCTGAGGCTGGAATGAACATGCATAGTGCATAAACAGACACAGATACAGACATGGGTCTTCCCCCTCCCCTGCCCCGCCTGAGTTCTCTTAAACCAGACAGAGGGAATCACTTGGCACCCTCTTTGTCCCACTGGTCACACACAAGGGCAAGCTTTGGGCCTGGCAGTGGAGCTTACAAGTCTGGCAGAAGCCTGCAGCTATTTGTTAAGATGACCACAATTCTTTCCTGGTGTCTGGTCTGTGGCTTCAATGACTTTTCCTAAAATTGTATCTAAGGATGCATTTGCTTCTTAGAATTTTTAACTCCCAGTGCCACTCTTTCCGTAGGCAATGCAAAGCTAGGGATTCTATGAATCACTGCAATGTTGAGAACTGAACTACGTGCTAGAGAGAGGAACTGGAAAGTGTGTGAGGCTGTGCTCTCCTGGACTGCCAGTTGTGGGGGAGGGGACAGTGTACAGGGAAGGACTCAGTCGCAAGTCACATGGAAAGGTGCTAGGGCCTTAGGGTACAGCCACAAAGCAAATGGTGCTGGAAACCTGGGTATTTTCAAGTCTCTTGGGTTGAGGTGTGTGTGCGTGCGTGCGTGTGTGTGCGTGCACATGCACGCGGATGTACAAAGAAATAGATGGATGGATGGATAATCAGTGTGGTGCTACTCCCTGTTACTCTGGCATTCATGGGTCAGTGTCATGAGGAAAAGCTCTATACTCTGCCATCACTTGGGTGAATGCTAAGGCCAACCAAGGAAGAGCTCCCTATAAAGACTTGGGTACATTTTGGCCAGTTACAATCATACACCGCAACGTCATTTAAAGCACTCATCTAAAAGCTGGAGGAAGGTCTGTATGCACCCCATCAATGCCTCCCATCTAAGTCCCCACCCGCCTCAGTCAAGTTCTGTACTCATAGATGCCATAGCTCAGCAATGGAGGTGACCAACAGCCCTCTACAAGTCCCTGAAAGGAGGAAGCCTGCCACACTTCCTGCACAAAAAGGACTGGTGAGGGAGCAATCTTTTTTAGTTCTGAAGTTAATACTCCCCCCTCTGGATGTAGCCCCTTCCGGATCTCCAGATGGCTCTTCCAAACAGCCTTTAATAAATCTCATTTGGATGTGTAAGTCTGTGGGTGTTTTTTTTTTTGTTTTTTTTTTTGCTTTTCCTTTCTCTGGGGAGAATGTTGTTACCACAGAATCATTCTGGAAAGGCCTCTGCTGCCAAACTTAGGCACTGAAAAGGGTGAGCTCCAAGAGCCTTTCTTCAGATGGCTGGAGTGAGATGCCTTAATTCACAGGTAAAGGGTTGTCATCTGGAAGGAGCTCCAGGCAAGTCCTGCCAGGTTCCAGGCAAGATGACTTCAGGACAAAGCTCTCTAGCCGGCCGGCCTCCACCCTTCTAGAAATCCTCCCCCTGTCCCCAATTTCTTACAACACACTAAATGTCATTGCATTTACCAACCACAAGTTGTCAAGGATGAGGGGGCATCTTATTTCATGAGGTTGTTGGGAGGATAAAACCGATGACAAGGGATCCAGTTAGATCAACCTTTCATCTCCTTGGGAATTTCTGTGTCAAAGAGCAGGGGTGTTTGAATCACATTCCCAGCAAAATCCCAACTAGCTTCGTAAAGCCCATCTCACATGATGCCTAACACAGTACTACACACACAGGAGGCAACTGACACTTATTTGCTTAATGGGATTAACTTTTAATGATAATTACTATTTTTACATATTACACCAAGACTAAAAGAGGATGATTGTTCTTTTCAAATTCTGCTATTAGTGTGCCACATCTTTACAGATGAAATGAAATCCTGCCATCAGTAGAAACCAAACCAGGCAAGAGGAATGGAAGTCTAAGTCTTCACAAGGTAATTTCAAATGAATAAAATGGTTGGGGGAGGGGGAGAGAATGCAAGAGAATTAAATGCAAAGTTTTAGCGATAATATATTAGGGAACTGAGAATATTACACCTGGGACCCACCCACCCTCTTTGTTCTCTGGCTGAGATGGCTTTGTGACTGTGTGATCCACCCCATTTATTCACTTTGGATCTGAGTAACATCCATCATATGCCTACCCTCCACATTTGTATGATCTTCTCATGCAACCCAATCATGAGAAACAGCAGGTTCCCCCTCTCTTCTCCTTCCATTCCAATGCTAGTGTTTTCCTTTCCCTCAGAAGAGAATCAACTCACCTGAGGACCTCTGGTTTTCTTGGTGGACTCCCTCAACACCCTTTGAAGACATTTAAGGCTCTGAAAGGAGACTGCTATCTTCTCCCTTTGTTAAAATGTTAGTACTACATCATCCTACAGGTCCTTCCAACAGATCAAATAAATGAAGATTTCTCTGGACTCCTGTGTTTGTATTTCAAGGTTACCGATAATCTCTGATCTTTTCATCAGAAACACTTCTAAGTTCTCAATTCCAGATGTCAAACTAGCTACCACACACCTAGTGGTGCCCTCACCAGATTAAAATGTCATTGGGAAATGTTTAACAAAATAGATCAAAATGCAGTACAACCTGGATTTAACCTAGGTGCAATTTTTATAGACCCTCATCTCAGGAGGCCAGGGGTTCTCAGTGGAGAAGAGTGCTGGACCTGGAGGCAGAGAGCCCTGAGTTTAAATCCTGCATTTACCAGCTATTAACCTTAGTTCCTGTAACACTCTGCCAGGTTTCACTCCAGAGATTATTGTGCTCCACCCAGGATAAACTGAGAGATGTAAGACCATTAAGTCCCTCAATTCTCTCTCCTGTAATCCCCATTCCTTCCCAAGCTTCCTTTATAAAGGGCTGGGATTGGAATATTCCAAGCAGCTCCACTCTCCAGCGGCAGTAGCTCAGACTATTCTGCCCCGGCTCCTGATCCACAAGGGCTGAGTATCCCCAAGCCCTTGGCCTCCTCCAGCCTCCCTTTTGGGTGGGATCTTCCCCCAGTAGATAGAAGTCATAGTTTTATATGCATCATTTCACCAGTAGGCCCTGATGGCCTCTGCAGCCCTCCTCTGCTGGGAGCTACTAGGTTACCAGTCAGTGAGACACAAGCATCCTGACCAACAATCTGTTGTTTATTTTTTTTTAACACCCTTGTACAGGCATGGACACCATGTGACTTGAGCCTGTGCCCCTTGGAACAAAAACAGCTCAAAGCTCAGAAGAAATCCACTCCATTCATCCCTTCAAGGAAGAGCCCTGGAGTTCCCTCCCTCTAGCCTGGTAGACTGTCTACTATCTAGTCACAATCTCCAAGCATGCATCCAAAAAACCATCCCACAATTCAGCTGAATATAAAACATAAGAATCAAGACCTGCTCAAAATTTTTTCTTCTCCTTTCTTCTCTGTTCTCTGGTACAATTGTTAAACAGGGGTAAAGCAAGGGAATAATCTTGGGAATTTTCTAGAGTCATTTTGGAGAGACCACCCTTAGTATACATGTAGAAGATCAGAAAGATGCATCATTAACACAAAATTCAAATGATAAATACATTGGGTTTTTAGCAAAAAACCATAATCCAGATTAATGAACAATTTTACCCAAAGAGTTATTACTGAAGACCATGTTCACTCTCACCCAGCAATACGTTAAGTTCATGATACTTTTCATAACTCAAATTAATTACAATTTCTTATAGAGAAACATGTCTGTTGCTCAGTAAAAATAATGAATACCCTCAAAGTTGTTAACTTAACAATATACTTTTTCTGATTCCTCACTTTTAAGATTTGATACTACACCACATCACTGAAGGAAATACACCAGGTCCCAGGGAACAGGAAAACAGCCCTCACTTTGGCTAACCCCACGTTACAGAATTGGCAGTTTGGAAGGGTTCTGGGGTTCCCTGCTGCCCAATCCATATCCCAGGATCAACCCCTTCCAGGACATCTCCTGAAACAGCTGTGTAAGCTTTGCTTAAAGAGCCCAGTGAAATCCCTCCTCTTTCTGCTCTCATTGTGTTAGGAAGCATTTTCATGCCAGGTCCAAACAGTGACTTGCCACTTCAGCCTACTGCTCCGAGTATTCTTTGGAGCCCAGCAGTACATGAAACAGACCTTTGACTATCTGGGGACAGCTAGAATGTCTCTCTCTTCCCCTTTGCCACGCGCCCCACACCCCCCTTCCCCGCCATGGATCCTTCTCCAGAACTTAATCACATTCCTGAGGATGGCACTCTTTCTTTTTGGGAAGGGCCACAGTGCTCAAGATGTGATTTCACCAGGACAGACTGTAGCATGTATGGTCATGCCATCCTCTCCATCAAGGTACTGCTAAGGCTGCCCAAGATAACAGAAACTGTTTGGGCTGCCATCTGAATACAGTGATGACAACAGAGTGAAAGTGGTGTTCTTACAGAGTACTTTAAAGTCTGGAAATCATTTCCCACGTTTGTCAGTGGAGCCCTGGCCCATGTGCACAAGAGGCATGCCCATCCCCTTTAAATAGGCAGAAAATGTCAGAATCCTTTCTCATGGACATGAATCCAAACTCAGGTTTCCTTAAGAAAGGCAGAGAGAGGGGGTGGAGCCAAGATAGCAGAGTAGAAGGATGGACCTGCTGTAGCTCTCCCCCTAAAGTCCACAAAATACCTGTAAAAATGACTCTAAACATATTCCAGAGCAGCAAAAGCCACAAAATGACAGAGTGACAGAGATTTCCAGCTGAAGGCAGCCTGGAAAGCCAACAAAAAATGTCTATTGCCCTAGGCTCAGAGTGGAGTGCAGCCTGTGGAGCACATCCCAGCCTTGGCCATAAGGCGCAGCAGGGACAGAATTGTAACAGGCTTCAGGGCATGGAATCCCAGGTAGCAGCTGCAGATCTGAGATTCCTCAAATATCAGAGACAGTTTCAAAGGTCAGTGAGAAATCTCTTTCAACTGGGTGAGAAGGGAGCAGGGTCCTGAACTAGCCCCGACCCCAGGGGGCTACAGTGTCCAGTTTTGGAGCCCTCTGCCTAAAGACCCTGAGAAAACTGAGCCACTGATCTGAATCTCAGCACTGAGTGGCAGCCCTGGGATGAGGAGTAGCACTGGCATGGTAGAGCTGGAGGCAGTTGTGGAGAGGGACCTTTACATGCAGATTCTGAGCAGAAAAGCTTGTGGTTGCTCCCAGACCACAGCTCAGGCCAGGAGAGAAGTAAACTCCTCTCCCTTGATTGTGCCACCTTGGAGGAACCAAGAACTTATAGGTCCCTAGAGTATACCCTCCACTTGACAAAGGATTCAAAAGACAAGTAAGTGGCTGGGAAAATGCCCAAAAAAGGGAAAAAAAAATAAGACTATAGCTTTCTTTCTTGGTGAAAAGATATTTTCCTCCATCCTTTTGGGTAAGGAAGAACAAAGCATACCATGAGAGGAAGACATCAAAGTCAAGGCTTCTTCATCTCAAACTTTCAAAATAAATCTGCAATGGTCTCAGGCCATAGAAGAGGCTCAAAAGAGATTTTGAAAATCAAGTAAGAGAGGTGGAACAGAAATTGGGAAGAAAAACAAGGGTGATGCAAGAAAATCATGAAAAGCGAGTCAACAGTTTGTTAAAGGAGACCCCCAAAAATGCTGAAGAAAATAACACCTTTAAAAATAAACTCAAATTACAAATGAGGTCCAAAAAGCCAATGAGGAGAAAAATGCTTTAAAAAGCAGAATTAGCCAAATGGAAAAGGAGGTTCAAAAGCTCCCTGAAGAAAATACTTCTTTAAAAATTAGAATGGAGTATATAGAAGCTAATGATTTTATGGGAAACCTAGAAATTACAAAACAAAACCAAAAGAATGAATAAATGGAAGACAATGTGAAATATCTCACTGGAAAAGCAATTGACCTAGAAAATAGATCCAGGAGAGACAATTTAAAAATTAGGGGGCTACTTGAAAGCCATGATGAGAAAAAGAGCCTAGACATCATCTTTCATGAAATTATCAAGGAAAACTCCCCAGGTATTCTGGAACCAAAGGGTAAAATAAATATTGAAAGAATCTACCTATCACCTCCTGAAAGAGATAAGAAAAGAAAAATTTCTAGGAACATTGTAGCCAGATTTCAGAGTTCCCAGGTCAAGGAGAAAATATTGCAAGCAGCCAGGGAGAAACAATTCAAGTATTGTGGAAATACAATCAACATAAGACAAGATCTAGCAGCTTCTATGTTAAGGGATCACAGGACTTGGAATATGATATTCCAGAAGTCAAAGAAACTAGGATTAAAACCAAGAATCACCTACCCAGCAAAACTGAGTATAATACTTCAGGGGAAAAAAAATGATCATTCAATGAAATAGAGGACTTTCAAGCATTCTTGATGAAAAGACCAGAGCTGAATAGAAAATTTGACTTTCAAACACAAAATCAAGAGAAGAATGAAAAGATAAACAGCAAAGAAAATTCATAAGGAACTTACTAAAGTTGAACTGTTTACATTCCTACATGGATAGATAATATTTTTAACTCTTGAGACTTTTCTCAGTATTTGGGTAGTTGGAGGAATTATGTACATATAGACAGAGGGCACAGGGTGAGTTGAATAGGAAGGGATGATATCTAAAAAAATAAAATTAAAAGGTGAGAGAGGAATATTTTGGGAGGAGAAAGGGAGAAATGGAGTGGGGCAGATTATCTCTCATTAAAGGGGCAAGAAAGAGCTTTTACAATGGAGGGGAAAAGGGGGGGAAGTGAGAGGGGAAAAAGTGAAGCTTACTCTCACCACATTTGGCTTAAGTAGGGAATAAGATACACAGTCAATTTGGTATGAAAATCTATCTTACACTACAGGAAAGTAGGGGAGAAAGGGGGAAGAGGGCTGTAGGTGGAATGATAGAAGCGAGGGCAAACGGAAGGAGGGAATAATTAGAAGCAAACCCTTTTGGGGAGGGACAAGGATAAAAGAGAGAATAGAATAAATGGGGGACAGGATAGGATAGAGGGAAATATAGTTAGTCTTTCACAACATGACTATTACGGAAGTCTTTTGCATAACTACACATGTATAGTCTATATTGAATTGCTTGCCTTCACAGCAGGTATGTGTGGAGAGGGAAGAAGGGAGAGAACTTGGAACTCAAAGATTTAGGAACAAATGTTGAGAATTGTTTTTGCATGCAACTGGGAAATAAGAAATACAAGTGATGGGGTACAGAAATCTATCTTGTCCTACCAGAAAGGAGAGAAGATGGGGATAAGGGAAGGGAGGGGTGTGACAGAAGAGAGGGCAGATTGGGGGAAACAATAATCAGAATGCACGGTGTCTTGGGATGAGGGGAAGGGAGAGATAGGGTGAAAATGTGGAACTCAAAACCTTGTGGAAAGGAATTTTGAAAACTAAAAACAAATAAATAAATTAAAAAAAGAAAGGCAGAGAGAGGGAGAGCTTGCTAGGGATGGTCCCTGGTATTGGGGGAACCCCAAGACTGCAGCCTGAAGTAGACTGGGGCTGTCACCAAAATGGGGAAACCCCAGACTTCCTAAAGAAGCCCAGGTCTGGCCCATGGCTGGCCAAGGCAGGGCTGAAAAAGATTGGGCGAGGAGTCTCTGCTCTCACACCTGGAGGCTCCTACTCAGGCCCAGGTGGACTTCCTGGTTAGGAGAGCCAGGGTCTGGAGGACCTCTAAAGGAGGGTAATCAACATGGCAAACAGATTTCTTGTTCTTCAGTCCTTTTCAGTCCTGTCTGACTCTCTGTCTAAACCCTTCTGGGGTTTTCTCAGAAAAGATAGTGGAAAGTGGTTTGTCATTTCCTTCTCCAGCCATTTCACAGATGAAGAAACTGAGGCAAACAGGGCGAAGTGACTTGCCCAGGGCCACCTAGCTGGGAAGTGTCTGAGGCCAGATTTGAACTCAGAAAAAGAAGCTGCTCTAAAAATACTTTCCCAATTTCATTTCACTCAAGGTGTTCAGGAATTTTTCAGTTGTGGCAGACATCACCTGGCTCAGGCTTAGGTACATCCTATACAAGAATCAGTTGGAGGAACCAGGGAAAGTAAAAAACCAGGGTGATGAGAAAAGCTGCTTTCAAATTTCAGGAGGACTTTTATGTTCAAGAGAGATTCAATTTGTTCTGTTTAGACCAAAAGGGAAGAACTGACCATGGTAGAGGCTGCAGAGACACTGATTTAGGCTCCATTGCTAGAAGGGGGGGAGAGGCAACAGGGGCAGAAGGCCCTTCCCAAGGCTGAGGTTCTGGGGCTGGAAGCCCCTGATTATGCTGTTATTCAAGTTGTTTCACTTGGGTTTTCCTTAGATCTTCATTCTTGGCCAAGAAAACAGGCACACAGTAAAGGCTGAGCGCAGCTCTTGCCTCCATTCCCATCTCTATCAGGTCAGTATCCACACTTGGTTCTCTCTTCTTTCCTCTCCTACTCCTTAATACAACTGGGCGGGGAGGGGGATGGGGGGGACGGTGCAGTAAAAAGGGCTCTGGCTATACTCCAGACTCAGCCCTCTGAAGTTTACCACTGTTTAGAATTCTAAAATTTGTCCAATCAATCAATAAACATTTATTAAGTGCCGACTATGTGATAGGCACCACACTAAGCACCAGGGATATAAGAGACAAAAGACAGTCACTGCCCTCAAGGAGCTCACAGTCCAATGGGGAGACAAGCAAATAAACATGTACAAACAAGCAACATACAGGGCAAATAAGAAATTATGGACAGAAGGAAGACTTCCTGCAGAAGCTGGGATTTTAGCTGGGCCTTAAAGGAAGCCAGGGAGTTCAGTAGTCAGAGTAGAGGAAGGAGAGTGTTCCAGGTCTGGGGGACAGGCACAAAAAATGCCCAGAGCTAAGAGACGGACACAGCCAGGAGGTCCCTGGAGGTCGGCATCACTGGATCAAAGGGTTCTCACTGGAGAGTAAGGTATAAGAAGCCAGAAAGGGAGGAGGGGGCTGGGTTGGGAAGTTTTTGAATATCAAACAGAGGATTTTGTATTTGCTCCTGGGGGCAATGGGGATTTTACTGAACAGGAGAAAGACATGGTCAGACCAGCTTTTTAGGAAGATTCCTTTGATGGGTGAATGGAAGCTGAATTGAGCTAGGTAGACCCTCCAGCAGGCTATGGCCATAGGCCAGGCCTGAGGTGATGAGGGCAGGCACCACAGGAGCCTTTGCTTTCATCTTCTACATCTTTCAAACATTCAAATTTCCTGTGCTGGTCTTTCTGTCTACCAAAGTCTTCCTTTCTTTCCTCTGTGGAAATGTTTCTCTTTGTGTTATTAAAAGCTTATTCTTAGGAGTTTCCCCTCCTGCCTTAACTTCCCTGGTAGTACAGCAGGGCGGGTTGAGCAGATGAGGTATCTAATTGGGCTGTGCCCAGGATGGTCACTTGCACTCAAAGTGCCCTCCCACACTCTAATTCAGCACTGAGTTGCTTCTTTACTGGAGAAAGCTAGGCTCAGAGAGCAGGTCATCCGCCCCTTTGGAAAATGAAGTCATCACTGGAGTAGGTAATTTGTTAGTTGTTCTCCTTCTGGCTTTCAGCAAGCACAGCAAAGACTGAAATAAATAAAACCCTCCACTATCATTGACTTCATACTTCTGGACCAATGGCTACTATGTTACAATGCTCCCCTTAACAGACTCAATGTAGTATCACCCGCCCCAGGAACATGCCACAAGACAACCACAGGCATCACTAAGGGAAGTGACTTCTCGTGTTCACTTAAATGCATTTGCTCTGACCCAACCCATAGGCTTCTCAAAAGAGGAACATGAAATACTCATTCATGAAATATGAAAAAATTATTTTCAGCACTCAAAACAGGATTGTATGGATTGTTACAAAGTTTAAAGCACTGCACTGAGAACATATGTACTTATTAATTATAACAACAACCAATCAGTGCTCAGGAGGGGTGCTATTCATATACTTCTAAGTGTGGTTGAACTAGAGGTAGAGCCAAGACAGCAGGATACAAGCAGCAGCCCAGGCAAACTTTCCAACATCCCCCTCCAAAGAACTTTAAAAGAATACCTCAACTTTTGGGGCAGCAGAGCCAACAAAAGCTCAGGGGACGAAGACCAGAGCACAGACCAGGAAAGCAGTGACCACACTCCTCTCCAAATCACATCACCTAGATTTGTGGACCCCAGAACTAGCTCTGAAAACAACAGCACAAAGAAACTTGAAACTTGGGGCAATGCCTCCCTACCCCGAGGTGAGCAGAGCCCAACTTTAACACAAAGTTCAAAGTCAAGACAGGCTGGGAAATAAATGACCAAATAGTAAACAGAAAATACCACCTTAAAAAAGAGAAGTGGCCTAAAAGTAAAAAGACAAAAATTCACTGAAGAACACCTTAAAAATCAGAATTGGACAACTGGAAGTTCATGATTCCATGGTACATCAAAAAACTGATTATTTAAGAATTGCTGGACTACCTAAAAGCCATGATCAAAGAAAGAGCTTAGATATCCTATTTCAATATTCAATTATCAAGCAATACTGTTCCAATATCTGAGATCCATTGGGTAAAATAAAAATTAAAAGAATCCATCATCACCTCCTGAAAGAGATCCCAAAATGAAAACTCCACATACAGCCAAATTCCAGAACTCTCCGGGCAAGGAGAAAATACTTCAAGCAGTTAGAAAGAAGCAATTCAAATATTGTGGATCCACAGTCAGGATCACATAAGATTTTTCAGTTTCCAAATTAAAAGAGCACAGTGTTTGGAACATGAAATTCTAAAAGGCAAAGGAGCTAGATTTACAACCAAGAATACCTATCCAGCAAAACTTAGTATAATTCTTCAGGGGAAAAAAATGGATATTTAAAGAAATAAAAAACTTCCAAGCATTCCTGATGAAAAGACCAGAGCTGAATAGAAAACTGTACGTTCAAAAACAAGACTGAAGAAAAATATAAAAAGGCAAATGAGTGATCAGAGGGCTCTTAAAGTTAAACTGTTTACATTTCTATATGGAATGGTGATCTATGTAACTCCTAAGAACTTTAACATTAATAAGGCAGTTAGAAGTAATATACACAGACAGAAGGCACAGATGTGAGTTAATTATGTTGGGATGATCTCAGCAAAAGGGGGAAGGAGAGAAAGAAGCAAGCACCGGCAGAAGGGAGATGGGAGAAGTAGAATAGGGAACATTATCTCATAAAAGAGGTACACAAGGAAGAACTTTTATAATGGAGGGGGAAATGGGGAGGGTGGCAGTGCTTGAACCTCACTCATAGGAATTAGTTCAAAGAGGAAAGACTATATATATATACTCTGTCTTAATAACGAAACAGGAGGGGAAAAGGATAATAGATGAGAAGGATAAAAGGGAAGATGGATCAAGGGGGGCAGTGGTCAGAAGCAAAGAATTCTTTTGAGGAGGGGCAGGATAAAGAGAGAAGAAACAGAAGAAAATAGGACAGAGGGAAATATACAGTTAGTAATTAAAGCTATGAATGTGAATGGGATGAGCTCACCCATAAATGGAAGCAAAAACAAGAATGGATTAGAAACCAGAATCCAACATGTTTATGAGACACACCTGAACCAGAAAGACACAGAGAGTTAAAGTAAAGGGCTGGAATGGAATCTATTGTGCTTTAGCTGAAGCAAAAAAGGCACAGATAGTCATCATGATCTCAGACAAAGTAAAAGTCAAAATAGACCAAATTAAAAGAGACAATCAGGGAAATGTCATTTTGCTAAAAGAAACCACAGACAATGAATGTCAAAAAACTTTATGGGCAAATTTGTCTGATAAAGGCCTCATTCCTCAAATATACAGAGAACTGAGTCAAACATATAAAAATAAAAGCCAATTCCTAATTGATAAATGGTCACAGGATGTGAACAGGCAGTTTTCTGAAAAAGAAATCAAAGCTATCTACAGTCATGAAAAAATGCTCTCAATCTTATTAAAGAAATGCAAATTTAAACAACTCTGAGGTACCATTTCATATCTATCAGAAATGATAAATGCTAGAGGGGGATGAGGGAAAATAGATGAACTAACAAACTGCTGGTGGAGTTGTGAACTGGTCCAACCATTCTGGAGAACAATTAGAAACTGTGCCCAAAGGGCTACCATACCATGCATAGCCTTTGATCCAGCAATACCATTACTAGGTCTGAACCCGAAAGTGATCAAAGAAAAAAGGACCCATATGTACAAAAATACTGATAACAGCTCTTTTTGTTGTGGCAAAAATTGGAAAATGAGAGGATACTCATCAACTGGGGAATGGCTGAACGTGGTAGTGTATGATTACGATGGAATATTACTGCCTATAAGAAATGATGAAGTGAGTGGTTTAAAAAAAACAAGGTGAGCTCTATCTGACCTGATGCAGAGAGAAATGAGAAGAACCAGAAGATCGATGTTGTCATGATGATCAACTGCGGAAAGCTGCCTTGACTACTGTGATCATCAAGCCGCCTTGACTACTGTGATCATCGACACAATGATCTAAGACAATCCCAAGGAACTGACGGAGCTCTGAGTGCACATCGAAGTGTTATTTTCTCACCTTTTTTTTCTTGCTTTTTTTATGATGTGGTTAACATGAAAATGTGTTTTGCATGATTTCACATGTACAGGTGTACCTCAGAGATGTTGTGGGTTCAGGTATAGACCACCTCAACAAAATGATTATCATAATCAAGCAAGTGATACCAATTTTTTGGTTTCCCGGTGCATATAAAGTTATGTTTATACTCTAAAAGTTTATTAAGTGTGCAACAGTATTATGTAAAAAAAAAATGTACATATCTTAACTAAAAAATGTTTTATTGCCGAAACAAAGTGCCAACCATCACCTGAGCCTTCAGCAAGCTGGAATCTTTTTGTTGGTGGAGGGTCTTGCCTCAACCTTGATGGCTGCTGACTGATCAGGGTGGGGGTTGCAGAAGGCTAGAGTGGCTGTGGCACTTTCTTTACCAGCTTTGTGACCCTGGGCAAGTCACTTCAACCAGTTTCCCTCACTCTACTCATCAGTAAAATGAACTGGAGAAGGGAATGGCAAACCCCTCCAGTGTCTTTCCAAAGAAAACGCCACAAGGGGGTCATGAAGAGTAGGACACAACTGAAAAACGATTAAACAAGAAAATTTTGATATTGTTGTGGCTCAGGGAATAGAGAGGTAGGGGGAGAGGGAGAGAGATGGGGAATGGTCTGCTGGTTGAGCAGTCAGAACAGACAACATTTATCAATGAAGGTAACTCATTGTCTTATACGGGCACAGTTCAGAATGCTCCAAAACAATGACAGCAGAAACATCAAAGATCCCAGATCACCACAACTGATATGATAACAATGAAGTCTGGTATATTTCAAGAATTACCAAAATGTGGTACAGATAGGACGTGAGCATGAGCTATTGGCAAGATGGTTCCCAGATTTGTCTGAGGCCTTGCTGCCACAAAGCTTCCATTTGTAAAAAACCATATTATCTGCAAAGCTCAATGAAACGAGATACACCTGCAGAATTGATACTACTCTGCTTGCCTCCTCAGCAGGTGGGGAGAGAATGTGGAACTCAAAAAGACAGTTTAAAATAAATAAATGATCAATTTTTAAAGATTTAATAAATACAGCTGACCTAGTGTCTAGGACCAATCTATAGTGGTCAAGGAGTGACAACACAGCTGCAGACCCAGAATTCAATTTTTCTTCTTGTTATAAATATATGATAAATATAGCAAATAAGCTCCACATATTGTAGTTTAGGTATAAGACTAATGTTTTGATAAAGACCAAATTTTCTGGAGAAAGTAAATAGAACAGAAAAAAAGACTAATCAAAGTCACAGAATAATATAGTAATGAAAATACTAACAAAACCTTGAAAGCCATCTATCTGATTAATCAAAAGCCTCCATTTCTCTTTACTCTTTGCAAAATATCAGATAAAAATATACCAAGTGATCAGAAACCTTTAGCAGCAGCAACAGCAAGAGTTCCTCTTAATCCAATAATCATCATCTATTTGGACAGAATTCTACTTAATTTGCTACAGAAATGTTTCTTTATTCTTTAAGGTGGAGCCAAAACCAAAGCAACAACCAGAAAAGTCCAAAGAGAAACACATAAAAAGCCAATTTGTTATTATCTGTGACTGGAATGGGGTGAACCCACAGGAATTCAACCCTGGGCACCTGCCCACTACTTTCAGCCTCAGTTTCCTCCTATGTAAACGAGGCTAACACCTATAGCCCCACCTTGCTGGAATATTGGAAGGATCACACATGACAGCATGTATGCAAAGGAATCTGAGCATCTTAACATGGGGTCTGGGTCAGTATCTGCTCTTATTATTCCTCACCTCCCCTGGGGCACAGAACGACCCCACCAACCAATCACTTATTAAATGCCTCACCAATGCCAACAATGATGTAAGGAATTTGGGCAGACACAAAATGAGGACAAAAGATGGGGCTCTGCAGCTTCCAGGAGTTTTTTAGGGCCTTGGGGAAGGGGGCGGAGGGTCTTATGTGAAGTCCAATCTTCTGGGGTTGGTTCCCCTGGTTAGATGATAAACCCCTTGAAGAATGGAACTATCTGGTCCGAACCCATCCAAGTTTTCTGTAGCTGCTTGAAGACCCTCTTCGTAATAGGAAGCTCACTTCCCTCCAGAGGCAGGACATGGCACAGATCTAGCACCTAATGTGTGTACAGCATTGTGCCAGGTAATGGGGGTACAATCTTTGCCCCCCAGGAATTCCTACGCCAATCCTTGGAAAATGAATCTCCTGTCCTCTAACTCCATCCCTTGATTGTCACTCTGTTCCTGGGAAGACAGAATAACATCCCTCCCTGGGAGTTCCCCACATCCTAGAGGACTGGAAACCAACTATTACAGCTTCCTGTCTCCCTTCCTTCCTCTTGTCAACAACACTTCCTCCTGCCCTCCAACAGCACACACCAATAAATGGACACCTGCAAACAAACTCATCTGGGTATCAGGGTCACCAGCACTGCCAGGTGAGAACTGGCCAAGAACATTCCAGGGCTGTGTCAGTTACCACCACAAGCCCCGACCTGGCAGTCAAAAAACCTGGATTTGGGTTTGGACTCTGACAATGTTTCTCAATTACAGCGCCCTGGACAGAACGCTGAACTGTTCATTTCTCCACCTGTAAAGTGGAGCTATGCATAACAAGTGTCAGTGCAAGTTTGTCAGGAAGAAAGCATTTTTAACTATAACCATGAAATGTGAATTATGATGAAGGGGGGAAGAGAACTAGGAAAGTGCTCTGGGCCATGGAAGAGACCAGTCTGGAGGGTTAGGAGAGAGGGGCTAGGTGGCAGCATCCAGGAGTGACCCACACCCAGGTCAGTCACTAGCTTCCTCCTAGAACTCTTTCCAAAGAAGGCCACAGATCAATTATTCAAAATCATTTGTTAGGCACCTACTATGTACCTTCACCGAGCCTGGTTCTTCCCAAGGGAAGAGGAAGAGAGGAGGGGCTTTGCTCCCAGGGAGCCTTCCAAGTGTGGACAAATAAAGTTTGTACAAAAATGGAAAAGAAGAGGGCAGGAAAAGGGGAAATAGTAAATTGCTGCTAGAATCTTTGAAGATGCAGAAAAGGCTTCTTGAGAGCCCAAACCTGAACCCAACAGAAACGAAGCCACACAGTGTATCAAGGTACCCACTCCACGAGCAGCTGTCACTGATGTACTCAGCAAAAGGAGAGATTGTGGACCTGCCTTTTCCTAGGTCTGGGAAATTCCCTCTACCAATACAGCTCAGCACCTCTTCTGAAGACAGCAACCTATATTATACAACTAAGTAATTAAGTGGCACAATGGTTAGAGCCCTGGGCCATTTGGAATGAGGAAGACTCATCTTCCTGAGCTCAAATCTGCTCTCAGCCACTTATTAGCTGTGTGACCCTGGGCAAGTCACTTCCATCTGTTTGCCTCAGTTTGCTCACCTATAAAATGAACTGGAGAAGAAAATGGCAAACCCCTCCACCATCTTTACCCCATGAGGAGTCACAGGAGCAGGACACAACTGAAACAACAGATCAACAACGAACACATAGTTAAATAAAATGAATATTTAGTTGCCTAAGAAGTACCCAAGGACAGCCCCTCTACAGATTTCTGAGTGAAGAAAAACAAGCCTCACACAGAAGAAACCAATGTCTCCCCTGAACAACAACAAGCCAACCTCTCTTCCAGCTGTCTCTGCCACATCCTGGCAGGGCAAAGAACCTTCTCCATGCCCTCATCTTTTAAGCCTATGCACTGCATTGGGAGGCGATTCTTTACTTGAGGTGTAGTACCTAGCCTCAAATACTCTATGTTCAAAATATGTTAACAAATTAATCCAATTATTAGTAATGATGAGGCACAAACAGTATCCTGAAACTGATTCTCACTAAGAGAAGTTTCCTTCTGAATTCAAAAGACATGGACCTGCTAGATAGAAGGATTTACTAGACAGTCTGCCAGCAGGCCAGATTTCCCCAATGATGGTTTGTATCATATGCTTCTGACAACTACATTGTAAAATTCAAGTTAAAGATAGGAATCAAAATGGAAACCTTTCAAAGAATAAGAACCTCTTCCATGTCCACACAAAATGAATAAAGTTAAGGTTTTGTTATGAAATGCCAAACTGTCATTAGTTGAAAAATACCAAGAAGCTGTTTTTCTTTTTAGACAATTCTGCATTCAATG
Organism: Notamacropus eugenii; assembly: GCF_028372415.1. Classification (NCBI taxonomy): domain Eukaryota; kingdom Metazoa; phylum Chordata; class Mammalia; order Diprotodontia; family Macropodidae; genus Notamacropus; species Notamacropus eugenii. The sequence continues at coordinate 289,979,685 of NC_092872.1, read as the reverse complement.
AACTTGTAAATGCTTCTAGGCCCCTGCAATGGACCAGCAATGGCAGTTCCTAAGTTCTCTGCCAAGAGGTACTGACTTCCTATCTACTCCCACTCCTTTTTCAAAGTTCCTCTCTATGTCCTAAAATCACCACCTGGGAAATGAGGCAGTTTGGCTCAAGAGGGAATTACTGAAAACATGCTACAAATGTGCAGGCCCTCTTGGCTAGTGGTACTTGCTATGACTTTCATCCAAATTGGGTCTAAAGATGGAACTCATAGGAGAGTTTAATGCCTTATAGCCTTGAAACTAAAGTTTTCCTAAGGAAGCTCACTAAATGCAGATGGCAAAATGAGGGAAAAGATTCAAAATTCCACATATCATGAGACAAAATAATCCACTTACATAGATGCAAAACTAAGGGAATATCATTTCCCCAAAGCCAGTCAATTTAGAAGCCCAACTTGATGTGGAGGTTACAAGGCCCAAGTAGGACAAGTAAGATTCACCTTCAATGGCCCTTTCCAGCTCAACTTCACTTTCTGGTGTCTATATTTGTGTGAATGAATGTTCAGGACTTTCTCTTCCCACTGACTGCTCAATTACTGTGAATACTGAGCTGAGATGAAGGTGCTTCCTTAATCAAACTTAGATTGATAAAGAGGAATTTCCCAATTATTATTAGTAGATGTCATTTTGAGAAGTACCTTAAAAGTGAAGACATTCTCTTTACGTGGATTTAAAACCTCTAGAAAAATATCTTTTCATCCCCAAGTGAATCACGTAAGTTCAGAAACCAAGCACACTTGGAGGCTCCACGGGCCTACCTGGCACCAGAACACACATGTACCTCAATGACCTTGGAAGGCCACATTATATAACAAAGGTTTCTCCTCTTTCCACAAGAAACACATTCTCTATCAGCCTGAAACTGTGATGATGACCAAGGGAGCTTTGGGGCTGGTGCCAACCTTCCTCCTGTCAGGGTAGGCAGCTCTTTGTCCAAATAAATGTCATTTTACTGGCAAGTTTTTGTGAGACAATGAAATCAGCGACAAAAACTGAACCAACGTTCAATGTATATTGGAGACCATGGATCTCCCTTATCCTGGGTGGTTCCTCTGACTGGGGCACACTTTCCTAGGGGGCAGATGGGGAGGAAATAGGAACAGCAGAAAGGATGGAGCAAGTTCTCGTCTCTGGCTGCATACCTAGCATCCCATGGGGCTCAATGAGAATCCCTATGTAGGAGCCAAATCTTAAGAAGGGGGAGGGAACAGAGAGAGAGAGGTAAAAAAAAGGTAGCGTGCCATGGGACACAGTGCCAGATATGGAGTCTTGTCCCAGGTTAGGGTCACCAAGAGGCAAGGGCCAGGTCTCAAAAAAGATGCAGGGATTTCATGGGCCATGGCCCTGGAAGTCAGATGTGCCTTCTATGAACCTGGATGCTCCCTCCCTTCTCTGCTTTCAAATGGAGCCAAGTCCATGCTACAGCAGTGGATGATGGGGGCACCCAAAGGAATTCCCACTGTCTCTTCACCAAGTATCTTTGTGGAGCACTGCTGATAGATGAGAGGAAAACAAAAAAGAATCTTTTGTCTTTTCCACTGAGTGTGTTGAAAATACTAGACACCATTCTGTTTGTGGTCATCCAGATGCCCATTACCCAATGCTTTTAAAGAATGCTTACTGTGATCTTTACTAAATACAATTTTTTTACCCAGACCATATGCTCTCTGCCTCCTTTACTCCTAATCTAGACTCCCAGGGCAACCCCTTCAACTCTCCACTCCTATTTCCCATGGCTTCTTCCCTCATGCCCTGCCAAACCTGAATGACTCAGACCCTCTGCACACGTGGACAGAGCCAATGAAAGTCTGGAAACCCAGCTGACTCAGTCTACTACAAATGAAGTTACAGTCTCCCCGGTGGCTGTTCCTGCAGCTCCTTCTTCCATCCTCCCTGACTTTGCCTCCCCCTTCTTCCCTCCTCCAGGCCCTGCCTCCATTTATCTCCTCCTCTCCAAACTCTCGAAGGCCCCTCTCTTTGCCATCCACACAACCTCGGTCCTGTTTTCTCCAGCAGACTGCCCCCTGTCCCCGTTCCTCGCACCGACGGTCTCCTCCCTTGCTCCCCAAAAACAACCACCCCCATTTAATCCTCTGCTCCCTGCTGTCCATCGGCCTAGTCTGCTCTTCTTCCACCTGGCCTCACGGTCCTAGTCCTCTCACCTGTTCCTCTCGGCTTCCAACTGAGATAGCTCTCACCCGAATGCTGACCTCTGCGAGCTCTGGGCCTGGGTCAGCCCCCTCAGTGACCTCAACGGATCCCGGCGGGTCCGTTCTGGCCCCCACACGGGGTGTCCCCTGGGGACCCCCAACCCCCGGACACGCACCCTGGGGCTCCCATCGGAAGGGAATTCGGCAGACGGGGAGCGCTTCACGACGCTTAGCGACCGATACGATGAACACAACAACTCACAGCGCCCCCCTTCCTTAAAAGTGAAGGCGGAGCCGGGGGAATGGGGGTCTGCAGGGCCCGAGAACCAGAGCGGGGAGGGGGGCAGGGGAGCCCTCAGCCCGAGCCCGGGGCAGGGTCCGAGCGGCCAGCCCCGGGGGAGCGTCAAGGGTCCGAGTGGCCAGCCCGGGGAGGGGCGCGGGGGGGAAGGGGGAGCGCCCTTACCTTCGGCCACGTCCTCGTCGATGGCGCCCTTCACCTGCCAGAAGCACCACTGCAGGTCGCTGCCGCCCATCGCAGCCGGGCCGCCGCCCGGGCCGCCGCCCACGCCGGCTCCTGCAACGAGCGCACGGGCCGGTCAGCGCAGTCGGGGAGGGGGGACGGGGTCACGCGGAGGTCACGGGCAGGGACGGCGGGGGGAGACCCGGGGAGCGGGGAAGGGGGACGCGGGGCAGAGCTGGGGGAGGGAGGGGAGGGAGGGGAGGGGGGGGCGGACGGCGCCTCACCTGCCATGGCTGCCAAGCCAGGCCCGGAGTGCGCGGCGGGTCGGGGCCGGGGCCGGGCCGGGCCGGGGTGGGCGGCGGCGGCGGGGCCCCGGCTGGGCTCCTGCAGCTCCGCCCGCGCCTCTGCCGCCGCGGACCGAGCGCCGCCTCCCCCCGCAAAATGGCGCCCCGAGCCGGCGCCCGGACCGATGGCGTCACCGCCCTCCGCTCGAGGCCACGCCCCCGGTCGGCCCCGCCCCCGAGCGCTCCTCCTAAGGCTGCGCTCCATACGCTACTCAGAGGCCACGCCCCGACGCCGGCCCCGAGGCTTCTCCCTATACGCTGCCCCGTGGCCCCGCCCCGAGCCATCCTCCCGAGGCTCCGCCCCTCACTTCCCCAGCGGCCCCCGAGGCAACGCCCCCCAAAGGCCACGCCCCGACACCTGCTCAGAAGGCTCCGCTCCCCTACACCTCCGCCTCCGAGGCCCCGCCCCGGCTCCTCTCCAGGCCCTATCCTCCGTTGGGGGTCGCGCTCCCCTCACCTCAAGTTACGGCCTCCTTCCCAGAACCCTTCCCGAGTCCCGCTACCTTTCCCGCCCGGTGCTCCTCCTGCCTGGTAAAGAGGGAGGAGCCTCGGCGAAGGGAGGGGCGGAGAGGTGGAGGGAAGGGGAGGGGGGGAGAAAGGGGGAGGCAGAGGCGGAGTGGGGGAGGGGTGTTTGAGAAAGGCAAGGGGAAGGAGGGAAGGGGAGAGGAGAAGAAAGGGGGAGGCAGAGGCAGGGGAGGAGAGAGCCCCTTTGCAGGCAAAGAGATGCAAAGGGTCTTGGAGGTCCCCAAATCCATTTCACAGGTGAGGAAACTGAGCCTCAGAGGGGGCAGGTGAGGGCTGCAGCAGGGTCCTCCTTCTGTGCCCTCCCTTCCCCTCACCCCCCTGGGCTGAGGGTCTCCCACTGGGCACTCACTCCGGGGCCCTGGAGGAACGTAGGAGACAAGGAGTCTCCCTTTGAATATGGGGGAATCCCAGAATCCCCAGGCTGTAAGTTCATCATTCATAATTTATCCCTATGGGTAACTTCCCTACAGAAACTCTCCTCCGGATGCTGATCAATAACTTGCCAAGAACACAAAGAGTAGGTGATTTGTCCGAGGTCAACTCTTTTTATTAAAGGCAGGACTTGAACTCAGAGCCCTTCTCGGCTGCAAGGTCACCTCTAGTCATCGTGTATGTGAGGCCATTGAAAACTTGAAAGCGCCCACATGAATGTCAGGGTAGTTATTGTTGAAAGTACTTTTGTTCTGGTTGTTCAGTCTTTTCAGTCACGTGGGAGTCTTTTTGGCAAAAGTCCTACAGTGCTTTGCCATTTCCTTTTCCAGTTCATTTTACAGATGAGGAAACAGGCAAATAGGGTAAAGTGACTTGCCCAGAGTCACGCAGCTAGGAAGTGTCTAAAGCTGGCTCCACAGTAGCCCACAGTTTGAAACCCTTGTTCATCCATGTTGTCTGTGTAAGACACAGGCACATCTCTTACTTAGAAGGGCCCCCAAGGTCATCTGGTCCCACCTGCACCTGAACACAGCCTGAATCCCCACTCCAGCTCACCCTATGAGTGGTCAGCCATCCAGCCTTTTCTTTAAATAAATGTTTATGGATGGATTGATACCAAATGAACACAGATGAGTGCATACAATATCATTTGAGGCCTGAGAGATATAAAAAGGTAGTATGAGGAAGCCAATGGCTGATCTGATTCCTCAGGAAGCCAAGGATTCTCACAGATCTTGAGGGAGACTAGAGAGTGTGTCCAAAGGTGTGGCATTGGGTCCACATTCAGGTCCTACATTCAGGAAATTCTACAAGTAGTCCTATTCATTTGGTCATTCATTTCTTTTTTCTTTGTTTTTCTTTTTTTCATTAAAAGGACCATTCCCTGACTACTTCTTAAAGAGGCCTAGTTACTCAGTGGGTGTTACTTCCCTCTAAATGAGTACCTGAAAAGGCCAGCCTAAGAAGGCCAAGGTCTCCCACTGCATCCTGGCCCATCTCCAGTCATCCTGATGAATATCTGGTCACTGGACCCAGATGACTCAGGAGGAAAAAGTGAGGTTGGTGACCTTGCACAGCTCTCCCTCACTCAAAACAAAGTCAAGGGCAAGTCATGTAATCATTTCTCTGGTGTCATGGTCTTCTTTGAAAACAAAGAATGAACATAAAAGGGCATGAAAGGGAATAAGATGGAGTTAGTTTGAAAAGGGACTCAGAAGAACAGGCTGAAGAGTGTGTCTGTATTGTTCTAGAGATAGTGGGAAGTCACTCAAAGATTTTGTACAACAGAAGAATGACCAAGTCAGGGAGATATCCTAGAAATAGGACTTTTCCAGTTGTGTGAAGGATGGATCAGTGAGGGGAGATCCTAGGAGCAGGGATACCAATCAGGAGACCCTTTCAAAGGTCCAGCCTTGAATTGGTAAGGGTTGGAACAAGACTGCTGACTGTGTGGATAGAGAGAAATGGAAGAGGGGAGTAAACATTTATAGCAAACATTCAATAATTAATAAATACGTATTAAATGCCTACTGTGTATTAGTTGCCATGCTAAGTGCTCTTACAAATATGATCTCATCTGATCCTCACAACTGCCCTGTGAGGTAGATGCTATGGTTATCCTTATTTTAGAGTTGAGAAAACTGAGGCAAACAGAGGTTGTGACTTGCCCAGGATTACCCAGTCAATAAATGTCTGAGGCCACACTTGAGCTTAAGTCTTCCTGACTCCAGGCCCATATCTCTGCCCACTGTCCTACCAGCTACCTTAGAAAAGGACAGATCTGTCCCTTAGAAAAGAAGAGATGTGAGTCATGCTGTGGAGATGGAATTTAAAAAGCCTGCTAATAGATGGGAAGTGGGGGTAGGAGAGGGAAGAGACCAGGATGACTCTGTAGTTATGATCCTGAATGATTGTAAGCAGAGGAGTGACCTCAACAGACAAAGGAAAGCTGGAAGTTTGTCAGGGTGTAATGGGAAATAATTCTATTTTGGACATTTGGAGTTTGAGATGCCTGGGACAAGGTTCAAACAGTGGAATACCAATGAGGGGAAATTCTATTCCAGATTTGATTCTTATGCACAAGGAAGGCTTCTAAGTTGCTGAGGTAGAAATGATGAGTAACTTTGGAAAGAAGTAACCACTTCACATTAGAGTTTATGGAAGGGGAGAGGAAAGCCAGGCAGGGGCTGACGTGCACTTTGTGTTTCAGAAGGGCAGACTTCAAAGGGTTCCCAAAAAGATAGAAGCCTAGTAGAGGCTCAGAAGGGATGAGAAGTTCTCCACTTCCAAAGAGCAATTCCTGTGAGGATAAAAAAGAAAGTTTTCTAAAGAAGATGAATGTGGGTGCTCAGAGAATACAACAAGCAATTGAAATTCTGAAAGAAGGAATATTTAGAACTTGGAATCAAGAGCACTGAGCTGAGTGAATACAAGGTCACAGAAGAGCACAGTCAGGATATGGGCAAGTGTGAAGGCTCAGGCAAAGCTGAGACCATCCAGGAAAGCTCAGGAAGTCCAAGGCATTTTTTGGCTTCATGAAGGGAAGAGGAGGATGCCAAGATTGGCCTACTCTCCAGAGTCTTCAGGAGAAGACTGAAAACTTAAGACTGAAGGAGGCAGAACTGCTTCAATTGTGTTTTTTCTTCTGTTTTAATTGAAGGGATAATAATGTTTAGATGGCAAAAGACAGAAGAAAAGCATGGCTAAGTAGTACATAGGGTCATCAGATACTAGAGGGCACCTGAGAGGTTGTCAGATCCATGCTGACCTATTTAACCAGCCATTGTTGAAAAGTGCGAAATGGATAAAAGAATAGACATAAATACAGACATCACCATTTCCTGTAAGTATGAAGATTCCCTTGCCAAGTGGAGAGGTGTGGTAGACAAGGGCAGTATTAATTAAGGGGATACCTAAGATAGGAAGAGACTAAGAATGTCCTTGATGATGAAGAGGATAGGATGATTGGATTAGATGAACTTTGTGTCCTTGAGTCCTGAAAAAACTGGCTGATGTGATTGCAGAACCAAAGTCACCAATCTTTGAAAGATCCTTTGAAAGAATGAGGTGGGCAGATAGATCATAGGATTAAAGAAAGACAAATGACCTGGTTTATTTTTAAAGAGGGGAATAAACAGACTACCATCATGAGGCAGGTGGAGTAGACTTCAATGCCTCTTGAAATTCTAAAGCATATCATTAGAGAGATGGTTAGTGAACACCAAGAAAAGGAAGCAGTAACCGCAAAGATTTAATAATATGGAAGCTTCAGCAAAAGTTGTTCATGCCAGACTAACCTCATTCTTTTCTTTGGTAAGGTTACTAAACATATGCTATAGATACAGTTGGCCTAGATTTCAGTGTTCAATAACATCGTTGATGCTTTTCTTGTAGAAGAGATATAGAAATGTGGGCTACATGAAAGTATGCTTATGTGAATTCAGAATTGGTTGAATGGCTGGAACCAGTGGTAATTAATGATAATGGTTTGGAAGGTGCTCTCTAATGGAGTACCCTAGAGGTGTGTGCTGTTTACAGTTTTTGGAGGGGGAGATAGATTAGTTGGCATGCTTATCATATACCCGACTTAACATAAAGCTGGGATGGATTGCTAACAAGCTGGATGCTGCAGAATTAGGATCCCAAATGATCTATAATACTGGGCTACATTCAATCAGATGGCATTTAGTAGGAAGAATTGGTACATTGGGGTCACAAATACAAGCTGGGGGAGGACTGGTTCATCCAAATGAGTCACCAGTCTTTGTGGCCACTAGGAATATCACGGCAGTTTGAATGCCTGCTCAGCATGTGGCATGCAGGTCCAGAGGTGATGACAGTCCCCAATCTGGAAGGCTGTGCATTGAGGAAGGACATTGATTATTTGGAGAGGGTCCAGAGGAGGATGTTCAGGACAATCAGAAGCACCTCAAGGTTGTACCTTGAATGTAAGACCTGGGGATGTTTAACTTAGAGGAAAGAAGACTCTTCAGACAAATGAGAGCCACCTCCCAGTAACTGAAGGGTTGCCATGTGGAAGAAGGATTGGACTTGTTCTGTTTTCTTCCTGGGGACAGATCCTGGAACAATGGATGGACAACTTAGAAGCCACCCTCTCCTACAGAGATGTCTTCAGGAGGTAGTGGTTTCTCTCATGTGCCAGGTCTTCAGGCAAAAGTAGAATATGGAGTATGTTGTAGAGATGAGGAGGGGATGGATTCTCATTCAGATCCAGATCCTTTGACTCTGTGAGTCTGTGATTCCAGGGGCAATATTCTGCAAGCGGTGGAAGGAGCAACACTTGAGGTCAGAAAGGGCTTCAGGTGGATAACGAAACCTGGGCTTCATCTGGATGGAGATGATCATTCAGCACATGGGAACTGAAACTAGGTGATACTTCTTAATTACAGATCAGATTCTGTCACTCCCATATTCAGGAACCTCAGGAGCCTATGGACTCTGAATGCAGATTGAAACATACTATTCTCTCTCTTTCTCTGTTTTGTTTCTTCTTTCTCATGATTTTTCCCTTTTATTCGAATTCTTCTTTACAACATGACCAATGTGAAAATATGTTTAATATGATTGCACATGTATAGCCAATATTATATTGCATGCTTGGGAGTGGGAAGCTGAGTTGGGGGGGAGAAAATTTAGAACTCAAAATCTTATAAAAGTGAATGTTGAGAACTAAAGATAGATAGATAAATAATTTATTTAAAGAAAAAAGAAAGGTAGATGCCAGGACAGAAGGGTGGGGTCCAGGTTTTTTGTTTATTTTGCTTTGTTTTTAAGGATGGAAGACCTGGGCATGTTTATGGGGAGCAAGGAAGATGCTAGTGAAGAAGGAAAGATGGAAGAAGAGAGAGAGAAGTCCTTTGTTGGAGAAACGTGGAAAGACAGGAGAAAGAGCATCAGTGGAAGGGTTTCGGAACAAATATGGAAAATTTGAGAGAATTGAGACTAACGAAAGCAGACTGAGGAAGGTGACCCACCAAGGACACCTTGGGTCTTCAAAGTGCAGGACCTACATCCTTTGTGTCCCACTGTGGTTCTACCCACTGGAAAGATGAAAAAAGACTTTGCATTTTTGCTTCATCTGTTATTATGTTAAGCACTTTAAAAATCTCTTTTGTGAGTTTCTTTATTCTGAATCCAAGGTTGTGATAACTTCCTGTATTTTACAAGGCAATTACCCTAATTCTTGGTATTTGGACATGTCATAACTTGAGGGTTAGTCACTCCTTAAGCATTTATTAAACACTTACTATGTTCCAGACACTGTGTTAAACTCTGAAGACACAAAGAAAAACAAAAATAGTCCCTACCTTCAAGAAATGAATGGGGGAGAGAGCAGGCCAGTAATGACAGACATACCAGGCAACCTCAGAGAGAAGGTGCAAGCAGTGGGCATGGGGAGTGACCCAGGAAGGGCCTCCTCCAGAAAGGTAGGATCTGAGCTGAGTGTGAAAGGAAGCCATTTAATTAGATCCATTTAGTTAGATCCATTTAATAGTATATGAACAGGAATGCAGTTGTAGATCAGATGTTGGGATTTGAAAGGGAGAAGACTGGTTTGTCCCTGTGGAAGATCTGAGGGCTGGGGAGTCTGGAAGTCATGCTGAAGCCAAAGAACAGAGTTAGATGTTGTAAAGTTTGGAGTACATGGACAGAGGAGAATTTTTGTAGGTGATACAAGATCAAGGGTGTGACCATCTCTGTGTGTCAATAGAGAGTCTATATTGAAATCTAACCTTTGGGATTTTGTATGCTTTATCAACCTGGAAAGCAACTTTTCATATCTGCAGGCTGAAAAACTTACTAAGCCCTTGTGGAGGATAACAAAATCTAAATGAGGCAGTTTCTGGGGAAGATTCTCTTCCCTGGAGGCTCTGGCATCTTGTCTGCCATCAATGTCATGTGAGTTTTAACTGCCAGGCATTATGTAGGATGTCCATTTTTTCCCCCAAGGTAGAATTCTTAGAAGATACAGATTGGATAATAAGCATTCCATGGTCTCATTTGCCACATTTACAGGAATGTTGAGTCAGTTTTGAAAACAGTCAGAAATCTCATCTCAGCATGCCCTTGCCCTAAATTATGAAGATAGGCTACCACAGCATCCTCAGTGCCTTTTGGTCCCATGACCCCTTCTTCAATGACCTGTGATACACACACACACACACACACATACACACACATACACACACACGCACACACACCTGTTTAGGTCAGCCAGTGGCAGGTATAGGCTTTCCTATGTCTTTTGACAACGCTTCGTTTTTCCTAACTGCTGGAATTAAGAAAAAGCAAGAACTCCATTCTGTCTGATTTTGTTATACCTGTTGATTAACATTGCACCTGTCAGTCGAATGATTTAGAGTCAGACAGACAGACAGATACCAACATTAAAGATTTGTGAAAGAGTATGGATTAAGTGGGAGCAATCTGTTGGAGAAGATAACATGGAATGGGATCATTTGTGCATATAGATATTATGAGAGACCCAGGTGGAGGAGGAGAGAGTGGCAGAAGACATTTGAAGATGAAAACTTCAGAGGGGGAGCTCCTTCCTGTCAGATGTCCAATTACCAGGTGTATATGATAGTTATTCACCTAAGGCTGTTCAGTGTTAAGCATTGTATCCTAGGGAGTCTCATAATAACCCTGGCAGTTTGTGCATGTCCTCCTGGGGAAACATGAAAGTACTCTGTTTTCTCTGATGCTCTGAGAGTTATCAATGTGCTATACCTCATCTCTGCCTCTAAATATGAGGAAGAACCAAGTCGTTGTATAAGAGTGTGTGTGAACCTAGAGATTTATCTAATTAGATAAGGTCTGAGCCCCCATCCACAGGTGAACTCTATTTCCCATGTTTTAAAAAAATAAGTTTTTATTGATATTTTCTTATATCACCTTAGTATCCCATGTGTCTGCCCCCTCTGCCTCCCAAAGAGCCGTCACATATGACAAATAGGATTTTTTTCTAGAGAGGGGGAAGAATCAGGACAACTGAAGGATATATTGAAAAAGTCTGATGTGTAACACCTGTGGACTTGCCGCCTCCACGAAGGACTGGATTGAAGGTATCTCCTCATTTCTCTGAATTCTTGGTCTTTATAGTTTGGTTACATTTACTTTTGATTTTGGGCTGTCTGGTTGTTCTTTCCATTTCGATTGTTAGGACCATTGTGTACATTGTTTTCTTGGCTCTGCTTGCTTCCCTTTGCATCAGTTTATATAGTCTTTCCAGGCTTCTCTGTATTCCTCACATGAATCATTTCTTATGGTGCAGTAGTATTCCATTACATTCATATCCCTCAATTTGTTTAGCTATTTCCCAACTGATGGTATTTGCTTTAGTTAAATTTCTTAGTTATCACAACAATACTGCTACAAATATTTTTGGAGTATATAGGGATTTTTTTTCTGATTAATGGCTTCTTGGGGTAATGGAGTATTTGTTTTAGGGTATGGACAATTTTGTTACTTACCTTGCATAATTCAAAATTATTTTCCAGAATGGTTTTACCATTTCACTGCTCCACCAAAACTGTGTTTTTAGTGTGCCCATCTTTCCACAATCCCTCCAACATTGACTGTTGCCATTTTTGGTCCTTTTTCCCAATTTGCATATCTCAGGGTTGTTTTGATTTGCCTTTCTCTTATTATTAGTGATCTGGAACCTTGTTTTAATGTGATCGTGAATACTTTGCAGTCTCTCTTTTGTGAACTATTTGTTTGGAAACCAAGCCCTTAATAGAGAAATTTGATACAAAGATTCTTCCTCCATTTGACCACTTCTGTTCTCATCCTACATGTATTCATGGCCTGGGAGGAAGCTTTTCAGTTTCAAGTAATAAAAGTTCTCCACTTTATATATTGTAAAGGTTTCTATATCTCATTTGGTTAAGAATCCATCTACTACTTATAGCTGTGAGAGGTATATGGTCTGTTTCTCTTCTAATTGTTTTATTGTATGAGCATTAATATTAAGGTTATACTTCCCAAGTTCCAATGAGCCCTACGTCAATTTAATTCAACAAGCTCATATTATGTTAATTATATTAGTGCCTACTATGTGTCAGGCACTACATGAGTCTCTGAGAATACAAATACAAAATCATTATAACCTCTACCCTTAAGGAGATGATTATATTCTATTGAGTGGAAATTGCACACACATACATATAATTAAATGCAGAATATGTGCAAAGTAATTTCCAGAAGGAGGGTACAGATGGAAAGGCAGCTTGCTAACAAATAGAAGGGGTTCCAACTGGCACAATGCAAGGATGGGGTAGAATGGACTAGGAACCCAGGAGGGTGGGGCTTGAAATGGATAGACATGAGCAACCAGGGAGGGGCAGTCAGGGACCAAGCTTTGTTCTGGGCAGCCTATGACCCAGCATTCTGGGCTTTCTTAGTGGAGTCACATGGAATGGCAGGAGAGCATCACACCCTTCATGATAGCAATGTAGGTATTGATATAATTATCAATCAGTGAGGAAGGTGCAGAAAAGGGGGCAGAGTGCTAGGAACCCACTTGTGGCCAGTAGGGTAGATGGTGAGTCCCTGGGCCTGGGTTGAAGTTGGTGCCAGTAGTGTTCCGAGGTTTGGCTCCTTATGGGGGGACTTCGTCCAACTTCGAGTCACTTGCTCTCCTTAGCTCTGCCCCAGGGCCTGAATGCTGCATTCAGTGGCTTTTATTCTTAGCATCGATTTGATAAACAAATAAAAGGTGACAACAGTTAGCAAACAAAGCAGAACCTTGTGCCCAGCATCCCAGAGTGCCCAGAAGTCCCTCACAAGAGATGGGAATCCTGGGGAGTTCACAGTTTGAGCTGGTTTCTGTGCAGAACAGCTCACACAAAGCCCCAGTGAATGTGGGTTTAACCACAAGGCCACATCTAAAACCAAGATTCTGTTTGGTTCTCTCAGTTGCCCTCCTTGCAGGAAGCAATTAAGTATATAAACCCTGCAGCTACAGGAGGCTCCATTCCTGTTGCAAGTCAGATTGGGCTGCTGGTCATCAGAGGAAGAGGCAGAAACTCTGGGGCAGCTTTGGCTATGAGGCTTACAGGTCTCTGGTGGGTAGGAGGGGACTCCAACCTCTTCTGGCCACTACAGAGCAAGGCATGCACCTCCACAGCAGACTTTGGCAAGGAGAAGACACACTCCCACGGGCACCTTGGCCTCTCCCTTTTTTTGCCTTTGCCTGTATCGTCTCCTGATGCAACTTCCAGGTCACTTCCTTGCTCTTTTCCTCAGCCCAGCCCCAGAGCAGCATGATGGGGGATGGCCCGATGGAAACTGTGGCACTGCTCCAGAAGAGGAGATAGATATTTTGGGACTGAATCTAGAATTTCATTGGCATAGAGAACTCTTGGAAAGAAAACACCCTCTCCCAAAGCAGATCAGCATCTGCTCTGCAATTATAGTTGGAGAGAGATGCTTAGGGAACCAAGAAGATAAATGACTTGTCCAAGGTAACACAGTCAGCCTGTATCTTTCCGATTCTGATGCCAGCTCTCTATTCATGGCTCCATGCGGTCTCTCAGGCAGGTACAGATTGATATGTAAATAGAGATGGATGGGCCCGTAGAAGTAAGGGCAATTCGAGGTAAAATTCGAGTGCTAACTAGGCATGGATGCAGGGGTAGGTAGAAAAAGAACAGGAGATTCATTGATAAGGAGTTGATTTAGTGGATGGATGGGTGAATGATAAATGTGGGTATGTAGAGAGTTAATTAGGCACAGATGGATAGGCAAGTAGAAAAATAGAGGGTGACAGATTAGACAGAGAGATAGACAGTCCCGATGCATTGATGCTCCTGGGACTGACCACCATGACCTGGCAAAGTTTGCCAGAAGATATATTAAGAGAAAATTTGGATGCAGAAGACTCTGAATCACTTGATATTGCCTCTGAACTTTGTGTGTGTGTGTGTGTGTGTGTGTGTGTGTGTGTGTGTGTGAGAGAGAGAGAGAGAGAGAGAGACAGACAGACAGACAGACAGACAGACAGACAGAGACAGAGGAAGAGGAGAAAGGAGAGGGAGAGAGGGAGAACAAGAGGGAAAGGGAAATGGAAAAGGAGAGGGAGAGGGAGAGGGAGAGGAGAGGGGAGGACAAAGAGGAATGAATGGTATAAATATGCCCTTCTAATGACAAAGTAGAAAAGGTGATGAGTCTGGTGCCCTGAAACCATGGAACCTGTTTGGGCTTGGACTAGGACCTCAGGATCTCAGAACGGATCATCCAGTCCCATACTCCCCCAAAACTCCTCTGGCCCCTGAAATTTTTGATACCTGATCCTCCAGTTTTTGCCCTAAGATCTCCAGTGAGAGTGTAACCCTCTTGGGACCAAAGTGGCTCACTTCACTTTGAATGGCTTTAAAGTTTAGGGATTTTTTTCCTCTCTGACATCAAGCCCAAATATACCTCTCTGGCATCTACTTCTTATTTCAGGTCTTGCTTTCTGAGGCCATTCAGAACAAGCCAGGCTATCCTCCACTAGAGGGTCACAGTTACTTAAAAACAGAAGCCACTGTCTTGAGGCTTTTCTTCTCCAGATTAAACATTTCCAATACCATCAAAGGATCGTCATATGTTAGCAGTTTCAGACTCTTTGTTATCCAGGTTTACAAGCTGTGGCTGCTGTCCAGCTTTTCAGCACCTTTCTAAAATGCATCAGGCTCGGTCTCCCTAGCAGAATACTACTTGTACTTCTGTGAGGTTAAGGTGTCTTCTAATGACATTGACTCAAGCCCCCAATGTGATGCATTCTCCCCAATATCTATAGCCAGTAATTAGTAACCCAGTATTACTTAACTAATTACAATCAATTAGCTTTTGTAAAGAGATATTTATTGAGAAGAGACAGCAAGAACAGAAGCAGAAACATTTCCTCCTGGGGGCACACTCTTCCCCTTCACCACTCTGGTCCCTGTGTGTAATGTTGTTATTACAGAGTATTTGTCCCATCAAGTTCATTTCCCATGGCCAATGCATAGCACTGATCTCTGGCATCTTGGAAGGTGGGTCAACCCATGGAGGCGCTGGGTCCTGGTCTCTTTTCAGATTTCTGTTGTCTCTCCCAGCCTTTTGAAGCTTTCAAGATTTCAACCCATCTCAAATACTCCTTTATTTACTGAAGGCAGCAAATAACTGCTCCAGGCACTGCAGGGGGTCTGCATGAAGCTCATGGCTCCAGGCAGTTCCTGTTGAGAAGAGCAGGTCTCTGGCATGACTTCCCTCAGCAGCAGGAGGGACATATGCTGATGGCTTCATGCTGGCTGCAGGGGAGGGAGGGCGGTCTTAAGGACCCTCTCTTCCTGGAAGCCCAGAGTGACTTTGCCTCCTGGTTGGCTCACAGGAAAAGAGAAAGTTCTGAGTGCCCCTAAAGATTCTTTTATGTATGCTCAGTTCCAGCATAGCTGCCAATCACTGCCAATCAAAAATCACGTGGTTAGCTATCTGGAACCAGAGTATCCCTGAGCATGAACCAGTCAGACAGAGCAAAGTTGCCATGCAAACTCTTAAGGATGAACTTAGGGCCTCTTGTTACCACAACACTTTGGCATCTTGTGTATCCAGCCTTATAACTGCACACCAGAGGCTTTCAGTACAGTCTGAAATGGAAAGTAATGGGGCAGGGGAATGCATTGAAAAGAGCTTTGGGGTTTGGGTTCCAGTCCTGAATCTATCAGCTGACTGGGTGATTTGGGGTGGGTCCTTTTCTTTTTCTGGGCCTTGGTTTTCTCTTTTTGGTTTCTGAGTGGGGAAGTTGGACTCTAGTTGCATTCAGGGTCCTTCCCAACTCTGATATGCTGTGACTCAATGTGTCACAGGAGGTGCAGGAGGGGTGAGGCAGAGGACTCCTCAGGACATGATAGCCCTTTTAGGCTCCCGCCCTGATTTCTGGCTTGAAGTCTTTTATGGCTAGGGCGTGTGGTCATCTGGTTGAGAGTAGGTATCATTTCATGTAATTAAGAACCAAAACAAGGTTCTTGATTTTTTTAATTTAGCAAATGAGTTTGAGGAAAAGCTTTACAAAACAATAGTCTCATATTGACTCTGGAGAGTTTCCTTCTTTGTGTCTAGGATCCTTCCTCTGTAAAATGAGATTCTGGGACTTGCTGGCCTTGAAGACCCATCCAACTTGATCCCTTTGGGACTGTGCAGTTGTTTGGGCAAAGAAGCACTTTTATTCCACTCCCAGAGGCAATGCACAAAGATGGAGGGCAGATGCTTTATTTTTAAATTTATTTTATTTTTACTAGTATTTTATTTTTCCAAATATTTGTAAGGACAATTTTTAACACTTATTTTTACAAAATTTTGAGTTCTAGATTTTTCTCCTTCCTTCCCTACCTTCTTCTCTTCCTAAAATGGTAAGGAACTTGATATAGGTTATATATGTACAATCTTGTAAAACATTTTCCATATTAGTCATGTTGTGAAAGAAGAAACACAGCAAGAGGAAACACACACACACACACACACACACACACATACACACACAAAGAATGTAAAAATAGTATACTTCAATCTGCATTCAGAGTCCTTCAATTCTTTCTGTAGATATAGAAAGCATTTTCCATCATAAGTCCTTTGGAATTGTCTTGGATCATTGAATTGCTGAGGGGAGCTAAGTCAATCTCAGTCGATCATCACACAGTGTTGCTGTTACTGTGTATAATTTTCTCCTGGTTCTATTTACTTCACTGTGCATCAATTCATATAAGACTTGCTTTTTTTGAGAGCACTCTGCTTGTCATTTCTTGTAGTCTAATAGTGTTCCATTACATTCATATACCACAACTTGCTCAGCCATTTCCCAATTAATGGACATCTTTAAATTTCCTTTTTTTTAAACCACCACAAAAAGAGCTACTATAACTATTTTTGTGCATGTGGATCCTTACACAGACCTAACAATGATATTGCTGGGTCAAAGGGTATGCACACTTTGGTTGCCCTTTGGGAAAGTTCCAAATTGCTCTCCAGAATGGTTGGATTGGTTCACAATTCCACCAATAGTGCAATAGTGTTCCAATTTTCCCATATCTTTTCCAAAATTTATCATTTTCCTTTTCAGTCTTATTAGCCAACTGGGCAGGTTCTTTCAGGCATCATCTGACAGGGACCAAGTGCTGGCAGCAAGGAACTAAAAAGCCTGGATGGAGTGAGAGTTTAGGGGAGAAAATGGCCCCACAGTTATGGGATTTCAGAAGATACTGGGTTTATGGGAGGGGCTAATACATGAACAAATGATAAAGTGGAATCAAGACCCTAAAAGGATGGGGTGAGGTAGCAGGAAACACCTGAAGACTGGATTGAGATTCTCCACTGGTGTAAATCCACTTGCAGATTTGGAGAGAAATCCTAGAAAGGACTGGGTTGACTAACTCTCCTTTTAGGTGAGCTGACTAGCTCCCAGTAGGCCTGGCCTCATTTCTTCTCTAGGGCCGGAAGGACTGGGCCAGTTTTCCTGTATCCTCCCCTTGGCCTGGCCTGGCCCTTTGTGGCAGGCCCCTGAGGAAGATGGAGTTTCCATGAAAACTGACCTTGGAAAGATCTGATTGTGCGAAGGGCACTTGGAAAACCAAAAAGTCAGTCACTGGGTCATCTCTGACGCTCTTTGGGGAAGGGCTGAGAAAAGACTATCCCGAAAGCCCTCAGCTCTGCTGGTTGCTTCTCCCTCCTTCCTTTGAAGCTTTTTCAGTAGTGGGATGGGGAATCACTCTTCCTCCCCCCAGCATGATGGCTGTGCTGACGTCTTTGACCAGGTACCCCTAAGCTGTCACCCAGGCCAGTGAGGTGCTCCTCTGGGTTCAGTGTGGCAGAGGGGAAAAAGTCTTGGCTCTGGAGTCAGAGAATGCCTGGGGTCACGGGCCTTCTCTCTGACACTACCTTCCTGACCTTGGGCAAGCCGGCCTCTGTGGACTTCAAGTCATTTTCTGTAAAATGAAGGAGCTGTCCATGAAGTCCTTCTGTGAAGCCCTTCCTGGGTCTAAATGGACGTGCCTCGGAGAGGAAGTGTGAACTTGACTGGGAGCCAACTGGAGAGCCTTCTAAATGAAGTGGCTGCTGGCCAGCCAGCGGGGGGCAGGGGTGTGGGTTTTGGGGGAGGGAGTGAGAATGGAGGAGGGCCCCCAGGGTGTCAGGAGACTGAGCTAATTTTAGCTGGGCCCCAGACGGGGCAGTGATGGAGAACCAGAAAAGGCGCAGGGCTAGGCACCGGCCTCTGCAGGAGACATCCTCCGAGTGAGCCTGGCACCAGCAGAGGTAGATCAGGGGGTGGGCATGACCCTGCAGCCAGGAGGGCATGGAGGGCAGGGCATGTGAGAGCTCACACTCCTCAGGCGGCTGCAGTTGACTTCCCAGAAAACTCCGACCGAGCCGGAAGGCTTCGGGAGAGATTCCACCTCAGTCACTGTCCCCCAACCCCCACCTCAGGTCATCGTTTTGTGATGATTTGTGATCATGTTCTGGGTTTTGTTATTAAGTCATTTTATTCAGGCGTGTCGGACTCTCTGTGACCCCATTGAGGGTTTTCTGGGCAAAGGTACTGGTGTTTGTCATTTCCTTCTCCAGCTCATTTTACAGAGCAGGAAATGGGGGCAAACAGGGTGAGGTGACTTGCCCCGGGTCACACAGCTAGTAAGTGTCTGAGGGCACATTTGAACTCGGGTCCTCCTGACTCTGCCCGGCGCTGCATCCATTGCACCACCTAGCTGTCCTTGTGTTCTGATATCTATGGTCAAAAGAATCATTTCTGGTATGTTGGGATTGGAAGTTCAAATCCGTGTGGACGGTCTTGGGCGGGTAAAAGTGGGACTTCTAAATCTTAGAGTCTTACAAGGCCCTCCATGAACAGCGGGGATTCGAGAAGGTCAGACTGAGCTAGCTCGGCTAGCTCGGGTATTTCCGCCTCTCCCCGGGAGATACGTGATGGGTGGAGTCTCCCTGCCCTCGAGGTCGTCCCAGATCTGGGCACACTATTGTTATCTAACAGCACGGTATTCAGATGCAAACTGTGCGGCTGAAGGTTAAGTAGGATTGAGGAAGCCTGAAAGCGCTCTTAGGACATGAGGAGCCAAGAGGACAGTAGGCTCCGCTTTCTTCTTTCCTCTCTCCCCTCCCCTTCTCTCCCCGCTTGTACTTCTACTTCCAGTCCCTTAAGATCTTAGCCTCCTTAGAAAATCTCCCCCTCTTCCTCCTAAGGAAGACCCCCTACACTTGTAACCTAGACCCTGAAATAAAGCTCAACCCTTGTTTGACTCTGGAACGTCCTTTCTCTCATATGAGCATCCGGTTTTGGCCAACCGAAGACCTCGGAGGTGAGGTAAGAAGACTCGGGTAGCCCACACAGGCCTCTAGGCCTGGCACTGGTATACTACTTTCCTGTATATTATGACAACAGCAAACAGCTGAGATATAGCTCAGATTTTAAACTTTGTGAGTGCATTACAACATCCTCCCATTGGTTCCTCACTGCAAAGTCGTTTCTATCTTAGTCTTGTCTATCTCATATCTTGACCTATGGGTCAGAGTTGGGATTCAAACTCACTTTCGAACCTTTTACATAATTTTTGTTGAAGATTACTTAGGCAAGAGTCTTTACTTCTCACTTGCACTCATTTAATTAAAATGCGCATCCCAAACTCTAAGAGCTGGAGGCCCTAAGGCCCTCAGACACACCCCGTACTAAAGTAATCTCAGTGGGAGTCAGTGCCCCAGCTTCAAAGGCAGCCTATTATGCCTGGGGTCAACTGACATAGTTAATTAATCTTTCTTTAGGTCCAGACTAAGGTACTGAGTCTCTTCACTCCTACTCGCGCTTCTGCCTCGGGCCACTCAGAACAAGCCTGATCCCTCTGCTCGTCCCAGTCACTGTCCCCAAGTTTCATCCCTAGAGACTCTGCCATCAGCTCCAAGGGAGCCTCTATGTACCTTCTTTGTGCCTTGTGATGAGCACGGCATCTTCCTCCTAAGACTGAGCTCCCACAGAGCAGGGGCGTCTTTTGGACTGCTTTTTCTCCTCCCAGAGTGCCTAGCACACAGTAAGTGCTTAATAAATGCTTGTTGACTCTGGTCTTCCTCATGGCAGCTCTTCAGTCTTCTCTAGTCCCGCCCAATATTCCCAAAGCCCTCTCCCATTTGCGCTTCCTACAGTGGCCTGATTTCCAAGCCTTTCATCCACTGAATCTTCCTCCTCTGGGGGCTCTCTCCAGGCTGAGGTCCTGGAGGGAGGTGATATCAGAGGAGGGGTTAGGCCTCCTGGGAAGTCTTCAGGGGAGGAAAAGATACCTCATCAGATATGTTACCTAAGAGGACAAACCATGTAGAAGGCTTTGCTAAAATCTAAGCAAGCCTTATTTATAGACTTTCTTGTACCTACGGGGCTGGCTGCACTGTCACAAAATGCCAGTGAGCTTGGTCTGCCATCCCCTGTTCCTGAAGATGCCATGCAGGCTCCTTGCCTTTGCCACCACCTTCTCTGAAATTTCCTGCTGTGACTGAGGTTCAGCTCATGCTTTTATTTCATTGATACAGGCCCTCCAAGTGTGCATCACAATCCTTGTATGGATCCACTCATAAATCTTCCCCAGGGGATGTGCCCAACATTTTGGGGGCTTCCTCCAAAGGCCTTGAAGCTGCATTCTTACCATGTGGCTGGTCCACCTTCACTTTCTAGTCATGCTCTCTGACCATATTGTAATCAGGTGCTCTGGCCTCATTCTCCTGGAGAAAGGATAATACATCTTCCCTTCAGGGTTCTAGAGGTACCCTTAAGGGGCTGGAGTATCTTCTGTAATCCCATTCCAGTGTGTTGCCCCACTAGTAGTCACCAGTGATTAGCTCCCTGGTTTCATTTAACCAATTAATGTCATTTAGCTTTTGAGACCCCTTGGTTACCCTCAACCTGGTTTGGCCCATCTGCCAAAATGGTTTACCAAGGTGTGGCTGCTGCTCATGCTGCAGCTTTTCAGAGCTACAGGTGAGAGTGGAGTGGAACAAGTGGACACCACAGGTTGAAAGAGCCCTTAAACAAGTTCGGCAGCCATCACATCAAAGGTAGTGGTCCTCCCTGAACACACCCTACACTCCAATTAAATTAGAGCTCATCTGTGTGTGTGAACAGTTTGCTGCTAACTTGGAGGGAAAGCTGAGCTAACACACAGTTGGCAACAGTGGAGCAGAAAAGAAGTGGGCAGCTTTCAGAGATTTGGTGTACAGCACTGCATTTGCTCATCTGGGTCAGAATACTCGCAAACACCAAGACTGGTTTGATGAAAATGATGGGGAAATCCAGAAGCTGCTAAATAAAAAACAAGAACTCCACAGGATTTACCAGCAGGATAGCTCACCCATCTTTAAGAAGGCAGCATTTAAATCCATCAAAAGTAAAGTACAAGCAAAGCTTAGACAGATGCAGGATTCCTGGTTCAGTAAGAAAGCAGATGAAATTCAGTTTTATGTAGATAATAACAATCCAAAGTGCTTTTATGATTCCCTGAAAACTATTTATGGACCAAAAACCTTTGGTGCATCACAATTACTCAGTGCTGATGGAGCCACATTGGTTAGTGATAAGGATATGATTCTAGAGAGCTGGGCTGAACACTTCCATAGTGTTCTCAACAGACCATCATCAATCAAGGCTGAGGCCATTGATTGTTTACCTCAGGTTGAAGTCAATCCCTCCTTAGCTGAACTTTCAACTGAAGAAGAGATTTTGAGGGTCATTAGGCTCCTTTCATGTGGCAAAGCACCTAGTGCTGATTCTATTCCAGCTGAGATTTACAAGGTAGGGGAACCATTGCTCATACAAAAGCTGACTGAAATGTTCCAGATTATATGGCAAGAGGAGGTTATCCCCCAGGAGTTCAAGGATGTCTCCATTGTCCATCTCTATAAAGGTAAAGGAAATAGATTGTCCTGCACCAATCACAAGGGAGTCTTTCTCTTAGGCATTGCTGGCAAGATTCTTACTAGAGTCCTCCTTAATGGGCTTATCTTTCACCTGGAAGATGGTCATCTACTTGAGAGCCAGTGGCTTCAGAAAGGGCTGAGGAACAGTCAGTATGCTGTTTGCTGCTTGACAACTCCAGGAGAAGTGTCAGGAGTAGAACAGAGGTCTGTACACAGTAGTCAATGAATATAGTAATCTACTGTTTGATAAACCCAGGGACCCCAGCTTCTGGGATAAGAAGTCACTGTTTGACAAAAACTGCTGGGAAAACTGGATAACAGTGTGGCGGAAACTGGGCATAGATCAATACCTGACACCATACGCAAGAGTAAAGTCCAAATGTACACATGATCTAGGTATAAAGATTGATACTATAAACAAATTAGGGGAGCAAGGAATAGTGTATTTGTCAGATTTATGAAGAATGGAGAAATTTTTGACCAACCAAGAGATAGAGAACATTATGAAGTACAAAATGGATAATTGTAATTACATTAAATTGAAAAGTTTTTGCACAAACAAACTCAATACCACCAAGATTAGGAGGGAAGCAGAAAACTGGGAAAGAGTTTTTGCAACTAGTGTTTGTGATAAAGGCCTTATTTCTAAAATATATAGAGAACTGAGTCAAATGTACAAGAATATACATCATTCCCCAATTGATAAATGGTCAAAGGATATGAACAGGTAGTTTTCAGAGAAAGAAATTGAAGCTATCTATAGTCATATGAAAAAAATGCTCTAAATCACTATTGATTAGAGAGATGCAAATCAAAACAACTCTGAGGTACCACATCACACCTATCAGATTGGTTAACATGACAAAACAGGAAGATGATAAATGTTGGAGAAGATGTGGGAGAGTTGGAACACTAATTCATTGTTGGTGGAGCTATGAGCTGATCCAACCGTTCTGGAGAGCAATTTGGAACTATGTCCAAAGGGCTACAAAAATGTGCATACCCTTTGACCCAGCAATACCCCTTCTAGTACTGTATTCCCAAGAGATCACGAAAATGGGCAAGGGTCCCACATGTACAAAAATATTTATAGCAGCACTCTTTGTAGTGGCCAAAAACTGGAAATCAAAGGGATGCCCATCAATTGGGGAATGGCTAAACAAGTTGTGGTATATGAATGTAATGGAATACTATTGCACTATAAGAAATGATGAACAAGAAGTCTTCAGAGAGGCCTGGAAAGACTTATATGATCTGATGCTGAGCACAAGGAGCAGAACCAGGAGAATTTTGTGCACAGCAATGACCACAGTGTGTGAGAGTTTTTTCTGGTAGACTTGGAATTTCATAGCAACACGAGGACTTAAAAAAAAAACCATTCCCAATGGTCTTCTAAGGCAAAATGCCTTCCACATCCAGAGAAAGAACTATGGATTCAATCGCAGAATGTAGTAGACCATATTTTATGTGTGTGTATTATGTTTTGGTTTGTTATATGATTTTACCCATTCATTTTAGTTCATCTACACAGCATGACTATAGTGAAAATGTATTTAATAGGAATGTATATGTAGCTTCTATATAGAATTGTATGCCAACTTGGGGAGGGAGGGGAGAGGTGGGGGAAAAAATCTAAGTTATATAGTAGTGATTGTAGAACACTAAAAATAAATAAAATTAATATATAAAAAAATCTTTAGTTCAAAATGAGACTTGCTATGTCCAGTTTCTTTCTAGAATTGCACCTTCATAGGTGTCTGCTAGCCACCTCCTCCCTGCCACTCACACCTTTGACAATTTTTCTTCAGGCTTCCCATACCAGAGAGCATAATCCACCATTTCTCATGATTCCTTCACTAATGGAGATTCCCCTTAGGTGAGCCCCAGCTTGGCCTCATGGAGCTAAGATGCTGATCATCCCACCCTGGTATCTGATGTGCTGCTTGGTATTCTTTGGGCTAACAGTTTGTGTCAGTCAGTCTACATTCCTTTTTAATTCAGAGAACCTGAGAGGGTACTTATCTTCATGTGACAGCTTGTGTGTAATTGGAGGGGATTGTGTCTGGTCCTAGCCATGAGTCAGGAGCATACACCATATTCTCACTCAAGCACTAAACCCCACTTGTCCAACACCCCACCCAGCACCGGGGTGTGCTCAGGCATAAGCAGCAAGCCTCCTCTGACTCTCTGGGACTTTCAGAGCAGCTACTACCTGTTGTCCCTTGAGGGAGTAGGGAGTATGTCAGTATTCTCCTTTGTTCAGGATGTGGGTTGATGCTTCCACCAATCAGCTCATGACTTGGCCTACTTCCTACATTTTCTTCCCTTACTGTTGTGGTTCCTTTTAAAATACTGACAGGCCCACATACACAAATGAAGTATTGGGAATGTTGGATAGGAATCTCAGCAGGTTCATGTCAGTAGAGGCAACGGGACTTCTCTCTGGTCCATGACCCTTCCTTCACTCCTCCATCAGCCTCTCAGCCTCCATAAACCAGGATGTTTCACTTTCCTCATTCAATCCCTAAAGGGGAGATAGCTTGACTTCTCACTCTGGGGCCTTGACTTATGACAAATGTTCAGTCAAATGATGTCATTGATGCTGGAGTTTGGAAGACATTTCTGGTGTCCCTTGAGGAATGTCTCTTGAAATGAATGACAGCATTTCATAAGCCCTTAGCATGTGCTGGGGGTAGCCCTTGTTCTCCAGGTATATTTTAATAGGGGAGTGGTGACCAGCCTGTTAGATGGTTCCAGGGAAGGAAGAGGGAGCTATGGGGAACAGACTGAGGAACCCTTCCCAGAAGAATGCTGCCTTGATTATGGTTCTGGAACTGGAAAGCATAGAGTCTGGGTGGGTGAGTGGGTGAGGGGCTCAGAGGGCACAGAAACAAGAAAGAAGGCAAGCAAGTGGCCAGGGGAGAGAATGAAGCAAGACTGAAGTGTCCTGTGAGACCCTCACTGATCAGGACAGTGGAGGGCCCCAGGGCAGATATTGTAGGTGCCAAAGGGTCAAGTCATCCACAGCTGGGTGTCTACACTTCACAACTGTACATAGGCCTCCCTATAGATGGGCTCAAGGGCTCTCTGGAAGCTGAATTTAATTATGTCTCTGTGCGGGCAGGTCCACAGACGTCTCCACCCCATGAACTACAAATAGCCTGACTTTCCTGGCGTTCCCAAAGCAGCCAGAGAAAGAGATTTGTTCAATCCCTCCCCACGTTCCAGCTGGTGCTTTTGAACCAGCCCATCCTCGCCTCCATCTGTGATCTCTTGGCCCAGCTTGCAAGCTGCTCTACTGGTCCTCAAATCTGTGTAGGTATAGCACAGGAGCTACCTCAAGCTTGGATCAGGTGGCACATGTATCCTGTGATGTGACAAGGTGTCCCAAGCTCCTTTTTGGATCTGTTTATATGGAGGGAGCTCTTCCCCATCACCCCTGGAGACTCCAAGGCAAGGGAAATTCAACTGGAAGTCTCTGGGGTCAGGGTCAGGGTCACTCTTGGCTTGGATGTCAACAGCTGCCACTGGCAGAAGGGAGCAGAGAGAGTTGGTGGACATGGCTGACATGTCAGCCTAGCTACCTGATGCCTATCCTGGAGAGACAGCATGGCATGGCAGAAAGATTAGAACATCATGGGGTCATGGAATGGAGACTGAATCCACCCCTTTTCTTTTACAGGGAAAGAGACCAAGACCCAAGAGGAGGAAAAGTCTTGCTCATGTTTACACAGGTGTAGGTTTCAATAGTAGACATGGTGAGATTTGAAGCCAGGTATAGTGACACCAAATCCATTGCTCTTCTCTTTTCCACTTGTGATAGAACACTGACCAATGAAGGCCCAATCCTTAGAAGATAAGTAACAGCCTCTGCCTGGTACCAACACACATGGAGGCTTGGGAAGCTGGCTTCCCAAAATGCTTGATATAAAGGCTCCTTCCCTCACTGACTCAGAGTGCTCAAAGGCTTCCCATGGGGTTACTGTGGGATGCAACGCCTTTTAATTGACTGCTGAGATGGAGCTTAGGGGACACACAAAAAGGTTTGAATAAATAAATTGAATAAATGAGCTCTCTCTCTCTCTTCCTCAATGGCTTTTTTGCTACTGACTGCCCGGTGGGAAAGGGGCTTCTTCACCTGATCAGCAGGCATCCCTGAACATCTGACATTTTTATCCTCTGTCTCTACTGTGTTCATTCTTTGCAGACCTTAGCTGAATAGGCATTAGAGAGCATGACCCCATGAGCTTTGAAAAGTTGGAAGAGCCACAAAAGGTGCCCTCAGTGTCCAGGGCCCTGAGGAGCACCTGCTGGATTTGTCTCAGCAGTGAATCAAACCAGGAGCCAATGAGGGAGCTGCTCATCCATCACCTGGGCCACACCCAATGTGAGCTCCATGGTTCCCCAAGAGGGGATGTTCTGTAACAAACCCTTGAAAGAGAGCACTCTGCTGGGGCCCAAGGCATTGGGAATTGGCTCCAGGCTTGGGAAGTGCTCATTATATTTTCTCAGGAAATCTCCTGTAAAAAGTAATTGGAATTAGTCACTTGACTGTTGAGAGATAACATATGGTGTGGACTCCTGAGTGACAATGCTAAGAAGTCCCCAACCATGTATGGGTACCCTTTGAACTAGGAGAGGTAATCTCCCTCATAGGGTTGAGTGTCAGTAAAGTGCTTTGCAAATCTTACATTGTATATACATACATACTGGGGAGGGCAGGGTTGGTAACCTGGAACTCAGCCTTCTGAAGACCAGAGGACACAGGGAAGGAAGGAAAGGAGGAAGGGAGGTAAGGGAAGAAAGAAGGAAGGGAGGGAAGAAGAAAGGAAGGAAGGTAGGAAGGAAAAAAGGGAGGGAGAAAGAAAGAAGTAAAAAAGAAAGAAAGGGAGGAAGGAAGGAATAAAAGAAAAGAGGGAGAGAGAGAAGGAAGAAAGGAAAGAAGGAAGGAAGGAAGGGAGGGAGGGAGGGAGGAGGAATCCGAGGATGGAAGGTCACTGAAGACTGGCCAAGCTACCCTGCTGCTGCCTGAACCCTCCAGTTTGCTTGAACTCCACTGGAGCTGAGCTCAGAGGGAGTAAGCTTGTTTTTTCTCTAAGAAATACATCCAGGACACCAGGAGCACAGACACTTCAATTTGTCCTAAATTCCCAGGCAGAACTGCTTCCTCTAACAGGTTCCATGCCCAGCCACTGATCTCTCCTCTTAGGCTTTTGGCCACAGTTGTTGCACTGAATCCCAGCATCTCCAAGGTGGATGACACCCCCTACCACACCCCCTACTACAAGCCCAAACTGGAACAGCCATCACTTCTATGTAACAGGACCGAGGGAGCATGCCCAGACTGCCTAGCCTGGAGGCACTCTGCATTCCCTCTGCATTCCCTCAGCCTCCCTTGATGGGCTTCTTAGACATCAGGCCAAAAGAGGCAATGTCTTTACAACTGATGACATGGTCTCTTTCTTGCTGAAGCTCTTTCCTGGGCTCTTTCCTGCTACGTCCAGAGGGTGAAGATCCTAGTTCACCTACAGCTTGGGAACCAAGAATTGAACCAGTGATAGGAGAAGGTCCTTTTTCCCCTGCTCTTTTCCTCTTTTCCCCTGGTTCTGAGAAATGGATCTGTGGGTGTTGATTTCTGTTCTGTTGTTTGCCTTCTTCCATCTCAGATGCCAGAGGTATTGATCCTCACTGGATGGAGGAGCGACAGTGACCTTGGAGCCAGGAGGGGAGGCAGAATACATCTAGCCAATCTGTCAGGAAGCTCAGAGACTCCAGGGACTTGGACCCAAAGGGGGTTCCCCCTTATACTTGGGGAAACATGTTCAATGGAGACAAGAGAGCCTAGACACTCCCAATCTCTTAAGAGTACCAGAGTAGCCTAAGAGAGGTAGGAAATGGGCATTGGGGGCAGGATGGCCATTGTCACAGCTGCTGGGCCCATGGCAGGGCAGATCTTGTGTGCAGGCTTCTCGTCAAGGTCACCCATTAATTCCATGGCATTCTAAATGTGCTTTTCTGCAGCCCCACTTCCCTTCATGTTTTCTGCTTCTGCT
Source organism: Notamacropus eugenii (assembly GCF_028372415.1). Lineage (NCBI taxonomy): Eukaryota > Metazoa > Chordata > Mammalia > Diprotodontia > Macropodidae > Notamacropus > Notamacropus eugenii. Next base: position 289,951,730 of record NC_092872.1, on the reverse strand, counting down.
CCTGCCCTCCAGAGACAACCAGAACAAGTGAAATCTCTCCTTCCAGGGACGGCCCTTCACATACTTGAAACCAGAGGTTGTTCCCCCTCCAAGTCTTCTCTTCCCTCAGATGGTCCTCACATGAAATGAAGCACAGGCCCTCCCTGGCACATCTGAGCCCTTCTTCCAGTACTCCTGATGAGGTCTGACTGGAACAAGGGCTGTCTATCACCTTCTTCTTCCTGGGTTCTTTCTTTCCCTTGAGTCAGTTCAAGATCCTGTCAGGCATCTTCCCTGCCACACCAGCTATAAAGTTTGGTCTTCTTTGTCTGTTCTGGTCCATCCCACAGAGTGCTCACTGAGTTCAGCTACCATGGCATATGATGTTCCATGATTCCATGGTGTGTCCAGTCCTTCCAACAATAAAGGTGGCCATTCTTGGTCCCAGTGTGGCTCTCTGAGCACAGCCCTTCCCTCTTCTCATCTGCTTCCCCCCAGATCAGGGCTAAGTGGAGTCCACATAGATTGGATGGTCTCACTAGACACTAGGAAGGACTTCCAGCCTCTCTCCATTAGAGTCACTTAAAGAAACAGTTCAGAAATCTCTCTCCACCTCCAGCTCCACTGGGGAGCACTGAGTAGCAAAAGAGTTGGGACGGGAAGAGGTGGAAGGGAGCTGAAATAATGGATCACAAAGGGCAGGCTGGGCTGGTCATGTGCACTTAGCGGGCCAGAGGCTGTTAGGAAAACCCAGCATATCTTTTGGAGAACTCACATCCCTCTCTAAATTTCACCATCCCTGACACCTGTGAATTTCTCTGTGTTTTTGTACGTCATCACTTCTGGGTTGCTTCCTATTTTAAAGTAGACATTTAGAACACAAGAAGTCATATAATGAGGCTTAGCTCAGTTAAGCATTATTCTAAAAGAAATGATTCTCTGGAAGGGGTAACTTCATTGTGAGAATCAGAAGAAATTCTGAACTCACAAAGGCAGGAAGGGGCATGGATTTTTTTGTGCTAATAGAAGCAAAGGTGGATTGGAACAGCCGGGGGGGGCCCCCCCAGGGCTAACCATGCTGGGCAGGGAAAAGCTCAGCCTTGTGAGTGCTTTACCTCTCTTGGAACCCACTTGAATGGGAAACTGGCCCAGTCAGGGTCCACTCTTTCCCCATTTGTCTCTGTAACATTGGAATTTTGAACATCAAGACAGGCTTTGTACATTAAAGGCTTCTCTGCATTATAAATTCATGAAGCAGATGGGAGCAGGCATCAATGTGGCTGATAGGATGACTTTAGATCCCAAAGGATTAGATGCCATGGCATACTTTTCCCCTCTTTATTCCCTCCAGTTCACTTCAAACACACTGCTTCAGGAAAGTTCTCATGTCTCTTCTTTATTCTGGTCACTGGTTTCAAGTATGAGGAGACAGTCATTTAGAAATGGACTCCCATCCCCACCCTCAAATTCTTCATGAAGACTCACAAGAGTTCTGAAGGTCCAGGTATAGTTACTCCCCAAACCAGGTAAATAATGGCAACTGCAGAGGTGGGAGGGGTCTTAGTGACTCTCTGGTCCAACTCCCTTATCTCATGGACTAATGGACTTTCAGAAAACATTCCCACATCACCCCCAACAAGAGACATCCAGATTCCCCTGAGGGGTAGCCCACCTCCATTCTAGGCACCCATGTCACTTAGGATGGCTCTAATTATTGGGGTATTTTCCTGGCAGTAAGGTGAAAGTTGTCTCTGAAGCACTCAATCATTGCTCTGGGTTCTTTCTTGTCAAATCAATCCAACAACTTGAACCCTTCTAGCCTTCTAGACAGCTCTTGCATCCTCCAGGCCTTCTAGATTGGACATCCTGAGCTCTGTGCAGAGGTGAGTCAAGGAGACAGAGAATACCATCCAGACTCTTAGAGTGAATTGGAAGGATAGGGATGCCTGAGCTCCATGTACAACTGTGCTGGAGTTCTCATCTATGAGAGGGGAAGTTGCAAACAACTGACCACATGGGTGGGCCACATGCACAGACTTATATGAGAATATGGATCCTGGCTCCAGATTTGGAAGAGATGATGGATCTAGTCCATTGTTCTCATTTAGAGATGAGGACATTCACCTCCAGTGTGTGGAATTGACTTGCTGGAGGTCACACTAGTAGTGGCAAAGGCAGAATTCGAGTCCATGTCCCCTGTCTCCAAAAGGCAACATCCTTTACACAGCCCTGGCAAGAATCCTGCCTTGGGTTTCCCAGGACTGGGAAGGATGCTTTGTGGATGAGGTCTACTGCCATTGAGACGAATTCCAGCAGAAAGTGCTGAGTGAGCTTTACTTAGGTTCCCAAAGTCTCTCCCTGCTCGCACCACCTGGACTGATTCTACCTGGTAGCAGCTGGGATGGAGAACATTGTGACCTGGCTGCAGTCTTCTAGTGCTGAGGCCCTAAGTACTTTCCAAGGGGGATGCTGCCCTCTTCTGGCTGACTCAGTGATGGTCAGCCTCTTCATGGACTGGATTGTTATGAAAAGAAAGCCAGGCCAGAGTTGTCCTTCTGGGGTGAAAGTAAGTTGGTTGTTGTCCTTCATTCTCCAAGGGGACCAAAAAGACCTTACTATGTGGGGGTCAAGGTGCAGAGAGGCCGATGATGACTGATCAAACCAATATGCTCAGAAATAGTCCACGTGAGCATTATGGCATTTGCAGCAGTTCAAGAAAGGCTTCCCTGACTTGAATCTATCTGGTCATATAGGTGATGACCTGCTCTGCCCATAATTGATGTAACTGAAGGATGTCACTCCTATGAAAGGGGAGCAGAGGATGCGGGGCTTCCCTTTTGATTCAATTAACATTTGTAAGCTTCTGTTCTCATCCATCCATCCATCCATCCCTCTATCCATCCAGAGAGTCACCCAGATGCCCAGCCAGACATGGCCATGTAGTCACCCTTTCCACAGACATCTATTGGATGTCCTAGACAAATTTTAAACTGAATATGCCCTAAACAGAACTTGTTATTTTTACCCCAAAACTTTCCCCTCTTCCAAACTTCCATATTTCTCTTGAAGGCACCCTATCTTTCTAGTGTCTCAGGTTTGTAACTTTGGAATTATCCTGGACTTCTCCTTCTCCGTCATCTTCTCTCTCATAGCTGATAGTCAGATCTTTCTATTTCTACCTGAGGCCTGTTTTCCTGATCGGTAATTCCCTGGTAGTGATAGCCAGTTCATGAGGGATCCAGCTGTGCTGCTCACTTCTGACTTTATGCACTATCCTGACTGTTCCCCTTTCTCTTCCTCTTTTCAGCTCTGCATTGTGTTCTGTTTTCCCCCATTACGAAGAGGGCAGGGATTGTCTTATTTTCTTCTTTGTGTATTCCTGGCACTTAGCATAGGGTCAGACACAGGGTCAGTGTTTAATGAATGCCCTTTCATTCTCTCCTTCTCTTCTTCCTTTCTCTCTCTCTCTCTCTCTCTCTCTCTCTCTCTCTCTCTCTCTCTCTCTCTCTCTGCTCATGCAGCTGCCATCTTAATTCAGGTGCTTCATTACATTGGTCTGCCCACCTCAGTTCTCTCACCATAACCTCTAGTCCATTCAACTGCCAAAGCATTTTTTCCTAAGCAGAACTTTGATCATGTGATCCTTGTACCCCACCAGTATTTCTGGCTTTCTACTGCCTCTGGGTTAAGCCTACTACCTTCTTTGTTAAGCTTTTAAAACCCTTTGCCACTTAATCCCAGTTTATTCTTTCAACCTTACTGGAGATCACTGGTCCTCCTGGTCTCTGTGACCTGGCCAGACTGGCCTCTGCCAGGCCTAGAGGCCTGAGGGCTACCCGAGTCTTACCTTACCTCTATCACAGGTCTTCGGCTGGCCAAACCGGATAAAAGCATGAGAGAAGAGACTTTCCGGAGTCGAACAAGGGTTAGGCTTTATTCAGGGTCTCGGTTACATGTGCAGGGGAAGCTCTTCCTTAGGAGGGAGAGAGAAAATCTCCCAAGGAGGCAAAGATCTTACAATAAGAGATTGGAAGTAGAAGTGTAAGTGGGGAGAGAGGGGGAGGGGAGAGCGAAGAGAGGAAAGAGGGAAGAGGGGCCTTCTGTCCTGTAAGGGCCCCTCCCGCGCTAAGAGCGCCTTCAGGCTTTCCTGATCCTACTTAAGCTCTCCTGCCGCATAGTTTGCACCTGAATACCGTGCCTGTTAGATAACAATAGGTGTGCCCAGATCCGGGACAGTCTCGAGGGGGATGCTCCTCCCATCACGTTTCTCACAGGAAGAGGCGGAAATACACGAGATTGCTCGGTCTCACTCCTCGATTCCCTGCTGTTTTCTGGGGGACCTCATGAGAACTCTAAGATTTAGAAGTTCCCACCTTTACCCGCCCAAGACTGTCCACATGGAATTGAGCTTCCACCCCCAACAGGCCTCCATATCTAACACTGCCCCATTCATTTCCTTGCCTTTGCACTGGTGATCTCCCATTCCTCAAATTCACTCCCTCCTTGCCTTTGTCTCACAGATTCCCTTGTTTCTTTCCAGATCCAGCTCAAGCCTTGCCTTTCACATGAAGCCTTTGTAGATCTCCCTAAGTGAGTACATTCCCCCAAACTACTGGCCTCAAGTATTTGAAGAGGGACTAGGCATATTCTAGATGGCCACTGAGCACAGAACTCAGCAATGCCTGGAAGTTACAAAGAGATACCTTCACAGTTGATTTCAAGACACACATCCTGAAGAGGACACTCCCAAACTGGAGTGGACACTAGTCCTCATGGACTGGTAGTATAGATCATCAACATGTTCCTTTCAGAGGAAATGGCAGGTGGAGATTTGATTTCAGTTCTTCAACAAGAAATGGAAGGGGAGAGATGAGGGAGGCTCCCAGTCCCTGGGAGTGCAGAACCCATGGTCAGAGCTCCTTGGGCATGATTACTGATAATCTGGTTTTGGAGCAGAGCTGGGATGGATGGCAGAGGAAGAGAAATGGCCTATCAGGGGGAGGCTGCCTAGTCATACAAAGGGAGAAGATTTAAGAAAACAAGGGGCACTACTGATTAGAGATTCTTTATCCTCTCCTAGAAATAACTCCTAGCATGTCCTAGTGGGGTGAGTTGGACAGAGGATGTTGTGTATCTGCAGAAACTGCTAGGCACTGAGCCTCCCCTTGGCTCATGCTAACTCTGAACAGGAAGGTTGGTGCCAGCTTGCCCTGGGTCACAGTTTGGGGGTCTGGTGGTAGTTCTTCTGGATGACTCTCAATGACCTGTTTGTCATGGCCATAGAAGCACACATACACATGAAGAGTCACAAGGATGGGATATGGGGGGTCCCCAAGACCAGCATCTGGGTTATGGAAGGAGCTCCCTTGGTGAATTCCTGGTAGTGATTCCCCCCAAGAAATAAGCACCAGAAAGGAAGGATAAGAAGAAATGCAGCTGTTTGTCCTCCCAGGAATACTGAGGTTCCTAGCTCTGCTGGTGTCATTGAGTGGATCTTCAGTAAAGATCAGAGGATGGAGAGAACAATAGCGGAGGCCAAGCAGTAGATTCCATGGGAGGTGGCCAGAGACAGATGCTGGAACTCCCTGTCTGCTAAAAGGGAGCATCCAACACTGCCTTGATTTATCTTAAGGTTAATTTCAGACCTCTGGAGGCAGAAGAACCAAGGGCAACTCCTCTCTGGCTCTGGGCACTGTGGGAGAATGAGGAGCACTTCAGTGGAGGAAAGGGTGGGGAGTGATGGCTCATTCACTCTGAGAGCTGGCAATAGAGAACAAAGCTGGGCAGAGACTGAGGGCCCCTGGATTCTGTGAGGACAGACTCCAATGGATCCAGGGAAGGCCAGATGGGGTCATCCAGCCTCAAGTTCTTTTCTACAGAACGTGAACCTCAGAGGAATGGAGAGTTCATGGGAATACAATTCCAAAGACATAAAGAAAAAAAAAAACTTTTAAGAAGGTGACCAAGGGAGAGAGGTGTAAGGAAGCCTATAGCGAGGTGCAGGGAACTCACCAACCAAGAGAAATATTTAGAAGATGTGTCTAGGAGGTGGTAACAAGGTTGTGTAGCAGGAGGTAAAAAAGCCCAGTGATTATCAGGAGGACAGAGATCTAAAACTCTGAATCAGCAAAGAGGGTAGTTAACAAGAATAAAATGGGATTCCGAAAATGCTAACTGCTGGGGGTGGGGAGGATGATCCCAGAAGGGTTGGGGAGGGAATGTTTGGAGTATATAGGGCTATTGGGACACCACTTTTGGGGTCACTGATGAGCCAGAGAAAATCCAGACAGAGGCAGCTGTGGTGGGACTGTTCCAGCCCTGCTCACTTCTTTCCTCCTGAGATAGCAATGCTCCATTGCTAGAAGAATGCACTTCCTTCCCCTCTGGCCCTTGGGGTTCCTCCAGCAAGTTGAGGAAATGTGAGGGTGTGTAACTGTTCCTCCCAATCCTCCTCCCCAGCTTGCCATGAGCTGCCAGAAGAAGCCTGTTCCTTGCTCCTCTCCCCAACTCTGACCAAGCTGGTGACCCTACCCTTCAAGGGTATCCTTTCACCTGGCTGAGTTGGCAAAGTCAGTGAATAGAGATGTAGCCACTGGTGCCACCCAGCCCTTCTCCTGAGTCCTCACACACAAAGAGTCTGGCCAAATTTAATTTTTGGGAAACTGTTTCTGTAACATGGGAGCTGTTTGGGGAACATAAAGAAGAAATTAGACCTGGGCACCCCACTGGGCATAATTCATAGACTTTTCAAGCAGCTTTTGAGAAGAGCTCTTAAAGAGACTATTTAAGAAAGTAGAAAGCTAGAGGAAGAGTCTTACCTGGGGCCAAGAGGACAACATCAAGGCAGGATGTAAAAGATAGAACTAAGCCTTCAGGCAGACAGAGGTCAATGAGGAGGGGTCCCCAGGTGAATATTATCGTGTATTTCATAGGCCATTGTCACTTGTCAGCCATTACTGGGAAGCAGGGGCTCTGCTGGTCTATGAGAGCTAGAAAAGCCTTTAGATGAGGTTTGGTGCCTCAAGAAGCATTGATATGACTTCTGTAACTCTGCTCTAGGGGGCTCCAGTTAAAGAAGCAGCAGCAGCAGCCCCCACTCTATTTTCTCCCTTCACCATCAGAATTCCCTTCTGTAGAAAGGTGGGGCACCCCAGTAGAGGAACAAGCCTGTTGGGGCAGGATCAGACCATTCCAGAGGCCAAAGGGATGGGGGTAACTTCTTCCACAAACATTGATTAAGTAACTACTGTGTACTTACCTCTGTGCTGGACCTAGGTGAGAGAGGAAGATAACAGAGTTATGGCCTCTACCCCTGCCTCATCTCTCCCACTTCTCCCCCAGAGAAATACACAAAGCATTTACTAAGCGTTCTCTGTGTGCCAGGCACTGTGCTAAGAGTTGGGATATTAAAACAAGAAAACAAAATAGTTCCTACTTTCTTAAAAACCCTACGATCTAATGGGGGAAGTTGGTTAATTGGTTGTTGTCCTTTGTTCTCAAAGAGGACCAAGATGACATCACCATGATAAAGTGAAATTTCAGTGTGTCCGACTGTGTCTGATCAGACCAATATGAGCTCAGAATACTCTACCACAGGTTGGGCACAGATAGCCCGTGTGAATGTTTGGGGTGGATACCCCAAATTTGTGCATGCTACGTTTACTTTGTGCTGTATCAATTCTGCTTTGCTCAAAGAGCACAGCACCTTTTCTGATGTGGGCACACCATACTGAGCAGTCCTGTGCCAGTGTTTCCCTTGTTGCACAGTCAAATCCAAAGTTCTTTAGAGAGACCTTGAGAGTGTCCTTGTATCACTTCTTCTGACCACCATGTGATCGCCTGCCCCATGTGAGTTCTCCATAAAGCAGTCTTTTTGGCAAGTATACATTTTGCATTTGAACAATGTGGCCATCCCATCAGAGTTAATGCATAAGGGAAGTGGAGGGGAGGGTACTTGAAGTGTGGAAGTTGAGTAGGTGGGTTAGAATCATGAGCAGCCTGACTGGGACTTCTGATGATATGGCAGCTCTGGGCAGGGATTAGAGTTGGGCTAGAAGCCCAACTCTAGAAGGGCCTCTTTTAGCTCAGAGATTCTAGGATTCTGAGATTTCTTCTTCCTACCACATCACTTTGGGCTGCCACTACTGTTACCATGGTCCCTCCCAACCAGCTTCTGGCTTCCATCCTAGGGTCCTGTCAACAGGTGAGAACTCACTACTAGTTGGCCCCAACCATCTAACCATACCATCTTCCTGTCATGGCACCCATGTGCCAACTCCTAATCCAACTTCCACTCTTGCTCTGGGCACAGTTATCCACCCTCCACACCCATTGTTGCCGAAAATGGTGAAATATTGGACTGCCCTGTGATTCTACTCACCATCCCTTGGATTTCCAGTCCATGTTCCTCCCTGGTCACCATACCCTATGTCTGTTGTTAGGGGTATAAGTTCCTTGAGGGCAGACTTGGTTCTCTTTTGTATCTGTAAACATGACCAGCTGGAATTAGACTGACTCTGACCCTAATTCCAACTAGGGTCAAGAGACTCATTAGCTGCAATTCTGAGGGTACCTGACTTCACATGCAGCCCTTTAGCTACTGGAATGAGTTCTCAGAGGCCAGTCTGTCCAACCCACACTGAAGCAAAGGTTTTTTCTACAATGTGCTTGACCAGTGGTCATCTAGACTGTTTAAAGACCTCCAGGGACGGGGAGCTCATCCCCTCCCAAGGCAGCCCAGTCCATGTTGGGACAGTTGTCATTGAGAGGAAGCTGTCTCTCTCCATCAAGTCTAAACTGGCCTCTCTGCAACATCCACCCCATGTTCCTGGTTCTTCTTGGCCCCATGCACAAAAGGAGATGAATCTAACTTCCAAGGAGCTTGCCTTCTGCTGGGGCAATAAACAAGCATATGAGGAATCACTTCAAGGAGGAGTCAGAACAAATAGATACAAAGTTGAATGGGTGATCTCTCCCATGATACAGAAGGCTTCGGTTCTGCCTGTGCTCTGTGAACTCACAGAGGGCTAAAAGAAACCTGAGTTACACGAACTATGCAAGGTACGTCTTTAACTCCCAAACTGCACAGACATCCATCTACAGGAGGTCCCCATGGACGTTCCTCTCTCTGCAAACTGGAAATGAATGGAGCTGATCCTTAAGCAAGATGTCTGCATGCTTTAGAGGGTTCTTTTGTGTAATCATCAAACCTGCCCACAGAGACAAGAACAAACATTTCAAGTCTGTGCAGAATGAAGTAGAGAAAGTAGAGAAAAGCAAACTGTGTTCCTGTTGGGTTTGTTGTAGGGGGTTTTCTTCATGGACAGGGGCAACACCAAGTGGCTGATGAGATCACTTCCAACTCTGAAATTCTGGGATGCTGTTAAAAAGCACATACTCTCACTCACCACAAACTTGTGTGTGTATCTATATATTTAAGTGTGTATGTATGTATATGTGTGTACAAACACACATATACATACATCTACATTTACACATACACATATTTTCAACATCCCTACTTTGGGAAAGTAAGTGATGACCATGCTATCTAGGTAGCTCCAGCATAGTCAAGGGGGCAGAGATATGGCTTTGCAGTCAGGAGAACCTGGGTGCAAGTCTTTACTCTGCCACATTGGGCATATTTCAAAACCCCTCAGTAGTAAGCTGCACAGTAGATGCCCATCTGCATGGGTAAAAAGATTTCCTTACCTAGAACTCCTTATACCTATGCACCTTCCTAAATAAATAGATGCATTTATGTATATAGATGTATGCATTTGTATTTCACACGCACACACATGTATAAACGATATACACAGACTACATATACACATTTCTATATAAAGAATATACACATGCATATGTAACATATATATGGATTATATACATACATGTCCATTTAGACTTCATATACATGTTTATATGTAGATAGTGTATTCAGTTCAGTTGTTTTTCACTTGTGTCTGACTCTTCACAATCCCATTGGAGGTTTTCTTGGCAAAGGTGCCGGAATCGTGTGCCATTTCTTCTCCAGCTTATTTTACAGATGAGGAAACTGAGGTCAACAGGGTTAAACACTCTATCCACTGTGCCACCTAGCTGCCCAGAGATGTGTACACATATTAATATAAGCTATGTATACACACATACATGTAAACTGTATGTCATCACTATATGTACACATATAGCAGATTTATACATATCTATACATGCAGACACACACACATATAGATGCTGTTTGTCTTATGTTTTCAAAGAAACATGTCCATTCCACTGGGGGATGTCTTCACCTGCTTGAGGTAGACATCCCCTTAACTCATCAACATGTCTGAGGCCCATTGGTTAGCCTTAGCCTGGTGTATCCAGTTTGCCCAGACAGTTTTAGCAAGGTGTGCTACAGCTTCTTGGAGTCCCAGAGGAGAGCTGGGTGACGAGTGGACACCAGAGGTAGATGAGCAGCCCTGAGAGGGGCCCGGCAGCCCTCACCTCAGAGGTGCTGGTCACACACATATACATAGAAAATATGCAATATGTAAGCAGTCTACATATACAAATGTACATACCGACTATATACACACACATATATACATAGTGACTATACATATATACACGCACACATGTATACATATAGACAACACACACATTATACTGTATATGATATGCATTTAGACTGGATATGTACAATATGAATATAGATCACACATATGTAGATGAAATATATGCACATGTAAATATAGACCATATTAATAAGGAACATACATGTGCAGACACATAGACACAGACTACATATACATAAAATATAGTCAATAAAGATACCACATAAAATATACATGCCTATGGCTGTACAAATACACACATATACCCAATGTGTGCATATCAACACACTACACAGATACACACTAAACCACATATATGTGTATTATATACATATACTTTCATGAACTATACAAAATGCAATATAAAATAGACTATAGACGATATAGACAACATATACACACAGACCATACACACATACATGTGGGATATACACACATATACCTATAGTTAACATCTGCACACATACATGTGGACTATATATAGACATACATATAGACGTTATAAACACATCTATATTGTGATGTATAAAATGTTTGAGAGGCAGTTTCTGGGTAATTAATCACACATATAAACAACATACCCATAATATACATATAGACAATGCACAAGGACACAGACACACAGGAAATATATACCTGTACATACATAGTAGATGCAAATATTCATATAGACTGTATGTACACACATACATTTAGAATGTAGCCACTTACATATGTAGACTATGTACACATATACATTATATATAATATACATATATTTATACATATATACACATAGACTATACACACAGATAAATCCTTATTTGGATGAATTCTTATTTGCCTAATCACCCATGAATTAAAATTTCCCCAGTATGATAAATGCATATTTTAATTCTCTATGCTAAATAAATTTCTGCTACTTTTCCTCTGGTGATTAAAATGGTCTCACTTCTGCCTTTGTGCACCCACCTTGGCACAGAGTACAGCATGTAGTGAGTTCTTGCTGATGGATGGATCAAGTGCTGGAAAGTTTTGGAGCGTTGTGCATCCAATATCTCATCTGGGCCTCACATTGACAGTTACTATTATCCCATTCTGCAGGTGAAGAGACTGAGGCAGATCAGTGAAGAGATGGGTTTTGGAAGCTGCCCGCTTGGCTGAGCTGTCTCATGAGCAGATAACATTGCAGATGGGCTGCTCTGGGGTGGTGTGCCATTGGATGACAGACTCAATTCCTTTGATTCCTGGAGCACATGTGACCCGAGGAGTGCGGGAGCAACCCCTTTCCTAGTCCCTTTCCTACTGCAGTCCCACCCCACACCCATTGCTAGCTGTGCCCTCCCTGTGAGATTATCTCCCATCTATTCTGAATAGATCCTGGATGGACATAGTTGTTGGCACATTCTCTCCCCATAGGAATATGAGCTGATGGAAGGCAAGGACTGTTTTTTGCCCCCTTTGCACCTTCAGGGCTTAGCACAGTGCCTTGCCCTTAGTAAGTCTTCATAAATGTCTGAAGAGGCTCAGCAGCATTGCAGTGCATAGTGCTCCAGGTCTGGGGTCAGGAAGGTTTGAATTCTAATCTGACCTCAGACACTTATCAGCTGTGTGATGCTGGGCAAGTCACTTAACCTCTGCTTGCTTCAGTTTCCTCAACTATAGAGTGGGGACTATAATGGCATCTATCATGCAGGGTTAGCCTGAATGCCAAACACATGTTTGCCTAAAGGACTATTTTATGGAGAATTCATGCAAGGCAGGCTCTTACACTGAGGTCAGAAGTGGTACAAGGACACTCCTGAGACCTCTCTGCAGAACTCTGGAATCAGTTGTGACACCTGGGAGACACTGGCACAGGACCTCTCAGCATGGTACGCCTGCATCAATCAAGGAAGGCGCTATCCTCTACAGGCAAAGCAGAATCACAATAGCTCAAAACTTGAGACATTCAAATTTAGATATCTCCATCCGAAATGATCTAATGGACTACTTGTGCCCAGCCTGTGGTGGAGCCTTCTGACTCCTCTTGGTCTGATCAGCCATAGTTGGACTACTGCACCCTGACCCCAACGTTGTGGACAAAGAATGACCAACAACAACCTTCCAGCATTGTTATGAGGATCAAACAAGAGAGCTGTAAAGCACTTGGCATAGTGCCTGCACATAGTAGGCACTCAGTAAATGTTCATTCCCCTCACTCATCTTGTTGATTGGTTGATTGATTGAAGTCAGACCTGAGTGACTCAGTAAAGGGAGGCAGAAAGGCAGACTGCATATGAGTAGCTGGCTCATCGCCCACATTCCTAAGAAGTGGGGGTGCTGAGACTTGGGCCTATGGTGCAGTGAAGAAATCTGAAGTGTGGTGATAATCCTAGATATTGACTGGTTATAGTGGAATCAGGCAGAGGACATCAAGAAAAGGTGGAGGGCTGGGGCTGGGGAGATCAGAGGGGAGCAGTGTCCCAGGCTGTCATGCTTGATGCTTAGGAGAGGAGAAAACATCTGGACAGCTGCCCAAGGGATGGGCTCCCAATTCTCCTCCCCAACCTCCAGCCTTGTCTGGCAGTGTGTGGGATGCTCAGGGTTCCATCAGTCTGCCAGGCTTCCAGGGACTATCCTGGTGTCTGAGCCAGAGGAAAAGCAACGGCCTTGGGGATCAGAGGGGCTCAAGGCAGGACCAGTTGCATTGCTGGGGTCCAGGAAAGAAGGCAGTCCCCAGTACCATTGATTGCCATGAGTGGCCACAAGGTGGGGCCCTTGTACCTCCTTTGAGAAACATGGCTCAGGCTGCTGGCATCATCTTCAGAGCTGCTCACCTGGAGACTGGGACTCTGCTGGCTTCCCAGGCAGGGTTTTTGGAGCAGGAGAAAAGCATGGGTGGGGTTGTGATCTTGGAGGTGGAGGCTCCCAAGCGTGGTTTTTTCTCTTTTCCCCTTAGAAGGAAAAAGGTAATTCAGAAAGGAAAGTACCTCAAGCTCTTAGACAATGGGGAGACAGACACAGACAGAGAGAGAGATAGAGGCACAGACACAGACAGACAGAGCGATATAGACACAGACAGAGATATAGACACAGACAGACAGATATATAGACACAGACAGAGATATAGACACAGAGAGAGATATATAGACACAGACAGACAGATATATAGACACAGAGAGAGAGAGAGATATGGACACAGACAGACAGAGTGATATAGACATAGACAGACAGATATAGACACAGATAGACAGACAGAGACATTAGACACCACAGGTACAGACAGACAGATATAGACACAGACAGACACAGAAAATGAGGCTTACAACTTTATGCAAATCTGCCACACTTGAATCCAATTTATGCACACGTCATAAGACATGACCCACACTATTTTACCATTTCTACCTATCTTGAAGCTTAGTGGTTACAGGCATGTGATGAAAGCAGCAGGTATGGATACACTGGAAGCTGTAGTCACAACCCTGCACACAGGTGGCCCAGGCTGTAGGCTTGTCCTCTCACTGGACTAGGGAAGCAGTAGAATTTGGCAGCCCCTGGGCCCCCAGGTGTCTGAGCAGCCTTTTAAGGATCATGCCTCAACTCCTAATGTGAGGAAGGGGCTAGAAAAGGTGCCCTAAAAATTATCTGCTTGCCCAACAGTGGCCTGATTACCATGGCAGGTAGGGATCCCACCCTGAGGTTGAAGCAAAACCTTCTACAAAGATGACTCCACTCACCATTGGTACATGGAATGTGCACACATTTACAGACAACACAAAATCCAACCTGAAGCAGCTCTTGTTGTGAGAGAACTTGGAAGGTATTGAATCCAAATGCAGCTGTGAGTGAAACAAGGCTGGCAAATGAAGGCCAGCTTATTCAAGCTGGAGCTGGATACGTTTCTGAAGTGACTGTAGCGAAGGGTAGTGCTGTGAAGCTGGTGTAGGTTTTGTAACCAAAACCAATCTTGCCAACAAGCTTGTGTGCCTCCCAAAAGGAGTGGGGAAGCCCCATGCCATCATCATCAGTGTGTCTGCTCCCATGTTGAGCCCTGATGAGATGAAAGAAAAATTTTTTTAAGACTTGGAGACCCTCATCATCAATGTGCCTGACAAGGACGAGCTTGTAATTCTGGGTGACTTTAACGCCAAAGCAGACCATGACACGGTAGGTAGTCCTTGGGAGGAATGGAGTCAGAAACAGCAGACAGACTTAAATTTAGACAGAGGCAGACAGACACAGACAGATACAGACAGATGCACAGAGAGACAGACAGAACCAGAGGCTCATAGAATATAAGAGCCAGAAGGCTCCCCAGAGGCCTCTACTCCAGGCAGTCTTTACCTAGCTTCCAAAAACTTGTTTTGAAAAAGTTTGGATTGCTGTGCTTTGGTGTCATTGGCTTGCTCTGTGATCTGGGTAGTTTATTTTATACATTTATAAATCTTATTCTGAGAAGGGGTCCCTAGGCATCCTCAGAGGGGCCACAAGAGCTGAGGAGCTCCTGTTCTAGTCCATGAAGAAACCCCCGTTCTCACCTCTGGGAGGCTCATCTGGATCCAAGCTCTGCTTGCAGCCCACCAGTGAGAGCAGACTGCCACTTCCCCAGGCAGCCCCTCTAACTGTAGGTCAGCTCCTACAAAGGGCTGGGAGGGGTTTTCCGACTTGGACTTCCAGCCCAAGGGACTTGGGTGCCCAGATGTGAGAGTTCATAATTCAGATGCCTCTCTGCGGCTTCTGAGGACTTGCACACAGATGTCGAGAGACAAGTTAGTAAAAAAGGGGATGAAAATAGAAGTGGGTGTCATTGCTAAGATGGTCAGACCTGGAAAGGGTGCTGTGGGCTCTCTTTTTTCAGTCTCCCAGTCTGCTCTGCTGGCTAAACTTAGTAATAATGAGTGACCCATGGGCCCTCTTACGCTTCTCTGGGCCTCTCTGTTCATCCTTTGTAAGAGCAAGGTTGGCTTTGATGCTCCCCTTGCAGTTCATTCACTTTTATTTTTATTCATCAAAGACATAAATCACTGAAATTTCCTCATCTCCCTTTTGAAACCATACATGTTAATTGCACATGGTCTCTTCTTCATAGGAATACCACAAGTCTAAAAGCAAAATCTTATTTCCCATTTGTAAGTTGTGGCAGGGTTGGGGAAACACACACACACAGACAGAGAGAAAGGGAGAGAAAGAGAGAGAGAGAGAGAGAGAGAGAGAGAGAGAGAGAGCACTCACATGTTTTTGGTCATGGAACCCTATTAGCCTTTGATGTGAAGCATCTTGATATATTCTGGGAGAGCTGGAAAACTCATTCATGTATCAATCCCACCCAATCTGAAGCACAACTAGGGAGAATTCAGGGCACAATAGTGAGCTGTAGCAAACTATTTGAGAATTATTGTATTAATGTTTTTGTTTTAAATTTCTCTTTTATTTGATCCAGTTTGTTAAGATGGTGACTCTTTGAGGCTTCACTGGCATATGCTGAAGAGGGGGAATGACATAAGTAGGTAGAGGAGAAAGAGCCGGAGAGAGTGAATAAATTATGGTCCTAAATAGATGAGCTCAGAGAAGCAACCATGTGGGAAGCAGCATGCCTTTGAATGTTAGCCAAATTTCCAAAGTCCTAAGTATTAACTGGGTCCAAGGAATGGTGCCAGCACCTTGGTTGCTTGTTATCCTTTGTTCTTGAAGAGGGCTAAAATGACATCATAAGGTTGGGGTCAACATACATTGTGTCCAACTGCGACCGATAAGACCGATATAAGCTCAGAAGCCACAAGTTGGGCACAAATAGTCCATATGAACATTTGGAGTGGAGATAGCTCTAAATTTATACATCTTGTGTTTCTTTTGAGCTGTTGCACTTCTGCTTTGTCTATAGAGTATCAAAGAAGTGTCTTCTTTGATACTCAAAGACACTTCTTTGATGAGGGCACACCATGCTGGATTGTCTTGTGCCGTTGTCTCTCATGTCTCATAATCAATTCCAAAGTTCTTCAGAAAAACTTTGAATTGCTTCTTCTGACCACCATGTGAGTGCCTACCATGTGTGAATTCTCCATAAAATAATCTTTTAGTTTAATGTATGTTTGGTATTTGAACAATGTGGCCAGCCTATTGGAACTGTACTATTTGTGGTAGAATTTGAATGCTTGACACTTCAGCTCAAGAAAGGACCTCAGAACTTTCCTAAGACAATTCAAATAGAAGTGATTGTTTCCTGGCATGATGCTGGTAGACTGTCCAAGTTTCACAGGTATACAACAAGGAGGTCAGCACAACAGTTCTGTAGTCCTTCAACTTGATAGTCAGTCTAATACTTTTTCTCTCCCACACTTTTCCTTCAGAGCCTCCCAAACACAGAGGTAGCTCTGGTAATGTGTGAGTCAACCTCATTTTCACTGTATACTGCCAAGGTAAGTGAACTTATCCACAGCATTCAAAACTTCTCCATTTGTTGCAACTGACAGTTCTACCTATGGATGGTGTGAAGCTGGTGGAGTACCTGTGTTTTCTTAATATTGAATGTTAGGCCAAAATTAGCCCAAGCAGCAAAGAATCGATCCATCCTTTGTTACATCTTGACCTCAGAGGCTTCATTGAGTGCACAGTCCCAGCACCTCACATCTCCATGGGAGCCTCTGAGGACTTTGTGTTTCTTTTCTGTACATTACTATCATTTGTCACAGTGACACAGCCCAGAGGAAAGGGCAGAAGATTTAGCTTCAGATGACCTCGGCAGGAATCTTAACTCTATAGGATCCATGTGATCCTGGCCAAGTTCCTTCCTGCCACCAGACCACAGTTTTCTCTTCTGCAGGATGAAAGAGGTGGACTAGATGCTCTTGGAAGCTACTTCCATCTCCAAGTCCTGGTGTCCTATGACCTTATAATGACATAGTACTGACCTTTAAATAGCTACTGTGTTTCTGTGTGGTCAAAGTCAACCTGGTACATGTGCTCCCTGGGCTTTCACTCAGCTGAGGACTGCCTATGTGTGGCATGGATGAGTCTTCTGTTACTGTTCATCCTTATACATATCAAAGACATCACAGGGTTAGCACTGGTCATGGTCTCGTGCCCATGTATTGGGGAATGAGGGAGTTCAGGGCCTACCACCTAAAGTGAAGTCATTGACAAAATTCCATTTTTAATTAGGCCATAATTGTGTGTCCCATATTCTAATACAGCCTAAAGGAGCTGCTATGAGGAAAATCTGCTTAGTGAGTTTTTTTTTTTTAAGTTGGTGATAGAATCAGAATGTACTTTATTTGGGTCTGAATAAAACAAATCCAGGTTATTGGGGGAAACAAGGGAGACTTGTGAGATCCCAGTGTGATGAGAACATCATTTTGATGATTGGCAAGATGCTTCCATAGTTTCCATTCATTTGTGTGACTTTGTAGAATTCCTGAACCCCCTCAGTTTAGTCATCAGCAGGAAGGGATTTTTCATTTGGTGAGCCAGGTAGTTGGTGCCCCTGAAAAGACTCATGCAGAAAACCTCCTAATGTCTTGAAGCCTGGCAAAGGCATGAGAGATAACCCCCTAGGAAGGATTTTGTTTGATTCATATTTCATTTCATTTTCTAGCACATGATAGGAATCCATTTCATGTAAAAGCATGGAGAAGAGAGATGTGGGAACAAATTAGACATGAACACCAATTGGCAAAGGCAGAGCGGGGTGGGTGGCTTCCTTTTGGGGACAGGGATACTGGTAGATTTCATGCCATAGTTACCCTTCTTCTACCACCTGATGTGTCAGTGTGTCCCCTTTCACAAATTGAGACAAGATCAGTGATGGGGAGGAGTGGTCCATTTCTCATGGTCCTGGCCATATTTATTTCATTCTGATATACTTTGCTCCTTCAGTTCAGAAGATGAAATCCTAGGGACAGAATTGCTCTAAGAAAGGGCGTGTGAGTCTCTTGTTTTCCTAGATCCCCCTGATGATGGGATCTGAGTGTGGAAGCTATTTCTGACTTCAAAGGGAGCCCTCTACCTGGATAGCACAGTGGGGTATGACAAGACACTGGGCCAGGGTACCATGGCAGAAGACTGATTCGTGGCATGAGGAGATGCTTAAATAATGGTCTCTTCTCCACCTGCTCCCAAGAAGCTCTGAGGGGAGAGACAGTGTACATGAATGGTAGGAAAAGAATTCAAACCAGTCCTGAGGGCAGAAGGGGAAGGCATGTCCCACATCCCTTTCATTTCCCTAGCATAAAACCAGTCACAGCCAGGGATGGTGTAAGTGGGCTTTGAAGGACCACAGTCACTACCAAAGCCTTCTGTGGGCCTTGCATATATTCTGGGGCAGGTGGTCTATAGTCACTTCTCAGACCTCTGGTGCTTTTGATAGAAACAAAGCCAGACGACTAGAAATGCCAAATTGATGATGCTGCAGAGAGGGATCTGGGTCTTGTGTAATGAGGAAAATACGGGAGAGTTTTCCAAGTCTTTTCATGTATAGTGTTGATGTTCATTTGTAGGCTATCACAAAGATGGCCATAGCTTTCCTCCAGATTCACCATCATAGGAGGTTAGAGGGGAAGCATGTTAATCCCCAATAATTTTGGACAGAGACATAGAAAAGCCAAACTTTCCCTGACCACACAAAGCTTACATTCTGTGGGAGGCAGTGGGTTCAGTTCTGGACAGCGCTTTTTAGGCATAACCCAAATAAGCTGGAGTAAATTCAGAAGGGACTGGTCTTAGTTCTATGACATATGAGGTTGGGTTGATTGAGCTGGGGATGGTTAGTCAGTGCAAATAAGACCAGGCTTGTGGAGGAATGGGAATTGCCTTCAAGGACTTGAAGAGGTATCCCATGGAAGAGTGAGGAGACTTGTTTGACTTAGCCCCAGAAGGTTGAAGCTACAGCAGCAGATGGAAGTCACAGGGAAGCAGATTTAGGATTATGTAAGGAAAAAACTCAAACCAAACACTTCCTGGCAATCAGGGTTATCCTAGAGTGGGCAGAATGGGTTGCCTTGATGGTGGGTGGTTGTCCTCACAAAGTCTTCCTTGAAGCCTGAATGATGGCATATTTGGAATGTTGAAGTAGGGAATTCCTTTAAAGAAATGTCTTGGAATGGCCTCTGAGGTTCCTCCTAGCACTAAGACTATAAGAATCTAGGATCGGGCATCCAGAAGGGGCATCATTCCAATGAAGAGATTTCCTGGGTTCTAGGGAACAGCAGGCCTCCTCTGGCTTGGGCAACCAATGCCTCCATCCACCATGATGCTCTGCCCAGGGCTGGCTGCTTGGCATTGGCAGGGGAGAGGCAGGAGCACCAGAGGTTGCTGGGCATCCAAGGATTCTCAATTGTACTTAGAGGGGCAGACCTAAGCCCAAACGGTCCCTGAGGTTTGTTCCTTAGCTACTAACTCATTTTTCCTCCCTTTAAGGGTGAGGTCTCCCTGTCCTCCAGCTGAGCTATTGTAGTTACTCACAAGCTTACAAAGTGTAAACAAAAGGTGGTCCTTTTATGAGGCACAGACCTCTATGGGCGAAGAAGGGAATAGCATGATTGACCAAATACACAGATTCACCACGCCTCTGAAAGTGTTCAATAGCTTGATAAATGTCTGCAGTTGCACAGTTGGAGAAATGGAGGAAGAGCCAGATCCATGACAGGAAATTCCTGTCTGAAGAAGGAGGAGTCTTCTCTCTTTTCCTCCCTCCAGTAGCCAGGCCACTGGGCTTACTTGGCTGGAATGAGCCAAGGATTCAGGACAGCAGCAGAAGGAAGGTATGAAGGAAGATGCTGATACAGATCTGGAAGTGAAGCAGCTTCAGGCAGTGTGGCCTTTCACCTCAGGGTGCTGGTTATGGTCTCCAGACAGACATGGACCCTGGGAACACAGTTGAGCAGCCCTTCCAACAGAAAGGGACATCCAAGGGGAACCTCACAAGGACTCCATGAAGAGAGAAGCATCTTCGAGGTCCTGGATTAGGAAAGTACTGGCACCAGGTCTAATCAGCTTGTGAGGACCCAGTGTGAGCATTTACACCTGGGAAACCTGCTTTGATTGATGGTTCTGATTGTTGTCTAGAGTTAGGAAAGTATTAATGATGCAGACCAAATTTAAAAAAAATGTGTGTATACATTTTATTTTTTGTGGAGAGCCGGGTCCTTAAACACTTACTTGAGTTCAGTGAAGGGAAGTTGGTGATCAGGGGTCTCAAGGAATGAAGTCATACCCAGATCGGAGGCTAATAGCAACAATGCTAGCAAAGGAGCATTTACTCGTTCCTTTCAGGTTTTCTAAGTGCTTTATATCCATGATCTCATTTGAGCCTCAGACACCCTTGACTTGACGGTGCCGAGATACAAGAGCTGCTTTTTGCCATACGCCTGTCCTAAAATGTGGCCAACAACCATTGCACCACATGTGAGCCCACCCTTCCCGTAGATACTGTGAATGTCTGTGGGAGCATTGATCTAGAGATGCTTGTCTCAGCTATTGTTTTTGTATATTACTCTAGTAAATGCCTTTGCCAAAAGCTAATTTAAGTCTACTGACTAATTGTTAATGGGAAGCATACATGTTGGGACTCAGGAGCCTAACTGGGTCAGTGGTTGAGCCCCAGAATCCCAAGAAATAGCAGCCGCCTCTTGCATGTCAGGCAGAGTAGTCACAGAAATCAACCACAGCCTTCTGCTCTTTGGTGACCTCATCTCCTGCCTCTATGGTCATTCAACATGATGGATGGATCTGTAATCCAGCTTCCAGTGCTGCCTGGGTCTCTAACTACATCTTTTGTAGTTTCTAACATACATTTCTGTCTGCCAGGAGAGTGGATACAGTTTCAGGATATCTGACATTCCGGTCCTTGTTCTGACTGCACATGGGTGGCTGCCCATGGAAGGAAATGCCTTCTTCCAAGGTAAGTTGACAGGTTCTCTGCAACATAGGTAGCTGAGCAGCTTCCAGGTTCATCAGAAGCAGTCAC
This sequence comes from Notamacropus eugenii, assembly GCF_028372415.1. Taxonomy (NCBI): domain Eukaryota; kingdom Metazoa; phylum Chordata; class Mammalia; order Diprotodontia; family Macropodidae; genus Notamacropus; species Notamacropus eugenii. Next base: position 289,930,229 of record NC_092872.1, on the reverse strand, counting down.
ATGGCTCATCAGAATCAGGACTCTGTGGTTCTTCCTGCTTCCCAGGCTGGCTTCCTGTACTGCATCAAGCTGCCTCTCAGGAGGTAGGGAAGGAGGCAAGAAAATAAAGGTACTAATTCTTTTACAGTAAGACAATAACACAAGAATATTCCTAAGGAAGACACATGCCACTGGGTGGTACACATGGTGTGCTATAGTAGCATTTCTACTACTTCTACCACCACCACCACCGCCACCACCACCACCACCACCACCACTACCACTACTACCACTACTACTACTACTACTACTACTACTACTACTACTACTACTATTACTACTATTACTACTGCTACTGCTACTGCTACTACTGCTGTAACAACTACTCCTACTCCTACTACCACTACCCAGCATGCATATTATACTTTAAGGTTTGCAAAGCACTTACAAATGTTATCTCATGGGTACTTCACAATAACTCTATGAAGTTGGTAACAAAATGCTTTGAGATTACTTTCTTTTTATATATCAATGAGTTCCTTCCTTTTAAATCTTAAAGAGACAGAAAAATAACTTCATTTATCCCTTCAGGTCAATAAATTCTCCCCATTAATCAATCATAATCTCAGAAAGCCAATCTTGCAGTGACCCCAAGCATCATGGAAAGATGGCAGAGGGATAGAAGTGGACTGTGACTCCTTCCTGATGATGTCTGGCAGAGGGATAGAAGGACATGAAAGAGCTCCCTGAGGACATCCATGATGGGAAAAAGGGGCAAACTGGCAAGAATGGGCTGCACTGGTGTCTCTGACGAAAAGAATAGGAGGAAGGGCCTCCCTTTCTATGGGAAGTTTGAAGAAAGATAGGAAGAGGAGGTTTGGATAGGGTGTGATCAGCCCTGCTGGAGGGAATCCCCTTTCCAAGATCACAAATCCATGGATATTTGGACTAAGCAAGCCCATGGACCACCAGCTTAGGCAGTGCCTCCAGCCAGGTGAAGTAGAGTAGTCAGCACATTTTCTACTGGATATGACTAGTTTGGTCATTGGTCTATCTGATGACTGGCTTAGATGGTCTGCTTTATAATGCAGAATCAGGCCCAGCTGGCCAAGTCCAGTGGAGTCTGTGCCAATCAGTCTGGTTTTCTGCTGAGCTCTGGCTTGAATGAAGCTGAAGGTTTTTTGGAGAGGACCAGAAGAGGCTTTGCCATACTCTATCAGTGTGGCAACTCTTCATCATCTTGCTGTATTATCTATTACCAAGAGTATCTTTAAGGACATTGAAGGACCACTTGATTTATTTCCATCATTTTGCTCCCACCTCCTCAATTATCTGATGTTATATATAGACATGTTTCAGATAGGTCTCCTGAAAATTCTGTTCTTTAGCTAGGAGATTCATTCCTATTTAATTTAGAGCTCGTTTTGTGTTCAATATTTTAATACTTATCATTCAACTCAATACCTCAGAACTGAAGAGAAAATAACTCCTTGGGAAAAATGGAAATCTATAAATAAAACAAATAGAAACAATCAATGCGGAATCTAGGACCGCCTTCAGACTCTTGAAGCCAGATTTCCTGCTTTAATACTTGGCTTTTAGGTTATCAGTGACCACCAACAGAGAATATATTTTCAGGCATTCGATGAAACAGGATGTTCTGAGCCTTGGGCACAATAATCAGTTACCTGAAACCAACATCTCTCCTGGCAAATTCCCTTTGTAGCACGTGAAGGTGGAGTTTCTGATGCAATGGTCTTTGATTTTTTTTTTTTTAACATCATGACAAGTGCATTTCAATATAATTGGTTTCCTTTGTAATCCCTTTCATATTTTGCATTTGCAACATGACTTTGAGAAGGTGACTGTAAACTTCAGATTGCCACAGGAGTCCATGACATACAAAAATTATTAAGAAAAGAATCTCTGCTTTAAGGATATGGAAAAAGCTTTCTTCATGACAACCCATGTGAGGGGGGTTTGAAATTGTTATTTCACTCATTTTAAAAATGAGGAAACTGAGACTCAAAGATGTAAGCTGATTTTCTGTAGCAGTAAAGACCCTGGGATACACAGGAGGGCCTGCTGTAGAGGTTCTTAGATCTGCTTTTCTAAAAGGAAAGCAACTTTTGAGGGGTCAATAACTACTTTAATCAAGTGTATATATATATACTTGCATTTATATATGTATGAATGTATCTCATTCACTTAGTTCAGGGGAAAAAGTCAGCACCCTGAACTTCAGAGAAAATACAAACAGAGAGACAAAGATCAACAGACAGTATTTTCAACTGTCTGACCATAGACATTACATACATCACAGATTAACAGACAGACCCAACTGTCTGATCATACCTACATAGTTACCAGAGAGAGAAGCACCAACATCTGGGTTTTCAAAGTGGGGCTGTGGGTGTGGGGGTAGGGTGGGGTGGGAAGAGTGGGGGGTATGGGGGGTGGGTTATGCTCCTTAAAGGCTGCCCAGAGTTTTGTCTGGTCAAACACTTCCAATGAGTAAGCTGCAAAATAAAACCTTACCTCAGAGTATTTATATACTTTTTAGAGCCAGAAGGCATCACAACCCTAGAAAACCAGTGCCTCATTAACAAAAGTTGTGGGCCTTCCTACAAATCTCCTCAAATCAAACTCCCCTTAATGGGCAGGGTATGGTGGGGTGGGGTGGGGAAGATCTGTAACTCTCTAATTAACATTACATTTGCCCAAATTCACTCTGCCTGCTAGGACTCCAGCTTGTTGGGTGTGCCATAAAGGTTATTATGGATGGGGTCTCTGAGGTCCCTTTCAACCCTGACATGCTACAATTTGGTGAATTCAGGTTTTCTTGGCTCTAAGCATCTCCTTGGATAGGTTTCCTTTGGATAGTAAAAGGAGGAGGAGGGAATAAGAGAAGGGGGAGAGTGATAGAAGGGAGACGAGATTGGGGGATGGGATAATCTGAAGCAAATCACTTTTTAGGAGGGAAAGGGTAAAAGGAGAGAGAGAACATAATAAATGGGGTTAGGGGAATAGGATAGAGGATAATAGTTAGCAATAGTAACTGCAAAAACAATTTGAAATCAAGTTTCTCTGATAAAGGCCTCATTTCTCAAACAGAGAAAGAACTGAGTCAAATTTATGAAACTAAGAACCATTCCCCAATTGATAAATGATTACCAAAGATATGATCAGTTTTCAGATGAGGTAATCAGAGATATCTGTAGCCATATGAAAAAATGTTCTAATTCACTAGGGACTGGAGAAATTAAAACTAAAACAATTCTGAGGTACTACTCATATCTATTTGATAGGTTAATGGGATAGAAAAGGTAAATGAAAAATGTTGGAAGGAATGTGGGAAAAAATGAGAAATTAATGCACTGTCGGTGGAGTTGTGAAGTGATTCAACCATTATTGAGAGCAATTTGAAGCTATGTCCAAAAGGGCTTTGACCCAGGAATACCATTACTAGGTCTATATCCCCAAAGAGATAAAAAACCCCAAAAAAACAAAAAAGGAAAAGGACTTTTATGTACAAAAATGTTTATAGCATCCCTTTTCTGAGGGCAAATAACTAGAAATTGTGGGGATGCCCACAAGTTGTGGTATGTGATTGTGATGGAATACTATTGCACCATAAGAAATAATGAGCAGGATGTTCTTTGAAAAATCTGGAAAGACTTACATGAGTTGATGCAAAGTGAAATGTACTGTGTACAAGTTAACAGCAGTATTGTGTGATGATTAGCTGTGAATAATTTAGCTATTTTCAGCAATACAATGATCCAAGACAACTCTGAAGGACTTAGGATGAAAAATGCTATCCATTCCCAGACAAAGAACTGAGGGTGTCTGAATACAGATTTAAACACTTTTTTTTAACTGTCTTTATTTTTCTTGATTTTTTTGTCTGTTTTCTTTCATAACATGATTATTATGGAAATGTTTTTCATGATTACACATGTATAGTCTGTATTGTATTGTTTGCCTTTTCAATGAAGGAGGAAGGGAGAGAATTTGGAAGTCAAAGTTTTCAGAACAAATGTTAGAAATTATTTTTACATGTAACTGGGAAAAATGAAATAATAAATAAAAACTAAAAAACAATAAAAATAAGTTTATTCGAGGCATACTTTATGCCATTTGCTTTGAGCATAAAAAGAAAAGGAAGAGGAATCTGTGTCCTGGGTTAGCCAGGGGTGACCAGGTTTTACCTAAGTGCCCTAAGCAGGTCTAGTTCAGAAGGAGCTAAGGAGAGGCAGAGCCAGATCTCTGGCTTTGGAGTCAGAGACTTGGGTTTAGACCCTGCCTTGGTCACTTGCTGCCTGTGTGGTCTCAAAGTCAGTCATCCAAACTCTTGGGGCTTTGGTATCCTCCTTGTACAAAAGGAGAGTTGGACTGGGAGGGGCCCTCCAAGTCTGGTGTAGCCTGAACCTGAGCTCCTGGATGGATGTTGATTTCAGAGCTGCCCCTGGGCTCCATTTCTCCTGGGGAGTTCACTAACTTCAGTCCTGCCTGGAGGGAGGTGGGAAGACTTGGCCTTGTCAATATCTCAGCTCTCTCCTAGGATCTGCCACTCCTCAGTGCTGCTGTTGGATGTCTGTAGGAAGTCAGAGTGGTTGGGGATTGAGCCACCATTGCACTGGGGCATTCCCTTTGCCTGCTACCAAGAGGCACTGGGACTGGTGAGCGAGTGATTGAGGTGGTGGGTTCAGGAGCAAGGAAGTGGTCAGGTCAGTTAGGTGCAGACTTGCCTATCAGTGCTAAGGAAGCAAGTCGTGAGTCCCATGAAGGTCCATTCAGCTGCTTTTCTCCTGGGAAGGTCCCTGGCACACCTCAGCTGTCTCTTGTGAAGCATGACAATTTCAGATTAATTTAGCAGACATCAAACACCTGGTTCTCTCCCTCCCCCCAACAATTTTCATTGTGAAAAAAATCTTAATACACCCACACCTGGGGCTTTAAAAGCTCATCAAGTAGGACTGTGAGAAATGTGAGGTTGGTTCTTGGGTATCATGATATGTGGGTCAGAGAAGATTTAGAAAATAATGTCTGTGTTTTAGACTTCAGGCTCAAGATTCAGTCATGATGCCTTTTAATATGAATGGAGAGGTGGTACAGCTTCTCCTTCCAGCCAGTTGGTGCCCAGTTTTCATCATTTCTGTTCCACATTATGGCAAGGCTGGTTTTGAAATACAGCTTATTAGCACTTTTAATAGGATGTTGAAGAAGACGTTCAGTGGATGTAAAATTTTGGTGAAAAATGAAAAGCAATTAGAAGGACTTTAGGGGGTGAGAAGTCAAACCGGTGGCCCCAGGGGTGATGTGGGAGTTTAATTAGGAAATTTTGCAAGGGGAGGGGGAGGTGGCAGCAGCAGTGGCAGCAGTGATTGCTGAACCTTGGAGGCAGCAGCAGCCATAGCTGCTTGGTTGAAATGTGAGCTGCCTCCTCCTATTTGCTATTTGCATTTCTTTCATTAGTTGTAAATACAACCTTTCTTCTTGTCCAGGCAGTTTTTCTTGGAATATTGGAATAAAAGCCACCAGAACTATCTGCTGCTTCACCTATCTTCAGAAGACATATTAGAGGACATAAGAAAAACAGACTGCCCTTGATGAATTATCATCTGGCCCTGATAACGTTCTCAGGGTCTGGCCCGTTTGAACACAGAGTGCTAATATTTGAATGTTCCTGGAGAATGGGAAAGGATTAACAGGATCAGAGAAAGACGAATGTCCTGATTTTCTGAAGAGGGAACTGTAGGGAGGGTGCCAAGTAGAGGCCATTGACCTTGACTTCATTGCCTGGAAAAATTCTAGGACACAATGTTGAAGGGACAATCAATGTTGCAGGGACAATTAATAAAGTTCTAGAAAAGGAAGTTGTGCTCCCACGGAGCCAGACTGGTTTCATCAAGAAGAGGGCATGCTAACTTAGTGGTGGATCAGGTTAGGTACAAATTACATTATAGCGAATGAACATAGTGACCCAGTATATGATAAACCCAAAGAGCCAAGCTTTTGGAACAAAAACTCATTATCTGATGAAAACTGCTGGGAACATTGGAAGATGTTGTAGCAGAAACTAGATATAGACCCCCATCTCATACCATATACCAAGACAAAGTCAAAATGGATAAAAGATTTACACATAAAGATGATACCATAAGGAAAATAAGAGAGCATGGAATAGTTTATATGCCAGATATATGGATAAGGGAAGAATTTAGGACCAAAGAAAATATAGAGAGCACTATAAAATATAAAATAGATAATTTTGATTATATAAAATTAAAAATTTTTGCACAAACAAAACCAATGCAACCAAAATTATAAGGAAAGCAGAAAACTGGGAAAATTCTTTTACAAAAAGTAGCTCTAATAAAGGCCTCATTTCTCAAATGTATAGAAAACTGAGTCAAATTTATAATAATACAAGTTATTCCTCAATTGACAAATGGTCAAAGGATATGAACAGGCAGTTTTCCGGCAAAGAAATCCAAGCTATCTATAATCATATGAGAAAAATGTTCTGAATCACTACTGATTAGAGAAATGAAAATTAATACAGGTATCCTCTCACATCTATAAGGTTGCCCACCATGTCAAAAATGGAAAGTGTTGGATGTTAGAGGTATGTGGGAAAACTGGGTGTAATGGTAATTTAAATGGGAAGATCCTTCCCATTCATTAATAGGCTCATGTGACCCAATTAAATCACATGGAAGAATAAGTCGCATATGGTGGGAGAAGCTTGCTGAACAGGTGGAACAGAAAGGGTGGAGCAGAACTCAGAGGGAGTTGGTGAGAATGATTAGGGGAAGAGGAAAGAGGATGCAGGCAAGCACAGCTATTCTTGTGAGTGTTTGTTTGTGGGAAGGCTCCATCAGGGTAGGGAGGTTTGAGAATGGCTTTGAACCCTGCAGTGCTAATGTGTATTGACTTCTTGGTTACTATGATGGATTTGGCTTTCTGGTGTTGGGATTAGGCTTTCTGGTGTTTGAATAAATGTTTTTTTTTTTCTTCCTTCTATAAGGAGAGTCTTTATAACCTGTGATTCAGAACTACACTGGCATATTCATAGTCACCATTGGTTCTGTAAATATTGACTTGGTGATATACTGGCACACTTATACACTGTTGATGGAGTTGTGAACTGATCCTACAATTCTGGAGAGCATCTGAAACTATGTCTAAAGGGCAACCAAACTGTGCATACCCTTTGAATACCACCACTATATCTGTATTCCAGAGAGATCATGAAGAAGGGGAAAAGGACCTATATGAACAAAAATATTTATATCAACTCTTTTTGTGTTGGCAAAAAATTGGAAATTGAGGGGATGTACAACAGCTGGGGAGTGGCTGAACAAACTGTGACATATGATTGTGATGAAACACTATTATGCTATAAGAAATGACAAGCAGGATGATCTCTGAAAAGACTGGAAAGACTTACACAAATTGATGCAAAGTGAAGTGAACAGAACCAGGAGAACATTGCACACAGTAGCAGCAATGCTATTTGATGAAGAATTGTAAATGACTTATCTTTTCTAAGCAAAACAATAATCCAAGACAATCCCAAAGGACTAATGATGAAGCTTATTATCCCCCTTTAGAGAAAGAACTGATATTGTTTGAATGCAGATGGAATCATGCTATTTTTCACCTTTTCCTTCTTTCTTTTTCTTTTATTCAAGTTGTCTTATATGAAATGACTAATATGGAACTATTTTACACAATTGCACATGTATTACTTACATCTCATTACTTACTCAGGGAGGGAGAGAAAGATAGAATTTGCAACTCAAACTTTAAATAAAAATGTTAAAATTTTGATAAAAAAGAGAGCAGAGCATGCTAGACTCATCTAGTGTCTTCTCTTAACAGACTTACTTGGTTGATAGGCTGCGGAAGTATAGAATGTATATTTTTACCTAGATTTGAGGACACTACTTGTTAGAGTCTTTCATACTATTTTTTCAAAAATTTATTTGTTTATTTATTTAACTTTTAACATTCATTTTCACAAAATTTTGGGTTCAAAATTTTCTCCCCTTTTGTCCCCTCCCCCCACCCCAAAACACAGAGCATTCTAATTTCCCTATCACCAATCTGCTCTCTCTTCTATCATCCCTCTCTGCCCTTGTCTCCATCTTCTCTTTTGTCCTGTAGGGCCAGATAGCTTTCTATACCCCTTTACCTGTATTTCTTATTTCCTAGTGGCAAGAACAGTACTCAACAGTTGTTTCTAAAACTTTGAGTTCCAACTTCTCTTTATCCCTCCCTCCCCACCCATTCCCTTTGAGAAGGCAAGCAATTCAATATAGGCCAAATCTATGTAGTTTTGCAAATGACTTCCATAATAGTTGTGTTGTATAAGACTAACTATATTTCCCTCCATCCTATCCTGCCCCCCATTACTTCTATTCTCTCTTTTAATCCTGTCCCTCCCCATGAGTGTCAACCTCAAATTGCTCCCTCCTCCCCATGCCCTCCCTTCCATCATCCCCCCCCTACTTATCCCCTTATCCCCCACTTTCCTGTATTGTAAGATAGGTTTTCATACCAAAATGACTGTGCATTTTATTCCTTCCTTTAGTGGAATGTGATGAAAGTAAACTTCATGTTTTTCTCTCACTTCCCCTCTTTATCCCTCCACTAATAAGTCTTTTGCTTGCCTCTTTTATGAGAGAGAATTTGCCCCATTCCATTTCTCCCTTTCTCCTCCCAATATATTTCTCTCTCACCCCTTAATTTCATTATTTAAAAGATATGATCCCATCCTATTCAATTCACTCTGTGATCTGTGTGTGTGTGTGTGTGTGTGTGTGTGTGTATGTGTGTAATCCCACCCAGTACCCAGATACTGAATGGTTTCAAGAGTTACAAATATTGTCTTTCCATGTAGGAATGTAAACAGTTCAACTTTTATAAGTCCCTTATGACTTCTCTTTGCTGTTTACCTTTTCATGCTTCTCTTCATTCTTGTGTTTGAAAGTCAAATTTTCTTTTCAGCTCTGGTCTTTTCATCAAGAATTCTTGAAAGTCCCCTATTTCATCGAAAGACCAATTTTTCCCCTTAAGTATTATATTCAGTTTTGCTGGGTAGGTCATTCTTGGTTTTAGTCCTAGTTCCTTTGACTTCTGGAATATCCTATTCCACGCCCTTTGATCCCTTAATGTGGAAGCTGCTAGATCTTGTGTTATCCTGATTGTATTTCCACAATACTTGAATTGTTTCTTTCTAGCTGCTTGCAATATTTTCTCCTTGACCTGGGAACTCTGGAATTTGGCCACAATGTTCCTAGGAGTTTCTCTTTTTGGATCTCTTTCAGGTGGTGTTCTGTGGATTCCTTGAATACTTATTTTGCCCTCTGGTTCTAGAATCTCAGGGCAGTTTTCCTTGATAATTTCATGAAAGATGATGTCTAGGCTCTTTTTTTGATCCTGGCTTTCAGGTAGTCTCATAATTTTTAAATTGTCTCTCCTGGATCGATTCTCCAGGTCGGTTGTTTTTCCAATGAGATATTTCACATTATCTTCCATTTTTTCATTCTTTTGTTTTTGTTTTGTGATTTCTTGGTTTCTCATAAAGTCATTAGCCTCCATCTGTTCCATTCTAATTTTGAAAGAATTATTTTCTTCAGTGAGCTTTTGAACCTCCTTTTCCATTTGACTAATTCTGCTTTTGAAAGCATTCTTCTTCTCATTGGCTTTTTGAACCTCTTTTGCCAGTTGAGTTAGCCTATTTTTCAAGGTGTTCTTTTCTTCAGCATTTTTTTGGGTCTCCTTTAGCAGGGTGCTGACCTGCTGTTCATGCTTTACCTGCATGTCTCTCATTTCTCTTCCCAGTTTTTTCTCCACCTCTCTAACTTGATTTTCAAAATCCTTTTTGAGCTCTTCCATGGCCTGAGCCCACTGAGTGGGCTGGGATACAGAAGCCTTGACTTCTGTGTCTTTCCCTGATGGTAAGCATTTTTCTTCCTCATCAGAAAGGAAGGGAGGAAATACCTGTTCACCAAGAAAGTAACCTACTGTAGTCTTATTTTTTTTCCCTTTTCTGGGCATTTTCCCAGCCAGTGACTTGACTTCTGAATATTCTCTCTTTCATACTATTTTTGTGCAAAAGAAGGAGAGGTGTAGGCTAGAAAAAGTTCAATTACAGTGACTTAAAATTGGTTGATGGGCTGGACCCCTCACCCCCAAATCATCACCAATGATAAATGTCAACTTAGAATGACATCTCTAATGAAATGTATCAAGATTGACATGGTGGAAAGGGGAAAAACTTTCTCTTAATTAGAGCTGCATAAAGCTGGAATGGGCCACCTGAAAAGGTTAGGGTTTTCTCCTCAAAGGTCTTCAAACATGTGGGTAACACTTTGATGTTTATAGAACTCTCCCCCCCCTCATCTATCAATTTATCTAATATCTGTAGAGAATATACACCAAATGAGTGCATGGGGATTTTCCAGAGTGATCGTACCAGCAACTGGGAATGGGGGCAGGGAGGAATTAGAAAAGGTGATACTTGAGCTGAGCCTTGGAAGAAATAAAGACTCACAAAGTTGCATGTCAGGAGATTATCACCAGCACTGGGATACAGAGACAAGATGAGACAAGGGATGTCAGGTGTGTGGGATAATGACTAGGCAAGGGCAGCCAGACCATGGGTACATGGAGAAGAATAATGTGTAGGATGAGAGAAAAGCAGGAAGGAGTCAAATAAGGGGAGCTTATGTTTAAATGCTGAAGGCAGTAGGAAGCCAATGGAGTTTATTGAGCAGGGGAGAGAGCTGTGACATGATCAGATCTATGCTCTAGGAAAATCTCTTTGGTGGCTCGGTGGACAATGGATTGTAATGGGGAGAAATGAGGTATTTGTTGTTGAGTCATTTGGGGTTTTCTTGGCAAAAACACTGGAGTGGCTCTCCATTTCCTTCTCCAGCTCATTTTAAAGATGAAGAAACTGAGGTGAATGGGGTGAAGCAACTTGCCCAGAGTCACACATCTAGTAAGTGTCTGAGACCAGATTTGAATTCAGGAAGATGAGTCTTCATGACTCCATGTCTGGCTCTGTGCATTATGGTGCCCCCTAGGTGTCCAGAGATGAGGTAGAGAGATTAAATGGAGGTCATTCCAACATTCTAGGTGAACCTTGTGAGGGCATGAAGCAGAAGCATGGCTGTATGAGTGGAGAGAAGAGCAGGATAGGAGTACATAGTTAAGATAGGAATGGTGAGATATGGCAGCTGATTGGCTTTGTGGGTAATGGGAGAGGAGTCAAGGAAGACACAGGCTCATACACTGTAAGGGGGCAGGCATCCCAAAGCAGAGCTAAACTCAGAAGCCGACATTCTTGTAGAGACGTCCATGAACTGCAGAGCACGCATTTCAAAAGCAAGCCTATTCCTTCCAGCCTTGTGCCCATAACTCAGTTATTTTAGTTTACTTCAAGCAGCAGGGAATGCTTCATTTATCTGATAAAATGTCAGTCAGTGTTGTGAAAACAATGACTAATTATTGGGTAATTTACAAAGTTGGTGATTTTATTTTGGATTAAGGGATAAATAGTGTTTCTGCTCAGATTGTGTCTAAATGAAACATAGTGAGCCTAATGCAGCACAGTTTCCATTCCATTCATTTAACAAACATTTATTAAGATCCTACTGTGTGTGATGCACAGTGCTTACAGGATCCTTTAAGAGCATCTCTCAGGACTATGTGGTCTGAAATTCCAGGCCCTTTTTGGGGTGAAATGGACCATTTTAGTCCATCATTAGATGAGATTTTCCTGTTTAGGTTGACTTCCCAGACACTCTGACAGGCCCTTGGAAGAAGTTGACTCCTGGCAGGCCATCGCAGGGGCCCTGAGGAGACCCAAGTAGGACTTTGAGCAAGCTACACAGACCTTTCTAGGTCTCAGTTTCCAGTTCTGTAAAATGAGGAGGTTAGATGTTCCTTTCAGTATAAATCTATAAACCTGTGAATTCTCATCCCAGCACTGCATTTCCTAGTATGACCTTGGGCAAGCTGACTGATTAACCTCTCTCACCCTCAGTGTCATGCTCTTTAAAATGGGAATGATTATAACTGCCTGACAAGCTCACAGACACATTGTGGGGATCACAGAATTTCAGAGTTGAAAGGGAACTCGGTGACCATGTGGTTCAACTCATACCTCAGAAAAAGTTCCTTTAGACTCCAACTGATTCCCTATGGGACCCTCCCCGCCACCCCCACTTCTGCTATGGTGCATTTCTTTTGAGGAAGCTCTATTGGTAAAGAGCTTTTTGTTTTTTATATCAAGCTTAAAACTTTCTTTCCACCCACCCATCCACCTATCCATCCACCCACTTATTTATTTTTTATTATGCATCTCCTGTCTGTTGTTTCTAATCCTGCCCTGGGGCCATCCTGGACAGCTCTAATCCTTCTTGGAGGAAAGTTTTTCTTTCTTTCTTTCTTTTTAAAAATTTATTTGCTTTCAGTTTTCTACAATCACTTCCATAAGCCTTAGATTTTTTCCCCCTTCCTACCCCCTCACCCCCCCCAAGACACCATGCAGTCTTATGTGGGTTGTACACACACTTTCTTATTAAACACATTTTCGAGTTAGTTATGTTGCATAGAAGAATTAAAATGAATGGGAGAAGCCATAAAAAAAAAAAAAAACAAACCAAACCAAAACATAACACAGGAGAAAATATTCTGCTTTATTCTGTGTTCCAATCTCATAGTTCTTTCTCTGGATGTGGAAGGCATTTTGCCTCAAGAGTCCATTGGCAATGTTTTAGGTCCTTGCATTGCTCTGAAGGAATTTTCCAGAAAAATTGGAAAAATTCCTCACACATTGTGGTTGTTACTGTGTACAAAGTTCTCCTGGTTCTGCTCTTTTCACTCAGCATCAGTTCATATAAGTCCTTCCAGGCCTCTCTGAAGTCTTTCTGTTCATCATTTGTTATGGCACAATAGTATTGCATTACATTCATATACCACAACTTGTTCAATCATTCCCCAATAGATGGGCATCCCTTTGATTTCCGATTCTTGGTCATCACAAAGAGAGCTGCTATAAATATTTTTGTACATGTGGGTCTTTTCCTATTTTTATGATCTCTTTGGGATACAGTCCTAGAAGTGATATTGCTGGGTCAAAAGGTATGTACATTTTTGTAGCCCTTTGGGCACAGTTCCAGATTACTCTCCAGAATGGGTGGTTCAGCTCACAGCTCCACCAACAATGAATTAGTGTTCCAACTCTCCCATATCTCCTCCAACATTTATCATCTTCCTATTTTGTCATGTTAACCAATCTGATAGGTGTGATGTGGTACCTCAGAGTTGTTTTGATTTGCCTCTCTCTAATCAATAGTGATTTAGAGCATTTTTTCATATGACTATCGATAGCTTTAATTTCTTCCTCTGAAAAATCCCTGTTCATATCCTTTGACCATTTATCAATTGCGGAATGATTTGTATTCTTGTAAATTTGACTCAGCAACAGCAATAGTATGGAGTGTTGGTGTGTTGAAGCGAATGTTCAAGGTTCATTTAAGCCCATAATGAAACAGGATCAATTAATTGCACTAAAAAATACATAAAAGTACTGTGGAGAATGAAAAACAATGCCAAGCACAAACAGCAGCATGAATCCTCATAAAATGGGGAAGATTCTTCAGAGAGAAGTAACAGTGAGAAGTGTTGGCTGGAAAGTCTTCTGCAGCTCTTGAAGTTGGAAGGGAACAAGAAGACTGAGGAAACAGAGCAAAACAAAACAACAAAAAGGTGCTAACCATTGCTCTGAAGAAAGAGGATATTCTGTGGGTGAGACGATGTAAAAGCTGGACAACTGAAGATGGGAGAAAGTGAATTTTGTGGAGACACTCTTGTTCTCATTCAGGGCTCTTCCAAACTTCCTGACAGAAGGTGAGCCTGCAATGTATGGGCATCTTTGTAAGACTGCAAACCATCCACCTACCACAAGGTCAGGGGATGCCCAGAAATCTTGTCTCTATGATGATCTCTGTTAAATACATTGATATGCTGAGATCTAGACATGATCTGGAATCAGAAGTATTCCCAAACTGGGGGAGGAGGGGAACATGCTGCAACAGGATTTGGTGCCATGTCTGTTACCTGTCACAAAAGGTGAGGAAATTTATCCAAGAAATGAAGATCAATATTTTTCAGTTGGGGTGACTTGGGAATGTGCCTGCTTTAAACTTCAGCAAAAACCTAGGGGCTGGAAAGCTACACTCAGAAAACTGTACAATTCATTAAAGGCTGTTTAATAACCAGTATGAAAAAGTGTGATTTCATTCTGGAGCAGGATTAAAGACTACATCAAAATCTTATCATCTCCCTGTCAAATCATGTAAAACAAGATGTAGGCATATTGCCTATTACATGTTTTTTTTAATGCAAAAAGTTATAAGGTTATTATTAATAAAAATGATTTAAATACACTTAATTATTTCATCTTATCATAAGTAATTTGTACCCTCCCATTATCACTGATCATTTTTTTTGGGGGGAAATGTTCATATAAAAATAATTTATGGACAAATCAGTGGCCTATTATCATTTGTTTATATTTTTGTTCTGTAGACTTTTGTGTGGGTGGATAAAATGCCTGAATCCAAGCATAAGTAATGGGGTGTCAGCTCATCTTCTGTAGACTCACTGAAGAAATCTTCAGGACAGCTTCAGGAGCATATAGGCCAGCAGTGATGAGGTGCATCTCACTCTGTTCTAAATAGCCTAAATTTCTTCTGTTCAATCTCTCTGTTCTGTATATTCCTCAGATCTATTCATCCAGGTTAACCTCTCTACTGGTCTCTAGTCTTGCCTCTCCAGCTGCCTCTTGGACATCTCAAACTAGATGTCCCGTAGATATCTGACACTCAGCACATCTAAGACTGAGCTTATTATCTCTCCATGCTCTCCCCTTTTTCTAACTTCCCTATTACCCTCTGAGGTACCAACGTCCCCTCAGTCACCCATACTCTCAACTCAAGCACCATACTTTACTCCCCCCTCTCTCTCCTCTCTTCTCTTTCTCTCTCTCTTCTCTGTTTATGTCTCTGTCTCTCTCCCAATATGTGATCAGTTATTGAGTACTATTGAGTCTACCTTGGTAACATCTCTTTTATATGCTCCTGTCTCTTCTATGGAACTGCCCCAGGGTTTCACCACCTTAGGCTTGAACTGTTGCCATACCCTTTGGTGGATATGGCTGCCACAGGCTCTCCCTACTTCATCCTGCCCTCATCCATCAAACTGATCTTCTTAAAGGACAAGTATAAGTTCTAATTCCTTCCCCCACCTCGTTCAATAAAAACTCCAATGGTTCTCTTATTAGCCCAAGGATCAAATATAAAATCCAATGCCTTTCTGTTAAAATCCTTCACGGCCTGTGTCCTTCCCACCACTCCAGACCCCTTGCACCTCACTCTTCAGTTCAGTTATACTAGTCTCTTTGGGGTATAGAGTATGTTCAGGGAAAGCTTGTAACACTGCCTTGAAAGTTGCTTTCCACCTTTGGTGTCCATCTGATTCACCTAACATTCATCTGTGGTTAAAAGACTCTATAGCATGTGCAGTGGCCATACCATATAAATTGTATTGGCAGATGGGCTAAACCAGGCCTAGTATAATGGAGGGGCATCCAACCCATTGGTGCATTAGGGGATGTCCACCCCAAGCATGTGACGATTCCCCCCAAACAGAATGGGTAGATAAGAACAATGTGATCCAATTGCCATGAGGTGGCTGAAGGGGGCACTGTGAGGGGCTTAGAGCTTGGTCAGGCATCAGACATGCCAAGGGTGCCCTCTGCCTCCCTGGTCATCACCAGTTGTCTTGACTTTTTTCTACACTGACTTCAATGATTCTGGAAGAGAGAGTAAGGCCTAGAACTTTGCAACTCTGCCCCACATAAACTCAATTTGTGCATGAGTAAAAGGCCTCATCCATACCATTTTGCCATTTTTAACTACCTCAAAGCCCTGTGGTGACAGACATGCGACAAAGCAATAGGTGAGGATGCACATAGGCAGTACAGGCCAGATGATCACCTTCTCACTGGACAGGAGCAGCAGTGTGATTTAGCAGCCCCTAGGGGTCTGAGCAGTCTTTTTAAAGAACTACGCTGCTCATGTCCTGGTGTGTAGAGGGGGCTAGAAAAGGTACCTTAAAAACTAATTGCTTACCCAAGCCTAGCCTGATTACCATGGCAGCTGGAGATCTTACCTTGTGGTAGAAACACACACACACACACACACACACACACACACACAATGTACAAATGTATAAAATGTACAAAAACTTCTGCAAAGATGATGGCACTCACCATCAGCACATGAAAAATGCACATGCTTATGGATAACATGAAATCCAGTAGACCTGAAAGATGAAAAACTCTTATTGCAAGAAAACTCAGCAGGTATCACATCCAAATAACGGTCCTGAGTGAAACAAGGCTGGCAAATGAAGGCCAGCTTCCTGAAGTTGGAGCTGGATTCATGTTTCTCTGGAGTGGTTTCAGTGAAAGGGAGTGCCATGAAGTCGGTGTAGGCTTCACAATAAAAAGTAACCTAGTTAATAAGCTTGTATGCCTTCCCAAAAGGAGTGGACTACAGACTTATGATAACATGATTGCCACTTGTAGAAAAAAGCCACACCACCATTATTACTACCTATGCTCCCACCACGATGAATCTTGATGATACCAAAGAAAAATTTTATGAATAGCCAGAGATTTTTATTATCAATGTGCTGAAAGAGGACAAGCTTATAATTCTGGGTGACTTTAATAATGCACAGAGTACCAGACATGATAGGGAGTGTTTGGGAGGAATGGAGTTGGAGCTAGCTATAGCAACAGTCACTACTAAAGATTTGTGCATCTCAAGACCTTCTTATCACCAACACTGTCTTCCATTTACCTAAATGCAATAAAACTTCATGGATACATCCTCACAGCAAACATTGACATTTAATAGACTAGGAGAAGAGACAGATATGATGCGATAATGACAAAGGGAGTGTGTGGCACAGAATACTGGACTGATCATAGACTTATCCTCTCCAAGCTAAATATTTGCATTCAACAAAAGCAGCAGCCCCAAGGCAAGGTGACCAGCAGAAGCCTTAACTGAGAGGGAACAGTTTGTTGCTAACTGGGAGGGAAAGCTAAACCAATGCCTGGTTGGCAACAGTGGAGCAGAGAAAGAGTGAGCAGCTGTCAGAGGTTTAGTGTACAGCACTGTATTTGCTCATCTGGACCAGAACACTCACAATCATCAAGACTGGATTGATGATAATGATGGGGAAATTCAGAAAGTGCTAAATGAAAAATGAGAACTCTACAGAGTTTACCAGCAGGATAGTTCATCTGTATCTAAGAAGGCAATGTTTAACTCCATCGAAAGTAAAGTACAAAGAAAGCTTAGATAGATGCAGGACTCTTGGCTCAGTAAGAAGACAGATGAAATTCAGTTTTATGCTCATAGTAACAATCCAAAGCACTTTTATGATTTCTTAAAGGCTGTTTATGGGACTATGGTACATCTCAGCTACTCAGTGCTCATGGATCCATGTTGATTAGTGATAAGGACATGATCGTAGAGAGGGCTGAACACTTCCAAAGTGTTCTCAAGAGATCATTATCAATCGATGCTTGACCATTTCCCTTAGGTTGAAGTCAATCCCTCCATAGTTGAAGTTCCAACTGAAGAAGAGGCTTTGAGGGTCATTAGGCTTCTTTCATGTGGTGCTGATGAATTACCTGGTGATGATTCTGTTCCAACTGATATTTACAACGTGGGGGGGTCCACTGCTCCTAAAAAGCTGACTGAAATTTTTCAGATTATATGAGATGAGGTTATCCTTCAGGATTTCAATAATGCCTCCATTGTCCATATCTATGAAGGTAAAGGAAATAGACTGTCCTGTGAGAATCAGATAGGGGTCTCTCTCTTAGGATTGCTGGCAAGATTCTTGCCAGAGTTCTCCTTAATAGGCCAATCCTTCACTGCAAGATGGTTTAACTACCTGAGACCTAGTGTGGCTTCAGAAGGGCTCAAGGAACAGTTGATATGGTGTTTGCTGCCTGACAACTCCAGAAGAAATGCTAAGGAACTGAGCCTGAAGTCTTTTCATGCAAAGCAGGCGCTCACATGGTAATCAGAAGTGATACAAGGATACTCTCAAGGTCTCTTTGGAGAATTTTGGAATGGATTGCGAGGCATGGGAGACACTGGCACAGGACCCTCTAACATGGTGTGCCCTCATCAGAGAAGGAGCAAAACAGAATTGCAGTAGATGTGCAGAGTTAGAGCTATCTCTACTCCAGATGATCATGTGGCCTATCTGTGCCTGACCTGGGGAAGAGCTTTCCAAGCTCATATTGTCTAATCAGCCACAGCTGGACACACTGTACCTTGACTCCAACATAGTGATGTCATGTGGTTTTCCTTGAGCACAAAGAACAACCTTCTGACTCACCTCTTTCTTGGTTGTTGCACTCCATCCCCATCTCCCAATTCCCAGTACTTGCCTCCTCCTCCTTGTCTGCACCTCCTATAGAGTTTCTTGGCTTTCTTCCCTTCTCAGTGCATGCACATCCCAGAAGAAGCCATTCCTGATTTTATTCAGTCTTAGTGCCTCCCTTCTTCCCCCTTTACTTTGTATGTCTCTCGCGTGTGCATTGCTGTTTGCTGCTTGTCCTCCCCCATTAGTCTGTGAGCTCCTTGGGAGCAGGGACTGGTATTTGCCTTTCTTTGTATCTTCAGCCCTAAGCACAGTTTCAGGGACACAGTCGGTTCCCAGTGAATGCTTGTTGACTTGGTTATATTTTGAAAGCTTTTCATTTCCTGTCATTTGTACTTCATGAGGATTCACTATGGCATCTATTGACAGTATTATTCCTAGCTTTTCACAGATCAGTGGTGTGTTTGGGTGGGTGTGGAGCACCTTTCCGTCAGTAATAACGCTCCATTGCTAGCATACTGAAATAGGTGAATTTTCAAGAGTATTTTGGGATTTGTGTTGTAGTACGATGATTTATCATCTGTATATAAAAGATCTTCAGGAGTATAATTCTAGCCACTTGATCCTGTCTTTCTAGTCTCTAGGATCGCTGACATTTTTTGCAACTTGAAGAGATATAGTGGGAGTTTGGCAGAGACAGGATTTGAAGCCAGGTCCTTTGACTCTAGAGCTGAGGCTTTTTCCATCTGCTAATATTTGATAACTTCCATGGTGTGTACCTGTTCTTAGCTTGTCCTCTTGCTCAGTGAAGCAATGCTTGCTTATTCCAGAAGTCCTTATTGAAGTGTTTAACCTACTTATCTTGTCCTTGAAGAATGTTGCAATCTTCTTCTCTTTTTATTTATTTATTTATTTTTGTCAAGGAAGTGCTCATCTTTCACAGCTGCCTCCTGGTGATGGGACATGTGCTTCATTAATATTGTATGAGTTTTTTCTAGGATCCTTCCCCAATCTGTAGTGTCCTGTTTTAGAGTTCCAGAGGTATAAATCAAGACTGATATTGCATAGGGGGCTTATTGATTTAAATATGTTCTTCTCACTAAGCTTTGATTAAAGTAATCAAAGGAAGTCTTTTAGCATATTCACCCACAACCTTCTTTTTGACACATTCCTGCTCCATGTATTTTGTCTGGAGGAGCCCAGGTATTTGCCAGTATCACTTCCCTCTTTCACTTTCCCCTCCATCCACTGGTCAAATAGACTTCCATTCCACCTCAAAGCCACTGGTCTTTATCTTTCCTTAGTGTACATTAAGGATTCTACATTTTTTTCAAGTCCTACTGACATTTTGACAGCATTGAAGAAAGCTTCCATAAGATAATGGATCAGCTTAATTGGTTTTTGGTGGAGGCAGATGGTTTAAGATCTACCATGTACAATGTTTTGATTTGATTCCCTCTTTAACTGGAAAGTCATTATCAATTCTATTTGTGAGAGATGAGAATGAGTCTAAGACTGGGTGGTAGCTTAATGAGATTAATCTACCTTCCTGAAAAATGCCATGTTTTATATCAATTGTTCCTGATAATATTGTTTTGGTGCCATATTTTAACAAAAAAAATGTCCTATTTGGATGTTAAAATCTCTATCTAGCATTTTCACTATATTCCAGTCTATTACATATTTATATATACACATATACATATACACATGGTGTGGTATGTAGATATACACATATACACACTGTAAGTATGGAATTGAATAGAGGTTTTGTGTAATCACCAAAGACAGATTAAATGTTATGGTGCTTTCAGGCAACTTATTTGGTAATTATTGAATTAATAAGAAGTTTTCAATTATTATGATGTTGATGTTAGCATACTTTCTGCTCTTTCTTCCCAGTTCCTTATTCATGTGTTGAAGCCTCCTCACACCCATCATCAACCCTTCATTGTCCTTTGAATAATACATATTTTTAATTTTTCAGTGATTTGTGTCTATGACTTGCCATTCATACAATGGCACCAGTAGAATTTTGATATTAAAAGATAGGCCATTATTTTTTTTAAGAGAAGATAGATTTGACATGTAGTCAAAGGGAGGAATACCTGGTACATAGTCTGAATACTCTACTGGTGTTCTTATGACAACAGGAAGAAGTAAGGAAGGTTCCCAGCACACATGATGATTATCCCTGCAGTGAACTTACAGGAGGGCCATGGGCAAGAGCTGCCCAGGTGAGTAGGCAGGGGTGGGTTCAGATATTCTTTGATGGAGGGAACAATCTTTCCAAGAAGATCACAGATCCATCAGAATGTCTGAATATTATCAGTACTATTTTTGTTACGTTATAAATTATATTATGCTTTATTATTTATTATTATAGTATTGCATAGAGTATAACTGATAAGATACTTCCTAAATGAATAAGGAAACTTGTAAATCAAAGAGTCAGGCTTTACATCAAAATTAATGCCATAAAAGAAGCTTTGGGTTAAATTTGAGTGCCACTGCTCCCCCCAAAGAAAAATATAATAATGTTAGATGGAGGATTTGAACCCAGGTCTTCCTGATTCTAAGCTCAGCCCTCTACCCAGGACACCAAATGCTTCTGATGGTGACAGTAAAGATGACCAAAAAAATCATTGTCATGAAGTGATTTATGGGAAAGAGAGAATTCAAGGGCTATTGGAGTACTTTGGACACTGACAGAGTTCTCCAAGGAGAGGATGGCACTATTTATAGAGTGGAAAAGACAGACTGATTAAAGCATCTTGGAGCAATGACACATTGGGCTCCTTAATAGAGCCCGACATCATGACCCTCCAGCCATCATCGATCACAGCACCCCTTTCTGATCTTTTCCCCATTGCTTTTAAGTCATCAAGGAGATTGCATCGATTTCATCATGACTTTTCCTCCCTCCATATTTCATGTCTCCTTTTCATCTTCCCAGTATTTGACGCTGAAAAATTACTGGCTTTATTTTTTTTCTAAGACACAAACATCTAACATCTATCTCCAACCATTGCCTCATTACTTATTGCCATTTTTGTGGCTCTTTTATTTTTTAAAATCAGAATATATCAATGTTCAGTGAAAAGGGAACTGGTTTTGAAGAAAAAAAATGACTTAGAACCCTTTGGAGAACACATTTAACAGTTGAGGAAACTGAGGCCTGGAGAGATGAAACTGTTTGTCCAGAGTCATAGAGAGAGTGAGGAGCAGAAGTGGGATTTGAACTCAGGTCTCTGACACCAAATTCAGAGTTCCTCCCTCTTCTCCTCTGTCCCACTGATTGTGATGGAAGCACATACTTTTTGGAATCTTCAGTGATCATAACACTTTTTTTGTAACCAAATGACAAACTGCTGTCACTTGAACACCAATGCTGCCCAGCTTGCTGTTATTTTAAAATTTGCTACAAAGGAGTTATGATAACCTGGAATCATGTCCAGCACAGTATGGAGCTGGGTTGAGTGACTCATCCAATCAATAGTGACAACACATGTCATTATGCTTAACAGAGGAATGGCTGAATGCTTTTGTGGGCCAGCATTTGCCACATGGGATTTCCCTTTCAAGTTACACCTAAGGCCGAACAGCCCGGGAGCCCGATGTTTTTGTATGTCATGGTATTGGCAAAGAGCTCTTTGAAAAGTGTGACATTCGCCCTGTAGTGACTCACTCTAAAACGCTGCTCTGGAAAAGGAATGGAGAGGTATAACTGATCCTTTTCCCAGGCAGTAACTCAGCCTCTTTGAACAGAGGCCAGTGGGAAGCCAGGTGGGATGAACCCTGCTTAATACACAGAGAGATATTTAATGAAGACTTGGAAGGGTGTGTGCACAAAATGACATTCTGGGTAGTTCTTCCCCTAAACAGAGGAAAGCCTGGTCTGAGTGTTCCTCTGATGACTAGAGAAGGTGGCCCCTGAGTCCTGTATATGCTTCTGTCCTCATTACTTTGGGTTTATCTGCCTTTTTCTCAAGCCCCTCTGCTGACTTCTCAGCCTTCCTTTGGGGGTGGAGGCAGTATGGCATCTCCTGCATCCTTTGCCCAGCCTAGGTCTGAAGGTTCCCGAGGAAGGATTGGGTTGTGCCTTTTTAAGAGACAGAATAACTTTAAATTAAGGAGATTCTGCTCTGCCAGAAACACCAATGTACTTGCTGAAGCATTTGGGGTTAGGATTCTAGCCCCTGCCTCCCTCTATCTCCCTTTCTTGGAACTGCTGGTTGAATATTGATTGGGAAAGGGATGACTGTATTATCATGCCTTTCCAAAAAGCTCCAAGATAACAAGATGCATGCAGAAGATTATGGCATTGCCAAAGAGCCCTAAGCAATCAGGTTCCCAAAGCTTGTTGGGGATTCTGCTAAAGCAATGCATGTAAAAATGTTATTCTTTGAGAAATGGCTCCTATAGTATTGAGGTAGAGTGGAATGAGAGCTTGACTAGGAGGCAGGAGACCCAACTTCAAATCTTGGGCCTCATTTTTATTAGCTGTATGATCCTAAACAAGATCTCCTTGCTTCTGTTTCCTCATCTCTAAAATGGGGACAATAAGATTTGAACTCCTTGCCTGAGAGGAATAATACCTGTTGGGTTGGCTGTAGAAGGAATTCTTGGTTGGGTCTAGGTGGGACTGGATGGCCACTAAGCTCTGAGCTCTGAGAGTCTATGAATCTTGGATAGGGAAAGCACTTATAATCCCTAATGTGCTCAAGATACCTGGTTCCCAAGGCCCTTGTGGGAAAGGTGATCTTTTATGCTCAAAGTGCTGCAGAAAAGTGAATATTTCTTCTTCACTCCTGGTCTCAGAGGGTGAGTCATAGTAAGAGATCACTTTGGGGGTTATGGCCCCGGTTTATCAGCCATGTGTTTACTTCTTTAGAATCAACGCAGTCCTATGGGGGCAGAGTTGAGCTCTTCCCTTTCTCCTAACAGAAATCAGTTTTTATTAGCACAAAAAAAGAGCCCTATGTATCTTTGTGTGAACTTTGTGTGAGATAATAAGAAAGCTTCTTTGACCTGTAAGATCTGTAACTGGAGTAGCAGCATCCTGTCTCCGGGTGATGGGTGAATCTTTGGGGGAGTGGTCATTCTCATCCTTCTGGGGCATCTGGAGAGATTCACAAGGCTCTGCTTTCAGTCTCCACCATGGCCTCCAATGCTGGTCTTGCATTGGACACATAAGACGTGACATTTCCCTGCTGGTGTTTCCTGCTTCCTCCCCTTGCTCTGTCCAGTTCTGAAGAGGACACATGTCAGGAGCTCTTCATTCAATAAACATTTATTCAGGACTCACTGTCTTCCAGGTATAAGTGAAAAATATCCCTGGCTTCAAGAAGCTTATATTAGATTTGGGGGAAACCTCAACATCACAAACCATATACCAAGTAAAGACAAAGTAATTATGGGGTGGGAAGAGCACAGAGAATTGGGAGGGCAGGTAGAAGAGGGCACTTGGGCCTTGGAGGAAGCTAGTGATAGATGTAGAGGTGAGGAGGGAGAGCATTCTAGGCATGAAGGAAAGCCTGGGTCAAGTCATGGAAATGGGAAACATAGGGTAATGGACAGAGT
Source organism: Notamacropus eugenii (assembly GCF_028372415.1). Classification (NCBI taxonomy): domain Eukaryota; kingdom Metazoa; phylum Chordata; class Mammalia; order Diprotodontia; family Macropodidae; genus Notamacropus; species Notamacropus eugenii. The sequence continues at coordinate 289,906,169 of NC_092872.1, read as the reverse complement.
AGAGCATTGAGACAAAGTGACTGAACATAGAGCTCATAAAAGAGAATGGAATAATATGGGATAGGGGAGCCAGCCAGGGAGGGCCTTGTGGCCCAACCCCAGGGTCTATTAGATCTCTGTGCAATCCTTGGCCTCCTTGAAAGTGCATGCCTTGATGGGGGCAGGGCAGAGGATGGAATCTTCTGAACTTTGCTCCTAACGCTCTAGCTGTTTAACCAACCTTTCCCAACCCTAATTAAATTCAACAAACAATCAAGAAGTTCCTACTCTGTCCTTATGCTTATGTCTATGCTTACATTTAGGGCTCAGGATACAAATAAAAGCTTGAAGTAAGTTACCAAGGGGACTCTTGATCAGGTACAGGTTAGACTCAGTGGCCTCAGAATTTCCTTCCAGCTTCAATATTCTTTGTTCAAAGACTGGCTAACCACGGGACATTATTGAAGGGAGTCTTCATCACACAGAGCTGAAATTCTTTGACTTTGGTGGCTCTTTTCAAGTCTGATATTCTGTGGGCCATCATGGGTAAGACCAGAACCCAGGTCTTGGGACCACCTGTCCTGGAGGCATTTCCCTGAACCTCACCAAGCCCTGGAACATATGTTAGTTTTCTTGCTGGTCCACTCATGAGATCTGAAGCTTTTCTGCTATGATCCCAGACTATCATGCCTGTTTATACAAAATGGAGAACTTCTTGGCTTTCTGTTCAATTAGAAACAAGCAGATTCACTTCCTTGTGAGGCCCCCATTCTGTCTATGAACACATTTGTTTGCCTGGATACATCCTTGTCTGCTCCTTACAAAGTAACCTTCTCCACCCTGCCCTAGGCTGTAACAGAGGGCATGTCATCTGGTTCATTCTGTGAAATACCAGCTTGGTAACATTGGGACCAGATTGACTTGGTGAAAGTCTTTGGGAGAAAAATAGTAAATGATTCACATTAGCTCATGATATAACTTACTCACCAACAAAGGAGCTGCCCCTGCCAAGAGCTTGACCAAATCGGGCAGGTGAAGGCTTCGATGGGTAGAGATGATAAGTGGGCCCATTGCTTGTCACATTCTGGCATTCAAAAATCAACACCCAGTGTCTATGGAAGGGAAAAAACACAGTCCTGAGACATCTGTGGTGGCATCTATGTCTACAAAAGAGCCAAATGGAAGGAATCTTAGCCTTACCTTTGCTGACTTTGCTCTTGAGCCAGGTTGCAAGCCCATGAGTCTTCTTCTGATATATTTAGGGGGCAAACCAATTAAGAGAGGAGTCCTTTCTCCTTATAACCCTTTTTTTTAGACTTGGGCTGGTGCCAGGGAAGGAAGGATGAATGTTGAGTCAATGTGCCAGCTGGACTCTTCCTTCCTCTCTGTGCCTAAGATGCCACCACTTTGTTTTGGGAGGAGGACCCCCTTCTTCACATATTTCCAAGTGGCAGGGGAATTAATTGGCAGGCGGAGATCATTAGTTCACAGGCCAGCGTAATCACTTATGGACACAGGACTGTCCATTCAAGAGGGATTAAAAGGTTTGGAAATGAATCAGTGTCCCAGAGCTCAGGCCAGAACCAAGGAAAGACCCTTCAAGGAGCAGAAGTGGCCATCTGGAGACTCTGTGCCTCATTTCCTCACTGGTAAAATGGAAGTCATTGTGGTGGAATGACTTGCATGTCTCAGTTACTTGATAAGCAGGTTGGGGCAAGGGGAAGGAACATGGAACCAGAGACCAGGAATTTGGGTTCAAGACTATGATCTGCAATCACCCTTCTGTGTGACTTTGGCCAAGTCCTTCATCTTTTTGGGCATTTGGATAATAAGGGAGATTTTTTTCTTCTCCGAAGTCTTATGCCAAAGGAGTTCAAATGGCTTTCCAAATATATCGTGTCTTTGAAGCTCTTGTCATCTTGGGGATGGAAATCTGGGAGGTACCTAGAGTCAATGTCTCCATCAGAGTTGGGATCAGTTGCCATTCTTGATAATTTGGATCTGTGGGTTTACAGTTTTGTTCAAATGTAAACCCAGGGAAGGATATTTATAAACTTTTTCAGCATTCCGACATTTATTGCAAAATTAAGAAGAGCCATTCCTTTAAGATGTCAGTGTCCCCAAAGGAATGAGGCATGCATGAATTCTGTGTGCTCACTAGATGGTAGGGAGGGCATGAAGGACTAGGGCATCCCTGGCTCTGAGAGGAAGGGTAGGCCTTACTTGGATCAGAGTTAAATTTTCTCTTGACAGAACAAATATTTCTAAGTAGGAGACATTGTCTTTGTCACCTTGGTGCCCAAAACCTGCAGGATGCCTTTTGCTCCTAAACCTTTGCCCTCTTTATTCCACCCAGATTTGTCATACCTCACATGACCCAGACTCCAAAAGGATTTTATTCTCTTTCTTGTTCCAAAGACAGCCCTCTTTCCCAGTAAAATTCTCATTCCTTCAGTGTCTGATGTCAGGTAGGTATTGTAAGGAGAGCCATACGAAGAAATTCACACTCATATGTGAATGACTAATAACCACTAAGCCTTCATGAAGTGCTCACTTGAGTTTTTATAGGGGATGTTATTAACTCATCAGGATCCAGGATTGGCAGACTTTCAGGCCACATGTCAAACTGAAGACTTCCTGGCAGTATGGGGGAGATACCCTTGGAATTAGATGACCTATGAAGGCCCTTGAAACACAGAGATTCTGTGCTCCTCAGCACCCCTTAAATCATAGCGTGTCCTCATTTGAAGCACACGACTGCTCTGCCCTTGCCATGGAAGGATAACTGCTCAGCCCGCAGGGCTAGTTCCCTCATGGATTGCAGTATTGACAGACTAGAATTTCCCCACCCCAGAGAAGGCAGCTTACTCTTTCCCAAAAGTTAATGTCAATGACTTTAAGAGTATCCTCTGCACTCCCCACAGGGTCAGTTCTGTAACCAGAGGAGAGGGAGGGATCTGGGAATTGCTCATGGTCAATTTGTACTTCTTGCTTACTGAGGTCACTGTGACCTGTCTCTGCCAACCCCAGATGGACTATAGTTTGTTCAGGGGATGCCTGGGGGACAGGCTGAGAATCAGCTTGGAAGCATTCAGTGAAACAGGGCCACCCATCTATCTTGGTTTAAGCAGACTGATTTCTACTAAGAAGTCAGGGAATGAGGGAATGAGATTTGGGATAATGGGATAAGAGGCTATGGAATGGCAAGGGTAAGGGAGAGAAAGACACAGACAGACACAGAGAGAGAGAGACAGAAAGACACACACAGCACAGAGAGTCAGAGAGACAGAGAGAAGAGGCATGGGGAAATCTTGTTCTGGTGCTTCGTGCTTGGTACTCTAGATGCTTGGTGGGCCCCATAATACCACACAGGGAATGTCTCTGCCAGATTGGAGGTAGCTTGGAGCAGGCCTGACCTTTGGCCCAGGGAAGGAGGTTGACATCTGGGTGTGTGACTTTTCTTGGTTGCTCACCATTGACGCTGCTCATCTTGTGCTTCTGCCTAGCTCAGAGCTGAAGGTGCAGAATGGCTGTTGGCACTGGTTGTGTTTTACCCTTTCTGACTTGGTGTTGAATGTTGTTTTACGTTGCTGGGAAATGTCTCTTTTACTGTTTCCTACATTATAATATTCAGGTTTTAAATCTCTCTCCCTATCCCCTCTCACCTCTTTTCTGAAATACCTGTAGAAGGAAGGAGACAAGCACTTATCAGGCACTACTACATGCCAGGCCTTGTGTTAAACACTTTCTAAACATCACCTCATTTGATCTTCAGAACAAGTCAGGGAGGTGGTGTATCAGCAAGGACCCTGACATACCCAGGAGGGCCTGCTGTACAGGTTCTTAAATCTGCTTTTCTAAAGGAAAGCAACTTTTGAGGGGTCAACAATCACTTTACTAAGCACATAGATCATTTACTTAGTTCAGGGGAAAATGTCAGCACTTTGAATTTCAGATAAAATAAAAACAGAGAAATAAAGACCAACAACAAACAGGGCTTCCAACTGTCTGACCATAAGCAATACATACATTGCAGATCAGCAGGCAGATCCAACTGTCTGACCATTACATACATACACAGTCAACAGAGAGAGAGAAGCACCAAGATCTGGGTTTTCAAAGCAGGGGGTGAGGTAAAGAGGAGAACGGGGGAGGGGAGGTGGAGTCCTTAGTAGTTACCCAGAGTCTTGTATGGCCAAACAAACACTTCCAATGAGTAAACCCCAGAGTAAAACCCCATGTAAGAGTATTTATACACTTTTTAGAGCCAGAGGACATCATAACGCTTGAGAACCCGTGCCTCATTGGAAGTTAACAAAAGGTGTGGGTCTCCCCTAATGAAACTTCCCTTAATGGGCAGGCCCATTAATGGCTGGGGAAGATCTTTAATTCTCTACTTAACATTACAAGTGGGTGCTTTTATTATCCCCATTTTAAAATTTAGGAAACCTAGGCAGGCACGTTAAATAACTTGGGCAGGGTCACATAGCTAATAAGTGTCTGTGGCTGGATTTGAAACCAGGTCTTCAGACCCAGAGCTCTACCACAGTCTATTCTTCTACAGAATATGTGTGTGCGTGTTTAATATTATTGCCTTTTGTTTCTCTTCTAAATTTTCTTTCACTTCAACATACTTGTGTTACACATTCATTCGGCTCTCTCCTCTACAGATTCTCCATTATGATTTCAGTTTTTCCTATTATGGTAATACTGTGTAGAATGCTTTATTTTCTTCCTTGGAAACTCAAATTTCTGGCTTAAATTAATTCTTAATATTTTCCTTTATCGATATTATTTCCTTTTTGAGTCCCCCTGTGGTTGTTCCAAGATTTTGAAGGGGTGGGGTTTCCTAGGATCCCATCTTTTATTAGTTTTTTTTTTAATTTTTTTATTAATTTATTTAACTTTTAACATTCATTTTCACAAAATTTTGGGTTCCACATTTTCTCCCTTTTTGTCCCCTCCCCCCACCCCAAAACACCAAGCGTTCTAATTGCCTCTGTCTGCCAATCTGCCCTCCCTCCCTCCCCACCCCTTCCCTTTGGAAGGCAAGCAATTCAATATAGGCCAAATCTGTGTAGTTTTGTAAATGACTTCCTTAATAGTAGTGTTGTGTAAGAACTAATTATATTTCCCTCCGTCCTATCCTGTCCCCCATTACTTCTGTTCTCTCTTTTGATCCTGTCCCTCCCCATGAGTGTTGACCTCAAATTGCTCCCTCCTCCCCGTGCCCTCCCTTCCATCATCCCCCCCACCCTGCTTATCCCCTTATCCCCCACTTTCCTGTATTGTAAGATAGGTTTTCATACCAAAATGACTGTGCATTTTATTCCTTCCTTTAGTGGAATGTGATGAGAGTAAACTTCATGTTTTTCTCTCACCTCCTCTCTTTTTCCCTTCACTAAAAAGTTTTTTGCTTGCCTCTTTCATGAGAGATAATTTGCCCCATTCCATTTCTCCCTTTCTCCTCCCAATATATTTCTCTCTCACTGCTTGATTTCAATTTTTTTTTAAGATATGATCCCCTCCTCTTCAGTTCACTCTGTGCACTCTGTCTCTATGTGTGTGTGCATGTGCATGTGCATGTGTGTGTGTGTTATCCCACCCTGTACCCAGATACTGAATAGTTTCAAGAGTTACAAATATTGTCTTTCCATGTAGGAATGTAAACAGTTCAACTTTTGTAAAGTCCCTTATGACTTCTCTTTGCTGTTCACCTTTTCATGCTTCTCTTCATTCTTGTGTTTGAAAGTCAAATTTTCTTTTCAGCTCTGGTCTTTTCATCAAGAATGCTTGAAAGTCCTCTATTTCATTGAAAGACCAATTTTTCCCCTGAAGTATTATATTCAGTTTTGCTGGGTAGGTGATTCTTGGTTTTAGTCCTAGTTCCTTTGACTTCTGGAATATCCTATTCCATGCCCTTTGATCCCTTAATGTGGAAGCTGCTAGATCTTGTGTTATCCTGATTGTATTTCCACAATACTTGAATTGTTTCTTTCTAGCTGCTTGCAATATTTTCTCCTTGACCTGGGAACTCTGGAATTTGGCCACAATGTTCCTAGGAGTTTCTCTTTTTGGATCTGTTTCAGGTAGTGTTCTGTGGATTCCTTGAATACTTATTTTGCCCTCTGGTTCTAGAATCTCAGGGCAGTTTTCCTTGATAATTTCATGAAAGATGATGTCTAGGCTCTTTTTTTGATCCTGGCTTTCAGGTAGTCCCATAATTTTTAAATTGTCTCTCCTGGATCTATTCTCCAGGTCGGTTGTTTTTCCAATGAGATATTTCACATTATCTTCCATTTTTTCATTCTTTTGTTTTTGTTTTGTGATTTCTTGGTTTCTCATAAAGTCATTAGCTTCCATCTGTTCCATTCTAATTTTTAAGAATTATTTTCTTCAGTGAGCTTTTCAACCTCCTTTTCCATTTGGCTAATTCTGCTTTTGAAAGCATTCTTCTCCTCATTGGCTTCTTGAACCTCTTTTGCCAGTTGAGTTAGCTTATTTTTCAAGGTGTTATTTTCTTCAGCATTTTTTGGGGTCTCCTTTAGCAGGGAGCTGATCTGCTATTCATGCTTTGACTGCATGTCTCTCATTTCTCTTCCCAGCTTTTCTTCCACTTCTCTAACTTGATTTTCTGTGAGCTCTTCTATGGCCTGAGCCCATTGAGTGGGCTGGGATATAGAGGCCTTGACTTCTGTGTCTTTGCCTGATGGTAAGCATTGCTCTTCCTCATCAGAAAGGAAGGGAGGAAATGCCTGTTTCCCAAGAAAGTAACCTTCTATAGTCTTATTTCTTTTCCCTTTTCTGGGCATTTTCCCAGCCAGTGATTTGACTTATGAATATTCTCTTCATACCCACTTCGCCTCCTGATCCTCCCAGCCAGCGCTTGGGGTTTGAGATTCAAATGCTGCTTGCCAGCCTCAGGGCTTTTGGCAGGGGCAGGGCTGCTTATTCAGTGTGAGATCAAGTTCAGGGGCTCAGGTGGGGGCAGGGCCGCCTCACGGGCTCAGTTCCCTCAGGGGGTTTATGCAGAGACCTTCAACAATGGATCTGGGCTCCTGCCTGCTTGGGGAGCCCCGGTCTGCTCCTGCCCCTGCTGCCGCCTCCCAAGGGGGCCCGAGCCACAGGGGCACCCCACTCCCCCCTTGACCCGCCAAAGAGACCCTCCCACCGACCCCTGCCACCCGTGGGCGGAGGGACCCATGCAACCGCTGGAGACTCCGTCCCCGAAGCCCACCCAGATCCCCCCCCTCGGTGCCGCAGCCACGGCAGGGTTGCACCCAGGTCCCAGTCCTGGCGCCTGGCCCGCAGCACGAAGGACCCCCGCGAGAGGTCTGTAGGTCCCTCCAGAACAGAAATCTCCCCCGCCCCAATGCCCCGCGGCCTCCGGGTGCAGAACCCGCCGTGAGTTACTTTTTTGTAGATGTTCTATGGGTTGTGGGTTCGGAGCTATGTGTATGTGCGTCTTTCTACTCTGCCATCTTGACTCCGCCCCCCATCTTTTATTAGGCATTATTGGTTTGCTTTCCTTCATATTCTACCAATTTTCCTTTGGTTTTTCTTGGTGGCTTTATGAACATTTTCCTTCCGTTTTTAGAATCTTCTCTGTTGGTTTGTCTGTTTGTGCACTGGGCTTTTGCTGAATTCATGTCAGTGGCTTCAAGAGTATCTTCTGTCTTCCCCATATGTTGAGCTATGACCTATAGTCATGGGTGGAGGAGCGACATTGGAATTGTCCACGGGACATTTTGGTTTTTTGTTTACCAAGGCAGGTGGCTATACTAAGCTTTTACTGAGGTTTCTCTGTCTTTGTCTGTCTCTCTGTTTCTCTCTCTCTCTGTCTCTTTCTCTGTCTCTTTCTGTCTCTCTCTTTCTCATCTCAATAGCTTTGGTATTTCTGTATTTTTCTCCTATTCCAGGCCACTCACTTTTCGGCCCCTTTACAGTTACTTGTGTTGCAGACCACCCAAGGCTGGGCTTCAGGGCAACTCAGTCTCCTTGACTTGAAGAATAAAGGGTATTTGAGCTTGGGTCCATGCTTTAAGTAACCTTAAAGGTACTTAACTTTTTTCAGCTGAGTTTCCAATCATCTCTCCCTCAGTCCTCCTGCACAGGTTCATTTTCAGAGGGTCTTGATGACTCCCTCTGCTCTCCTTATCATGTCTGAATGGAAGCTGGCATCTGCTACTTCTTACCAGGTAGAGTTGGGCTAGTGGTATTTGGGAAGAGTCATTGCACCTCTGGGGTTCCCACATTGGGGCCAAGTCTGATCATAAGGCTATTCCAATTTCCCTCTCCTTCCCTTCATATGACTGTGTACTCAGGATAACTTGTACCTGGGGAGACACTCCTATCCTCCTGCGTCAGCCACTGTAGTAGTTTTTTCACTATTCATATAGAACAAATTTGTATAACAATATGTACACTATATCAAAAAACAATAGAATAAGACAAAGAAAAGTGACCAAAATAACTGATAAAAATGTATTATAAAAACATAGAAATATTAGATCTTTTGCTGGAAGGGACCTTGAGGTTCATCTAGTCCAACCCTTTCCTTTAAAGCTTTTTTGAATTCTGAATTTAATGAACACCAAAAAATTAAAAAAGGGAAGAGCACAGAACAAAAATTATCTGTGAAACTGAAAATCTCTGTTCTGTACAGCTTGTTTTAAAAAGTTGTATATAATAAATTCAACATATTGGTTTCAAAGCTATCCTGCATGTCTGCATTGCCTTCCAGATTCCCTTTTGTTCCTGTCAGTGAATTCTAGAAATGCTTTAAAGACTCTTTTTTCTTTCTTTCTTTTTTTCGGCAACATTCCCCTGACCCTCCAACCAACTTCCCTGCACAGCCCCTCCAAAAAAAAAAAAAAAGAAAAGAAAAAAAGAAAAAGGTAATCCTTATAGTAAATAAGCATAAACAAAATAAATCCACAATTTTCCATGTTAAAAATATTTGACTATCACCCACCCCTCTGATATAAGGTGGGTGAGTGCTCTAAAGTAGTAATATCTTCTGGTGCTAATTTATAAGAATTCCACCCCAACTGGAACTGATTGTCCTCTTGAGACCTTTGAGGTCTAATCATTTTGCAGCTAGGGCAAATTCCCTTGGTGGCTGGAGAGTCAACTTGACCTAATATTAAGTCAAACACAATAAGATACTGTGAATGGGAACAAATGTAAAGTCTCTCACGCTATGGACCAAGAAATAATATCATGGGAGACAGACCTTTCCTGCCAAGCTGTGCACCAGGATACAGAACGCATTTCATTGAAAGCAGGCACACAGATGTTGCTGACAATCTAGCTGGTAATGCCACCTGTGTACTAGGGTTTTGGTAACAACTAGGCACACACATACATAAATTCACCAGAACTCTAGAGCCAAATGGGACCTTTATGGTCCTTTGGCCCAGCTCCCTCCTTGCACAGATGCGGAAGTGGCCCTTAGTTCAAAAATCCATTCATTCCTCTGAGGACAGCGCAGTTTGGAGATGGTTGGGAGCCCCAGGACAAGACAACAAGCCCTTGTTGTGTGCAGAACATGGTTCAAGGGAAAACTGAGAGCCAAGGCAAAGCAATCTCTGCCTTCATGGGGTTCATGGTTGAGGACAGGCATGAGATCCCAGCATGAACACAGCCACTGTCAGTTCTGATGATCTTTATCTCAATCTCCAAATACATTGAGGGTCTGAAGTGAAGCTATGTCTGGATTCTAGGGGCATTACCATGGGATTGAAGTGTTTACTAATGCTATCAGCTCCAGCCCCCATTCCAGTGTGTTTTCCTTTCTATTAACCACCTGGTTTTCATATAATCAATTAATGTAAATTACTTTATTATTTGACAAAAGCTGCTGGGAAAACTGGAAAATAGTATGACAGAAACAAGGCATAGACCAACGTCTCACACTCTATACCAAGGTAAGATTGAAGTGGCATCATGATTTAGACATAAAGGTCAATACTGTAAGCAAATTAGGAGAGCAAGGAATAGTTTACCTGTCAGATCTATGGAGAAGAAAAGCATTTATGACCACACGAGAGATAGAGAACATTATGGAATGCAAAATGGATAATTTTGATTACATTAAACTAAAAAAGTTTTTTCAAAAACAAAACCAATGCACCTAAGATTAGAAGAGAAGCAGAAAGCTGGGAAACAATTTTTACAGCCAGTGTTTCTGATAAAAGCCTCATTTCTAAAATGTATAGAGAACTGAGTCAAATTTATAAGAATGCAAGTCATTCCCCAGTTGATAAATGGTCAAAGAATATGAAAAGCAGTTTTCAGAAGAATAAATTAAAGCTATCTATAGTCATATGAAAAAATGCTGTAAACCACTATTGATTAGAGAAATGCAAATTAAAACACCTCTGAGGTACCACCTCACACTTATTAGATTGGCTAATATGACAGAAAAGGAAAATGATAAATGTTGAAGAAGATGTGGGAAAATTGCAACACTAATGCATTGTTGGTGGAATTGTGAACTGATCTATCATTCTGCAGAGCAATTTGGAACTATGCCCAAAGGGCTATAAAATGGTACATACCGTTTGATCCAGCAATACCACTGCTAGGTCTGCATTCCAAAGAGATTATAAGAAAGGGTAAAGGACCCACAAGTACAAAAATATTTATAGCATTTCTTTTTGTGTTGGCCAAGACTTGGAAATTGAGGGGATGTCCATCAATTGGGGAATAGCTGAACAAACTGTGATATATGAAGGTAATGTAATGCTACTCTTCTATGAGAAACAATGAGCAGGCTGATTTCAGAAAAACCTGGAAAGACTTACATGAACTGATGCTGAGTGAAGGAATCAGAACCAGTTGAAAATTGGACACAGTAACAGCCACACTGTGTGATGATCAACTCCGATAGACTTAACTCTTCTCAACAATGCAATGATCTAAGACAATTCCAAAAAACTCATGATAGAAAACACCCTCCACATCCAGAGAAAGAACTATGGAGTCTGAATGCAGATCAAAGCATACTATTTTATCTCCTTTTTTTTGTTTTCTTTTTCTTGTGGCTTTTCACTTTTGTTCTGATTCTACTTTCACAACATGACTAATGTGAAAATAGGCTTAACCTGATTGTACGTGTATAGCATCTATCAGATTGTTGTCTTGAGGAGGAGGGAGGGAGAAAAATTTGAAACTCAAAATCTTACAAAAATGAATGTTGAACACTATCTTTACATGTAATTGAGAAAAATAAAATACAGTTAAGTGCAAAAAAGAGAAATAGTCACATTTGTAATATGAAAGACATTGCTCGATAGTTCATCTGGAAAAAAAGTGCATTTGAATCACAGATGTGTGATTGGAAAGAACCTCAGAGGCTGTGTAGCCCATCCCCCTAGTCCTTTAGATGAGGAAACTGAGGCACACAGCTTGAGGGACTTATATGAGTAATCATCATCAGAGAAGAATCTGAACTCAGGCCCTTTGACTCCAGAGAAAATGCTTTTTCCCCATTATATTATAATGCTTCCCTTAATGGATTGCAGACTCATTATGAGTTAACAGTGTAGTATGACATCCCCAAAGGTCCATGGGAGCTCAGAAGACTTATCTCCTTGAGTTCCAGTCTGGCCTTAGAAACTTACTAACTGTGTGACCCTTGCCAAGTCACTCCATCTGTTTGCCTCAGTTTCCTCATATGTTAAATGAGAAGGAAATGTCAATCTACTCCAGTATCTCTGCCAAGAAAACCCCCAGTGGGGTCATGAAATGGGGCACTAATGAGAAACAACTGAAGAACCACAAGAACTCCTCTCACCCTTGTAGGACTAGAGAGCTTATGGTCCAGTCACACTTCATTTTATTTAGACCACATCTTCATTTTGAGAACCATAGTTTAGGAAATACACAGATAAGTTCTCAACCCTTAGGAGTGTTGAGAGGAGCAACCAGAATACAGAAGGATGTTGAGTTCCTTCTTTGTAGGGAGGGATCAGCTGAACTAATGGAGAGTGTTTAGAGTGGAGAAGAGAAGGTTGAAAGAAGACAGGAGAGTTGTCTTCTAGCATTTGGAAGGCTGTCACATGGAAGGCAGACTAGGCTGGTCTTGCTTGGCTTCAAAGGCAGACCTGGGAGGGATGGGGAAAGATCTTTAGAAATGTATGTTAGCTTGATGTGGGGAAAATATTTCTAATCATGCAAGCTGTCAGAAAGTGGCTGGGCTGCCCCAGGAGCCCTCACAGGGGAGGCAAACTGAAGACTGGATGACTCCCTGGTAGGAATGTGGCAGAAAGGATGGTTGTCTGAGTTTAAGTGGCAGTCGAGTGTCTCTGAGGTTCCTCATCATTTATGATTCTCTGCTTTGTCAGTCACTTGGACATCGTCATGAAAGAGGAATATAAGAGCAGGTTAACTCAGAAAAGAGGCTAGGTTGAGTCCACTGGGTAACTAGATGGGGAATAAGAGGGCTTCTACTGCCTTTGGGAGAAGGTAAATCTAAAGAAAGGAATGGTTAAGGAAAACAAGGCCACCTTTGTCTACATAATGTTTCTGTAAGTGCAGCTCCACATGGGATTAATCTTTCCTTAACCCGGAAAGGCTTACGACCACACAGAAGATGTCTTCACAGCTGGGGTGTTTTGGCCCCGCTTTCTACAGGCTATTAAGTGGATAGTCTCTGCTAATGATTACCATCTCTCTTCTAATGAGGTTTGGGGAATGTAGGATACAAGCATCAGCTCTTCTTCTGTCTGGCACACAGGCAGAAGGACCCTGCAGAATGTCATGATAAAATCTCTCAAATGCACCAGCCCAAGAATCCCATTCTTATTCTGAGCCAGCTAAGTGGAGGATATCATGAACCAAGATTCAGAACCGAAGAATGTCTTTTGTTGTGGTCAGATATGGGTGACCCACATGCAGTATGGGAGTCCTGGAAATGCCTGTCCTTCATTTTTGTCTTTCTCAGTCCTCTGTCCCTAGGCATCCTCCCAAGGCTGGTTCCATGCAGGTGCTTCCCTGGCTTGTGGGAGAGCAAAGGAGGAATTATCCCTCTGGCAGCAACAGAGGGCAGTGTTCAGACAGGAATCTGAGCCCACAGCCACCCTCCCCTGGCTTTGAATGAATTATCAAAAGTGTATTTGTCAGATATTTAATAAAAGAACCAACAGTGGTTTCAATTTGTTAACGACTTGGTGATCAAAGCAGGATCTCCATGGGAGACACACTCCCTTGGGAAAGGAAGAGGCTGATCCAGAGGCTGTCAAGATGCTAATAGTCTGTCCACTGAGAGCTGGACAGACCTAAAGAAAGAGATCTTCCCAGGAGTCAGTCACCATTCTACTCTGTTAATTACAGTTCTTTAGACAAATGTCCTTTCCTTTAATGTCCACAGTAAGTCTAATGGAACACACTTTCCACTTCCTTTTTTAGTTAGGAAGGTGGGGTTATATGTTCTGATGGGGCCTTTTCCAGGTAGAAGCTTCAGCCTATGTGGGCTAAAGGCATTGGGGTACAGTAGAAAAGGTGTTTCATTTGGGATTACACCTCCTTAGGATCATAGAGTCACCTAGGAGGGAGCCCAGAAGCCACCACATCAAACTTAAGTATTTATTATGAAGTGACTTGTGAAGGACCCACTGGGAGTAAATATCAAAGGTGAGATTTGAAACCAAGTCTTCTGACACCGCAATCTAAGCACTTTCTGTTGCACCATGCTGCCACACAGGACTTGAGTTCAAAGGCCAGCTCTGAGGCTTATTCCTGGGGGATGCTCATAGGTAAGGGGAAGGCTGTACCAGGTGACTTCTAAGGTTCCCTTTAGCTCTAAATCTGTGATTCTGTGATTCTATGAAAGGCTGAGGTGATAATTGTGTTTTAAGTGTGGTATTCCCCATTAGAGTGATGAACAATGTTGACCCATGTCAACAGAGGTTCTGCTGCAGTGAGGATTACAATGAATAAATGAATGAATGAATGAATGAAAGAATGAATGAATGAATGGATGGAAGGATGGATGGATGGATGGAAGTCACCACACTCATTTGGGAATGCCACTGAAATACTTTTTATTTCCTTTCTCTTCTTTACTGTCCCTATAAATGTTTTATGAATGCTGTCCCCACCCCTGTGTCTATTATAGTAGGCATGATTACAGCCAAATGTTCACACTTTTTTCAAACTAGGTGGGGCTAACATAAGCCCAAGTAACTAATTGCCCATAAAGGTAACTGTGATTTAGACCCAATCATTAGCTAGTCTTTATTGATGATGGTGTCAGCAGGATGTGCATCATGAGGTAACTGGAGATAGTTTCATCATATAGCAGAGGAAGGGAAAGGGGAAGTGAGGCAACATCCATTAAGTCCCTACTTTATGCCAGGGCCTTTCCCAAACATTATCTCATCTCAGCTTTTCACAGTGTTATCGCACCAAAGACCTAGAGCTCACAGGGACCTTGGAGGTCACTGAGTCCAATTCCACCATTTACAGCTGAGGAAACTGATCCCTAGAAAAGAGAAGATCATTTGATCATAGGAGCATTTGTTAGAGCTCCATGAAACTCTGCTAGATGATAAAGTCAGACCCCATAAGACCTCCTCAGTTTAAATTTACTGGGTGAAACCAATGATGTGAAATTTAATTCACTTTGAATTAATTGAATAAAATAAAACAAATTCATGGTGTTACATTCAGCTCATTGTACTAACCTGTTGAACTCCTTTAGTGATGATTTGGCCATGGCAAGCCATGACGGGAAACTTCATTGCATGGGTGTAAAGTCAACACTGGGGTTTAGTCCAATTCAGCGACCCCTATAAGATATAGCTAAGTATAGTGGGCTGCTGGCACCTACTATATGCAAAGAACCTGCCTGGAAGGTCTTTTGTCCTCCTAGAGAGATGCTGTGTACTCAGAGATGGAAATTCAAGGTAACTGGAGGAGGGAGAAAGTACAAAGCATCAAGATCATCAGGGAAGGTTTCATGGAAGAGTTGCCCCTGACCTGAGGGGGCCCTGAGCGTTATCTTCAATAGAAGATAAAGATGCACAATTGGGGTGGAGGTGAGAGGGGCGTGCTCACTGGGTCCAGGAACAGGCAAGTGTGGGAAACTATGAGTAGTCCAGTTTGGCTGCAAGATAGAGGAAAATGATATCAAAATAGCAAGGTCATGAGGTCCAGAAGGGGGAGAGATCTCAAAGCTCTAGACTGAGCAATTTTTCTAGAGGCAGCAGGGAGCCACTGGAGACTTCACTAGCACATACTATGGTCAGACCTGCACCTTAAGAAGCTTGTTTTGGCATCTGGGTGGAGGCTGGTTGGAAAGGGGAGAGACTGGAAGTAGGTGACCCACAGGATGATGTTACAGCTGTCTAGGCTAGAGTTGATGAGGGTCCAAGTTAGGAAGCAGCTGTGTGAACAGGGAAAGGGGTTGGAGGCAAGATCTCTTCTGAAGGTCAAATGGATGAGCTTTGTCTACTGATTGATTATGGAGGGTGAAGGAGAGGAAGAGTCCAGGATGATTTCAAAGCTGTAAATCCTGGTGAATGGGAGGATGATGGTGAAGTGAAGCAGCCCAGAGGAATGGATTCTACTATGGACATGTTGAGTTGGAGATGAGTGAGAATTATCCATGTGGACATGTCCAGCAGGCAGTGGTCACCAGAGAATTCATTTCACCAGTGCAAGAGTAAAAAGCATTTCTTATGAAAACAACTAGAGGATTTTAGTGGACTGGAAAATCAGTCAGTCAACGGTGGAATTTTGAAACCTGAAAGTCTAAGTTAAGCCAGGTCAACAAGCATTTGTCAAGTTTCTATTACATTCTAGGTGCTGTTGGTAGGTATTTAGGACTTGGTCCCTCTGTCTTTTGCCCTGGTCAAAACACACCTGGCGGACTGTATATATATATATTTGAAGTATTTGAAAGGATGTTCCGTGGAGGAGGAGATGGGTACTCTGCTTGGCTCAGATCAGACTTTAGCAACTCTAGAAGTGGGAGGCACTAGCAGAGGCAGGCCACTGCTTGATGTCAGGAAATGGCTTCTTCTGCAGGAGAGCTACCCATAGGTGAACAGATCTGCTGGGGCTACTGTGTTAGTAAGGGTTCTGCCCCACCCGAAGATTGCAAGCACAGACTGGCTGAAACTTTGTCAGGCATTTCCCTTCTGGTTCAGGTTGGACCTGGTGGTAGACTTTGAAGTCTCATCAATTACTCTGTGACTGAGGGCCATTGTATCCTTGGTGGAGCCTTTCTGAAACCATGGATTTCACTGATTTTGGCTCAGTGGCCAGAGGGATCGCATGGTCCACTTACTTCATGATCACAGACACTTTGTGAGGTTTACTATCTGATGGAACTAGTCCCACAAGGAAAAAGGCAGAGGTGAAGTCTGTGTCTGTGGTCTTGCTGTTATGGGGCTTGACCTTCCTGCATCATCTCGAGATTCAAACTACCTTGGTCTTGGGACAAAGAGGAGCCATGGTGGCCTGCAGAGCCCAAGTCCTCTCCCCAGATTCCCCAGGCTGCCTCCTCAACAGCTCTGAGAGCCTCCTGCCAGATGATGGGCCAGGCTTCATGCCAGGGGCACAGCGTTAATTACTCGCTTAGTCTCTCACATGTGCCTTTTTTAAAGAAAGGGCAGAGCTGATTTTTCTTTCAAGAGGCTTCTCTTTCCAAAGAAACAAAAACAAACAAATAAATTGATAAATAGGGACTTGGTCATACCAATATGTCAGCAATAGGATCTATGACAAGTGTTATCCCTCATTTTACAGAGGAGGAAACTGAGGTCTGATTCAGCTCCACAAATGCCAGGACACCAAAAGTGGATGACTCTATGTCTCAGGCAGTGTCTGCCTTACTCCCCTTTCCTCATCTGTCTGGATCTTCATCAGCTTCTTAGGCAAGTACCAGGATGAAGACCTTTGATTGAACCACTGGGTTGGCAGAGGTAGTCTGGGCTCTTATAGAACTCAGGCCTCACAGGGACCATACAGACCATTTGTTTTATAGAAGAGAACTCTGTTGCCAGCCAAAAGTGGGGTCAGGGACATGC
The DNA here is from genome assembly GCF_028372415.1 of Notamacropus eugenii. NCBI lineage: Eukaryota > Metazoa > Chordata > Mammalia > Diprotodontia > Macropodidae > Notamacropus > Notamacropus eugenii. The sequence continues at coordinate 289,889,151 of NC_092872.1, read as the reverse complement.
TTCAGCTGCCAAGGGGACTGTCCTAAGCCTAAATCTGGCCACATCACTCCACTTCACCCCCAGGCCTGGAACATCAAGCTTTCTGCTTCACATTAATCCTTTCCATGTTGGAAACCTCCAAGAATCAAGTGGATCAAGTGTGGGCATTTCTGACTTGGAGGGGATAGTTTAAGGAGTGTGCCACATTGGCCTGAGTGCACTCCCAAAGTCTCTCCTTCCCTCTATTAATGTAAATCTGTCCCGTGTTCCATCTAAAGAAGGAACAAACTCAGGTTCTGTGATTCTGTCCTTCAGGGCCTCCTGAAGGCTAGGGCAGCCCAGTGAAGTGCCCTCTCCTCTTTCCTCCGATTGCCTCATACCAGCTTGGTCTTTAGAAGTCCTTCTCCCCCTTTCTACTTTGCCCTGCTGTGACCTGACTGTCCATCCTTCAATCAACCAACAAGTATTTATTAAACCCCTATTGTATCTAAGGCACCATGCTAGGATTGTCTGCACCAGACATCCATCTCAGGCATTCCCACCCATAGCTGGTATTATCCCTGCTCTTAAAATAAGGTCAAGAGGTCTAATGAAGCATTTGCTGAGCCTCTTATCGATTGAGGAATGCTAATGTGGAAAAGAATGGTTTGTGTCCTCTGTGTGTTAACAATGGAGCCCCAGCTTTTAAATTATGTACTCTGGGAACTTTTTGGTCAAGGAGAAAAACATATTCACTAATGCTTCCTCAGGCTCAGGACTCCGTTCAGGCTAAGCTTTCTAAACTCTTACAGAAGCAGCCCAGACGCACCTAGAAGAGGGTAAATTCAGCACTGCTACAGGGCACCAGTTCAGAGAGAGGGAATGTGTTCCTCCGAGGTTGTGTGCTCTTCCTGGAGAGCAGTATCTCTGGACTTTGACTCACTGCTTCCAGTCCCCCACAGCACTGTCCCCACTCCTTGTGCCAACACCAGGCCACCTACCCCAGCTCTCTTTTCTGAGAGATAAAGGGTGGAGTAGGTGGAGTAAAGGGAAGGGGGGACTTGAAGAAACCCATGCATCGCTGGGTGCATCTATCGTACATGGCCAGCCCATGGGACTGTGAGCATTGGAAGCAGCAACCAAACAGCCCTCTCCAGCTGTTCTGAATGGAGTATGGTAGCTGGCGGTGATAGCAGGTGGCAGTTTTACCCCCCAGCTAGAGCAGAATGTAATCAGAACCCAAGGACTTAGGACTGGAAGGAACAGACCTTTGTCTTCCCATTTAAAATTCCGAACCAAGGATTTGCTTTCCATGCTTTTGGCTTTCAGGGGACCTAGTTGCCTGAGTAGAATAAATATTTCAGACATCTGTCCTTCATACTATATTGTCACCTCTCTGAGGTCAGCCCTCATCTCTCAGAGTAGCTGTGGGTAATTTACAGACCCCTTGGAAGCCCTTGAAGGGAGCTGTATCTGCCATGAGGATTTATGTTGCGCTTTGGAGCCTCTCCAAATGAAATGGAACAAAACACTTCATTTTGAATTGAGAGAGAGGGAGAAATCCAAGTTCTGGCACCTTAGGCCGTGGCTACACCTAGGAGTTCTTGAAGGTTCTTTCACCTTCAGGACTTGGTGATACCTGGGCTTATTTGTATAAGACTTTCCTTAGTAAGTTCAGGGGCTGTTTCTGCTTCCTCTTTGTGTTTAAAGGAGGTGCCTAGAACATAGTAGGCCCTTCATAAATACTTGCTACTTGATTCCTAATGACTGATTAAGAATTACACAGAGCTTAATGGCTCCTTTTGGTCTTTGTGTCTGCCACAGCCCCAAGCCCAGGGCAGGCATGGGGTAGGGTCTAGTGGAGGACAAGTCCCCTGGCCAGGCTGGGGCTCTCCTCCCCTCCTTACTGAGATCCAGGCCACCAGCAACTGGTGGTGCCATTCATCTGGGCGTGTTGTATATGTCACCCACCTTTTCCATTTTATGGTTATATTGAGTGGATCCCCAAGAGACTTTGATGAACTCTCTAGAAGAAAAGGTAGTATTGGCTTCTGGACCAGATCAAAGACAGGGGACAGTCTTGATGGTGGGAGGACTCTGGGACTGTCCTCCCTGGGACCCTTTGTCCAACTTAACTAATGCTGGGAAAGGAACTGGAGAGAGCCAGGGCTTGTGGGGCACAATCAGGACTGAGAATCAGGGGCAGGACCTCAGTTCCGACTCTGGCATTGCAGCATTACTGTCACCCTAGTTCCAGGAAAGCGGATCATTGGAGCCTGTCACTCTCAGGGATAAGAGAATACGGGGACCTGGGTCTCAGTAATGAAGCCCAGGGGGACTGGACTAACATTAGTGAGGGAACGGCTAAGTAGAAAGGCTGCCTCTTCTGGTAAGAAAGGACACTTGGTGTTTCTTCCCTAGGTGAAGAAGTGTGTGGTCTCTTTGGTGGGAAAGAGCACAGTAAAAGCAGTTTCCATGAAGCCCAGAACTCTCCTTGGCTCATGCCATGGGAGTTCTCTATCATATCTGGAACTTGTTGAGGCTCTTGTTTTCCTTTCTTCCTCTACCAGCTCAGACCTTGGAAAGGTCATCCCAAATGGGAGAAGACAGCAGGAGGTAGGATCCAGGAGGAGACCCAGATTCTGGGGGTTCTCAGTGTGAACTCACCTGTTACTTTGAACAATGAATCTGAGCACAATTGGGACTTCCATGCTTTGGTGGGACCACAATGGCCTCACTGAGGGGTATCCCCCTCTCTTGCTTAGTACCTTCTAGTCCCATTCAGTTCTTACCTGTGTTTCCACCTAAATCATAGCATCATGGTGTGAGACTGGGATCAAAATGACTCTACCCCATTTAAGCCCTCCCCCCCCCTACAAATTTGTCAGGTAAAAGCACATCTCAGTCTACCAGTCCATCCATCTATCAAAGATTTTTTACACTAAGTCAAAAAGTCCTGGAAAACCCCTGGAAGTGACATTACATAGGGGCTCCGTTCCATTTGGTTGGCAGGGTGGTGGTAGTGTTGATATCTCATGATGAAGCCTGGGTAGATAACATCATTTCCAAAACAGAAAGATTCTCCAGCAAGTGCAGAGGAGAGAACAATCAAGGTAGATCTCTGAGAAGGAATGGGGTGGAGGTTGGAGGGTGTTCTCCTCCTCCTTCTCTCCCCCCTTAACCACAGGAGATCTCATGAACTTTTGAGATCTGGAAGACTTCCTATCTTCCCATCAACATCTTTGCAGCATCCCTGGATCGGCTGAGAGCAGTTGTTGCATTGAGAGTGAAGTGCAGACTGACTATCGATGTGAGCCATTGGAATCTCTGTACTTGTGGGAGTGTTTCAAAGACTTGGATGTTTGTGTGTGGTGTGTATGTGGGGGGAGGGGTTGTGTGTGCCCACTATACCAACTTTGCTACCATTGTGAAATATCCCACTCTAATATCTAGTTAAATTCGTCTGATTAACTGATAATCACCTGACATTCATGGCAATGGAAGGCTTGCAAAATGGAGCACTTGATAAACAGACCCAGCCTCTTAGGGATATCCTCAGGATGCTGGAAGGGGACTGCATAGAGAGACCTTAGATCTCACAGTACAAGGCCCCCTGGGAGGGGACAGACTCAGTGATAATACCATATGGCAGAGGGAGATTTTGAGTCCTTGAAACTTCTCCATATTGTTGATTAGGACTCTGTGGTGGGATGGGAGCAAAAAAGACATGGAAGGAGCTCCCCTAAGACCTATGTGGTGATGGGGTGGGGGAGCTCACAGCACGTGGTAGTCTTTCATATAATGTTTGCTCTCTAGATGCTAAACTCTGTTGCTCCTACATACTGAAGGAATAGAAGTGCCATTGGTACCTTCTGCATTTCAGCATACTAAGGCAAAGCCCCAGTTGTCCCACCCTAGTTGTGGCTCTGATGGTGCTCAGATCTGATATCTGAGCAAATCTTCATCGCTAATGTATACTTCCTCACTTCCTGAAAACTGAGTGGAATGGGAAGAATGAATCATAAAGGCAGAAAATTGGCTTATCTTCTGATACTTAAATGAAACTTATGAAACAGTAACTTGCAGAACATAAAACAACACATCTACCCGTTAGAAGTAATTAAATGCTTAAACATTGAAATTGTCCACATCCTGTTTATGAAATTGGGAGTAGCCTCAGGGCTATAAAAGGAGGCTCATCTCCAGTCTTCCAGAAGCCAGCAGCGGCGGTAAATCTCTGGCTGTCAATTAACCCTCTTTTACAAGTGGAATGGGACTAGACTAAGAATTTCTCCAGAGATGTGACAACACCCAGATTTGCGTGATTAAGAAAGTAAATCTCTGTCTTCCAGAAGAAAGGCATAAGTAACATGTCTGTGCTTGAAGAATGATTAGCAGGATGCCGGGGAGAGAGGTTTTGTCATTCTCCCTGTTCATTTTGGCTGCAGTAAGAGTCTTCTCACAGGGAGAAGCCTTTGCTATGCTCAAGGCCAGGTAGAGCTTCGGCTCTTCCTGCTACTGAATGTCTCCCTCACTGGAGAGAACGCTGTTGAGCAGTCCTTGTTGTTACACAAAACAGTCCTGAGTCACATCAAGATTCAGAAGACCCAGCTAGAGAAATTGGAAACCAGGGCCAGTCACCTGTCCGCTGCAGACAGTTCAGGAGAGGATACCGTAATTTCGCTCAGTGAATTTCATTAACGCATCTCTTTGGAAACAAGACAAAGCAGCTTCTTTGCTTCCTATGGTCCCGCCTGTTCCTTGGAAGGAAGAAAAACCAAGGTCTCTCTGGCTGAACTGGCTCCCAGGTTAGCCTCGCTCTTTCCCGAGGCTTTGAATCGCTTAAGTAGAAAGAAAAAGTGGTTGATGGCACAGGTGCAATAACAGCCTGAGGGGGATTCTGTTCTCAAAGCCTCTTCTCTTCTGGAAAGGTCACCTCAGCCTCCCCGGGATGCCGAGGGGTCAGCCAGAGGCTTTTTTCAAATTGGTATTTACTTAAACAATTTATCTTACGTAAAAGGGTTTTAGGCCTTGCTGTTCCACTTATTTTTAATAATGCTTTGTTTTACATGACATTTATTTCTGAACACACCCCTCTTCTCCCCCGTACTCAGTGGTCCATCCCTTGTAACAAAGATTTCAGAGACAGACAGAGATAGCGTCAGGTTGAGGATCCTTGAAGTATCTTTTGCCACTTTGGAGCAGCTCCAATTGCTAAGGACTTTTTCTTACATCAAACCTAAGGTAGCTTCTTTGTAAATTCCTCTCAGTGAGAGCTGATCCTAGTTCAATTTGACAAACATTTATTAAGTTCTCCTATTATTACGTATTAGGCAGAAGCTAATCCTACCCTCTGAGACCAAGTAGAACAAGAGCCCTTAGAGAGCCCTTTCAAAACATGAAGCCACTTCTCATATGTCACCTGGGCCATCTCTTATTGTGCTGAAACATCCCCAAGGTTGCTTGATTCTCATACACAGCCATCCAAATATCTTGGGTGTCTTCCTCATGGAATTCTCCAGTTTACCAGTGACTTTCCCAATAAATAGTATCCAGAGTTAAAAATCTTAAAAGCCTCCACTCATGATAGAAGACACTGGGATCACCACAGCATTAGTCCTAGAGGTTTTAATCATTTCTCAATAAGGACTGCTACCATGTGGCTCCTGAGGGGGAGAAAAGCTAAGGATGAAGTCCAAGGCTCAGCATATGTTTCTAGGGCAGAGCATAGAGGCTTGGGCTGAAGATGCCTGCACTAGAACCTGTGCTCCACCTACTCCAGCACGGGGTCTGTGAGCGAATTTCAGCTCAGTGAGCCTCTGCTTCATCTATGGAATGGGGTTTTCTAAGGGAGTTTTTTCATGCAGCCCAGGGAATATTTTTGATGGGCTCCCCTTATCCTTTGCTGTGTCCAATGTTACAGAAATATCACCAGATACGTCTCAGGGAAATGATTGGTGTGTCAGTTCAGACTGCTGCCAATTTCCATCCTCGTGGAGGACTGAGTCTACGTTCACACGTGTTCTGGAAAAGAACATAAATGATGCATTTCCTCTCCAATCCATTTTCAGTCCTGGGAGCTCAAGGAAGGAGGCATACCCTGGGGTTTTTGGTGGAATTATGAGTTCAGCAAATCCTTATCCTCCAGTTCCAAGGCTGTATTTTGAAAATCTGGCCCTTGTTCTGATGCACTTTCCCAATGCTCATAAATCTACCTTTTAAGATGCTAGGTGAGGGAAGAACATTTTGTTTCAATAATTTGTGTGCCTGTTTAAGTCTGTCGGCTTAGATAATGTCCAATACATTAAGGCTTGGCACAAATCTCTCCCGCTTAGTGATTGCTGCAGAAGTTCTGCCCAGCAGCCTGAGAGGTAAGGGTCAGCTGTAGACAGACAGCAGACCTGGCAGGGAATCTCCACCCCTACTTCATTTTATGTTTACATCTAGGATTATCCAGGGCAACAGCCAGGGAAAGCCATCTCAGTGTCACAGAGGTGTGTGTGTGGCTGTCTGGTAAAGGGAAAGGGCTAGACTCCAGGAGGCTAAGGTTTTCAATGGATGAGTGGAGCATTTTGGAATGCTAAGAGGCAGAGTGAAACCTGAGGTCAGATTTAAGTTGGTTGTAGGGAAAGTAGGGTCCTAGTCTTCAAAACCTATTGTCTTTGGAGGGAGGAGTCGTGAGTCCATTGCTTCTTCCTCCAGTTCTGGGCCTGAGATTCACCATTTTGGGGTGCAGTGGAGGATGGAAGAGGTTTGGGGTCAGAGTACCTGAATGGGGAGCCTGGCTTTCCCAGTTATGGCTTAGGTGACTCTGGGCGCATCGTTTGTTTCTGGGCCTCAGTTTCCTCCTCCGTTAGGTGAAGGGCAGGACTTGATACCCTCTAGGTCTCTGATCATCCGATCCATCCAACCCCCTCCAAGTATTCATGAAGCACAAAGGGAACATTCTGGGGAGACAAAGAGACCGTAAGACGGCCCCCGCCTCGAGGAGAGAGACCCCGGGGCCCAGTGAGAAGCCAGAGAAGTCTCGTCAACACAACGGTAGATTATTCTGTTTGTGGGGGAGGGAGGGGAAGGACAGGAGGGCGCCGACCGCTGCGAGTGGGGGCATGACCGAAGGATTGGGGGAGGGAAGGCAGGAGGGGCGTCTGAACCTAGTGCTGAAGGGAAGAAAGGATCGCGAAAGGCCAAGGGGAGATGGGGAGAGATCACGCCGTGCAGCCAAGCTCAGAGATGGGCTTGACACAGAGGCTGCGTGCAAGAAAGCGCAGGCAGGGGAGAGCTCACTGGCACCAGCGACTGCCAAAGAGGACAAGCAGCGGTACAGACGGTGCCACACGCGCGAGCAAAGCGCCCGGGAGGGAGGGAACGGCTGGCTCAGCAGGCAGCAGGTTTGGGGAACTTGGAGTAGCAAGGCAGGGCCTGCAGCCCGGATCTCACCAAGCCTGGCTACTTAATCCGATAAACACTTACCTAAAAGTGTGCAGGGTGTGGTGCTAGCCTTAGGGGAGGGGCCGAGATGAAGGCCCTCATTGCGCCTCAGGGAGTGGGACAGAGCGAATCATTAACGCCTAGCCCTCCCGAGTAAGCGGAACGTCTTTTGAATTCCTTATCCTGAAGGCTACCTTCGGTGAGGCAGCGTGCAACCACGGATAAAACCAGGAAGATCCTAGTTCAGGTCTCACAGACGTTCTGGCTGTGTGACCCCGGAGAAGTCATTTCTCTCAGCTTTCTGGCAACTAGAGCTGCCAACTGTTTTAATCGAGGAAAGAATGAAAAAGCATCTATTAAACAGTGCTCTGGGCTAAGCAGTAGAGATGGAAAGAGAAGAGGGAGAGAAGGGGAGGGAGTTTCCTCAGTGGGCTCTCTCTGCAATGTTCCTATCACAGGTGCGGATCTTCCTCCCCCTGCTCCAAACACACACACACACACACACACACACACACACACACTCACAGATCTGGGGGGAAGGGGGGGTGCTCCCTCACATCTGGACTAGCGGTGCAGTCACTTGTTGGAGGAGTGAGGGTGAGGATCATGTGAGGAGCCTGGCTTCTGCTCTTGTGAAAGGGTGATTTGAGAAGTGTGAGGTCATGAAGGCAGATCGTGATCACTCCAGCGGGTCCTTCAGGCCCAGCTGCCAGGCTGCCTCCTCCAGGAAGCCCCCCAGGACCACAGGAATCTCAGCGTCCTCACAGCTCTTAAGGACACACCAGGCATCTTCTCCAACTTCGCAGACTGCCTGGTGACAAGCTCTTGTCCTTGTTTCATGGGCTCCCATCTCCTTTTCTTAGCTAGACGGAGCTCCAGGAGGATTGGGGCCATGTCAACTCTGGGACTGTGGATTCCTGAAGGTGTTGGGAGCAGAGCAGGAGCGCTGGCAGGCCAGATCATGATGGACAGGCTTCAAGGATGGTTATATGGATGGCCTAATGGCCTGGGAGCCATCTGGGGATGGCCCAAAGTAGTTTGGAGAAACCCAATATCTGGGTCCCTCAGGGATGGTAGATGCTGGAGGACCATCCTGGGACCCTGCCGAGGGACCGCAACCTGGGCCAGTGGAGAGTGCACCATCCCAGTTTTTTGGATGTGCTTGCAGAAAGATGCTCCATTGTGCCTGGTAGGGAGTAGGCTTTCCTGTGGAGGAGGCAGCCTGGCAACTGGGCCTGAAGGACCCACTGGAGTGATCACAATTTGCCTTCATGACTTCACACTTTTCATATCACCCTTTCACAAGAGCAGAAGTGCAGACTCCTCACATGATCCTCACCCTCACTCCTCCATGCTTTCTTGTGTGCCTGAAGTCCTGACTGAGTTTCTTGCTCCATTTCTCTGCTTGTGAGACGTGGTTCTACTCAGTCATTTATCTGTTCTCCAGCCCTTGGTACGTTGCCTAGTGCATAGGTGGTCCCTAGTAAGTCTTGTTGACTGCCTGATTATTTAGCTACACTGTGGACTTAAAAGGATGAAGAAGTCTCCTATACACATGGAAAACTTTGGAAGGAGCCCCATAGTGGTCATGAGTTGGTTCATGACTCTCCTCTAAGTTCCCCCTTCCTCCTCTAAGCTCCCCTGCTGCTCCTGCTGTGTTTGGCATAACGGAGTCGAACCCTGGACTAGAGTTGCAGGGGAGAGGGAAATTGGTCTCTCCTCCTGTCTTGGAGGAAGGGTCCTCAGGAGTCTTGGTGTGAATCTTGCTTTTCTGTGTGATCCTGGCCAAGTCATAAGCTCTCAGAGAATCTACTTCCTCATCTATAAAATGGGGGTAAGGATATTTGCTCTCTCTCTCGAAGGGAGTTTTCTGAAGGGGGCCCTGGGGAAGTCTAAGTGCTGCTGTGATGTGAGCTGTGTTCTTTCTACTAAGGGGTCAGACTGGGAGGTCCCGTGTCCACTCTGGCCTTGCCCGGGTGCAAGGGATGGTCACTCTGATCTGTGCTCCCACCCATAGCCACTCTCCTCCCCATTCTCCTGGTGTGGTTCCAGGGAGGAGTCTTCTAACTCTCCTCAAGCTTCTGGGTGATTTTTGCCTTTGATTTTTCGCATGCTCTCTCCTGATTGCCTCTCTTCTCCCCATTAAGGCTGGATTCTGTTTCTATTGAAAGTTCAGAAAGTTGGCCACCCTCAGCTCTGGGTGGGCAGGGGAGCAGGGGGATGTCAAAGCCTTCAGTGAGGGGGAAGAAGGAAGAATATGGACTCACAGTCTTGTTAATGATGGTCGCAAACTTTCTAAACTTCCAAGAGACAAGAAATCAATCCTTGAAGAAGAGACGCCCAAGAAAACCCCCGGAGGTTCAATTACCAAGTGACATCTTACATTCCTTCTCTGTCTCAGCAGTTGAAATGAATGGTCCCTAGGGCAGCTGTCGAGCTCATTAGAGCCCTTTGAATGATCAGTGATGAGCTCAGCCTCATCCCTAGATGCAGCAGTGACTGAGCCTGCCCCAAACAGAGCTCATCCTGGACTCGAATGCTCTGCAAAGGCACTTTGGCTTCCAGGCTTGAATGTTTGGGGAAGAATTAGCTGTTGTGGAGGATTTAGGATTGCATCCCAAACTGGGGATCTAGATACAAACTCCAGATGTGACCTGATGAGGGCAGGGAGCAAAGGAGTGTTGACTCCCTAGTCTGAGACACTCCATAGACTGGGATGATACCCCCTTTGGCTTCTATATTACATTGAATCAGCAAGTCATTCAGACCCTTAGATTTTTTTCAGACAAATGATTTTTGTGTCCTATTTGCTTTATATTGTATTGAAGTAGAATATTTGAACCCAAGTGTGAGGTGGAATATTTAGTTGAGAGAGACCTTAGAGATTGCTGAGCATAACTGTCTTGTTGTAGAAGAGAAGAAGCTGTGATACAGGAAGGGAAGGGACTGGCCTAAGGTCGTGCAGCTGATCTTTGACTGAGCTGGGATTTGAATTGTGGCCCCTGGCTCCCAGTTTGACACTGTTCCTATTACCCTCCACTGAGGATTTGAGACCAGAGAAAGGACTAATTCAAGGGGGTGATGGTGGTGTGGTGGAGGATATTCGTTGGTGACATCATAAAGACTCCCAAGAATAGACTGAAGCATGACAGGAGAAGGTTGGGGCTCTCAGAGGAAAGTTTGCATCTGGCTAGAGCCTTGATGCTTTGTATTCAGGTCTCCCCTCTGCACAACCTCCTGGTGGGGTGTCCCTGTGGGTTCCCAGCTCGGTTTGTGTTTGTGGGGTGTCTAAATGCCCCCCCCATCTGCCCATTCTTCTGAACTTTGACCCCCAGAGGAAGGTGAGGCATCCGGGAGCAAGGAGGCAGTTGTCAGAGGTGAGAGTAGGGAGGAGCTCACAGAGCTGGCCTCACACAGTATTATTCAAACTTTTAAAGGGATAGACCTGTTCCTTTGATACTGGGAAATCAAACATACCCTTGATCAGTGAGAGTGAGAGATTGCAAGTAAGTGGGTAGGGCTGTAAATCAGTTGGCCCATGTAAGCAAAAGTGACTGGGTAGGAAATAATTTGATTGTGGTTGGAACCCTACTGGTTACGAGGCCCTGAATGAAGGGCAGGGGGCTGGGCTGTAGGGTGGTGGGGCTGGTGGGAGCAGGGCAGGGAGTCCAAGAGGAGAGGCCTGGTCTACTCTGTTGGTGCCTCAGGTCCCAGGCTGGGGGAGGCCCTGCTTCTCTCCTCCCACTTCTGGGGAGCAGCATTGGGGGAACTGGAGCCCACGTGGATGGCAGATGGACAGACACAGGAAGGCTTTATTCAGGGCCAGACAGTGCCTGGGCAGAAGCCAGAGGACCGCATGGTTATGAGGACACCTGGATGTGAGTCTGTCACTGATGTAGCAGGAGAAGATGGTGACACCTGGGAGGGGGCAGAAATAGCTTCCCTTCACCTAGCTGCCAAGCCAGTCTCCGCCTTGGACTCTGCCAAGGGTTGTCTCTCTCATCCCACTTGAATACCCCAGGGTTCAGGTAACTTCGACTTCTCATGGCTGCAGAGGTCAGAGATTTATTTGGTGTGTGTAGGCTATGGACTATGTGACTCTGGGCAAGTGACCCACGGGGGAAGGACAGTGATGGAGAAAGACCTGAGGCCTCCCTGCTCAAACGATTTCCTCTATCCACTTGCCAACAGGACTTTGAATTCCCACTTTGGTTCTTTTCTATAGATTTTGCATGTGCATATTGCTTCTCTGACAGAGAATATCACAAAATAATGCCAGGAGAAATGCAAAGTCATACACTTGGGTACAAAAATCAATTTCTTATGCAAGTTCCCTGTGAATCATGGGATGTGGCACCCACAACAAGCTTGTGAGATCTTAGCAGAATGAAGAGGGGCTCAGCTTCCAGGGATATAGGGAGACGAGAGCCTCACTCTCCTCTGCCCTCATTTGGCCTGTCTGTGATCAGTTCTGAGGGCCATGGTTTAGGAAGGACATTGATAATCTGAAAAGATCAGGGTGATAAAGGTCCTTGATATGATGTTTGATGAGGATTAGATGAGACAACTGGACCTGTTTAATCTGGAAAAAAAAAAACCAAGGGGGCTATGATACTTGTGTGTGTGTGTGTGTGTGTGTGTGTGTGTGCGCATCTGCACACACTCCCAAGCCAGGATAGGGATCAAAGTGTGCAAATATGCAGTCTTGATGGCGAGAAATAACTTCCTACCAATTCAAGTTGTCCCGAAGTGGAAAAGACTGCTCCCCATGCTGGCAGATCCCCAGGAAGAGACTAGGTTAGACAAGCTCTGTTCAGGTAGGTGATGACAGGGATTCCTTTCAGGTGTCGTTCTTTCCAGCTTTGAGATCTTTGATTTTGTGCATGCTAGGCTTGGAATGAGAAGATCTCAGTGCAATCCTGGCTCTGCTGGGTGCTATCTGTGTGACATTGGAAAACTCACTTTCCCTCGGTTTCCTCCTTTATAAAATAAGGCAAGCTAGACTGCTGAGGCCTCTTTCAGCTCTAAATTTATAATCCTATGGCCAATTACTTTCTCTTTCATGTCCTTTATTTTCTCATTTTGCAAATTGGGTGGTCGTTCCCTTTTTTCCTTGGACTTTTCTGAGGGTCTAGTGGAATTTTTTAGGCCATTAAAAGCTGATATCTATGATCCACAATCTTGGGTCCCTTGAGCACAATGAGAGAGGTCAGAATGGTGAAGCTGAGAGTCTAATAGAGGAATCTACCTGTGTTACCAGAACCATGTCACTTGATCTCTGGTTCTTAGCTGATCCCTATGATTCCTTCCAGCTATAAATTCTGGGATCTTGGGAGCATCCCTGGAAAGAGGTGTCTGGAATCTTTTGAAACACACCTAGAGCAGGGAATAGTTTTACACAGCTGCCCATTCCACTTCTGGATGGCTTCAGCTTTGGGGCTATTGCTTTGTCTCAGCATTAAATGTAGCCCTTTACAACTTCCCCTGAAGCTGGGCTCCTCACTGTTCATCTCCATTCTCCTTCCCCCTCTTGATGAATTTAATTCCTCCTGAGGCTCTCAACTTTATTTCAAAAAGAACTAACATTTCCATGGTGCTTTAAAGTTTTCAAAACACTTTACATATCTCATTTGATCTCCACAATAATCTAGTGAGGAAGGTGCTGTTATTATCCCTGTTTCACAGGTGAGGAAACTGAGATATGCAAGTGACTTGCTCAGTATCCCCAGATAGTAAGGATCTGAGGGAAGATCTGAACTCAGATCTTCTCAGCTTTCAGTCCAGCCCCCTAGCCTTTGCTCTACATAACTGTCTTCATATATCAGTTCCCTGACCACCTCCTGAAAATAGCATCTCGAGCCTGCCTGTTATTAGTGTACTTTTCCTCCTCAAATGGGCTTGCATTTAATTATCTCAATGCATTCATATGCCACCCAGCTGAATATAATAAGGTCCTGGAGAGAAGAGGTTGTTTTTCATTTTGTCTTTTCATTTCTGGCCCTGAATGCAATGCTTTGTACACAATCGGCACTTGATAGATGCATGGGGGATTGAACACTTTCATTTGACAGCCATTTCAATCCTTGAAGACAGCTGTCTGTCTTTCCAGCTGAGTTGTCACCTGCATAAACTGGTTTCCAATTGGTCTGGTCACCATGATGCAGCCTTGCTTAGTAGCTTGTAGATCACTTCCAATGGAGGACAATCAATAGAAAGCATTTATTGATCATTACCTCTAAGCCAGGCTGGGTGCTGGATTTGGGGAGTGCAGAGGTCCAGTGAGGGACAGGCCCTGCCCACAAAGAGCCTCCATTTTCCTGAAGGAAACAACACAGAACTATAAGCATTCACAGAATCAGCATGAGAATGGGGTTCTATCTTTTCCTGGTCAGCTGCTGGAGGAGATCATCTTGGTCGTTCTCTAATTATCGTGTGGTGCAGTGGACAGAGCTCTGGATTAGGAGTCAGCAGACCTGGGCCCCAGTCCAGTATTACTCACCCAGTACCTGGGCAGGTCAGAGAGCCTCTCTGAGGTTTACCCCTTTGCTCCAAGTCACATGGTGAGAATAGGCCTTTTAACCTGGTGCTTCTTGTCCCTTGACTGCTTTCAGTTAGGTTTTGTTAAGGTTGTGCACACATCCTTCAGTTTGGTTTTAAGGCTCAAAATCACTGCAAATGATCATAGCTCCAGGCCCTGAGGTTCTCAGGGCTCTTTACTGTCTGAGCTCAGAGCTGGACCTTCTGCTGACAATCAATGGGCCAATGAGAATGACAGCTTCTGATCACAGCTGCCCGATGACTGTGTCCTGAACTGGAGCACACTACCAGCAGCATCTGTGATGGAGAGGATAACTACAGCCCCAGCAGAACAATCCTGGGCAGAAACACAAAGACTGCCCCAGGGTATCAAGGTTCTGAGAGTAAGTGAATGGATGCCTGCCAGGGGGTGGCTTAAATGCTCCCAATTATCCTTGTGCATCAAGACTTAGCAGGGCAAGTAAGCTAAGACCCCAAAGTCATTTTCTAGCCCTTGTCATTTCACTTTCCATAGAATGAAGGTGAGGTTTCCTAAAAGGCACCCGAAGGCTCACGAGGACCATGGGAATATTAAAGTAACAATGCACTATGGACATGAAGTGGAGGGAATTTAGCAGATGATAACATCAAGACTCACTTTGCTAGGGCTTTAAAGTTTAGAAAGCTTGCCTCATCAGGGCTACTTTGTGAGGTGGAGAGGGACTCCTAGAGTGATTCATCAGTCACTAACAGTTTAGGAATGTATGAAATGTCTTGCCCTCAAGTTTTTTCCACTACTCAAGTGGAGGCAGCCTGTCCTGGCTCTGATACCCCTGACTGTGTGACTATGGAAAAGTCACTTAACTGCTCTGGGCCTCAGTTTTCTTATCAGTAAACTGAGGGGACTGAGCATAGTTACCCCTCAGTATATCTTCCAGCTCTGGCTAATACGAGATTTCCCTGCTTTGTCTCTAATCCTATTGGAAAAGCCTCCAATACTTCTCCATTATAGATGATGATAGTTCTTCTGTTTTTATAGATACTATTGATCATATTAAGGAAAGATCCATTTCTTCAGATGCCTCCAGGATTTTTTATGTTGATATTTGCTCCATTGTATTTATTTGTTACAAGAGAAGCCTTCTATTTGGGCAGGGGACAATCTGGTAATGGGTAATAATGACAGAGATAAAAAAAAAAAGAAAAGAATCAAGATATTTTAGAAATACACAGAAGTAGTAAGACTTCAGAAAGAGACACACATATGAAGCAATATTTTGTTAGTCACTTTTCCATCATGTCTGACACTTTGTGACCACATTTGGAGTTTTCTTGGCAATGGTACTAGACTGGTTTGCTATTTCTTTCTCCGGCTCATTTTAAAGATTAGGAAACTGAGGTAAACAGGGTGAAGTGACTTCCTCAGGGTCACACAGCTAGGAAGTGTCTGAGGCTAGATTTGAGCTCAGGGAGATGAGTCTTTCTGACTCCAGGCCTGGGTGCTCTATGCACTATGGCACCCTCTGGAGGCCCTTCTGTAATTATCTGTTAAATTTCACATAAACTTTTGAAAGAAATTGCACAACAATATCATGTTTTCATAGACAAGCTTCCTTTTCCTCCCTTTTCTGTGATGGTTAATTTGAATATTAAAAAAAAAACAAAATTTAAAAAATTTTGACTGTAAAAGAGAAGAAATACAAAATGGTAGTTTGAGAAGCTAGTAAGGTGGAGCAAAAGTTTTCTTCCTTTCTGTTTAAAGATGGGGAAGATGAATCTGTAAATAATAAGGAAAGTAGATAAAAGGGGGCTGAAAATTAAGGAGATACAACGGTTTATGGGACACGTTCCTAGAGGAGGCAGGAGAGAGTGTGATGAAGTACACAAATAGAAAGGTGGATGTTTACTAACAAGATCCAACTCTTCCTCTGAAACTGGAGCAAGGGTGAGGTGACTTGGCAGGTAGAGATGGAAAGCAGTTCAAAACAAATAGCCTCCATTTGTTCAGCAAAGTTATTTGACAAGATTCTTTGCTCAGGGAGGGAGGAGGTGTGATAAAGGTAGTTGATGGAGAGAACAGGTTTGGAACAGAAGCTGGAGGAAATGGGATAGTCCAACAGGAAACCATAAAAGGTTTGGTTTGCAACAGTGAGAACCCAGTTGAGATTGCATAATAAATTCATAGTGGACCCAGTCAGAATAAAACATTTGTTGTTAATTGGATAAATGATAATGGGATGCTGATCACTGGCCACACATTGATATAGGGTGGATTTTAACTAGCTGATTGATATTGGGGAGAGCACACAGGAATGGGGGTTCAAGCTGAGAGCATTAGAAAGACACCCGCAGTTCACTCAGGGGCTTCACCTAGAACTCCGAGGAGAGCATGTAGTCTTGCTCTGGCATCCAAAGTCGCCTGTGAGGGTGATAGTTTGATAATGGCCCCCAGAGTTTTTCTGTGAGCTACTTTGATGTTATTTAGCATTTTTACATCAAATTCATTAGAGATAGTGGCCTGTAGTTTCCTCTCTCTGCTCAATATTGGGCTGATAGAAGCATTGGGGTAATATTTGTTTTATAAGAAAAATTTAGTAGGAAACCTTCCTTCTCTATTTTTATGAACAATGCATGTGTTATTATGGTTAGTCATTTGTTAAATGTTCAATAAAAATTTGCTACTCATTTGGGCCTCATTTTGTTTGTTTTTTTCCTTTTGGGAATTGATTTATTTTATATAGTTGATTTATTGTACATTCAGTTTCTTTTTCTGAAATTAGATTGTTTAAATTGTCTGGTTTTTTTGCTGTTATTCTGAGCATTATATTTGTGTGTGTGTATAGCATCCCTACTGGGCTCACTCTCCCAACCTCAACTTGTAATGTCTAGTTGAGTCACTAGGGGACTATTATTACCTTTCCTTTCAGGATTCTAAGGGTATCCTGGGGAGGTGAGGGTGGAGTTAATTATCTTTCAGAAAGGGGTCTTTCTAAGCAGATAGAAGTTGTTACAGAAATATCATTTCCAACCAGAGACCTACTCTTCCCTTTACCATATGAAATTCCTAGGGACAGCAGACTCAAAGAGTGTATGGTGGCCAAAGAGCAAATTCATGGTTTTGGATAATTGGACATCCTTTTCTATCTTTGTGGTTTTCGTGAGATTCCCATTAAGTACCGCTCATAACTCGGCACTGAGAGATGGTGCCCTTGTGGGATCTGGAAGCATCCATTTTTCAGTGTGTCTACTTTGCTTGCAGCAAGAAAGTGATGCTGAGGGGGTAACTACCACCAGCTTTGTGGGACATTGTGCCAAGGTCAATGGGAACTCCTTAATCTTCTAACTTTTTGAAGTGTCTTTTGCTTAATGGGGAGAGCATTTTAATATTCCTTTCCTCCTCCAAACTCTTTGCTGTCCTCTTGTCGTGGTGTAACAGTTTCTCCTCAAGGCACTCCCAAAGCTTAACTGATTTGCTGCTAGAATTCCTTCTTTAATATGCATATGCCCAGTAATATTTAATTCTTTTATCCAATCCCAATATGCTCCCTGTGTCATCTTTCACCCAAGGACTCGAAACATTTAAGTCTGAACCCTTTCTTTAAATTCATAATATTGATCATAAATTTATTATACTGTAGCCACCAAAGGACAGATTTAATTTTTTGAAATTGTTTATGAACTTTTTATATCTTAGTGCATTGTCTGCTTTTTTTCTTCTGATTATGATGCCATGGAAAGCTGAGAGATATGCATACTCTTTGTGATTCCCATTTAGTAGTTGCTGGGAGTTTAGTATATGTAAGTTTTCCAAAATTCTGCTCTGATCTTTTACCTTCTTGTTTATCTTTTGTGAAATTTGTATAGACTTAAAAAGGGCACATTCAAGTTCCCAACAGTTACTGCTTTTTTCTATATCTCTATCTAGTTCAATTAATTTTCCCCTTAAGTACTTAGATATTGAATGGTAATTCAGTATATTTAGTATATAATGCAGTGTATTTAATATGTTTACTACTGATACTGTCATTATTTTTTATTCCTTTAAAAGTAATGTAGTTTCCTGTTTCTGTCTCCTATTTTGTATTGTTGCTTTGTCTGAGAGCTTGATGCCACTTCCACTTTTGGGCATAATATAGTCTACTCTGGCCACTCATTTTTAATTTAGAGGAAACCTTATGTCAAGTGTTTCTTGTCCATGGCATTTTGTTGAATTTTGCTTTCTCATCTGCTCTTCTCTCTTATTGGTGAGTTCTTCTTGTTCTATGTGAGGGATGTGGCATCTCCCACAGCCATGCCTTTGCAAAAGCTGTGCCCCTTCTTAAAATGTTCTTAGTCCTCATTGGGTCTCTTGGAATTCCCAGCTTTGGTTCCAACACCAGGTTTGTGCTGCCCTCCCACCTCCAATTACGTATTTGTCTTCTCCTCCTACTCCTGGAGTGACTTAGTGTTTCCTTTTTTACACTTTATATTGATGTATATTGTGCATGTATTACAAGTTCACAGGAGCATGTCCACTGTGTGAGGGCACCCCCACAGGGTCTCACACACAGAAGATGCTTAATAAATGAAGTGAATCAAAGTGGGGGAAACTCTGCAGGAACCCACATGATCCAAGCTCCCTACCTAGGGAAAGAACCTCGGTAGCTAGAGAGGGCCTGTTTTAGCCACCTGGCTCTTGGCTGGCCCTCTTGCCCTCCTTCCAGATGCACAGTCAACTCTGAACTATGGAGGCCAGCTGAGGAACACTAGATGGGAAACCAGGTGATGTGTTCTGCTGGCATGGAGCCTTAGGAGGGGGTTGGACACATCCTGGCCATGCCAGATCACTGCTAAGCATGCAGGTGCGCCTCACACTTGGGACAAGGCAGGGCCTGCTGGAGATGGCAAAGCAGGTTTGTTTCCTGTCAGTGAATCTTCATGCATTTATTAAGCTCTCACTATGTGCCCAGCAAGCGGGGTAGCCAAGCTTGTCTCAGCCTCTGAGGCTCAGAGTTGAGACCTGGGACTCAGAGCAGAACAGGAGTCTGCTGCCTTTGCAGCAGTGTAGTCTCTTCCTGAAGGCTCTTGAGGGGAGGAGGCCACCTCCTTTCACCCCAATGTGAAAGGGCCCTTTGGGGCAGCTCTCACAACAAACAGAAATTGGTCTTTTTGCAACATTCACCCATTACTTCTATTCCTGCCCTCTGAGGTCAAGCTGGACAAGCCCAAGTCTTCTTCCTCAGGATAGCACTTGAAATGCAAGAGGAGAGCTCTCAGTTTCCTCCTTTCATTTTTCCAAGGGTAGACATCCAGCACCTCCTCCTGACCCCTGTATGACACAGTCTCCAGTCCTCTCAGCATCCTGACTGCCCCCCTGTGGAGCATTTCCAGCTTCTCTAGATCCTTTCTTTGCTGTGACTCCCAGATTGGTCACAATGCTTCTGGAGGGGTGGGCTGACCCAGTGGAGCATGGTGGCACCATCCCCTCAGAGGCGTAGCCATTGCTTTGCTTGGTATGGTCTAGGATTTGTTCCTTCGGCTGCTGTGCATGTCACACTGCTGACTCCCACTGAGCTTTCTAGGCCACTCAAACTCCTCAGTCTTTTTTTTTAACCAAACATTTCCATACTCACAATTCCTCCATCTTGTAATTTTAAAGTTAACTTTTAAAAATCCAAGTAGGAGACTTTATCTTTGTTAAATGTCTTATTGTTCAGTCTAGTTCTGTGTTCTTCCTGTCCAGGCTTTGTGACGTTTACTTTCTCATATACAATGTGCTAGGCCTCTGCCCCAGCCATGTGCTACCTGCAAATGTGATAAACCTTTGCTCAAGTCACTGACAGGGATGAGTGACCTTTCTCGGCTGAGTGCCAGAGGGACAGGGGGCTCTTAATGACTAGCCAGGTCAGAATCCAGGCTCTGTCACATCTCTTCTTCTTGTCCTGACAGATGGGGCAAGTCAGAGGAGTTTAGATGAGAGGATGAGAGGAGGTAGGCATGTGGATACCTAAAGCTGAGCCCTGCAGAATGGGTGGGGCCAGAGAGGAGACTACTCCAGTAAAGGGCATGAGAGCAGACAGGGTGGAAGCCTTACCAAATGAGGAATACTCATGAGGCTCAGAAAGTGCACAGATCGGAGGTTGAGAGAGGAAGTCAAGGCTCATTAGAAACTAACGGTCCGTGCACAATTCCAACCTTCTAATAATGGCAGCACCACACCCACACGGATATTAGCTGGTGTTCAGGCTGCAGAGTGCCCTTCATATATTGTCACAAATTGTGCAAGCTAGATGCTAAGCCCTGGCCAAAAGAGCCAGGGGGCCATTCCTGGTTGGGGGGAAGAGGGGAGAGAAGGTCCAGTGACTCAGGTGTGGAGAGCAGGGCCAGGGCCAGGAGCCATCTTGGACAATGTTAGTCTGGAGGCTCTTGTCTTGTTGGTTGAGGGTAGGTTTTCTTAGTAAGGTGCTGGTCAGGGTCCATCCTTGCCATGCTCACCATCCCATTGTGGGGGGTTCTCTTAGAAGTTAGAGTCTAGTCGAGTTCTATGGGCAGCCCTGGCCACGCCTTTCCCACAGTGTATGGGCTCTTCCCTCTGCCCACAATTGTGCCATGAGCACACAAATCAACCAAACAGTATTTATGTGGCCCAGCAAGAGCACAAACATCTGGATGCTGGGGTGAATGAGGAGGAGAGTGGCTTTAGCTGCTGAGTGAGAGAGGGCTTTAGTTTGGCAGGAGGTTAAGCAGGTTGTTTGCATCCCTAATGGTGTCTATGTGGGTAATAATGAAGTGACAAATGTTTGCTCCGGTGTTTCTCAGTTTTTATGTCTCATTCTCCAGTATCAGAGCTGGGCCAGTTTGAAAGAGTGGATTGCAGTGGATTGTAGCTACAGTCCCTGGGGGCTTAATGTGAAACCAGCTCCTGTCCTTCAAGACTGTTGAAATTCTCCCTCCTCTGTGAAGTCTTCTAGAGTCCTCCAGCTGAAGGTGATCTCTCCTTCCCCAGATCACTCTTAGCCTTTGATCTTCTCCCATGGGCATAGTTAATACAGCAAACTTTTGTTTAGTGCCTACTGTGTACCAGTCAGCTAACGTTTATTAACCACCTACTACATGCCATGCCATGTGTTAGGTGCTGAATGTGATCCAGACATCCCCATGTATCACCTGCATCTGTGTGGAAAGAAATAGCGAAGAAAGTTAGGGTCTAAGCTTCTGGGACCATGGGACATTCAGAAATGTGTCAAAGTCAGACTGATGGGGCTCTAACAAGTTTTTTGATAACTTGATAGAGCTTAATTTGGGCCTGCCTATGAATCCCCCAAGGACTGATTTGACTGGTATTGTCTTGTCTATGTGCATATTGGAACATCATTTATGAAATAAGGGGGCTGGACTCACTGGCCTCTAAAGTTCCTTCCAGTTCAAAATCTATGTGCTAGTCAGCTTCACAGCCTGGGGTCTTCCCCCTCTGGGCCTTAGTTCCCACCTCAGTGAAAAAGGGGAATTGACTGGATGTTCTCTAAACCCGCTTGGATAAACTGACACCTGAGCCTGCAGCCTCAGTGACTAGGAACAGCTCCACAGTTTTCTGTTGGAGTTGGCCAAACTTTGGACAGAAAGCCCATGTGACTTACATGCTGTGGGGCTGCCTAGTTGACTGTTTATGCTGGAAAGTAGTTGTATCCTGAAGACTGAAAGGCATTCCATAAGGAAACAAGTTGCCATATTTGGGCACCAGCTGCCTATGATCTATGGCTCATTACAGAACTCTAGGAGGGACAAAACATACTTGAGAAAGGAATATTTATAACTTGGCTTTCAAGTGGGAAGCCACCACTGATTTACTGACTGTCAAGTTCCATCCCCCTCCTTCTTAGGTCATTGACAATTTTAATTTACCAGGCTGATGCCAGACCCCAGGGGAGAGGAGAGAAAGGGTGCTGTCATCCACAGTGTTGGGCTACTGCAGCTCTCCTGGAGAGAGCACTTGAATGAGCAGGCTGAAGTCAAGGGCCCTGGCCTTCCGTGAGCTTGCTCCTACCAAGGAGTTGCAAACAGTGGAGGACTGAGAATTCCAGTTTACTTCCAATTTTAGCCCCACTGACACTATTAAATCCCTGGTCATTATAAGTCTCTGTCCTTTCAAGTTACCTTAGCACACCACTTAGCCAGACTGCAAAGACTGGGTGAAATAAGATGACAAGAACCCTTTCAACCCCTGTCATTTCTCTGGTTGCCTTGCAAATCATTTTGGAGTAACAGAGAACCGAGGGAGCTGGGAGCAAAGATCTTCACCTCCATCCCATTGTTCTTAACTTTGTGGGAAGATGAGCCTTCTTGATTCTTGTATCAAGACTTTTTGACACAATACAAGAGACTTCTTGTGTATTTGGCCTAGCACTCCCTCCACGGCCCATACGTGCCCTTTGTTCTACACTCCGACATCTGCTATGTATTCCTATAGAGTCACATTGTCACTAGTCTCTCTAGGTTGGGGTCCTTAACCTTCTTTTGGGTCATAGATGCCTCCAACAGTCAATATGGTGATCCTCTCTTAGAATCAAGTTTTTTAAATGGAAACCATACCCATTTCAATGGAAACCAAAGTTGGTGAAAATAAAGATGTAATTTTTTCAGTTCGGGTTTGAGGATGTCCTGAAATCTTTCTGCGTTTTGAGAGGACATGTATGGATCCCAGGGTTAAGAACTCTGCTGAACACTATGAGCTTACAGCTTATACCAGACTGATAAATTGGGGTGAATACTGCAGATTTCGAAATGGTTCCTCCTCTGCCCACCTGTATGTTTGTGCCTAAAGTTAGACGTTTTCTTAGAGGCTGGTGAATCATGGTGGTTTTAGTCTAGAGGCTGGATATGAGAACAGGGCTCCCCAGTGCCTTCATTTCTGACTTCTCTGGGGTATCCCTTTCCTGTCAAAGCTGTAAAGGGAGGAATAACTCCATAACTCCACCTGTGCCGATGGATGAGATGAGTACAAATAGATGGCAGAGGCAACAGTGCTCTCCAAAAAGTACAGTTGGGACTATCACCTTTCCTATTCAATTAACTACGGTAGATTCCCAACATCATCATCCTCTCTCTCTCTCTCTCTCTCTCTCTCTCTCTCTCTCTCTCTCTCTCTCTCTCTCTCTCTCTCTCTCTCTCTCTCCTCTCTCTGTATACACAGAGATGTATGTGTGTGTGTGTATGTGTGTGATGTGTGTGTGTGTGTGTGTATTTGGCTTTCAAAACTCTTCATAATCACAGCTGTCTCCTTTGTATGTTTTCAGTCTTACACATCTCCCCTTTGGGCTGTTCCACAACCAGGAACATTCACGTGGCTTCTTCAACCACCAACTTCTGGTGGTCATCCCTCAGGCCTGGAACCATCTCATCCTCACCTCCACCTCCTGGCTCCCTTTAAGTCCCAACACAATCTCCCAAGTCCAGGAGACCCAGTCTAGTCTCCCTTTGCTGCAGGGATCTTCCCTCTACAGATGACTTCCCATCTTTCCTGCTTAGCTCATTTGTTTGTTGTGTCTCCCATTAAGAAGTAATAGAGTGAGAAGACTGAGCTGCCTGAATGGTAACCCAGCCAGTTGGGTAACTGAGCTCATTATTTCCCTTTCCCTCTTCTCCTCTCCAAAGGAAGGTAAAATTTGATGCCCAGAAATTGTTCTGGTTAGCTTGGGATTTATTTGTTAGATTCCTTCCCCTTCTTTCCTTCCTTCCTTCCTTCCTTCCTTCCTTCCTTCCTTCCTTCCTTCCTTCCTTCCTTCCTTCCTTCCTTCCTTCCTTCCTTCCATCCTTCCCACCTTAAACCCAGTTCACTCTGAATTTCATAGGTTGGACCACAATTGGACCCTGTCCAAACTCCACTTAATGGCTATATTTTGATTTAGAGTGAATGTCAACAGTAACTGTTTCTCTTTGGAACAGCAACCCTAAGGGTCTTCCCATTGTGGCCTGATTTTCTTTTCTTTTTCTAATTAAAGAGGCCATCCCTTGACTCACTTCTTAAAGAGGCCTATTCATTGAAGGGGCATTACCTCACTCTAAGTGAGTACCTGAAAAGGCCTTAGCCTAAAAGGACCAGGGTCTCCCACTGAATCCTGGACTATCTCCAATCCTGATGAATATCTGGTCACCGGATCCAGATAACTCTGGAGGAGAAAGTGAGGCTGGTGACCTTGCACAGCCCTCCCTCACTGAAATCAAAGTCAACTGCAAGTCATGTCATCATTTCCCCAATGTTATGATCTTCTGAAAATGAAGGACAACTTGTTGGAGGTGAACATCTCACCGAGCATTTTTACTGGTTCAGTGTCATGACTAACAGCAGCAGGGTCATGGTAGCCAGGGTTTCTAGACATGACTGTCAGAGGACGGATAGCTGCCTCTAGTCCAGCTAAGGTGATGGTCCCATCTGATCAGCCACTAGGCTTGCAAAGCCATGATTTACTGACTTGTTTTTCTTTCTTTCTTTTTGGAGGCAATTGGGGGTAAGTGACTTGCCCAGGGTCACACAGCTAGTAAGTATCTGAGCAGCTGAAGAGCTGACCCTTCACCCTGGGCACTGTGCCCTAAACATGGGAACCACTTAAATGTCAGTTAAGTAGAATTTTTGACAAAAAGTTGAATTTTTCCTGAAGAATAAATAGGAAGTTTCTCTTATTTTAGGTACATGGGAATCATGTACCTAGAATTTTGGGATCTCCTTCATGAACTTCCCAGTAAGCTCTATGTTCTTACTAAAATGTGGTATTAAGAAATGGGCAGCTAGGTGGTACAGTGGATAGAGCACCAGTGCAGGAGTCAGGAGGACCTGAGTTCAAATCTCACCTCAAACACTTGACACTCATTAGCTACGTGACCTTGGGCAAGTCACTTTACCCCAATTGCCTCATCCTGGGTCATCTCCAGTCATCCTGATAAATGTCTGGTCACTGGATTCAGATGGCTCTGGAGAAGAAGTGAGGCTGGTGACCAGCACAGCCCTCCCTGACTCAAAACAAAGTCAAGTACAAGTCATGTCATTATTTCTCTGATGACATGGTCTTCTTTGGCAATGAAGGATGAACACACACACATTAAGAAATGGATACAACACTTCAGATGAGGCCCGACCAGAAAAGCAGACTGCAATAACCTCTCCAGTCTTGGACTTTAAAATATTTGTTTTGGTTAAAAAATCATATTGTTCACATGCTGAGTTTGTAGACCACTGAAAATCGCAGATCTTTTTCATATGAAATGGTCTCTAGGATTAACCCCTTGTATTTATGAAGTAGATTTCTTGAATCTAAGTGCAAGACTTTACATTTATTCTTCTAACGTTTCCTCATAAGATTCAACCAAATGTTCTAATGAGTCAAGACCTTTTTGAATCCCAGCTCTTATTATTGACTGTCTTTCCTAGCTTGGTGTCATCTGCCTGACAAGTGTCCTATGCATGGCTTCTTATAAGATCCTGATAAAAATGTTAAATACCACAGGGCCTAGTAGAGATCCCTGGGACCCCTCACTGCAGGCCTCCTGCTGACCTAACATTGAGTCATTGAGGATTGGTCAGCCCATTCTTATTTTGCTATGATTTTATAGTTTTACTATTCTCTCTTTCCCCCAACAACAGCATGAAAGGCAGTCAAATGATTTGCTGATATTTAGGTAACTCTCTATATACAGCATCCCCTGATCAATTGGCTATTTTCGTAACCCTATAAAAACAAACAAAAGGAAATAAAGTGTTTGGCCATGAGCTGCTAGAGCCAGGTTAGCTCTGTGTGGTCACTGCTTCCCTTTCTAGCTCTTTATTGGACATATCATGAACTTCCATGATTCCCGGTCAGGTACGTTGGAGTAGACCCTTAATGCTCTCAAGGACCTCCCCAGAGAGGAGATTTTTTTGCCTGGGGACTTGCAGTGTTAAAATGATGGGATTTTGTGCTGGCTCAGTTTGAGATGGTGGTGAGCGCTGCACAGGAGGTTGGGAACCTGCTACAAATCTAACATTTTCAGGTAACTTTTCATGCAAAACAGACCACATTTCCCATTGCATTAAGAAACTGTTCATCAAAATTCATTCTTCTCTCAGAGAAAAGAAGATTAGGTGAATCTAATAGATTGGTTACCACTTTTGAATTTGTTTGGGCGCCACTTTTACAAATGCAAGAGTCGTCCTGCTCAATAAATACAATCCAGAAGGATAACATTAAGCAAACGAAGACCATTGTCAAAGGACACTTAAGTACCTTCTGTTTACCAAATCAATTGAACTCAGCAGAAAGCAAACAACTTCCTGAGAAGTGGAAGATGAAATTAATCATCCAATAAATTATTCACACCAACCTTCCTCTAGAGTGGCTCTGATCATAGTGGGGCCAAGGAGAAAGAAGAAGGCTTTGCCGGCATTCAGTACTGAGTTGGGGAAGTTCTTAGCTCTTCTTAATCACTTCAGTCTAAGCTTCTGGGTGATTATTTGTGCCCATGCCAGTCAGTTCTCAGGGACTTCAGTTCATAATTGTATCAGTTCCCTTAACACCTAATTGACAGAGAGCCATGTCCAAGTGCACAGCTCTCCCATTTCCCATGTTGGGTCGAGACAGCAACCTTATTTCTGATCTGGGCAAATGAAGCTTGTTCCTTGAAAAGTAATAAAGTAATGAAAAGATCATCTTTATTTAGCATTTAAATCACCCACTCAAGGCTTCAGGACCTTTGAAATACGACCCCCACCTCCCTTTCAAGTCTTTCTTCCTCTCATTCCAAACTGTTCTGCTTTCTAGACCCTGTGTGTGGCATCCCTTTGCTACCTCTGGGCCTCTCTCTGTAGGAGAGGGCCACTGCCTGTCTTCAAAGCACACTGCCTTCATACCACTCGTTCGGCTTTTCCTTCTTCTCCAGTCATTTGTTTTTTCCTTTCCTCCCTCCTTTCTTCTCTCTCTCTCTCTCATTCTTTGTTTCTATCTCTTGTTATTTCTTTGGATCTCTTGTTCTCTTTGTCTCTTGTTCTTTTTCTCTCTTTTGTACTGCCACTCTATTTTTCCCTCTGTCAGTCTCTCTGTGCTTTCATGTCTCTTTCTATATTTTTGTTTCTTTTTCTAACTTTCTTAATTACTTTGTATTTACTTAGTAGCTACTCATCTACTCAGAGATTTGGTGTACAGCACTGCATTTGCTCATCCGGGTCAGAACATTAGCAAACAGCAAGACTGGGTTGATGAAAATGATAGGGAAATTCAGAAGCTGCTAATGAAAAAATGAGAACTTCACAGGATTTATCAGCCAGATAGTTCATCTGTCTCTAAGAAGGCAGCATTTAATTCCATCAAAAGTAAAGTACAAGCAGATGCAGGATTAGAGAGATGCAAGAATCTTGGCTCAGTAAGAAGGCAGATGAAATTCAGTTTTGTGCTAATAGCAATAATCTAAAGTGCTTTTATGATGCCCTGAAGCCTATTTATGGACCAAAGACCTATGGGTAGCTACTCAGTGCTGATGGAGTCACAATGATCTTAGAGAGATGGGTTGAACACTTCCTTAGTGTTCTCAATAGACCAACCTCAGGTTGAAGTGAATCCCTTCCTAGCTGAACTTCCTACTGAAGAAGAGATTTTGAGAGTCATTAGGCTTATTTCATGTGGTAAAGCACCTGGTACTGATTCTATTACAGCTGAAATTTACAAGGTGGGGTGGAATATTGCTCATATAAAAGCTGACTGAAATTTTCTGGATTATATGGCAAAAGGAGGTTCCATTGTCCAACTCTATAAAGGTAAAGGAAATAGATTGTCCTGTGACAACCACAGGGGTGTGTATTTCTCTTAGTCATTTCTGGCAAGATTCTTACCAGAGTCCTCCTCAATAGGCTGATCCTTTGCCTGTTAGATGGTCAACTACCTGAGAGCCAGTGTGGCTTCAGAAATGGCTGAGGAATGGTTGATATGCCAGGAACAAACAGAGGTTTGTACACAATGTTTGTGGATCTGACCAAGGCCTTTGATAATGTCAGTCATGGGGGCTTATTGAAAATTATTACCTAGACATGTTCATCAACATTGTACATCAATTTCATGATGGCATGCATGCCTGGGTTCTGGATAATGGATGATGTTCTTGAGCTTTCCCATTGACCAATGGAGTGAAACAATGCAGTGTGTTTGCTCCCATGTTTTTTAGAACGTTTTTAGCCATGTTGCCAAATCCCTTCAAAGAGGATGAACATGGAATCAAGGTCAGCTGTCACAATGATGGTAATTTCTTCAATTTGAAAAGGCTACAAGCCAAGATTAAAGTGGAGGGAGTGTTTGGTGCATGATTTTCTGCTTGCAGATAATTATGCACTCAATGCAGCTTTCAAAGCTGAGATGTAACAAAGCATGGATTGGTTGTCTGCTGTTTGTGCTAATTTTGGCCTAACAATTAACACCAAGAAAACACAGGTGCTCCATTAGGCACCATCATACTATCCATAAGTGGAACCATCGGTTACAGCAGATGGAGAAGTTTTGAATGCTGTGGATAAGTTCGCTTACCTTGGCAGTGTACTTCCCAGGGATGTACACACAGACAATGAGGTTGACACATGCATTGCCAGAGCTAGCTCAGCGTTTGGGAGGCTCTGAAGGAAAGTATGGGAGAGAAGAAGTATTAGGCTGACTACCAAACTGAAGTTCTCCAGAGTCACTGTACTGATCTCATTGTTGTATGTCTGTGAAACCTGGACAGTATACTAGCATTGTGCCAGGAAATGGAATTGTTTCCATTTGAATTGTCTTAGATTCTGAAGATCATCTGGCAGGATAAGATACCAGGTACTGAGGTCCTTTTTCAAAGCATTCACACTTTACTTCAGAGAGCACAGTTCTGATGGGCTGGCCATGTTGTTTGAATGCAAAATGCATGCTTGCCAAAAAGACAGATAATAAAGTCTGTACTACCTACCTCATGGGGTCTTGTCAGGTTCATATGAGATAATGTCTATAAGAAAGTTTGTAAAACTTTGGGTGTTCCGCAAATGCCAGCTTCTATTAACTGGACACTGGTTTTGTCCTTTGGCCTTCTGTAGTTTCAACATCCTTTGTTTTTCCGCTTGGGCAGAAGGAAGTCATGTATTATTCCTCCCCACTGCCATTCCCATACCTTTGCTTCCCACCATCCCTCAGCAGGCTCTCTTTTGCCACTCATGTCAGCTGATTGTAGCACACTCTTTCAGGCCTTGTTGCTCCCATTTCCTGAGTGTCCAGAGAACTGTCCACCTCTCCCAATGCCATAGTCCAAAGCCCCAGTGTCTACTTCTTCCCCTGCCATCAGGCTTGGAGTCTTCTCTGCCCATGATGGTGATCCCTGAACCCTTGTTCTCAAAGGTCCCTCCTCAGCGCCTCTGAGTTTTCATTCCATGGACCTCACTACCCTTCTCCTCCAGCCCCACCTTACAAGATAAGAGTTTGTCTGCTTTGACTCAATCATGTGTCCTTCAGCTTACCTTCTCTGTCCTTATCATGGCCTTTATGTTCCTAACTCCAACCAGTATGCTCAGTCTTTTAACCTTTCTCTGGTCCCAAATTCCTTCCCACCCATTTGACCTGAAACTCATCTCCTCAAAGATACCTTCTCCTTTACTCTTGGATCCCTGGAGCTCCAAATTTGTATTCCTCTTGACTTGTTAGCCTACAATTATGAATAATTCCTGTCTTTAACTACCTTCTCTCCTCTTGAGAGGTTGAATAGGGCTACAGGACATCATGAGACCATGATAATTATGTCCCCTTCAAATTGATGCTCAATAAGGAGACCTCACTGCCTCAGGGCAGTCCTTTGACTATAAATCATTGATTCTCTACCCTCCCATCATTCCTCTTGTTGTCATCAGCATGCTTGAGGTCATCATCTCTTCTCACCTTGCCTATTGTAACTCCATCTTGGTGGGTGAAAAAAAATCCTTCAGTCCTCAGACTTCTCCTGTACTTTGCCTGGGCCTTTATCTTTCTATTCTTGTATCAGAAT
This sequence comes from Notamacropus eugenii, assembly GCF_028372415.1. Lineage (NCBI taxonomy): Eukaryota > Metazoa > Chordata > Mammalia > Diprotodontia > Macropodidae > Notamacropus > Notamacropus eugenii. The sequence continues at coordinate 289,859,259 of NC_092872.1, read as the reverse complement.
GACTTGTGTTTAATCTTCCACCCATCATATCCTAAGTTCTTTGAGGGCTAGACCTATGTAATATCTCTCTTTGTATCTCATATATGGAAGGGGTAGGTAAGTCAATCTAGGTGAAGCAGCAGTAAATCCTGAAGGAGAGACAGGAACCAGTATATGCCAGGTGGATCATCCACCCTTCCATCTCCTCCACTTCCCCTCCTATCTGGTGAACTCAGCTCAGAATTTTAAGCCCCAAAGCCCTAGGTATCATAGTGCTTTCCCATCCCTAACCACTGATCCCACTTTTTTTTTTGTCCCACTGTCATCCAGGGACAAACCCAGGAGTAGAGAAGGGGCTTGCTATCCCTTTTACTTCTACCAATGTCCATTTAGGTTCTATAAGTACCAAGTGGTACAATCTATGAGGATAATAGCCTCAATGTATGCTCTGTGGGATAGGGGAGCCCCTTTGGATTATTCAATCACCCAATCCCAGAATGATTTAACCTTTCCCTCTCCCCCTCCCCTTGTTGAGATCCTACCTAAGACCTTGTTCAAATGCCATTCCTCCAGGCAGATGTTTTGGATTTCCATAATCAGTAACACCTTCACCCTTTCTGACTTCATGTGAACTTTGTTTGAATTTCACTGAGGTACTTATTGTAAATTATTTCATATTATAGTTGTTTGTGTTGTAGAGGCAGCGCATGGAGTCAGGAAGACTTTAGGTCAAATTCTGTTTCAGATACTTTATAACTATGTTACCTTGGGCAAGTTAGCTAACCTTTGTCCAACTCAGTTTCCTTATCTGTAAATGGGGATTATAATAGCACCTATCTTATAGGATTGTTGTATGGCTAAAAGGAGATAGTATTTGTAAAGAATTTTGTAAGCCTAAAAGTTCTGTGTAAGCCCCATTCTTATTTTTACTATCACTATCTGTAGCCAGCATTAGGCCAGCCCTTCTTTCACAAATCATCATGCCTTAGTGGTATCCAAATGTTCTGGTTATTGTCATTACCATCATTCACCACAATTGTGATTGTTGTGTCTTGCTTCCTTACACTGTGGGCTCCATGAAGAAGGCACTACATCTAATTCCCATTCACAAGACTTTGCACACAGTGGGTATTTGTTTAGTGAATACGTGAATGACGAAGTTCATTTTGTTCAGAATTCTCTTAGTATTATTCATTTATTACAATCAAATGGAAGACCAGAAGCCATCATGTGGTTTGTAGTGTGTGATGGGAGAAGAGTAAGATTTCCTTGGCAACCCATTCCCCATCATCAGCCTTTTTACTTCTTGATAATAATTCTATATTAAGCAGAGTGTGTGAAGCTCTAAGGTTACTAAACCCTGATGATTCTGGATAAATGGGAATTCACTCTGCTAGGACTGATTTAAGGAGTCTATTATGTACTCATGTTCTTCACTGCATGAAAAGAGATTTTCTGCAAAACCCTCCACCAACTATTCAGCCTTAGAAAAGATACCTGTGCTCAGCTCAATCTACCATTATAGGTGCAGTAGTACTTTTCAGTCCAAATTAAAAGATGATCTAGAGGTAGGGCGCAGATATTTCTAATTAACACTCAAACCTAGAAGGCCATAAGCAATGATTTGGCAGAAAACGATGCTGCTGGGATTACTCTGTTAATTATCCTCTCTTGAGGACATGGAGGTCATTGGCTTGCCTGCATTTCTACTCAGGCAGGACTCTGTGGTTCATGATGGAGTCTGATACTGCTAGTGCTTTCCTACTTCCAGCTTCCATGAGTGAAGGTTGTGGAAGAAGGACCTAGAGAAAAAAAAAGACTTCAACTAAATAAGAGGAGAAGAAACTGTGAAGGTGACTGGGGGTGGGTGGGGGTGGGTGGATGGGTTTGGCTAATGGGGAAAGACTGGATTTTCCATGAAACTGAGGATTCAGGGTGCATGCCTGGAAAGCATTTAGCACAGATTTCTAGAGCAAAAACTATGAGACAGAGGAAAATGATTCTAGGAGAAGGCATGATGGGGATGATCAGCAGGTTGCCCACAGCAGGGAGTTGCCATGACTATTTGTGGTGGGACGACCTATGTTTATTATCCTGCTTGTGAAACCTACCACTTGTGTGACCTCATTTAGCCCCCTGAGCCCCAGTGAAATTGAATTGGAAGGGAAGAATTTGAGGAAGAGCAGAGTAAGTGACCTCCAAGTCCAGATGGCACTGCTTGATTCCAAGGACAGAAATTGAATTGGAAGAAGAGAAATTTCAGCAATTTGGGGTGATTTAGAGGGCTTTCAACTTTTAAAGAAGGCCAGAAATAGAATTTATGAAGGAGAAATGTCAAGTAATTCAGAAGAACATGAAGAATTGGAGGAGAATGAGGAGTCTATATGAGGGAAAATGGTCAGAGGAGAAGGTAGTTGATAAGCCAATATAAGTTTGATAAAGTAAAGGGAATGTGACTGAGAGAAGGAAAGAAGGTGAGTGCATCTGTCAAAGTGTTGAGAAGGTGAGACAACTGCCTAAATAAATGATAGACCATGAAATTTCAACTTCTAGATCACAGCTAAAAGTGTGGGAATGGCAGGGTCCCTTCCAGGGATGGAGTCAACCTACAAGAATTTGAGAAGAATGTGTTTTTCTGAGGTCTTCCAAAAGTTCTTGAAAGAGCTTGATACTGAAAAGGAAGATCCACCAAGAAGATACCATATTGAAGAGCTATGGTGAGAAAAATGACCAGACACTCAGAGGAGACAGAATTGAAGAAAAGGGTAAGAGTAAAATCCATGCCCTGAGATGTCTGTACACAAATCACAAGATTTTGATTATAAATATTACAACTTGAACTAGAAGTCCTAACACAAGGAAGCACATTTGACCTCATACATATCACTGAGATTGTGTAGGAAGAGGAGCATGACTAGAATGTGATTCAAGGTGGACATGATGTGAGTTATTGGGAAAAGAGGGCATAGGGCAGCCCAGTATGTTAAATTGGTCTGCTTATGGGAGAAAGTTCCAGTAGAAAGTATGGAAACATGGTGGAGAGCTTTTGGGTGAAGATCAATATAATAACAAATAAAAATGAGGTTGTTGTTGGAGATACTATAAACTATCTGCATGGAAGGAGAAAATAAAAGAGGAATTGGAGAAACTGACCAGAAGCCTGCTCCAGAGGTATGGCATTGAGACTGGGTGTAGAGGAACTTTCAATTATCCAGTCATTTTTGATGGATCTCTGTCCACCTAAAACAGATCAGCTAACAATTTCTTAACTTCTAATGAAAATTTAATTCTTGAAAGATAGAGGAACTAGTTGGGGCAAATTTTTATTCTAGATCTGATTCTAACCAAATGACTCCTAGGGTAGAAATGGTGAGAACCTTGGGGACAAGTGATCTTTCTTTCTTTTCCTTTTCTTTCCTTTCCTTTTCTTTCCTTTTTCTTTCTTTCTTTTTTTCTTTCTTTCTTTCTTTCTTTCTTTCTTTCTTTCTTTCTTTCTTTCTTTCTTTCTTTCTTTCTTTCTTTCTTTCTTTCTTTCCTTCCTTCCTTCCTTCCTTCCTTCCTTCCTTCCTTCCTTTCTCTTTCTTATTCCTATATAAATGTATTCCTGGTTATTCTTAGTTTTAAAACTGCATTTCTTTTAATAAACTAAAATCTTTCTTCTCATCCTCTCACTCCTTATCTCCAACTGATAACACAGAAACTCCAAATTATATTACATTTCTGCATAGTCATCCCAAACAAGCTCCCATGTTGTCCAAAGAGAAAAGAAAGAAAGAAAGAAAAGGAAAAAATTCTTATTCTACATTTTAAGTCCTATACCTCTCTATCAGGAGGTGGGTACCATGCTGATAAGAGTTCATTGCAACAGAATTCCATAATATTTATATACAATAATATGTTCATCCATTCTCAATTTATAGGTATCCCTTAAGATCTCATTTTTTTGCTACCTCAAGAAGAGCTGTATATGTTTTTGTACATCCTTAGAGTTTGTTTCACTTAGGACTAACTCCTCCTTTAATCTATCTTTACTCTACTTCCTCTTCACCTTTCCCTCCAATATCTCCTCTCTTTTTCTTCTTCTTTCTTCTTCTTCATCATCTTCTTTCTTCTTCTTTTCCGTTTCTTTTTGTCTCTCTGTCTGTCTCACATTCTTTCTCACCACTCCTTCCCTCTTCTTGAGGGACACAGCAGCCCATGAAGCAGACAAAATTAGAAAAAATGGTACACCAGACTTTGGAAAGGTTATTTGATAAGGTGAATAGTGTCCAAGGGAGGACAAGAAGGATGGTGAAGGGTATGGGATTCATGGTGAATGAAGATCAGTTGAAAAAAAAATAGAAATATGCATCCTAGAGAAGAGAAGGTTGGTGTGTGTCTGTGTTTTCATGATAATAACCTTTAAATACTTAAAGGACTACCATGTGGAGGAAAGATTAGACTTTTTCTCTTTGGCTCTGGAAGACTGAAAAGGAAGTGATGAGTAGAAGTCCCAAAGAGGCCAATGTGGGCTTGATAAAAGAAAAAAAAACTTCTTCACAAAGAGGTCTCTCCAAATGGCTAGGCTGACCAGAATGGTCATATCTCCCCAGAGGCCTCCAAGCAGAGACTGAATGATTTCATTAAGCTGTTTGATACAGGTAAAATTAGTCCTGAGTCTCCCAAGTCCCTCACCAGCTCTTATGTGATATAGGGAAGACTATGATAGGTGAATGTGGAAGGTTGGTAAGAAAAGAGATCTTTTCAATCATAAGGGATAGCATGAGTTAAATAAAACACAGAGATAGAAGTCGTGATAAGTTTTACCACAAATATCTTGGTAATTATATGAGCAAAATGCAGTTGGTTAATTATGTGGCAAATCTGAATCTGCCCAACTGATAAATAGTCCTCTGACAATTGTTAATATGATTGAGTGTTTGGCCTTCTCCTCCCCCAAGTAATGGGTGGCAGAGTACACCTTATGGAGTTTCTGATAGTTGGAAAGATTTGGAACAACAGTAAACAGATGGATGGGGAAAAGGCTAGGAACTGGCCATCAGTCATCTGTGCCCTGGAGAGAGGACGTTGAGGACACAGGGACACTCAGCAAGGGCTACTGAGGCCATAATTTCCCTGAAGTGACAAAATCTATGATGATGCTAATGGTGGGAGGCTGAGTTCGGAAGTAAGAGGGTGATTCTGCTCACGTCCCTCAATTTCCACTGTGGGTGGAGAAGGAAAAGGAAGCAAAGAAGCATTAAGTGCCTAGGCACTGTGCTAATACTTTGCAATTGGTATTTCATTTAATCCTCACAACAACCCTGTGAGAGGGGGTGGTATTGTTACCCCCATTTTACAGATGAGGAAATTGAGGCAGATAGAGGTTGTGTCTTGCCCAGGGCCACACAGCTGGGAAGGATGGGAGGATAGATGATTCTAGGTCCTGTACTCATTGGGTCTCCTAGCTGCCTCAACAGAACCATAAGTTAAAGCCTCTTAGCACCCTGAGCATGCCTAAGCTCTGCCTTCCCTCAGGAGTCATGCAGTATGAGAAGGGGTGGAGAGCTGAGGTTGTTCTTCATGGAAGGAATACTCATACAAAGAGATCACAGATTCATTCAAGTGTCTCTGTGGAGCTGGAAGGGATTTTACAAGGTGTCGTAGCCACCTCCTTCCTTTTACAGATCAGGAAACTGAGGCATAGAGAAAGGAAGTCTCCTATGGCTAGTAAGTGACCAAATTGATATTTGAAACTACATCTTCAACATGTTACATTCTCAGGTTTCCTCACTGCAAAATGCCTTTGTGGGGTTGGCTACATTATATTAAAAACAACTTTCAGTTATTAAACTTATCTTGTCACTAGGCTTTGGAGCCTTGTCTGAGAGAACATTTTAGTGGGTGGGAGGACAGTGTGTAGACTGTTCTGGATGGGGAATCAGTTATTTCCACTCAATAAAGAGACACAGCTGGGATGGGGAGATGGATATTTCTGGAGAAAAATGATGTCATGGTGTGCCAAGTTTGGAAGGAACTAAAAATAAACCTCCTAGGTGCTTCATTCCAGGGGGAGATAGAAGAGATGTAAATAAAACTTATTTCAGTCATGTCTGACTCTCTGTGACCCCATCTGGGGTTTTCGTGGCAGAGATACTGGAGCAGTTTACCATTGCCTTTTCCAGCTCATTTTAAAGATGAGGAAACTGAGGCAAACAGGGTGAAGTGACTTATTCAGGGTCACTCATCTAGTAAGTATCTGAGACCAGATTTGAACTCAGGAAGAGGGGGCACTGTATCCACTGTGCCACTTAGATGCTACTTTGTTGTTAAAGTTGCTGCTGCAGCACCCTGCTGTCCTAAACTAATGCTCATTCCCCTCTAATTTAGGTTTCTTCACTCCTTCCCCAGTTCTCTTCTCCTGCCTTGCCTACTCTATTAACCTCTTTCCTCTTCCCTCCTCCTGCCCAATTTGTTTTCATTAGATCCTCAAATCCTGGAGGTGGAGACAATGTTGAGGTGACCTCCTCCTCACCACTTTCTTTGGCAGCGCATTCCAGCGCTCCCTGCCTCCATTCATTTTGAGTCGGCAGCTCACGCTTAACTCTGTCCTCCAAGAACAACTTTGGTTCAATATTTTATGATGTTCCACTTGTCTACAGTAAGAAGCAATTCTCCTTCAGACATGTAGAGGCCAAACCTAGGAAGTGAAGAGGTTGAGATGGGCTCAGGATCTGGCACAGATATCAGCTGGCAAAACCAGGCTTGTGCCCAGGGAGGAGGGGTCCAGAACCACTCAGGACAGAGGCAATGGTGGGGAAGGATGAGCAAATGGGGGAATCTGGACCTTAAGAGGTCACTGATGGGGGACTCCTGGTGGGGAAATTCCTCCACCAATGTCCATCAGATGCGATGTCTGCAACACATAGGAAGAGACAGTTAGCTTTCAAGGCTGGCAACATGTGTTAGATGTAATAAGTGTTTTGGATACAAATACAAACAGAAAGAAATACAGTTCCTTCCCCGTAGGAGCTTCCATTCTAATGAGGGAAGAGGGTGCACAAAAGAGATGAAAATGGGGAATGGGATGAGAGTAGAAAGAGCGTGAAGTTAGCTACATGAGGAGAGTCAGGAGATAAGCCAGGAGGGGAGTGCAGGCTGGTTGGCCCAGGATATTCCCCAAAATTGAGGCTTCAGGAGGAACTCGGCACTGGGAAGAGGAGGCCAGCCAGCCAGGGATCCCAGTGTGACAAGATCTCAGATGGTCCAGCGTGAGGTGGTTGCAGGAGCTGAGGCAGTTCCAGGATGAGCTGGCGAATGAGACTGGATTTGAACGTCTAGACTGTCAGGATCAGGGCTGGGGGGAGATGCCAAGAATTTCACCGACCTTCCCAAGGTTTTGCGGCTGGTATGCGACCCAGGCATCACTGGGGTCTTTCTGACTCCAAGGACAACCAGGCTGTCTGTCCCTTGGACTTCCAGCTTAGAGAACCTGAGATTAGTGGCTTGTTGTAATGATGGTGACAGGATGTTTGTGTATGTATGTGTATGAGTATGCATATGTTTGTATACACAAACATCAAATGAAGGGGTAACAGTCTATATAGAGTGTTTTTACAGATGAGGAAGCTGGGGCCCAGCCAGGGTAAACAACTTGTCCAAAGTCACTCAGGTAGGAAGTAGTCTGGTCAGGATTGGTCTAGAGGTCCTCAGATTCAAAATCCAAATCCAGGGCTCTAAAGAGGCTGAAAGATGGCTGGCCGGGAATCCTGAAGAAGAAACTGCTATTGAGGTATGATGTGTACCCTAGCTCTTTTTTCTACTTCAATGTGCCCTGAGAGATAGAGGACAAAGGGTAAGGTTGGGAGTTGGAAGATGTGGTGTGGGTCCTGACCATGATTTTACTACCTCCGTGACCCTCCCCTCTCAGGATCTCAGTTTCTTTCCCTGTAAAATGAGAGGATTATAGTAGTTAGCTTCTAAGGTCCCTACAATCCAATGACCTCAATGACAAGCCAGATAAGGCTTGGGGTATGCAAGCCACGTCCTTCCCAGTCATGTATTCCGTGTCCCTGAGCTCACTTCAAAAGAAGATATTTCCAAACTCATCCCTGACCTTCACACCTACATCTTGGATCGATTCTGGAGGCCAGCAGGTTGTTCTAGATTTGGACGGTCATTCATAACTATTTCTCATGACACAACATACAGATTTTTGAGCTGTAAGAATAAGGAACAAATGACGACTCAAGTGGAAGAAAGCCCAATGTCATCAATTCCACTCTCCTTCGCTGACGGCTGACGCTGCTTGGTGTGTTATTACTTCCCTTTCTACAGCCACAATCTCAGCTAAAGGTAAGGCTCAGATGAAATATTACACCTGTCACCTTTCAGGCGATTAAGCAAATGTGTCTAAATAAAACATTGTTTTCACAAATAAAAAATAGGTGTCCATAGTTCTTCATCATATAGCAATGCTACTTCTGGGCTCCCCGATGTTTGTGTTTAATTAAGTCTACACTGGTGGATTCTGCTGATGCTTTGCCATAGTGCGGGGGTCACCCTGGGCTCTTTGAGGGGCAAATTCTGGCCAAAGCTGCTGAGCTACGGAGCCTCGAGGATGGACAGCGTACCTGTTGTCCAAGGACCGACCTTGGAAGGGAGTCTTGCCGTGGAAGGGAGAGGTACCATGGGAAGACTGCATCGGGGCTGGGGTTGGGCGATGTTTTGCCAGAACTTCTCACCAACAGTTATAATCAGGTATTTTTGTGCTGAGACAAGTGGCTCCACTGTCCCCTCAGCTATAGGTAGAGGAAGATCGCTTCAGTCCAAGAGATAGAGCAAGAGAAAACTTTTACTCAGCATGTTCCCGGTGTTGTTCTGTTTTAATTGCAAGCAAAAAGAAAACCAGTGCCCAACCGCAAGGAGTCTACATTCGAATGAGGGAAGACAACACAGGAGAGAGATCCCAAAGGAATGGGGAGGGACCTGTTTGGTGGGGGGCGTAAAAGTAGGTCCAGGGGAGCTGCCTGGGGACTCCCTCCCACAAAGGATCCAGCTGGTAACTGCTGGCTTGGAAGCGGGGGTCGGGAGGCAGGACAGAGGAATTTCTGGTGGGGAGGACGTGGAAAGTCTGGGGAGGAAGCAGCAGAGTCCGAAGAGCAGTCATTCGGGGGCTTCACTTTGAAGTACCTTATCCTGCTAACTAGGCACTGAGATCTGTTGCTTCTATACTCACAAAACCTGTGTCATGGGCCTTTATCACCCCAGAGTTCGAAACCCCCTCATATGAGTCTGGTGGTCATTGCTCAAGCCCACCTCCTAGGACAGGGAGGAACTGTGACCCGTGCCAGAGTACAGTCCCAGCGAAGGAGAGTAGCTGCACCTCCGTGAACCACCAGCATCAGCATTAGTTCTTTCAGCAAAGCTCAGGGTTTTGCTTTTAATTTTTAGAGTTAAATGGATTTGTTATCTACATCAAGGACCTGTTGGCAAGAAAGGAAGAGAAACTAGACCCCAAGCACAGTGACTCGTCCCTGCTGGTCACGGCCCAGGAAGAGACAATTTCTGACCTCCTGACAGCAGGACTATTGGAAGGCAGACTGGGGTAGCTCTGAGATTCTCCAAGGGTAGCTCAGGAGACCAGAGACTTAGAGTAGGGAATCCAGGGGACCTATGGGGCTGTGGGAGCAGGAAGAAGGAAGAGTCATACACCAAGTAAGCATCTCCAGATGAATGAATGAATAAAAAGAACATTTCTTAAATGCTTACTTCAAAGGTCAGGCAGGAAGCGAACCACTGGAGATTCCAGTACAAAGCAAGCAAGACATTTCCTGCCCTCAAGAAGCTAACAGGGGTCAGCTTGAATTTCAAAACAGACTACAGCTTTGACCAGTGTTGGGGTGTTGTATGGCCACAGGTTTTAGGATGTGTAAAGAAACAGTTTGTATTTAGACAGACTTTTTCCACAGACTAGTGGAAAGGAGTCACAGGATTACAGAATTATAGCCCTGGGAGGAGGCTTAGAGGTCATCTACTCCTGTCTGAAGGGGAATCCCCATGAGAAGACACCTGACATTCACCTCCCTCCCCCCAGGCTTTGCTTGAAGGCCCACAGTGGGGGAGCCCCTCCTTGGGTGCCATAATCCACCCTCGGGCTGTTAATTTTGGGAAGAAATTTTTGCTTATGTCAAGCTTCATCACTCTGCTCTGTACCTGTGACCTCTTGTCCCCTGTCCCACCCCATGAGGCCCAACAGAGCAAAATGGAATCCCTCTTTCTTGGTAATAGCCCCTCGGTCATTGAAAAAACTTCCTGAGGTCAATTTGTAGTCTTATCTCCATGGCACAATGACTTGCTCCTTCCAAAAATCCTCATTTGGCACAAGGTCCTTTCAGCATTCTGGTGACCCTCCTTTGGGCACCCCCCTGACCAAAGTGTGGTATCAGATCAGAACATAATTCTCCCTATGTCTTCTGACCTGGACAGAGTACAGTGGGAAAGTTGCCTGGAATCCCTGCCACTCCTTATGTAGCCCAAGATCCCATGACAAGTTCTGGTTGTCATGTCACCGTGCTAACTTGTATAGAATTTGTGGTCAACTCAAACCCCCAGATTCTTTTCAAACAAACTTCTGATTAACCACACCTTGCTCATCTTGTACTTGTAAGGTTAAGTTTTGAACCCAGGAAGAGATTTTACCTTCTTCCCTACCAACCTTCAACTGATTTGATTTGATCTAAAGTTCTACCATGTTGAGACCTTTCTGGATTCTGACTACATGATCCAACTGCACATTGAACAACTACACCACCCAGGGCTCTATCCAAGCCTACTTTAAGGGACACACATGAGCTTCTGGCCCTTCTTATGAACATCTGCCAAACTGATCTCAAACCACAAACAACTACTTGTTGGTTCCAGAGATTCAACCAGCTCCACATTAATTTAATTTTGTTTTCATCTAGCCTGTCTTTATGTATTTTCCATAAGAAATGCTGTTCTCTTGTCAATGGGATGTCTGCAGCTAGATAACATAGTGCATGGGGCTCTGGGCCTGCAGTGAGAAAGATGTGAGTTCAAATCCTGCTTTAGATACTTATTACTTGTGTTACCATGTACAAGTCATTTAACTTCTGCCTGCCTTAGTTTCCTGATCTACAAAATGGGTATTATAATAACATCTTCTTCCCAGAATAGTTGTGACAATCAAATGAGATAATTTTTTTTGTTTTTTGTTTTCCTGTTAAACCCATTTTCATGTTGCATAGAAGAATTATAATGGATGGAAGAAACCATGAGAAAAACAAAACAAAATGTAACAAAAGAGAAAATGGTTTGCTTCATTCTGCATAATTCTTTCTCCGTGGTTCTTTCTCTGCATATGGATGGCATTTTGCATTATGAATCCTTTGGGAATGTTTTAGGTCCTTGTCTTGCTGTGAAGGGCTGCGTCTATCAGAAACAGTTCTCGCACACTGTGGCTGTTACTGTGTATAATGTTCTCCTGGTTCTGCTCACCTCACTCATTTCTTAGAGCACGATAGTATTCCATTACATTCATATACCACAACTTGCTCATCCATTCCCCAATTGATACATCCCCTCAATTTCCAGTTCTTGGCCAACACAAAAAGAGATGCTATAACTATTTTTGTAGGCCTGGGCCCTTTTCCCATTTTTATGATCTCTTTGGGATACAACCCTAGAAGCGATATTGCTGGGTCAAAGGGTATGCACATTTTTGTAGCCCTTTGGGCATAGTTTCAAACTGCTCTTCAGAATGGTTGAATCAGCTCACAGTTCCACCAACAATGAATTAGAGTTCCAACTCTTCCACATCTCCAACATTTATCATTTTCTTGTTTTGTCATATTAGCCAATCTGCTAGGTGTAATGTGGTACCACAGAGTTGTTCTGATTTGCAAAATGAGATTATTTTTGTAAAGCATTTTACAAACCCTAATATACAATATAAATGTTAATATTATCTTTGTTGTTAATTATTCTGCATTCTCCATAGGCTGAGTTTACTCTCTAGAATAACCTTAGGACCTATGGTGCCTTTGGACTCAGGCTCACCTCAAGGCTCATAGATCATGAATCTCCCATGCCCTGGTGTATGTCAGATGCAGAACACATCAAACAGCCCAGTTCTGTACTGTCTGCCTTTTGTCATGACCAAACTGGAAGGAGTGCTGGTGGAAGACTGGAGAAGGGAGGGAGTGCTATTGGTGCTGCGGGTGGCCTTTTGGAAGACCATGGGTTGTTAAGCAGCTCTGACAAAAGAAAACAGAGTTAATGGACTGGCGGTTATGTTTTCCAATGAACATGTTGGGTTAGTAATTCTTAACATTTCTGTAGTACATCATATTTCCAAAAAGCTTCAAACATTATTAATTAATTCACTGAAAAGAGGGAGTAAGGTCAGTGTTCGCAGCAGTGTTATACAGATGGAGTGCCTTGGATTCAAAGAGAAAGGACTCTTTTTTCTTTCAAACTTTCTCTTTAAATTTTTAAATTCATTTTGCACATAAATGCAAAAAGACAAAAAAGACCATATATATACACACACATTCATATATATATATACACGACATAAAAAGAGGAATGAATATGAAACCATAAATTTCCATTCACAGTTTACATTTTTTTTTGACAACCATGTAATAAATACTACACAGTTTCAAAGTTAGCCTGCTTTTTGGTGCTTTCTTCTAAGTTTCTTTTGGTTCTCTGTTGTGTACTTTGCACTTTTTTCTCCTTCCCTCCCTTCTCCTAGAGAAGGCTACCGTTAGATACAAATATGTATGTATGTATGTGTGTGTATGTGCATGTGTGTGTGAATACACACATACTATCCATACTTCTACTTATCAGTTCTTTCTCTGAATGTGAATACCATTTTCCTTCATAGGTCCTTTGTACTTGATTTGAGTGTATATAATACTCAAAATGACTTAGATGTTCAGAGTAGTTTTTAAAACAATATGACTTACTATGTCCAATGCTTTTCTAGTTCTACTCATTTCACTCTTTATTATTTCATCCCAGTCTTTCCATGTTTTTTCCTAAAATCAATCAGTTCACCATTTCTTATAGAGTACAATAATATTCCATCACAATCATACACCACAATTTGTTCAGCCATTCCCCAGTTGATGGACATCCCCTCAGTTTCTAGTTCTTTGCCACTACAAAGAGAGCTACTATAACCATTTGAGAATATATCAGCTCTTTTCTTTTTTTGCTAATCACCTTGGGAAACATCTAATCCTGCTATTGCTGGGTCAAATGGTAGACACAGTTCTACAATTCTTTGGGCATAACTCGAATTTTCTCTCCAAAGTAGTTAGACCAGTTCACAGTTCTATCAACAGTGAATTACTGTCCCAATTTTTCCACATCCTCTCCAATACTTGTCATTTTTCCCTTCCATCATTTTAGCCACGCTGATAGGGATAAGATGATATCTCAAAGTTGTTTTACTTTGCATTTCTCTGATCAATGGTGACTTAAAGCATTTTTCATATTGTTGCTGTTCTAGAGGACTTGGGAACTCCAAAGTGCAAGGGTAAAGGGTGTGGGTCTGCTTTGAAAGAATTTGAACACTCAAGCCTTCTTTCAGGTGAGATTCTTAGTGAGTCTGTGGAATTTGTGACACCAATATAAGCACACTAGATTTTAAGAATCTGAGCAATTTAATGGGGGCTAAGGGTGCTATTTTATACAGATAGACTGTGGGAATATCTGGATGGGATTAAGGAGTTCCAAGTAAATTAAGTATTCATGGTGGGTTAGGGTGGGCCAGATATCTCTGGCAAATGCCAGGGACTGGACCATGTGGGAAAATCCAAGGCCTTTTAGGGGTCCAGATCCCAAAGACATGGTCTTTTTCTTTTAGGGGTTCAGATCCCATCCCCATCAATTTGACTTTATATGGCTTTGATTTATTCATCAAAAGTCTGCCCCACATGCTTTGTCCATTTATCAATTGGGGAATAACTCATATTCTTATAAATTTGACCAATTTATTTATATAGTTGAAATACAAGACCTTCATTTGAGAAGCTATTTATAAGATTGTCTCCCAATTTTAAACTTTTTAATGCCCTAATGTATGGTCAATTTTTGTAAAAGTACCATATTTAGCTGAGGAAAAGGTATATTCTTTTCTATTCCTATTCAATTTTATCCATCATCTAGCCTATCTAAGATTGTATTCACCTCCTTAACTTCTTTCTCATTAATTTTTTGGTTAGATTTATCTAATTCGGAGAGGGGAAAGTTAAAGTCCTCCACTATTATGTATTACTATTTATTTCCACCTATAATTCCTTTAAATTTTCCTTTAAATTTTAGATGCTATTGCATTTGGTGTATATAGGTTTACTACTGTTATTGCTTCATTTTCTATGGTACTTTTTATCATAATGTAGTTTCCTTGTTCATCTCTTTTAATTAAATCTATTTTGGTTTTAATGTTGTCTGAGATCATGATTGCTCTCCCTGCTTTTTTTTTTTTTTCACCTCAACTGAAGCATAATAAATTCTATGCTGGGCAGCTAGGTGGCACAGTGGATAGAACACCAGTGCAGGAGTCAGGAGGGCCTAAGTTCAAATCTCACCTCAGACACTTGACACTCACTAGTTGTGTGACCTTGGGGAAGTCACTTAACCCCAATTGCCTCATCTTGGGTCATCTCCAGTCATCCTGATGAATATCTGGTCACTGGATTCAGATGGTTCTAGAGGAGAAGTGAGGCTGGTGACCTGCACAGCCCTCCCTCACACAAAGTCAAGTACAAATCATGTCATTATTTTTCTGATGGCATGATCTTCTTCAGCAATGAAGGATGAACACACACACACACACACACACACACACAAAATTCTATGCTAGGCCTTTATTTTAACTCTGTGTATGTCTCTAATTTTTAATGTGTTTCTTGTAAACAACATTGTCAGATCCTTATTTGTAATTCTTTCTATTATCTATTTCAGTTTTATGAGTGAGTTCATCCTGTTTATATTCAAAGTTATAATTACTAGTTGTGTATTTTTCCTCTCTATTATCCTTCTCACCCTCTCTTTTTTTATCCTATCCTTTTCACAGTCCGATTTGCTTCTAACTACTACCTCCCTAATCCACACCTTTTAAAGAATTCCTCCCTTACATATCCTGCCCCATCGTCTTCTTAATCTACACACTCTTCCAAAAGTGCCTTCCTTATTCTGTTCCCCGAGCATCCTATTCCTTTGTAAATCGAGAAGACTTTTAAACTTTTCTAGATATATGTTATTCCTTCTTAATTCCAATTCTGATGAGAATAAGGTTCCTGCACTACCAACCCTCTATCCCCATTCATGCCTTCTTTATGTAAGTGCTCCATTTACCTCTCCTTACGCAGTTTTATTTTTTAGATTCACCCCAACAGTACTAAATTCAACCCCAAGCCTTTCATCTATATATGCTGTTTCAAACTACCCACATTCTTAAGAGTACAGATAGCATTTTACAGTACAGATAAGTAAAAGTTTGACCTTATTGAGTTCCTTATAATTGGTCTTTAAAGTTTACTTGGTGTTTCTCCTGGATCTTTTATGTCAATTTTTCCATTGAGTTCTGGTCTTTTTGTCAGAAACCCCTGAAAGTCTTTCAGTTCCTTGTGTCTCCATTTTTTTCCATTCAGGACTATTCGCAGCTTTGCTGGGTAAATTATTCTTGCTTGCAAACCCAGCTTCTTTGCTTTTTGCAATATAATGTTCAATCTCTTTGGACTTGTGGAAACTGTTAGATCTGGTGTTATCCTGACTGTAGCTCCACAGTATTAATTTTTTTCTTCTTTCTTGTGGGTATTTTCTCCTTAACCTGGGAGCTTAAAAACTTGGTTATAATATGCCTGTGAGTTTTCAGCTTGTGATCTCTTTCAGGTGGTGATTATTGGATTTTTTCCTATTTCTATTTCACCTTCTTGTTCTAGAACTTCAGGGAAATTTTCCTTAATGTTTTTTTTGTAATATTGTATCTAGACTTTTAAAAAATCATAACTTTGAGGTAGTCCAACAATTCTTACCTTTCCTCTCCTTGATCTGTTTTTTAGATCAGTTATTTTTCTAATGAGATGTTTCTCGTTATCTTTTATTTTTCCATTATTTTGATTTTATTTTATTGTTTCTTGATATTTTCTGATGTTATTAGCTTCCCCTTACTCAATTATAGCTTTTAAGAAATTATTTTCTTTCTTAAGTTTCTGGATCTCTTCCAATTGGTTGACTTTATTTTCATAATTTTCTTTATTTTCTTGGATTTCTCTTATTTTTTTTCCTAAATTTTTCCTCAAACTCTCTTATTTGATTTCTAAAGCCCTTTTAAATTTCTTTCAATAACTTTTTTGAGGCTGGCTTTTAAATTAGGAGTGGCTTTTTTAACTTCACTATCTTCTTCTGACTACGAAACAAAATCATCTCTATCCCCACAGTAGCTATCTATGGTTGGATCTTTTTCATTTGCTTACTAATTTTTTTTTTAAATTTTTAAGTGATTGTTACTATAGTCAGATTCTAGTCCCTGAGGTGTAGCAGGGTGAAGCCTAAGGTTTTAAGTTTCTTATGCTGTTGTTTTCTAAGGACTGTCTGGGCACACTGGCACTCCTCTCTACCACTGAGCTATGACTAGGGCCTCCAGTCATGCAGTTACCACAAATACTCTTGCCTTCTTGCACATCCTCCTATGTCTGTAAACTTCAGCTCTTCCCTCTGTCCCGGAATTGAAACCATGAACTTCATTCTCCTGCAAGTGCCCACAGCCAGCTTGGCCCTCACCCCTCTGCGTCACACTCACTGAACATGAGCTCAGCCACATCCTCAGACCCTTTCTGGTCAGCACAACTGAGCCTGGTGTTTCACAACAGCTTCCCCCACTCAGTTGTACAACCCCTCCCACGCTGAGGTGAAAGTTCATGAAGCCCTCAGGGCTTATTGTTTGTTGATTCATCGAGACTGCTTAGAGGTGTTTGCACTCCACTACAACTAAACCTTCACCCTTGGAGGTGCAAATCTCAGCTTCTGGAGGCTGAGTATTTTCTGAGGTCCTCTCAAGTTTTCTTAGGACAATTGCTTTACCCTGACTTTTAATTACTTCTGCTGCTCAAAGTTCACTTTGAGGTGATGTTTTATCTTGTTTGTAGCAGAACTTTAGAGAGCCTTGTATTTCCTGTCTTATTCTGCCATCTTCCCAGAATCCTCCAGAAATGATTCTCTTAGATCTGTCTGCATAAGGAAGGCTTGTTTTAGATTGTAAACTTCCTGAAGGGTAGGCACTCTGGATGGTCACCCAGAAATATAGACATGATACTGCAGAGTAGCTGTGATCTCACTGATTCACACATTCCAAATAGCACTGAAAACCAATCAGTCTATGCCCTCTAATCTTGGGTGACCCTTGTGTGTATCTTCTTCCAATGTTTCATGGGGCCTACCCTCTATCCTAGAGATCTTCTTTTATCTAGCTAACTTGCCACTGTGTGACCCTCTGGAGAACTGCATAGCTACCTAGATTTTGTCCACCATTCTTATCATGTGCCTGGCTAACCTCCTTGCTAGGCACTAAGAATTCTTAAAGGATGCTTCATGAACTTAGCCTACTGGCCATGAACACGATGTTCATGGAACCAGCCATATGTCTCTCCATTTGCTACTTTCTTTCCTTGGATGCTGTTGGTATCCTATGGCTCAAGGCCATATAATAATCCTGGAAGAAAATTGTTGACTAATAGATTGTCTTTTGTTTCAGGGAGGAACTTGGGAGTCATTATAAAGCCCTTCCCAGGTTCCCAAATGGAGACTATAGTGTTCTACTCCTGTTGAATTCTGGACCCAGATCTTTGTAAATCTTCAGTATTTCTTCAAGATAAAATTTGTAAATCTTCAATATCTCTTCAAGATAAAATTACCAAGATAAAAAAAGTGCTATCCATTCAGTTGAATATTGAAGTCTGGACCATAGACATCTTTCATCCAATTGATTTTCTATATGTCAATAGTAGAACCAAATTCTTTATGAATATGGGCAGCTAGATGGCAAAGTAGATAGAGTGCCTGGCCTGAAGTCAGGAAGTCTCATCTTCCTGAATTCAAATCTGGACTCAGTTACTAGCTGTATGACCCTGGGCAAGTCATTTAACTCTGTTTCAGTTTGATCATCTAAAATCAACTGAAGAAGAAAATGGAAAACCACTACAGTATCTCTGTCAAGAAAACCCCAAATGGTATCACAAAGTTTTGGACATGACTGAAAAAACAACTCATTAACAACACCAACAACTTTATAAGTATATGTTAACAGTGAACTCTCCATTGTCAAAGCTGATGGCTATTTCTTAATCCTCGTACTTCTCAATTTCTATGCAGTAACTGATACTGTTGACCAATCTCTCCTCATTGATACTCTCCAGTGCCCAGGACAATAATGAGCACACAGTAGGTCCCAAATCAATGCTTTTTCAATTGAATTGACTATGTATCTGCTAAAGCTAAAATATCAAGAAAAGTTGCATGAGGAATGAATTTTTGATAAGTCTTGCTCCTGAGTGGAGCAAAGAGCCTGACTAAGCCTGAGAGAAGGAGGAGATGGGGTATTCTCATGGAGGTTGCAGAGGGAGAGGGATAAATCTGAAAAAAAGCTGAGATGGAGACAAAGTTGAGCCTAAGGATAACTAAGGGTTCAAGACAGAATTTTTTGGAAAACATGTTAGTGTTTTCCCCTCCTAACATATACTAGTACATATATCTGCTTTGTATGCATTTTGAATATGCTTATATACATATGTTATCTCTTCTAGTAGACTATAAACATTTAGAAATCAGGGACTGATTTTACTTTTGATTTTGTGTTTTTCAGTGCCTTCCACAGAGTCCAGTATATGCTAGTCACATTGTCAATTGTTGATTTATTTGAAAGGCCAGCTAAGTGAATATCAGGTTAACTGGGTATCTGGAGAGCTAGTGTCATGTCTGAACTGCTGGCATGCAAGGCTACTGCCAAGGTGGGCAGGAGATGACCCTCAAAGGGCTTCCCTAGTGCTGGAGACCAGAGAATAGAGGGGAGACATGATGCTAAGAGGATCAGGAAGATTAGATCAACAATGAAATTAGAGTCCCAGGGAAAGAGCTGTGCTCCTTTCTGGTCAATGAGATAAGTACCTAGACAATGATTTGAATGTGATTACTGACACTGCTCCACAAGGTGTCACTCATTCAGTTCATTTTTTTCATATTGTTTATGGAGGATAAATTACTTCTACTTTGATGTTACGAGGAGACTCACTAGTTCATGCCTCTTTAATGCTGTAATAATATTATTGGAACCTAACTTTATAACTAAAGATTGTTTGAAACCAGAATGCCACCCTGAACTCAGTAACTCTTTAGGAATGCAGAAGATGGCTACAAGGATTTTGGGTTCTTTCAGGTCCCAAATCTTCCCAAATATTTTTGGTTTGGGTCTCCAAGTGTAGGTCTTGTTTTGGATCCACTTAAGCATGCGTTTTGAGTTTCCTTGTGCTTTAGTTTTGCCCAAATTTTATTGAATGTTTTTATTTACTGATATCCATCTCAATCTACTTTGCTTTCAAATTGCCCTCTTGGCAAAATTGCTTAACTGCATATGTATAATCCATATGTGGTTACTCTTATCAAAATCCTATATTGATGAAAATCTTCCAGAGTCTGGATGAGAGGGAGCCACACCCTCTGTTCTGGCTCATTATCCTCTACCAAATAGCCTAACACATTTCTTTTCAAAATTGCTTCAGATTTTGGGATTTGTTCTCATGAACAACAACTGGGACACAGGTCTTCTTCAAGTCCATTTTCATTTTCATGCTCTTAAATACGTGTTTCTTCTCCTAGAGCCCACATCTCATCACTAGCTAGGAGAGGCCCTTGTAACTTAGAGCATGAAGCTGGTGGAAAGTTCCTTCCTTAGAATAAACTCACATATTTCTGCTGGAGGAATATAGGAATTAGAGAAAAGAGTCTATGTCCCAGAGGTCTCTGTAGCTTTTCATTCTGATCACAGGGAGCAGACATTTTCCACAGACAGTTGATTCCACAGCAGAGAACAGACTAGACTGTATGAGCTTTTTTTTTTTTTTTTTTTTTTTTGGTCTCATGGGGTCCAAGGAAAGCCAGGGAGTTCAACAAGACCCTTCCTGATTCTAGTATGACTGAAACAAAGCAGACAGGGAAGTGGGATTGGTGGAAACTGTTGATCCTCTTGTTTCAGAAGCCTCTTTGGAGTCATGTTCACTCACAGAACGGAAGGGAAAGGCAGAGAACCTTGTACAGATCAAATATTTCTCAGCAGCCATGAAGGCTTGCAGCAAAACTGTTCCTTGAGACCTTACCCACAAATAGTTTCATCCTTTCCTGGCAAGGGCAGCTGCCAAGGGAAGGATGCCAGGGACATGTTGGTGAATTGCCCACTTCCTTGTCTGCTCTTTCAGGTGGGTCAACAGCAGCTCTTCTGGTCTGAAGTCTTATGGTCTGACATTCATTTGTGGGTCATGCTTGTTAGGAGTGTGTTGAGCCCTGCCTGATATGTGGGGAAATGCTGAGAAACATCTTGCAGATAATGCTCAGTGAGCAAGATCAATATTTTCTATTTTCTTTAAGACCAACTTGTGTTTTGTTATTTCTGGGGTTATTCCCTTGAGAAAAACCCTGGAACATCTCTTGGTTAGGATTTAATAAACTATGAGTAGAAGAATGTGTGACCCAATCCATGTATATTTTCTCTGGGTTTTAGGGAGGGGTTACTTATTTCTTTTTGAAATTAAACACTTCACTTGGGATTGATTTAATTTATTCAATGGCATCATTTAGTAAATTCTGGTTTAATAGTCAATGATCATTTTTTATCCCCTGAAGAAAGTCACTGCCTCCAGAGGGAAAATTGATCTAAGTGGCAATTTCAGACTTACAGAACCTATGGACTAGGTCTCCTGTGTGCATGGGCAGGGCAGGAAGTGCATTTGTGAAGGAAAGGATTATTTGAGGAGTTATCTCCAGAGTCTACATGTGAAAAGCAGAGGACCAGGATGCTTGTCACCATGGGAACCTTCAGACTAACTGGCCCACAAGATAAAAGCAGCTGGGATTTGGGGACTTGGCTGATTTTTTAAAATTTTTATTTATTTTTCATATTTTCTTTTTCATGTTTATTTATTTTTAGTTTACAACATTCATTTCCATAAGATTTTGAGTTCCAAATTTTTCCCCATCTCTCCCTTCCCTCCACCCCAAAATGCCATGCATTCTGATTAACTCTTCCCCCAATCTGCCCTCCCTTCTATCACACCCCTTGCTTCCCTTATTCCCATCTTCTCTCTTTTCTTGTAGGACAAGATAGATTTCTATACTCCATTACCTGTATTTCTTATTTCCCAGTAGCATGCAAAAACAATTCTCAACATTCGTTCCTAAAACTTTGAGTTCCAGCTTCTCTCCCTTCCTCCACACTCATCCCCACTGAGAAGGCAAGCAATTCTATATAGGCTATATATATGTGTAGTTTTGCTAAAGACTTCCATAATAGTCATGTTGTGTAAGACTAACTATATTTCCCTCCACCCCATCCTGCTCCCTGTTTATTCTATTCTCTTTTTTGATTTTGTCCCTCTTCAAAAGTGTTTACTTCTAATTACTCTCTCCTCCCATTTGCCCTCCCTTTTATCATCCCCCCACCCCACTTATCCCCTTCTCCCTTACTTTCCTGTAGTGTAAGATAGATTTTCATACCAAATTGAAGGTGCATGTTATTCCCTCCTTAAGCCAAATGTGATGAGAGTAAGCTTCACTTTTCCCCTCTCACCTCCCCCTTTTCCTCCTCCATTGAAAAAGTTTTTTCTTGCCTCTTTTATGAGAGACAATTTGCCCCATTTCATTTCTCCCTTTCTCCTCCCAATATGTTCCTTTCTGACTCCTTAATTTTATTTTTTTAGTTATCATCCCTTCCTATTCAACTTACCTTGTGCTCTTCCTAATCCTTCCAACTACCCAAATACTTGGAAAAATTTCAAGAGTTACAAATTTTATCTTTCCATGTAGGAATGTAAACAGTTCAACCTCAGTAAGTTCCTTATGATTTCTCTTTCCTGTTTACCTTTTCATGCTTCTCTTTATTCTTGTGCTTGGAAGACAAATTTTCTATTCAGCTCTAGTTGTTTCATCAAGAATGATTAAAAGTCCTCTATTTCATTGAATTACCATTTTTCCCCCTAAAGTATTATAGTATTATACTCAGTTTTGCTGGGTAGGTGATTCTTGGTTTTAATCCTAGTTCCTTTGATTTCTGGAATATCATATTCCAAGTCCTTTCATCCCTTAGTGTAGAAGATGCTAGATCTTGTGTTATTCTGATTGTAATTCCACAATACTTGAATTGTTTCTTTCTAGCTGCTTGCAATAATTTCTCCTTGACCTGGGGACTCTGGAATTTGGCTACAATATCCCTAGGAGTTTCTTTTTTTCGATCTCTTTCAGGAGGTGATTGGTAGATTCTTTCAATATTTATTTTACCCTCTGGCTCTAGAATATCAGGGCAGTTTTCCTTGATAATTTCATGAAAGACGATGTCTGGGTTCTTTTTTGATCATGGCTTTCAGTTAGTACCATAATTTTAAAATTGTCTCTCCTGGATCTATTTTCCAGGTCAGTTGTTTTTCCAATGAGATATTTCACATTATCTTCTATTTTTTCATTCTTTTGATTTTGTTTTGTAATTTCTTGGTTTCTCATAAAGTCATTAGATTCTATCTGCTCCATTCTAATTATTAAAGAACTATTTTCTTCAATGACCTTTTGAACCTCCTTTTCCATTTGACTGATTCTGTTTTTTAAAGCATTCTTCTCCTCATTGGCTTTTTGGACCTCTTTGCCAGTTGAGTTAGCCTATTTTTAAAGGTGTTATTTTCTTCAGCATTTTTTTGGGTTCTCCTTTAGGAATCTGTTGACTCACTTTTCATGCTTTTCTTGCATCACTCTCATTTTTCTTCCCAATTTTTTCTCCACTTTTCTTACTTGAAATTACTTTCAAAATCCTCTTTGAGGTCTTCCATGGTCTATCACCATTGCATATTTATTTTTGAGGTTTTGGATGCAGAAACCTTGACTTTTATGTCTTCCTCTCATGGTATGCATTGTTCTTCCTCATCTGAAAGGATGGAAGAAAATACCTATTCACCAAGAAAGCAGCCTTCTATCATCTTATTTTTCTCCCCTTTTTTGGGCATTTTCTCAGCCAATTACTTGCCTTTTGAGTCTTTTGTCAAGAGAAAGGTATACTCTGGGGATCTGTAAGTTCTCAGTTCCTCCAAGTGGCACAATAAAGGACAGAAGTTACTCCTCTCCTGACCTGTACTTTAGTCTGGGAGCAACCACAAGCACTCTTCTGCTCAGAATCTGTGAGTAATATTCCCTCTCCAGAGCCTGCACCAGCTCCACATCAGCCAGTGCTCCTTCTCATCCCAGAGCTGCCACTCAGGGCTAATACTCAGATCAGCTGTTCAATTCCCCAGTGTCTTTAAGCTGAGGGCTCCCAAAATAGATGCTGCAGCTACAGTGGCTGCTGCTGGCAGGACCAGACCATGTTCCCTTCTCATCCAGGTGAAAAAGCTTTCACACTGACTTTTGAAGCTGTCTTTGGCATTTGTGAGTTCAGTAATCTGGTAACTGCTGCTGCTGTTGGTGGTGCCCTGCAGCCTGCTCTGGTCCTGTTCCTGCTGTATTGTGCAGCCTACGCTGGGCTGTGCTCCACTCTGAGCCCAGTGTGATAGACCTTTTCTGTCTGCCTTGCAGGCTGTCATGCTAGAAATCTTTCATTCTGTAGTTTTGTGACATACTGCTCTAGAACTTGTTTAGTCATTTTTTTTACAGGTATTTTGTGGGCTATGGTGGGGGGAGCTTTTACAGGTCTGTTTTTTTACTCTGCCATCTTGGCTTCACCCCAGTGTGGTTGATTTTACCATCATGAGATCATTTGGGCCAAATGTTAAGTTGGCAGTGATTTATTTTTTGAATTCTTCTGCTGACTTGTATCTAGTTAGGGCCTCAATTTTCATTTTGTATTTCTCTGTGGTCTCAGAGAAAAATCACAATGGCCAAGGAATGGAGAAATGCAAACATGACATCAGGTAACCAATGACACCCTGTAGAGAAGTATCATGACAGACTATAGTACACATGTGACCATGAAGGCTGGTAATGGAGGAATGCTGGCTTTGGAATCAGAGAATCTAGGTCTGAATCTCTGCTGTGTCTCTCACCTTGGATGAGACTTTTTCTTCTCATGTGGCCTCAGTTTCTTCATCTATTAAGGTGAAAGACTTTAAGATAATGGTCTCTAAGGCTGCCTTCAGCTCCAAATTTATGAACCTGTGAGGTGAGGTAGTGAGACTGAGGTATACCTGAAAGACACGCAAGGGCTCTTTCTTCATTGCCGCAAGGTTAAATCAGAAGCAAAGGAAGGTCTCCAGCAAGTCAGCTCAAATTGTTGTTGAAGATTTCTGGAAGTGAATCATATAGGCAAAGTGCTGTGGCCAGGTACTGCCTGCATCATTAGAGGAAAAGGACACCTGGAGGCAGAGAAATAGAAGCTGGGAGGTGGGTCAAATGAGCCCCAGGTGCTCAGAAATCCACTGTCCCATTAGGGAGAAGCTTCACTTTAAGCCACTTAGAACTGATGACTGGTTTCCACACCTGCTTCTAAAGTGGCTTCTTTGTGAGTCTGGGACCAGACTGAACTTAATAAAGCTTTATTGGAACCCAGAGGTTTCACAAACTCACACCCAACGAAGTAGCGAAGATGACAAAACTTGGGAATAATTAATGGTGGATTTGGGGAAGCTAGGAATGCTAGGATATTTTGGTGAAATTGTGAATTCATATAACCATTCTCCAAAGTGATTTGGAGTTGGGCAAGTAAGTAATTAAAATATCTCTGCCCTTCAATCCAGAAATTCCAGTCTTAGACTCAAAGCCCTAAGGAGATCATTCATTTAAAAAAAAAAGACCCCATAGACACCAAAATAATTATACTAGAACTTTTGGTGACAGCAGAGAATTGAAAACAAAGTGAATGCCCATTAATTGAAGGAATGGCTAAACTAATCACTGTAATAGAATACTACTGTGCTGAAAGAAACTAAAAACTATGATGAATACAGGGAAGCCTGGAAAGATTTTCCTGGAAGTCAGCAGAATCAGAAAAAAACCCATATACATAGTGACTATAATAATGTAGATAGAAAGTGATGAAGTTTGGAAGCGGGGATTCAGGAACTGCCCCCCAAAGACAGGAGTACAGGGGATGGTAATTTGGAATGAATTCTCAGACTCGAGCATTCTTGAAATCAAGGTGGTAAAATTTTATTGTTACACTTTTCAGAGGGCAAGAGTTCTTAGGGAATCTATGATTTGAAAGGGGTACAGGTAAAGTTTATATTGGTTAAACTATAGTAAAACATATGCCACATATGTTAACTAGGTGATTCAGGGTGGGGTTAGAGAATGGTTACAGAGTGGTTAGTTCTTAAAGGAACATGCACTTCTACTGTCTACTGCATAGGTATTTTACCCTGAGTTCACTTGGAAATAGCCCAAATGGGGACCTCATGGAAGTGTGGTTTTAGACTTGAAATGTCACTAAGTCAGCTAACAGTCAGGGCTGGCTGAGAAATACCCAGGCTACACCCATCAATATATTGTGAGAGAATATAAACATAAGGGAGTATACGTATGCCTAAGTCTAGGATATATATGATTGGTCAGTGAGTAGTAAATGTCTTTATGACCCAGTACTCAGCTCGTTCAACCAGTATACAGTTGGTTCAGACTAATAAGGTCTATAGGTGCAACTGGCTGCTGTATCAGGAAGAGAGATAAATGTTTTTGCTGGGGCATGCTGTCCTGGGGCTGGCAAGAAACTGCTAGGGACAGGCTAGGGAGAAATGTTATTTTTAGAGAGAAATGTGATTTTAGAATTGGGATCTAAGCATAGGTACCCAAGTACCCCATCAGAAAGAATGGCCACAAAACAATTAAAAGTGAATTTTGCAAAAATTACAAAGAAGAGACCTGCAAAGCCCCATCCCCCCTCCTTTGCTGAGGGAGGAGTCTACACATCTGAAACTCTAACTATGGTTTCAGATCTTTTCAACGTATTGATTAATTTTGCTGATTGTTCCCTCCCATTCTTTCTCTTGTTTTTAAAAAAATTCTTTGTTATATGAGATGGGCAGGGGATACAGAGGTCTATTAAGGTAATATACAAACAAAATATATCAATAAGTATATTTAAAAATCAATACTCATTGAATTGGATTGAATTTATTGATTAGGGCTTAATTTAAAATCACTAGATGCCTCATCCTAGGCAAGCCCTTACCTTCTCTGAGACTCAGTTCGTCACTGGTAAAATAGGAGCGATAAGTTTGCATTAGCCCCCTCCCCTCCCAGAGCTGTTGTGGGAAAAGGCTCTGAAAAACAAACAAATAAACAAAAAACCTCAAAAATCTTAAGGTTGGAGAAGGTACCAGGCAAGAAGCTCAGCTCTCTCCCCTTGTACTGAGGGGGAGGGGCCAAAGAGGGGATGGAAACCCTGATGTGTATCCTACACAGACTTCTGCCCCATTAGTGTGTATGTTCTTGGCCCAAAGGACTCTGAAAATTTTCATCTTTAAGCTTCATGTGTGATACTTTTAATTTTTTTTTGTGTGTGTATGTCATCCCGCAATCCCCTTCTCTCTGCATTAAACCCAGAAACAGCAGAACTTGTTCGATGAGACCTTTAATTACCCTTGGAGTGATTGGTCTAATTTCCCAAACAGGGAAAACAACAATGACAGCAGGTGACTGTAGAATACTCTTGACCCATACTATGATAAGGGTGGGGACTGGTCCATCAATGCACTGTCTGAGATTGATTCCATCCGTTGCTCATAGCCTGGGGGTTGGGGGATGAACCAAAGGAGCAGCACAGGCTGAATCATCTTTGGGAAAGTGAAGAGTTCTTTTAGTGGCTCCAAAACAAATGTCCTTAACAGCAGCAGCAGTGACAATAGTCTTCTAGGGCTGGTCTGTGCCCCTCCTATTCACCCCCTTCTGAACTCCTTTTCACTGGTAAGGGCACCCAGGCTCCTACCCTTGGTCCCTCTCTCTCTCCCCCACAGAGACCCTGCAAGGGACTCTGGCAATTTCAACCTAATATACGTAGGGGAAGTTTTGGTGCTGGGTTTTCTAACTTAAACGTGGCTGGGTCCTTGGAGTGTCTAAAATGCCCTCCCAGCTGCCTGCCCAATAGAATCCCTCCCTGTCCTCATGAACAGCCAGCGTAGTGCAATGGAAAGGATGGAATTTGGAGTCAGAAGTCACAGGTTTGAATTTTGGCTGAGCTCCTTACTACTTGTGTGACCCTGGGTAAGTCATTTAGCCTTTTTTGCTTAAGGAAGCCTAGGGCTTGGACTTGATCTTCTCAATGGTCCTTTCTGTCTCCACAAGGACAGTGTCTGGAATGGGTTTTGCCACCCCCGTGCCCCCAACTCTACCTTACTCCTTCCCTCATGGGCCACTTGTAGGTGCCTTACTTTGCATATCTGTTGCATTTATTTGTATGTAAGTTGTATATCTCTGGTAGAGAATGTGTCTGCTTGTTTGTCAATCCCCTGTTTGTCAATCCTCCAACAGTCCTGGCACACAGGCAGCACTTCCTGGCACACAAGTAGCACTGAATTCATATCTCCTGGATTGAACTGATGGAATTTTTGCCTGTGAGACTGAACAACAAAGGAGACAGAAGCATCTTTCCTCGTTGGGATGGGGCTGTCCTTTGGGTTGTGTGGAGGGGACAGAGACAGGGCTGACTCCTTTTGGGAGCTCATCACTATTTTGCTATCTGCTCCAGGGCTGGTGACTGTGTCTTTCCCTTCCCAGAAATTTGGGGCCTTCCTGCTTGTGGCCTCCTAGAACTCTTGAGAGCACTGTTGTGAAATTTCATTTAGTTTCAGATATCTACACAAATAATTTAATTTCAGCTGCTTTCATCATGGAAACCTGCTCATTACTGTGAAATTTACCGAGATGAATCTACCTCCTTGGAATGCTGATCAACACAGTGGCCAGAGCCTTTAGACTGAAGAGTTCTAAAATTTCAGGCAGTGACAAACAAACTGTCCCCAGGTGATTCTTAGTGTTCTGCATGTTAATGTTGATTACTCAAAAACAAGAAAAGAGAAAAAAAAAAGAAAAAGAGAAACTTCTTTTTTCTGGAGGGGGGCCAAACCTTTTGGATAAGTCAAACTCGTGGAGTCAGCTTAGCTTCTGTAGCTCCATCAGATATAAAGTTAGAGATTCCTACCATTGGTGACATATGAGGTGGGTGGTTATGGGTTCAGCCAAAGATTTGTCAAGGAATCAGACCCTGGTGAGGGACTGAAGGAAGCAGAGATTGAGAAGAAAAGGAGACACTGATGTTGGTGGTGGAGTTGGTGTTGGAACAGTGTCAGGGAGAAGGGCAATAAAGAAAAGGAGACAACAGGGTGAGGCTAGTATGGTGACAGGGAGTCTTTTCATTATCTTGACCTAACACCATTTTGGAATGAATCTATTGAAGAAAAGGATGGAGGCACATTTTTAGTGGATTGATTTATTATTGACTGACCTATCCAAAGCTGGGGTGGTCCCAGTGCTCCTGGGGAAGAATGGACAGAGGACATGGAATTGATGGGCAGAGTGGCAATGATAGATCTGGTCTGAGGACTGAGGAATGGGCATGGGGGAAGTAGCTCTAACTACCAAGAGACTCCCCCAAATCCCATCACATCCATTCACATCTATCCCATATGAATGAGATACCAGAAGGAAAGGGATCTCCTGTGACTGATGCCAAGAATGAAGATGAAGTTGAATTGGAATAGGAACTTTGGAGCAATGGAAGGGGATTCAGAAGTAGAACTACATGAAAGTAGGATGGAATCTGTGAGTAAAGGGAGAGCACTGATGGGCACAGGAAGGCAGGGAATTGACAGAGAGGAGACAGAGAGAGGGAGGGAATGGTGGAGCTTTAGGGCAGCCAAGGAGAAGTTGGGGGTTTGATCTCCTTTTGAATATGTCTATATCTTCATATTTATATACTTTATGGGTTGTAAACCACTTTAGAATGTTGACTTATTTGATCTCCACAACAACCCTGGAAGATAGGTTCTATTACTATTCCCAGTTTTTAGATGATGAAACTGGGGCTCAGAGAAGATGACTTGCTTGGGGTCACACAGCTAAGCAAATATCTGAGGCAGGATTAAAAGGTCTTCCTGACCCTAAGTCCAATATACCACCTAGTTGCCTAAAATATTTGTCTAAATAATCAGTCATTACATAGCTCAACCATAAGTCTGATACATACAAGTGTGACTCCTTCTTACAATGGTTGGCACTTGACCATAGCTGTTCTGAATTTTCTAATGAAGATAATTGGGGCTTCCAGTCACCTAGCTGCTGTGAAGAAAAGACTTGATTCAATTTTTTTCAGAGGTTTATTATGATCTGGTCAGTGTCTCCCCAAGACAGATAGTGATCCTGCTGGAACTAGGTGACCTTTGTGAGTTGTGTCTGAGAAATCCATTACTTGTGGCCATGCCTGGGATGAAACTCTCCCACTTAAATGGTAGACAGTACATCAAGGTTTTCTTGTGGGTGGGACCTGCCCCAGCTAACTGAGCATTATCATAATCCACTGAGAATCCAGTGTCACCACCAGCCTCAGGGGCCCCAAAGAAAGACTTCAGTGGAGAAGATTTGTCTTGAAAACGCACATCACATGTCTGAGCTGTGCTTCCCCTCCTCTCTGATTTATGGGGTGGATTGTTTGTTAAATCCCAAGGACTATTTTCCTTGAAAATGACCTTTTCCATTTAGAAAAAGGAGAGAGAGGAAAGTGACTCTCTCTTGCAAGGACCTTAGCATGGTTTTTATGTGAAATGATGAACAGGCTTCAGGTGCTGCAGGTTTCTTGTGAGTTCAACACTCTCAGGAGGCCAAAATTACACTAATTACTCATTTGTAATGCTTCAAGTCATTGCTGAGGACCATGACTGAAGGTTTTTCAGCTGTGAATAAAATGTGGCGTACTTGTTGTCTCTTTTAAGCTTTTGTACATTCCTAATTACACCATCAATTCATCATATTTATCATCATCATCAATCTTTGCCAGGCTGGTGCCCAGAGAAATGCCTTTAATGATTCCCTGGGCTTTGTGCTCTGTTTTGCTTACACAGAGTAGGTCAAGGATTTTCCTCTTGAGGAAAATTTTCAGATTTTAACTTTAAGGTGGTTCCTTCCCCCCATCCCCCTCTCCAATTTTCTCCTAGAATCTTGCCTCTCTTGCTTTTGGGGACAATAGAGCTGATTGATATTTCAGCTCTTACCTCCCTGATGGCCACTTCTTATTTTTTCCGTGCCTTCACTTTTCAACTCATAATAGTAGTCATTGCTAGAAGCCCTCCCCTGGACCCTCTTCTCCTTTTCTCTCTTGCAGAGTCCTTCCCTCTCTCTTCCTTTCCTTTTTTCCCTCTCCTTCTCCCTTTCCATTTTCCTTCCTCCTTCCTTCCCTACCTTCCTCCCTCTCTCCTTCTCTTTCTCTTTCCTCTTCTTTATCACAAGAATTTCTGGTTTTCTTTTTATTAATCTTCTTTATTTGGGATTCAGGGCTTAGTCTCCTGTTTAGGAGGTTATTTGGCTAATGAAACATGGCCCATTGGATATTAAATTTGAGTGAAGACCCTCAGATAAGAAGCCAAAATGGAGGGCAGGCTTCCCAAATTAATTTGACTTATTTTATTTGTGGATGGATCTGAACCTTGGATGCTGTGGTGATGTTTTTGTCATGTAACTCCTCCCTCTCAATTATCTTATAGTAAACTCAAAATCTTTGTAAACCTACCTTTAATATGTAACTTGACTAAGTCTGTTTTAACTTTCATGACCTTGGAGTGTGTGTGTGTGTGTGTGTGTGTGTGTGTGTGTGTGTATAAAATTTCTCTTCGACAACCATGGACAAACAAGAATTATTTCTCTGTCTCTGTTTGAAAAGTACATAACCCTTCTTAGAATTCTAACTGGAATTTAGAGTTATTTTGCTGAGCTCTGAACCTGTGCTCAAGCATAGCAAGCCTGGGCTTAACCTTGGAAACTTGGTGTGGTGACAATATAATTGGCACTAATTATTTAACACAAGGGGGATCATTCTCCTCTTTCCCTCACTCCATGGTCTTATCCCATGTCCACTTCGTGCACTGCCTTGACAACATTCCCTCCTTCCTTAGCCAGATGACTTCCAGTCTACACATCCTATTCAACCTTTTTTCTGAGCTCTAAGCCCCAACAAGACATTATCAGATCCTTCTAAGAGGTGTGTAGCTCCTGTGGAGTCTGAGGGCATAGGAGCATCCTAGGACGTCCCTCAGTGGAGTTTGGACTGGAACACAGAGCAGCATGTTATCTGGATTCCAGACCCTGGTGACATGTTGAGGTCACCCCCATCCATTCTCCTAGGTCCTCTTCTCTTCTGCTCCTACTCAGTTTCCTTCAGCTGTGACAAGCGCTGGAGATACAAAGAAAGTCAAAATCAAGCCTTGTTCTCCAGGATGCCATTTTTAAATGCAGATGGAAATAGGTCCAAAAGAAAAACAGAAACAAAAAACAAAAACCAGCCCAATGTACAAAAAAGATGCAAATGAGATAAATAGGGGGTAACTTCAGAAGGGAGAGTGGTCTGGGAAGGGTCTCCTGCAGACGGGCTGACTCCCAAACTCCTTGCTTGGGTCAGGGGCTCCTTTGGTTTTGAATTTGTTTTCTCTGTGTTGATGGATCTATCCCTAATGTCTCTCCTAACTTTCAGACTTATATCTCTAACTGCAGGCTGTGTAGACATCTTCAATCTGACATGTTCAAGACTGAGCTCATTATCTTCCTCCCCCAAACCTTGACCCTTCCAATCTTCACCTTTGCCGAAGCTCTCCTATACCCCCTCTCTTCTCAAGGTAAAATCAACAGGCCTTAGCAGCAACTTGGATATGGGTGTGGGAGGAAGGACAGGGTCAGAGACAGTCAAGGCTGACACCAAGATTGATGGCCTAGGTGAGAATAATGCTACCCTTGGTACTCATAAGCAAGTTGGGAAAAGAGGAGCTTTAGGGGAGGAATTATTTTTATTATAAATAGCATTGACATAGCACTTTAAGATTTATAAAACCCTTTACAAATATTACCTCATTTGTTCCTCACAACAACCCTGAGACAAGTGCTATTATCATCCTCTTTTATAGATGAGAAACTGAGGCAAACTGAGATGAAATAATTTATTCAGGGTCACAGAGGCAGTAAGTGTCTGAGACTGGATTTGAACTAAAGTCTTTATGACTCCAGGGTGAGTGCTCTATTCATGGTGTCACCCAGCTGCCTATGAGAAAGAAAATGAGTTCAGCTGTGGATGTGTTGAGTTTAATGTGTCTACAAGGCAGGCAGCTTGAGATGTCCCATAGGCAGAGATGGAAGACTGAGTGTCAGGAGAGAGGTTTGAGTTGGCTGCACAGGGAGGGTGATGGGATCCATGGGAACTGATGAGATGGCCAAGAGAAATAGATGGTAAAGAGAACAGGGTCCAGGACAGAGCCTTTGGGGACACTCAGTCAATCAGTCAGTCAATTAGTATTTATTAACCAATACCAGGTGCCAGGTACCTTGCTAAGTGCTGGGCATTATGGTGAGCAGATATGAACTGGATGAAGATTTGGCACAGGGACTGAGGAGCAGTCAGATAGGTAAGAAGAAAAAATGATGTTTTTAATTGCATGAAATAAAATATATAGGATTACAAAGAAGTCAATTATATTGAAGTACAGTTGTCAAGTTTTGAAAATAAATTATGGGCCCTTGGTTGAGAATCCCTGCTTAGTTGCAATCTCTTTTGCCTTCATGGTTCCCAGGTAACAAGCCTCCAACCACCCAACTTTGGACTCATTTGGCGTGAAGGGTGAATCTCTGGAACAAGGTGACCCTTCAGGGAGCTGAGGGCCTTTTCTTTGTTTTCAGATCTTCTGGGAGAAGGGAAGAGAGACCTGTGGTTAGGCCCTCCTTGTGACATCGAGGTGGCAGGTCTGAAATCTCAAAGGCTGGGTCAGCAGAGAGCTACATATTTGGTAAGGTTGTACCCTTAGCTAGAGACAATCAAGTGTCTGCTGCATGGATGAGTCTTATTGAGTTTGTGGAGGCTCAGTTTTAGGTTGCCAAAAGGGTGATGAATTTTCTGTCCACAGAAACTTCTGAAGCCCCTTTACTGAGGCATCAAATGTATGGGAGCAGCAGCCCTCCCTGACTGGGAAGGAAGAGTGGAGGTCCCAGTCATGGAGTTGTCCAGCCATCCTCAGGTGTCAATGCCATGGGAAATGTGAGGAGCATCAAGGACAGAGGCTTTAGAATCTCTTCCCCATTATTTGGTCAATCCCCATGGCTAAAGATCTAATGGATGCTCCTTTCTGTTCTGATTTAAGCTTCAGATGAAGAGAGAGATAAACACACCTCAACACAGAAAGCTTCAAAAAAGAGGAGACAGTTAAGGGATGGGGGTGGGGAGGAATCCTATGTAATTTGAGCTAGGTTAGTGTAAATAATATTGGAAATCTCGTGTCAGTGTTGTGAGAAATCTGAGCGAAGACTTAGCTCAGAAAGACTCAACCAAAGTCCAACAAAGCATCATCTAACTCACTTACTGGACAGACAAGTTGTCCAATTACTTTTCACTTGTTCTGCTGGCATGCTTCTGCCCCCTGATGATGGGGTTGGCTTCACCCTAGATTCTTACAAACCAGTTTCTGAGGGGTCTGAAAGAAGATCTAATTGATGAATGAAGTTCCAATTGGATATCCTCCTCCCCAGGTTCTCACTGGTATCAGGCCCCACAGGTTGCCATTGTGTACGTTGAAGCATTAGCAGACAAGGGAGCTTCTCCCAATGAGGATATTCCTGGGATGAAGCAAGTGATGTGAGAGCACTGGATCAGAAGCCATGAACACCTGGATTTCTATCCCATCCAACCTGGTCAAGGTCCTGGGCTTCTTTGGATCTCAGTTTCCTTATCTGGAAATCAAGAGCAATGATAGCCTTCACCTGATGGCACTGGTAGAAGGCTCAAGGGAGATGATGTACAGCCTCTTTTCAATCTTGAGGCACCATGGAAATGTCCATTGTTATTCCTTTTGCTAAACTATGTCTCTGCTCTAAACATGAAGATGGGAAACATCCAGAGGGTTCACATTGAAACGTGTGAGGGTCTGTTGATTCGTCCAAACTCTCCATGGTCTTAATAATTGTTCTCCTTTTGGGAGTTGGATGAGCTAAGGCACTCAGCATCCTGGGAGGAGTAGCACAGAGGAGGATCCAGGGAGAATGGATCATTCAGGTGAGAAGATCCAGAGAGCACAGAGGTGGCCTTGTGCAGCTTTTCTCTGGCCCCACTCAGCTTTCAGAACAAAGCCATCTCTGGCAGTGAGCCCTTCTCCAGGATGAACTAACCTGATCACAGAGCTTTCTCTCCTGGGGTACCCTATCATTGCAAATGCAGGCATCATTCATAAGCAATATCCATCTCTGGGAGCAACGTGATTTACATAACAGAGGGTGCTTTGCATTTTGAAGAGTCCCAGAGGAAATGCTGTGATATGTGCTAAAAACAAGGTTTTCCATCAGCGTTCATTATGCTGACTGTCTGAGAGGCCCTGCCTGGGCTTTGGAAGACATCTGCCAGGGAGCCAGGACCAGCCACAGACCACACAGGGAAACTGACAACATTTCTGTTCAGGCTTCCTTTTGCCCCTTTCTGTTTTCCCAAGCCTCCTTTCCTGCCATCCAGCCCCACACCCAATCCCCAGCACTACCCAGATCCTCCATGATCCATGCTGGCCCCAGCTTCTGCAGCTGCTTCTTCAAAGGAGCAGAGAATCTAGGAATGGAAGGGACTAGAGAGGGTCATGGAGCACATCTTTCTTTATTTTACAGAACAAGAAACTGAGGCCCAAAGAGGGACCCAAGCCATTGGTAGGCTTTTCATGATTTTAGTGTCGTGATTCTTGGCTACTTTCTATTATTTGATGAGAATCTCACTCTGGAAATCCCATGTCCTGGTTTGGCTGCTCTGCCAGGGGATGGCTTTTTTCATTTCTGCTCTGATTTCCTTCACTGGAGATTTGTTTTGCAGTTTCAGCATAGTAGGGATGTGATCTTCTGAAAAAGCCTGACCCCTGGCTGACCATTCCGCACTGGGGAAATTTCAAATCCTTGCCCTGTGACAATGCCCATGCCGCTGTATCTCATGTCTGTGGACCAATCAAGCTCCTAGAAGAGAGTTACCTCTGGGAATAAACTGCTACACCCTGAAACACAAGAAGGATATCTACTGATTTGAAGAGAGGCTGCAATCTGCATTGATGGAGTGATCACACACTGAGGAAATCATGCACTCGGGGAGGAGATCTCTTCCTGAGCCTGGAGTTGCCATTCTTCTCCTTCAGAACTCCTGCAGAAGGTGCCCTCTGCCAGATAGGGAAATGTGACCTCATTGTTTCACTATGGCACTTATCCATGGAATTATTTGGTTAAACCCCAAGGAGCAAAGCAACTGAGATGCCAAGCAGGGAGTTTCTGGTGGGATAAATGGATGAGTGCAGTGGAAAGGATGAAGCTGGGCCTGGGAGACCACCTGCTCCTCTGACAGTTCACCTGCATCTCTGAGTGGTTGTCGATGAACATTTCCTCACTGAGAACATGTAGGGGGTCCCTGAGGCACCTGACCAAGACCACCTGTGTCCCTGAAGACAGTGAGACCTCCTGTGTCCCTGTGTCCCTGGAGACAGTGAGGTTGCCTGTGTCTTTAGTACATTTGTAAATTCAGTTTAATTTTGGAGAAAAGAGCTAAGGGTCTAAAAAGTTGAAGAGACCTGGCACTGCTGCCCCTCACCCCTCTGTTTACCAGTCAGTCAATAAATTGAATGATGGTCCTTTTGGTGCCAGTATTGCCCTGACTTCAGGTGTACTACAGGATTAAGGTGAGGTCTGGGGCAGTGACTAACAGGACAACACCTATATCCAAGTCATTACTAGAAAGGGTATTCCCCCATTTCTTCCCAAGGACCTTTGGCTGAGTGGAGCTCATCACAGCAAGAACTTGCCCCAGCTCCTGATCTTAACACTCTGGGTTTGAACACTTCACACAGTGCTATCATACTAATTTTGACGCTGGCATTGAACTCAGAGAGTCTCTCTGCAAATGAGAGTGAGAACATCTTTTCTGATCCTTTGGGGGCCATCTTTAGGCTCAAAGGCTTTTTTGGACACTTTGACAGGTTTCCAGAAGCACAGCCTCATTTTTCTAGATGTACTAAATGAAATTCCAGCAGCACATTCTCCACTAGGGTGAAAACACTGCCATATCATCATTGTTGCCTCATTTAGTGAAATTCTGTCACAAAATTCCAACTCAGCCAAAATGCTCATCTCAGCTTCCTTGGGAGACTCACTCCTTGGCTTCTGAATCCACCATAGTCAGGGGTAGGGCATGACATACATCAGCTGGAGTTTCAAATGGGAACCCAGCTTTCTTACAATGTCGGGATTTTTTCCACTGGCCATTAAAAGAGTGTGTGTATATTGAAACTGGGTCTTCCTCAGCTGGGTATCACAAAGCATTTTGCCTTTGGCTACCACATCGGGCAGACTTTGAAATTCAGCTCTTATCTTGAGATTGTACAGGGAGCCTATACTGAGCTTAGGGAAGTTTTAAGGGGACCTGACAGTTGAAGCAGGCTCCTGGAGGGGCCCAGCACCCAAACAGCTCCAGGAAAGATCCCAGAATTCCTTTGCAGAAGATGAATGCCAGCAGTGTGCCTTATTAGGCTTCATCAGGATGCTGAGTTTGAAGGAAAGAGAGATGAAATGAGGAAGGCAAGGGGAGGGGCACAGTGTGCCTTCAAAGGAGACACTACTTTTCTATAATTTCAGTCACTAATCACCCACGGGAGATTTATGTGACTGCTTAGATTTTCTCCTTGTCAGCCCTAGATTTCTGGGGAAAGAGAAAGACACACAGAACTTTGACCTGGTTCTACTTGCTTGCATTGCTCAATGGATCATAGTGCAGGTAGAGTGAGTGTGGAAGGGGCCTGTGCCCTTTTGCCTGGATTAAAGCCCTACTGACTCTTCCTTGCCTTATGAGGGGTTAGGGGCTTTGCTCCTCATTGCTATGACCACCAGGTCCTATTCTGCTCACTTCATATTTAAAGTGGAAAAATGCAAGGTCTGTGGTGTTTTTCCATTTGATATAAAATCTCAGAATCTCCGAGTCGAGGAGAACCTCAGAGACCACCTGTGGGTGCCCCTACTTGCTACTGACAAATGCTTGACAGCAGATCTCCAGTTAAATGGATACTGCCTCTGGAGGGCCCCTCTAGGAGGACCTTATTCACTAGGACTTTTCTGATCTTGAGTTCAAGTCTGCCACTTTGCAACTTTTACTCACTGATTCCAATTCTGTTCCTGGGGCTGAGGAAGACAAAGAATTCTGTGGCATAGCCCCTTTAAATGCTTAATGACAGTTATTAGGTTTTCCCTGGGCCTTTTGTTCCCTTGGCTAAATGTGCCCACTTCCCTTAACCTGTCCTCACATAGCAAAGAGTTTAGGTCCCTTGCCATCCCAGCCTCCCTCCTCTGGGAATTCTCTGGATTATCAAAGGCCTGCCCATAATATTGCCCAGAATGAAACAGCACTGTGGAGGAGACTCCACTGGGGACAGTCCAGTCTGCCT
The DNA here is from genome assembly GCF_028372415.1 of Notamacropus eugenii. NCBI lineage: Eukaryota > Metazoa > Chordata > Mammalia > Diprotodontia > Macropodidae > Notamacropus > Notamacropus eugenii. Next base: position 289,821,394 of record NC_092872.1, on the reverse strand, counting down.
CCCTACAGCCTGCCTCTCACGATCCTCTAGCAGGAAGATCTAGCTCTCTCATGACTCACTTTGGCTTTCCTAACACAAGGCTGACTTCTGTCAAGCTTGCAGTTCACCACAATTTTCAACTTTTTTTTCTTCTTCAAATGAACTCATGAGCAGTTCTATTCCTATCATCTAATATTTTTGAAACTGACTTTTTGAATGTAAATATAAACTTTTTCCTATTTATTCCCATTTCTTTGAAGTTTGGATCCTGACTCTCATGTGATGTATTAGAAATCCATATCAAACGTGTCAGCAGCAAGTTTGATAAAAATGACTTCTATCTATGTTTGTTAATCTAAGGCACACTTAAGAATGTTAAGTAGCACAGGCTCCCTAACACTCTCTGGGGCTGTCCACTACAGACATAGGTCGTCCTTTGTCAATGTCAAACCATTAATGGTGACTCTTCACCCACCACGGAAGTCATACGGTCAGTTCTGTATCATTGCCTGTTTGTGTAATGATGATGCTGATGCTAGCGGTGATGATGATGGTGGTGATGGAGGTGGTGATGATGGTAATTATACACACTGTTACAGCACTTCATTGTTTGCAAAGTGCTTTACAAAGAGCATCTCGTTTTGTCCTCACAATAGCCCTGAGAGGTAGATGTTGTCACTATCTACTCTTGTTTATCTCCCCATCTCTCCAGTTTTCTATACAAGAAAATCATGAGAGACTGAAGAAATACTTCACTAAAGTCTAGGTGAATGCTCTCAGGGTTCTTCCAGATATGAAATTCTGACACAAAAGGACATGAGCTTGGCGTAGGTTAATCTGCTCTGGAGGAAGCCAGGTTGGCTCTTTGTCATCACACTTCCATTTCCACATGCTCACCAATCATCTCTTTAATGAGCTATTCTAGAATGTTCCCAGACATGGAAGTCAGGCTTTCTGATCCCTTATTTGAAGATACTTATTGTCTTCTCTTTTAGGAAAACAGAGACATTTGCCCTTTTCCAGTATTGGGGTATCTCTCCCTTTTCCCATTATTGATACATCATTGATGGTGGCTTGGTTCTTTCAGTATTGAAGAGCATAGCTCATGTCTCCAGTTCTCTGGACCTTCTCCTCCTCTTCCCACTGAAACTTGGCCTGGTCCACTGGAGCTGTTAGCTCTGATCTGTGAGCTGTCGTCTTCTCTTTTCAGAGCCAGGTCACCTTACCACCTTCTGACCAAATCATGCCATCTGCCCTCTGGCCTTCCTCCTTTTCCTTCCACTGAGAGTTCTTGGACTGGGACTCTAGGTTCACTTTACCTTTTGGTTACACCAACTGCAATGACCTAGTCTGCTGTTGCATTGGTTTTCAGGGTGCCCATGACTTTCTGCTCTTGAAACTCCACTACATGAAGTGACTTCTTTTTCGATTTCCACAGCTCACAAATGTATTGATGTTCAGAAACTGGGATAGTTGTTCTTTTTAATCTATTCATGCCAGCAAATGCTTTCCAATACTTCATAAACATTTGCCACCTTCTTACCATGCCCATGCTCAATTAGATAGGCCTTGAACCTTTGGAGAGAAGCCATACTTTCAGGCACTTGCTCCATTTTCATGAGCTTTGCTGATCCAGGTTTTACTGTTACTCTGGCTATTAGGCTTTGCAGTTGCCAATCTATCTTGGCCCCTCCTGGAAGGGTCTTTCATCTTTGTGTTGGGTAGACTCTTGAACAAAGACAATATCTGTTTGTTGAGGTACTCTCCCAACATCACATGTCCTTTACAGTCTCTGTAAACATCGTTTCCAAGTGAGGTCGGGAATCTCAGTTCTATGCTTTGCATGATTCTGAATGTTTGACTTTAACGTTGTCTGGATCTGCCTCTTTCCTCTCTTTTAGACGTGTGCCTCTATTTTATTTCTATCCCAAACACATCATGTTTCTCTCCAAGCAGACATATCTTCTTCTGTGAGAAAATCCTAGCTTAGATTTATGATTTCATAAGAATATAAACCTAGGCCATAGTCTATGGTTTGGGGAAGACTGGTAACATTTATAGTTTTTTCTAGTGTTTCAAATGACTTTTTTATTCCAACTTAGTGCTAATGATTTATCTTCAGATCCTCCTTAAATGATGTCATATTAATTTCTCTTAAGTATTCTCTCCTTCTCCTTTAGAGGTGCACCAAGGGAAATCCGAGCCACTTTGGGAAATCTTGATTGTCTGAGGAGTTTTAGGAAGGTTTCCTCCTTGAGGACTATATCTTACAGATGTCAGCTGAGGTTTTATGTTGCTCTTCATGCCTCTTAGCTGACTCTTCTCCTATATTCTCACTAGTCACTTATAAAAAGTCTCGTCTTATTCCCAATCAACCCTAACTGGATCCAGAAAAAAAGAACTTGCTGGTTGTACAGAAGGCAATGATTAGTCCCTTCGTTTCTCTCTTCCTTTCTGGTGAGCAACTGTGCAGGACTATTTCCCAGGAGTCAGTTTGGGGAGGAGGTGCTGGCCACTTTTCCAACCTAGGATTTGGTGAGGTCTAAGTGTACGATAGCTTAAGTACATGTCCTGGCTGGGCAAACCTCAGACCCTTACTAGTTATTTTGGGCAGATCACTTAACTTCAGTTTGCCTCAGTTTCTCAACTGTAAAGTGGGGATAATAATAGCACCTGCCTCCCAGAGTTGTAAGAACTGAATGAGATAGTATTTATAGTGCTTGGCACAGTGCCAGTATCAGAGTTGGGGCTTTATAAATGGCATCATCATCACTTTCCATTTGATTGGAGCCATCTGGTGTGAGGGGAAACTTCTGCATTGAAAAGTGACTGCTAAAAAGAAGGCTGACTTCAGGCTGTGCATGTCACCAGCACATGCACCTGAAGAGTTGTTTGGACAGTGCAGAGACAAGATGAAATGGAAAATGACTACAGTTATGTCCTGGAACTGTTTGATGTTCTGAAGAGTCTTAAGTGTCACTCTCCCAGCTTCGAATAAGAGTCATGAGGTAAGTTATTGAAGCCTGCTCTAAGGTTGCCTTGTTAAATTGGTGTTCAGTTTTTTATATCTAGCTTTTGCTTTGGTGTGTAGGAATAAACCACTTGTCCCATCCATGAACCATGTTGAAGATCAGTATGTCTTTCTACTTCTTTCTTTTGGGGAAGCTACTAAGTAAAATCATCCCTGGTATGGAGGGGTGAGAAATATGAGAAATGGGGGCCTGGCCCTTTTGATTAGAGACCAACTCCCCCAGGGCTAAACCCAGTCCAGCTGTGTGTCTGGGAACAGGACAGGAAGTGGTGGGGACCCATCCTGTGTAGGGTTAGGAATGGCTCATCTTAAGAACAGAAAAACCATCAGTTACCAAATCTTTTTTAAAACATTTATTTATTTTTAATTTTCAACATTCATCTCCATAAGATGAGTTCCAAATTTTCTCCCCTTCTCTCCCCTCCTCCCACCCCAAGACACTGTGCATTTTGATTACTCCTTCCCCCAATCTGCCCTCCCTTCTATATCACATCCCTGCCTTACCTTATCCCCACCTCCTCTTTTTCTTGTAGGGCAAGATAGATTTCTATACCTCAGTATTTTTATTTCCCAATTGCATGTAAAAACAATTTTTATTTTATTTATTTTTAAAATTTATTTATTTAACTTTTAACATTCATTTTCACAAAATTTTGGGTTCCAAATTTTCTCCCCATTTCTCCCCTCCCCCCACCCCAAAATGCCGAGCATTCTAATTGCCCCTATCACCAATCTGCCCTTTCTTCTAACATCCCTCCCTTCCCTTGTCCCCATCTTGTCTTTTGACCTGTAGGGCCAGATAACTTTCTATACCCCATTACCTGTATTTCTTATTTCCTAGTAGTAAGAACAATACTCGACAGTTTTTCCTAAAACTTTGACTTCCAACTTCTCTTCATCCCTCCCTCCCCACCCATTCCCTTTGGGAAGCAAGCAATTCAATATAGGCCATATCTGTGTAGTTTTGCCAATGACTTCCATAATAGTCGTGTTGTGTAATACTATATTTCCCTCCATCCTATCCTGCCCCCCATTGCTTCTGTTCTCTCTTTGGATCCTGTCCCTCCCCACGAGTGTTGACTTCAAATTGCTCCCTCCTCCCACTGCCCTCCCTTCCATCATCCCCCCACCCCGCTTATCCCCTTCTTCCCCACTTACCTGTATTGTAAGATAGGTTTTCATACCAAAATGAGTGTGCATTTTATTTCTTCCTTTAGTTGAATTGATGAGAGTAACCTTCATGTTTTTCTCTCACCTCTCCTCTTTTTCCCTCCACTGAAAAGTCTTTTCCTTGCCTCTTTTATGAGAGATAATTTGCCCCATTCCATTTCTCCCTTTCTCCTCCCAATATATTTCTCTCTCACCTCTTAATTTCATTTTTTAAAAGATACGATCCCATCCTATTCAATTCACTCTGTGATCTGAGTGTGTGTGTGTGTGTGTGTGTGTGTGTGTGTAATCCCACCCACTACTCAGATACTGAAAAGTTTCAAGAGTTATGAATATTGTCTTTCCATGAAGGAATGTAAACAGTTCAACTTTAGTAAGTCCCTTATGACTTCTCTTTGCTGTTTGCCTTTTCATGCTTCTCTTGATTCTTGTGTTTGAAAGTCATTGAAAGACCATTTTTTCTGCTGATGTATTATTATACTCAGTTTTGCTGGGTAGGTGATTCTTGGTTTTAGTCCTAGTTCCTTTGACTTCTGGAATATCCTATTCCAATCCCTTCAGTCCTTTAATGTAGAAGCTGCTAGGTCTTGTGTTATCCTAATTGTATTTCCATGATACCCAAATTATTTCTAGCTGCTTGCAATATTTTCTTCTTGACCTGGTAACTCTGGAATTTGACCACAGGCTGTCTTGGGCTGGAGATTTGCTTCACTTCATCATTCTGTGGGTTCTGCAGCTCCAGAATTTGTTTAGAGCCATTTTTTACAGGTATTTGGCTGGGCTTGGCAGGAGCATTATAGAAAGTCTGTGCTATTACTCCACCATCTTGACTCCATCCTTCCCCTCAGTTACCAAATCTTGTTGATTGTTCCCACACTCCATTTCTCAGACTAGACTCCTCCTCTTCCTAGAACAGCCCCTGTCCTATCTCAGGTTCACCTTAGGTCCAGGCTTCCATCTGGATCGTTCTAACAGCCTCTTGTGTGACCACCTAAGACTCAGGTCTCTCCCCTCTCTAGTCCATCTTTCACACTGCTGCCTTACCAAATCACTCCCCTACTCAAGAAACTCCAGTGGTACCCTGTTGCTTCTAGGATCAAATTCAAATCTCTCTGTTTGTCACTTAATAGTCCTTCCTATCTGGGATCCTAGCTGTCTCTTTAGCTTAACTATACATTACTCCCTACCCCACACCTTATGGTCCACCCTCCTGGAATTCTGTGTGTTGTTTAGATACCACAGTCCACTTCCCACTTCCACACTTTGGGTGAATTGTCCTTCATCTCTGGAGTACATTCTCTCCTCATCTCTACCTTGATCTCCCTGTGACTGAAGGAGACAGTCCCTAGTTTCCTTCAAAGGCAGATCAAACCCTGCCTCCTAATTGAAGCCTTTCCCAATTCCACTCATTGCTGGTGCCATCTCCCCACCATTCCTTTCCAAAAGCCTCTAGCTGGTGTGTGATGATTTCTTTCCCCTAGAGAAGATAACCTGCTCAAGGACAGAGACTGTTTTAGTCTTGCTATCATATTTTCAGTTCCTAGCCCAGCTTGGGCTTGGTGCATGGTACTCTAATACATGGTCACCGACTGACAGAACAATTGCTGTTCTTCCTGTGGTGTCTCTCATGAAGGCAGATCCCAGCTCCCTCATGTGTGACTTCCCTACAGCTTGTGTGTTAGATTGATGGTAAAGCAGCTTCCCCTTTACTCCTGTCTGCCACTGCCAGGGACTTTGCTTCTGATAAGGCCAAGGGAAGTGAGGTAACAAGCACTTTTCAACTTTTGGGAAATCTGACCCAAGGGCAGGAGCGCAGCTAGGGCTGGCTAATCTCCCTGGCTGCCTCTGCTGAAAAATCCCTTCCTGACCATGCTGCTAGCCATCATCCACTTCATCTTGTTGTGCTGCATGACATCCCTTGGATGGGCCATTCAATTTGGAGCGCTGGCACATTGCAGGGAATGGGACTCAAGAACTTTATTTTCGGATGACTTTGGGTTAACTGAATAGACCCTAAGAAGCTCTCCAAGGACTGCTCAATGAGACCCATAGTTACTTCAAAGAGACTGTTTCAGTCATCCATGTAGGGCAAATTCAGTGGAGGAAAAAGACACATCACCCAAGCCAAGGCATGTGGGTAGAAAGACAGTACACAGTGAAATGTTGCTTGAGGTCTTTTGTCCATTATACTTTAAGAGTCAAGAAGCTCTGCACATCTATTGTCTGATTTGAGCCTTAAAATCTCCCTGGGAAGCAGATACTTCAGGGTTTATTATTTCCATGTCACAGATAAGGAAATTGAGGCTCAAAAAGGTGAAGGGAATTGAGCCTCCTTGCAGAGCATACCCATCAAAGCTGGAATTCATATCCAGGTTCTCATGTCACTAGACCAATACTTTCTCCACTACATCACACTGCTGAGCAGGCTGAACAGGAGCCAGGACATGAAGCAGTGATTCCAGTGACCCAAGTTTCTTAGTGACCCCAAACCTTAGCTTTAAGAAACAAGGCAAAACAACAAAACCAAGAGCAATAATCAGAGAAACACTTTTGTCCCCATGATACTTCCTGGTCATGCCTAGATCAGTATCATGTTTTCAGAAGAACCCAAATTGTGGATGACTCAATGGGCAATGGAGTGACATATGGTCAGATGGTGGTTGGCATTCAGACTGTGGCATCTTAGTTACCTATAAAGAGTGATATGAAAAACATCTGCAGAAAAGATGTGAGATCCTTGAGGGTAAGGGCTTCCCCCTTTTGTCTTTCTAACTCTAGCTCCCACCAAAGTGACTGACACTTAGTATATGATGAACACATGCTTATTGATTGGTTGGTGCAATTATCTACTGCATGCTCAGAAAATCAAATGGACCAGTGATGTAGCAATGGTGATGTAGCAATGGTGAGAGAGGACCAAAGGAAAACTCAGGAGCTCCACTTGTATCTACAAACATTTTAGAGGACTCGAGGTAGGAAGATCTCTAGCATGTTGCATGGATCCCCTGTAGAACATATGTAGTAAGACTGGGATCAGAGTCCTTAAGGATAAGGGGATGTAGGAGGGCTGCAATCTGTCCTAGTAGATGGACAACCTGAATGGATGAAATCATGGAATTGTCCAAGTCTCCAAGAAAATGATGACAGTGGATTCATGGATTTGATTTAAAATCATGTAATTCCTGTAAGGTTTTGAATTTTCCCACCTGGGGAATTGCTGTACCTCCATCCCAAGCAATGAAGCAAGTTCAATACCAAAGGAAGAGGCAAAGAATCTCCAGATTGCTTATAGGCAGAAGTTTAATCAATTGAGATAGTTACATTGGGTCAGAATGATAGGCCCCTACCAAGAGTGTAACAATTGGGCTGTGACCAGACAAATGGTGGATTACCACAAAGACCCCAGGAAAGCCCAGTGGTTGTTATAGAAGTCAGACAAAGGGAGGAGGAGTCATAGGGTGCTTCACCACTGATTGATGAGTATTTTGGGTTTCTTCTTCGTAATGGGCTCATTTCCAAACTTGGGTACGAAGCCAGTGTTGATGGGTAAATGATAAAACACAGGATTGTGTACTGGTCAAAATGGTCACACATAGGTCACCTTATTCTTCTTATGACTTTTACCAGACAGATTATCTGAGTTACAATTGAGCGTCTGCATTTTGATTTCTTAACAGGTCACCATGTTCAGGCTTCTATCTTTCACAGAGTTTAAGTTAATGACTTTTTTACTTCTTACTCTGTATTATGGCTTTTCCCCAATTATGATTCAATAATATCTTTTGGGAAAGTCAAGGGATGATCAGTCATTCTCAGATTAATGGTGATTAGTCCCATCAAGGCAACTGGGTGGATGGACCACAGGATCTGGAGTCAGGAAGGCTCATCTTTTTTGAGTTTAAATCTAGCATCAGACACTGGCTGTGTGACTGTGGGCAAGTCACCTAACCCTATTTGCCTCAGTTCCATTATCTGTAAAATGAATTGGAGGAGGAAATGTCAAACCACTCCAGTATTTCTGCCAAGAAAATCCCACATGGGGCATGCAGAGTTGGACAAAACTGAAAAATGACTGAACAGTAGCAACAGTTGCATCAAATTTTCTCCCCCTTTTTTGAGTAGCAGTGAGCTGTTACACTAAGATTATGTGATTTTGTATTGCAGTGAAGACACTTGGAGAGAACCGGAAAGTAGGGTAAGGTTTGAGTATATGTGAGAGGTATTTCTAGTTTCATGGAGACTTCCTGGTTTTGGAAGAGGATTCCTCAGGTATAAGAGGTAGAGTAGAAAGGGAAGTGTGATGATGTCAAAAACAAATGGTGTCAATTTCAAAATTGTGCCTAAGATTGGTAATGGAATAATGAAGACTATTGTTTTCCTGTCCCTCTTACACTATTGGATTTTTGGTCCTGAGAGAAAGAATGGTCTAACAAGCATGACCAGGAAAAGAATTGCCCCAGGAAAGTGGTGTTGGTCAAGCTATGGTTCTCTTGAGATGGATACTAATGTCTCAAGTCAACTTGGTGACCTAGAGGCCAGTAATAGCATTCATAGACAGGACTGAGAGCAGCAGCAGTCAACATGGCCAAGGGAAATGCACAATACTTGTTGATGAACTTGTGACTTATCTCACACAAATATCAGCTCCTAGGGTTAGAGCTGGGAAGACCTCAGTGGCCCTCTAGTCCAGCTTGTAGGATGGACACAGAATTCTTGCAGGGTGGCAGCAATGTCAGTCACATACCCTACTGGCTCAGTTACTAGCCACTCAGGCACTGTGCAAAGTGTGAGCTAGGATCCCAGGCTCAGAATAGCTTTCCTAGTGCCACAGTTCAGCTGAATCATGGGTTAAATCAGCTTCTGTAGCTCCAAATATCCCAGGCTAGCAATGCAGAAATGTCTCCTGACTTCTAAATAACCAGCTTAGAAATGATGGGCCTGATGTGACCCCAGTGGGGAACAGTTTTCATTGCTGTGTGTGGCTGCAGGGATTGGCACACTGATCGGTGTCCCCCAACCCACAATGAGCTTCTTTTTTTAAATTATTTATTTATTTTAAGTTTTCAACATTCATTTCCACAAAATTTTGATTTCCAAATTTTCTCCCCATCTCTCCCCTCCCCTACCCCAAAACGCTGAGCATTCTGATTAACCCATCCACCAATCTTCCTGGCCTTCTACCATCCCTCCCTTCCCTTATCCCCATCTTCTCTTTTGTCCTGTAGGGCAAGATAAATTTATATATCCCATTACCTGTATTTCTTATTTCTCAGTTGTATGTAGGAACAATACTCAACATTGGTTCCTAAAACTTTGAGTTCCAACTTCTCTTCCTTCCTCCCTCCCCACCTATCCCCACTGAGAAAGCAAGCAATTCGATATAGGCTATATATGTGCAGTTTTGCAAATGACTTCTATAATAGTCATGTTGTGTTAGACTGACTATATTTCCCTCCATCCTATCCTGCCCCCCCATTTCTTCTATTCTCTCTTTTGACCTTGTCCCTCCCCAAAAGCATTTACTTCTAATTACCCCCTCCTCCCATTTGCCCTCCCTTCTATCATCCCTCCCAAACCCTGCTTCTCCCCTAATTTCCTGTACTGTAAAATAGGTTTTCATACCAAATTGAATGTGCATGTTATTCATTCCTTGAACCAAATGTGATGAGAGTAAGCTTCACTTTTTCCCTCTCTCCTCCCCCCTTTTTCCCTCCATTGAAAAGACTTTTTCTTGCCTCTTTTATGAGGGACAATTTGCCCCATTCCATTTCTCCCTTTCTCCTCCTAATATATTCCTCTCTCACCCCTTAATTTTATTTGTTTAGATATGATCCCTTCCTATTCAGCTCACCCTGTGCACTCTCTTTCTCTCTCTCTCTCTCTCTCTCTCTCTCTCTCTCTGTATAATCCCACCAACTACCCAGATACTGAGGAAAGTTTCAGGAGTTACAAACATTATCTTTCCATGTAGAAATGTAAACAGTTCAACTTTATTAAGTCCCTTGTGATTTCTCTTTCCAGTTTACCTTTTCATGTTTCTCTTGATTCTTATGTTTGAAAGTCAAATTTTCTTTTCAGCTCTGATCCTTTCATCAAGAATGCTTGAAAGTCCTCTATTTCATTGTATTCCATTTATTGTATTCCATATATTCCATTTTTCCCCTTAAATATTATACTCAGTTTTGCTGGGTAGGTGATTTTTGGTTTTAATCCTAGCTCCTTTGCCTTCTGGAATATCATGTAGGTGGTGAAATGAATAGTGTGCTGAGTCAGGAAGACCTGGGTTCAAATCTAGACTCAGACACTTACTAGTTTTGTGATCCTGGAGAAGTCACTTAACCCTGTTGGCTTCAGTTGCCTCATCTGTAAAATGAACTGTAGAAGGAAATGGAAAACCAATCCAGTGTCTTTGCCAGAAACATCCTGAAAGGGGTCACAAATGTTTGACCATGACTAAAAATGATGTAATAATTGCAACTCCTTAACTTTAGACAGATTGGTCTCTCCATAATTCTATCCAGATCTCTCGGTCTCTGCTCACTTGAAGAGAAGAGAAAAGAGGAGAAGAGAAGAGAAGAGAAGAGAAGAGAAGAGAAGAGAAGAGAAGAGATGAGAAGAGAAGAGGATAGGAGAGGATAGGAGAAAGAGAGCGACAGAGGCAGACAGAGATAGATAGAGACAGAGACACACACAGAGAGACAGAGAGAAAAGGGAGAGAGAGAGAAGACAGACAGAAACAGAGAGACAGAGAGATGTGGAGGCAGAAAGACAGAGAGAGACAGAGACACACAGAGTTTAATGATGCTGAAATTTTGAACTTGGTTGATTGACAGATGATTGTGCCCAGTTCCTCACTAAAAGAAGCTTAGGGGTAGAGTTGCATTCAGCAGGAAGATAATACATTCTGTTCAATTGGACATGGCGAGTTTTGGATACTGATGGCACATTCAGATGGAATATTCAGCGTCCTCAGGCCTTTAGCAGTGAAAGGATAGAGTTTACAAGAGAGATGGGAGCTAGATGTAAAGATTTAGGAACTTTCTGTATAGAGATAATGGTTGAAACAATGGAAACTGACTAGATTACCAAGAGGTAGCTTATATAGAGCAGAGCTCTGGAAGCCTTCATAGGTGGAGGACACAGGATGGCCAGCAAAGGAGACAAAGAAGGGGCAGTCATCCAGGAAGAAGGAGAACCAAGAGAGACAACTATAACAGAAGCCAAGGGAGGAGAGATGGTTCATGAGAAGGAATGAGTGCATCCTCCTATTAATGATTGAACAATGTTACACTCTATGGAATATACTGTGTCATAAGAAAAGATAAAATGGGGAATTTCACAAGAAACTGGGAAGATCTCTTTGACCTGATGCAGAGCAAAGTGAGCAGAACCAGGAGAACAATTTCTACAACAACAACATAGAGGGAAAAATACCTTGAAAGAGCTTAGAACTCTGCCATGATAAACCCTGAGTCCAGAAGCTGAAGATAGAACAGGACACTCAACAACACTGCCAGAGAAGGTGATAAAATTAGAATATGGAAAGAGGTGGATATTTCCAGCATGGCCAGAGGTGGAAATTTGTTTTGCTTGACTATACCTGTTGGTAAAAGAGAGTTTTCTTTCTTTTTTTTTTTTGTTCAGAGGGGAGGGGGAAATGGGAGGCATAGATTATAAATGCTTGTGGAAATAAATATATATTATTTAAAAATTAAAAATGAGTATTCAATAAATCAAAAATGAGTGACTAGGAGGTGAAGAAATGGAGGTTATGAATGTTACTATTCCTTCTAGGAGTTTGGTTGTGAAAGGGAGAAGAGATATAGACAATAGTTTGAGGGAATGACAGTGCTTTGAGGATGGCAGAGAGCTGGACAGATTTGTGGGCAGCAGTGAAGGATCCAATTGTTCTTTTAAATTAATTTATTTGTTTTCAGTTTTTAACAATTACTTCCATAAGTTTTAAATTTTCTCCTCCTCCTCCCCCCTTTCTTTCTCCTCCCTCCCCCAGATGGTATGCTCGTACATTTTTATTAAGCACATTTTCACATGAGTCATGTTGCATAGAAGAATTAAAACGAATGACAGAAACCATGAGAAAAACGAAACCAAAACAAAGCATAGCACAAGAGAAAATAGTCTGCTTCATTCTGTGTTCTGATTCCATAGTTCTTTCTCTGGATGTGGATGGCATTTCCTAACAAGAATCCTTTGGGAATATTTTAGGTTCTTGTATTGCTTTGAAGGGCTAAGTGTATCGGAAACAGTCCGTGTGGTTGATACTGTGTATGATGATCTCCTGATTCTGCTCATTTCACTCAGCATCGTTCATATGAGTCTTTCCAGATTTTTCTGAAGTCTGCCTGTTTGTCATTTCTTATAGGACAATAGTATTCCATTGTATTCATATACCACAACTTGTTCAGCCATTCCTCAATTGATAAGTATTCCCTCGATTTCCAGTTCTTGGCCACCACAAAAAGAGCTGCTATGATGGAGTCAATTGTTATGGAGGGATTGAAGATCAGTGAGAGGGAATGGTTAATTGGGAAGCCTTCCAGAAGAGATGAATGAGGTGTGATCAATGGCATAGTTTTGATCTTACTATGGAGAAAGACCAACTTCTCCTCTAAGACTGGTGCAAAGGAGGAAATATGGGTTTGGAGGATTAGCATGGGAAAGAGGGCAGTGCCTAAGACAGGCCTTTGATTTTCTTGATTCTGTTGAAGATGAGGTCTTCAGCTGAGCAGATTCAAGAGGCATCAGTGAAGGGGCCTTGAGGAAAGAGGTGAAATTTGGAACAGATGTTGTGGGTGATGCCATAGTCAATAAGGGAAATCAGGGAACAGAGGGGGTAGGGTTATAGTTAATCAGGGAAGAGTTAAGGATTGTCTTTCAGTAGGAATCACCCAGTTGATTCTGATATTTTTATAGACCTATAGTGTGGGGACTCCTCCAATTGGGTAGATCACATGCCATCATTCATTCTCATCCCATGAGATTGCCATCCATATGAGCCTGTCAAATCCCATAGAGAGTTGATTCAAAATTGATGAGGGCCTTGTTCTTGGTTCCTTGTTGTGGTATTACCCATGGAGTACATGGGATGTCTATGAATGTTCACTTACTCTCAATAGATGGCTGGTCTGGATTAATTAGATCTCTTTCAAAACTTACTTTAAACTCTTTCCCCCTCTCTCTATGATGGATGTCTTATGAAATGATCCAGTCATGATTTTCTACTGTCTTCCCTTTTGTCATTATGTCCATTGTGTTTATCCTTCATTTTCAAAGAGGGCCATGATATCAGGGAGATGATGACTTGACTTTGATTTGAGGGACAGAGGGCTGTCCTCCACTTTCTCCTCCAGAGTCATCTGGATCTAGTCATCAGGATGACTGCAGACAGCCCAGGATGCAACTGGAGACCATGGTCCTGTTAGGCTCAGGCCTTTTCAGGTATTCACTCATTATGTCCATAGAGCTTAGAACAGTGCTGTTCATGTAGTGAATACTTAATACACACTTGCCAGTTGAAGGATTGCAAGGTTTTCCAAATTAGTTTCTATTTTTCTAGGAACACATGGTCACAGACTAAGAGCTAGAGGGGACCTTAGACAGGACCAGTGCTCTCATTTTACAGATAAGAGCTTTGAGGCTCAGTAAGGGAAAGTGACTCGTCCAATGTCGAGGATTTGAGCCCAGATTCTTTAACTCTAAATTCAACACTCCTGCTGTATCCTAACTTCCACTCTAAACCCATGTTGCCCTTTTCATCTATCTCATTTTGCCAATGAAATAAAAAATTTCCTGCATGAAATGATTGCTCCTGATTTACATGACTAATTTACATTGGTTATACTTTTTAAAGAAATGATGATTATGTATGCTGATATCTCTTATTTTATTCATTTCCCATAAAAAAGTATCAATAGCTTTTTAAATGGATCAATTTGGAGTCTGTAATATAAATTGTTACATTATCTTTCATTTTCTACATCACCAGATTATCTTCCTATATCCCTCCCCTCTTACCACCTAGAGAGCCACCCCCCAAAGCAAAAGATATTTTAAAGCAAAGGAGGAAGGATGGAAAAAATCAGCAAACATCAATATATCAAAAAAGTCTGAAAGTATATGCAATGTTCCCCATCCATGGAATACCTGCCTCTTCAGTGACTGAGGTGTAGCTTTTTTCTCACATCTCTTCATTGCAGCTTGTTCTTTGTAATTTTACAATATTCATTTTTAATTGTTTCGTGTTTTTTATTCATATTGTTTTAGTCATTTGAATGATTACTCTGCACCAGCTCAGGCTAAGCTTCCTTTGCTTCTCCATAGTCATCATATTCCTATTTTCTTACACTCTGGTAATATCCCATCACCCTCATTAATCACAGGTTGTTTAGTCATTCTATGGGCATCTACTTTGTTTCCCATTGTTTTCTACTATAAGTCCGCTGCTCTGATTACTGTGTTTGTTGATAGGGATATTCTTCTCATTCGTGACCTTCTAAGAGTTGAAATCAAGTAGCTTGGAGTTCTTTTAATTGCATCTCACATTTTCTTTTCATTTTTACTTTTTCTTCTAATTTGGTATTGATTTTGACCTTTTCTTTAATGAGTCGATGGTTGGACAGTCTAGAATTGTTGGGGCAGGAATAGTTCCCACAACAGTAAACAGTCATTTTGTTATCTGCTGAAATCTTGCCAGCTTTATTTTTAACACCACGCAGTGCTTCTGGGTCCAGCATCTCCTGGCTCTAGTCTTTAAAAAAAGATTCATCATGTTTAAGTGTAAGGTTTCCCACTCTCTGCAGATCATTGGAACTTAAAAAAAGATTTCTTAGACCCATTTACTAGCTCTTCTCCCTTCTTCCTTATATCCATTTTTTTGCATTGAAGTCCTGAGGTATTAATGTGTTAACTTCATCTGATATCAGAGAACATAAATCATTAGAAGACCCATTCAGCATGGCGGTATGCCTTTTCAGCAGAATTCAGCAACATGTAGCAGTAGGAATCAGGAATCAGATGGGATCTAATCAGGTTCAGGCATGGAATCTGGCAAGGTTTTACTATTAAGCACAATCCAGGGAGTTGAGGGACTCTCAACTTGAACTGGACATCCATAGGGTCAAAACTGTGAAAGGATAAAAAAATTAGGCCAGAGGAAGGGTGATGGACTGGGAGATCTTGGATAAGCTGAGCAATATAGATCATGGTGATGATGACTGGATTAGGAGAAATGAGGTACTAGGATAGGAGGTTATGATCTGAGAGGGAAATTTTACAGTATGGGACCATGACCATGACCATGAATCACTGTCAGCTCTGAGCAATGGTCATCCCTCTGAGTGAAGCAGGAGCTCATGGGATGTGAGGAAGCTGATGAACTGGGAGCTCAGTTTGTTTGAGCAGATAGTCCCTGAATCTGAGGTCGTCATGTTAGAGACGGAGAGTTTGGCCGCAGTAGAGTATTCCAATGGGGCTGTTGTTGGCGAGTAAATTTGGGATCAAGCCATGAATGGCAGACTAAGAAGTTTGGACTTTATTCTGTAGGAAGTGAAGAAATATGAAAGGTATTCTGGTGTGTGTGTGTGTGTGTGTGTGTGTGTGTGTGTGACATTAACAAATACTTTTGGGCATTAAATTAACATGGATGCTAATGTGGCATGTCAATTGGATAAGGATGATGGGAGGGTTGAGTCAGGAGGACCTGACATACTTTATGCAGGAGGTGACAAGAGCCTGAATTATAGAAGGAGCAGTGGAAATGCAGAGAATGGATGATCTTAATCCTAAAAAAGTTAAAGAGAAAATTGAAAAGCTGAGAACCAGGGAGAGTTCTGGACTTGGGAGTCAGGAAGGCCCTGTTCATATCCTTCCTCAGATACTTCCTAGTTGAGTGTCTCAGAATAAGTCACTTCATGTGTCTGGGTTTCTGAAATGGAGACCGCTGAGTTCACTTCTAGTTCCAAAGTTATGAGCTATGACCCTCTATGGATGGAAATGGAAAATGTTAGTAAAAACTGGCAATATTCCAAATTATCCAGAAGTTCAGTGTTCTGTACAGTAAGCACAGATGTTTTGGGCAGATATTTCCGTCTGATGAACATAATGTTAAGAATATAAACTTCCATGGGAAATGGAGTCTTACTCCTTTCTGTATTTTGCCTATTGCATACAGAGTCACAATAAAGCACATTTCAAAGGAAGAAATCTTCCAGCATCTAAGGGTTGCACCATCCCCTGGCACAGAGGCATTGTTTCCTGAAACAGTTTTTTTGAAAATTGGAAGTGAGATGCTCCCATTTATCTACCTTTTCACCCAGAGTCAGTGAATGGCCAGCTCCTCTTTTGGGAACAGGGAGCAGCTCAGTTCTGCAGAGGCACCCACTGTTACAAAGAATGGAATTAGCATGGAAGTCCAGGTGATCCATGAATATTCATATGGACAATTTAATCAGTCTGCTCATTATCTACATTTACATGGGAAGCATGTTCACAGAATATAAATAAAGATTTCAGAATCCTTCTATTGACTTCTATTGTGGTGTAAGGCTCACTAGTCTATCAATAACCTTCAGTCCCTTGCCTTCTCCTGTGATTGGAAATAGCAACTCCGCCAGAACCTCTGGATTCATTACACATGCAATAAACACCTAGAGTGGGCCTCCGTATCTCACAGAAACCAGATGTTTTCACCTTCTTAAATGTAAAGTACATCTCACAACACAGTTTCCCAGAATACACTCCTATATTCCTTAAAAATCGTAACCTGATACACTCTAGGGTATTCTCAATGCAACCAAATCATTGTCTGGGGTGAGGGGATAGAGAAAGGGATGTGAATAACTGAGGTCTACAGATGACCAGTTTCCTTTCTTTTTTCCTCCAGTAACTGTCAGAAGAATACTGGTGATTGGAATACACTGGAGAAAGATGAACATCCTGATCAGGGAATTATAAGCATAATCTGGGAATTCATTAAGCATCTATATCTACATGTATATATATATATATATATATATATATATATATATATATATATATATATATATATATATATATATATATACATGCATACATACATATATATGCACACACACACACACACACATATATATATATATATATATATATATATATATATATATATATATATATATATATATATATATATATATATATATATGCACACATACATATAATTGGAGGTAGGTGGTAATTTGCTGGCTTGAGTGCTGACTGGCTGTGTGGCCCTGGGCAAATCACTTCACTTCTATTTGTCTCAGTTTCCTCAAGTGCAAAATGGGAATCGTAAACCTCATCCTTCAGGGTTATTGTGAGAATCAAATAAGCTGGCATTTGTAAGAAGCATGTAGCACAGTGCCCAGCATGTAGTCAGTGATTAATAAATGTTTAGTACCTTTCCTTTCTCATACACACACACACACACACACGTATATATGCACACATATACATACACACAAACACACTATTCTGCCCCCTCACAATAGATTTTAAACTTCTTGAGGGCAGGGGCTCTTTCATTTTCTTATTTTCATCCCTACCAACTAGCACTGTGTGTGCATGGGTGTGTGTGTGTGTGTGTGTGTGTGTGTGTGTGTGTGTGTGGACACACATATATACACATATAGGTACATATCGATACATTTATATTGCAACAAGCATTTACCAAGCACTGTCTTAAGGACTAGTGAGAAAAGGGCAAAGATGATGCTCCTCCTGGCCTCTGGAAATTTCCTTGGGGGAGGTAGCACCTTCATGGAAGAGAAATACAACTTATTATTTTTTATTTGCTGCAGAGACAGCATTCCAGGGAAGTATTCTTTTTTTTTTTTATTTAACTTTTAACATTTATTTTCACAACATTTTGGGTTACAAATTTTCTCCCCTTTTCTCCCCTCCCCCCCCCAAACCCAAGCATTCTAATTGCCCCTGTGACCAATCTGCTCTCTCTTCTATCCTCCCTCTCTGCCCTTGTCTCCGTCTTCTCTTTTGTCCTGTAGGGCCAGATAGCTTTCTTGACCCCTTAACCTGTATTTCTTATTTCCCAGTGGTAAGAACATTACATTTGATCCTAACACTTTGAGTTCCAATTTATTTAGCCCCCTCCCTCCCCACCCCTTCCCTTTGGAAGGCAAGCATTTCAATATAGGCCAAATCTGTGTAGTTTTGCAAAAGATTTCCATACTAGTTGTGTTGTATAGGACTAATTATATTTCCCTCCATCCTATCCTGACCCCCATTACTTCTATTCTCTTATGATCCTTTCCCTCCCCATGAGTGTCGACCTCGGATTGCATTCTCCTCCCCATGCCCTCCCCTCCATCCTCCCCCCCACCCTGCTTGTGCTCCTGTCCCCCACTCTCCTGTATTATGAGATAGGTTTTCCTATCAAAATGAGTGTGCATTTTATTCTTTCCTATAGTGGAATGTGATGAGAGTAGACCTCATGTTTTTCTCTTGCCTCCCCTCTTTATCCCTCCACTAATAAGTCTTTTGCTTGCCTCTTTTATGAGAGATAATTTGCCCCATTCCATCTCTCCCTTTCTCCTCCCAATATTTCTCTCTCACTGCTTGATTTCATTTTTTTTTTTAAGATATGATCCCATCCTCTTCAATTCACTCTGTGCACTCTGTCTCTATGTATGTGTGCGTGTGTGCATGTGTGTGTGTGTGTGTGTACTCCCACCCAGTACCCAGATACTGAAATGTTTCAAGAGTAACAAATATTGTCTTTCCATGTAGGAATGTAAACAGTTCAACTTTAGTAAGTCCCTTATGACTCCTCTTTACTGTTCACCTTTTCATGGTTCTCTTCATTCTTGTGTTAGAAAGTCAAATTTTCTTTTCAGCTCTGGTCTTTTCATCAAGAAAATTTGAAAATCCTCTATTTCATTGAAAGACCATTTTTTCTCCTGAAGTATTATACTCAGTTTTTCTGGGTAGGTGATTCTTGGTTTTAGTCCTAGTTCCTTTGACTTCTGGAATATCCTATTCCATTCCCTTCGATCCCTTAATGTAGAGGGTGCTAGATCTTGTGTTATCCTGATTGTATTTCCACAATACTTGAATTGTTTCTTTCTAGCTGCTTGCAATATTTTCTCTTTCACCTGGGAATTCTGGAATTTGGCCACAATGTTCCTAGGAGTTTCTCTTTTTGGATCTCTTTCATGCGGTGTTCTGCGGATTCCTTGAATATTAATTTTGCCCTCTGGTTCTAGAATCTCAGGGCAGTTTTCTTTGATAATTTCATGGAAGATGATGTCTAGGCTCTTCTCTTGATCATGGTTTTCAGGTAGTCCCAGAATTTTTACATTGTCTCTCCTGATTCTATTTTCCAGGTCAGTTGCTTTTCCAATAAGATATTTCACATTATCTTCCATTTTTCGAATCTTCACGCTATGTTCTGTGATATCTGTCTTTCTCATAAAGTCCTTAGCGTCCATCTGTACCATTCCAGTTTTGAAAGATCTATTTTCTTCAGTGAGCTTTTGAATCTCCTTTTCCATTTGGCTAATTCTGCTTTTGAAAGCATTCTTCTCCTCATTGGCCTTTTGAACCTCTTTTGCCAATTGAGTTAGGCTAGTTTTCAAGGTGTTAATTTCTTCAACATTTTTTTGGTTCTCCTTTAGCAGGGAGCTGATCTACCTTTCATGCTTCTCTTTCATCCCTCTCATTTCTCTTCCCAGTTTTTCCTCCACCTCTCCAACTTGACTTTCAAAATTCTTTTTGAGTTCTTCCATGGCCTGAGCCCATTGGGTGGGCTGGGACACAGAATCCTTGATTTCTGTGTCTTTGCCTGATGGTAAGCATTGTTCTTCCTCGTCAGAAAGGAAGGGAGGAGGTGTCTTTTCTCCGAGAAAGTACCCTTCAATAGTTTTATTTCTTTTCCCTTTTCTGGGCATTCTCCCCAGCCAGTGGCTTGACCTCTGAATATTCTCCTCACACCCACCTCGCCTCCTGGTCCTCCCAGCCAGCGTTTGGGGACTGAGATTGAAATGCTGCTTCCTGCCTTAGGGCTTTTGGCGGGGGCAGGGCTGCTATTCAGTGTGAGAATTAAGTTCAGATGGTCAGGTCGGGGCAGGGCCGCCTCTCAGGCCCAGTTCCCTCAGGGGGTTTATGCGCAGACCTTCCACAATGGATCCAGGCTCCCGCCCGCTTGGGGAGCCCCTGTCTGCAGCCGCCTCTCAGCTTCTATCTCCCGGGGGGGCCTGAGCCATGGGGACACCCCACTCCCCTCTCGACCCGCCAGAGAGACTCTCTCACCGACCCTCGTCACCTGGGGGGGTGGGGGGGCTTGTGCCGCCGCTGGAGATCCCGTCCCTAAAGCCTGCTCGGATCTGTACCTCTCGGAGCCGCAGCCGCCGCAGGTCTGGGCTGGGCTCCGCGTCTGCAGCGCGACGGACCTTTTGCAAGAGGTTTGCAGGTCCCTCTGTGGGTGGAGGGACCCGCGTGGCCGCTGGAGATCCCGTCTCCGTAGCCTGCTCGGATCTTTTCCTCATGGTGTCGCGGCTGCTGCAGGGCTGCACTCAGCTCCCAGTCCCGGCGCCCAGTCCACAGCGCGAAGGACTCCCCGCGAGAGGTTTGTAGGTCTCTCTGGAACAGAAATCTCCCTCGCTCCAATATTCCATGGCCTCTGGGTGCAGAATTCTCCGTGAGTTACTCCCCTCTAGCCGTTCTGTGGGTTGTGGGTTCGGAGCTATGTGTATGTGCGTCTTTCTACTCCGCCATCTTGGCTATAACCCAGGGAAGTATTCTTGCCAAAAGAGGTTCATGAGCAGAGCTTTTAGGGAAACAGGAGAGTAGACCTCGGCAGAGATGGTGAGGATTGATCACATTCCAGGAGTGAGGCACAGCCAGTGTTAAATGTCTAGACGTGGGACATTAAAAGATCAAGTGTTAGAAGTAGCAGGAAGGTTGGTTTGCTTTGTCCACAGAGTTCAGGCAGGAGAGTGATGCGTCTTAAGATAGTAAAGGCAGGCTGGAGTCAGATTTGGAGTACTCCAAAAGCTGAACATTGTAGCTCCATTGAGTGGGGGAGTAACATGATGAATGCATGAGAGAAAAAGCAAACCCCTGAAGACAATCATTTTGGCCAATGTAAGAAGAAGAGATTGGAGTCTGTGAGTTAAGAACCATTTATTGTGTTTTGGGGGCAATTACTGCTGATAAAAAGAAAGACAAAAGTGAGCTACATTTTGATGGACATTACTAGGTATATAGTAAATGTATATTACTAGGTATATAGAAGATACATACGTATATGTTACCAGGTAGCATTTCTATGGTGCCTACCATGTCAGCCCTGTTCTAAGCACTTTACAATATTATCTCATTTGATCCTGATAACAACCTTGGGAGGTAGCACTATTGTCATCCCCATTTTACAGATAAGGAAACTGAGGCAAGTGTTAAGTTAAATAACTTGTCCAGGGTTATGTGGTTAGCAAGTGACTGAGTCTGGGTTGGAATTCAGAGCTTTCTGACTCCAGACCAAGTGCTCTGTCCACTACATCATCTAGTTGTCCTAAGAGATAAAAGTAATATAAAAATGGAAGCATTAGCAGCTAGAAAGGCCTCTTGAAGCAGGTGGGCTTTGAGTCAAACCTTAAAGGAAGCCTGGGGAACATCACAAACATGGGGCGTTGCTGGTGCTTATCTCTCAATTCTCTCCAATCTGTCCCATCTATATCTATATAGCTGTTTTTATGTTGTCTCCACTATTAGACTGTGAGCTCCTTGAGAGAAGAGACTGTCTTTTGCCTTTTATTTTGTATCCCCAGCACTTAGCACAATGCCTGGCTTCTAGTACATGCCTAATAAATGTATATTCCTGACTGAACAAGGCACTGAGCAGCAAGATGGAATAGTGTCCTTGAGTTGAGAGCCTTGAGGCTGGGAGACCAACTAGGAGGTTGTTGTTATAGTCCAGGTGAGAGAGGATGTAATGTTGATGAGATTTATGTTAATGAAAGTTTGCCCCCCATTAATAGGCTTCACCTGGAGCCCATTAGGGACGCTTGATTAGGGGAGGCTTGTTTTGTAGGAAAGTCCACACCTTTTGTTAATTATTGAGGAACTGGGTCACAAGGCTCATAAGGGTTGGACAAATCCCCTCCTCCACTCTGAAAAGAGCATCTATACTCAGAGGTGAGATTTGCTTTGAGAATTACTCTTTGGAAGAAGGCTTGTGTGACAGATGAGACTCTGGGTAGCCGTTAAGGAGTCCCCCTGGCTTTGAAAACCCAGATGTTGGTACTTCTTTCTCTGGTAAGTAGGTACGTACATAATGGTCAGATAGTTGGATCTGTCTATTGATTTGAGATACATGTCTTGCTTATGGTCAGATTTAGAAGCCCTATCTCTTGGTCTTTATTTCTCTGTTCATATTTCTTCTGTTGGTGAATGTTATTAAAGTAGATTGTTGACCTTTCAAAAATTCTTTTCTAAAAGTATCTAAGAACTTGTACAATAGGCCCTCTTGTGTAAGCTGAGGTGCTTGCTGCTATAAGTGATAAAGATGCACCTGGGGAGTGACACAGTATGAGTGGAGAAAATGTGGAAATGAGTAATGTGGAGATAGAATCACCAAGATTTGGCACCTGATGGGATGTGGGGGTTGGTGAGGGTTAGGAGCTGAGGGTGACAATAAGACTGAATATCTGAGTGACTAGAGGGTGCCAATGCTTTTGACCAAAATAGGAAGCTTGGGAGGACTGAAAATTTTGGAGTAAAATAATGAGTTCTTCTTTGGATGTGTTGTGTTGGATATTTCTACAGGGCATAGATTTTAAGAAATCCATGAGTGACATGGGACTAGAGTAAAGGAGGCACTCCAGCACTGATATACTTCAACACACAAGCTACCCTAGGACCAGATAGAGAGATCTGGGAGCCATCAGTGGAGATGATTGTTTCAACCATGAGAGCTGTGGAGGTCATCAGGTGAGAGGATGTAGAGACAGAAGTTAATTTAGAACAGAAGCTTGGGAAGCACTCCAAACTGGTAAACATGCTGTTGATGAAGAACAATCAGGGAAGCCTGAGAAGAAGTAGGCAGACTGGTAGGAGAACGAGGAGAGAGGCTGGAAAGCTGAAGAATGGGGACTAGATGAAGAAATAGACCACTTCTAATTATAGTCATTTACAAAAAGGCATCAATAAATCATCATAACAAGCAAACCAAAAGAGCATAGAAAGTATACCAAGAGGTCAGGTGATATCTCCATATGACAGAAAGTGAAGGGATTTCATGCTTTGAACAGCATTAACAGGGGACGTGTATTCCAGAAATGAGGACGTCAATCCCGTGGTACCACTCTGTCCTGTTCAGATCAGTCTGAAGCTGTGTGCAGTTCTTCGCACTCAATTTCAGAAAGCTTGATATAGATAGGTCAGAGTGTCCAGAGATAAACTGTACAAAAATGGACTGAAGGGAATTAGGGAAGGCTAGTGTGGCAAAGACAAGCGTGGTGTGGGGATGGAACGTGGATGATATCTATCTTCAAGTATTTGAAAGGCCATATCAAAGGAACACTAGAATTGATCTGTTTTGTCCCAGAAGAATTAGGGTTAGTGGAAGTTGCCAAAAAGAGGCAATTTCAGTTTGATGTAAGGAAAACATTTACTTAACATCCAAGCTTTCTCAAAGTAGAAAGGGCTTTTCTCAGCATGTAGTGGGCTGCTCCTCCTTGGAATTCTTCAAGCTCTTGGACACTTGGTGTGGGCTTTGTAGAGGGAATTACTTTTCATGTATGAGTTGGACTCAGTGAAAACTGAGATCCCTTCCAACTTTTGAATTCTGTTCTTTCTTACCAAGTAGAGTGTTGTAGCAGCTAGGGGAGACACAGGTTTAAAATATAAACATTTAAAAAATCTTCTGCAGGAGAAGAATGAAGAGTTATAAGTGGCATTACCTCACAAGAAAGAGAGTTTGAGGGATAAGTAAGTTTAGAAAAGTGAAGCAAGAGACCCAACTAAGCCATATCATCTTAGGAACATTTAAGGTTGAGAGTGGAATGAGGACAACAATCAGAAAAAAGGGAAAATGTATTTAACAATCTTGTTTCACTCTTGAAGACAGTAAAGGCATCAGTTTGGGCTCTAATCTCATATCTTTGCTTGCAGAGCAGAAATGTCACTGAAGAAAATAGAAACGAAAGGAGAAAATACCTGGACAAAACCAAGTTAGCACAGGGGTTCATTGCTGAAGGGGACACCTTTTTGAGGGTGTTGAATGAAGGAATCTCCAGTGGGAAAGTGGGGCTTCTTCAAAGTTCATTCCACTCATATTTATTACCCAATCAAGATTCTATGAACCATTAGCTGCTAAGCTCTAGGGCACTCTCTTTCCTCACCAGCCTCAGTGCCTGGCTTACTCTTTCTCTCTTCTCAAGTTCCTGCCCTCATAGGAGGGCCATCAACATTCATGTTAATGCTCCCTCAAACATCCTACCCTCCAGTTCCTCATCTTACTCCCTCAATCCACCTTAGCTACGCAAAGAGATAGTCATGCCATTGACCTTGTTATCAACCAAAAAGCTACTTTCATTTTCATAAACTATGAAATTCCCTGATCAGACCACAATTTGTTATCACATCTTTCCCTCTACCTTACAAACACTAATCCATTTTCTTATTGTCTTCCCTGTGATTTCCAAATCCCATGCCTCTCACTTCTTTTCCCAGGTCATCAACCCTGCACTGTTTACATTCTCAGACTTTCCCCTTCTTAGTAAACCAGTTCAATGATACACTGTCTTTTTCTCTTCATCTTTTGTCCCATTTTCCTATCATTGATGTTGCCTTGCAAAGAATCAGCTTTGGATTACTTATCAGCAGTTACTTCCTTCCCTCCTATTCATATACTGCTATTGATGAATGGGAAAAATCACAAAATTATGCTAAGTGGATCCACTACAAATTTATATTATGTAATCTCAAATGGGCTGTCACCACAGCAAGATAATCCACACACCTATCTAATTGATTCACTATTTCATTTCCTACAACAGCTTTTCCACAGATTTTTATCCTTCCTAACTCATGTATTTTCACTGGATGTGCCCCAGTCCTGAAATTCTCTTCCTCCTCACCTATACCTCTTGGCTTCTCTGGCTTTCTTCAAGTCCCATGCTAAGGAGGCATGAAATAGTGAATGAAGAGTTCAAGTTAGAGTTAGAGACGGTAAAACATGAGATTAAGTTACACAGCCCACTGACTGGGTCACTCTAGTTAAATTCCTTAACCTTTCATTTCTCTAAGGAAATATCTAAGATTAATAGTGACAGAGATGATGCTGACCCATAATGGTAGAAGAAGTTTCTCTCTGGAAGTTCCTATGACCATAATATTACAGGTCTAGGCCCTTGCAATCTTCTCACGATGTGTCTATACTTGGACCATGATCTTCAATGTTTTCCTACCATAATTTGGACTCGGTACCTAAGTTTCCTGGCTTTAATAGGTGTGCTTTCTCTTTCTCTTGGCAGGAGCCACGCTACTTCCCAGCTTTCTCCAAACCAGCTGCTATCTTTCTTTCCAGTTCCCCTTGCTTTTCCCATTAGAATTTAAGCTTTTTAAGGGAAGGGACTTATGAGAAAGGGAGATGTATGTCTGTATCTGTGTCTACACATCATCTTTATCTATCTTCCCTAGATTGCCCAAGGATTAATTACATACATACATAGACACACACACGCACATACACAGGTAAGAAAACTTGGTCTAGAAAGATGGCTTATGAAGTACCTTTTTAATTATTTTAGCTTCTTAGAATATTCTTGTGAGGTAATTTGTGCTCAGAGGAAAGTGTGATCATTTGCCTTCTAACTGTGGCACATTTTCCCCATGTTCTTCTTCTTTTTTTTTTTTTACAAGAATGGCTCTTTGGTAAAATGTTATTTGGTTGTAAAATAACCAGATATTATATAATAATGAGAGAGAGAGCTGTCTGAAAGCCTAGAATTCATTTCAGAAAGCCCCTGCTAAGTCTCTCTTCTGAGAGAGAGAGAGAGAGAGAGAGAGAGAGAGAGAGAGAGAGAGAGAGAAGAGAGAGAGAGAGAGAGAGAGAGAGGAGATAACAAAACCATTCCATGAAAACAGTTCTAGGAAAGGTAATTGAGAGTTAGCATCCTGACAATGACTGGACAACTGTGGTTCCGAGAGGTCCAACCACTTGCCTGAATTCACAGAACTGATTGGCCACCAGAAACCTATCTCTAGCTCTTTGCTTATCTAGTTCATCTTGTTTGGGGCAAACGATGTAAGTTGTTCTCCCTCTGATTCTCTCTCACTCTTGGTTTTCCATGAATTCAGCCTTGGTTTGGTTCAGAGAGATGTCATATGTCCAGACCAACAGAAAATGGGCATGGTCTCCATGTCCCAAGGCAGGCAGCCTCTTTCTCTAGTCTTTTCACTTAGCAGAATCAATCCCTCAGCTTTATACAATGAGGCCAACCAATCCTCTCACCTTGTGTTATTTCAGTAGGCAAAGATCGTACTTGCCAATGGGTTGGCTTTTCTCAGACCATTTTCACCTCTAATGGGATTCTCACTCTGATAAAGCTGTGATTCCTTCACATGTGTAGTTGAAAATAGGCTTCTTCCAAGTCTTTCCTCGTGTTTTGGAAGCAAAAAAAAACCAAACAAAACCAAAAAACAAAAAAATAAACCTGCTGATTTAAAAAAATTCTTCCTTGTTCTCTCATGCAGCATATAGAATCAAGAAGTAAAAGCAGTCCAGGTAAATCGAAGTTTGATACAATAAGAACTGCTGAACACTGATAATTCTCTAAAAGGAACATAGGATCATGGGATGGAAGACAGAGCTGAAAAGGACCCATGCAGGTTATGTCACTTACTCAGGGTCATTCAGACACAACTTGCCCTCAAGGGATTTTTATTCTTCTGGAGGTAAGCTGACATGTTCATATGTTAATAAATATGTTAACTTGGTGGGATATTTTGTGTTCTATTGAGCTTTGTGATTAAGTAACAAAGGTAAAATCATTGTGGGGGCTTATGGACTATGCTTTTGAGTGGATCCTGAGAACCTTTTGATCCAGGAGTAGATTTGTCTTGGTGATGTTCTTTGCAAATTGGGGGCAGAGTTCTCCCCTCCAAGTACTCCATAAAAATGTGTTTATTTAGGATAAAGAAACACTGTCAGGAAAAAAACTTTCCCCTCGAAACATGTTCATTTTTCAGATCTCAAAAGCTTGTCTGAAAGCCTAGAATTCATTTTAGAAAGCCCCTGCTAAGTCTCTCTTCCTAGTAATGGTCTGTTCAGTCCATTTTTCTGTTGAAATTTTGGCTGAGAGAAATCTCCTAAAATAGACATGGAATGAATCCCTTGGCTTCCTTTAGACCCCTGCTGTCTCTGACCAAGAGGATGCTATGAAAATGTGCTCCAGGACTCATCAAGTAAAGGGAAATATGAAAGATGAGAATGTTATTTCCTACCTGCATTTTGATTTAGTTATGCTTCCTGGTACCTTGACTGCATTTTAATTCCTTGCATATTTTTCCATCTATGAAAAAAATGATCTTTTTTCACCAATAATTCTTTAAGCAGAGGGGTTCAGCAAATATCAGTTAGTGAGGCCATTGTGCAGGGTCCTCTGTGGTACTGTAGGAGAGGTAAAAGTTAGATCAGATCAGGTCCCTGAAGATCCCAGTCTAATGGGGGAATGAGATAAAGCAGGTTAAAATATCTCAGAACATTTGGTGATAAGTGCATTAAAGAGGTGTAAAGAGCTCGGAGAGGGGGTGACGGGGAGTTGAGAGGGAAGGACCTTACTTATCATTGTAAGAATCATAGAGCGTTTCTTGGGGAAGCCACAACTAAAAGGAGGAATTGATTAGAGGGTATTTGAAAGGGAAAGCAGAGACTGAACAACTTGAAAAAATGATAAGGGTCAAACAAGCTAGAGACCTTATGGTTTGGCAGTTTCCTCTGCCAAATGAAGATTGAACCTCCTCTGTATCATAGACTCCCAGAAGGTAAGTGACTCCCTCACAGTTCCACCAGCTAGTAAATGTGGCAGGCAGGGTATTCACTGAGGTCACTTGGATTTCAGGAAGGGTGTTCCATCTGCGTCTCTGCAAAAGGTATTACTGCCTAAAGCAAATAAACAAAGAATGTCTAGAGACAACAATACCTGCTGACTCACATCCTTAATTTCTCAGTTTTGCAAAATCCTTATGGAAATGTATGTAGGGATGTATCCTTAAGATGCCTGGGTCTTATCATCTGCTCTGTAGCCAAACCCAAAGGGCATCTGGGCCCTTTTCTACATGAATTGTC
The DNA here is from genome assembly GCF_028372415.1 of Notamacropus eugenii. Classification (NCBI taxonomy): domain Eukaryota; kingdom Metazoa; phylum Chordata; class Mammalia; order Diprotodontia; family Macropodidae; genus Notamacropus; species Notamacropus eugenii. The sequence continues at coordinate 289,792,874 of NC_092872.1, read as the reverse complement.
TTTCCTAACTAGAATTTGAGCTGCAGGAGAGCAGGAATTTTTTTTTGCTGATCGTTGTCTCAGTGATTAGCAGAATGTTTGGCACATAGTAAGTTCTCAGTGTTATCCATCCCTCCCTCCCTCCATCCATCCATCCATCTATCTATCCATCCATCATCCATCCATTCAAGATAATAGGATCATAGATTTAGGATGTCAAAGATATGGGTGTCTGATCCTCTCATTTAACAGAAAATGTATTGAGGCCCAGAGGTGGGAAATGAGTTGCCCAAGGTCTCTTAAAGAGCAGACCTGCTGCTCTCAATCCAAGTCCAGCATTCTTCCCATTGAGCCAGTAGACATGAGAATGGTAGAGCAGGCATAATCTTCCCCATCACATGAAGGACAGAAATTCAGCCTCTTATAGGGTTTATCTCAAGACAATAAAAATTCCCCTTTCCTTGGTAGAGAAAATGCCTTAAAAATTTCTTTGCTGCAGGAGCTTCTCAGGCATTTTGCAGATGATGGACCAAGCCAAGCATAAAGTGGTCTTTGCATCACCAACACACTGACACCCTGGCTTCCTGTATCAAGTGAAGAATGGACACAGGGAGAAACTGCATCACATCCAGTGACAAAGTTAGGACCTGGCTCTAAAAATCAGCTCTCCCATTTATCACCTGTGGGAACTTGGGCCAACAACTTCAACTTTCTGGGCCTCAGTGTCTAAATCTGTTAAAGGAGGGTGGTTGGATAGATCTCTTAGGTCACCCTGTCAGCTCTTAATCTGTGACCCTCCAAATCGGAAGATGAGGGGCTTCAACTAGATGATTTCTAAGGACTCACCTCACTTAAATTCTCACATCCTGTGTTCACAGACTATCTTTCTAAGCCACACCTCTAAAATACAGCCTCTTTCAAAGGGTGATGAAGCATCCAGACTCTTGGCCCAAGATAGGTTTTCTAGAATTCAGGCCTATGAAGTGACTGTTGGGTGTTTTTTTGATCTCCATGGCGAATGCAATTTCTGGTTGTTTTCCCAGGCTTCTTGTCAGTCCACACTACCCAGAATAATGGTCCTGCTGGTCCCATTTCTATGCTCTTGCACACTGCCCCTGTCTGGAGAGACACGTTCTTAGTTCCTGAATCTCAGAGCCATGACCTCAGGGATGAGCATATTTAGTTGGGAGTATTTTGGGAGTATTTAGTTGGGAGTATTTTATGATTGGGCTTTGAAGAATGTGCTAGTGAGGTAAGGGGCAACTAGGTGGTGCAGTGGAGGAGTCAGGAGGACCTGAGTTCAAATCTCACCCCAGACACTTTATACTCACTAGCTATGTGACCTTGGGCAAGCCACTTAACTCCATTTCCCTCATCCTGGGTCATCTCCAGTCATCCTGATGAATATCTGGTCACTGGATTCAGATGACTCTGGAGGAGAAGTGAGGCTGGTGACCTGCACAGCCCTCCCTCACTGAAAACAAAATCAAGTGCAAGTCATGTCATTATTTCTCTGATGGCATGGTCTTCTTTGGCAATGAAGGACACACACACACACACACACACAAACACCAAGTGAGGTAGGAGGAGAAGAGAGAGAAGTAAGCAATTCTTAAGAGCATCTCTACACTGCAGTGGGAGACAGAATCAGGAGTCCTGGGTTAAAATTCCATTTCTGTTACTAACCAGCTGTTCAACCTTAAGAAACTTAGGCATATTTGTGACTCAGTTCCTTCCTCTGTAAATGGAAGGGGTTGGACCAGATGATCTACGAAGACTCTCAGTTCTATACAATTTTGATTTTTGGAAATGGAATGGAAAAGATTTCAGGAAAAAGAAATCCTTTTTATTCTCTGAACCAGAGAATTTTTGGGCCCATTAATGGCTTACTACTATAATCACCAGGGGAAGAAGTCAGAAATCTGATTTAATGAGAAAAAGTCTCCTAACAATAATAGAAAAAATTACATTTCTGTTAATATCAGGTTGGAGCAGTATGAATGTATGCAAATATATCTGGAAATATTAATATATACTGCCAGCTCCAGCTCACTAAGCCAATGGTTATGGGAGGAGCCACCTCATGGTAATTTAATCACTATTCAGTTTTCATAATTGTAGTATTTGTCATTAAGTTCTATCTTATTTTTTGAGAAATAAGAAATTCAACCTGATTTTGTACTTTCTGGGTTAAATATTCCACTTTGCTCATTGTGAAGAGAATCCTGTTTGTAATGGTCACAGAGGAGAACCTGCTCTCTTCTAAAATTGTTGTTACTGGTCTCAAAATAAGCTGTGTTCCTCTCCTCTCCCTGATCACTGGCCCTTCCTGTTGGACCTTCAGATTGGGTCTCTTCCCCTGTTTCTAAAATACAGTTAATTCTAGTCCTGACCAATGTTCCTGCTTTGCATCTCACTGCTTCCCCTCAGGCTTCCTACTTAGAAATTCTGCATCACAGATGCCTGTATTGGCATACCCAGCCTGGCACCCTGAGCCTTCTGGGACTTTGCTGGACATGGCCTTTTACTATTCCTATAGCCTGGTGATGGTGGGCCCATAGCCCTGACTCAGAGGCACAACGTGGTAGAATGCGAGCTCCTGGAATCTGGGGAAAACTTCCTTTTGGTGTCTGTTGTGGCATTTGCTGTATCTCCCCCATCCCAGAACAGGGGCTGGCATACATCAAGCTTTGAGGAAATGCTGACTGAAAGACTGAGTTGGGTCTTTGCCCTTTGGTCCAGTTACTAGTACAGGGTAGCTGCTTAATTCATGTTTGCTTAATCCAACTGACTTGGAGAGCATTTAGACTAATGCTCACCTTAATCAAAATCCCCTCAAAGAACCACAAACATTTCTGCAGTGCTTTAAGTCTTGCTTCACATTCATTATCTTCCCTGTACCTCAGGAGCCTCAGGCCATAGGGAGTTCAAGCTGTAATAGCCTACATTTTTAGAAGAGGGAAGTCCTTAGAGGTTATTGAGTCTGACCACTTCATTTAAGAGATGAGGAAGCTGAGACTTGGCTAGCTTCAAGGCTACCTAGTTGCTCTGGGCAGGATTTGAACTCAAGTCTTTCAGACTAAGAAGTCCTGTACTCTATTTATTCCACTGCATCACCTGATAGATGTTTGTTTAGAGGTTTATGGGTATGGCATGTTGCAGTGGAAAGAATAAGGAATGTGGAGTGCCAGGTTCTGGGTTTGAATCCTGGTTTTCACACTACCTGTGTGGCTTTGGCAAATCACATATCATCTTTGGACCTCAGTTTCTTGATCTGTAAAACAAGAATGTTGGACTTCAGTAACCTCTAATGCTATTTCCAGTTCTGGGGCTGTTACTCTATGAAAACCACTACCTCCCAAAGCACACCTATCCCACTTTGGCACCACATTGATCATTATAAACTAGAGCTTAGAGTGCTGGTGATGCCCCAGCCTCCTTCTCATCCACCAACACTTCTAGTGCAATCTGGTGGAAAGTAGAACAAAGGGGGAGAGGGTATGCTAAATTTGAAAACATTCACATAGTGAAACTGTGAGTGCCTGTTAGAAATTCACATTTACTTGCAAAATGATGTAACATTTGGATAATCTGATTTTGAAGACTGGGTTTCAGCAGGGAGTCCTTGTTTGCCTGGAAAGCTCTCACTCAGGTGTGGACACTTTTCGTGCAAGAGGTGAGTTCTATTTCTGTAGATCTGCAGTTCTCCACCTCAGCCACACACTGTTCCTGGCTAGGCATCATAGCTGGTTGCTGAATGAGTCATCGAGGGTTGATCTCCTGTTCCTCTATTCTGGGAGTTTTGGCCCCTTGCCTTGCCATAGTGGATGCTTCCAATGATTGTCAGACTGAATTGGGTCAGGGGGCCATGATGTTAGGCCTCCACTCAGTGACATAACCTGCTGGGGTCATTTCCTCACTTGGGCTGGGAAGCTACTGAAATCAGGGTAAATACCACTGGATTTGGATCCTGAAGGATTGGTTTTGAGGCCTTTCTTTGTGTTTGCTTCCCTAATGACTGTGGGGTATATCCACTCCTAACTCATGAAAGGGTTTTCTTATTTGGCCTCTAAGCCAAGTCAGCTCTGAGAAGGCAGGAGGATGGATGGTGATGTCCTTAACAAGAAGAGCAGGATGTAAAAGGTGGCACAAAGAGAATCCAATTCTGTTTGGAAATGTTGACTTTGAGATGACTGTAGTGCACTTGTGGGCATGAGCAGATCAAAGTGTCCCGGACTGATTATGGCACCATCTCTGCTTACAGAGCTGCTTCAGAAATGTGGTGGCAATGTTGTCCTCTAGGCCTGCAAGTCAGAGATTTCAGTTCATCCCCCATGGGGAGAGAAAGATGGGAACAACAGGATACCCATAGTAGCAGCATCGCTAAACTACTGGTTGACCTTTACATCCCACTTGCCCATTTCTGATGTGCCTCACCTATGTTGTTCCCATCACCATCCTGCAAGGTGGACCAACATATTACCATCATTTACCAGATAGGAAAACTGAGGCTTCAGAAAGAAGGGTTGACTTGCCCAATGTCATATCGCTGATAGATAGAGCTGGGTATTGAACTCAGTGAGTGCCCTTTGCCTCCAAATCCAGTCCTCTTATTTCTACCTGATGAAGATAAAGGATGGTGGACATAAAGCTATCAAACTAATCTTCCCAAAGCCCAGATCTGATCAGGCAACTCCACTGTTCAAGACACCCCATTTCTCATCTTCTGGTTGACCTTCAAAGTTCTTAATCTAGCTCTCAATGAATTGTGCATCAGCTTATTCACATACTCAAGCTCCATCCACATAGGCCTCATTGCTACTTTCTGAACATATAATTCCATCTCCCATTTCCATGACTTTGCACAGGTTTTCTACAAGCCCAGAATGCTATCCTCTTCAGTTTTGCTCTTGGCTTCCTCAAAGGCCACATCTTATAGGAAGACTTCCTGAGTGCCCCAGTTGTTAACCTACCTGCCCTCTCTGTCTATCTCTGTCTGTCTGAGTCTCTCTGTCTCTGTGTCACTCTCTGTTTTTCTTTTCTTTCTCTGTCTCCTGCATGTACTTTGGGATCTTCTTGAGGTCAATGACTGTCTCACTGTTCTCTATCTTTAATTTGAAAAATTACAATGACATTTATCCTTCACTTCTATGATGTCTGCTTGGTTCTCTCTAATCTTTCAAATATTACTGAGAGTGACTCAGTAATCACATCAATCAACCCTTGATAATCATTTATTAGGTATTTGCTGTGTGCCTGGCATTACTTTTGGTGCTGGGGACACAGAGGAAAGGGAACCATGAATTGTCTGCAAGAAGTTTACTTTCCTCCTCCTTCCATCTCTCAGATTTTCCAGTACCAAGATAATAATTCATCTGGACCTAGTGACTTGGCCTCATGTAGGAATAGTGGACACTATTTTCCTCAGTACTGGCTGAGAGAGAGAGAGAGAGAGAGAGAGAGAGAGAGAGAGAGAGAGAGAGAGAGAGAGAGATCAGAAGTTGAGCAAGAATTGATCATCTCTTCCTTCTCTTTGTCTTGAGTTTTCAGTGTCCCATCTACCACTGGATGAGTCTCCTTCTTCCCATTTCCCCTAGTCTGGTGAAAACAAACCCACACCAATGCCAGACTTTGCTTGCTGGCCTTGCTGCCCCTTGCCAGCTCCCATTCATTCTACACCGGAGGCTTCCTTCCCTCCATTGTGGCTGTGATGTTTGTCGATATTGTTCTACTCATTCTCTGTTGCCACAATGCAGGAAAATCTTATTGAGGGGTGTGCTAATGGGATCAGGGCAAGAGCAAGCCCTAGGATTCCTGCCAGGATTCTGAAGAGCCTCAGACTTTTACAAACACCAGCACCAAGCTCCGTCCCTTGGAAATGTTACCCAATTTCAGTCGGTCAATCAATAAACATTCATTAAGTGGCTACTCAGACATCAGCCAGTTGTGGGGGGAGGAAAGGAATACATTTTTGGTTATGAACACTGAGGACTACTTACTTTCTTGGCATTAAAAAATATTTTTACTGAGTTATTATCACACAGGATGTTCAACAATGTGTTGAACAATGTGGTACATGACTACCGTGTGACCTTGTGCATGACTTAACCTTTATGCATCTCACGTCATCATCTAGAAGATGAAGAACTCATGCTAGATGTACTCTATGGCTCCATCGAATTCTAGGGGGCATATTTCTAGTAATCTGTCAGTGGGTGGCACAGAGAAACCCTCAGGCAGATTCAGGCAGAGATAACTGATTTTGTCTTGCAGTGTACTTTTCTCACAAAGAACTCTGAAAGTTAAGTTGTGCAAATATTATCACCCCTCCCCCATCTTACAAATGAAGAAATTGAGGCACAGAGAGGCAAGTTATCTGGGACAAAGTCACACAGGCAAGTTAACTGCTGGAGGCTGTGTTTGAATCCCAGTGTTTAGATTCCAAGTCTAGTCCTCTTTTCCCAACCTAGCCCCTCCTTAAAGGCAGTGCCATCATTGACCAGTAGTGTTTATGAGGTGGCAGGGAGTAACCTCTCTGGCTTCCCTAGCATCCACCCTAGGCTGACAGTAGGGGTAGTGATGTGTAGTCATACCTTGGCTGCATCCTCAGGGGAGCAAGGAGGATTCCCTGGGCTTATCATACTGCTGTGGCCACATTAGTCCTAAGCCAAAGATTATGAATGAAAAATATAAACCATTGAAATGGTCTGGTTGGCAAATAAACAAGTGTGAGAGAGGAATAATGAGATTGTCTTGTCCCCTCCAGTAATTACTTTTAAGTCTTTGGAAATAAAGAGTGTTGGAAATGGTTTTACTACTCATTCCTCTAAGGGATTCAAATTGCAAAGTTCTGGGCTTTCCTCCAGAGGGTGAATTTACCTGTTCTCAATGCCCAACCTAAAATAAGCTTCAGAAAAATGTGTCACAGGAAGAAGCATCCATTGTAATGTAAACATCTTACCAGAGCAAACAGCCCCTGAGCTTCTCACAGTGCATTGCAGAGTTCTGAAGGTAACTGGCTTTTCCAGGCTGAATGAGACTTTTGCCTCTCATAGTTTGATATAGCTGAAGCAGTCTTGGCAGGGAGGGCTCCTCTAAAACAAGAAGGCTTCTCACTTCCTTCAAAGAATCCTAGTAGAATGAGAGCTCCTTGAGGTCAGGGGCTGCTTCTTTGTTGTCTGGGAATCCACAGTGCCTAGCACAGCACCAGCCACACAGTAGTCATTGAAGTGCTTACTGAATGAATGACTATTAAGCAGAGGCACCCTTCAGCACTAGGACAGATCCATTATCTTTTGGGGTCTGGGACCTCTCTCAGATTATCGTTCATCTGGACCCTCTTGTCCTGTGCAATTCTACTTTGTCCCCTCCACCTCATAAGTTTTAAGACTGGTTAAAAATAGATGGGTGTGTGTGTGTGCGTGCATGCATGCAGGAAACCCTTTGGAATCACTGGAAGCAATGTATAAATTATCAAACAGCATTCTGCCAAACAGCAACATTCTGAAAGACAGCAGGTTATGGGCATATATGCTGGTTGGACTAGAGTCTGGCAGAGTTGGTTCAAGCTCCTTCCTCTGACCCCACCTAGCTATGTATACGACTATGGATGTGTTCCTTGACATTGATGAGCCCACATGTTCTCCTCTGTAAAGCGGAGATTACTGAAATATGAAAAGAGGACGAGGTTTGTAGTCAGAAAAGCCTGGCCTCAAGTCTTCTTGCTGCCATTTCCCTGTATGACTATAAGTGAATCAGCCAACATTTCTGAGGTTCAATTTCTTCATCTAGTAAAAACAGCCATAATCACCCTAGATTTACTCCAGATCTGTGGTCCTATGGTCTCAGCATCACAGCTGTGTGATCCTGGGAAAATTGCTTAGCTTCTCAGTGGCCCAGGCACCCATTGGAGGCTATAAATTGTTAAGCAGTTGCTAGTTGCATTGCTGGGGGGAGGGGGGGCTGTCTTCCTAGGCATTATCTATATCATTGGAATCACAGGTTCAGCAAAAATATGCTCATAGTAGGTTTTTCAGAAGGTTGTGGGGCTCTGATTAGATCACAGATATAAAATTCTTTGCCAAATTTAAAATGTCATAGAAATGTCAATGTTTATTTTTCTTATAAAATCAATCACCAAATATTTATTTTGTGATTACTGTGTGACACATGGTGGACTTTTAATGAACACCAAGGCCAGCATTATGTCCAGAAGCAGTAGGTGTAGGGAACACAAGGGTCAACTGCAGTTCAGGAGATGCATTTACATTTAGTTGTGCTTCTCACCTGTCTGGCTGCCTGAAGGCTGTGCCTCAGCCTCCCCCAGCAGAATCTGTGGAGGAGAAGCTTGGATTAGTGTCACCAAGAGCAATAGTACTTAGGCTCTGTCCCCACAAAAATGTGCACACAGCTTCGTTGAGATTTGCCTTTCACTAGATATTACATTTTGAAAAAAGAACATGGTTGGAATAGAGAAGAAGGGAAAAGGAAAGAGATAGAGAAAGGAAGAGGACAAAGAGAAATGGAGACAGACAGAAGGAGAAATAGAGACAGAGAGGAGAGACACAGACAGACAGACAGACATAAGACCAGGATCCAGGCAGTGAATGAATACTTATTGACTAGCAGATAAGGGAGACAATGTCTTTGATAACTCTTCCCCCACCACCCCCAATGGATCTGGGTAGAGGTAGAGAACATCGCCTCTGGACCCATAGAAAGGAACATTTCTCATGGTGACCTCCAAAGGTGTGCATGTTAATAATACATGAAAGCAAAGAATCCCCCAGTAATTGGGTCATGACCTTTGTAGTCTATGAGCTTTGAGGAGGCAGAGGAAATTTCTCACCCTTTGAGAAATGAAAGGTTTTGGGTCAGCCTTGAACATCCCATGAGGAATTTGAGGGGCACAAGGTTCTGTCCTACTGGTAGGGGTGGGCATGGAGCAGAGAACACAGAATGGGTATCATTTTAAAGAAAGAAGACCCTTTCTTTTTTTGACTAACCTCAGGCAAGTGTTGTTTTAGTGATCTTTGCTCAGGGCTTTATGTGACTTCCAAGCAATTTTCCCCAATAATACTTTGTCATAAAGGCAGGAAGTCTCTCTCACAAGAGCCAGCAGAGTCACCTGGGAGAAATCCCACCTTCTCTTCTGTTTCTAGCACATTTCTCCAACAGATTTTAGTTCAGACGACCTTTGCTGCTTGACAAAATAGCTGTTAGTTCCAGAATGTTTATTTGTAACTAGTCCCTGTAGTCATAACAGCTGAAAGGGTTCTGCCTGAGGGTTCTGCCCAGGCTTTACCACTCACCAGCTAGATGACGTTGGGCAATAAGTCACATTCATGCAACATTTTGAGGTTCTACAGAACAACAGTGTGAGCAGTGGATGGATCTCAGTGTTATCACATCCAAATCATGACCCCTGGAGCATACCAACCTAGCTGGCAAGTGGTTCTCTAGCCTTCGATGGAGGAGGTGGCATCCCATGGCAGCTTTCAAAATTGTTTCCCAAGTGTTTTCTGACATCAAGCTGATATTTGCTCCTTTGAAGCTTCTGCCCATTGCTCCTGGTTCAGTCTTTTAGGCCAAACAGAGCAAATCTAAATACTTCCATAGAACAAACCAGAAAATACTTGACTATCACATTCACCATAAGTCTTCTCTTCACTTGACTAAACTTCATTTCGTAGGCTCAGAGGTCTAGAGCTAAAAGGCATGTCTGAGGCCTTCCCATTCAATATCGTATCTCTAAAGATGAGGAAAGTGACTTAGGCTGGATATCAAGGGAAACATCCAGGCTGTCTTCATACCAGGCCTATTGGTTTTAGGTCATTATCCTTTCCTCCCTCTCACCAGAACTTTGGACTCTGCCTTGAGAGGTGAATTAATTCAAGGGGAAAGAAAGAAAGTGAAGAGAAAAGGATAGGAGAAGGAAAGAGAAGAGAAGAGCAAGGAAGTAGAGGAGAGAAGAGAGAAGAGAAGAAGGGAGAGGAGGAGGTAAAGGGAGAGGAAGGGAGGAGAGAAGTCTGAATACAGGAGAAGGTGGAGGAGAGAAGGTTGAGGGCAGATCCTAAGACACATACATATTAAGGGGCTGAAAAGAGGAGCCACTGAGGGAGACTGGGAAACACCATTCAGCAAGCTATGAGAACCAGGTGTGTTCCACTTCAGAGGAAGGAGTTCACTTCTTTAACCTTATGAATTATCATAAGGTAACACAAATTATGAGTAAGCCAAAGGGCAAAGGAGACAAAAGGTAGACATGTGGAGACTGTAGCATATGGTGATGAGGATCTTTAAAGTGTCAGTTAAAAGATATAGTTGGTCAAAAGGGGAAAACCCCCTGGATTTCTGATAGGCTAGTGCTCTATATGCAGGATTCCAGTTCTCTATATGTGAGCACAGGTGTGTTTGGTCACCAGTGGCTTTTGAAAACCAGCTCCCCATCCTTGATTGCAAGGCTGTATTATCTGTATTACCTTGTTGTTTTTCCTGTCCCACCATATTGAGCCTGGGTAATTTGTGTCTGGATGTGCCTGTCATTCAAGGTTGTACTGAGACAAAGCTTGAACTCTGAGCTCCTTCTAGAAGATGAGCGCATACAGATTTCTTTAGAAAAGTCTTGTTCCATTTTCTTTCTCCTTCCTTATGACTTCTTGATTATTTATCTTTGCTTGGGAGCTTTTGTTCTGTGGAACAATGAGGGTAAAGCTTGCTGGTGCTGAGTAACCTTGTGGAAGGAGGATGGCTATTCACATCAGCTGGAACAAAGAAGCCTTATGTAATATGATGTTTATACTAGCTGAAAAAATCAGGGCACTCCTCTAATTATTGGATACAATAGGATGCATAATGAAATGCAAAGAACAAAGCACATTCACAAGCCAATGAAGATGCAGGGGCTGTGGGGAGTGCCGACTTTGATCTTGAAGACTTAAAGCCTGCATTCTGCCCAGGAATATCAGGTGAAACCAGAAGCAGATGAGCTGAAACAATTCCCACTACCTCAGATCTCTCTCTCCATAATTTTAGTCTGAAAATGAATTTAGGAAAAAAATCTAATTTTTTCAATCCCCAAATAAGGAGATCACCATCAGACACCAGCCTGATATTAGAAGCATCTCCTTTGACTGGGCTAAAGTTTTCCTGCATTTCCCACCCTGAAGCCATCAGGAAATCAATCAATCCAGGAAACAGTAATGTCTACGGCTGAATTTCAATAAAGGGAATGGGCTTCTGAAAGCAAACCCAAGGTAACTCACCTTCCAATCAAAATGTAGATATTTGATTTGCAAACCTTTGTTTTTTGAGGTTTGGAAAACTGGAGATTAAGCAGAGATAAAGGAATTAGGCACGCCCCAGCAGGTGGTCCCCAAGTGTACCAAGGTTATCTTTCATCAGAAGGACCGTAGTCCAGGACTGATTTTGAACTTTTCAGACTAGTGAGTTTTTGCTGTAACTATAACAGCAATGGCAATAAGTAAGAACAGTAAGCATTTCTATGGTTCTTTCAGGTTTACAAAGCATTTTACTACATTATCTCCTTTGACTGTCACAGCGACTGTCAGGTAAATATTCTAATTATCCCTATTTTATAGTTGAGGAAACTGAGGCTGAGATGGGTTAAGTGACTTTCCCAGGGTCACATAGCTAATAAATACCTGAGGAAGTTATTCTTGATTCCAGGTCTAGTTCTGTACCCACTATGCCACTTAGCTGTTTCACAGGATCTTATATTGAAATGAAATCTTTATGGTGTTGGAACAATCATTTATAGATACAGGAATCAAGATCATTGGAAAATGTATTTATGGAGGGAAGACTCTTTGTGATCCTATTTGAAGTTTTCTTGGCATAGATACTGGAGTGGCTTGCCATTTTCTTCTCCAGCTCATTTAACAGATGAGGAAACCAGGGCAGAGTTGAGTGAGTTATCTAGGGTCACATAGCTGGTATGTGTCTGAAGCCATATTCAAACTCAAAAGGATGAGTCTTCCTGACTCCATTACTGGTTCTCCATCCAGTGTACCATCTCGCTGCCCCTTGGAAGGAAGGATCTCTTATTAATACCAGTAATAGTGATGCTAGTAATGATACTAACCTTGTCTCCAGATTTTAGCACTGTCTCAGCTGCTATTTCTCCCTGTGCTTGGGGCGCCCTCTCCCTGAAATGGTAACCAAACCCACTGACAAAGACTTCCCCAGAGCTCCTAACTCAGCCTCCGAGAAGAGGATGGTCATTGTGCTGCACAATGCAGCACAGGATTCCAAGCCAGAAGAAATTGCCTTTCAGTCTGGGCTTGGACAACCACCAAGGTATGCAAGCTACTTAATCTCTACGCTGGAGTTTTCTCAAGTGTCCGAGAGGGACAATGGTGGCTGCCTCACAGTGTTCTTAAGAGAATCAAATGAGAAAATGAAGGAAGTGCCCTTTGCTGGCCAACACTTGAGGAATGCCTCATGAAGCCCAGTGCAGCCCCCACCAGGGTTCACCGTGAGGGAGGCGACATTTTCGTTGTTCTCTGGGCTATCCTCCCGACTCTTATCCCAAATTTTTTATAATGCTACAGAAACAAACATCTTCACCCTGGAAGGACATTCTGGCCCTGTGCTTCCCTTTTCTGAAGTACGCTCCCTCTTATTCATTGACTCCTCCCAGAAGCTCGTGAATGATCCTGGAATTGAGGCTGAAAACTGAGGTTAAGAGCTTTATCCAAGTGGAGCCTTCTGGTTTGTCCCAGACAGCCCCCCCCCCCCCCCCCCCCCCCCCCCCCGCCAGACTGCTTCACTCTGAACTTTTTCATGACTCGTTGCTGCCTTAGTACCCTTTCTTTACAGCCTTCCACTTCCATCTCCCACTCTGAGGACAGTAATCAGATCCACCTTACCATTCCAAGAAAGGACACATTGACAATTCCCTACAGCCTCACTTGCCATCCTGTGGTATTTCTTGTCTGAAACACACTTCCCTCGCCACACAACCTTGTATATAGTGTCTTTTGTTATTAGCATGCTAATTCCTTTAGGAGTGGGACTCTTTTATATTGTATTTTTATTCCTAGTTTTTAGCACAATATCTGGGACACTGTAAGTGCTTAATAAATACCTTTTCCACTTAACTCATCCATCCATCCATCCATCCATCCATCCATCCATCCATCCATCCATCCATCCATTCTTATGCCTAGTCCATAAGAACATAAATCTTAGACAGATATAGAAGACTAATAGTGAGCTGGCCTAAGAACTAACCAGGAAGAAGGAGGTTTTCATTGCCTTTGGGGAGCTGTGGATCCCCTCAAAGCACCTGTCTGAACCTCAGCCCCATCGTTTTTTAATCATCACACTCCCTGCAGTGATTCTGTGTGGCTATGAATCATGGTGCCACAGGACTGAAGCTGCTGGTTATATGAATGACAATGGAGAGGACAGAGTGGATCCTATCAGTTGGCAGAACTGTGCTGGGGAAGTAGCATCAAGAATGTCAGCATTTAGGATGAATGGATTAAAAGGTGGCCTGCCCAGGGCAAGATGGAGGGATGAATAGCACACAGCTTCTATGCTCTCCTGGTGTCCTGTTTATGCAAATAATATTTCATGCAAGCCATCAGCACTTGGGGTGGTCCCCCTGTGGAGAAACTACAGGAAGTCATGGATGGGAGGTACCCAGGATGTACTGGCACTGAGGAGTTCCAGTCTGCATTTTGGGAGGGAGTTCCCACATTGATATATAGAAATTCATGCTTAGGGACTCTGCCATATCCAATTTAGTTTGTTATTCAAAAAAATTGATCCTTCTCACAGCAGGAAATCTTTAATTGACTGCGCTGTCATTACCCATCTCCTGGTCTTGCCATGGGAGGTCTTGGGATAGTAGAATGGAGCTAAAAGGAATGGCAGGGGTCACTGAGTGCAACCTTCTCATTTCACAGGTGAGAGAACTGAACCTCAGAGGGGACATGGAACTTAGCCAAGATTACACAGATAGAAAACACTTTGGGATGGTCCTTTCTGCCCTGGGCCCTTTGATTCTCTGCTATGGAATGCCCCTGCCACTCCATTTCTTGTGGTTCCATGAAGAGGCCACCTCTGGGAAGGGGATTTTATTTAATGTCTTTGATGTGCCACACATTGTGCTAAGCACTTTACAAATATTATCACATTTGATACCTCACCCTAGGAAGTAGATACTACAAGGTCTATTTTACAGTTGAGGAAACGGTGACTGAGATGTTAAATGACTTGCCTATGGTCACCCAGATAATAATTACCTGAGGCTAGATTTGAACTCAAGTCTTCTGGACTTCAGGGTCAGTACACTAACCACTGAACCACCTGGCTGCCTCAATATGACAAAATGTTATTCAAGTTAGATTAAGAGACTGGTATGAGAAGTAATGTGGTACAATGGAAAGAACACACTGGGTTTTGGAATCAGATTCCCATTCTGGATTGTAATCATACCATGGCCACTTACTAGTTGTGTGCCCTTGGGCAAGTTAGGGAATTTCTCTGGTGCTCATTGTCTTTAAAATGAGCTGATTGGACTAGATTATCTTCAAAATTCCTTCCAGCTTTCAGTCTGTGACCCCATGTCCCAAAATGCTGGGGAATAAGAAGAATTAGCTAATGAAGAACATGGTTTGACAAAGAGAACAAGAATCATCTTTTGTCTCAGAAGAAATAAGCTTTATCCCCTTCCAGATTTTTCTTCAATAAAACAGGTAAGATTAAACATTCATTTACTCACTGCTTTACTCTTCTCCCGAGAATTCAGCTTAGAAAATTCCTCTTTCCCATCAGATAGAAGGCAAGCAGTTTCGTTATTTATCAGGATGAAGAAAACATCCCAGTCATTTCCAAGTATGAGATGTGTGCATGAAGGAAGGATGCTGACTCCTCAGTTGTCACAGGGGGGCTAACACCCCAATGGGTGTTGCCCTTCAGCACACCCTGTGGAGGGGCTCAGTTCTCCTTCATTTAGTGCCCCTTGGAGTTGGCTTCCATGCTGAAGAAGAAAGTCAGTGTATTCTTGCCTAGCCTCATGTTTGAACCTCCCCCTAATGGCAGGATTGGGGGAAGAGCTGTCAGGTTACTCCATGGACTGCATCGGATCATGGACTTTGAACCTTCATCAGTCTCACAGGCATTAGAATCCTTGCTCTGACATCTCTGATCAGCCAGAATCTGCTCATGGACCTGCAGTGAGGGGCAGCCCACTGGCTCTCGGGGTGGTTTTTCCCCTTTGAGACAGCCCTTACTGGGAGGATATTTGGTTCTGTTTTTCTCCCTGACATCAGGTATAAATCTACCATTTTGCAATACCCACTTATTATTGCTCCCAGTCCTACATTTTGGGCTTAATAAGAACTGTCCTAGCCCCTTTTCCAAAGGTCAGCTCTTCAAATCCTAGAGGACAGCAGCCATTTCCCTGGGTCTTCTCTTCTGCAGGCTGAACACCCCTAATTCCTTCACCCAATCCATATGGGATGGCTCTTTGGGTAGTGAGGGGGATTGCATTTGGTTAGGAAGGTGACATAGAATAGCAATAACAATCAAAATTAAAAAAAAACTTTTGAAAGATCTACTAAATCAGAAATTGCTTTAAGTGTCTCACTACAGAGAGGGGGCAGGTCATATTTTTATCTTGGAGAACAGAAGAAAAATGCGAAAAAAAGGATGTAAATGGAAACATGAACAAGCAGTCCCTCAGATCTCCATACTTGGGGAAATGTTTGGGAACAGGAAGGCCAGAGTGGAATTCTGGGGCACTCTGGGTCCCTATTGCCTCAGGGAGGGTCCCGGGAGAAGTGAGGCCACTAAAGGGATAGGAATTGGAGCAGATTCAAGACCTAAAGACTTCAAGTCTGGTGGCATGAGCTTCAGGGGTCTGAAGCCCTGGGCTACCATCACAGCCTTCCTCTCTTTCTACCAATGAAGTATGTTAATTGATTGTTGCTTCTCTGATGTTTTTTCTTTCTCAGCAGCTTTTTCAAATTTGGCACCTTTAAGGAATATTACTGTGTTGGCTGATTAGTTAATTAATTGACTTGGGGCAGGTCCATTACCCTGTTTGGGCCTCAGTTTTGTCATCTGTAAAATGAACTGAGTTGACTAGATGATCTCTGAGGCCTCTTTGAACTCTGACATTTTCTGCTCTCAGCCCACTTAGATGGAGGACAGTATGTTCTATCCAAAGATCTGTAGATGGTTGGAATCCAGGGATAGCAGGAAGACTAAATATCCCAGCCCTTTGGAAATGTATCTGCAAGTCCAATTTCCATCACTCAACCTTGATCCATTCCATGGCTCTTTGTGCTAGCCCTCCTCTCCCACCATGGAAAATTCAATCCTTCAATTTCACTGGGGGATTAGTCCTTCTGGGAGGCATCTAAGGTAAGTACCTCTAAGTGGATGGGTCCCCCCTCCCTTCTTCTTTTGAGCAAATTTCCTATCTCACCTTCCCCCCTCCAAAATGGGTCTCCCTAAAGGTTGATTATAGATGATGTTAACATTATCAAAAAGACAAAAATCATAAATGTCACTTTGAGCAAAGCCATGATTTGAGTTTTATAGGCAGAAATCCTTCATTTTAGCAAATCGACATATCCATAAATAAGAGGTAAGGCTGGCAGCTTGGCAGGTATTGATCCAAGCTGATTTAGCAAATGGTCTCAGAAACTAATGGCTGGCCAGTTTCAATAGATTTTTTTGAAGAGAAGGGTGAACCATTACAGCAAAAACGATGAGACCCTTGCCTGGGGCAGCTTAGTCCACGTACCTGTAAAAAGTCAATGATCCTTTTGAGAAATCTGAAGTTGAAGTCAATTTTAATCACAAGGTTCATAATATGTCCTGCAGATGGTACAGTCAGGAGTTGGTTCACATAAAACCTTCTTCCCCACCCCCTTTTCTCTTTTCCTTTTCTGTTGAATGGGAGAATATACTGATCATAAAACAAAGCTACAATGTGTAGTAATGGTCTTAACTGTATCTTGACTATCTCTCCGGATAAGGATGCAGGTATTTCTACATCACTTCATGGAAACCTGGAGAGAATTGCAGGTAATGACCCAGGTGCCAGTGTTATCCTTTTCAATCATGTCTCAGCCATTGCAAGGAAGATGCCAAGATCCATTTGGCTTAAAGGAGTGGGATGGGTAAGATAGACTCAGAGGCATTCAATGGTAATAAACAATCTCATATAAATTGTCTGCTGCCCCTCCAAGTATTTTGTAGTCTTGATACACAGAGTGTCTTTAAAGCCAAATAGGAATTTTAGCTTGTGTGAGTTTTTATTTTTTAAAAAGAATATGCAATAAGGTATGAATGTTATGGTGTAGAGGTTGTGGAAGATTTATATTGAGAAGACTGAACACATTTCATCTGAAGCAGCCATCTGTGGTGCAAGAACTCATTTGCATATGCATCACGTAACTATAACTCAGCCCCAGACAGTTGTTAGGATAGTATATTAAAGAGCAGGAAGCAAAAATGTGCTATCGATGGGCCCATGGTCCAAGGTTACCTTGCCAACTGGTGCCCACATTCCAAGGTTATCTTCTGTGTACCGCCCACAGCAAGTGGCATTGTTGTTCAGTATCCTGATTTATCAGTCATCCATGTAACAAAATAAGATGGTGCCTCCTAGCCAAGCTCCAGGAGTATAAGAGCCCATGTGTGACAGCCCATGGTTTTAGTTCATTAGGAAAAGTATGGAGAAGGCATGAATGAGGCAAGAGACTGCAGCTTCTTGCTGAAATGACACCTCTCCAGATCCTGTATCCCTAATACATCAGAACAATAATGGAACAATGGTAGTGCTGATGGAGGGCAGTTGTGTTCCTCAGACAGAATGAGTGCTATTGTGCTAGCATGATAGAGGGGCCAAGGAGTCCCAAATAAGTGCAGGGGAATGAAGAGATGTCTTCTCTGGCAGCACTCATCACTAAACCCTCCAGTGAACTCAGCATCGGGGAATCTCATCATCTTACAAGACAGACTCAGTTTTGTGACTCACACTTCATGAAGAACTTCTGCCCTCCTGATTGGAGGGTAAAGTTACTATCAACTCCACCATTTAGGAGGGGAACAGGCCTGGTGTCTCAGATATCTCTTCATTTCCCACCTGGCTGTGCTCCTTTGAGATTCTTTTTCTTCTCTGCCATGCTCCTGAACTAAGTACCTCCCCTCCAGACTTCCTCTTCTTCCAGCCTTCTTTCCCTATTACACTGTAACTTCTTTGAGGGCAGGGGCCTTCTTTTTCTTTTTTATACCTCTAGCACTTAGCACCATGCCTGATACTTAATAGGTGCTCATAAATGCATGTTTGCTTGCTTGCATCCTTCCTGTTGGCAACAGTCAAAGGGTGGGCAAGAAGAAATAGGCAATGTTGGGGGCAAAGAAGAAGGTCATATCCCCTTTCTGTTTAGTCCAAGTAGGAAAACATCATGATTTAAAATCTTTCTCTTAAAGAGAGACTTGGAGAAGGCAGATGTAGCAGCAGTAGCATCCATACTTTCTGTGTCCCTGCCCTGCAATTTATATTTGGAACCTGATCTCCCATGAAGGAGTTTACTCAGAACTATAGTTATTGCTCAGTCACATCAGATTTTTTGTGACCCCACTTGGGCTTTTATTGGCAAAGATACTGGAGTGGCTTGTCATTTCTTTCTCCAGCTCATTTTATAGATGGGAAAACTGAGGCAAACTGGATAAAGAAACTAATCCAGGGTCACACAGTTTGTATCTGAGGCCATTTTTGAATTCATGAAGGTGAATCTTCCTGACTACAGGTCTGGCACTTTGTGCCCTGTGGTGCCACATAGATTCTTTGGACAAGGGTAAAAGAATGATGGACAGCTATCCCACATGATAAAGTACAATACTTAAGAACTGAGAAAGGATCTATGATCCCATGATCAAGTGCCAGGAGTGAGATCTCCACTGTAGGATCTGAGATCCAAAGCTAGAGGGTTAGATCAGACAATCATTCTGCAGATGAGGAATGCAAGGTCAACTTGCCAAAAGACAGAGAACTAGTGAGTGGGAGAGAGCAGAGTACCCAGGTGTTCTGATTTCAGATCCAGGAGATGTTGATCTGTACCATGTGGTAAGAAAGTGGCTATTTATGGAGCTTGTATTAAATTAAATGAACTGGTTGATTTTTGAGGAAACAGACATTTTCATAACTTTGAGGCTTTTATTCTTTAAGTGAGATATAACATGGAGAATCATACATCCAGAGAGGAGCAAACAGAAGACTATTGGATCCTGGAACGGAGAATCTGGAAGGGCCCTTATAGTCATCTGGACCAGTCTTCATTTTACATCAGAGAAAACAGTGGCCTGGAAAGTGAAAGTGAGTCACCCAAGGTCATGTGGATCATTCAGCATAACATGGACTAGGATGGCCTTTCCATAGTCAAAGCTTTTTAACACTATTTTATAGAGTAAGAAACTGAGATAGAGAGGCAAAAAGTACTTGTCTGAAGTTCCACGGATCATAAAGTATGATACGGACTGAGATGCACTGCCAAAAGTCAAAGCTCTTCAGTACCATTGAGGCTTCACAATGCCCAGATGGGACAGCTGGCCTTTTTTAGAAGAAAACCAATACGTTGGGAAGATTTGCTGTGGCTGAAATTACAATATTTGTTAAAAATTTTCAAGTCAGAGTTTGCATCTGTATGAGCAGATCTGGATCTCAGTAATTCTCATTCTCTTAGTCCCTCTAAATGTGTTTATTATGAATGTGTCAACAGAGGGGAGATACTTCATGTACTATGTGCGTTGTTGAATAATGAAGCCCATTGGGAATCTGGTGGCACCAAGGAGGGTCACTGAAAGCAAATGGGCATTTGCTTCTGGAAATTGTCCTTGTTGGGGACAGATCAAACAAGGTTTTAAATAAACTGTTTCAAGAGAGGTTCACCTCTCACCCAGAGGAAGGAGCGGCCCTCCACACAGGTACGTCATAGGTCGCTTCTGCCCCACATGTTCCTTTACTGCTATAATTAGCAGTCCTTTGGTTCCTTAAGTTTTTTTTTTAAAGTTTCATATGATGCATATAGTTCATTCAATTAATAGAAAGTTAGAGTGTTCATCTCTTTGCTATTCTCAACCAAGTGTCAGCAGCTCAAGTGCATTGGCCTGGATGGGCAAGGTGCCTGGTCTAAGGCAAGGTGCCTAACTTGGTTCTTAGTCTCTCAACTCTTCTGAGGATTCACCCTATCGGTAAAAAATAAGATAACAATATATTTACATTTATCTATAAACAGTGTACACATACTAGTGTACTAGGTGTTGGCCTGGGAGGCAGGAGATAGTTCTGTTTCTCCCTTCACTTACCTTCTGTTTCTGAGTTTCCTCACAGACTTGTATGTATAAGTGTACACTCATACAAATCCACACTCCTGATGTTTTAAATTTCCCTGAGCTGCCTCACTTGGTCATGACTGAAATATCTGTCAAACCTGACAAGTTCCTTCAGGCACTTTCTGATAGTGATCAATTCCCTCTGCAGCAAGTGTTCTCTATTCTCACTTTCCTAGAGCAAAGTCAGCTGCATCTTCCTTTCAGGGACCTCGAGGTGTCCCTCACCCTCAGGGGTGATGTATCTTCTCTCTGAGACCCTCACCGTCAGACCTTATTCAGAGTGTCTGTGATCTTCCCACTGTTAGCTCTCTGTGACTGGTACCCAAGTTTCAATTAACTAATTAACCATTTAGCTTTCACAAAAGGATATTTGTTTTGAAGGTACAACAAGAGGAAAAGTTCATACTTGGAGGCATACACTCCCATGTACCACCCTGGCTTCTGGAGACAGTAGACTCATATTTATCATTATTTTTGCCTATAAACATGCATCAATTCCATGTTCAAATGTGATATCTTTGCCACATAAGTCCCCAAACCCCAGACAGACTCTGCTCCTGGACTGTCTGGAAGCTCACTATCTTGACCTTTTGAAATTCACGAAGACATGATTCTATCCAATCTCCTTCACCTAAAATGAAAGAATAGAGATTGAGGCAGAACACTCAGACTAGTATTAAGGGGTCACATGTTGGCTTTGGATGGGGAGGGCCGAAAAGTCCTCTGTTTTTAGCATTGTCTTTCACCCAAGTGCTGCCAGCCTGGAGGAAGTCAAAGTCAAGAGAAGGGAAGAGCATGATGACTGCCTTTTGAATGCAAGCTCAGTTATGGGTACACAAGTGTAGCCAATCACAGAAGATCCTCTTTATTGTGTGATTAGCAGACTGGAACTAGATATAGTAAGTCAATGCATGTTCCAAATATCTCCAAGACACTTTTTTCACATGTCACCATGATTCTTAAAAAAACCTTTTCCACTTGGGGAATTTGCATTAATTAGCTCATAATGCAGTCTCCTGTTACATCTCCAAAAATGTATTGGCATTGGATAAGTGGAATTCCAGCCACATTTCTTCCACCTGGCCCTGAGAGAGGTATGATATACCAGGCTGGACTTCTTTCCTCCTCAGCCTTCTTGCAGGGATTCCACTGGGTTCTCTATCCTCTGACTGTCTCCACAATAGATTTATCTGAGTTATCTCCCAGGGCCAGAAATGATGGCTGGTGTCAAGCAGGAAGAGTATGGGCATAAGTGAAAATGATACTACTGATCAACAATCTCTCCACTGACAGGAGCTGGATGCTATATTCTCCTTGGCTATATCCATCCCATGCTGAAATCACTGAGAAATGGGACTGAATCAGCCTCCAAGTAAGACCTTCAGTGAGTGTGGGTGACCTCTTTGTACTGCCCAAGGGAAATTGACCAGGTGTAGGATTCTTCAGGTATTTGCAGGGGAGTGGGGAGGGAGGAAGAAGCTCTAAGGACCTGGGACAGTAGCAGCCAAGCAGATGCCACTGAGATAATTAACTTCCCACCTTCTGCCCAACATCATAGACATACCCTGACTGCCCTGCCACCACTCCTGTCCCAGTTCACTTCATCTGGCATCCTTCATGAAGGAGGTGATGGGATTGGGTTTGATTAGAAGACGCTTCATCTTCTAACAGATCCTGCCTGCAAGACTTCTGTGAACCTTTTCATGCCTTTCCTGGGGTTTGTATACCTTACTTTCAAGGTAACAAACAACCTTTCCTTAAAGATTTCCAATAACAAAGAGCCCACTCCCTTTGAAGGCACTCCATCTATCCATCCACCCATCCATCCATTCATTCTTCCATCCATCCATCAATCCATCTCTTCTTTCATTCCTTTGTGTGTGTGTGTGTGTGTGTGTGTGTGTGTGTGTGTGTGTTTGTCCTTCATTGCCAAAGAAGACCATGCCATCAGAGAAATAGTGACATGACTTGCACTTGACTTTGTTTTTTGAGTGAGGGAGGGCTGTGCAGGTCACCAGCCTCACTTCTCCTCCAGAGCCATCTGAATCCAGTGACCAGATATTCATCAGGATGACTGGAGATGACCCAGGATGAGGAAATTGGGGTTAAGTGATTTGCCTAAGGTCACACAGCTAGTGAGTGTCAAGTGTCTGAAGTGAGATTTGAACTCAGGTCCTCCTGACTCCTGCACTGGTGCTCTATCCACTGCATCACCTAGCTGCCCTTCCTTTTGTGTAGAGTTCTGGTTGATAGGTGGTTCTACTCAATATTATTTCCTAGTTGGCACAATTTCAGCTTCTACTAGATGAGAGCAGTTATTGATTTATCTGTTTTCATGGTATCTCCCCTTAGTAGCATGCAACTCCTTGAAGGCAACCTCACTTGGGGGATGATGGAAAGATTTGGTTGAGTTCTCTCTGTCCAGAGTGACTCTCCTGTTTCTAAACTGATTGAAATCAGACTGAAGCCTGCACATCAGGCCTAGAGAGAAGTGAATACTGAGAAAGTCATGTGGAAGCCCTGTGCAAGTCTTTTTGCTGTAAGTATACAGTAACAACAAGGACCCCAACTTACACAAGAGAGCCTGTTGTATCAGTTCTTAGATCTGCTTTTCTAAAAGGAAAGGCAACTTTTGAAGGGTCAACAATCTACTTTAATCAAGCACATATATCATACACTTAGTTCAAGGGGGAAAGTCAGCACCCTGAACTTCAGTGAAAATCCAAACAGAAATTGCAAGCTGAAATTAAAAATAGAAGGACCAACAGACATGACTTCCAACTGTCTGACCATACATCATGGATCAACAGACAGATCCAACTATCTGACTATACATACATGGTTATTACAGAGAGAAGTACCAACATCTGAGTTTTCAAAGCTGGGGGGCTCTTTAGTGGCTGCCCAGAGTTTGGTCTGGTCAAACAAACACTTCCAATGAGCAAGCCCCCAAACAAAACCTCACCTCAGCTTATATATAAACATTTCACAGCCAGAGGGCATCCCAACCCTTGAGAATCAGTGCCTCATTAGAAATTAACAAAAGGTATGGGTCTCCCTACAAAACAAATCTCCCCTAAACAAACTTCCCTTAACGGGCAAACCCATTAATGGGTGGGGAAGATCTTTAACTCTTATTAACATAATTTACATTGCATATACTCAACACATGACTTTTGCTGTCAGTTTTCTTTCTTCTCTGCCATGAATGGAAAGAAACCTTGTTGGTACTATGGAAATCAGTACAAGGCTAGTAAAGATGTCTGTTGAATATGAGACTTCTGCTGATGGCAGAACCCAGGAAATTACCCATTGTGGCTTAGAGGTGTCTCCATGTGTCAAAGCTAAAGGGCACTTGGAACTTCAGATTCTAGTTTGTTGCTAAATTTAGAGCCCTGACTTGAAAGTTCAAATCTAAGACTGTCGCATTAATTCTCTCATCAGATCTGACACCTCAATCAGCTCATCTTGGGTTGTTATTATTACAAAGCCAAGGCTCACCTGTGGGCAGCAACTTTGCCAAGAACTCTGATCACAATCCCCTGTGGGCTTTGGCTTCCTGGACTGAGCCAAGGGATGCATCCACCTGGGCTTGTTCCCATCAGCTAGGCCTGCTAACTAAATACAACTCCTCCCAAGGGCCTTCTCATCTGCATCCAGAAATATTTGCTATCTATAAAAACTGAAAGGAGAATTCATGGTGAGGAATAAAAAGCAGAGCTGCATTTTAGACTGAAGTAAAGGCAAACAAATGATTTGGGAATCAGAGGAGCAGGGTTCCAATTCTGCCACTGCTGTTGCCTGGTGTGGGCAGCCTTAAAGCACAGAATCCACTGGGGCAAGCAAGAAAATCCAGGTAAGCTTGGTTCACTTCTGTTTGAACTGATGAGCCTTAGAAGAGGGAAGTCTGAGGACCAAACATGCAGTTGAGGGCACATAGCCCAATGGCGATGAATTCCTGAGACGGGCAGAGCAGCTTATCTCGAATTTGGCATCTCTTTTCTATAAATTGGGATCCTTGAGGAATGAAAAGGAAGATAGGAAATTGATGAAAAGCAAGGTGATACCCAAAGTTGTCATGGAAACAGAGAAAGACTAGAGCCATAGATCTAGATCCGTAGATGAAGGCAACAGAGAAGAGCTTTCTCAGGGTCCTTAGAAGGGGGATCCTAATGACAGGCACCCCAAGGCTGTTCTCAGGGGCAAAAACTCTCCCTTTTCAAAAAAAAGGGCAGAGAATCGGGGCTGCTAAATCTAGACCACTTAGTGTCTTTGTCTTTGATTCCCAGAAAGTTCTAGAAGGTATTAAAAGAATGATAAACACCTCCAATAAAGAATCAGACCCCCAGCTTTCAGCTTGTTCCATCTGCAGTCTATTCTCTATCCACTTTCTAAAGTAATTTTCTTTAAATAATTCAGGCCATGTCACTCTTTTTCTTAGGACTCTTCAGGGATCCTCCCCATCTATTATCTCTAGAATCAGATAAATACTTCTCCCTTTCACATTTAAAACTTTTTCTCATAGAGCTTCAGCCACACAGGAGGGCCTGCTGAATGGGATCTTAGATCTGCTTTTCTAAAAGGAAAGCAACTTTAAAGGGGTCAACAATATTCTTTAATTACATTCACCCATGGAGAAAATACAAGCAGAGAAATAAAGACCAACAGAGAGGGCTTCTAACTGTCTGATCATAAGCAATACATACATCACAGATCAACAGACAGATACAATTGTCTGACTAGTACATACATACATAGTTACCAGAGAGAGAAACACCAGTGTCTGAGTTTTCAAAGCTGAGGGGGACTCCTTAACAGCTACCCAGAGTCTTATCTGGCACACGAACCTTCTTCCAAAGAATAACCTCCAAAACAAAACCTCATCTAAGAGCACTGATACACTTTTCAGACCCAGGAGGCATCTAAATGCTTGTGACTCAGTGCCTCATTAACAATTAACAAAAGGTGTGGACCTTCCTACAAAACAAGCCTATCCTAATCAAGCTTCCCAAAATGGCTTCCACCTGAGTTCTGTTAATGGGCAGGGAAGATCTTTACATTGCAACTGTTCTGTGCCCTCTCTGTTACAATCACACTGGCCTCACTGCTGAATTGGAGCTGGGCATTCTATTCCTTATCTCTATGACTTTGGGCACAGGCTGCCTCCTCATGCCTCCCCATTCCCTTGCCATCTCTGCCTTTACTTTCTTCAAGTCTTAGTTCATGTGTTGCCTCCTAAAAGAAGGCTTTGGTAATTGATAGAACCCAAGAATTACAGGATTCTCTCCCTCCCACTTTAAGCCACATTTTAAAATGTATGACTACCCCTGCCCCTTTGCTTCTAGTTCTGGGCTATGGGAGAAAACAGACCCAGTATGAGCCCTCTTCCCTCTGGCAGCCCTTCATATACCATGAAGACAGCAACTATTTCCCCCACCCTCCCAGCCACTCCAAGGCTTTGCTTCACCTGACTCTGAATTTGGGTTTCTAGACATATTCAGTTCTTTTAACTTCCTTTCTTATGCAATGGGCTTTTCAAAAGCAGCAGAGCAGATCAAAGTGGGGAGGGGAAGGTTGGATGGTATATTGGAAGGATGATTCTGTCTATTTCTCTGGGAAAATGATGTATAACTACAATGGTATGGAAGCTTGCTGAAGGCAGGGGCTGGCTCACATTTCATTTGTGGTCCCAGAACCTGTCTCTGGACCTGAATCATAGCAAAGACTTAAGAAGCCTTTTATTTATGGATTGGTATAAAACTAGCTAGAAACCAAATATAGGAAATCATGGTGGAAACAGCATGTATGTGAATACCAAAGGGAGGGAATAGAATGAGTGGTCTCCAGACATAATTGGAGAGAAAGAAGGACCAAACGAGAAGTTCATGACACAACACAAGCCAAGCAAAGAGGCGAGAGAGCACTGACCTTCTGGCTCTTGTCTTATCTGATGAGGAGGAGCTGGACTGACTGAATCTGTCAGAGGGAAGTAACTCCTTCCCCCAGAACTGGTAAAAGAGAAGAGGAAATCCACCTGAGACACCCATCTGAGAGACGGGAGACACATGTCAAAAGTTTCAGAAACAAGCAGACACAAATAATCGAACACAGTAACACAGTGTTTGACAAGTCTGTGAACATGAATTATTTTGGGACAAGTTCCCTGTTTGAGAAGAACTTCAAGGTAAATCTCCAAGTCATTTGGCAGAAGTTAGATAACACCTTTGTGATGATGCACCACTCTAAGGTAAATGACCTAAACTGAAGCAATCAGACCATTAAACTATTTAAAAATAATGAAATCTGGTACTTTTCACAGGTAAGGCTTGGGAAAGAAGACTTAAGCAAACTGGGTATAAACATCTATATCACATGATATAGAGGAGTAATTTCATTAAATAAAATGAAAATCATTTATGTACCAAGTGAGTGAAGCTAGGATAAGCAGGGAGAACAGTGGTTGGAAAAAATCTTCCTATCAAATTCCTTTGATAGAAGTCTAACATCCAAGATACATAGATAGCTAACAGAAATTTATGACCATGGGCTATTTTTTAGTGGCAATGTTCATAGGACACAAACCAACTGTTTTCAAAAGAAAAGCTGCAAAATACTAATAACTGCACAAAATATTACTCCAAATCACTCACAACAGGAGAAATGTATATCATAATAACTCTGAGGCTTCAGTTCATACCCAGCAAATTGTAAAAGATGACAAAAAGTAAAAATAGTCAATACTGGATAGAAAGTGAAGAGATGGGCATACTGGTATTATTTCTACCGAGCTACAAATTTGTCTAGCCATTTTGGAAAGCAATTTGTAATTATGAGAAAAAAATGATGAAAATGTCTCAACCTTTTGACTCAGATCCAGTTGATCACCATATGTGACCTAGCAAAACAAAAGACAGAAACAAAGGTCCTGTGTGCACAAAAATATTGATAGTACCACTTTTTGTAGTAGCAAATTGGTAGAAAAAAAAGTTGATGCTCTTCTATTAAGGATTAACCAAACACATTGGGGCTCATGAATGTAATGGGATATCAAGGATCTGAGAGAAATAATAAATATGAGGAGTTCAGGGGAGCACAAGGAAAACCTATGTGAACTGATAAAATAAGGTAAACACACAATGACTATAGAAAAACCAAATAATAATGATAAAAAATGAAAAAAAGAAAACTCATCTCTATGTAATTGAAATGACCAATCAAGGTCCTAGAAAAGAGGTAAGAGAATTCACTTCTCTCTTCCTCCTTTTTCCAAAGGAATGGATTATGGGTATGGGGTATCACATATTCAACATTGTTGAGATGCTGATTAGTGTTTTTTTTTTTAAACTGCTTAAATATTTATTCCAAGGGATGTCTTGCTGGATAGGGAATGGAGGAAAGGTATTTTCAGAAATGAAGTTGGTATAATAAGTTGTCTACAATGAGAATAAGATGAAAAACGACAAAAATTTAACAACACTAAGACAAAGTATGAGGGCATGAGTTTGCATTTGTTGGAATGCGAGGAGAGTGGATTAAAAAAATTTTAGTTATTGAAGGACTGACTCCTCTGGGATACATTTCTAGCTGCCTCTGTATTCTGGAGGTAACTGCAATGAAACTCAACAAAATATCAGTACCAACATGCGCCCTCTTTTATGCAGTTCCCAGTGGTGAGAACGTGAGCATATGTCCATTGGAGTGTCTACAGTCTGCCAATTTAATTAGGCTAGTCCCAAGCAATTCACTGTGTGATGTGAAGATATTATGTTGTTGGTCTCCTGGGTCCTCATCATGCAGAAGCAACTTGGAGGTCTTGAATGGAGTCCTACTTCTAGTAAGGAGCTCTGTGATTCAGAGAGCCCTTCCTTTTCCTTGGGCTCAGTTTCCTCATATGCAAACTGAGAGGTGCTTTGTGAGTGTCCTTCCAGGTCTAACATTATATGATTCTGGGATAGAAATTCAGTCAATCACAATGGAGATAATTTATCTTTGGACTTGGTCCTGCTTCCTCTGGAGTGCTCAGCTGATTTTTGTCCTTTGTGCTGAAGAAATCAAAATATCAGAGCAATCAGCTAAAGCTATGTGGGAGGGCACAAGTTTGGGCAAGAGATTTGTTTAAAACAATTTTCACTGGTTTTGATTTAGATGTATCCAACAAATGGGGCTTTTGATTCCCATAAGCGCGGAGGGGAGACTGACAATTGTTTGAGAGGGAAGCAAGCTAAATGACAGAAGGCTGACTTAAATGGAACTTCACATGCCAATTGAGGACATTTCCGTTTGTCAATATGTGCTATATGTTCTAGGGACAGAGTCTATCAGTGTAGGGAAAAAAGCCACACCTCCCTCCTGTTCTGGCACAATGCTCATAAGTACAGAAAAGGCAGAAGTACAGATGTGTGGGATGGTGTGACCTGGAGTGCTTGTGGGCCCTTGGGGGAAAAAGAAATGATTAGAAGAAAGACAAGAAGAAATGTACTAATAGCGAGAGATCAACCTAAGGTAGACTGGAGTTTTCCGGAGGAATTGGCTGAGTGATTCTCTTTCTGAAATTACAAAGAACTGAGGAGGGAAGTATGAAGGGTTCAGTGAACCATGTTGAGTGAGAATAATAGCCAGTAGTAGCAGTATTTATATCACACCCATATTAATTTATAGAGCACTTTTAGGTTTATGGAATTGTGTTTGATCTTTATCTGATTCAGATAAGGGTGAGGTGCATGGGATGCCCTGCCCTTCCTCCATGCTATATAGTCTTCATCTTATGTGCCTCTGTTATATAATAGTGATTTTCCGTCCCTTCTTCTTCCTTTCCTTCCCAGTAAAATCCCCAATTCGTTCTATTCATTCTCCTTCTAAACACATAAATTTGTGTACATTTCTATGGTGTGAGTATGTGTGTGTTTGGTGCCAGCATTCTCATTTCCAAATGTTTACTCATTTATAATCTTTAAAAAAAATCATTAATGCTTGGGCATTCTCTATGTAATTAAGAGTCCATTTCCCTCTAGGGTTATGATTAACTTTGATGGATAGGTCATACTTTTGGATAGGTAAACTTTTACCTTTTGTATTTTGGAATAACATTACAAATACCTTTCTTCTTTACATTAGCAGCTGTTAAGTCTTGTGTGATCATTAACATGGCCTCTCAGCATTTTAGCTCCTTTTTTTGTTCTGTTTATAGTACTTTTTCTTTGATCTGGAAGCTTTGACTTTTGACTATGATGTTTCTGGGAGCTTTCATTTCCTTTTCTAGATGTTAATAATGGATTTTTTTTTTTCAATTTTCACTTTGCCCTTCTGATTTTAAGATTTCTGGGTAATTTTTGTTTATAATTTCTTGAAATATAGCATAAAAATTATTCTGATAATAACTTTTAAATAGTACAATAAATCTTAGATTGCTTCTCCATGACCTGTTTTCCCAATCAGTTGTTTTTGATATTATATGTATTAGACTTTCGTCTTTTTTTTTTGGTTTATCTTATATTGGTGAATCATGGTTTTGGCTGCATCTATTTGAATTTTCAGGGAGCTTAGTTTTTGAGAAACATTTTCTTCTCTCTCCTCTAGTGTTCATTTTCCTTATTATCCTTTCTTCCCTAGTTTTTCCAATATGTATATATATATATAATCTTTTTTGATTTCCTCCAGATAACCAAGGTTTGCAAAGGTCTCCCTTTCTCTCCTTCACTCCCTGTTTCATATATATACTATCATTTATAATATGATATATGATTATGATATAATATCACTTATATTGTTCACACATGTGTGTACATTATTATATATATGCACACATGCACACACACACACATATATATACACACACACATATATATGTATATGGTATTAAGTGAATAGTCTGGCTAACTTATATGAATAAATGTCAGATAAGATTCAAAGTCAAGTTTTCCTAACTCCAAGTGAAGTGCTTTATTCACTACCCACTAGCTGTCTAAGAGTACATGATGGAAATGGAATACCACATGGATCTGTGTTTGACATTGTTGTTTAACATTTTTATCAAAGACTTGAATAAAGACATTAATGGGACATGCTCACAACGGGCGCTGTCAGGGTGAAAGAGCATTCAGCAAGAGTTTGAGGAAGAAGGGCTGTTTTAGGGTTTCTGGTCACTTCTTGCTGAGAAGGGCAGATGTTCGTCAGATGGAAACAGGAAAGAAGGCTGCTGCCTCTGTAGAGGTTGTATCCAGGCAGTGATGGAGAACCTGCCAGGCAATATCATACCTTATCATTATCCTGCCTTGCTGGTGATTTAATGGTCACACATGATCCTTCCAGTAAAAATATGTGAAGAATTTCTCAGAATTATGCCTATTGGGAAAAGAAGTTGGAGACCTTAGAAACACAGGTTGTGTTTTCATCACTGCTTTTGGAGGAAAGAAAGATTCAGGAATTATGTGATTAAGAAGATGGTCCCTAAGGATGGCATTTGTATTTTTGGATCATGGTTTAAAATGTAGAAATGATAGGCTCTTGAGGAGGGTTGGTAAGACCTTGAAGTTCAACAGGATCCTCTTGATCTACTCAAAAGAATTTTAAAATGAAAAGGAAGAGAGAGGGCTTTCCTAAGTGATATCCCATAGGGAATTGTTATGAGGAAGATTAGAAGCAAAGAACTTCCTTAAATGCTCAGGATGCAAAATCCAAGTAATAAGCCAGTAATGTAACCCATGGTCTCATAAGCAACAAGAACAAGAACAACAAGAACAACAAGAACAACAAGAACAAGAACAACAACAACAACAACAACACACAGGCAAAACCTGAGGAACAAGCTAGGAGAGCTTGGGATTCAAAACCATGGAGAAAACCTTGATCTGGTAGATCAAACCTAAAGTTGATAGGAGGAGACTCAGGACTGGATGACAGCTTTATGTAGCTTCTTGTATTTTTTTCTTTTTTTTTTTTTTTTGTGGACCCAGAATTGTGATTTCATAGTTGTTGGGAGAAGAGAAAAAACTCCTAAGAATGTCCCTCAACCACTGCTTTGCTTGGGGCACTGAAGTTCAGAAATTTGCCTAGGTTGTGTTTGTCTTTTGTTTTTGAAGAGGACCATGATGTCAAGGAAATGATGACATAGCTTGTACTTGACTTTGTTTTGAGTGAGTGAGGGCTGTGCAAGGTCACCAGCCTCACTTCTCCTCCACAGCCATCTGATTCCAGTGACCAGATATTCAGGATGACTGGATCAGGATGCACTGGGAGACCCTGGCCCTTTAAGGCTAAAACATTTTCAGTTGTTCACTCAGAGGGAGATAACGCCTATTCAGTGAATAGGACTCCAAAAAGTAGTGGAGTGAGTAGATGGAGCTGCTTGAATGGGGACCCAGCCAGTTAGGTAACTCAGCTTGTCCTCTCCCTCTCCCTTTCCTTTTCTTCTCTGAAGGAAGGTTCCTTTTCTAGACATTAATAATGGATTTTTTTTTTCAATTTTTACTTTGCCCTCCTGATCCTAAGAGTTCTGGGTAATTTTCATTTATAATTTCCTGAAATATGACATAAACACTTGTTCTGATAATAACTTAAATAGTACAATAAATCTTAGATTGCCTCTCCCTGACCTGTTTTTACAACTGGTCTGGTGCAGGCTAGGCACATTTTTTTTTTTTTTTTGTGAGAAGAGCTGGCCTAGTAACTTGATCACACAAGAACATAAAGTAGATTGGCCGACCCCCCATCAAGGAGCTGTCCTTGATCTCCTCAGTGGTGGATAGCAACAACTTGGAGGAGGTGGATTTAGGTTACTCCATTTCCCCATTGAATGTGCATCTCTCCTCCATCTCCCACTTTCATCTTGTCTGAGTCCCATGTGCTTCACTGTCACTGTTTCCCAGTGAGTTTAGAGTCCAATTAAAACCAAAAGTCTATAGTGATATGGGTTGGATCATCCCAAGAAACAATGGATTCCTCATCACTGAAGTCTTTCACATTAAGTCTGGATGACCTAGTGCAGGGCTATTTTAATATGGATTCATTTGAAGGCTCAGAATGGAACTTAAGGCCTCTGAGATTCCTTCCATCAATGTGAATTGATGCAACACCAGACTGGTCACAAGTCTAGGTTTGGCTATTATGTCACTGAGTTCCCTTTCTTTGTGACCTCAGGCAAGTTATTTCAGATCTCAAAGCCACAGTTTGCTTATCTGTAAAATGTTCCATCTAGATTTAATATTTTGTGAATCACAAAGTTCATTATCTTGGAAATGGATATTGAATCTAAAGACAATGGTCAGGTTTCTTTCTGGTCACTGGAAGACTTCTACAGGCTTCAGAAGCAAACAAGAGTGCTTTCTCTGTTCTCTTTACTTGGGTAGTCTCAGTTTCCCCAGATTGTCTCTATGTTGGTTTTTGACTGTGGCCTTCTAAATCACTTACCACATCCTATTTCTGATTCTTCTAGACCTGGTTCAGTGCTTCCATGGGAACTCCCATGTCTACTCCTGATGAATGTCCTCTATGACAGCCACATGGCACCTCATTAGACATCTCCCCTGGTAGCCTCCTCACTCCTAGGTTGATTGTCTTTACCTCCCTTTCCAGGGGGATGTACTTCCTCTCATGGTGAGTAATTCCACCAATATCCCAATTCTTCTGAGCCTGGTTCAGTTACTGTTTGCCAAAAACTCTGATTTTGATTTCAGTCTCATTTGCAAATGAAATGATCTGTCTCTTTATTAGGTTGCCCACCTGTTTTGTGTGCTCTATGATAACAGAAGGACTAAAACCCTTGACTGGCTGGCCCACTTAAGCCTCTTCTGAGCTTTTTATTCTGTTTGCTTTCATCTGGAATATATGACCCACTTCTGTGTTTTCAGCAAAGATAACAGATTTAGGTACAAATGGTGATTCTCTAGAGGCCTGACCCTTGCTATCTGCCTCTGCCCAAGGGGGAAGATGATACTCCTTTTTCCAGACTGTTGGAATTACCACTTGGCTGATTCCTCTCATTTCTGGCTGAACATCAATCAACTGAGCTCCTTTCATTCTTTGAAAATCGACTTGAGGAAGTCTCTGAATTCTTTGTTGCTACTCTTCTCCATCAGGCCTCCTCAGCATTGCATAACTGATATGATACATAGTAGAGTCAAGGTGAGATGCATACTCAGTATTAATTACCATCACTGGCACCAGGCCAACTCTACAAGCCAGGATCATCTCTACCATAGCCTCTGTTCCCACCACAGGCACAAGAATAACTCTGCTGGAGAATTGGGATACTGATTGTTCCCTGCTGTTTTCCCCAACATTAGTTGTCCCATTGGTATCCCTAGGACATGTATTCCTGCCCTTTAAATAGCTCTCCTTCATGGAAACTCTAGGGAGTCACAATTACACTGGTTTTTAAAACACTTCAAAGGCCAGGCTGGTCTCTTATGAATAAGGTCAGCTGGGAAAACAAACAAACAAACAAGCAGAACAAAACAACAACAATAACAAAATTTCTAGTAATGTTAATTTATAAGGGCATTTTAAAAACCATCACTATCAGTCTAATAATGAGAATTATTTGTCCAGCTTTTTCTCTGTGTCTAATATGTTTGATATTTTCCCATAAACCCACCCAACTCCCATCTACCATAGCCCGTCTTTAGCTCAGAAAGGTGTTTTATCTCTTCCCCTCGTTTTAAAACTGCCTGCAGTGAAGTTAAATATGGAACATTCAAGACTTCTGAGCAAAGGAGCACAGGACGTGCAGATGGACAGGTCCTTGGAAGACCTCAATGCACTCCCCCTCATTTTAAAGATGAGGAAATGAAGACTCAGAAAAGGGAAATGACTCATCCAAGGCACACAGCTAATTAGGGGCAGAGACAAGGATCGAATCAAGTTCTTGAGACTCCAAATCTAGGGCTTTCCCCCATAATTGACTGCATAGGTTGGGGGGGGGGGCAGCCATTCTATCTAGACTGCTTACACATTCTCCTCCCTCCTGCCCTTGGCCCCCTCTCACAATTTACATTTTAAGGAAACCAGCCCTTTCCTTGGCATGGGCCTTAACCTCCTGTCTCTTAGCCTCTGTATTGGCTATACCTCTCAGAATTCCTAAGTCCCTTTGGGGATTAGTTCAAGTGCTACATCCCACACTGTAACTTTGCTGGTTCCCCCAAATTATCATGGCTTCTCTTCCAAAGAACTTTGCATTAATTCTGCAAATATTTTATGTTTATTCCTTTGTGGGCATGTTGTATCCACCCAATATAATATAAGCACTCTGAGGCTAGGGAACATCACACTTTTGTCTTCATACCCCAGTACATATAATAGTGTTGGACACAGAAGAAATGGGATAACAGTTACTATCTTTATGACTCTGGAAAAATCACTTAACCCAGTTTGCTTCAGTTTCCTCATCTATAAAATGAGCTGGAGAAGGAAATGGCAAGGCCATTCTCCAGGATATTTTCCAAGAAAACCCCAAATGGGATCATAAAGAGTTTGATACAACTGAAGAATGACTAAAGTGAATTGCAAATTTTGGGTGAATGTCAAGAAACATATGACTGAAAAATATCAGTAATTTCTGTCCCAGAAGCTTACTTTCTCATGTACATAAAATCTTCATGAAGATTATGTGCAGATACACTGAATGAATCCTTGAAACTAAGAGAAAAAAATGAACTGACTTTGCAAATGATCTTCTCCAATTGAATCCATCTTTAAAAACACACAAATGACTGCAAAGTGTCAAAAATATTGTTGTTCTTATTGTTTGTAAATAATAAAAAAAATTGTTTTAGTAGAACAAAATGTAGCCTTCAAGGCTCTTCTCCAATACAGTGTACTATGATGACTATGGCCCAGTCATACAAGATACCTTGAACAATGTAATAACAGAGATGTCTTTGGTCCTGAACCTCTGAGGATCAATACTGAGGGAGGCAGAAAATGGGGAAACATGCTTGCCAAAGGTGTTGGCCACACTGGCTTAGAGTAATCCCACCAGAGTCCACATGAGAGTGAGGTCCTCCAGACCAGTGCACCATGAACTCGTAGCAAATGACTTGTTTCTGTTTGAGTTTGACATCAAGGTTCCAGTTACTCTTATTTTTGAATGACATTCTATGGATTCTCCCAAGTCCTGGAAAATCCCCCATTTCCTAGAAAAGAGATCTGGGAGAACTATTCACCCAAGGAAAGCTATGTGGATGAAAAATGCCTATAAGCAAGATGCTGCTATGAAGTGAATGGGTCACATATATGCTTAGTTGTTTGTCACATACATCTGGAGCAAACATTGGAAATGGACAATGAGATAGACCCAGGATGAAACAGAAGGAAGATGCGAACAGTTGTAACCTCTCAGGACTGTCCACTAAGACATTGAGGATTTGGGATCAATTGACTGAGGGAAGTCTGACAATAACACAATCCTTGTCCAGAATTCTGCCATTTCTCTCTGTGACCATCGTCTCCCTGGCAGACAGAAGTGACCAGTGAATTTTGACTTCCCTTTCATGAGGGTTAGGTCTATTTTCTTGTACTCTAATTATTATTAAAACCAAGATTTGGTCCTCCCCCAAGGAGGATCCCAACTTCTTAATGAAGAGTCCTCAGGAAGCACCAAAGTACAATCCCCCAGGAAGTTATTTCTGAATTCCATAGTCTCCCACCAAACCAACATATCAATGAGCATTGTCATAGAAACCTCTTTGGGAAGGTATATGTTAGAGCAAAGACCTTCAAGAGAAAAGAAACCTCCTTTTCAGTCTTTTAAATAAATCAGAACCATTTTCCTCTTCAGAGAAAAAGACATCTCCTGAGAGCCCTTGAAGACTAATTCATCCACAGCTATGAAAAGCAGAGCTATAAAGAGAGCATTGAGTCCAGTCATGCCAATTACTCTTCTGAGGGAAACTGAGGGAAGCCTTGAATGTCCTTCCTACCTGGATGGGGGTGGGGTCTGGTTTCCATGGAAACAAGTTCATTAGCTTGACAGACAGATCTGGGGATGTTTTCCAACACTCATGATTTTAAAGTCTTCTTTCCCTTCAGATGTCTGTTTCCATGGAAACCAAAGGACCCTCTCCACAACAGTTTCCAAGGCTGTGGAAGGGGATACATGTATCCAGAGGTCTTAGGACCGAATGGCTCTTCCATGCTGGTGCCCTGTGTAGACAAGATGAGCATGAGATGGTGTCTGCAGTCACTCCAAGCTCTGATTGCAGAGATCTTTTTGTTTTTGACTGTGATAAGGTAAGCCTTTGAAGGCATCATAATAAGGCCAAAGAGGAAGGAGGAGGGATTTGGAAAAATCCTTCCCTCCCCAAGTGCCTTAGCCTGTCGTGATCCCCAAGTCCTTGCTAAAGGCTTACCTAGAACTGGCCAAGAAGTGGCCAACCTCCACTTCCCACTCTACAGTTATCTTTACATCCACACATCCCTCCTACCATTTTTACAAAACATGTGTTTTATGTCATGTATATATTTTTAAAGAAGGAAACTGGTTGTTAAGTTCAAAGATTCTGTGTTCCTAAGGTGCTTGGCACTGTTGAAACCCCAGGCCAGCCCTGTGTCTAGGTAGTACATGTCCATGAGGTAGAATTTCAGAGGCTTCAAGGCAACTCTGACTAAAGTCATCCTCTTCACTAGTCTGCAATTCAACTCATCACAAATTATTCCTTTGCACTCATAGATTGTGTTTCTAGTCATCCTTGGCAAAAATGCAAATATCTCTGGCTGTGGTGACATAGTGAGTTGTAATCAGTATGTAACTAATGACTGTTCCCTTGGTTATTCTCTAGGATCACCCTGAGACACACGAGACATGGTATGTATATAGACAGATGGAGGATGCAGAGATGTCTGGTGCATGGCAATGTGTGACCTAAAAAACCAGAGGCAGCATGGGGTCACCCAGGGGATCATGACAGGCTAAGGCACTAGGGGAGGGAAGGATTTTTCCAAATCCTTCCTCCTTCCTCTTTGGCCTTATTATGAGGTTCCCTCCCAGATCTGTGACTCTGTGAGATGATATTGATGGACTAACCTGGTGACTAAGGGCCCCAAGGTCAAATAATCTCTTTGGTTCTTTTTGTGTGTGATCTCAGGAAAATAGTCCTGAGAACCTTCTGTAGAATGGGGCTTTCTGGCTCCTAAGCGTGTTGTGACGGATGTGCCTATAATCTAATGCATAATAGAAATGAAAGTGGTAATAATTATGGTTTTTCAGCTGGTTTAGGATTAGAGGACCAAAGAAAGTGGTTAATTAAGGTTGAATTGCCACTCTATTTTCCTTTTTTTTCTTTTTCACTCTATTTTCTAAATTTCATTTTTTAAAGCTTATTTGTTTATTTTTAGTTTTCAACATTTATTTCCACAAAATTTTGAGGTCCAAATTTTCTCCCCATCTCTCCTCTCCCCCAACCCCAAAACACCATTCATTCTGATTACCCCTTCCTCCAATCTTTCCTCCCTTCTATCACAACCCTCCCTTCCCTTATCCCCATCTTCTCTCTTTTCTTGTAGGACAAGATAGATTTCCATACCCCATTACCTGTATTTCTTATTTCCCAGTTGTATGCAAAAACATTTCTTAGCATTCGTTCCTGAGACTTTGAGTTCCAACTTCTCTCCCTTCCTCCCTCCCACACATCCCCACTGAGAAGGCAAGCAATTCAATATAAGCTATATATGTGTAGTTTTGCTAAAGACTTCCATAATAGTCATGTTGTATAAGACTAACTATATTTCCCTCCATCCTATCCTGTCCCCAATTTCTTCTATTCTCTCTTTTAACCTTGTCCTTCCCCAAAAGTGTTTACTTCTAATTACTCCCTCCTCCCATTTGCCCTCCCTTCTCACACTTGGCCTCCCTTCTATCATCACCCCCTACTTGTCCACTTCTCTGCTACTTTCCTGTAGTATAAGATAGATTTTCATGCCAAATTGAGTGAGCATGTTATTCGCTCCTTAAGCCAAATGTGATGAGAGTAAGCTTCACTTTTTTCCTCTCATTTCCCACCTTTTCTCCTCCATTGAAAAAGCTTTTTCTTGCCTCTTTTATGAGAGATAATTTGCCCCATCCCACTTCTCCCTTTCTCCTAGCAATATATTCATCTCTCACCTCTTAATTTTATTTTTTTAGATATCATCCCTTCCTAATCAACTCATCCTGTGCTCTCTGTATATGTATACACACACACATATGTATATATGTGTGTGTCTCTGTGTGTATAATCCCTCTAACTATCTAAATACTGAGAAAAGTTTCAAGAGTTACAAATATTATCTTTCCATGTAGGAATGTAAGCAGTTCAACTTTAGTAAGTCCCTTATGATGTCTCTTTCCTGTTTATCTTTTCATGCTTCTCTTGATTCTTGTGCTTGCAAGTCAAATAGAGAACTTTCAAGCATTCTTGAATTTCCATCAAGAATGCTTGAAAGTCTTCTATTTAACTGAATGGTCATTTTTTTTCCACTGAAGTATTATACTTAGTTTTGCTGGGTAGGTGATTCTTGGTTTTAATCCTAGTTCTTTTGACTTCTGGAATATCATATTCCAAGCCCTTTAATTCCTTAATGTAGAAACTGCTAGATCTTGTGTTATCCTGATTGTATTTCCACAATACTTGAATTATTTCTTTATAGCTACTTGCAGTGTTTTCTCCTTGACCAGAGATCTCTGAAATTTGGCTACAATATCCCTAGGAAATCCTCTTTTTGATCTCTTTCAGGAGGTGATCAGTGGATTCATTAAATATTTATTTTGCCCTCTGGCTCTAGAATATCAGGGAAGTTTTCATTGATAATTCCATGAAAGATGATGTCTAGGCTCTTGTTTTGATCATGGCTTTCAGGTAGTCCAACAATTTTTAAATTGTCTCTCCTGGATCTATTTTCCAAGTCAGCTGTTTTTCTGATGAGATATTTCACATTATCTTTTATTTTTTCATTCTTTTGGTTTTGTTTTGTAATTTCTTGGTTTCTCATAAAGTCATTGACTTCCATCTGCTCCATTCTAATTTTAAAGAACTATTTTCTTCAACGAGGTTTCGACCCTCCTTTTCCATTTGGCTAATTCTGCTTTTTAAAGCATTCTTCTCCTCATTGGCTTTTTGGACTTCTTTTGTCAATTGAGTTAACCTATTTTTAAAGGTGTTATTTTTTCAGCATTTTTGGGTCTCCTTTAGCAAGCTGTTGACTTGCTTTTCATGATTTTCTTGCATCTCTCTCATTTCTCTTCCCAATTTTTCCTTCACCTCTCTTACTTGATTTTCAAAATCCTTTTTGACCTCTTCCATGACCTGAGACCATTGCATATTTATGTTGGAGGTTTTAGTTGCAGAAACCTTCATGTTTAGGTCTTCCTCTGATGGTATGCATTGTTCTTTCTCATCTGAAATGATGGAAGAAAATACCTGTTTACCAAGAAAGTAGCTTTCTATAGTCTTATTTTTCCCTTTTTTGGGAATTTTCCCAGCCTATTATTTGACTTTTGAGTCCTTTGTTAAGAGGATGGTGTACTCTGGGGATCTGTAATTTCTCAGTTCTTCCAAGGTGGCACAATCAAGGGACAGGGGTTTGCTTCACTCCTGCCCTGCGCATAGAGAGGGTAATTAAACCTGTGGAAGCTGATGAGATTGCTGAGTGTAGTAGTATAGAGAGAGGAGAGAAGAGAGTCCAGGATAGACCTTGAGGGACACATATGATTAGAGATTATGATCTGGGTCCCACAAAGGAGATGAAGGAGGAGAAGTCAGATAGATAGGAAGAAAACTGGGAGAGAGTAGTGTCTTGTACATCTAAAGAGAAGAGAGTATCATGAAGGAAAGAGTAACCGACAGTGTCAAGGGGTGCAGAGAAGTCAAGGAGAATGAGGATTGGAAAAAAGATATCATTTAGGGTGAGCGAGAGGACAAAAAAGAAAAACAAAGAAATCCACATGGTAATATTGATGTATATTTGAAAAAATAGCAAATTGTACATAGATTTGTATTTTCATGTGCAATCAATCTTTTTTATTGTACTATGTTATGGAAATGCTTGTTTTATTTCATAAATTAAAAATAAAATAGCCTTTAAAAAAGAGATCTTTGGTAACTTTGAAAAGAACAGTTTCAGTGGAATGATCAGATTGGAAGCCAGGTTGTAAGGAGTAAAGTAAAGTGAAAGGAAAGAAAGTGGAGACTCCTGTTGTAGATGGACTTTTCAGAAGAATTTAGATACAAGGAGAGGAAAAGATATAGGATGATAATGGGGATGGAAGGATTAAGAGAAGTTTCTTCCCCCTAGGATGAAGGAGACATGGATGTGATGGTTGGTAATTGAGAATGAGCCACTAGAGAGGGAAAGAGTGAAAATAAGTAGAAGTGTAGAGATGAAAGAAGGGACAATCTGTTGGTGGAAACAGACTGGAATATGATTGCTTAAATGAGGAGAAGGATCAGTCTTATTAAAGAGTAAGTCCACTTTATCATGTGAGACAAGGAGGAAGGAAGAGATAGTGGCAAAAGGCACATGAGTGAAGGGGGATGAGGAAGAGGAGAGAAGAGAAAACTCACAGTGAATGACTTAAATTTTTTCCATAAAATATGTAGCAAGGTTTTCAGCTGATAGGCTATTGGGGACAGAAATACACAGAAGATTTTTGGAGGGATGAAAAGGTTTGGAAAGTGGGAGAGTGAGTTGATTGGGGAGGTATATTATGTGTACTTAGCAGCAGTGATGGCCCAAGTGAGGTTGTGTAACATAGATTTGTAGTGGACCCAGTCAGAAAGGTTGTATGACTTTCTCCACATTCCATCAGCAGCACATGTGCAGGAGTGAAGGTGATAAGTGGTGGTCTTGAAACAAAGATGAAATTTGACTGAGAATAATTGCCAAATACAATAAGCAGGCTAGGGATTCAAGAGAGCAGGACTGTGTAGAGTTGAACTAGTTTATCAAAGTCCAGATGGGGAGAAGAGGAGAGCATGACAAGTGTAGGCAAGAGGGACTGGGAGAGAATTGATGAACCAAGGGATTAGAAGTCGTAGTATAACCAAAGAGTAAAGGAAATCAGGAGAGTTAAAAATCTAATAGACCAGAGTCAGGTAAGGGAATTTCAGAGTTCTTGAACATAAACTTTGTACCTTTGTGGGTGATGACAAGATCAAGGGTATGACCATCTGTATAATGTGTGGCTGATGTGTGGCTGAGGTGGGCTAGAAGAGGAGCTCATGGGAAGTCAGTGGTTAGGGGTTATGTGGGAAAGTCAATATATATATTGAAATCCTCTGGCATGAGTTAGTGAAAAGAGAAAATTGTGAGCCAGGTACTGAACTCATTCAGGAAGGAAGAGAAGTGACCTGGGATCTGCAGACAACAGCTACCAGAACTTCTTGGGAATACTTGTGTTGATTTTATTTTCCTGGGGCTTCCTCTTGGTAAGTGTTAGTTATTTAGAGCTGTAAAAAAATAAGAGCAACAGCTCTCATTTATAGAAATCTTCAAGGTTTTTCAAGCACTTTCTCCACAACACCCTGTGAGATAGGATATGACTGTTCTATTTTCCCCTTTTATTGATGGGGAAACTGACCCTCAGAACTTTGAAATAACTTGCTCAAGGTCCCATGGACAGTGAGAGGCAGAGGCAGAATCCAAATCCATGGCTCTAGAGTTAATGTCCAATACTCTTCCCACTACATTGTGTTTCCTCCATCTACCTTCATCTACACCAACCAATCCATTAATTTCACCAATGTGGAAACTAAGACACGCTGAGAGGTTACCTTAGTTTTTGGGGATTATGGAGGGGTTGACATTTTCTTGGGCTCCATTCACTTCAATGCTACTCTTCTTAGCTATGAACTCATGGGAGTTCAAGCAACCCTCTGCCTGCCTAGATTTGCCCCTCCCTTTCCCCATCCCATGAATGGTCATTGCTGTTCCCTTACATTCTAGAGCTACTGCTGCCTCTCAGTACGGTTTATACATACTAGGCAACTGGGACATGCCAGGTACCACCTGTGCTAGATGCAGGGAACAGAATGACAAAAAGGAAGCTGTTTTTGCCTTTTTTTGTTGGGGTGAGTTAGAGAGAGGGAGCTGCAATAAGGACATTGACAAGTGAATCCAAGGAGAGGGAGCCATGGGGAAAAGGAAAGATTGGGCAACAAACTCTAGAAATATTTCTATCAAATGGCTACTGATTTTGTCTAATACCCCTTTCAACATCTCAAAGAGAATCATGAGACGAACTCTTGAGTTTTATTTTTTTTGCATCACAAATCCCTCTGGTAGAGCTATGGATTCCTTCTCTGAATTGATGGAAATTACTATTATCTTATTACATCAATAATTAATGATTAATTGTGACTCACCATTTTCTTTCTATTTCTGTTAAAACTGAGCTCCTGCTAAAGTCTCTCTGAAGGGCATGACTGACCAATAAGATTGCTCCTAGCCCTTAAGAAACATTCTCTTCAATTTTGGGCTACACCTCACCCAACTAGGAGACCTGATTTTTGTTTAAAGTATAAACAGAATCCAGTCTGGCCAAATCCTTCCCTGCAGAAAGGAACTCCTGACCTTGTACCCCTCCATTTGAGTTTAGGGTAACCCAGCTTATGAAGGAGAAAATCAATGAATGGTCTAGGTGGAGATGGATTCCCCTGTCCAGAGTGCTGGAGGTGGCTGAGTCTCACGATCAAACCACCTTCTCAGTAGGAGGAGCTGAAGACTTCTAGTCTACCTCCTCATTAAATATCCACCAATCAGGGTTGATTTTCACTTGTCAGGGAAATTCTCTTTCAGAAGGGATTGAAGGCATTTCAGGATTTCCCTTGGCTTCTTTGGTTACAAAAGGAAACCACTGACCATTGATTTATTGATTGCCAGCTAGAATAATTAATAAATTGATTATTAATTACTCAGAAACTCTGACTCTTAGGGGTTTTATTTGTCTTGGGATATTTTTAAAATATATAAAATAAAATATGTGGAATTACAAAGGAAGCTAATTAGAATTAAATGGTTACAAAATATTAAAAAAATCAACAGACCCTAAATTAAGAATCCTCTTTTCTGTAGCAGGTAACAGAATTATTATTTATCTCCCTTCTCATTCTGAGTTCTCATGGCAGAGTGGCAAAATAGTAAAAAGATCTATTTGGAATTTCAAGGGCCTGAGTTTGAATTCCATATCAATTTCACAATATTTGCATTACTTTAGTAAGTCCTTTAACCTTTCTAGGCCTTAGTTTACTCACCTGTAAAATTTCTAAGTCTAAATCCATGATCCCATGACTGTCCATGTGTGGGTAGCTGCAGTGTCAGTAACAATGGAACACCCAGGTACTTGACTCGCTGACATAGGTAGATTCTTTGGCACTCTTCATCTACTCCACGATTAAC
This sequence comes from Notamacropus eugenii, assembly GCF_028372415.1. Taxonomy (NCBI): domain Eukaryota; kingdom Metazoa; phylum Chordata; class Mammalia; order Diprotodontia; family Macropodidae; genus Notamacropus; species Notamacropus eugenii. Next base: position 289,749,152 of record NC_092872.1, on the reverse strand, counting down.
TCCTTCATGATTAATGAATTAATAGCAATTATCCCTGGGCCAAAAAGTGCCCAGAGAGCCTCAGGAGGATCTCAGTTAAACAAAATCAGACAAGCAGGTTGATGGTGTCCTAGAATATTGATAATAATAGCAGTAAACCTTTGTATTGGGCTTACTATATGTCAGGCTCTGCACTAAGTGCTTTACAAAGATCTCCTTTGATCCTCTCAATAACCCTGGGAGATAGGGGCATTATTATCCTGATTTTATAGATGAGAAAACTGAGACAGACAGAGGCTAAGTGACTTTCCCAGAGTCACACACCTAATAAGTATCTGGGGCCAGATTTGAACTTAGGTCTCCCCTTATTTCAACTCTGGGCATACCATTCAATGCACATCTAGCTGCTTTAGAAGTGAAAGGGACCATAGAGATTATGTAGTCGCTCCTTGGAGCCTGAGGTGGAAAGGAGGCAGTCAAGGTTATAGAGAGAATTAGTTACAGAACCTGGCCTGAGTCTTCTGGACCCACAACTCAGGTCCCTTTCTCTTGATCCACAGTCACCAGGCACTTTGCTTCTCTTCCATCAGTAAGAACAGACTCGGGGTAGTGGTTGTGTTTCCCCAAGGCAACCAGAAGAAGATTAGATTTTTCCCCATCCTCAGGCTAGTCTGTGTAGGATAAGAAGAAATGTTTGAACCCATGTAATGGTGCCCAATAACTGCTGTTTAAAGGACCTTGACCTTTTATCTAGATTATTTTCCCTTCCCCACTACATGAAACTTACTGAAAATCATTGTTTCTCTTCCAGTACATTCTACATTTTTGAGAGGAGGTTTCTGATCATGATGTTAGCCAGGATGACACTAGTGAATATGTTTGGGACAGCACCCCCCCCCCCCCACCAGTCAGCTATGTGGCAGCTGTTCATTCTTTGTTGAGTGTGGAAGTCCAATGGGCAGAGTGGGAATCAATGCCAGCATGTCAACTCCATGAAGACAAGATACGGCAAGGTAACAAGCATTTATGGAACCATTTTTATGTGCCAGGTACTGTGCTAAGCACTGGGGGTACAAATACAGGCAAAAAGAAAAAACAGCTCCTGCCCTCCCAAGGTTTACATTAGAATAGGGGAAGACAACGCAGAAAAGAAATATGAAAAGAGGGAAGGAGTACCCATGGGACACCACAGGAAAGGGATGAAGCTTGGCCAGCCTTGACCCTTCTGCAAAATGAATGCCTATGGGGGAACTCACCACCAGGCAAAGAGGTCCCGCATGGAGGTGGGACATTCTAATACGAGAAGGTATAGGAAAGTGGATATTCCAGGGTGAAGAGGCCTCCCAACTAAGAGAGGTTCCTGTAGGTGAGGCAACAGGTTTAAGTCTGGAAAATCAGAAACAAAGCCAAGAGCATATGAGTCAGACAAGGAATGTACCTGGCTCTTTCTACTCCCACTGTGCCTAGCCTAGTACCCCATCTACAGAACTCATGACTTTTGTTTGTGCAGTCCTTTCAGTTTTGCAGAGGACTTTCTTGACAACAGCTATACAAGGTAGGACAATATTTCAATCTCCATTTTACAGCAGTAGAAACTATGGAAAAAACGGCATCCATAGGTTTTAGAATTGGAAGAGGACTTAAACTTTTTTTTTTAATCCATGTCCCTTGCCCTTTTTGATAGAGAGGGAAATGGAGAACCAGAGATGTGAGATGACTTGCCCAAAGTCTCACAGCTAGGGTCCTTTAGCTGGGATTTAGACCCACATCTTCAAACCAAATCTGCCCCTGTCCCCACTCTACCTTGTTACCTCTCTTCTTAATTTACTCTGTTGCTCTGCACAGGTATTAAAGTCAGTTTACAGACTCCACAGATGAATGGACCAAATGTACGTTAATTTCTCCCTTGACACTAAGATCAATAATGGCCGTATTCATCAAGTGAACTTAGCAAAACCCTTAGATTTGCCTTGCAAGTGGTTTTCAGCATTCACATTTGTTTCAGTCCTGCATAGTTTGCATTGATCCTTCAAACAATGCTTTCCTTTTCCAGGTGGCCCCATCCCTACCAATTCCCATCCTGTGAGTATATAAGCATATTCATTCATGAAATATTTAGCATTCATTCAACCTCTCTCTCTCTCTCTCTCCCTCCCCCCCTTCCTCCTTCCCTCCCTCTCTCTCCTTTTTTTCCTCTTGCCTCACTTTCCCTTTCCTCCCCAAAGTGTGGTATGGAGGACAGGTAAGATTAGTTAATTGCTATGAACCTCAGTTTCTTCCTCTATAAAATGGCTAGACCAATGCTTCCTCTGTGTGACTCGCAGGGATGCTGTGGGTGAAGTGCTTTGCAGATCACAGAGGTTTGTGATCAATCATATAGAGCTCTCATGATTTTCACTATTAAATGTCCCATGAAACGGTATACATGGAAAAGCAGAGTGTTTGTGGATACATTGGATACAAAACTATGTGGATTTATTTCAGTGATTTCAATGATTAATTTTCAAAGTTGCTCTGCCTGAAACCACAGTGATACATTTTGAACCCTAGGCCTTGAGACCATTGTACATGTACAACTATATTAGGGCCATTTCAGTCGGACTGTCTGGTTCCATGGAAAATGGCCTTATTTCCTTATGTCTTAAAGATGCCTCCAGAGACAGCTTGGTTTCCTTGCAGGTTGTCCCCACAAATTTTATTGCTGTGAATTCTTTGTAAATGAGTCCCATGGGAATTACATTGCCTGTCACCACAGGCCTCCTTATTTGCTTTTCAGAGTCTGACAGCTTCTTTCCCCTCTCCTCAGGTATTCATTTCTTTGGCTCTCCTTAACCTGCCAAACGACTGTCAGGAATTAGCACCAATCTAAAGAGCCATGTAGTGAATCCAGTGGTTTTTCAAGTTCCTTGTCTCCAGTGTGAATTACTTTTCACAACATTGTTACCCAGGCTGTGAGATTTTAAAATATTATTTAAAGTATTCCAAAATGCCATTAGTCACTCAAACCCCCTGCCATTCCTAAGAGCTTTTGAACCCCTTACCCCTATCCCACCTAATTCAAAGAACATTCTGGAGCAAGAAGAAAATATCTGTATTCAAGACAGCTACAGAGATTGATTATGAGTCCCTCACCCACTAACTCAGAGGCTCAGCCCTCCAAACCATCCTTCCCCTCTTCCCTCCCCTTCCCCAAACTTGGTTTTGACATTTCACTTAACACCTTGTTTTTGTGTTGAGATCTCTTTATTTGCATTTTCTTGGTAATATTTAAATAGAAAAATAATGATACTTGGAGAGATGATAATAGATGAGATGTTCCTTGAGGGCAGGGAGGGTTTCTTTCTTATCATCACTGTATCCTCAGCACCCAGATGGTGACTAGCATGTAGCAGATGCTTAATACGTGCTTGCTCATTGATTGAGTTAATCTCCACAGCACTCTACTGGTGCACTTTGTGCCATTACTTAGACAATGTGGAGTCCTGTTCCCTGTGTTCTACTTTTTCTGGTTTATTATCTCTAATAGGGAGGCTTCAATATTCCCACTGGGATAAGACCTCACCAATGTGTTCACTCCCTCTCCTGGTTCAGATCACGTCCCCTCATTGCCTGGGCATCCTGAATGACCCTTGTCCCCATCTTCCCATACATCCTCATGGAGCATCTGTCAAACACACTGCTTCTCTCAATAGTCTAACAGCTTTTCTCCTTCTGGCTACATGGCTCATCCACTTCATCTAACAAAATATCCTTGTTGTTAATAGCGATAGTAATGCTAATAGTCACTAACACACATGCATCACTTCAAGGTTTACAGAATGCTTGGTGTTTGCTCATCTCATCCTCACCTAGAGGTGCTATTGTTAGTTTCATTTTACAGAGGAAGAAAACAAGGCTGAGAGGTTAGTGCTTTGCCATGGGTCATTCAGCTAGAGAGTGTCTGAGTCAGGATTTCAGTCAATGCCCTCCTAATTTAAATGAATTTTAAGTGCTCTACAAAACTTAAACACTAGAGTTACTCAAAGTAGTACTACTATCATTATATCCACTTAAGCTAACTCATCACACGGATATAAATGATATTAATAAATCTATTTATGCTCACTAAACACATAGGTTCATATGTGTTCACATGCACCTACACATACCCACACATGTAAGAAACATAGGGAGGCAGTGTGGCTGAATATTGGACTTTGAAGACAGGAATGGCTGGGTCTAAATTGTACCTCTGACCCCTTTTACTGTTTACTGCTAGAGGAAATGTCGTCTCTTAGCCTTTTCTCCACCAATGGAATCCCATGTGTTATCTCCTTCCCCCTCCCTCCCCATTCCTATTCTTAAGGAAAGCCTAAACATCTGTTTTTCCTCCTGAGAGAATGCCTTAGATAACTATTTCGTGGTTTAATATGATAAGTCCTCCAGTCTTTTCTCAGGTCAGTCTCAATCTCTTTTCTTTACATCTCAGTTTCTAATTTTGTAAAATGAGGGGACTTGATCAAATCATCTTTGTGGTTCCTTCTAGCTTGATATCCATATTTCCTGGAGTCTGAAAGATGGCTGGGCCATCTTCAAATAGCCCAGCATTTACAGTCTTGGGGGTCTTTACGATCTGAAAATGGGATTCCAAATGGGATTATTTACTCCCTAAACCTTAGTACTCTTGTATCTGATGAAATGAATTAATCTTTTAAATCTTAAAAAAAGGTTGGGACATAGCCCAGTTGCACTATGTCTGTGTCTCAAAGACCTATAGATTTAGAATTTCTAAGAACCAAATCATTATATTACCCTCCAGCTGGCTTGCATTTATTTTCTTTTGTCACTTTCAAAGTCAAATTGGACAAACTATTATTAAGTGCTTCCAATGAACCAGTCACTATTACAAGAGCTGGTGGTCCAAATGAAAAAGTGAACCAGCCCCTACCATTGAGGACTTTATAACCTATTGGAGAATAGCAGTTATGACAATACAAAGATAAAAAAGAAAGTGATGGAAGCAAAAGAGAGAACCTAAGTGGTTTTTCAGAAAAATAAGAAAGGAGAATGAGAAAGGAGAAATAACTTTTAACTAATGCTATGAGAAGATGGATTCATGGAGTAGAGGGAGCTGAATGAATCTTGGATGAAGGAAAGATTTTGAAATTGGGAGATGAAGAAGGCTCATATTCCAAGAATAAGGGACAACCTGTGCGAATACAAATGACTTTTGGGATAAACTCTCAGAGGAGCAATGATGTGAAAGTCATTTCATAGGACTTTATATTCCAGGCTGAGAAGTTTTTCTTTTATTTTAAAAGCAATAGGGAGCCACTGAATGTTTCTGAACAAGGGAGTGGCATGAGAGAGAGTGTGTTTTAGAACATTTTGGCAATTGTTGAAGGATGGATTAAAGAAGGGAGAAATTAGAGGCAAAGAGACTTATTAGGAGAATATTAAAATAACCTTGGAGTGAGGAGATGGATTTGGGAGTTAGGTGGTGACTTCCACAGGAAGACACAACATTAGAAGAGGAGCACTTTTTCTAGGTGTACACAGATGATAAATTCTATTTGGGATATTTGAATGTGAGCTGATGATTCAGCCAAAGGTATCAAACTGGTGGTTGGATATGGGTCTGGGGTTCAAGAAAGAGATGAACATATAGATATGGGGAGTGATTGGCATGGAAAAGTGAATTGCATCCATAGGAAAGGATGAGATTGTCAAGGTGAGAATCAAAAGAAAAAAAAAATGAGAGGTTCAGGGACATCATTTGAAGGTACATTCATACAGCGTGTGGCAGTTAAGTGATCAGCAAAGGAGGAATATTCAAATGAAAGAGATGCAGAACTAATGACACAGAAAACAAAGGAGAAAACAACATCCTGGATGAAGGGGTTCCCTGATCTTCAGAGGTCAAATAGGATGATGGATAAATAGAGGCCATTTGACTAAACAATTATTCAATCTCTGGAAAACTTAGAGCAGCTTCCCTGGAGTAGTGGGGACAGAAGCCAAATTCATGGTGAGTGATAGTGATGGTCAGGAAATTGAGACATTGAGCATGATCAATTCTTTCTAGGAATCAGGAAGATTCAGTAATTTTCCTCATTATATTTCCATGCCAGTTGCCTGCTTTAATATGCCTTTTAATAGGCTTCTGCATTGAAAAAAACATACTTTGAGTGAGCATATGTTCAGAATGCATTCCACTGATATGGTCTGCTCAAGAAGACTTGTAACAATCAGTCTGAGGAAAAATATTTCCAGAGAAATTTGAAAAATGATTCTGTTATAATCCAGGGCAATGCAATCCTTTTGGATCCACTCATACATTCCATAGCAGCTCCCAATGCCGAAAAAGAACATTGAATTCTGAACAGTATATGAAGAATAACAGGTCCTCTTCCCCAGGCATTGCTTTTTGATTTTAGAATGGATTATATGAGAATACTTTTCTTATCTACTCCATCTATCTTAGTTCCTCTCATCTTGTAGAACGTTAACTTTTTTGTGGGAAGGGACTTTCTTTTTTTTCTGTGTATTCTCAGGGCCTAGCATAAAGGGCACATAATAGTGTCTTAATCAATGTTTTGTTGTGCAATTTTATTCCTTTCATTCTCTAGTAAATCCTTCTTGCTTAGAAGCAGTTCAGAAGATGCTAGAAGTGTCAGGAGATAAAAGAGACAGAAGTCAATCTAGGATGGAAAGTTTATCTGAAGTATTCCCGCAATTAGATAATCCATGCACAGATTATTAAGATCAGGTTAATTTTAATGGAATAGAGTGCACAGGGTCCAACAGTGGAAACCTGAGGGTTCTATATTAAAACTATGCCTTTTACTAGCTGAGAAATCTGAGCCAAGTCTTTTGATTTCTCAGAAGTCCCGTTTTCTGTTGTTTAAAATGGGAGTTATAATACTTGCCTGCCTGGGTTTATGGAATTATTTTTTTAAATTCTGTCACTAACTGGTCAGCTGACGATTGTGTCCTCTTCATAAACTTTGTTTTCCTCATTTAGAAAATGATTGTGGGAATTAGAAACTGAATTCCCAGGATCACCAAGGCCCTTTCTTATCACATTATCTGGCTTATTATGTGGAGGGGAGGGTGGGGCCAGGACTCAGAGGTTTTGGGAAAAAAATCTGGTTCTAGGATTATGATAGCTCTCATTTCTATGACACTCTAAGATTTACAAAAGTCTGTCTTCATAATAGCTTTGTGATGTAAGTGTGGTGATTCCCTCTTTATAGACAAAGGCTGTAAAAGATGGAGATGATTTGGTCAATATCACTCTAATATCTGAGGCAAGGTTTGCACCCAGTTTTCTTGAGGCCAGACTCAGAGCTCTAACTACTCTAACTATATTCTACTTCTTACGCCAAAGCTGTTAGTGCAGATACGGCCAGTCAGGCTTTCCAAACAGTGGGATTAGGAGAGGGAGACGCTATTCAAATTTTATTCTTGCATGTGTATTTACACATTTGAAAGCCAGACTTAATTGTCATAACTGAATTTCTAAGTGATGGAACATAAAACATTCACATATGTATATAGACCACGGAAGATAAATTAAACCAATAATATCAAATACTGTAGAGATGAGCTTAAATTCTTTTATTTATGAGATGACTGTTTTTGAGAGGAGTCAAAATGGAATAAATGATTCATTAGTTGAATCTCCTTTATAAATTTAGTCAACAAAATAACCTTACTTTTTTCCTTGTGATCCTTATTTTTTTTATGTACTACAAATCTTTCTTTCAGTGTGAGTGAGGGCAGTGAAATGGGAATCATCTCTTCGAAAGGGAAAGAATCCCACAGAAAATCCATTCTTTCAGTCTTGGTTGGGACACTTGAGTCAGCAGAAAGCAAGGATGGGGATGGTAGTGCTCAGAACCTACCTATTTTTGGATACATTGCTCCAAAGCCATATCTCTGCACATTGTGGCTGTTTTCTACCAGAAGATCATTACCAGACCAGGGAGAGAGAGGGAAGGAGTGAAAGAAGGAGGAAAAAATTAACTATATACTGAAAATTAACTATAAAATAAAAACATAACTATATACAGTACAGGGTGTCCATGCCAGCTGCAGGTGGCAGAATCCTATTCTCTGGAGCTGAATCTCGAAGAAACAGAGTGTATTCATATACACTGGTTTTCTGAATTCCCAATTCTCTAATCCATGGGGTTCCCCCAGCATTTAAATCTGACTGGCAATTGGCCCATCTGTCATGTTCCTTCATTGCTTTTTGGTGCCTCACAGTTTCTCTGCTTGTAAGTCTGACTTTTGGATCACTTTTGGATTTCTTGTAGTCTCATTCCATCTATAGTGCAAAAGCTGAGCATTTATTCTGAAGACACATGTGCTTTTCAAACTCCTCCACTTCTCCTTGTCAGCCTCTTGGCTGTATTCCGTTAATTTCAGAGGATGTATTGATGCGCTATTTTCCCCAAGAGCCAAGGATGATTGCATCTACATGGGCTGCTTATTTTGCTGGAAAAGTATGTCTAAAAGCATTTCTCTTTCTTTGGGTGACTATGTTGCTAGTTACCTTTGCTGGCTCTGTCTGAGCAGCGTGCCACTTTGAGAACAATGCACTGTCTGCTAATGATGCTTGCAGACGTATTTGGTTAAGGGGGCTAAACAATGTTCCACCACAAGCAGGCAATCTTTTCAACTGTGTAATTCTGCTTTGTCCCCTCTCAACTCAAGGTGACTTTCCCAAGAGTGTTTATTTTCTTCCACAAACTAAAAGAAGATCCAAAGCTTTGTAGAACCCTAAGAATGTGACTTTTATCCCACCTCTGAACTTTAATCAGTCACCTGTTCCTGGGCAAGACTTTGTACTTTTGTCTTAGAGATAATTTAACTAGCTTAGACAGTATGGCATAGGAGAGCCAGGAAGACCTGGTTTCCAAACTTATCCCAGACATGCACACTAACTGTGTAATTCTAGGCCAAATGAGTCCCAGACATATCTCCTGGAAAAGAGATTTAAAAAAAATACTCTAAGAGAATGAATTGATATCAGACATCCTGAAGTACTATTCAAGCATGTACTGAAATGACATTGCATCAAGGTATTCATAAAGTCATTAGAATAGATGTAGCAGGGCCAAGACAGTGCAAAGAACCTTGGACCTCAATACATTGACCTGGTCCATCCTCTATCTCATGCCTAACACCTGTATGACCTTGGGTGAGTTACTAACCTCCCTAGACCCCAGTTTCTTCAATTGTAAAATGAAAAATAGCTGAAAAATCAACCTCAGCTATTTCTTCTCTCAGTACATAGTTAATTTTTTCCTCCTTCTTTCACTCCTTCCCTCTCTCCCTTCCTTAAAACTCTCTCTTTGCCATCTTTCTTCTCTCCTTCCCTTCCTCCTTTCCTCTCTCACATCCTTTTTATTCCCTTCTGGTAATGATCTTCTGGTAGAAAACAGCCACAATGTGCAGAGATATGGCTTTGGAGCAATGTATCCAAAAATATTTTGGCTTAGTTAGTACATTGTTAAATTCTTCATAGCATTTCTTTACTCCATTCTCTGCAATATATGTTGGTAAAAACTTCAATTATCTTTAAGAGGATTCATTTTATTGTGCTTAGCACAGTACCTGGCATATATTTGGAGCTTAATGAATGTTTATGGATTAATTGGTTATGCTTCATGTGAGTACTTCAAAGTCCATTAATATTTATTTCTTGCAACCTTTGGGTTTCTAAAGAAAACAATTTTACTTTTCATTGAATCTCTGAGGAGAATCTGTGACCTGTTTTCCCATTTCAGTGTAGTTTCATTGTCTTTTGTTTTCATTTTTGTCATGTAAATGTCACTAGGGATAATGGCATTCCACCAGTATAAGTATATCTACTTATTGACCAATGGATGACATTCTCACATAGATGGTCCAAGCTCACATACTTCTTAGGAAATTCTACCCCCTTTTGTACTGATAATTCTCAGCTATAGTCCTATGGAAGCTAAAGTTCTTACAGTGGCCTCAAGAGGGGGACCATTTTGTATTTTTGTCTGCTTCATTGGTTGCTATGTCCCTCAATACTCATCATTTAAGAGGGAAGGAGTGGTGAGAGAATGAGGGAGAAAGATAAAGAGAAAGAGAAAAAAAGAGAGGAAAAGGAGGAGGAGGAGGAAGAAGGGAAAAGGGAAAGAGAAGGAGATAACAAAGACAAATGATTTCTTAATCATCAATTTAAATTGCCTTTTATTTCTCTACTGAATCTGCTTGGCCTGTCTTTCTGTGTGCAGGATTATTTCAGAAAAATCTGAGCTTAAATGAACTGATGCAGTGTAAAGTGAGCAGAACCAAGAGAATATTGTATATAGTAACAGTAATGAACTATGAATGACTTAGCTATTCTCAGCAATACAATGGTCCAAAACAATTCTGAAGGTCTCACAAAGAAAATTGTTATTCACATCCAGAAAAAGAACTGATGGAGTCTGAATGCAGATCAAAGCATACTATTTTCACTTTCTTGATTTTTTTGGTCTGTTTCTTCTTTCATACCATGACTAATATGAAAATATGTTTTATATGATTTCACATATAACTGATATCAAATTGCAAAATTTGGATCTCAAAAATTTTAAGTTGATGTTAAAATTTATCTTTACAAGTAATTAGAAAAAATGAAATTCTGTTATTAAAAGAATGTAAGAGGTGAGAATTCCTGTTCCTTGAGGATGAGAATTGCTTTTCCTCTTGTATTCAGACTCTCCAGGCAAGAACTTGACATATGGCAGGTGCTAAATAAAAGCTTATTAAATTAATAAGTGAAGATTTAGGAAGGGCAGTAGGACAGCTGCTTTAAAATCTTGAAGGGCTGTCATATGAAAGAAGAATTGAACTTGTTCTGCTTGGTCCCAGAAGGTGAGGAAAAAACTTTGTTTCAATCTTAGGAAAGGCAATGTAAATCAATAAGCATTTATTAAGCTCTTGCTATGTATTAGACACTATGTCAGGCACTGAGTATCTAAAGAGAGGGGGCAGTCAATGCTTTCCTGGAGCTCTCTGACTAATGAGAGAGACAATATGAAGAGAATAATGTATGGATAAGACATGGGCAGGGTAAATTGGATGTTATCTCCAAGAGAAGGCAACCAACCAACTGAAGAAGCAAACAGAAATGAACAAACAAAAGAATTTTTCAAGAGCTATATAATGGTAGAATGGAGTATGTGGAGAGAGAGTAGGATTCCCTTCTTTGGAAGGGTCCAAGCAGAGACTGAACAAGCCCTCCTCAGCTGTGTTATATCAGCTGTGTTTTATAATAGTCTCAATTAGAGGAGGTTTTGAAGGAAGAGGTCTGCAGCAGTTCTTCCTTAATCAAAGCACTTAGATGACCAACTTCTGTACCTGGACCTTGATCTCAGAATCTGCCCACTCAGCTGTGAGCTCAGGGCTCCATCCAATGCATTGGCTGTTTGAACTCCTACTCAATCATTGGAGCAGTAACTACAGGAGAAGTTTTGTCAGTTTGTAAATTTTTCAGTTGCTATTGATCCATTCTTTATCGCCCTAATATATTTATATGACTGACTACACCCAGAGTAGGTGGTTTCTTCTAGGTTTTATCTTTAATTTTAATAGAAACAGAATTGGAATCATTGATTTAAGCTGAGAACTAAAGAAAAGAGTGTGAGGTTTATGGAATTAATCTGGCTTTTGGATTCAGATGATTTGGGCTCATCACATCTATATGATCTTGGGTAAGTTATTTAATCTCTCTTGGGCTCAGTTCCCATATTTATAAAATGAAGGATTTAGAGTAGGTCATCTCTAAGTTTCCTTCTGGGGTTAAATCTGCTCCTGTGTTGAATTTGTTAAAGGTTTTTGAACATAGTAAAATAATCTATCTATATATATATATATATACATATATATATATATTTCCCCCCATTAATTAAAATAGAAACTATAGTATGACATTTTAACTAGAATGCATTATTGCCTAGTGAAATGTTCAGCCTGGGAATCAGGCTACTGGCTTTGCTTTCTGGCTTCACCACATATTCATTGCTTGACATTGAGCCATTACTTTACTTCAAGAAACCTCAATTTCTTCAACTGTAAAACTGAAGCAATAATGCTAAAAACCTTGCCAGCTTCACAGGGATGTTACAAAGACCAAGGATGAAAGTGGATGTGGAAGGGCTTTGTATGCTGTGATGCATGACACAGATGTAAGGCACTATTGTGAATAGCCTCATACAAAGACCAAAAATTGGAAAGGGCTCAATGCTAAATCTAATCTGACCTATCCTCCCCTTCTCATTCTATCTACATGCTGAAAGATGAAAGCTAGAGATATGCAAATAATAGCCATAACTTATATTTGTATTTTTATTTATGAATCCAACCTTTACTGAAGGCCTCCTGTGATGCTTCATTTTGGGACAGAGGTGACCTTGAATTCTTGAAGTCTTTGCTTATGGAGAATGAGCTAGAAAGGTTTCAAAGACAGGCCTGGGGCTTCTTTCTACATGTTTAATGAGCAGTCCAGCCTGCTGAAAGGTGAAGAATCTCATTACCACAGAGCTTCCTACCAGGTGAGAAATTTAATATGGTCATATCCCTTCATGAAGATCAGTGGTACAGGGGGAAGACCAATGGATTTGAAGTCAGCGAAACTGGGTTCAAATGCTAATGCTGTCAAGTAATTTTATGGACCTCTGCTTCCTCATCATTAAAATGAAGAACTTGGCTGATGAAAGCAGTGTGTGTCAGGGGTAAGAACACTGATTCTAGAGTCAGAGGACTTCCCTGGAAATCCTCCCTTTTTTGCTACTCATTTGACTTTGGGCAAGTTCCTTCACTTCCCTGGGCTCTCATTTCTCAACTATAAAAGAAGAGGATTGCACCAGATGATCCATGAGCTTCATTCAGTCACAAACCCATGCTCCTGGGATTCCCTAAGGTGTAGACAGGATTGTGGTCTGCAGCTGGTGAATTTGCTCTCATTGAACAAACAAACTAGAGGTTTTGTGGACTACTGATGTACAGAGAGTCACTATTTTCTCATTCCATGACATAGTCACAATAACCACAGAGAGTAAACAGGGCACATGTTCTTTTCTCATTTTACAGATCATAAATTCATAGGGTCATTGAGTGAGAGGTGAAGGGAACCCTAAATACCACCTAGAGCAAAACCCTCATTTTATGAATTCAGAAACAGTGTTTAGAGAGGTCCAGAGACTTATCTAAGGTTGAAAACAACTTTAAGTCCAAAGCTCTTTTATACCAAGTATTCTCAAACTCATTTCTCATCCTGAGATAGAGTGAATCCTTGAAGTGAATGGTAAAGTAAGTGTGTGTGTGTGTGAGTGTGTGTGAATCTGAGGAATATTCAAAACCACAGAATTTTGGGGCCCTGAGATTGGCCAAACATTTTCTTCCATTAAAGGAACACACCTACCATAGAAACAGGTGGGTCTGCTCTGAGAGAAGAAAGATTTATTTCACCTGTAGGAAATGTGAAGAATCTCTGTAAACGGGACAAATTCTCTGTCTCTCTGTCTCTCTGTCTCTCTCTCTGCATAGGCTATTCTTTTTTAAATATTTACTTTTAGTTTTCAGCATTCATTTCCATGAGATTTTGAATTCCAAATTTTCTCCCCATCTCTCCCTTCCTCCACCCCAAGACAGTGTGTAATTTGATGTAGCCTCTACATATACATTCATATTGAACCTATTTTCACATTAGTCGTGTCATAAAGACAGAAGAAACCAAGACGGAAGAAACGAAAAAAAAGGAAAAGAGAGAGGGAGAGTAAATAATATGCTTCAATATGCATTCAGACTCCACAGTTTATTTTTTGTATGTGGAGAGCATTTTTCATCATGAGTCCTTTGGAGTTGTTTTGGATCCTTGCATTGCTAAGAAAAGATAAGTCTATCAAAGTTAGTCATTGCATATTGTGGCTGTTACTGTGTACAATGTTTCTTAGCTCTGCTCACTTCCCTCAGTAACAGTTCATTCAAGTCTTTCCAAGTTTTTCTGAATTATGCTGATTGTCACGTCTTATAGCAAAATAGTATTCCATTACATTCATATACCACAACTTGTTCTGCTATTCCCCAATTGATGGGGATGATTCTTTGCCCCCAGAGAAAGAGCAGCTATAAATATTTTTGTACATGTGAGTCCTTTTTGCATTTGTATGATCTCTTTGGGATACAGCCCTAGAAGTGGTATTGCTGGGTCAAAGGGTATGCACATTTTTGTAGCCCTTTGGGCATAGTTCCAAATTGCTCTCCAGAATGGTTGGATCAGTTTACAGCACCACCAACAATGTATTTTCCCACATCTTCTCCAGCATTTGTAGTTTTCCTTTCTTTGTCATGTTAGCCAAACTGATAGGTGTGTTGTGGTACCTCAGAGTTGTTTTAATGTGCATTCCTCTAATCAATAGTGACTTAGAGCACTTTTTCATATGATTATAGATAGCTTTAACTTTTTCCTCTGAAAACTGAATGGGCTATTCTTTATGTGAAAAACCGGGCATATGGCAGCAAATAACCTCAGGATATCATCAGGTGGTGATAACTGACCACCTTCATTAAATCAATAAATATTATTGAATGATTAATATGTGTAAATGACTGGGCTAAGCACTGGGGATATAAAGAAAAAGTAAAAGTAGAGCTTTTCCTTAAGTAACTTAGAATCTAATGGGGAAGATAAGATATACCTATATGTGGTTGTGTAGTTTGTCCTTGAAGAGGATCATGACATCAGGGAGATGATGACATAATTTGCAGTTGACTTTGATTTGACTGAGAGAGGGCTGGCTGTGCAAAGTCACCAGCCTAATTTTCTCCTCCAGAGTCTCCTGAGTCTAGTGGCCAGATATCTAACAGGATGGCTGAAGATGGCCCAGGATGCAGTGGGAGACCTTGGTCCTTTTAAAGTTGGTCTTTTGAAGATCTCACTTTTAGTGAGGCAGCACCCATTCAGTGAATAGGTCTCTTTAAGAAGTGAGTCGAGGGATGGTTAATAATAATAATCAAAAACCAAAGTGGGAGGGGAAGACCCTCAGGGTTGCTGGTCAAAAGAAAAACAGTTACTATTTCCATTCACTCTGAGGCAGGTGGGGCCCCCAAAATAACCCATTAAGTGTTGCTTGGACAGGAATCTATTCTTGTCCAATCAATTAGATCTAGCGTAAATTGGACTGAAGACTTGATCTTTGAGAAGGAAATGCAGCCAGTAAACCCCAAGTTAAGTAGGTAACTTTTGGCTATCAAATTTACCTTCCTTTGGACAGAACATGAGGAGAAGAGGAGAAGCTGAGTTGTCCAACTGGAGCTGGCCAGCTGGGATGCCATTCAGGCAGCTCAGACTTCTCACTGATTGTGGTTTGTCCTTCATTCTTGAACACATATAGGTACTGATAAGACATATATATATATATACACACACACACACACACACACACATATATACATACACATATACATATGTATATATATATACACACACATACATATTGTATATATATATGCATACATACATACAAGCATATATACATATTGTAGAAAGAAAGTAACCTTGGAGGTTAAGACAGTAGCAAATGAGAGGACTGAAAAAAATTCTTCTGCAGACAATAATGTTTGAAATGAGCCTTGAAAATAGCCAGAAATACTAAGAAGTGTAGATAAGAAAAGATAGATTATTCCAATGAAGGCAGTCAATACAAAGATGGGAATATGGGACATAGAATGTTCTCTGTGGGGAACAGTAAGTAGGGCAGTGTAGCTGGACCATGGAGCGCATGTAGGGAAATGATACTTGAGACTGGAATCATAGAAAAGGTGAAAGTTGTTAGGAGGTTTAAATGACAAAAAGTGTTTTTACAAATAAATTTAAGGGCTGATATGGAGCCTCTAGAGTTTTTGAGTAAAAGGGTGAAGTTTAGAAAGATAGACCCTGAACTTTAGGAAAATCACTTTGGGGACTGTATGGATAGATGAAAGCTGAAGCCCCTCCTGTGCTAGGGAAGCCAATGAGTAGCCCATTAAAATTATCCAGAGATTTGAATGATGAAGACCTGAGCTAGGGTGAGGCTGGGGTATGTGTTTGATGGAGATGTGTGTAAGGAATGTACAGATAGAAATAAAATTATTTTTGCAACAGAAGAGGTATGCGAGAGCCAAAAGAGAGAGGAATCCAAGGGGACTACAAGCATGTGAACCTACAGGAATGGAAAAATGTTAATGCCCTTGACTATAAAAGGGAAGAGCAGAATATAGGCTGAGTTTGTGGGAAAAGATAAGCAGTTGTATCTGGACAAGTTGCATTTGAGATGCCTTTGTAATATCCAGTTCAAAATATCTAATAAAGACAGCTTGTTTTGTAAAAATGGAGCCAAGGAGAAATATTTGAGTAAGACTCATAGATATGGGAGTCTTGTGTGTAGAGATATTTGAGCCATTAATTGAAGTAACTGAAGGAGGCTTTACTTTGAATCTCAAGGAAAGAGAAGTGTGATAAGTATGGAGTCAATATATCACTGTATCAGAGGTCTTTGATTACATAGCTGTGAGATTTCCCAGAGTGGTATTGATTTAATAAAAATGAAAATCAGAAATGTTATTCAAATACCTGCTTTTCTTTTTATTCAAACATGATTTCATTTAATTTTTTGTATAAGATACAACTCCCAAAATGACAGCTCCTTCAGAATGCAGCCACTGGCAGGTTCTTTAGTGGTTTCTATCTCCTGTTTGTGGACATGGCTACATGGTCTCCCAGTAAGGCACACAGCCTTCAGGTAGTTGCTGAATGCTATGCACTTCCACTCAGTATCAGTTCAAAAGATTCATTAACAGAGAGTCTTACAAGAGCCTGATTGCAAAGTCTGACATTGGAATCTGCACCTCTGCACCTCAAGAACTAAAGATTGGTGATGACCAGCAAGAGTCTTTCTAAACTTCTGGAAATTACCAGCCTTCCTCCACTTGTCTAGCTACCTTTTCCATGTGTCTCCCACAATCCACTAGTTGCATTAAATATTTTCAAAGTATATTTTAATATCTTCTTTCTTGTTGTTGTTGTTGTTCTTTTTCTCCCTCTCTTCTTCCTCATCTTTCTCTTCCTCCTTCCTTTTTCTTCATCCTCCTCTTCTTCCCCTACCTTCTTCCATTTCAGTTTCTTTAGTGTAGGAGTTATCACATTTGCCTCACATGTGAAAAGTCCCCAGTTCGAAACCAGGCAGAAACAGCCTAAAGTTAGCCTTTAGAGACATTATACTGACCTCATTATTCTTTATCTATGAAATTTGGGCAGCATAGCAGCACCAGGCTAAGAAACATGATTGCTTCCATTTGAATTGTCTTAGGAAGATTACCTGGAAGGATAAGGTACCAGACACTGAGGTCTTTACTTGAACTAAATTGCCAAGCATTCAAACTCTGCTTCAGAGAGTGTGATTCTGATGGGCTGACCACATTGTTCAAATGCAAAATGTTTACTTGCCAAAAAGACTATTTTATGGAGAATTCACACAGGGCAAGCATTCATATGATGGTCAGATGAAGCAATACAAGGATACTCTCAAGAACTTTGGAAGTGATTATGTGGCATGGGAGACACTGGCACAGGACTGCTCTGCATGGTATACCCACATCAGAGAAGGTGTTGTGTTCTATGAGTGAAGCTGAATTGAAACAGCTCAAAAGAAACACAAGATGTAAAGGCAGAGCCAAGATGGCAGCATAGAAGCAGGGACCTAGTAGAGCTCTCCCCACAAACCCCTCAAAAAACCTATAAAATGACTTTAAACAAAATTTTAGAGAAGCAGAAGCCACAAAAAGACAGACTGAAGCAAATGTACAGCCTAAGATAGTCTGAAATATTGAAAGGTCTATCACTGAGATGAGAGTGAAGTGCAGTTCAGCATGGTACACCCTGAAATGGACAGAGCTGGAGCAGGCATTAGGGGACTGAATCACTGGTGGCTACTGTGGAGTCCAAACTCCTCAACCCATAAACATCAAAGACAGCTTCGAAGGTCAATGGGAAGGGTCTCTCACCTGTGTGAGAGGAGAATGTTGTCTGGCCTTGGCCCCAGCCCCAGGGTGGTGGCAGCCACTGCTGAAGCAGAGGTTGCTTCTGGCGCCCTGCACATTAAAAGGAACTCAAAAGTCAAGTAATTTGCTGGAAAAATGAGCAAAGTAGGGAAAAATAAACAGACTATAAATTCTTATTTTCTCAGTGAAGAGGTATTTTCTTACATCATTGATGACAAGGAAGATCAAATCATACAACCAGAAGAAGAAAACAAAGCCAAAGTTCCTGCATCCAAAGCCTCCAAGAAAAATGTGAATTCGTCTCAGGTCATGGGAGAGCTCAAAAAGGGGCACAGTCTGAAATTCTTACCCCAGGTCCCGAAGCAGTAAGTTATGGTGCTACTTTTTAATCACAAGAAACTTTAGACTTATTTTATTATAATGAGTTTGTGAAGTATTGTTGTGACCATTTTCCCAATGTGGAAATTGAGACTCAATTCAGGAAGGTGAAAGAGATTGTCTAGCTATACTATTAGCAAATGGCACAGTGGAGACTCAAAGGCAAATCTTCTGACTCCACATTCAGGGCTTTTTCCATTCAAAACCACCAACACATTGATCCCAAGTGGCTTCCTACCTGCTCATGCAAGCTCCCTTTTGTCTTAAGCTCCCCAGAACCTGCGGAGAAGGACAGGATTTCATGGGTTTGGTTGGAATATTATAGTTACTTGCTGCTGGTGTTGGATGCTCCATGAAGCTTCTGTTTCATTTGCCCACAGTTTTGAATGGATGAATGAATATCTACTAATATGTAGATATTATTGCATCATATAGATGAGAGTTCTTGATCACATGAGCTAGGGCTAGAGCTAGGATAATATCTTACTCACAGTCTAGCAATGATAACTCTAGTTTTCAGTGTCTTTACAGTTTCTAATTACCAGGTCTCCACATCTCTCACTTCCCGGGCCCCATAGCTTCTCAGCTTTCATGTCAATATAAAAGTGATAGATTTTTAGGATGTGCTTCACAGATACATCATGACACAGAGATATCAATGCTCAACCTTTTGGGTGGCAACTACCTGCCACTGAGGGGGTAAGCAAAGCCAAGACAACAAGGCGTCTTAAGGAGGAGGCGTATACCACCTGGGTCAAACCACCAGTACCATCTTGATCTACACTGCTCAGATCCTAAAGGAGATATCCAAGGATCTGGAGTCCAAGAGCTGAAAGAATAGCAATCTTCACTCCCTCCAGACTATTGACTCTACTTCTAACTATGCCCATGGTTACATCCTGGGTAATCCACCTTTGTATGGATACAAGATGGCAACTGCATCTGTGGATGCTTGAGCCCCTTGCCTCCTCAGGAGGCATGACTACTGAAAATACTACTATAAAATATAGTTCTTACCAGCAAAGTAGTGTCAGGTTGTTCAACTTCAGATACAGATATGGTTTTATCAGTGGAAATGACAATGAAAAATTTAGCATTGTCCTTGATGGTAAATTATAACAACAATGGTTTTCATTTTTTCATCTGATTTTCAGATGAAACCTCCTATACACATTGTCCCTTCTTAGAATATGAGATCCCTGAGAGCAGGGTCTCTGCTTGTCTCCAGAACTTAGAATAGTGCTTGGCTTGTAGAAAGCATTTCATAAATGATCTTCCTTCTTTCCTTCCTTCCTTCCTTCCTTCCTTCCTTCCTTTTTTTCCTTCCATGTTGTCAGATGCTTTCAAAGATGGCATCAAGGTCAACTACTGTACCGATGGTAAGTTCTTCAATTTGAAAAGGCTACAAGCCAAGACTAAAGTGAATGGAATGTTGGTGCATGATTTTCTGTTTGCAGATGATTGTGCACTCAATGCAGCTTGTGAAGCTGAGATGCAACAAAGGATAGATCAATTCTCTGCTGCCTGTGCTAATTTTGGCTTAATAATTAACACAAAGAAAATGCAGGTGCTCCATCAGCCACCTCCACACCATCCATACATGGAACTATCGGTTACAACAAATGGAGAAATTTTGAATGCTGTGGATGAGTTCACTTACCTTCATAGTGTACTTTCCAGGGATGTATACATTGACAATGAGATTGATGCATGCATTGTCAAAGATAGCTCAGTGTTTGGGAGTCTCTGAAGAAAAGTTTGAGAGAGAAGAGATATAATATTGACTACCAAACTGAAAGTCTACAGAAGTGTTGTGCTGACCTCATTGTTGTATGCTTGTGAAACATGGACAGTCTACCAGCACCATGCCAGGAAACTGAATCACTTCCATTTGAATTGTCTTAGGAAGATTCTGAGGATCACCTGGCAAGATAAGGCACCAGACACTGAAGTGCTTGCTCGTGCTGAACTGCTAAGCATTCAAACTATGCTTCAGAGAGTGCAACAACCACCTTGTTAGAATGCACAATGTACATTTGCCAAAAAGACTATTTTATGGAGAACTTGCATGGGGCAGGTGATCACATGGTGGTCAGAAGAAGCGATAAAAGGACACTCTCAAGGTCTCTCTCAAGAACTTTGGATTTGACTGTGCAACATGGGAGACACTGGCACAGGATCACTCAGCATGGTGTGCCCACATGAGAAAGGGTGCTGTGCTCTTTGAGCAAAGAAGAATTGAGACAGCACAAAGTAAATGTAGGATGCACAAATTTGGGGTATCCACCCCAAATATTCAATGGACTATTTGTGCCCAACCTGTGGTAGAGCATTCTGAGTTCATATTGGTCTGATCAGCCACAGTCGGACACACTGAAATTTCACTTTATCATGGTGATGTCATTTTGGTCCTTTTTGAAGATGAAGGACAACAACCAACCAACCAATGTGTCCATATCCTTTCCCATTCTAAGAACAAAAACAAAAACCTGACTCCTCATGTGATTCCCTCGAGCTGTCACCCCTTTTCTGCCTTCTCTTTTGTGGAGAAAACTTGATGCCCTCTACAATGGGCACAGACACTTTTCTCCCTCTTGCTCTCTTCTTAGATCATTCCATTCTACCTTCTGATTTCATCATTTAACCTTCCTTCCTCCCAAGTTACTTATAATCTCTTAATTCCCACTTTAATGGATTTTTCTCAGCATGCTTCTTCACCTCTCTGCAGCTTGTGGAAATGATTCAACATTTTCTTCCCTTTGATATTCTGTCCTCTTTAGGTTTTAGTGACACTGCTCTCCTTGTTTTCCTCCTACCTCTCTGACCATTCCTGATTTTCCTTTGCTTCATCCAGCTTAAGCCCCCAGCCTCTCCAGGCTTCTCCTCTGAGTCCTCTCCTCTTTGCTGTCACTTTTATATCACCTGATCATCTCAACTCACATGTATTCAATCTCTATCATCATGCTTCTGGTTTCCAAATATGCTTATCAAGCCCTCACCATCCTGCTGATCTGTAGCCATGTATCTCCAATTGCCTATTGCACATCTTCAACTGGACTTTCTGTAGACATCTAAACTCAACACTTCCACAATAGAATTCATTATTTTCCCCTCAAAATCCTCCTTTCTTCCTAACCTAACCTACTTTGTAAAGATACCACCACTTCAGTTTCCCAGGCTTAAAATCATCCTCCCCCCCTCCCCCACATCCAGTCTTTTGTCAAATCCTGTCAGTTTTACCTCTGTATCATCTCTTTAATAATCCTATTATCTCCTCTGACTCTGCCACCACACTAGTGGAGGCCCTTAGAACCTCATTCCTGGACTATTGGTAACTGTGGGTGAGTCTGCTTTCCCCCATAGAGTCAATCTTCCACTCAGCTGTCAGAGTGTACTTCCTAAAATGTAGCTCTAACTACGTCATCCTTTTCCCTAGCTCAGTAAAGTCCAGGGGCTCCTTATCACCTTCACGATCCAATCCAAACCCTCTGCTTGGCATTTCAAGCCCTTCTTAACAGCATTTTCCTAGCTTTCCAGTAGTCTTACACTTTACTCCCCTTTATGTATTTTGTGGTCCAGGGACATTGACTTCCTTGCTGTTTCTTTCCCAAGACTTTTCATCTCTTGACTGTCCACTTTCATGGTCTGTCCCTATACCTTGAATGCTCTCTCTTCTGGCTTCCTTGGATTCCTCCAAGTGCCAGCTAAAATCTTATCTTGTGTAGGAAGACTTTCTGGATCCCTCTTAATTTTAGCGCTTTTTCTCTGTTGATTATTTCCAACTTATCCTACATATAGATTGTTTGAATGTTCTCTCCCACATTAGACAGTGAGCTCCTGGAGAGCAGGGACTGTCTTTTGCTTTTCTTTGCGTCCCCTGTCACATTGTAAAGACTATACATATTTACTGACAGACTGATTTTTTTTTTGAACTTCAGAGGTCTGGATGATTTCCCACTTTCCCTTTGACTTCTGAGCAGCTTCCCTGTAACAATGCCCAGCAGTACTTGCTGCAGATTCACAACTCTGCCTTGAGATCAGCTGATCACTAAATTTTACATAAGGGAATCGATATTGAAGATTCAAGCTAAGGGACATCCAGGAGTTATGAGTTATGCTGTCATCACATATGCTCTCTAATTTTGAGACTACTTTCCCATGGATTCTGTATGGATTTGTGGGAACGTGTGTCACAAACTTTGGAGAGGGGAGGGTGCTTTGTACTAACTTTTTACACTACTATTTTAACAAAATACCCTCTTCTTAAGCCAATTAAATCTGGATGACTAAATTTACATTCAACTCATCATAATGGGTTTGGGAGCACAGTGCTGAAGATTCATGAGATAAAGCCTTAGATTAGCATCACCCAGTCCCTCAGGTATAACCTTAGAGTCTTGACAGAACATAGTATAGTTCCATGATTTAGAGAGCTGCCTCATCAGTGCAAGTGGGAGTTGGGATAGTTGCTTCAGATCATGAGTTAAGCATGTTTTATCTCAGAGATAACAGGAATCCAGTGGAATTCATTGAATAGGGGCATAATATGCTCAGATTTCATTACAGAAAAATAACTTTGGTAGATGAGTGGAGGATGGGTTGGAATGGAGAAAGACATGAGACAGTGAGACAAATTTGAAGGTTATTCCAATAGTTCAACTGAAAAATGAAGAGAATCTATAAAAGAGCATGTCAAAATGTCATCAGAGAGCAGGTTTAGCTGAGAGATGCTCTGGAGGTAGAAACTAATAACTTTTGACTATAGATTCTATATATGGCATGATTGTGAATGTATCTGTCCAACAGAGTATAGGAATATCCTTGTTTTTGTTTTAGTATCATCAGTTCCTAGCACAGTTCATGGCACATAGTAAGTACTTAACAAAGACTTGATAGATTTCATTGGATTGGACTGGCAGGAAGAGTATGGACTTACCTTTTACCAGAGAACAGAATTAGGGTTAGACTTAATCTAAAATGCAATATGTACAAGGGGACAGATTTTGGCATTTTGTAAAACCCAGCATTCTAAAAAGCAGAGTTCTTCAAAATTAAAAGTCTTCCTCATGAAGTAGTGGTTTTTCTCCCACTAAGGGTCTTTGAATTAATCAATAAGCATTTATTAAGCACCTGCTATGTACCAGCCATTTTATGAGGTGCTGAGGATACAAAGAAAGGCAAAACGACAGTCCTTGTCCTTGAAAACACACAATGCAATGGGGGCATGACAAGCAAACACATACAAACAAGCTGTATAGGTGAGAAATAGAGAGTAATCCACATAATGAGAATTAAGGGAAGACAGGAAAGGCTTCTCGTAGAAGGCATGATTTTAGGTTGGACTTGAAGGAACCTAGGGACATCAGGAGATAAAACTAGGAAGGGAGAACATTCCAAGCATGGGGGACATCCAGAAAAAGTACCTGGAGCAGAGAGATGGGCTGTCTTGGCTTTGGAAGAGCAGGAAGCCCTGTTTCACTGTACTGAAGAAGATGCAAGAAGAATGTAAGGTGTAAGAAGATTATAAAGGTGTTTGGGGATCTAGATTATGATGAACTTTGAATTAGCAGGTTATTGCATTACTACAAATGTGAGGTGTTGAGAATCTGTACCAGGATGGTGATAGTATCAGAGGAGACATAGGACTGTATTTCAGTTGTGTTGCAAAAGTGAAATTGAAAACCTTGGAAATAGATTAGATATGAGGGTTCAAGAAGGTCTGAATAGGTAGACCTGAGAATCATCAGCGTAGAGATGATAATTGAATCCATGGGAGATGATGAGATTTCCAAGGGAAGTAATATAGAAGAAGAGAAGGATAGTGCCTTGTGAGACACCCAGAGTTAATTGGTATGACCTTAATGAAAACTCAGCAAAGAGATGAGTGGTTAGGAGTGGTCAGATAGGTGGGAAGACATCCGGGAGAGAATAGTTTTCTGAAAATTTAGAGAGAAGAGAGTATCAAGGAGGAGAGGTGATCACCAATGTGAAAGGTTGCAGAGGGATCAAGAAGAAAGAAGACTGGGAAAAGGATTTGGCAATAAAAAGATCACTAGTAACTTTGGAGAGAGTAATTATGGTTGAATGACAAGGTCAGAAGAGAATGAGAAGAGATGAAATGGAGGTATCAACTTTAGATTACTTTATCATTAGCCACAAAAGGGTGGAAGACATATGATGATATCATAGGATGATAGCAAGGATAGAGGGACCAAGTGAGTATTTCTCAGGAACAGGGGAAAATTGGCATATTGGTAGGCAGTAGGGAAAAAGTCAGTAGAGTATCAGAGACTGAAGATAAATGAGAGGGTAGGGATGACAGATGGGGCAATCTATTGAAGAAGATGGGATGAAATGGGATCACTTGTGGAGGCAGAGAATTTGGTCTTGGAAAGGGGTCATGCTGCCTCTGAGACAGGGGTAGAAAAGGAAATAGAGATGGAAAGCATCTTGGGAATATAAGATGAGGAAGAGGTGAAAAAAGGAAGTTCATAGCAAATGGCCTTAATATTTTCAATAAAATATAAAACAAGGTTCCCAGTTGAAAGTGTGGGGAGAGGGAGAGCCATGGAAAGTTTGAGGAAGGATGAAAAGGTTTGGAAGAACTATTATGGAGAGTGGGATAGTGAATTGATGCAGAAAGTTTAGAAAAATTGCCTTGCATGGACAAGGGCCCAGGTCAGGTTATATACCTTATATTTGTAGTCAATCTAGTCAGAATGTGATTTTCCCCCCACCTTAGTTCAGCAACATGTAGGGCAAAGGTGGATGGTGGGAGGGATCCAAGACAGGGCAGGGCACAATTAGTCATATCAAAAGGAGGCTTGGGATTTGAGGGAAGAGAACAGTGTAGAGTTAAATTGATTCATCAAGGGTTCAAGATTGGAAATAGAGCAGAGAGTTTCTAAAGCATGGGAGATAACTGAGGGGCTGAGGGATTGAATGGACAAAGACTAGAACTTGTTATGGCAAGGAAGAGGGAGAGGTGGGAAGTCAATATATTATGCTAAGGGAAGGAGATTTCAGAGTTCTTGAGGAAGAAGTCAAAGTGATGACAAATGTGATGACAGTGTCAGTGATGGTAAGATCGGTGTATGAAGGTTGACTGATTACTTGCTAAGGATGTTGTAGACAAGACTCTTGTTCATATATGCTTTGGGGTCATTGCCCATTAGATGCTGGTGTTCTGTGGTCTTCCAACCTTCATTCTGATTAAGCCATTAGCTTCAGGCTCTGAAATAATTCTCAGGACTTTTCACAAATCTCCCTTCTCCTGGTAGTCATCTTTGAAAATAGCAATTAGAAATTCAATGTTATTGGATGGGTTTGTTCACTCAGTTAGATCTGAGTGAATGTAATTAAGTTTCTTTTCAACAAATATTAAAGTAAAAATAGTCTGTACATTGATTTTGTATTATAAGAGCTGAAGCAAGATCCTGGGCTGATATCTATTATCTGATCGGCTTCATAGAGACTTCTATCCTATCATCTAGAATGCAATCCTGACATTCCTATTTATCAGCAGTATCAGTGTGGAATGAAGTAGCAAAGACAATTGTACTAAGATAAGATTTCCCAGCTGCTGGAGTCATGAGACATTTAGGAATGTGTCAGACAGGCTGGGCTCTATCAAGTTTCGAAGAGCTTGATTTACTAAGGTAGGTATGTCTATTAATCACTTAAGTATTGATTTAGTCAGTACTGTCTTGTCCATATGCATATGGCCAGTGATGAATAAAGCTGAGGAGAGAGACAGTTCACTGTCAGAATGGGATTGTCCTAACAGAATGTTGCACGTGGTTGTTATGAATGTTGTTCTAGGAAGTGAGCCAGCTCAGGTATATCATGGTCATTCCAAGTGTTTTTAGGCTCCATCAATCATTAATAGTTTTCATTTTACCACATGCTTGGGGATATATAGAAAGCATCATGGAGGTCTGGGTTTAGTCTAGCCTAGAAGGAAAGATTTCTTTCTGAAGAGCTGGCCGGGCAGTAATCTGGCCATCAAGCCCGAGAATAGCTAGTTGGGCGAGAGAAAGTGCAAGGGAATGAGCAAAATGTTCATGAAACATTAATAGCCATGCTGGAATGGGCCAGGGACTATATGCAGCAATGTTAGCTGGTCTGATAAATTACCAACTGCATTGGATCTACACACATGTATGTGCACATACATATACATGCTCATACATATATACATGTGAATACTGGATCACATAGTAGTCATGGAAGAGACCGGTGCTCACTTAAATTGGTGAAGATGGTGAACCATAAATTAGAAAAAGAGAGCTTCAGCAGGGAGGGAGCTCTCCCAAGGATACCTGTCGAAACAGATGACCACAGTCAGCTACTCTCTGGAACCTTGATCAGCTTCTTTTTTTTTCTTACTTATGACTAAAAAGTGGCATTGTGTGACCACGAGTAGCTCCATATGCTGGATGGCACATTGTTTTTGAAAGGAAAGATTTAAAAACTCAAGTACAATCAATCTTAGATGGTTCTCAACATCTTCCCTCTTTTCTCTCTCTCTTGATATCCTATCCATCCTCTGAAACCTAGGTCAAATGCCTCTTTCTCCAGTAATCTTTCTGCCTTAGACACTAGTAACTGGTATTTTCATCAGGACTCAAAGTAGTTTTGTCTTATAAAACACATAACCTCATTGGCATATATATATTTTAATATAGTATATCTTGGTATATATATATATATTTATATAGCAAATCACAATTTGTCACCTATGTGTTTCTTAATAATGTCTTATTTTCTTTGCATATTCCATGGCCTAGCATGGGGTGTTGTATAGGAGAAATACTTAATGTTTGAAGATGCCTGAGTGAATTTTTACAATGAAAGATATAGAGAGCAAAAGCAAAAAGCAAAAAGTACTCCATGCTTCATTTTAGACAATAATTTCAATCACCTTCCCAAAGAAACAATAAAGAATACAAATGAATTCATGTTTCTAAGAGACATTTACTCCCATATTTACACCATGAAAGGCACAGCACTAGATACTGGGGGAACATAAGCTTATAGATAAGAAGTCATCCCTACTCTTAATGGTTTCGTTACTGTTGTGAGCACACTCACTTTCTCATAGGATATTGCACTAAGAGCCAGATGATTTTTCTTTGGGGAATCAATCAATTCTCACTAATTTCCCCAAACATTCCCACAGTCTGTTGTCTTACAATACCAAGGCATCCAGTATATACATCATTTACAACACCATTTCCTCAATGCTTGGCAACATTCTCGAGCTCTTCCTTCCGAACTGTGAACAATTAGACATAAGCACTGTTAGTGATCGTTGTAAACATCAGATGGGAGAGATAATTAAATTAGGGTAATATACCAGTTTCTTTGCTAATCACTAACAACCTAGTATGGCTGGGATAACCATGATTTGTCATGTCAGAGCCAGACAGTGGAACAAACACACGCAGTAATTGATGTGTCCTCCGTCTAATGAAACCAAGCCTCATATTCTGATGAGTGAGTCGCAAATGCTTATTTTTATTTCATAACTTCATTTTTATTTGTTTGTAAATGTCAGGACTTTCAGAGAATCTTGACTAACTCCAGGAAGTCTTTCTGAGTGTTAGGAAAGCAGCCCAGAAAAGTGAGAGAAGCCCTGGATTTGCGGTCACAGGGCCTGGGTTCAAGTCTCAACTCTCATATTTGCTGTGTCTGTGACATTGGACCCTTCCTCTTTTCAGGAATCAGGTTTTTTTTCCCCAAAGTGAAGAATATGGTCTGTATGTGGTCTTAAGCAGTTGTACTAGATACTGAGATTTGTTCCAACTCAGATATTATAATCTTATAAAGTATCTTGGTATATTCACCCTGTGCTCCTGCATTGCTTGGCACATTGTAGGCACAAGACACATGCTTTTTGACTTATTGATTTATAGAAAGAGAAATTTGCAAGCATACCTCTTGCCTTCTAGAGTGGAATGATAGAGAGGGAAGGGAAAAGTGCCTACAACCCTGGGAGGTAAGTATCATTATCATCTCCATTTGACAGATAAGGAAACTGAGGAAGCAGAGGTTAAATAACTTGTCCAAGGTCACTCACTAGTAAGTCTCTGATGTTGGATTTGAATTTAGGTTTTCCTGACCCGAGGCCCAGTGCTTTAACTACAGAGCCACTTTGGAGTCAAGAGAACTGGATTCTCATTCTGGCATCTGCTGGCACCTGCGTATGCATTCCTGGGCCTTCTATGAGCAGTAGAAGTGCTGGAGGAAGGGAACAGGTAGGCTTTTTGTCCTGGTAACAGCTGTAATATTGCTGAGGGTATATGAGATGAATGATGGATTTAAGTGAAAGAAAAACATTCAATCCGTACTGGACATGTTATATTGTATAGTGTATTGGATAAAGCATTGGCTTAGGAGTCAGGGTCCCTGGGTTCAAATCCAGGCTCTGTCATGTACTATCTGTGGGATCCTGGAAAAAAATCTCTTTGCTCATCTCACTTTCTTCATCCTAGCGATGAGGGCCTTAAACTGAATAACTTTCAAGGTCTCTTCTATCTCTAGGTTAATGAATTCATGATGCTAGATTCTCCCCACCCCCAATGTAGGGTACCACATTGGGAGGATAAAAGAAGAGACAGGTAATGCATTCTCACAGGGAGGTTGCCCTTGCAGGAGGGCTGATCTATGCCTGGATTCTAGCTCTTTATTCATTCAATCACTCATTCATTCCATTCATTCAGCTAAGTGGATGTCATGGATGCATATGTATATAAGTAAATGGGAATGCTCCGGTTCATTCTAGGGTAAAGACTTTTGTTCTTTCTGAAAAAAAGAAGACTAGTGGCGCTCTAGATAATGATCTTAAATTAGGTATAGAGGCCATAGAAGCTAGGACCATTTGGAGGAGCAACAGGCCCAGGAAAGGTATCTTTTCCAGAGAGAAATGTAAGTTGACTGACTGACTGAGGCCATCATGAGAGGCCATTGCAGGCCCTGAAGTAAAAAAGCTGTGAGCTGTCCATTCGAAGATATTCTCCTTGTGTGTGCCCCTTATACAAAATTTCTTTACTTTCTCACTTTGCCCCTTGATGATGTGTTTTTCCTTCAAGAAAGTAAATGCTAAATTTATGGAAGAAGGTAAGGATATTCTTTGCAAATTGTAATACTCTGCTGTTCTAGTAAATAATTCTGTCATGAGCCAATTGTGTCTTCTGGCAGACTATTGAAAGGTTGTACATCAGTAGGGGCTTATGAGATACAGTTTTAGTAGTGGACATCCAAAAGGTATCTTGAACCTAGAGTAGTTGACCTATAGTAGAATCTACCTTTGAGATTTTTTTCAAGAGTGAGATGCTAGGCCAAAGGGGATACTCTAAGAACAAATTAGAAATTGGAAGAGTTCCAAAGAATCACTAAACTCTCCCCTCTCTTGCCCAATGGGAAAAAAGAAAACCCAATTTCTTGAACTATTTAGGTTTTTGCCTGAATCATCCCCAAATGATCTTAGTTCTCTACTTTCTGGCTGTGGAAAACTGATTTCTGTGCAGGGATTCCCATGTAGAATAAAAATATCCATGATGGATTTTGAATCCATGGGTGTTGACATCTGTAGTGATGCCACCTTCACAATCTCTTCCAGGGAATCCTCTTCTGAAATAACCTGTCTCTGTGAATTTGAGAGCTGAAGATGATGCCAGGCCTCCTGACCACATGCCTGTCAAAGACAGTTTGGCTCAGCTGATTTGCTGCTTGCATTCAAGTGAGCAAAGATGAAAGTGGAATGCATCGGGCAGCTGCCAAAGGAACTTTGGTTGGTGAACATGCCAATGAACAAAACACTGGAATACAAGACAGTGTTTATTAATCTATAAACCACCTACTGATAGAAGGGGGAGATAATCCAAACTCTACTAAATATAAAGAACAAGTGAGCCAGAATTTCTTGAAATGAAGGAGAAAAGCAGGACTCTGGGAAAGATTTGATTTTGTTCAACAAGCTTAAGCATCTACTAAGTGTAAGGCAAAGAAGATGCCAAGAAAACACAAATAAAGTGCCCTAGACAAGCTTAGCACTCTCCTGGGGGAGGGAAGGCAGTGAGACTATGATGAGAGAATACAACGTTTATAAAGTAATAGGAAATAATTTCAAGGGAGAAGTAATAATAATTGAAAGGTGGGAGGAGAGACAAGACAGGTGTGCAGTAAGAGATGGTCCACAAACCGAGCTTTGAAGGAAGCTGAGCATTATAAGGCATTATGTTAGTTAGAAGCCACTAGGTGGTCCAGTGTATCCACTCTGAACTCTGAACCTGAAGTTAGGAAGACCTGAGTTCAAATCTGCCCCCAAACACTTGCTAATTGGGTGATTCTGGGAAGTTCACTTATTCTCTTTTTGCCTCAGCCTATAGGAGAAGGAAATGGCAAATCATAGTAAGAAAACCCCATGGACAGTATGGTCTGTAGGGTCGTGAAGAATGGGTCAGACATGACTGAATAACAACAAAAGAGTATAAGAGGCAGAGGGGAAGGAGTGTATTCGATTAAAAATAACGGCACCTTTTGGATTTATACATTAGACATTTCCAGCTATTATCTGCCACCCCAGCCCTCCCAAAAACCTTCCCTTACAACATACATACACACACACACATACACATGCATACACACACGTACACACACATACACACATACATACAAACACATACATACAACATACATACACACACAGATCAACAATGCCAGGCCATCATCTGATCAACTGCTAATGATTTTCCTAAAGTACAGGTCTGACAGTATCATTCCCCTATTCCCTAACCTCATTTGGCTCCTTGTTTCCTTCGGAATACAACTTTCACCAAACATTTAAAGCCCTTCACAACCTGGACTCTTTTAATCTTTTCATTCTACTTATACTTGTCTCATCCCCACCTACTCTTCAGTCCAGTGACACTGACCTCTTTGCTGTTTCTCCCACAATCCCTCTGTTGAGGATTTCCTATTTATCCTGTAAATAACTTTTTTTTGATAAATGTTGGGATGTTTTCTGTCCCATTAGATTGTGAGATTTTCCAGAGCAGGGACTGCCTTTTGCCTTTCTTTGTATCCCCAATACCTAGCATAGTGCCTGGTATAAAGTAGATACTTAATAAATTTTTATTGACCTTTTGCCAACCAAGAAGTAGTCAAAGGAGTTGAACAGGCAGTTTTCAGATGAAGTAATCAGTTATCTATGGTCATAAGAAAAAATGTTCTAGATCACCATTGATCAGAGAAATGCAAATGAAAACAACTCTGAGGCACCACCACATACCTATCAATTGGCTAATATGGCAGAACAGGAAAATGACAAATATTGGAGGGGATGTGGGAAAACTGAGATACTAATACACTGTTTGTGGAGTTATGAACTGATCCACCCACTCTGGATAACAATTTGGAACTTTGCCCAAAGGGCTACAAAATTATGCATTCTTTTTAAGCCAGCAATACCATTGCTAGGTTTGTATATCAAAGACATCAGAAAAAAGAGAAAGAGACCTATTTTTACAAATATACAATTGTCATGCAGTACTATTGTACTATAAGAAATTATGAGCAGGATGCTCTCAAAAAACAAAACAAAACAACAACAAAAACTTGGAAAAAACTTCCATGGAAGATGCAAAGTGAAATGACCAGAACCAGGAGAATATAGTACAAAGTCACAACAATATTGTACAATCATCAACGATAAATGACCTAGTTATTTTCGTCAATACAATAATTCAAGATTTAGGATGAAAAATGCTATCCATCTTCATAGAAAGAATTGATGGCATCTGAATGCAGATTGAAGCACATTATTTTTAGCTTTTGGGTTTTTTTTTTTGTCTTTATTTGCTTCACAACATGACTAACACAGAAATATGTTTTGCATGACTGCACATGTATAACCTATATCAAATTACCTTCTCAATGAGAGGTAAGGAAGGGGAGGCAGGGCGAGAATTTGGAACTCAAAATTAATTTTAAATGTTAAAATTGGTTTTGCATGTAAATCGGGAAGATAAAATACTAAATAAAAATCAATTTTTAAAATGCTTAGTGACTGACTAGCAGGACGCTGAATCACTTGACTGTGGGCATTTTCATTGACTTTCTCTGATGTCTCAAAATCCTGTCTTCATCTCTGCCTCCAAGTTTCCTTGGCTCAGGACTCAGTTCCAATCCTGTGGTCTTTGGGAGGCATTTTCTGGGTTTCCAGTCTCACCCATAAGTTTCAGCTCTCTGACATTACTTTCCATTTACCCTGTACATGACTCTCATGTGTATAGTTATGTGAAGGTGGTCTTTCCCATTAGAATGTAAATTCCTTAAGGGCAGGGGTTATGTTTTTAATTTTCTTGGTATCCCCATTGCTTGTACTGAGTGCATAGTAAATCTTCCATAAACGTTTATTAACTTCCTAAGAGTGTCTGCTACATTGCAGATGAGTTTTTGCCCACCTCTCAGACAAAAGGGGAGCAGCATTTAATCCTCTGTTCCACAGGGTCAAGACTGGGCACTATAATTGCTCAGCTTTCAGCTCTGTTTTCATTTTTCCTTATGTTTCCATTGCTGCAGTTGTGTACAGCTGGGATTTTTTATTCTGCTTACTGTGATCTACATAAGTTTAGAAATATCTCCCCATGTTTCTCTGAATTCCTTTTATTGCATTTCCTTAGGGCACAGGAACATACCCCCTCCTATACTGGATTAGTTCAGTTATTTCCTCATAAATAGGCATTCACTTTGTTTTCAGTTCTTTGTTATGACAAAACTGCTACTATGAAGGCTTGCTATCTAATGAACCATCCATACCATTGTTGAGCTGAGCAGAAGCATCTTTGTGTCAAAGGTTATCAATAATTTAACCACTTTTATCAAATATTTCCAAATCATTTTGTAGAATGGTTAGAACAATTCATAGCTCTACCAACAATTACTGTGTCTATTTTCCTACAGTCTCTCCATCTTTGACTGTTTCCATATTTTGTCAGTTTATTGAGGTTAATTTGAATTTCTTTTTACTTGTAGTCATTTGGGCAGTTTTTTATAAGGTTACTGAAGAATTGGGGACAGCTAGGTGGTGCAGTGGATAAAGCACCAGTGCAGGAGTCAGGAGGACCTGAATTTAAATCTCATCTCAGAGACATTTGACACTCACTAGCTGTGTGACCTTGGGCAAGTCACTTAGCCCCAATTGCCTAATCCTAGGTCATCTCCAGTCATCCTGATGAATATCTGGTCTTTGGATTCAGATGGCTCTGGAGGAGAAGTGAGGCTGGTGATCTGAACAGACCTCCCTCACTGAAAACAAAGTCAAGCACAAGTCATGTCATTATTTCTCTGATGGCATGGTCTTCTTCAGCAATGAAGGACGAACACACACACACATACTGAAGAATTGAAGTTCATCGGTTGACAACTGGTTATTCATATTCTTTGACCACTTATTTACTTAGCAACAATATTTGGCCTTACATATTTCTCTGAATCTCCATCTATATTGAGTATCAGATATTTGTAAATCATTGTTATTGTTTGGTTATTTCATTCATGTCCAACTCTTCATGGCCCTATTTTTTTTTCTGGCAAAGGTACTGGAGTGGTTTGCCATTTCCGTCTACAGATCATTTTACAGATGAGGAAACTGAGGCAAATAGAGTTAAATGACTTACCCTGGGTCACACAATTAGTATCTGAGGCCAGATTTGAACTCATGAAGATGAGTCTTCTTGATTCTAAGCCCAGTCCTCTATCCACTGTGCCACCTAGTTTCCCCCTTGTAAACCATATTGATGCAAGTAATTTTACTCAATTCATTTTTCCTTCATGTTTTAATTTCATTAGTCAGGCCCTAGTTTTCCATTTTCATGTAATTAAAATGATCTATTTTATTTTTATTATCACATTTATCCCTTGTTTGGTTTTAGAAAAAGTTAGGAAAGGTATCTCTATACTAATTTTTTTTTTTGATGATATGACCTATATTTAAATTAAGTATCCTTCTGGAACTGATTGTGGCATATGGTATAAGATTATGGTTTAAAGCAATGTTTATCAATGTGTTTTGTACATTTCCCAGTAGTTCTTATCAAATCAAGAGTCCTTCCCCGATTTGGCTATACTCGTGAGCATCCTGAATGGATTCTGACTAACCCAGATTCTTCTACCTCTCTACTTTTCTCTTTTGTGAGGTAACATCAACTAGTTTGGACTTTTAGTGTTTTTGAGGCCCAGAAGTACTGCCCCTCTTTATTCCTAATGTATCCCTTTATCTCTCTGGAAATTCTAAACTTTTTGATCTCTCAGATAAATTTTTTTTCTTATCTACTTCTATAAAGTAACCCTTTGGTAGATTGAATGGTATAGCACTGCAACTTTCATCATATTGTTCTTGTTTAAGCACCAACAATGAATACCCCTCCAATTAGTTTTCCCTCGTTATTTCTATAGTCTGCTTGTAATTGTACTTCTATGTCTTGTATGCATGCTGGTAGAATGACTCCAAAGTATTCTATGAATAGCCTAGTTATTTTGAATGAGATTTCTCCTCTAATTTTCTCTTAATATCTGTTTTTGCTACACAAAAATACCAACAATTTTTGTGAATTTATTTTGTATCCTGATATTTTGCAGAAACTATTTGTAGTCAGGGAAGCTAGGTGTCACAGTGGATACAGCACCAAGTCTGGAATCAGGAAGACTTGAGTTCAAATACAACCTCAGAAGCTTACTTGCTGTGTGACCCTGGGTAAGTCACTTAACCCTGTTTACTTCAGTTTCCTCATCTGTGAATTGAACTGGAGAAGTTCTCTATCCTTCCCAGGAAAACCCCAAATGGGGTCATGAAGAGTCAGATATGACTGAAAAATGGCTGAACAACCAAAAATATATAGTCCATTATTTCTTTGCTCATTCTATGATGTTTTCTAAATAAATGATTGTCATTATCACATAGGGATATGTGGCCTCATCTTGGTAGTGTTTGTCTTTACTTTTTTTTAGTTTGTCTTATTGCTATCTCTATGATCTACAGATTCTCTTATGTCAAATAATAATATGGAAAAAGTATGGCACTGTTTTCCCCTTATATTTATTGTGAACATATTTGTTGTTTTTTCTTTGCTTTGGGTTTTAAATATATAAGAAAATATCTTCTATGCTTACATTTTAAGGGCTTTTTCAAACATCAAACTCCTTATATTTTGCACATAACACACATTATCCTGGCCCCCCATTGCCGTAAAGGTCAGGTAGGTTGGACTTCCCTCATCCCCCACAGTGTTCTGATGCCCCTGAGTGAGTTTGGGGTATTTGTCTAGGTGATCTGCAAATGACTCCAAGTAACAGCAATTTTGTTCCCTCAGTTGTAGGGAGGGAGCCCTTGAACCCCAGTTACATTATCAACTAATAGTCAGATTAGTTTTTACACAGAAATATTTACTTCAGAAGGAATAATCACAAACATAAAAATTTACTCCCCCAACACATGGGAGGTGTAGCCATCCTTTCATTGCACCTGAATCCCTGGGAAGGGGAAGGCTATCAATTTTGTAGCTTTTCTCAGTTCCCATAGAGCACACCAGTATCTACTGTAGGCTTGAATCCTGAGCATCAAAGCTTCTCATTGTTATGGGGCCAGGCTGGCTGGCTGCACCATCTTGTCTGCTATCCTGGCTCCAAGGTCATCAAAACTTGAACTCTCAGGTCTTGTGGAGGTCTTTCCTCTCTCATTGGTTCAGCTCATGGTACCTAGTCTGTGGGTAAATTGCCATCTTAATGCAGCAGGAAAGAGATGCCAGAAAGAGGGCAACAGAAAGAGAATGGAAACTTTCATGTCAACTTTAAAGATGCAGGTAGCCCATCAAAGAAGGGTCTCCCCTTTCACATGGTAGGGGACACAGAGACCTCCATGTCAGGCAATCTGCATGCACTCCAATAGTTTCTTAAAGGTACTGCCATATTAATTGAACTGGGACACACCCAGACAAGTTGGAGTTACATGTTAAAAAAAAAAAAAAGAGAGCTCTTTTGTATAGCAACTGATATAATCATGCAGTTTCTTTTAATTGCATTCCTAATTTAGAACATGCATGCTTAAATTCAGCTTGGTCATGAAAGCTGATTCCCAGAATAGAGGAGTATGTCCACAAACGTACTGATGTGGAGCTGCAGCCTTATCTCTCCAGTTTGACTACAGCAGTGATTAAGGAAGGGAGAGACAAGAAAGGAACACTAGAGATTAGGTGGGGGAGCAATGAGAAAGCTTTGCAATTTTAGGTTGGATTTGTTATCTTTTATCTTAAAAATAATAAAGAGCAACTGACTTTTTTTAAATTTTTGAAGCAATACACTCAGATCTGTTTTAGGAACATGTCTGGTAGCAGTGTGGAGGATGTGTTGGAGGGGTGGGGGTTCCAGGATCAGAAGAGACCAATTAAGAGTTTATTGGAAAAATCCCATGAAGAGGTTCTGGGGTTCTGAACTACAGCAGAGGCTGTGCTAATGGAGAGAAAAGGATAGTGGGAAAGATAGTACAGGGGCAGCCTCAGTGAGACATGTGAATTGATAGTGAATGATAGCAAAAAAGAAGGTAGAGTCAAGAATACTTTCAAACTTATGAAACTGAGTAATTGGGAGTGTGGTGGCACCATCAATGCAAAGAAGGGTGTGTGAGGATGAAATTAATTTTGGGGGGGATATTTACATCAATGATAGGTTTTATATCCATTTATTTGACAAGCATTCCTTAAACACCTCCTACCTATAGAGTTATGCATATAGAACTCTGTCCTTCGAGCAAAGGAGATAAAAAAAATAATACCTAAACAGTCCTAATAGAGCTTCTGATCTCCTGGGAGAGGGAAGCCTTATTTTCATCATTTGGAGGCAGGCTGACTGCTGGAAAGTACCCACAAATTCACATTGGGAGGGCACTGTCTTCAAGTACAGTAGGGAATTGACAAATTCATCCTGATAAAAAAGTTAAGCAGAAGGCAAGGGAACTGGAAACAATGCCCCGGGAGGTGGCCAGATCTGGGGATTTTTGAACTTATTTAACAAAATATGTAGGAGGGAGGCAAGAGCTGTCCTTATGTGTTTACAGAACTTAATTTGGAAGAGATATTCAAAACCGCTCTACTTTTTCCCAGAGGGGAGAACTAGGAGCACTCAAGAAAGTAGCCTGGAGGCAGATTTGGCTTCATGAGTTGTTGCAGGAAGTAGTGATTTTTCCAATGATTAGAGGTCTTTGAACAAAGGCTGCACAGTCATTTGCCAGGGATGTTGGAGGGGGGAATTCTCCTCAGCTGTGAGTTGGGCTTGAGAGTCCTGAGGACTCATCCAACTTTGTCATTCTGTGAAACCAGACCCCAACATCCCCAAGAGGACTATGGTCCAGGGCAGAGTCCCAAGGGCATAATGGAAATCGAAAATATGACTGTATTCAGATTGTGATAGGTTGACTAATATAAATAATTTGTCATAATGCTCAAGGAACCCTCATCAATTTCTCTTCTAAGTCTTTATAACTGGGCCATTCTTCTGGTAGCTTCAACAAGAGCTCCACTTTGAATGGGGAACATGACCATTGAGGATGGAAAGCAGCCTTTTCTACAAATCTGGGGAGGAGCTGATATGCATGGAGGAATATTGAAGGTGGTGGAGAGTTTCTTTTCATTGATGGGGAAAGGTCATTTTGCCCTCAGACATGAAAGGCAGAATCCTGCCTCAAGAACTAGCTTTCTTATCACTATCAACAGATGAGTGCCATTTAAATGCACAGAAGAATGAGCTCTTCCAGCTTCATAATATAAATCGGTTTTTGAAGAAACGCTTCCATAATTTACACTGTCAGCCAAACCTTCTGCGTAGACTGCTGCCCATTAGTCACCATGGCACCATCCATTATTCTGCCTAATTCTGTCACTCAATGAGTTGAAACACATTTGATTAAATTCAAGTGGAAGAGCAAACATTTCACCAGTCCAAGACCTCAGTTTGGAGAATAATAATATTCAGTGCACCAAGGAAAATGACCTTAGATTTGTACAAATCTCTGTGGAGAAACTCCTTTGATCACAAGTCTGAATTGTTGACTGAATTATTAAGCTGAACTTCACTGGAACATTTACACATCTCTATGGTCTAATTCCTGTGATGATCCCCTTGTGAAGAGTACTCCTCACAACCCAACCAAGCCTCCTCTTACAGTCAGCTTTTCTCTGGGACTTTAAACATTCCATCCCACATCTCTTTCCCAGTAATGCCAATATGAGTAAAAGGGTATGAATAATTTAACAAATTTTCTTACTTATTGTATTGAATCATATTAATGATTATTCTAGATGATTGAAACAATTCACAGCCCTATTGGCAGTCTTTCCCTAGTACCTTTAAAATTGAATTTTCTCTTCTTTCTAATATTATAGCTCTAAGGCAATATCTTGAAGTCACCTTAGCTGATATTTCTCTGATGGTTAGTAGTTTTTAACAATGTTTTTCAGATGACTGATGTTAATTGGTGTCTCTTCTTCTTAAATCCATTTGCTCATTTCATTAATTACTCACCACTCAAATAATGGCTCTTGATCATAATTTTGCATCAATTCCTTCCCTTTCCATTTTGTCATACATGCCAAATGTGATTGTATATGTCTGACCACAGTACTTTTCTCAGCATACACTTTTCTATGACTCTGTCTTGATTTTGCTCCTGGAAAAATTTTAAATTTTAGATAGTTGAAGTTGCCTTTTATTGCTTTTTTTATCCTTCATTTGGCTCTGAATTCCTACTTACTCCACTGAGCAACTGTGAAAAAAATATATGCCCTTCCATTCTCTTCTACTTATTTTACAATGAAGCTTTTATATTTATCAAATATCCATTTGAAATTTATTGAGGGGGTTGCATGGAAGAAGAAGAGGCAGCATAGTAGAGTGAACAATGAACTGGTCTTGGAAACAGGAAACAAGAAGACATGTTCAAGTTCATGTCTAGCCTGATCATCCTGGCTGGGTGATCCTGGTTAATTCTGACTTCTGAGCATAAAAATTTTATCCCTGTGCCTTAGTGGCTCTGAGACAGTAAGCTGTACCTGATCTGCCATTATGCATCAGAGGCATATCTTGAACCCATATCTTTCTGACTCTGAGGCTAACTTTTTATCCGCTCATACCTCATAGCACACTGCATCTGTATCTCTATGTTGATATCTATCTATATGCCTCTCTGTCTCTCTGTCTCTCTGTCTCTGTCTCTGTCTCTGTCTCTGTCTCTCTCTCTCTCTCTCTCTCTCTCTCTCTCTTTCTCTCTCTCTGTCTCTTTTTCTACCTCTGTATCTCCCAAGTCAATGGACATTTACCAATTTCCTCCTGTGTGCCAGCCATTGTGTTGTCTTCGGGATACCAAAAAGGAAAAAAAAAAACCCCAGCTCTTGATCCATTCCAAATAGTGGCAAAATGCATAAAATATCTGGGGATTGATCTGCCAAAGCATACAAAAGACTCAGATAGATCTAATTATAAAGTGCTACTTAAAGAAATAAAGGACAACCTAAAGAACTCAAAGAATATTCAGTGCTCATGGCTGGGCCATGCCAATATGATAAAAATTATACTACCAAAGGTAATTTACCATAATGCTATCAATCGATTCAATATAGTAATCACAAAATTCATTGGAACCACAAAATACCTAACTATGAAGAGAAATTATCGAAAGAGGTAGGGGATAAAGGGGGAATAACACCTTTATACATCAAACTATATTATAAAGCAACAGTCATCAAAACTACCTGGTTTTGGTTTAAAATAGAGGTAGATGATTTGAGTAGACTATATAATGGATATAAAAAATTTAGTATCTGGATAAAGTGGAAAATGAATTATTAGAAAAATAGCTTCTTATTTGATTAAAAAAAGACCAACTGGGAAAATTAGAAAAAGTTTTGCAGAAATTAGGCTTAGACCAACACCTAATACCATAATCCACAATACATTCTAAATGGATATGAACTTTATTATTAAAGATCATATTATAAGAACATTAGTAGAAAAGCAGATCATATTCCTCTCACAGGTATGGGTAGAAGATGCATTCTTAATCAAACAAGATATAGAGGCAATTATAAAAGATAACATAAATAACTGATTAAATGAAATTGTCAACATTCTACACAGACAAAATTAAGGTACCTATGATAAGAAGGCAAGTGATTGAACAGAGATAAACAATTTGTATCAAATTTCTCTAGTAAGAGTTTGCGATCCAAGTTATATACAAAATTTATGTATTTGGAGATACAAAAAGAAAAAAAGTCCCTGTCCTCAAGGAGTTTACAATCTTAGGTGGAGACAATAAGCAAACAAATATGTACAAATTCACCATACACAACCTAAATAGGAGATAATTAACAGAACAAAGGCAGTAGGATTAAGAGGGCTTGGGGAAGGCTGCCTTTAGAAAGTAGAATTGTAGCTGAGACTTAAGGAAAGCTAGGGAGGTCAGTAATTAGAGTTAAGGAGGGAGAGTGTTTCTGGCATGGGAGGCAGTCAAAGAAAATGCCAAGAACTGAGAGATAGAAGGCCTTGTTTGTGGAACAGCCAGGAGTCCGGGCTCTCTGGATCCAAGAGTATATGAGTATGTGGTGGGAGGAAGGTGTAAGAAAAACTAAAAGACAGGAAGGGGTGAAATTACAAGGATTTAGAATGCCAAATAAAGCATTTTATATTTGATCTTGGAGGCATTAGGGAGCTACTGGAGGTGACTGAGTGGGGTGGGAAGTGCCATGGTCAAACTTCCCCTTTAAGAACATTCCTTTGGTGGCTGAATGGGGCAGACAGTAGCTATTGTGGTAGTCTCTGTATGAGGTGAAGAGGACCTTCACCAAGATGATTGTGTCAGAGGAGAGAAAGGGGGGCATATATGAGAGGTGCTGCACATGTGAAATCAGCAGTCTTAATACCACATTGAATATGGAGAGCTGAGAGATAAGAATCTAGGATGACATCTATATTGTGAGTCTAAAGTCCTTTACAGCAATGAGGAAGACAGGAGTCAGGGGAATGCCTTGGGGGAGAAAAGATAATGAGTTTTATTTTAGGTCTGTTGAATTTAAAATGTTTATTGGCCATTTGATGTGAGATGTCTGAAAGGCAGTTGAAGATACAAGATTGGGAATCCACGGAGAGGTTGGAGCAGGACAGACAGATTTTGTGAATCATCAGCACAGAGATGGTAAATAAACCCAGGGGAGCTGACAGATCACCAGGGGAAGTTGTACAGAGGGAAAAGAGAATAGAGCCCAGGCCAGAACCCAGATGGGCCATCTATAGGTAGAGAGCATGGTCAGGATGAGGATCCAGCAAAAGAGTCTGACAAAGAGCAGTTTAATGGGTGGGAGGAGAACCAGGAGAACCTACAGAGAGCAGAGTAGAAGGAGCAGAGGATGATCCACAATGTCAAAGGTTGCAGAAAGGTTGAGAAGAATGAGGATTGAGGAGAAACTCCTAGATCTGGCAGTTAAGAGATCACGGGCAACTTTGAAGAGAGGAATTTCTGTGGAATGATGAGTCAGATTATAAGGGGCTAGAAAGGGGGCAAAAGGATAGAGAGTGGGGGCCTTTTCAAGGAATTTAATCACAAAATACTGAAGATAGAGTCAGCCAGGACCGAAGGATCAAGAAAGGGTTTTTTTGGGATAGAAGAATTATGGGCATGTTTGTAGGCAACAAGAAAGGAGCCAGTAAAGAGGGAGAGACTGAAAATAAGTGAAAGAGGAGGATAACAAAGGAAGCAGTCTTTTGGAGGAGATAGGATAGAATGGGATCTCTTGAATATGTAGAGGAGGTAGCTTTGAAAAAAAATATGATCACCATTTTATTTGAGACAGGAGTGAAGGAGGAGAGCATGGCAGAAGACATGTGAGCGGTAGGTGAGGAAAAGGGGACTCTATATTTGGCATTCTTTCATCTATGTCTTGAATAGTTAATAATGATAATAATACCAATAATAACTGGCATTTCTATAGTGTCTACTATGTGCATTTTTCATATATTATCTCATTTGATCCTTACTACAACCCTGGGAGGTAGGTTGTCTCCATTATACAGATGAAGAAATTGAGGCATATAGAGATAATTGATTTATCCAGAGTCACACAGCTAATACATATCTGAAGCTTAATTTAAACTCAGATCTTAAGGACCACAGATATGCTGCTTTAGCCACTATACTACCTAGTTGCCTCTGCAGTATGAGAAGGTTTTTTGTTTTGAGCTTCTTGGTTCTCTAAGGTTCTTCATATTGGTACAAAATATAATCCAATTCAGCCAATCCAAGGCATAAACTTCTCATGCATTTTAGCACTCCTATCCACTCAGAGGAGACGGATATGTCCTTTCTTGCCAAGGGCCATTGGTCTCTAACCCCCTTTTGGAAAGACCAGGACATCCTCCCTCACGTGGAGGACTTCTCATTTACCTTTATATTCTTGTGATGATACTGGAAGCTCAATAAATGTTTGCTGAGTATCATGGGATTGAATTG
This sequence comes from Notamacropus eugenii, assembly GCF_028372415.1. Taxonomy (NCBI): domain Eukaryota; kingdom Metazoa; phylum Chordata; class Mammalia; order Diprotodontia; family Macropodidae; genus Notamacropus; species Notamacropus eugenii. The sequence continues at coordinate 289,706,194 of NC_092872.1, read as the reverse complement.
CCTTGGGATCCATCCCATGCACCTAAAAGAGATGCTGACTGATATTTATTCATCTAGTACAGTCACCGAAAATTTTCAAAAGAGCAATTTCCTTCAGATTATACTTATGTTTAAGCTTTTCAGTTCCCTTAGCAATGAGATTAAGCGTAGTTCTCAGGTATTAGACAAAAAGTATTGGAGGAAAAAAATAGAGAAGAGTAGTGATGAAAACCTCAGTTTGGTTGTATGTTTTCTTTGCCAGAAAAGTGAGGGTCTGATTAATATCATACTGAGGCACAACAAGGCTACAATGAGCTGTTTCTTGGGTTCTTTTGTGGGTGCCCAAGCAAAGGAGGCTTGACATTTGCTAGTTTCTGCTAGATTAGATGAAATAGATTGAATGTTCAGTCAAATTCCCACAAAGCAACTTAAATGTATAACCTCTCCTCACCTCTATCCATTTTTTCAATGACTTATTAAGTCTCTTCAACGCCAAGTGAAATTTCCCTATTTGGCAAAAGCCCTTAAAGAGAGCTTTCAGTATCAGTTGAGACATAGATAGGTACAAGTCCTCTCCTTGGGTGTCTGTCCCATCTCATTCCAGTCCCATTTTTTTTTTTCTGCTTGTACAGGATCATAAGGTTGTTGATGGGCTTTGCCAGCCCGGAGGAAACAGACACTCTCCTTCTGGAACACTCTTTAGTCAGAGCAATATCTTTATTCTCCAGATAAAAACTGGCCATTCTATCCTTCCAGTGGAACCCCTGGACCACAACCTCCAACTTATTAGGGAGGGAAGGGGAAATTCTTTGTAGCATAGACCTTCTCCAGAATACGTCAATATTTCAGCAATGCCTATCACAGTCATTTGAAATTCAAGAGAAGCAAATTCTACTGTAAAATTTTAAAAGCATTCAATAATAAATGATACATACTGAGCTTTTCTGTTCCTTTTTAAAAGTCACATTTTAAAATCCCTAGCTAGCTAATTATTGGTGACTAGATCGAATGTAGGTCTTCACTATTGCAAATGATTGATGTTGTGGGATAAATGCTTGAAGGTATGAAACATAATGATCCCCTAGATTTCAAAATACTCTTGAATTTCAGAGATGGAGTGATAAACACAGGTGTAACCAAAGGAGTATGAATGGTCTTAATATGATACGAGGCCTGGAAAGACCATGGTCCAGTTGAGACATGAAGCTGACTCTTGTTCTTTGGGAGCCATGCTACTATAATGTTGGGAATCAGATTCTCGTATGGGGGCAGGATTTCATGCATATATGTCCTTGGTGCCATCTTATGCCCCACTGTTGTTCTTGGCCTTGTTTTTCCATGTGTCCTCCAGGTTTGTGAGAGATAGAATGGAATGGAATGAATCTGAAAACAGAAAGACCAATTAGATGACTTCTAGAATAGTCCAAGTTTGAGATGATTAGAGGCTGAACTATGGCAGTAGTAGCATGACTAGAGAGAGAGCATCAGCTGTGAGAGATGCTATGGAGGGAAAAGCAACCACACCTGAGAACTGGTGAGATTTGGAGGGTGAGGGAAAGTAAAGATTTGTGGATGACTTGGAGTTTCAGATCTGGGTGACTAGGAAGACCATGGTGCCCTTGACAATCACAGGGAAGTTTAAATGAGAGGTGACCTTTATATAGAAAGGTCACAAGACAGTCTAGATGTCTCTGGAACACCCAGTTTGAAGCAACTGACTGGTGAGTGATGATGTAAATGGAACTCGAGCTTGGGACAGAGGTTGTGACTGGGTAGAGAAATGTGCAAGTCATGGTGATTTCTCCATTTGCTTGAGTAGATGTTACAGACAAGGCATATCTTGGGAGACAGCTTGCAAGGAGGTGGTGGTGGGAATTCAGAGTGTCTGGAGCCTAGGTTAGAATCACCTCAAGTGATCATTAAGAGAACTTGAATAGTATCATGTTCTGTTAGTGACCTAAAGTGCTACTTGTGGTCTCATCACCCGTTCCTGCCTAAGTTTAAATGACTCTGAACTTCTTCCCCAAATGAAAATCAACTTCAACAAATGTGAGCTGCAGCCACAAAGAGTTACCCAACAGAAGGCTTCTGGATATGGTGAGATTTCTAGGACAGGCATCATGGCCAGAATATGTACATACACATATACACAGTATGTATATGTGTATATATAGTTTGAAAAAAAAAGCCCAACAAAAAAACCAGTCACATTACCGTAGGATCAGCCAAGAGAGGCCTGACCACATAACCAGGACAATTGTTTCATTTGTTTTAGGGAGAGCTCCTACCCATTCATTCATTTCTGTACAATCTCTATGCATTTTGTTCCTGCACATACTAAAGAAATGAGGCGATCCACTCACCCTAAAGAAGCTTCATTTCTCTCAGGAATCAGAGTGTTTTAGGTAAAAGTGATTCGTGGTTTGATTTGGTAGGGAGACTTTTCCCTTGCCTGATGATATGTGTGCACATGCACATTTGATGGGAGGCAGGAGGCAGTGTGTCTGTAGGTGGTGGTGCAATGAGATAAAGATTTCTCCACTGGTGGGGGAGGCTGCTTAATGTTTTAAAATTATTAATAAAGAAAGAAGAAAAGCAGGAATAAGAGAAATGTCATTGAAAGATGCTCTGAGGTTTTAATTTCCAACCAACAAACTGGCAAGGTTGCCAAAATATGGAAATAGTCAATGTTCTAGGGACTATGGGATTGCAGGCGTACTAATGACTTGTTGATGGAGCTGTGAATTGGTCTAATGATTCTGGAAAGCAATTTGTATAGGAAAAGTCACTCAATTGTCTACATAGAACGACCCAGAAATTTCACCACTGGGACTATGAGAGCATCAGATATAGAAAAAAAGGGCTCATACTCACCCAAACATTCACAGCAGAACTTTTGTGATATCAAAGTATTGGAAACAAAGTAGACAACCATAGATTCAGAGGTGGCTAAATACAATGTGGTGTGTACATGTGCTAGACAGAGAAGACATTTGTTAAGCTCTGACTTGGTGCCAGGCACTGTGCTAGACTGTAGGGTGACAAACAAGACTATTTCTGTGCTCAGGGAGCTTATATTTCATGGGCAGAGACTATACCTTGAGTGAAGGCAGAAAGTAAGGTGGGAGCAGAAGGTGTCTGATCAGCAGCCAGGAGATGAAAGTCCAGGAGATGGGGTGAACAGGGAGTGGAGTATAGCTGAAGTCCCCTTGGAAATGGTGGTTAGGGTTGGGGCTCAGCAATGCTGATAGAGGGTCTTGAGTTCAGGCAATGGGAAGTGGTTCAGTGTGAGACACAAGAAGTATGAAGAACTCAAGAAATCCCCAACCCCAACCCAAACCACTGGGGATGGATGGGGACTTTTGTGAATGGACACAGAACCAAGAAAGCAGAACCAAAGGACCATTGATATAATCCCCCCAATAATATCAATGAACCAACATAGTTGGTGAATCAGCATAATTGAGCCATAACAGGGCTGATCTAGGCCCTGAGGGGAAGGGAAGAGCCCTTCCCTCTGTCTTTTCAGTTGAGGGCTGGCTGACAGTGGTGGAGCCTCCGTGGTCAGACACTATCATGTGTACACATGCGTGTGCCTATGAATGTGCATGTGTGTGTGTGTGTGTGTGTGTGTGTGTGTGTGTGTGTGTGTGTGTGTCCTCTCTGGACTCAGGTCCTGGCTTAAAGACCAGTTACTGTATAGAGAAGCCCTGGTCTGGTAACAGCTTCCAAACCCGATTTCTTGTTTTGGGTGAGGCCACATACCTCCTATTTTCGGTTATAAAACAGACATGATTCTTTTGGTTTGTTTCTTTCTTCTTGTTACTTGTAACTTTTTCCAATAGGTCAGCTCCTTTACTTGTGATTAGCAGTGATCATTCCAATATGTTGAACAATATTTCTTATGCACTTATCCTGTGCCAGGAACTATGCTGAGATCTGGAGATTCAGAGATAAAAATAACATAGGTCCTGTCTTCAAGAAGCTTACATTTTATTGGGGGAAGTCATATGTCCACAGATAGACATAGATGATATTGTTTGTCCTTTGTATTTGAATTAGACCCGTGACATCATGTCTTGACTTGCGCATGAATTAGAGGCAGAGTTGTAGAAAATCATCAGGCTCACTCTCTCTTCCAGTTTTCAAAGTCCAGTGGCAGGATCAAAGTCAAGATAACCCCACCATGGCTGGGGATGTAGTGGATGACCTTGGTATCTTTGATCTCTGACAATGCTTCAAATGTTCCATACTACCACACCATCCATATGTGGAACCATCAGTTACAACAAATGGAGAAGTTTTGAATTCTGTGGATGAGTTCACTTACCTTAGTAGTGTACTTTCCAGAGATGTACATGTTGAAAATGAGGTTTATGCACACGTTGCCAGAGCTAGCTCAGTGTTTGGGAGGCTCCAAAGAATAGTTTGGGAAAGAAGAGGTATTAGACTGATTACCAAACTAAAGTTCTACAGAGATGTTGTGCTGACCTCATTGTTATATGCCTGTGAAACATGGACAGTCTATCAGCACCATGCCAGGAAACTGAATCACTTCCATTTGAATTGTCTTAGGAAGATTCTGAGGATCACCTGGCAGGATAAGGTATCCCGACACTGAAGTTCTTTCTCGAGCTGAACTGCCAACTATTCAAACTATGCTTTAGAGAGCACAACTCCGACGGACTGACCAAGTTGTTCGAATGCAAAATGTACCCTTGCCAAAAAGACTATTTTATGGAGAACTTGCATGGGGCAGGCAATCATATGGTTGCCAGAGGAAGCAATACAAGGACACTCTCAAGGTCTCTTTCAAGAACTTTGGATTTGACTGTGCAACATGGGAGACCCTGGCACAGGACCAGTCAGCATGGAATGCCCACATCAAAAAAAGTGCTGTACTCTTTGAGCAAAGCAGAATTGAGATAGAACAAAGTAAATGCAAGATGTGCAAATTTGGGATATCCACCCCAAATATTCACACTTAACTATTTGTGGTAGAGCACTCTGAGTTCGTATTGGTCTGATTAGCCACAGTCGGATACACTGAAACTTCACTTTATCACGGTGGTGTCGTTTTGGTCCTTTTTGAAGACTAAGGACAACAGTCAATCAACCAAATGCTCCATAGCACTTGCTTCAGCTGCCTTCATCACCACTGGAATGAGTTCTCATCCACCCATTCCTCCAAGGGAAGTCTTCACATACTTGGGGTAGACATCCCCCTAATTCCCCAATAGTTATCCTCCTGTTGGTTATTCTTTACCTGGCTTAGCTCACCTACTACATCTGGTTTACTGGGGTGTGGTTGTTGCACATGTTGCAGCTTCTTGGAGCTACAGGTGAGGAGGTTCTTTCATCCAAGCGGCACATAGTAGGTGCTCTGTAAATTTTAATTCCCCTTTCATTTTTTTAAAGTTTAAAATGTACTGTTGGTCATATGAAATGACTATCTGGGATACTGGAGGAAAGTAGGGTGACATAAACAAACTAAAAGATACCAATAAAACTCATTTTTAATAGAAATTGATCCCCCTCATGTGACTGAGGGTAGCTAACAGCTATTTCATGGGCCCACGTCAGACTTGATTTCAAACCCATCTTCCACATACAGACTTTGTTGATCATACCGGAGAGCTATATGGAATAGGTATTTTGCCCAGTTGGTGGGGAGTGCAGGAAAACTGCTTAGACCAGAATGACATAGGCTCTTTTTTTTTTCTGCTGGGAAGTTTTATTTGCTAATGGAGAGAATGGTACATTCCACAAATATCATTTCTGGTCATCTGTAGCACAAAATGCCCAATCGCAGCCGAAGACACCCATGTTCAACTAACAAATACACTTTGGGAATCAAGACTAAAAAAAAAAGCCCTGCCCAGGCAGCCTTGCGGGGCCAGGGGGGAAGCGCTCTTTTGCATCATTTTTAACTCTGAGCCCAGTCAATGGATTCTGCATCCCTGCAGGAAAGCCCAGCTAAATTTAGAAACTCCTTATCTCCTCCTTTTCTGCACAAGAAAGCTTACAAGATGCAGAGTGAACACTCTGATTTTTTTTTTCTGGAGTCCAACCTAGCCCAGTCTGAACTGGAAAACCACAGTACAGGATGGAAAGATAGTAGGTGCCTACTATGTGCAAAGAACTATCCCCAGGGGCAAGATTCAGGAATGCCAGAGTTTCATGTATGTGTTTTGTAACTGATGACTCACACAAAGACACATGTGACCTTATACAGATATAAAATTAAAACTTAGAAATGAAGTAATTGACCCAAACTTTCTTTCTCCAGATAAGAAAACTGAGATGAAGAGAGGGAATATACCTCGGCTACACAATGTGAGGGTCAGATTAGTATCTTAAGTTAGGTGGTTTGATGCCAAGTCTGCAGCCTTTGAAGGTGAGCCTTATAGCAAGGCCAGATTGAGCAGAGTATGGGGCATGTTGATCTCCTCATTATTGGACTTTTCTCTTTGATTCCCATTCTATCTGTTTGGCTTGGCAACTGCCAGCTCACCAGACTTTCTGCCTTCTCTTCCTTCTGATGAAGCCCTGGCAAGTCCCTGCCTTTCATAACGAGGTCCAGATTCTTCCAAATGTCAGAGACATCAATATCTGCCTGCCTTGTACTTCCTTGGGCTGATACGAACCCAGGCCACTGCATAATTTTGGGCCTCACTTTTTACCTTGTGCTTCTCTGACTCAGCAGGTTCCAGCTTCATCTCATCCTCGGGTCAAAGGCAGGTGGGAGGCTTAGAGCTGAGGAGGGGAAGGCTGTGTCTTCCTGTCCTCTCTCACCATTCCAGAATCCTCTCCAAACTAGCAGCATCTCCCTCTCCCACTGCTCCTATTTCTAGGCATTCCATGGTTTTGATGGTGACCCAGAAGTGTAGGCAGCAGCTTCCATGTGACTGGGTTTTATTCCAGAACATAGCTCTTAGTGAACTTGAAGATGCTAAATAAATGTAAGTTGTTTTTATTGAGATAGAGAGAGGTGGCAAGTCACAGGGAGGAGAGTTCTGGAATCACATCCTGCCTCTAACAATCCTTGATTAACTTTGTGATCCTTACACTCAATGTGCCACAGGCAGCGTCCTCAGAATGTCTTCTATGCAATAGCTCCATTGTGATCTGTGATCCATGGGGGAGGGGTCCCCTCATGCTGAATTGATTACTGATGTCTGTGTGTGATTATTAAACATCGAGTAATGTTTACTGAGCTGGGTTGAACTCACAAGGAAAGAGAGATTTTGGCTTAATGTAAGGAATAGATGGATGTGTATGTGTATGTGCATGTATGTATACACATGTATATGTCCCCAAATCTGATGAGTCATCATCTCATGAAGTGGTAGACTTTTCAACACTGAGGAGACTCAAATAAAGACCAGATGACCATCTGCGAGGCACAGTTTGGAAGGTCGGCTTGTGTAGGGGAAACTATTCTACTAGTGACTTCAACCTTTGGAATTGACTTTCTAGAGTTCTTCCTCCCTGGTCTGGCTCCCTCCTAACTTCTTATGCTTCTCTCCATATACTCTGTGTTCTTTTTGTATTCCCTTCATATCCATCCCTCTCTAAGATATTTTCTCTCCTCACTCAGTCCTGTGCCTGGAATGCATTTCTTCCTCCTTGATGCCCTCTGGAGTCTGGTGATCTGCATCGTGGGACTCAGGTCTGATGTGAGGCCTTGCCTTGCCTCTTTAAATTCTTTTGTAGGTACTTACATGTCACATTATTCCAGCAGAATACAGGCCCCTTGAGGGCAGGGACTGTTTCATTTTTGTCTTTGGATCCTCAGCACCTGCCATATTGCCTTGGACATGACACACTCAGCATGGTGCCTGGCACATAGCAGGCACTTAATAAAGGAATATGGAATCATATTGAGCTCTAGGACTTGATGCTAAAACTTTTTCTTTCTGGCTTCCTGCTGGGAGCCTGCTTTGGCGAGCCCTGACCTGGAGTGTGCCCAGATTGCTGCATGGAAGAAAGTTGTCTTCAGTTTCCTAATGGGCCATATCCTGAATATCTACTGGTTAAGGGAGTTGGCTTTGGAAGTCAGACTGTACCCTATTCTGGGATTTGTGTTATAAATGACAGTTTGGTCGCTAGACCAGATGGCGAGGCAAACTTTCACTATGGTATTGTGGAATTGTTGTCCTAACATTGCTACAGAGCCCAGCTGTTGAGGCCTAGTGCTAGTCAGTCATCATATTTGCCTGAGGGTAGGGAGGATGGGACCAACTTCAGCCAATAAGTGATCACTAGAACTTTGGGCACGTCCCTTCCTCTCTTTGGGCCTTCTCTGCCAAATGAGATTGATTGAGATGGTGTGAAAGGTCTCTGCCAGCTCTATGAGTCGTGACCCTCAGGTCTAAGATCTTCCCAACAGCTCATTGACAGAGAAGTACAGTAGAACATTTTTCAGCCATTCTGGGATGTTCATTATTCAACTTGCCTGCTTCTCCTGTTCTCTGCTACTTAATGGAAACATTAAAGTGAGAGTTGTGGTTGTTTTGTCACTCTGGTCACTGAGGGAAAGATGGCAGAGCATAAACCATGAGCAGCCCCACCTCTTTCCTGCCTTCCTCTCTCCTCCTCCCTCAAAAGGATGGATCTGGGCAGAGGAGAAGGCTGTGACACCTGCTTTCCTTCTCAAGCCAGTGTGACTCTGGGCCTTAGAACTCACCCCTTTAATCACTCAGCCATGCAAGGCTCATTCCCTCTCATTGGTTCAGTGAACCCCAAATGATTCAAGTGAAAAATGAATATGACTGTGGGCAGGAATAATTCATAAGGGTTTTTTTTTTAAACTTCTTCTTCGTGCTTACTGCATTTTCAATTTGATGTGAAAAGGAAAAATGGAGCCAGATTTTATGGCTGCCACCCCTCTTCGATCACTAGTGAGTGTTTCAATGGCACTTTAGGGAACACCGACCCATATTTATGCAGGCAGGAGTTCTACAGACTGAACTTTTCATTTCCAGTCCTTGATTTCGCTAATCTCCTCACCACCAAGGGCAACTTGTACTAGAATTTGAAGGACTACCAATGTGCCTTTAAAGAAATCCATTAAAATGGACCAAAGTTCAGTGACAACAAAGACAGGCCAGAATCTGAAGAGGGGAGTTTTCTTGAGAACAGCATTGATCCCTTCAAAGGTGCATGCCATCTCTGCCCACGACACAGATGCCACACCTGTTTGTTGAATAGAATGGAATTGAATTGGTCCTAACATTCCACTGGATCAAAGGTTCCTTTTCTCAAGGAGTCCACAATCTAGTGGGGAGACAACAAGAAAACAATTACATAAAATGAAGGTAGACACAAAAGAAGTCTGAACTAATCAATGGAGGGAAGGTAATAGAATTAGGGGAGATGTGGAGGAAAAGCAAGAAGGATGGTGTCATTGAATCTCTCTCTCTCTCTCTCTCTCTTTCTCTCTCTCTCTCTCGCTATCTATCTATCTAAATCTAAATCTATATCTATATATCTCTTTCAGACCAGAAAGGTAAGTGGGGGGATGTTATGAAGAGCTCTTAGTGCCAAACAACATTGAAAAAAAAAAATGAATTCACCTAGAGGTAATAGGGAGCCAATGGGGTTTATTGAATAGGAGAGAATGATACCGTCAGACCTCTCTAACTATATCATTATCTAGTCTTCATCTCCACCCATAATCAATGTGAATCATAAGATCCCTTGAAAGTATTTTGCCTAAACCTGAGTAGTGATGAAGCTGGCAGATATCTGGACTTCAAAACAGGAAAGATGTGGGTTCAAACCCTATCTCAGAGATGAACTGGGCAACCATGAACAAGTCACAATTCTTTTGAGCTTCTGTGTCATAGAAAGAATGATGAAGTTATTTGTAATCTCTGCTTTGTGTGGTGCTTGAGTCTCAAATAAGACAATGAATACAAGGTGACTAATAAAAATTTGTGAATGCCAACTTTTATGACTGAATACTACTTTCTTTTTCAAGTGTTCACAAGCCTTTTTTTTCTTTATAATATGCTCTTGAATTTAGCCAGAAATTAAAGTCAATCCTGGCCATTAATATTAATTCGCAGATTGCTTCCTCTTCGCTTTTAACGAAACAGAACACCATTTGATTTTCTCCAGTTCTGTGGTACCCATCCACTGGATGAATTTATTTGTCCAAGTAAAAGCCAGACTTGCCATTATGCCCTGCCAAGAGAGAAGCCACTGAATTGATTCAGCAGAAGTTTTGCCTAAATGTCTCAAGAATTGAATGGTAAATCTTAATTCTCTGAAGTTCTGTGCAAATGGAAAACTGATGAGAAAGCCAAGCAGTGGGCTGGGTGGAAATCCGAGCCAGAAACCCAACCAATCCCCACAAGCATCAGGCTGGCTTCAGAGAGAAGAGTTCATTTCTTAAAAGAAATTACTCTGATTATTTTTCCACTTCATATTTATTGGCAAACTGTGTGGATTGTGGTCTCACTGACACAAATCGCCTTATAATATCCTGTGGTTTCCTACAACTGTTTGATGGAAGATCTGAGCAGCTCCCACTGTCTTGAAATGGGATACATTGATGGCACAAACTGGGGAAGGGATATGTGGCACTAGGCCATGCTGTGGGAAATTAAGATGCTTTGTGGTCATGACTTGGTTCATTGATGGTCACCACACTTCTGCTAAATTGCTTTTTCTTACAAAAGGATGGCCAAGATCTGAAAAGGATCCTCTGTGAATGTAAGCTCTTCAGGGGCAGCAATTGCTTCATTTTTGTTTCTGTGTCACCAGCACCAGCAAAGTGTCTGGCCTCTCATAAATGCTTCCCATACACTTGATGTTTGCTTGATTCAGAAGGGACCAATGGGTGGTGATCTGCACCAATGAACGGTGCATCTGTGTTATCCTCAAGAGACTGGACTCTGCATCATTGGGACCCCAGATCTAGCGAGATACAGATTCAGGGAAGTCATTGTCCTGAAGTGCCACAGTCACATATGGTGGTCAGTGCCCTTTGTAGACATAAAGAATATAACAGTATCAAGTGTATACCATTTACAATCCTGTTTGGGGTTAGTTGATGTGGAAGGTATGGTGGAGTTAGAAAAGCCAGGTATATCCATCAGGAAAGATGAGAGGCTGCTCTTGCTAGGGTAGGTCCATCTTGTTCTGGCACATAACTGGATGGAATGTGAAGTACAGTTCAGGGCTGGGGAGAACCATGGAGTCTGTGAGTTTGTACTCACTGGGTAAGCAGGCAGGGAACCAAAGTGGCACAACTTCCCTGGGGTGTTGGTGGTTCTGATGGGGTGGTTTCTGCAACAGCAACTGGTGCCCTCCTTTCCTCCCAAACTGCATTAGTTGCTTTGAATGTATCTGTATTGGGGCAGCTAGGTGGCTCTGTGGATAGAGTGCTGGTCATGGAGTCAAGAAGATCTAAATCTAAATACAGCCCCAGACACTTAGATATGTGACCCTGGGAAAGTCAATTAACCCTCCTTGCTCAGTTTTCTCATCTGTAAAATGATCTGGAGAAGGAAATGGCAAACTACTCCAGTATCTCTGCCAAGAAAACTCCAAATGGGGTCACAAAGAGTTGAATACAACTAAAGCGACTGAACAATAAAACTTTACATTTATGTGATATGCAGGTATATATGCCATTATCTTTTCCCCTAATTAGAGCCAAAGCTCCTTGTGAGGAGGAAATGTTTGTTTCTTTGTACTCACTTTTCCATCCCCTAGCACAGTGCCTGGTACACAATAGGCCTTGTTTTGCTGATGTTCTTTAATGATGATTAATAATAATAATAACAAAATTAGTCATTTATAGTCACTTTACCTTATCTTTCCCCATTTTGATCTTCACAATAACTTTGGGAGATATAGAGATGGTATTGTGCCCATCTTACAGATAAGGAGACAAAGACTGATAGAGACCTAATGACTTGCACATAGTCACACCATTAGTAAGTAATATATCTTCCACATGACATTCAAAGTAATCTTTCATTGTGCAAGTATGTTCACACCCACCCTTGTTCTCTGTGACCATCATTTATTTCCTATTGAGTAGAGCAGTGGTCTTTAAACTGGAGCTTGTGATCTAACTCCTAGGGGACCATGGTCTTACCCCAAAGTGTATGTGATTAACCAGCTAGAAAGTGGAAAGATGTATTACAAATAAGCAGACGTCATTGCAAAAAGATCCCTGCCTGGATCCCAGTATGCTCTTGCCTTGGCCCTTATACCATTTTGTACCTGTGGCAAAGTTGTTCTTAGAGAATGAGTTCCATGCTTCAGGGCAGTGACTGGCACAAAAGGGCTCCATTTACCTTTTGTTTTCCATTTTGGATAGTAGAGAGTAGGTCACACTGTGTGCACTGGCATGGATGGGTTCATCAGAGATTTTACCACATGATCTTCTCTCAAGGGGGCCACCATCCTTCCCATCACCCAGCTTCTCAACCTTGGCTTCCTCTTGGATGCCTCACTATGTCTTCTCCCACATATCCAAGGTGTTACCGAATGCCATTTCAACCATTACAATTTTTTTACATCTACTTCTAATCTCTCTACTAAAAGTTTCCGTTTGTCCAGGTCTTGCTTCCCTCTTCTCCGGACTCTTGTAATAGACTTCTAATTGGCCTATCTGTCTCTGACCCATCATCTACACAGATACCAAGGTGATTTTCATGAAGTTTTGTTGTTCACTTCATGACCCTGTGGACTATAGCCCACCAATACTATCTATGGAGTGTTCTTGCAAGGTTAGTGAAGCACCTTGCCATTTTCTTCTCCAGTGGATTGAGGTAAACAGAGGTGAAATGACTTGCCCAGGGTTACACAGGTAGGAAGTGTCTGAGGCTGGATTGCAAGTCAGGTCTTCCTGACTCCAGGTCCAGTGTTCTATCCATTGGGCTAGGTCGTGGTCTCTTTCCTGAGGTGCAGACCTGACTATGTCCTCTACTTAAAAAATTCCAGTGGTTCCCTATTGAATCTCAGATCAAATCATTTTACAAATCTTTATCTTATCCTTTCTCAATGGTACTTTTTAGTAGATTTAAACAATCTATAGATTTGTAAATATGCATATTTTGTTTATGAAATCTCAATATTTTTGTATGTGTGGGGTGCATGATCAAAGAAGTCTGCAGATAACAGGCTTCACGGATGAAATAAATTGTCCTTTTTCTAGAATTCAAAGCCTCCCAGAACTTGGCTCTGCTCTGCTTATCTAATGACTTGAGGCTCTATTCTTACCTTCACTCTATGTTCTGACCAAACTGGCCTATTCAATATTCCAGTGATTTTGTCCTGCGACCAAAATGCTGGTAGTCAGAACAAATGAATCATATAAAATGACATTCTCCCTATAAATGAAGCCAGAAATCCAGACAATGCTGCAGTCAAATGCAAGGTTAGCATGCAGGTTTTTCTTAGAAAGGAGAATACAGGAAGGGGCACAACTGGCTTTACCATATGTCCAAAGATTATAAGAAAAACCATCTCACCATCATACTGGCTCACCTGCTATTGTAGTCTCCTCAAGAACATAGACAGGCCCCAAAAGTGTGGCCAGCTCCAGTGCCTGGGCAGCCTCTTAAAAGGCAGGGATTGTCTTAGCTTTATTTTTTTCAATGAATGTAAGGTTGGAGTTGGAAAGTGATTTTTGTATAAAAAGTAAGTCAGTTCATATTCCAGGATTCCAGTGTATATCCCACACACATCCCTGAGAAAAAAATCTCTCTTCTCCTCTCCACCACACATACCCCTCCTCTTTGGGGAAGAAGAGTGTTGTCTGTTTCCTAGTCATTCTCTCAATCACAGCACTCTCTTGTGAACTTGGGAGAGTTGGACTATTTGAACTTCTCATTGCCATCCTAATAGCCTCCCAGAACAGCTATGATGAATATTGTACCTGCATTGGGAGTTGAAGGCAAATTATGCTCTTTGAAGACAGGCAGCTTCAGGACTCTCCAAGAAAGCCACAGCACTTCTAAGCAGAACATCTGGAGATCTTGAGCAAGGGAAAGCTTGCCCCTTTGGCAATTTTCATTAAGCAGCATCCAGGGTACCTTCTTGCCATGGCTTTGATTATCAGCAATTTTTTTGTTAAAAGCATATGTGAACCCCAAATTTTGAGCTATGGGTCCTTACTTATGTTCTCAGCTTCTTCTCCAATGTCACACCCTCATTTGATAAGGTCAGCTCTTTGCTTTGGTCTTGAAGCCATAGGGTGTGGAAGATTAGTTGGCAGAGAGCCATATCTGGCTCCCCTCATCAGACAGCAAGTCATGCAAACATTTTAGAGGGTAAGTCATGCAAGGAAGCAGGCTGCTCTCTGGACTCCACATATTCCATGTGAATGCCAAGCTCAGGGTCTCTCAAGTCCGGACCTGATTAACCAAATGCTGTCAGGTTCTAGATGGCAGTTTTAGCCTAATTGTATCCATTAATAATTCAGCACTGCCTCCCACTGTAATTCAAGGAGGTTTTCCAGACTCTTTGAACACTGCTGGCATGATAAAATGAAGTTTTAAAGGGATTAAAATGACTTAGAAACTCTCCATCCTAATATATAATCATCTCAATTAGTTATTCCTAGATCATAAAAATTCATCCCTCAAAAACACAGCCGTTTTTTCAAACATGCTTTCCAGTGGTAATTTCCCAGCCTGGCCAACTCTGCAAATTCATTCTTTTGTGTGAGGTTCTCAAAGAAGATGAATCCAAGCACATGGTTCCCTTGTGCACAGGCCTGTGCCTTCATGGGCTATTGGTCCCAGGCCAATCTTTCTGCTTTAAGTCAGCGTATTCCTAATGGGCATGTCTTAAAAAAAAAAAAAAAAAAAAACAAGGTGATCAACCAGCAAGGCTACAATGCCCCCAGTGAGTGCTGCACCATTGCCCAGTGCAATGCATGTTATTAAGTAGAAATTGCCACATGTGTGATTTTCATATTTTAGTGTTTCTGAGAATGTTTTCAGGGCACATTCCATTCAGCCTGATTTTTAACCTACAATTCTTGGAGAAATTGAAACGTTTTTCAGGTGTGATTACAATCCATCAAGAATTTAAGAACCTAATAGAGTACAGGTACTGTGCTGGGCACTGGGGTGCCAAGAGAAAAGTGAGATCCAATCCAGTAGGGAGACACACTCTCTCTCTCTCTCTCTCTATCTCTGTCTCTGTCTCTGTCTCTGTCTCTCTCTCTCTCTGTCTCTCTCTCTCTCTCTCTTTCTCTCTCTTTCTCTGTGTCTCTGCGTCTCTCTGTCTCTATCTCTCTCTGTCTCTCTGTCTCTGTCTCTGTGTCTGTCTGTCTGTCTGTCTGTCTCTCTCTCTCTCTCTCTCTCACAAACAAAATAAGCAAAGAAATATAAGGTAATTTTGGAGTGGACAGCGAAGACTCCATCCAGAAAGTGGTGTTGCTTCAACTGGAATTTGAAGAACCAGGTGATTCTAATAGCTGAAGGGCTAAGGACAATGCATCTAGAGATGAGAATGCCATTGGAGAACATGGAGATGGGGAATGGAGGGAGCTTACTATGTAAAGAGTGGATAAGTAAGTTTCAGTGAACTGCAGTGAGTGAGAATGAGAGAAATTTATGAAGTTGGGAAAGGTAGGTTGAGGCAAGATTTTGAAGGGTCTTAAGTCAAACAGAAGTGTTTCTACATAATCCTAGAGGCAATAAGGATCTGACTTTACTGGGTAGGAGAATGACATGGTCAAAGCAGTGTTTTAACCGAAATGACTTCAGCAGTTGTGTGGATGATAGATGGAGCAGGGAGGGACTTGAGGTGGAGACTGTCTCCAAATCACCCAAGGTCCTGGCCAGTTTCATTTGACTTTTCTGTCTTTATTTATGTTGGGCCATATTCTAAATTTGTAAATATCCCCAAAGAAGACATAGATGAAAAAGAATGAATAGCTCACATTTCTATATTGCTGATGTGCCAGATATGGTACTAAGTGCTTCACAAACAATAATTCTGGAATGTAGCTTCTATTATCACTCCCCCCCTTCACAGATGAGGAAACTGAGGCAAATAGAGGGCAAGTGACTTGCCCAGGGTCATATAATATGGCTAATAGAGACTGAATCCAGATTGGAGCTCAGGTCTTCCTGATTCCAGGTCCCACACTCTATTCACTGCACCACCTAGCTGCCCTGACTTCTATCCCTGTCACTTTCTGACCCTCTAAGAGGTTTATGAAGAGCCCATGTCATTTACCACACAAACGCTCCAGCACCAGCAGGATGTGAATTCAGTCTATGATAATACTAAGAGCAGACAAATCTAGCACTCATCCTTATGCCCATTTTTCAGAAAAATGAAATTGAGGATCATAGAGATGAAGTGAGCTGCTCTTTGCTGTCGAGTTATTGACTATTGATGGCACCAGTGAAATCGAGTGCAGATGTCTCCTGACCAGAGACAGTGGTCTAGCCAGTGTACATGGTACCAACCAGCACGTTTTCCCTTCCTGTGTGAGCAGCTCCAGAGAAGTGCCCCAGCCCTCCAAGGCTGCCCTTCTCTCTTCTGAAGTGATGGTTACTGGGGCTCCCATATCAGTAAGAAGGTTAAGGAAGGTACTCCAGAAAGTCAGTCTTTTAGAGCTACTGGGTTGACTTTCCTTCAGCTTTATGGAACAAATATTGACTAAGCATCTGCTTTGGACAAAACACCATACTTAATACTAAGGCTATGAAGAAAGTGCCTGCCCTCAGGGAGCTTACATTTGAAGTGGGAAGAAGATATTAACAACTATGAGACTAGGATGGGGACAAAAGAGAAGTGAAGGTGGTCCCAGGAGAAGTCTCATAGGGCTAGGGGGCATTGGTGACATTGGTGATAGGGAAAAACTTCAACAGATGGAGCTGGGGATGGGGGAGGAGGGCAAATTCCAGGAATGGTAGCTCTTTGGACATGAATGCAGTACACAGACTGACCCAATTAATTAAAACATCCGGTGTATGAAGGGGCAAGTTATAAAGATAATGCTGGGAATGTAAATTGGCATGAGGTTGAGATGCCTTTGAAGGGGAGTGAGGATCAAACCTTCATATTCAGATCCATAACAGTAACAATAAAAATAGCAGACCACACACATATGGTAATATACCTTTTGCAAAAGGCTTGTTTCTTTCCCCTTTATACTTGCCCTGCCATGTAGGTGCTATTGTTATATGAGGAAACTGAGGTTTAAAGATGTTTGATGACTGGCCCAGAGTCACCCAACTAGAAATTGTCTAGATTGAGGGAGATGCTGAAGGCTTCCTGACTCTACTGCCAGTGCTCTGCCCACTACGCTACACTGCCTTGCACTCTCTAATAACTGGGGAGCCACAGCAGGGTTTTGAATAGAGGAGTGCTGCCACTTTGCAACTTGTTCTAGTATGTTTTACAAAGACATTGCCTTAGTTGTAGTTTTTCTTTGGGTAAACATTCTGCCCCCACACTGAAGAGTGCATTTAAAAGCAAGAAGCAAAAAGGGTCAAAGAGAACTTCACCCAAGTCCATTTTTTGAAGTCCTAACACAACTTGTGTGCTGAAGGGTCATCCTAGCAAAGGTCACAAGAAAGGGCTGCCTTCTTGAAACACAGAGCATTTCCTATTCCAAGAGGCTGAAAGATGCTTTGAAATCCCGAGCTTTCCAACTCAAGCACAGTGAACAGGAAGACAAATGTGTTTTTTTTCCCCTTGAAATCAGGATGACTGGCAATTATGTTTTATTTTTTGTAAGTCAATAAGCATTTATTAGATGCTTACTGTGTGCCATCCATGATTTTATTTTATTTTTGTTTGTTTTAATTAATTAATTTATTTTAGTTTCTAACATTCATTTCTACAGATTTTGAGTTCCAAATTTTCTCTCCATCTCTCCTGTCTGCCCCATCCCAAGACACCATGCATTCTGATTACCCCTTCCCCCAATCTGCCCTACCTTATATCACAACCCTCCCTTCCCTTATCCTCATCTTCTCTCTTTTCTTGTAGGGCAAGATAGATTTCTATACCCCATTATCTGTATCTCTTATTTCCCAGTTGCATGTAAAAACAATTCTCAACATTTGTTCCTAAATCTTTGAGTTCTAACTTCTCTCCTTTCTTCCCTCCCCACTCATCCCCACTGAGAGGGCAAGCAATTCAATATAGGCTATACATGTATAGTTATACAAAAGACTTCCATAACAGTCACTTTGTGAAAGACTAGCTATATTTCTCTTCATCCTATCCTGCCCCCCATTTATTCTATTCTCTTTTGACTTTGTCCTTCCCCAAAAGTGTTTACTTCTAATTACTCCCTCCTCCCATTTGCCCTCATTTTTTTCATCTCCCCTACACCCCGCTTATCCCCTTCTCTCCAACTTTCCTGTAGTGTAAGATAGATTTTCATACCAAATTGAGTGAGCATGTTATTCACTTTTTAAGCCTAATGTGTTGAGAGTAAGCTTCACTTTTCCCCTCTCACCTTCCCCCTTTCCTCTTTTATTGAAAAAACTTTTTCTTGCCTCATTTATGAGAAATAATTTGCCCCATTGCATTTCTCCCTTTCTCTTCTCAAATATTCCTCTCTCATCCCTTAATTTTATTTTTTTAGATATCATCCCTTCTTTTTCCAATTCACCCTTTCCCCGCTGTCTACATATATATATACAAAATCTTCCCTCCAACTACTGTTTGAGAAAAGTTTCAAAAAGTAACTCAAAAGAGTTACAAATATTATCTTTCCATGTAGGAATATAAACAGTTCAGTTTTAGTAAGTCCCTTATGATTTCTCTTTCCTGTTTACATTTTCATACTTCTCTTGATTCTTGTGCTTGAGAGTCAAATTTGCTATTCAGCTCTGGTGTTTTCATCAAGAATGTTTGAAAGTCCTCTACTTCATTGAATGACCATTTCTCCCCTGAAGTATTCTACTCAGTTTTGCTGGGTAGGTGATTCTTGGTTTTAATCCTAGTTACTTTGAGTTCTGGAATATCATATCCCAAGCCCTTTGATTCCTTAACGTAGAAGTTGGTAGATCTTGTGTTATTCTGATTGTGTTTCCACAATACTCAAATTGTTTCTTTCTGACTGCTTGCAATATTTTCTCCTTGACCTGGAAACTCTGGAATTTGGCTATAACGTTCCTAGGAGTTTTTCTTTTTCAATCTCTTTCAGGAGGTGATTGGTGGATACTTTCAATACCTATTTTACCCTCTGGTTCTAGAATATCAGGACAATTTTCCTTGATAATTTCATGAAAAATGATGTCTAGGCTTTTTTTGATCATAGCTTTCAGGTAGTGTCATAATTTTAAAATTTTCTCTCCTGGATCTATTTTCCAGGTCAGTTGTTTTTCCAATGAGATAATTCACAATATTGATTTTTGAAACCTCAGAATCCAAATGGGTTTGGCATTATTCACAATGAGATAATTTTTTCATTCTTTTGGTTTTGTTTTGCAATTTCTTTGTTTCCCATAAAGCCATTAGCTTCCAACTGCTCCATTCTAATTTATAAAGAACTATTTTCTTCAGTGAACTTTTGAACCTCCTTTTCCATTTGGCTAATTATGGTTTGTAAAATATTCTTCTCCTCATTGACTTTCAGGATGTGTTTTGCTATTTGGGTTAGTCTATTTTCAAAAGTGTTATTTTCTTCAGCATTTTTTGGGTCTCCTTTGGCAAACTATTGACTTGCTTTTCATGATTTTCTTGCATCACTCTCATTTGTCTTCCCAGGTTTTCCTCCACCTGTCTTACTTGATTTTCAAAATCCTTTTTGAGCTCTTCCATGGCCCAAAACCATTGCATATTTTTTTGGAAGTTTTGGATGAAGAAGCCTTGAGTGTTATGTCTTCCTCTGATGATAAGCATTGTTCTTCCTCATCTGAAAGTATGGAAAAAAATACCTCTTCACCAAGAAGCAACCTTCTATAGTCTTATTTTTTCCCCTGTTTTGGACATTTTCCCAGTCTGTTACTTGACTTTTGAGTCCTTTGTCAAGTGGAGGGTATACTCTGGGGACCTGTAAGTTCTCAGGTCCTCCAAGGTGGCACAATCTGGTCTGGGAGCAACCACCAGCTTTTCTGCCCAGGATCTGTTAGTAGTATTCCCTTTCCAGAACCTCCACCATCTCCACCACACCAGCCAGTGCTCCGCCTCACCCCAGAGTCACCACTCAGAATTGAGATTCCCCCAGGGTCTTTAGGCTGAGGGCTCTAAGAATAGATGCTGCTGCTGCCCTGGGGCTGGGGCTTAGGGTGGACCCTGCTCCCTTCTCACCTAGATGAAAGATCTTTCTCACTGACCTTTGAAGCTGCTTTTGGCGTTTGTGGGTTGAGAAATCTGGGAACTGCAGCTTCTGCCCATGATTCCATGCCTCAAAGCCTGCTCCAGTCTGCTGCATGGCCCAGGTCAAGCTGCACTGTGATACATCTTCCATCTCCAACTTCCAGGCTGTCTTGTCCTGGAAATCTCTTTCACTCTGTTGTTTTGTGGCTTCTGCTGTTCTAGAGTTTATTTAGAGTCATTTTTACTGGTATTTTATGATCTATGGGGGGAGAGCTAGAGCAGGAGTGTCCTTCTACTCCTCTATATTGGCTCCACCCCTGACAACTATGTTTTTTAAAAAGTTGAGTAGCCTGAGTTGGATATATTCTCTGACATGCAGCTTTTCTGACTCCCCAAAAAGCAGACAAGGAGGAACATCTGCCCTTCCTGAGTGACAAGCACAACTCAGGAAGTAACTGTGGGTGTTTTCCCAATAACACCCCATTTTAGTATTCAGGATGAGAATTAGTAGTGCCAACTGAAAGTCAGAGACAGCATATACTTTGGCATTTTTATTCTGGCTGAAAGCCTCTCTCTGGGCATGGTATCATGCTAGCCTCCACAGAACAGAGATCATGGGAAGCATCACCTAGTTGGATAATTTTAGCTGAAAGATGGCTGCTGCCCATGGTCCATTCAGAGTAGGAAATGGCTCATCACTCTTGAGTCAAAATGGCCTCATTAGTATGGTCTTCTGACCTCCAGTTTTGTCATCACTTAAAATGAATGGCAGAAATCCAGAAACTCCATGAGAATCAGATGCCATTGAATTCAACCCATTCACAGACAAGATTCCTGTCTACATTGTCCTGGGAACAGATTATCTAGATTCTGGAAAGAATATCTCAAGTGACAGTCACTGTCTATGTCATAGAGCTGTAAACAAAGGACTACATCATTGTGAGTTATCATTATTCCTCCTCCTTCCTCAGACAGCCCATTCCTCTTTGGACAGAAATATTGTTATGAAGCTGAAATCACCTCTCTTCGCTCTCCTCCTTTCCAGCTGCTCCCATCTGGAGCCAACCATACAGGTCTCCTGCAGCACATCCTTTAACATAGCTGAAGGCAGCTAGCCTATCCTCCTCCACACTCCCCCATTCTGAGTCTTCTCTTCTCTACACTAGATATTACCAGATACTTCAATTGATCCTCATGAAATGGAATCAAGGCCCTTCAATGTTTTGTTTTTCTTCCTTGGTACATTCTCCAGCTTATTAACCAATTAACTTATCAACAAGAATTAATTAAGCCAGGTCCTTCTGGGGCTATAAAGAAATGCAAAAGTCATCCTTGCCTTCAAGATGCTTACATTTTAAAGGGGGGGGGGCAACAGTCAAAAAGATGGTTGTTTCCCTTTGTTCTCGAAGAGGATCAAAATGATATCACTATGATAAAGTCAAGTTTCAATGTGTCTGATTGTGACTGATCAGACCAATATGAGCTTGGAATGTTCTACCACAGGTCGCGCACAAATAGTCCATGTGAATATTTTGGGTGGCTACTCTAAATTTGTGCATCCTGCATTTCCTTTGAGCTGTTTCAATTCTGTTTTGCTCACAGAGCACTGCACCTTCTCTGATGTAGGCACGTCATGCTGAGTTGTCCTGTGCTAGTGTCTCCTATGTTGCACAATCAATTTCAAAGTTCTTGAGAGAGACCCTGAGAATGTCCTTGTTTTGCTTCTTCTGATCACCATGTGAACACTTGCTCTGTATGAGTTCTCCATAAAATAGTCTTTTTGTCAAGCTTATGTTTTGCCTTCAAACAATGTGGTCAGCTCATTGAAACTGTGTTCTCTGAAACATAGTTTGAATGCTTGGAAGTTTAGTTCGAGTAAGGACCTCAGTGTCTGGTACCTTATCTTGCCAGGTCATCTTAAGAATTTTTCTAAGACAATTCAAATGGAAGAGACCCAGTTTCCTGACATGGCACCGGTAGACTGTCCAGGTTCCACAGGCATACAATAATGACGTCAGCACAATGGCTCTGTAAAACTTCTGTTTGTTAGTCATTCTAATACCTCTTCTCTCCCAACCTTTTCTTCAGAGCCTCCCAAACACTGAGCTAGCTCTGGCAATGCGTGTCATCCTCATTGTCAATGTGTACATTCTTGAAAAGGTCACTACCAAGGTAAGGGAACTTTGCCACAGCATTCAAAACTTCTTCATTTTCTGTAACCAATGATTCCACATATAGATGGTGTGGTGGTGGCTGGTGGAGCACCTGTGTTTTCTTGGTGTTAATTGTTAGGCCAAAATTAGCACTAGCAGCAGAGAATCGATCTATCCTTTGTTGCATCACAGCTTCAGAGGCTGCATTGAGTGCACAATCACCTACAAACAGAAAATCATGCACCAACACTCCCTGCACTTTGGTCATGGCTTGTAACCTTTTCAAACTGAAGAATTTATCATCAGTGCGGTAGCTGACCTTGATGCCGTGTTTATCTTTATTGAAAACATTTGACAACATGACTGAACACATCATGCTAAAAAGCATGGAAGCAAGCACACAACTTTATTTCACTCCACCGGTGATTGGAAAGGCATGAGAGCATTGTCCACTATCTAGAACCCAGGCAAGCATGTCATCATGAAATTGATGTGCACTGCTGATGAACTTCTCCGGGTAATCACATTGTGACATAATTTTCCATAAGTCCTCAAGACTAAGTGTCAAAGACCTTTATCAGATCTACAAATGTTGTGTATAGACCTCTGTTCTGCTCTTGGCTTTTCTCCTGGAGTTGTCGGGCAGCAAACACCATGCCAACTGTTGTTCAGCTCCTTCTGAAGCCACACTGGCTCTCAGGTTGATGCCCATCTTCCAGGTGAAGGATCAGCCTATTAAAGAGGACTCTGGCAAGAGTCTTGCGAGCAATGACTAAGAGAGAGATCCTTCTGTGATTGGTACTATTCTGCCTTGAACACACCCTGAAACCTTGGCAAAAACATAGAAGCATATATACATATATACTGAGTCAATAGATAACCCAGAATAAAAAGCATTTAGTATGGCAACTCTTGGGTGGGTTTGTTGAAGAGCTTGTCAGATAAGCATGTGATCAAAAGTCATAGGATTGGATGACAAAAGATGGATCTTTCGTAGGCCTAACCCACTAGCTTCCAAAGTTATCTGTGCTTCTCTTCTGACTCTTTTCACTTCCCAGTACTTCCTCCACATGGGATGACCATGCACCTAATCATGGAGAATACTTCGTAACTTCTTGGTCACTCTTTTAGGGTCTGAATATTTGCGATCTGTTCTTAAACTAACTGTAATCAGAGAAGTGATGATAATGGTATTTTGTGTTACAAATAGTCAGAGAAGTGGCAGCACTAAAGGGAAAGACAGATATTAGGGATATAAAGGAAAGAGAAATGCCATCACATGACATTCATATTAAATATCAATATTTGATTCATAATAAAGTATGAACATTAAGGTAACTAGTGTGGGGGCATAGTTTTGAATCTTCCCAGAAGTCCTGGAAAAGGAATGATATCTTTTATAGTCTTGAATATTGCTCACTAGAAATTTCCATATCTGGTGAATTAGATATGGTTTCCTCCTAGGAAAAGGTTTGGAGCTTAGATAAAATGTTCTCCAATCAAGAATGTGGAGTCTTGCTTCTGGGTAATCTGTTGAATTATTTTATCTCTTCAATTCACATAAGAACTTGATATCATTGCAGAAATGAAAGGATTTCTTTGGCACTCCATAGGTCATAAATTAGAATTTTTTTACAGTCCAGATGTGTGGAGGGACCACCGTTGAGTTGCCAGGAGCAAACAGAGAAACAGGCGCATTTCTATGACTTGAGTTCAAAAAGTGTTTTAGGATCAGTCATCATACTTGCAGTTACTCCTAGAGTCTGTGAAGCTGGGTGGTTTTGACTTCTTGGGGAGAGGTTGCATTTCTCCCAAGAAGGTACAACTGATAAAGGTGGGAGGGGGCTGAGGTAGGAAGCTCATGGTTCAGGTCTTGGGCCTGTGCCCAGTGGAATTGATCCCTTGGAAAACCACTAAGCTGAAAACAACAGGAACAGGCCTTGCCAAGAGGTGCCAAAGAGAGTTTCCCAAGGTTGGGTTATGCTCCTGAAGACAACTGTGTTTAGGTCCTCAAGAGAAAGAAGAGCCTCACTTAAGAAATGCATATGTGTGATCTTTGCCCCTCTAGACCAAAGCTTGCTGGGAGAAGCCTCACATAAGAATGGCCCACATTGGTGGATACCACAATCCCCAGTCTGCCAAGCCAAGACAGAGAAATGATGTTCAGATTCCAATGTGGGGTGTTTTCTGAAATGGTACTTGCCTCCCCCTCTCCCATCTCCCAGGCATCTCCACATTTCCTTCTTGCTCTGAAGCCTGTTCTTTGCAGCTGAATTGAGCTAGGCTAGTTTTTTTTCCCACATGACAGCCCTCCATATGCTTGAAGACAATTCTTATGTCTCCCTTTACTGGTGTGTTCAAAATGACATGAATTCTAGGTCATTTACTATCCTTGGATGCTCCTCTGGATATGCTCCAAAAATTAATACCATCATCTTTGTTTTAGAGAGAGGCAGCTAGAAGGCGTAGTGGACAGAAAGCCGGGCATGGAGTCAGGAAGAACTGAGTTCAAATCCAGTCTCAGGCATTTATTAACTGTCTGACTCTGGGCAAGTTGCTTCATGCTCTTTACCTCCATTTCCTCCTCCTTAAAGTAGGAATAATGGGAGCACCTACCCCCCTCCGCCCCCTCCCCCGTTGTTATAAGGATCAAATGGCATAGAATTCCAAAGTGCTTAGCACCAGGGCCTGACACATACTGTAGATGTGTTAGTGCTTATTATTCTGGAAGCAAACAGAGGAGGTGATGAGAAGAGGGAGATTTGCCTATGGTTGTGTCATTTGTTACTGGCAGATTTAGGAAAGGGATATCATCTCCTTCCCCCAAAGCCGGTGTTCTCTGCACCGTCCAGTGAATTTCCTCAATATTGTTTTATGTAGGAGAATAAAGTGTCTGAGGAGGGGGAGTGTGAACCCAGCCAAGAGCTGAATATGTTTGCTTGTTCACTTCACAAGACAAGTCCCTTGTCATCACTGTTGGTACCAGGTCACAGACCCGGTTTTGTATTTTTTTTTTTGTTGTTGTTGTTAGCTTCAATTGAGTTCATCCCACCTTGGTAACTTCTCTTGGGGGACTTTATAATAGATAGAGATGAAAGGTAGATAATTAGCAAGATCTTGAATGGACGGATAGACGGACAGACAGATGGATGGATAGATAGAATATTTAAGTGATTCCTATATGCCAGACACTGTGCTATATGTTAGGGATAGAAGTCAAAGCAAGCAAGACAGTTTCTGCCCTCAAACGTTTTCAGTGTAATGGAGGAAAGACCTGACGAAGGGTAGGGGGAAGGCAGGAAGTATCAGTGATAGGGTGCCCGCACAGGGCAGCAACATTGTACACTGTGGAAGGAGAGAGAGAGAGAGAGAGAGAGAGAGAGAGAGAGAGAGAGAGATCAGATGAGAATGAGGTGAGGCCTGATTGCCATCTTTCCTAAAGTAAAACACATATTCCAAAGTCTAACTCAGGTGCTCTGGCCTTACCCATACTGCGCTAAGGGAAGAGAAAGGAAAGAGGACAGTATAAGTTGGATATATTTAAGATGGAATCAATATTTCCAACATTACCCAGCAGCTTGAGATCTTCAAACGAACAATATTAAACTTACTTCCATGAAAACATTTCCAATTTGCCTGAGAAATCCTCTCCTAAATGAGCTGCTGAATTTAGCCAATTGCATTTCCTGAACTTCATTATCAGCACATACATTCAAATTGATTCAAATTCATACATTGTGCATGTTAAGCAGAGGCAGACCTCAGCTGGCAGTGGCTGATGCAGCCTGTACAGGGAAGAGGTGGGACCTGGGGCCTGAGCAGAGAGCTCTGGGGCAGGGCTAGTGACTGTTGCAGGTCCAGCCCAACCCAGAGGCAAGAAGGAGGCTGTGGCCATTCAGATGAGCCTGGCATCAGGACTGTTTGCCTACCTGGGAAGGTGAGAGACTTGGCAGCCTGTTAGGACCCCCACGGAAGGATTGTTGTTCCGGTATAGGTTGGATTGGTGTAGTAATCTCTTCTCTGGAGATTCAGATTCTGTGCCCCCAGAGTCTAGACCTCAGCTCCCTCACAAGGAAGGTCATGAATAAAACAGAGACTTCCTTTGTCTTGGCTTCTGCAGCTGAGCCAAGAGTGACAAGAGAAAATGAAAAAAAGAAAAAGAAACTCTTTGAAGGTTTTTGTCACTGTCTTCACTCCTGGCTTTGGATTTCTGGATTGTCCTTGACTTCCATGCCCATGAAAGTGCCAGGCTGATACCACTCTTTACTGGTAGCTGTGGTCAGGGTTTTCTGCCTATGCCCATATCCTTATCACTGAATTTCTGATTCAACCTAGAATCATCGAAGCTCTGATCCTGAGGGGAAGAGCTTCCTTAAGGGGGGATGCCACCATTGCTAGCCCCTCAGCCTGGTTGCCATCCATCCCATTCAAAATGGATTTTCCATAGTTATCTCAAACTCCATGTCCACAATTGAACTTCTGATCTTTTCACCCAAACCTCCTCCTACTTCCCAATTACTGCCAGCCTCCCAGTGACCCAGTCTTAAAGCTTAGGGGTCTGTCATCCTTTACTCTCTTTCTCTCTTACATACTACCTCCAATCAGTTGCCAAGTCCTGTTTCTTTTACTTCCTTAACATCTCTTGAACATTCCCCTTTCTCTCCTCTGATACTGCTACTGCCCTGGCACAGGCCCTCATCACTTCAGGAGTAGAAGACTTCAGTAGTCCACTGGTGATCTCCCTGACTTTTTGATCTGCTTTCCCCTCTCAAGTCCATCCACTGCTCAGCTGTCCAACTGACCTTCCTACATTGCAGCTCTGACCATGTTGCTTCCCCACCTCCCCACTCTATAACTTCTAGGGGTTCCCTAGCTTCTCCAAAATAATATTATTATTTTTTTAAATTCTCCATTTGACTTTTATTTGCCTTTCATAACTTGACCCATTCCAACATTTCCAGTCTTTTTATTCCTTCCCCCCGCTACATTTTAATTCAGTGACACTAACCTCTTCTCTGTTCCTTGAACAAGACACTCCGTCTTCTGACTTGGGGCCTTTTCACTGGTTTCTCCCCTAGCCTGAAATTCTCTTCCTCCTCATTTCTACTATTTGGTTCACCTGGCTTCCTTAAAGTCTAATGTAAAGTCTTACCTTCTAAAGTCATTCCTTGTCCCACTCAATGCTAATGCCTTCCCTCTGAAATTACCTTCAATGTACCCTCACCATATTTTGTTTGGAAAGTTGTTTGAATGTTGTTTTTTCAGTTACACTGTGAATTCTTTGAGAGTAGGGACTGCTTGTTTTTTTAAACTTTTTTTTATCCCCAGTTCTTAGCACAATGCCTAATATCTTGGTAGGTGCTTAATAAGTGCTTATTGACTTGACATGACTGGTTAGAAACAACATGCAGTAAGAGATAGTTATAGGTCAACACTTTCTAGGCAGAAACATGGTTAGATTTAGGCTTGAGTGAAGTGACTAGGGGATTCTCTCTCTCTCTCTCTCTCTTATTCTGTTTTGTAGCTCACATATTACTTGAGTAAGAGAAAGATGAAATGGAATGGAATCTGCAAGGAGAAGGATGAGGAAGAGAGGGAGAAGGAGAAGTCACAGACTCCATATGCTCCAATGGTGTACAGGCAATGTCTAGAGACCCTGATATAGGCTCCTCAACAAGCTGCATGGACTCCCAAACAAGGTCCGTGAAAGGATATGAAGGAAAGTCTCACAGGATGAGCAGGCATGCATTCCTTCCATTATGCATTATTGGAGGGAACAGCCCTACCTGTGAGATCATAAGTCCATGGAAGTGTTAAAACACAGACATTGGCCATGGATGATTGGCCAAATAAATAAACTCTTTACAAAGCAGAAAATGGAACACTGATTCTGCTGTCCCTCAATCTCATGAGAAAGTCTGGTGGCTGGTTCAAACTGTATCTCTACCCTGACCTCCACTCTGGCCCACCTGGTCTAAGCTTTCCACACTACAGCTCTAACCCTCTACTCCTAGCCCCTTACCAAGGTGAGGGCATAGTTCACCTTCTTTAAAGGAACACAAAACCTGCCAGCAGCTGCTTCAATTGCCTGCTCTTGGGAAAGCTTCTACTCTTTGGGCTGTTCTAGTCGACTCATCCTGAGTCAAAGTCCTTGCTGCTCCACCTTTGTTGTCTTTTGGGATCTTCCTGCATTAGGCATGACTTATGGGGCTTTCTCCAGAAGGAAACTCTTGGGGATGAGTGTGGTTCAGTCCTCCCATCCTTTCAGTTCTAGCTCAAGTCCCAGATCCCCCTTTATATTTTATTGGCTTTTAAAAATTAACCAGCATTTATTTTCTCTCTTTCCTCACTTGTCCACTCCTATTCAGAGGGGAAAAAAGAGACAAGTAAAACCTCTATAACAAACAGACCTTGTGAAGCAAAGCATAGACTCACATTGACCATGTCCAGAAATGCACGTCTTGTTTTGCACCCTGGATCCATTGCCCCTGTGTCAGGAGATGAGGAATGCTCCCCTAAAGCCCCTGAAGGATGGGCGGAGCTCTAGGTGCAGCATCAGAGCAGCAGAGCTGGCCTGTAGCTGCTCTTTCTGACTGCTCTGGCTGTGGGACCATGGACACCAGGTCAACTTCGCTTAGACTCTTGGGGCCTCAGTTTCCTTCTTCATGAAATGAGAGGCTTTTAAGAGCAGACTGGGATTCACAGGCCTCTGTGACTATCTGAGCATTAGGGCTCCTTCCCTTCCTGCCAACCTCATCTGAGTTCTTCTGGTGTCAATTGTGAGCCTGGCATCTTCACTGCTGTTTGGTCCAGCCACATCCTTACCTGGGGGTGCTCACATGTGTGCATCTCCTATCTTCTCCATCGGCTCTACAGGGTCAGATCCTAAGCAAGGAACCTTCCCTGAATGAAGAAGCCTTCATACTCTAGTCTTTGCCTCAGAATTACAAAATGAGAAAGGACCTCAAAGAGTATAGAACCTGAGAACAAGTACACTTCTTTACAACAGCATCCCAGACAATGGTTGTTCAGCCTTCTTTGCTCAAAGACCCCTCCACCCCCAATTAAGAGTTCCCTACCTTCTGAGGAAACCCAGTGCACTTCTAGGCAGATACAATTGTTATGCAGCTTTTCATTAACCTTCCTCTTCAACTAATCCTGAGTTGGCCACTCGGAGGAATAAATCATCTCTCTTCCATAACACAGTCTTCAAATACCTGAATATAGCTGTCATGTCCCCAGTGAGTCTCCTCTCAGATAAACACCCCAATTCCCTGCCACTCATCCTTATATGACAGCATTTTGATGTCCTTCACCCACGTGGCTGCCCTTCTCCAGACCCTTTCCAGGAGATCAGCATTCCCTTCTGAAGAGTGACATGCAAGGCTAAAACCAGGACACAGTTCAACTCAACCTGGGCAGACGATGAGCGGCAGGCATCTCTGGTACCCATGCTATTCTCTTTCAATGATACCCAAGATCACATCACTCTCTCCATAAGATGGAAAGTGAAGGTAGAGCTGGGTGGGGTCTGTAAAGAATACAAGGGTGAGGAAGAAAGAAAAGGCTGGGGGAACAGCATCACCTTTTGTATCTCAGGATGTACCTTTGCCTTTCAGGAAAATAAATGACAGTGCATCCAAATCAGCCTATATATCGATTTCATAGGTCTCTGATTACTTGTTCAACTTATATGGGAGAATTCATTAACATAGCATTAGCATAATAATGTGTGTTCATTTTCCAATCTCCATTTCATGAATACATTTCAGGCCTGAGCTGTACCCCAAGTCTCATGGTGCTATCTACCTTGGAATATTGGCAAGAATGCTGGAATTAAATTCACATCACAGTGCCCACACTTGCAGGCTGTGGGATCTTGGCTAAGCCATGGTACCTCTGAACCTCAGTTTCCTCATAGACATTCATTAAGTATCTACCATGTGTGAAGCTCCATGCTTAACAATGAGAATGTAAACATGGAGATGAAAAGGTAGGTCACTCACTCATTCATTCAATGAACAAGCATTAATAAGTGCCTACTATGTGCCTGGCACTGTGCTTAGCACTGTGGGTATAAGCACAAAGACTAAAATAGTCCTCACTCTTAAGAAGTTTCCATATTACTATGAGAGACAACAAAGGCGTTCCATACAAGATCATTCCGGAGGAAGGGCACTAGTGGTTGGGGAATGAGGAAGGGTTTTATATAGAAGATGATCCCTAGGCTTTATCTCAAAGGAAGAGAGGTCTTCCCTGAGATGGAGATGAGACAGAAGCATGCTTCAGGCACCGGCAATGGTTGAGGCAAAGGCGTAGAATAGAGATAGAAGATTGAACATCTTCTGTGAGTAGCAGAGAGCAGACCAGTTTGACTGGATCATACAGTGTGGGTGGAAGAATGATGTCCAGTAAAACTGGAAATGCAGGTTGGGGGTCAGTTTGTAAAAAGTCTTTACTCTTAATCCCAGAGATAATAAGGAGCCACAAGAGATGATTGAGTAAAGAAATCATTGGTCAGAGCAATACTTATGGACAATCACCCTGGTAGCATTGTGATGGATGGGTTGGCCAAAAGACTGTTTTCCTCTTCTCACCTGCTCTGGGTTGAGGTACTGGCAGGAAATCTCATTAAGCTAGGAAGAATGAGATTAATAGCCACAGTTCTCAGACATGTTGGCATATGTTGTAATCACAAAAAGCAGTCTTTCTTTAGAACCAGATCTGTGATTCCAGACATCCCAGTGAGGAAAAGCCCTCTCCTGGTGTAGCCAGTGTAGATTGTTTTCATCTCTGCAACCCCCAAATTGAAGATTTATCTTAAACACCTGTTGGGGGACAGCTCTGGACCGGGGTCCCCCGTGAGGACCATGAGACGCCTGAGGGTCCGAACCTGCTTATGTGGCAGGCTAGCTGGTCTAGCAAGCCACGAGGTACTGGGATGGCCCTGGTAACAGGCTGGCTCCACCCATGGGGAGGCACTTGGGAAGAGCTCGCCCGCCCATGGGAGGTACGGGGGAGGAGACAGGGGATAATAAAAGGGGATGACCATGAGAGCTGGGAAGAGAGAAACGGAATAAAGCTTGCTGGCTGCAACTCCTTTCGGGTGCTCTGCCTGTTTATTCCCCTTCCCCAACAGGGAGAGGGAATTCCCTCCCCCGAACCAGGAGGAGGGCCAGAGACGTCTGAGGACCGGGGATAGGTAAGTAGAAGGCGAAGGCCCGGGAGTCGCCCCGGGCAAACACCAAGACATTTTGAGACTTTCCTAGGGTCACATGGCCAGTGTGTGGCAGAAGCGTGACTTGAACCCAGGTTTTTCTGGCTTTGAAGCCTCCCTTCCTCTCCCTATTGTAAGATCAAACAATAACAACATTGACTTTTAGAGCTGGAAGATATCTTCTTGTAAGCGTTGGCATGCTCCATGAGAGTAGCATTTGATGTCATTAGAACGTCTCCACTGGGGCCTCCTTGCACTGTGTATATGCCCCTCCTTACTTTCTTTATAGCTGGGCCAGAAGAGCCCAAGCTCTGACAGGTTAGAGCAAACATAAAATCTCCCATGGCCCAATACAGGCCAGACCATGTTTCTATCATCTGAGGACCAAGTGAACTCAGCTTGATGAGCCTTGTTAGTGACTAAAGGCTTGGCCCCCAGACAGTGGGGCTCACACAACCACCTCTTCTGGCCTCAAGGGCTCTCAAAGCTACATGATGAGGGCTGTTGAAAGCAGGTCTAGCATACAACATTCTTGATTCTAAGACCCATGCTCTTTCCTAGAAAAAGAAGCTGGTTGTCTCTAGAGACATTCACAGACTCAAAACAAAACAAAACAAAACAAAACATTCTACATCCCAATCATTTGGTCTACACACATTTCTTAAACACCTATTGGATGCCAACATCTGTGATAGTTCTTAAGGAATGAGTGAAAGGGAAGTCAAGTATAAATGGATATTGTCTATACACAGGCTTGTCTGAGAATGGAAAGCAGATCAATTTAAACAAACAACCAAAAGTGAAAGAGTGAAATCAAAAGCATACATGATGGATGTTTCCAGGACAGAATTTCAAAGATATTTTTCCTCAGTCTATTTCATCTGAATCCACAGGATCCCCTATCATGATGTTTAATAGACAGTTGTATGGAAATGAAAGGAAGGGATGGGTTTTGCTTCACAGTGCATTTTTGTTACAAAGTTGTTTTCTTTCCTCCCACTGTGGGTAGGAAGAAGAGAAAAAATGCATGTAAACTGAAGGTTACTACCCACTAAAACCTGCTGACCATTTTAAAAGGAAGGGACTGCATCATGACTCTCTCATTCTTCACTTGGGAAGTTAATTTTTGGAAACCTACTATAAAATTTTCTATTTCTCCCCACTGACTTTCATCTCATACAGTACAGACCATTGCCCTAGCTTACTGATAACATTTCATATCCTGACAGTCATCTAACATGCTAGTTATACTGTCTAATTTTATATCATTTGTAAATTAGAAAAGCATGCTTGAATCCTTTCATCCAAGTCACTACTGAAAATGTTGACCAGCATGGGGCCAAGGATCGAACCTTACAATAGTTCACTAGAGACTTCTCTCCCAGCTGGCATTGATGGTTTCCCTCTCATTCGTTTAATAAGTTTTAAATCCAAATCCCACTATTCTCTATTGCCATATGACTTACTTTTACATCATGAGCTCAAGATCTTATTTACAAGAATTGCCTGAAACATCTTGTAAAAAAATTTGTTAATATCCAGTGAAATTATTTGTTTGGTATTCCCAACTACCAGCCTTCAACAAAGCATGTGCCATCATATTGATGAACCTATTTAGGCCCTTTGTGGTTACTTCAAGGGGAACTTGCTTTCTTTAGTTCTGCTTTTACCCTATTTCTCTTCTCTGTTCACCTTTTTTATGCTAGTTTTTGAAAATCACATCAGTATACTTTCTCTCCAGTTTTAGCCACAAGGCAGAGGAGTCAAACATGCAGCCTGGCCCACAACTCTCTTGTGAGTGCAGCCCAAACCAGATTAAAATGGAATTAGGAAATAATTAGCAAAATAAATAAATAAAAATACAATGGCATAGATAATGTTAAAATGTGATTTTCTAAGTTAATATGCCTTCTGCAGGGATTCTTCTGCATGCTTTCATGGCTTCATTTCTACTTGATAGATAGGGAGCACCACAGTGGATAGGAAGTCAGGAAGATTCATTCTTGTGAGTTCACATTTGGCCTTAGACACTTCCTCCCTGGATGACTCTGGGCAAGTCACTTAACCCTCTTTGCCTCAGCGTCCTCATCTGTAAAATGAGCTGGAGAAGGAAATGGTCAACCACTCCAGTATCTCTGCCAAGAAAAAATCCAAATGGTTTTGAAATGACTGAACAACAACAATTTTTATTTGATTTTGACACCAGTGATATAAGTTATTGTTCCTTTCAAATGTGAATAGCTTAGCTGATAAACAGGAAAGAGAAGATTTGTGTAAGGAAAAATGATAAAAAAATAGTTTGAAAAGAAACACAGCCTCTCAGATAAATCACTTGCAAGACAAATTATGCTTAGGACTGGTTAGATAACTCAGATACATGTGCTGAGAGGACCTGTCTGAAGGCAGAGCAATGAATGGCAGAATGAAGTTTCCAGAACTTTGTGACCCATCAACTCTTTTGCATCTGTCTCTTTTTTTGAGAACTTTAAATCTTATAACTGAGAATTGTAAGATAAATGTTGATTTGGAAACTATGGGGAAATTTTATTTGGGCTTTTGATGGTATTTCTGATAGAAAGGAAGGACTATTTAGTTTTACATTATGAGTTAGAGATGAGTTATTGCTTACTGAGGGCTTTAGGACCTAGAGATAGTTAGAGATGAAACTGTAGGAAGAGACAGATGAAAGAAGATGTAGAAGAATCAGACAGGTGCAGGAGAAATCCCAGTTAGCTCGAGACAGAAGACAGAGGTTATCAGAACAGGTGCTTCTAACCAAGAAAGCACCAGCTGATTGGAAGGGAGACAGCCTTTGTTGATTGGCTAGAGAAAGACGGGGTCAGCCCAGACTCCCCCGTAACTGCTGTGCTGATTAGAGGAGAGCCAAGTCTCACTTCTGTGTGCAGAGATGCTGGAGTCCACAGCTCTCCAGTTCCATTCATACTTTGACACAAGGACTTTGGAAGAGGGACACTCTCAGGTATGTCTGGTTGCCCTCTACTGCCCTCCATAGTTTAGAAGGAAAACGAGAGGCTGAAAGACTCTATCTATTTTGCCATGAGTCATGTTCACTGGAGAAAAGGCTTAGCTTTCCCAAGTCTGAAGAAGCAAAGGATACAAAAAAAAATATCCCTGTTGGTTGATGAGCTGAATGGCCTTGGTTTCATTGCTCCAATAGTAGGAGCTTTGAGGTTCTCTGCTATTAGGGAGCTGCTCATCACTGAACAAGTCCAATGTTGTTGTATTTTTCCCCCTCAAAAAAGTTTAACTCTATCGCGATACCCTGTTAAAAAGTGGCCATGAGCTACAGAGTTCATTGGCTTGAGAGCAAAAGATGCGCAACTTTGTTTAAGCATATCACAGTAAAGACCAGAAGGTAAGTAGCTGACAGATGTGGTTTGGCACGATACAGATGGTTCCTAAAGCGGCCAAGCCCACCAAGGCCTCCAGGGTTTTCAGTTGCCCTGTACACATGTGCTGCCTTCCTCAGTTTCTCTAAATGTGCCTGCTCTCCTCCATTGTTGCTATACACATGGATGAGTAAATACAGAGAGAAAGATGGAGATTTCAAGTGCCATGTCAGATGCCATCTTCATGATTGATACTGGTCATGTGGGTGGGTCTAGTGCCATGCCTGAGCTATACCACACACCCACCCAACCACACATCTACGCACCCCTCCACATACCACCCACTTCCCTCCCCACCCCACCCCTACTCCCACATCCCTACCCACCCACACACACTCACACCTACCCCGAATACCCCCTACATACACAGACACCACTCCCCTCCACAGACCCACACATACCCACCCTCCCAACCACCCACACATCTACCCACCCCCTCACACACCCATATATACACACCCCACCCCCACCCCCACCCACCCCCACCCACACACCCACACTTCCACCCATCCACACCCACACCTACACCCACACCTACACCCACACACACACCCCCACCCCTCCCACACACACCCACACCCCCCCCACACATGCACCCACACATGCACCCCCCCACACACACACAGACACCCACCCACACACATACACACCCTCCCCTCCACACCCACACACTCCCACTTTGATAAGTGAGGACCATTTAGGTTTTTTATTGTTAGCAGCAGGCATAAAGAGTCAAATGCATCCATATCATAATAGCCAGAATCTCCAGAGGACTGGATCCTTGTCATTTGTTTGTGGTGGATTATGGAGAAAGCTGGAGTCTGAATGACCAAGACAACTGCCTGGTTTCCTATCATCGTGTTACCAGAGGGAGCTTCAGAAAGATGGACCCATTTGGAAGAAGGTGCTGGGGAAACCCATATCTGTTCTATAAGCTCTTCCCCATCACAGCTGTTAAAGGAAAGGGTGACCTTTGGAGGTATTCAGTGCTTCATTGCTGGGAGGCATTACGGCTCTGGCTGGAGCTTCCATTTCCAGATACCATCATGTCCCTGTTGGACTCATGCCCTAGTTGGGGGTTGGCCTTTCCAATGGTATAGGTCCTCCTGGTGTTAAGATCTGTGATCCTGAGAATGGCCATTTGCTGAGGGCAGATCTCCCTCAGAGCAATGACTCACCACAGCTCATGACCAGTGCTCTGAGGCAGTTTGCTTTCTGTATCTGTATATATAGGAACACATTTAATCCTGAAGAAAGAGATGAAAGTAAGGTCAAACAAGCAGAAGGCTGAGGTGGATTACCTGGTGAATTCTCAAGCTGTGTGGGTGGAGTCAGGATGTCTGTGGTTGCACATATGCTGATAGTCAGGCATCCCAGAGCGTACTAGATGGTGTATGAAAAACACTCAGTCATGAAGTGACATGGCTGAGGGGAAAATATTAAGTCTAACCACTCTAGCATGGAGGTAGTTGTTCCCTGAGGCATCTTACTGGTGCCTTCTTTCACCAGGGAAATGAAACTTTAATCACAAAAAAAATGGCATGCTGGCAATGAGTGAGTGAGTGATGCTCCTGAAGGTGCTTATTAAATATAAAAATAATTTTTAATAACAGCAGAGACCAGACATATGCCCTGACAGGTGTGAAGAGTTAGGATAACAACAACTGACATTGATGAAAGACTCCAAGTGCAGGCCCCGCCATCCCTGAAACAGGCATCTGAGGGCCAGTCCCACTAAGTATGGACAAGCTCCCCATTAGTAGCCATGGCCACCTGAAGTGACAGAGAAAAGAAAAATCCAAAATGGCCCTTGGCCCTGGGCAGCTGACTTTGACTTCTCACAGACCATGGGAGGGAGGTGAATTGCAGAGGGACTGAGGTGCCTCAGAATTGACCCTCCTGATCTCCTACACACACACATTAGTTTGTTGGCTGGCTGTTCCTCCTGCTCTGGCCTGTCTGCAGGGATATCAGAGCACAGTATTCCATGAGCTCCCTCTGGCCCAGTCCCCTACCCTGAGGAATAGTCTGAGGCCAAACCCCTGGTAATATCAGTAACCCTCCTGAAAGCATCTGGCAATTATTAACCAGCCCCATCTGGTCATCTCCTCCTCCTGCCAGTGGTCCTGAACCTCTCTCTGTGGATCCACAAACCCCACTGCCTGCTCGCCTCAAGCCAAATGCCCAATTCCACATTCCAAAGCTACCCCCTCCTTCCACTGTGCTCTCTGTGAAACATGTTCCATTGGTAACATACTTACTTGTTTTCATTGAAAACCTTTTCCTTTCCTCTACTTTCATCTTCTGGTCCTTCTGAGATCTGGTTCCCTCCTGATGACACCACCTCCTTGGCCACTCTTTCTAGAACTGGCACTACTTTCACTCATCTCCACCCCACCTCTTACACTTCCTGGCTGAGATGAGAGTGGAGATATAGCTTGTTCATCACTATCACTTCTAGGTCTCCTATCTCCACCACTCAGCAGTGTCTCCTCCTTAAAGGTTCACTCATTCCATGCTTACCACTATTATCTACTTACCTCCAAGAAACTGTCCTTATTGTCTCATTGAGTTCAGTTTGCTACTCACAGTCTTTTCTCTCTTCCTCAACTCCTTCCCTCATACTCTGAGAATTCAACATACATGGCATACTGGAGACCCCCTCAAATATCCTATGCCCCTAGTACCTTAACTCACTCATTGATCGACCTGCTCCTCTACTTCACCTAAGCAACATATAAAGAAGCACATTTGATCTTGCCATCACCCACAGATGATCCCCATTGTGTTCATGAATTAAAAGTTCATGATTTGATCAAAGGGCTATCATTACATCCTTCCCAAATCCAAATCCTCTTCTTCATGCTTTAGTTCTCTCCCAGGCTGTTACCCCTGCACTGTCTTTACTGTCTTCCCTTCCCCAGCTTGTCACCTTAATGAGCTAGTTCAACTCTTCACTGTCCTTTGGTCTTGAATACTTTGCCTCCTTCTCCTGTCACTGCTGTTGCCCCACTAAGCTTCAGCCCTTCTTGATTCTAGTGCTGTGGGTATATGTGGATATATCCTGGATATATCTTGTTTGTGCCGTGTTTGCAGAGCTTCTTTGGGGGTAACTTTCCTGAGGTCACAAGAGTTCATTGAATTCCTTAGAGGAGGGACTTTCTTTTGCTTTTCTTTGTTGACTTCCTCATGTGTTGATTTGTCAGGAAGTCTCTAGTGGAGTGCCCAAGAGATCTATGTTTCACCCTGTGCTGTTTAATATTTTTTATTAATGACTTGGATAAATGGACTAATAACAACCTTATCAAATCTTCAGATGATACCAAGCTGGGAAAACATTGTACAGCAACCAGGATCTAATCATATCTTGAGAGCTTAGAAAATTGGGCTGAATCTATTAAGATTAAATTTAATTGTAATGTGTAAGTTTTTACAGGTGAGTTCAAGAAATCAACTCCACAAGTACCCAAAGGGAAGCAGAGTTAGATGGTGGTGTATTTAAGAAATGATATGGGGGCTTTGGTGGGCTGTTAGCTCAACAAGTCTCAATAGTATGATATGGTAGCCTCAAGGCTAACATGATCTTGGACTGCTTGAGGAGAAGGATAGTGTCCAACAATAAACAGGTGATAGTTCCTCTGTACTGTGCCCACCCCAACTGGAGCAAAGTGTTCAGTCCTGGGTACCACAGTAAAGGATGAACATCAGTGAACATGAGAGTGTCCACAGGAGAGTAACTATGGTGGTCTGGAGTCCAGGGCATATGAGGTTTGGTTGAAGGCACTGAGCCTATTTATCATGGAAGAGAAGACTCAGGAAGAACAAGATAGATGTCTGCCTATTCTCAATGTTTTAATGTCCCTGTTCTTAATGTCAACTGAACAGAACAGGCTTCTAACCTGTGAATGGAAGAGCAGGTCAGATATAGGAGAGTCAGGAATCAAAGAGAAGTTTATTTTCAAAGTGAGGGAAATGGCTTACTAGTATGGAGGGAGATGACACACATATCCCAGGGCCTGCCCCCTAGTTGAAGGAGACTCAAGGTAGTGTGGTAAGGTCTCAATACTTATACCAATGGTTGTACAATGGGCAGCAGCCCTGATGGTGAGAGGTAACAGCAGCAACGTGACAAGTTTGATTGCTAGCACAACTTCATGATCAGAACATGGATATAGTAGGCACTCCTCAGAGCACAGAGAATACCTGATGCTGATCAGAGCAGTACAATACTAATGTGATTTTGCCAGAGGGTGAAATCATCCAGAGGGGGAGCATGAAGGATTGTTGTCATGCCAAGCTCAGGGCACAGTCTGCTTGCTGGGCCTTAGCTCTGAAAAAACAAACAAACAGGGGTTCTCCTAATATCTGGACAATATGCACACAGGATTCTTCTCTTTGGCTCTGCAATTTACACAAGTGTCAATAAGAGTTGGGCTCTAGTATGGAGAATCAGGACCCCTGGATCATGACTGCAAAGAAACATGGAGGGTCAAAGTGAGGGGAACATTCATCTCCAGTGGGATGAGCCACCTTTCTCCCCTCCTTCATCTCCAGGGTTCAGTAGAGGAGATCTGACTATTTATTCATATGCAGTGATTCTTTGGGATGTATGGATAAACTGACTAATTCTTGAGGTCCCCTCCCACCTCCGAAATTCTGTGACTTTGTGAACAGAGTTTTTTATGTATTTTTAAAAGCCCAGGTGTGTGATTTTGTAGAATGAGTAAATTCCCTAGTGATGAAAAGAAAAAAAGTACCCAAATGGAGGCAGTAATCTATAGGCTGCTGAAGCAGTGGTTTGTATGCTGCACCCAGGGTGTGGCAGGTCCAGTTTAGAGTCAGGGTTTGAAAAGGCAGACATGGGACTTGTGTCCCCCTCAAGGGGCATCCTTTCTTCCTGCCCATTCTCAAACAGGGAGTTAGCATTTCCAGTTAAGAAAACAAAGCCTCCTCCAACAAGCTTGGAGCCAACTTCTCCTTTGTCCTCTCCTGCTGGAAATTAGAAGAACAAAATTCTTTTGTAGGTTTTTGTGTTTGACCTTTGGCTTTGTCTCCCGAGAACTGATCCTATGTGTTAGGTACCTGAGTACTTGTGCTGGGTTCCAGGCCCACGTGACCTAAGGGCCAAACTTCCTGGCCCTCAGTTCCCTCACCAATATTCTGTGCTGGGCATTACTGGAGATACCTTCCCTCTAGGGTCACCTCAAGTTCACAGATTCTGTTCTTTTCTCTTCTTTCACTTCTGGGTTGGGGTTGGGGTGTTGTCTATGTGACCCTGGCCTCCAAAGATCCATCTCAGCTTGGGTATTTCAATCAGACCATTTCAGGGAGCTCATTCTTGACATAATGTGAGATTTCCATTTTGCAGATGAGAACAACAAAGCCAGGTCAAAGAACCAACTTGGCCCATAGT
The DNA here is from genome assembly GCF_028372415.1 of Notamacropus eugenii. Classification (NCBI taxonomy): domain Eukaryota; kingdom Metazoa; phylum Chordata; class Mammalia; order Diprotodontia; family Macropodidae; genus Notamacropus; species Notamacropus eugenii. The sequence continues at coordinate 289,665,754 of NC_092872.1, read as the reverse complement.
GAAAGAGGAAAGGTGACATTCCTTTGTTCATTCAAATTGAACCATAATATTGCTATTTTAAAGTCCACAAATAGAATAGTAACTACCTGGTCTCAGTTTATTGAATTTGTGATGATAAACTTTGAAAGACTGGCTTTGGATTTACTCTCACTGGTGTCCAGGACAGAAGCAGAGGACTATCAGTCCAAGGAGGCAATAGATGACTAACCCCTTGGTCAGTAAGGATGACCATAGACCCTTGGGTCAGCCACCTGCCTCTTGGGGTCTCCTGGGTCTTAGTAGATAAATAGTGGTTTGGCTTTTTTCAAAAAAGTTCTTTTTTTTTTCTTTTTACAAATTTTCAGTTCTCTTCTTAAAGTGCCTATGACACAATGGGAGATAAGGAGGAAATCTGACCTGCTTCTAAATGTATTGGAAATCATGCTCTGTAAGAGCCCAACTCTTATTGACACTTGTGTAAATTGGCCCCACAAAACTGAAGGTCTCAGCAGAGCTGTTTTCTGGTAATGACTAGTCTATCTAATCTACATGGAAACAGAGAGAGAATACCTGGGGGCCTGGCCCCCAACAGAGTGCCTTGAACAGAACCAGTGCCCAATTGTTTGCTTCTTTTGTGATAAAGTTGCATTTATTATGGACTTTTGATTACAATGAATAACTTTCTACTATGTGCCTGGCTCTGTACTAGAAGCTATGAGTACAATAACAAAACATTCCTTGATCTCAAGGAATTTATACTCCATTGGGAGAGGTAGGGTAACACTAATCCAGACAGGAGTCCACACAGTCTTCTCATAGAATGTTGATGAGCTAAGGGTTCCAAGAACTGGAGGGCACAAGGGACACCCTTCCAGATATGAGTAATAAAGAGTACCCATATATGGAGGCCACATGAGATGTGGTGTATCTAGGCAACAGCCAAAGGGTAGTTTGACCAGACCATGTGCCGGAGCACATGAGAAGTCAGGCAGGAGGAAGAGGCTGGAGCCTTCAACTGCTGCCTCCAGGAGGGTGTCAATGGATAGAAAGAGCCAGAACTTCCAGAGTATAGACATTCCTTCTATTTGTGCTGACCACAATGCATTCTCTTGTAACACCCTAGACTCTGGCCCCACTAACTCTGGGTCAGGCCTGTTACATTTGCACTCCCCTCTCCATTGTTTGGTGCCCTAGAGGGGTGGAGGAATCTTTTTACTTTCATCAGTTCAATCACCTATGGATGTGCCTCTTCTGTTTTAGGGACCCCAGGATCAGAGTCCCAGATCCATTTAACCACTTAATACCAGCCTAACTTCTACAAAGGGATACTTACAGCAAATACACAGCAAAAACAAATAAAGGAGTACATTCCCCAAGAACTCAGGGCCATAATCTCCTCTGGGTCACCTTGGCATAGAGGCAGAGGAGGAATCTGGCTTCCAACTTAGCTCCCTTACTATCTAGAATCAGGTACACCAGCACTGGGTATGCTGATTCCAAGTTCAAAGCTGGCAATCCTGGTTTCTACTGAGCTGGCATCCCCAGATCTATGTATCTCAGAGCCTTGCTCAAGGACTGGCTGAAACATTTGGTCTGGATGGTAGGATTGTAGGACTCCTTTGTTTCTAGTGCTGAAGTTTCCAGGCAAGATTAGAGACTCTCTCAACACATATTGACTAAGAATGAACCAAACAGCCAAAGACCTGGGACTGTTTCTGCAGCCTAAATGGGAGGGAAGGGGGAGGAAGTGACCTTCAAGTCCTGCTCCCTTCGCACTTGGTATAAACCATGAATATTGCCCCAAGTCCCTCCCATCACCAATTAGGTTTTTTTCAAGACCCTGATGCTCCTGGTTATGTAGCAATAGAAAAAGACTGTTTCCCTTCTTATGAAAAGTCACTATGGAATGTCCATGTGGTCTACCATCCACCTGTCCACTGTTCCCCAACATCTTCCTCATGTCAAATCCCCATGATACTCTTACTTGACAGATTCCTCATAGGTGATCACAGACAAAAAGAGTGATTAGCTGCTAGGTCAGCCTTCTGTCCAAAGTAACTTTACTACTAGCTAATCCAGGACATTTCTCACAGACCCATGTGTCCTGGTTTGATCTGAAAACAGAGCCTACCTACCTGTTCAGGTGGATTATGCATTATTCTTCTGGGGGCCACCTCCAGTCATCCTGATCTATATCTGGCCACTGGACCCTGATGGTTCTGGAGGAGAAAGTGACTGGTGACTTTGCACAGCCCTCCTTCACTTAAATCCAATTCACTCCCACATCATGGCATCATCTTCCTGATGTCATAGTCTCCTTCAAAAATGAAGAAAAACAACAAAAGCATTTCTCCTCCTCATATCCTCCTCTGCACTTTAGACAAACTGCTCCACTCCCTGTCCTTTTTACGTATGTTGTCTTCTCTCTCCTACCTCTAGGACTTGGTATGAGCTGGTCCCCCTGTCTAGAGTGCTTTCCCTCTTTAGCTTGACTTCTTGGAACTTAAGCTTTCTTCAAGGCTTAGCTTGTGCCTTCAAGAGACCTTTCTGGATTCCTCTAGTTCTTATGGCCATCCCTTCTCACCATCGTCACTGGAATTATTTTGTATGTGCTTATTTGAGAATATGTTGTAGCTCCTCAGCAGAACAATCCCCAGGTGCTTTTCATTATCCACATTTTACAGATTAGGCAACTGAGGCATAGTGAATAATGATCCAGAGTCCTGCAGCTGGTCAGTGCCTGAGGCTGAATTTGAACTCTCTGATTCCAAGCCCAGCACTCTTCACTATTCCCTGTTTTATAAATGAGAAAATGGAGGCACCAAGAGGTGGATAATATTATATAACATAAAATTATATAATCCTTTTAGGTTTTCAAAGTACTTTGTATCTGTTGTCTCTTGTGATCCTCACAACAACAGCTTCCAGTCTTGTCTACTTTACACTCCTGTTTCCAACAGTTTGCACACTTGTACACACCAATGACGTTCAGAATGTCCCACAGTTGTGGGATGCAAGGCCGTTGACTTTCAAATGCAGCACTTCCTCCATCCTGAAGATCCCGCCTTTTCCTAGGCCTGGTCTGAGCAGAAAAGAATTCTCTACCTCTATGAACAGTTTGATGAGTAGTGATATATGTGAAGATATTCAAAGCAAGAAGCACCCTTTTCTGGGCAAGGCATTTTCACTCAGTCAGTCAATCATTCAATATGTATTAAGCACTTATGTGTGTCAGGCACTTGGCTAAATGATAGGGATGCAAAGGAGGGAAAAAGAGAGGCTATAGCCTCAAGGAGCTTGCAATCCAATGGGGGAGACAACCAGCAAATAATACAGGATAAATAGGAACTAACAAAGTGAAAGCACCAGAATTAGGAGGGCTTGGGGATGGCTTCCCGTAGAAGGTCAGATTTTAGCTGAGACTTTCATTAACTTAGATGCATGAAACCAGGGCAGAGCCCATTTTCCAGAAATTTAATCTACCATTTCCTTGCAGGGTTTAATATCTGTGGTCAGAATTACCTGCTCTCAAGACTCACTCCCTTTCTGATAATATTCCGATTTGGTGGCCAGGTTCCTATGGTGAGTCTCCAGGTCATAACTTAGTTTGGTCTTTGGCTCACGCTTGGCACTCAAGGCCTTTTGAGCTTTGGAGTTGTACTACACCTTGGTTTCTGTTACCATGAACTTGGAGGAGACCATCACCTCCGAGCCACTTTGGGGCACTGAGGGGGGAGCAGGATAGTGGAAGGAGGAAGGGGATTATAAACTGGGTGTCCTTCTTGATGAGTAGGTTATGTTCATCTATTTTCTGTTGATGGAGAAAACCTTATTTTTGTTCATATTCATGAACCAGGGTTGAATGTGTGGATCTTTTTTGTCATTTCCCTCATGGACTTGCATGGGACAAGAGCAGTAGGGTGGGGCAAGGCTTGAATTTAGAAGCTGCAGTCCTTTACTCATGAGAAATTTAGCACTCCATTAGCAAGAAGAGCTAATTAAAGTAAGAACCAAGCAATTGCCACACAATTATTAGGCACGCACAGCACGCCAGTCACAGTGATTGGGGCTAGGGATAGAAAGACACAAAACAAAGTTGAACCTGCCATCTCTTGAAGAAGATAGTGCATCCATATTATAGAGACATGCAGGACACATACAGGGCATTCCCAAGTGACCTAAAACTGCACAAAGACTTGGAAGAAACCTCATCTGTGCACAATGATTGTGAGGTGGTGAGAGGGGAATCAGGAAAACCTCCTGTCTTCTTGGTGGGTTTTCATATGGACATGTTTCCTTTGGTCCTTGCTGTCATCAGGGTGGTGCTGTAATTGAAGTCATTGAAGACAGAGTATTAGAAGTAGTTGGGTAGATCAGTAGAGAGAACCCTGAGCTTGGAGTCAGGACAGAGCCCAGTTCAAATCCCACCTCGGACATCTCCTAGCTGTGGGACCCTGGGCACAGCTGTCTCATTCAATCTGTCAGTTATTCTGAATGCAAGTCACTTCTTCCCTCAGAGCTGGCTTGGATAAAACCTGAGTTAGGACTAAGATCAATATTGCTTTTTAGTGTGTATGTGCACATGCATCCATGTTGTATATCTGCATATATGTGTATTTATGTACATAGATGTTGGTATGCACATATGATGATTTTTCCATTTGCAAGGATCTCCTCCCAAGTGTGTGAAGCATATTCAGGAGTGGCCTGGCATTTCTTCTTGATAAGGATAACTTTTGTTTCTTCCAGATTCCATTTAACCACAACTAGTGATCCACCTCACCCCATGGTGTCACCCTCATGTTCATTTCCTCATGGTTCTTGCCCTTGAAATTGAAGCAGAGGAGAAAATTCAGGAGTGAAAATCTGACCTTGTAACAAAGCCACAGTAACCTATGTAGTGAAGCCAATGGGAAGGTAGGTCTTAGGGTCCTTAGACATTAGAGGTTTCTGTGCCCCTGTCTCAAAATTATTAAAACATTAGGAAATTGAGTGCTGGAGTTTACCCTTCTCATTGTCTCTTGCCAAGTTTCAGTGTGGGCAGGGGTGGAGTGTCCCGGCTGCAGAATAGAGGTATAGAACAGAATAAAATACATTTTTCAGCAAGACTAACATTCTCTACAGGGCTAGCAACAATGTCAGAATCTACTGCAGACAGGAGGATGGACTTCGCCTGGACAAGCCCCATGCATCACTAACCAACAAAGGCCAGGAGATTAATTTTGCCTCCAAGGTAAGAGGATTAGAGCAAAAACATTAAAAATACTTTGAAAATTCCAAGATTATTCCAAGACCAAGACTATTGGTCTTACAAAAAATAAAGTGGCATCCAATCATAAGTTGAAAAATGTAGACTATGTGTATTACAGAGAGTTTTGACACTCTTTCTGATTCTATCACCTGTATTTGACTTGAGCACCCAGAATTTACAGTCTATAGTCAATGGCATGCACATAGGTCTCCATCAGATTTTCTTAGAAGAAACTACATTACATTGGTTAAGATTTAAAATTATAGCAGTGCATTATTTATGTATAGCCAAAAGGGGGTCCAGTAACACAGTGTTAGCAGTTGAACTCCTGTGGATGTATGGGGACCTTGCTCTTGGACATGTGTGATGATGCATGATGGAGGACGCTGTCTCTCATTCAAAGTACAAAAGGAGAATGTGACTGGCCCCCAGTGACCAGTCCCCAGTTATGTGTGAATAGTACAAGAGTGCCATTTCATTTGTACTTTTGAGTACCTGAAATCAAATGGCTGGATGACACTGATGATGATGATGATGGTGATGGAGATGATGACCAGATCCCTTGGCTCTCCCCATTCCTGTCTGACTTTTGTTTCCAAATTTTGTTTGATCAATGATTATTATTAATTATTATTAATATGCTCCTCTCCCTAAGGCATAAATTCTGACCTGGACCCTCTCTTCTCTTTCTGCACTCACTTAAGATGACTTCACTGATTGGATTATCTTCTTAATGCATATGACTCCTGTAGATAGATAAGAATACTTACAAATAGAGAAATAGAAAAAACCATACACCTAAAATGAGCTCTCTTAAAAGGGAAATAAATGTGTGTATATACATATATGTTTGTGTGTGATATCCACACAAATGGAAGTGTTCAAAATGTGCCTTCTTTTTCTTTCCCCTTAAATCCAACTCTATTATGAACTTCCCTATTTCCATCAGGGAGTATGCTGTCCTCTCCATCATCCAGATGGAGGCATCTTCATTCTCTGTCACACCCCCTCCTGCCCCCATAGTCAGTTGCCCAATCTTGCTACATTCTACCTGAGCAGTACCTCTCATCTCTGTCCCCCTCTCTCCACCCACAAGGCCAGCACTGGATCCAGCTCCATTCACTCTTCAACTGGATTGTTGGAATAGATTCTAAACTGACCTTCCACCCTCCCATTTCTCTTCTCATTATGACTTTTTCCATAGAACTGCCAAAGGGAATCTCTTCAAGCTCAGCTCCATGTCATGCCCTGTTTACAAATCTCCAGTAGCTCCCTGGCTTATCTGCAGGATCACATGCACCTTCTGGTCAGCATGGAAAACCTTTCACAGCCTGACTCATCCCCCGTTCTTGTTTTATTGCATGTCCCTCCCTGTTATATGCTCAACAGTCTAGCCAGCCAGGGCTGCCTGCTCTTCCGCCTTCTCCTTAGTTCAGCTTTCTTCCCTGGGCCTGTCCATGTGCCTGGAAATACTTTCCCTCATTACCTTCACCTCCCAGAAGTTCTTGCTTCTTCTGAAACTGAGCTTAGTCAATCACTCTTAAATGAGGCCTTTCCCAATCTCCTCAGCTGCTAGTGTCCACCTAACACCAGTATTTCCATGGATTTCCTTTTTACATATATTTGTATATGCTTAAGTGGTGATTGTTTGGCCTTACTCTGCCAGAGCAAAGCTGGCTACATCTTCCCCGTAGGGACAAAAGGTTTGAATTCATTGTTGTCAAAGCCAGATTTTTTCCCTTTTATATTTACAAGATTTTTTGATCACAAAAACATGTTTCGTGTATATATATATATATACACACACACACACGTACATATCCACTTTAATGTATATGTACACACATATAGAAACATATGTGTATTTATGTGTATGATACACTCATAGGCCCAAAACAATTGTAGAGATTTTGCAAAAGTGGCTCTGATGGACAAAAGTCTCCCAGGCTGACACAAGCTGCTTCCTTCATGATCTCCCAAAAGACAATGGGACAGTGAAATGATCTCAAAGTAGGAGCTAAGGAGACAGAACAGGAGCCCAACTTTTCTTGCTGCCTCCACTGGAAGCAATCCTCTTCTGAGGTTTTATATTCTGCCTAAATGTCACCCATTTTCCTGGTTCACACACACACATACACACACAGACACACTTACAGACACATACGTACACACATGTAGACACACACATATCCACACATTCATACCCCCCTATACACAGACACCCACAAATACCCCACATATGCACATGTACACACTCACACACCATGCACCCGCATGCCCACACACCCTCACATACTTAACTCAAGTAGAGCCAGGCACAGCAAGTGGCTATTCCCTCCTGACACTTTCTTATTTGTTGAATTTATTGTGTTGAATAATAGCTTCCAGGTCCCTTTTCAAATCTCAAGGAATGAGAAAAGTCTTACATATTTCATAAATGTAAGGTATCTTTTGTCTGAAAATCTGTGTGTGTGTGTGTGTGTGTGTGTGTGTGTGTGTGTGTGTGTGAGAGAGAGAGAGAGAGAGAGAGAGAGAGAGAGAGAGAGAGAGAGAGAGAGAGAGAGAGAGAGAAAGAAAGAAAGAAAGAGAGGGAGAGAAACTGGGAGTATAGAAGACTTGATTCCCTTATTTTTCTTCTTTAAAAAGAAAATCTGCTAACTGAGCTGACCAGGAAATTTATTGTCTCCAGGGAATATTTTATGGTTATTACTAATACCCTAAAGTGTGTGAGAACATGAAATGTGGGCATTTGTGGAGAAACTTTTAAAAAGACATAAATAATATTCACTATGATACTGATATAAAGATGACTTAGAGGACGGACATAAAGAAGCAAGAAAGAGCCAACATATTCAGTGATGGAGTCAGGCTCCAAAAACACCTTGAAAAAGTTAAACATTCAATTGAATCTAGAAAGATGAAATTTAATAAGACAAATGAAAAATCTTACATAGGCTAAAAAAGCGTCTTGCCAGCACAATGTGCAGTTGGAAGAGCGATTAAGCAGCAGTTTGTCTGAAAAAGATAGGAAAGTGTTGGTGGACTGTGACTTTAAAATGATTCAATGTTGAGCTATGGCAGCCAACAGAATGGATGAGACTTCAGGCTGCATTTAGAGGGTCATTAGTCCCCAGCAATAAGAAGAGTCAAAGAGTCCCAGAGTTTCTGAGTTGAAAGGATGTCAGAGGTCATCTAGTACTCTCAAACATATCCCAAAAAGAACTGCACTCTAACTAAGGTGCCTCGGGAGCAGGCATCCAGTGTTTGTGTGCTGATGGCCAAGGAAAGGAAGCCCATTGCCTCTCAAAGCAGCCCCTTCTGCTTTTGTACAACTTGAAAGGAAGTTTTTTTTTTTTTCTGGACACAAATTCTGGCCCAGGACTTTCTCAGAGACTTTGTCTTCTATAGATGAGGTTGAATCTTGGGGTAGACCTCAAAAGGCTTGTTGTTATCTTTTGGGTTAGGCCTCCTAGGGAGAATTTATTTATATGTACAGTTCCCAAGTACAATTTCTATCTAGGTGTCCACACACATGGGCAATGCAGATCCCCAGCTTCCACATAAATACTTAAGGCAATATACATGGATAGGTAGAGGGAAGCCTTGTTTACAACTATTGAACATGAGTAAAACACAATGCCTCAAAGAAACTCATAGACAGACCCAGAAAATGCACGTAAGATTCAGTTTCCCCTGACATCCCCTCAAAAGATAACTGAACTTGAGGTCATCAGCAGAATGACACTTTGATATTTCAGAAAAAATGGCCATCTCCTTAGAGTTCTGCATAGTTTGTCCCAGACATTGTTGTCCTACTCTGGGTCCTAGAGTTATGTCCCTGGAAGGCAAATATACTTGGGGGTTGCTAAAGAAACAGTACCTTGACTTTCTGGAGGTGGCTTCTTTGTTATCCACTAGAGATCTCTATTGACACTCACTCTTATGCTGTCACTACGAAGCTTGTACTCCCTTGGAATGGGAACACACTTACCAGCAGTTAGTCATTTCCCCATTGCTTCTGCACAATGTGAACCATTTCCTGTAATTGGAGGTGTCAAGATCCTAATCACTTGGGAGCTCTCCTCTCATCTGATGACTCCAGACCAATGATATGACTTTTGTCCTTTAAGGTCCTGGAGCTAAAAAGGCTCCATGACAATCAGAATCTAGCCACATGGCCAATGGCTTTTCTCTCTAAGGGAGACTTAGGTCAATAACTTATTCTCTTGAACTTGGAGAATATCATGGGGAAACCCTCAGAACTGGTAGCGCTCAAGAAATCTCCCTTCTCTTGAGAAAGAGGTTAAATTCTAGAATCATTCTGCCTAGAGATAGAAACCCCTCTCTTCCATAAAGGAGGATGAAGCTCAGGAAAATTGTCCCTGGGCTCCTTTCCCAGGCTCTGTGGACAAGCACATAAGAATATGTCAGCACTTGTCAGCTGCTACGGTGGACACTCTCTCCACAGTCGCTGCTTTAATCTCTAGGAATGGGAAAGTCTAAGTTCTAAGAAATACTTTTCTTGGTCCACATGAGAGATAAATCTGTGCATCGGCACACAGAATTCCTCTGAGCTTCTGCCTCAAATCAGAAACCAAGAATCCAGGCCTAGAGGATGGTCTTTCAGTTCACTTTACAAGTCATCATAAAGGGCAGCCTCCTTCCATAGGAGTTCATCCTTCTTAGCACCAACTAACAATCATCTTAGGCTCAACCCCACTCCATGAAACCCAAGATGGAGTCAGATTCTGTCCTCTCAACAAAGAGGAGATGAATATTCCCCCACCTCTGAACATGAAAGGTTTAATGAATTGATCAAAGAATTCCTGTGATTGACTTTCCTTCCACTCTGAACAGAGTAGAGTAGAGTGGAATCATTGCTTCCTTGTTTCTAGGAACTATGTCATTCAGTGAAGCCTGAAATTATCCTGATTTTCTTGACCATGTTTATATACTGTTGCATTATTATTAGCTATCCATTTTGTACTTGAAATTGATTTTTGAACACAAATATAACTGTATGTCATGTATGACCTATCCATACAATACATATATTGCACATATTTTGTCATGTATGCATAATGTGTGTGTAAAATTTTATTACATTCAATAGATTCTAGGCCAATGTGTTCTTGGCCAGGGATTTGCAAACTATGATCCAAAGGTCAAATCTAGCCACCACCTATCTTGTTTGGTGTCATGAGACTTCTGTTCTGCTCAGCCCTGAGAGCTAAGCATGTGTTTTCTTCTCTTGTAAGACTAAATAAAAACAGACAATACCAATCTGGGGCTGTAGTTTGCCAGTCTAGTTTCTAGACTATCGTTGTGAGAATCTGCTGTCCTCTGTTTTAGTCAGGCAATGCCTGAAGTTCTATGTTTAGTTTTGAGTGCCACATTTTAAGAATAGCACTGACAAACTGGAAGGGATCCGAGGGCAGCACCTTGGATGATGAGGAGACTGGAAATGATACTTCATTAGTGGTGTGGGCACAGGAATCAGGGCCCTTAGTTTGGCAAAGAGGAGCCCTCGGGGGGAACATAATCACCCAGTTCAAGTGTTTAAAGGACTGTGAACTGGGTGAGGGATTAGCCTTTCCTTTCTGAACCCAGTGGGCAGAGATGGGTGCAATTGATAGAACTACAGAGGCAGGTTTCAGTTTGATCTAAGGGAGAATTTGGTATTTAGAGCCGGACCAGAGTAGCCCAGACTGCCTCAGAGGTGGGGAGTTTTACTTCTTTAAAGGTCTTCCAGCAGTGACTAGGTGGGCAGTCATTAGAGATGCTGCAGCTGGGTCAGGGGGTGGAGCGGGAGGGGGCATGGGGTTGATGAACATTTTGTAGTTGATGGCCCTGAGGTTACATCAAGTTCTGAGATTCTGCATTTTTATTAACTGGGAACAAATGGTTGGCTACCTTTGTAACCATGACAACAGAATGAAAAGTATCCTACACCCAAAGTGAATTTTGGATAAGAACAACATTCATTCAATCTATATTTATTAAAAGTGCTGGCATGGGCCCTAGAGAAGAGACCAAAGTTAAAGAAGCCAACATCTCTGCCCTCATGAGCTGACATTCCAGTACAAAGACCTTGTCAAGGTAAGATTGGATTTTTCCAGATGTTAGGCCAAAGGGCTAAAAGAGTCTTTAGGGACCACAACAAAAACAAATAAGAAGAAGAAGGAGGAGAAGGAGGAGGGGAAGGAGAAGAAGAAGGATTTATTAATAGAGAAGATGTATGCAGTCATGAGCAGAGCTGGGAGAGGAGTGAATGTGTATGGGCTTGCCTCGGCACATCCTCAAAATGGAGGGACTCACCAATCAGAGGAATGAGCCTTGGGGCAGAGGGATGTTTTAGGGGGTGAGCAGGCTTCTGGGAAATGGAAGTGAGTGAAACAGTTGTTTAGGGAGCCCCATCTGAGCAGATGATCAGGTGATGTTCTAAGCTCAAACCAAAGGATGGCCATCACTATGGTCATGAGAGTCAGTATGTGGGGGGCACATGTGAATGCGCCAAAGTTTCCCCTGCCCTGAGCCACCATCCCATTCACTCAGCCCATACAGGACTACCAGCAGCCACCTCCCAATCCTTCCAACCTCTACATCACCTCAGTACTTTTCCGGCTTCTACCTCAGATGATGGATATTCCAATCAGAATTCATAGCTTCATTTGTGCCACTACATCACCCACCTCAGGGGTAGACTTGGGAGAGGAATGAAGATATGGTTTTCCTTAGAACACCCAAATGCATTTCCTATTGCATAGAAAGTCAAGCCCATTCACATTTTGCTTCCTGTTCAGCATTTAGAAACTTCTCAAACTTTGCTTCCTTTACTTCAGACATTTGGAAGAAGGCTGTCCAGATATCCCAGAGATTTGGAGAGCCTTGAAAGGCTCTCCATTAAAAAAATCTGTTGGGTGACTGTGAATATCCATAAAAATGATCTCTGGAAGGAATGGACTGTGAGAGGTTTTTTTTTTTGTTTGTTTTTTTTGTTTTTTGTTTTTTTTGCTTCATATTTTTACATCTAGAAGCATGTTGATCAATATCTATGGAGTTTTGTTGAACTACTCAATTCTCTATTAAATCCAACTACGGAGGTTACACCACTCAGTGGCACTCTGATTATTCATATTAAATGAGATGAATTAGAAGAAGGTGTTCTTAAGATTGTTATTAGCTATTGAGTAAAGGACATCCTAGTCAGAGTTCAAAATGAAGAGGGATTGGGTCTGCTAGATGCTGCTGTCTGTGGACAAAACTATTTTGATCACAACTATCTCCAGAATGTGATTGGTTCTCCTCAATGAAATCCATGGTGGCTTAAAAAAAGATCATCTAATAAACTACCTAGAAAAAAAACTGAGCAGATTAAATCTTCATTTGTCAAGAACAGAGGTGTCAAACAGGCTCCAGAATGAAACTGAACCAGATTAAAATATTGGGAAATATTGAACAAAATAAAAATACAATAAAAGATGAATAATGCCAGTGTTTGGTTTTCTAAAGCAGTACGCACTCACAGTAATCCTTATTTCAGTTTAGTGGTCTGCATTTCACCTTGAGTTTGATACCACTGGTTTAGAATGAAATAGAAGCAAATCAGGGAAGAATAAAAGAGTTTCCATTCCGTAATAAGGGCCCAATGACTAAGGCTCCAGCTTCATTCTGTATCAGCCACATGCAGAGGAGGAGATTCAGAGAAGGAAGATGGTTGCCTGAGGGCAGATCATAAGACAAGAAAGGGGACCTAGAACATGATGCGACCTTTCTTTCTCCCACTTTTAACACCGTAGTTTTGAAATTAGGGTTAGGTAAAAAAGATAGAAAATGCCTCCTGTAATGGTCTTCAGATGTGTCAGCCTCCTAACTCTGTGAGAGCAGCCAGGTATGTCCCAAAAATGGGTGGGAGAGCCAGAGTGAGTGTGCTCAACCACTGCAGGCCCTGGCTTACATTTACTTTCCCTTTCTAGACAATGGACTATAATCTAAATGGTAAATGAGTGAGTTCCTGGTAGGTCACCAGATGAAGAAAAACAGGACCAGGATGTAGTGGCACAAATGAAGCTATGAATTCTGATTGGAATATCCATCATCTGAGGTAGAAGCTGGGAAAGCACTGAGGTGATGTAGAGGTTGAAAGGATTGGGTGGTGGCTGCTGGCAGCCCTGTGCGGGCTGAATGAAAGAGCTAGTGGCTCATGGCAGGGGAAGCTTTGGTGCATTCACATGTACCTCCCACATGCTGACTGTCATGGCCATGGTGACAGCCTTGCTTTGGTTTGAGCTTAGAACATCACCTGATCATTTGCTCAGATGGGGCTCCCAAAGCAATTGTTTCACTCACTTCTCTTCGTGCTGGATGAAACACCATTACCTCTGGAGAGGAGTTTTCACAGAGAAAATATGTTTGCCAAAGGGAAGCAGGTAAATATCACACATCATTGGACAAAACTTTAAACTATGTCTTTCCTTTTCACCTGCAAAAAAGAAAAAAAGCCCACTTGAATCACTGAACTACCCTGGGTTATATATTTCAATATTAAAGCCATTTCTTTCCTTCGTTAAAATTCATAATGGAAGTCTGGAAAGAGACCAGTGGGGAGAGACAGGGAGAACTGACGAGACAGATGGCTGCTCTGAGAGAGTAGGACTTAAGGCAGCTCTAAGGGGAGAAGTGGTGGAAAAGCAACAAGACCAGAGAACAAGAAATAGCCCAGAAAGGGTGAGTGATAAGAAGTGTGCTCATTAGTAGGGACAAACTTTATAATCTGAAACAACCCAGGTTCCATTTTGTGAGACATACAGCTGCTTTTTTAGTAGGGACAGTGGAGGGCAGGCATTACCAGGGCTTATCTCGTACATGAGAATCAGGATGCTTTGCTGAAGGAGGCTGGCTTGGTAGCAGTTGTCAAATTTCATGCTTGCTTTAGAATTTAAATCAATTTCCTGTGCCTGAAAGAGTTTTTTTTCAATAAATGCCCTGCTCTTATGGTCTTTATGTAGACAATAACCTTCACTGAAGACAATGGGCACTTGTCCTGTGTGATAGCTGTGAACTGAGACTTGCAAGAACCCAGGCCCAAAACTCATTGGGGCAAATGATGGGAAACCATCAAAAACTTTGGGAATGAAGGGAAAGTTGGAAAGAAGTGATGGTGAAGGCAAAGGGCTAAGACATGGCATCCAACAGTTACTGGAGAAAAACAGAATTTCCCGCAAGGAATTGGGATTTCTATAAGTCATTTCAAGAAAAAAGCCATGTTACAAAACTTTATATGTGAAACTATTGAAAATGTCATTCAGAGTGGTTCCAAGCTTGGAGAGACTGGGTATCTTGCCCCAGCGTACCAAGGATGGAGGTCTTGATTTCTTTCCTGCTGGCAGAAATTTGCCTTCTTCCCTAGATGACTAGGGCCTGGAAGCCTCTTCTCTTTCTTCTCTGGTGATACAGAGCTAAACTATCCCACCCCAGAATATCTCCCCCAGAGCCCACCTTTTCCCAAATATCAACCAACTAAGCAAGCAAGCAACCAATCAACAAGCATTTATTAAGTATCTGCTAGATGTTTGATACAAAGGCAAAAGTTAAGTAGTTTCTGTTCTCCAGGAATTTAGGTTCTATTGTGGGAGTGAGGGTTGGACTTTTGGAGGGTCAAGCTAGCCTCTCTTCTGATATCGCTGACCCTAACCAGTAGAGAATAGCCTGTGCCCAAATTGAATTTGGTGCCATTCTGGCCCATTATACCTCTGGGGGAGTTTTGGACTTCTTTCTTACCCCCACAAGAAGACCCAAGTACAAACAGTAAATGGTAACATTTTTGAAAACGCCATCATCCAATGAAGAGAAAATAAAGCCGTGGTAGACATTGTAGTTTTGGGAACAATCCAAGAATCCCAAATATCTGAGATTTGCAAGGTATTTCATAGGCCAAACATTCAACCTTCTTATTTTGTAAGTGAGAAAGTGAGACCAAAAAGGTGATATGTCTGGCCAAGCTCCCCAGGTGTTATTAAATGGCAGAGCAAGGACCTAGAACCCTGTTCTTCTGACTCCAAATCTAGAGCTATGCTGATGACCAAGCCTGCTAATCTACCCATTCCTAGCTCTTCTCCTGCCTCCATACTCAAAGGCTCTGGAAGCTCTGGGAAGTTCTTAGTCAATTAAGACATTTCTCTGTGAACAATGAACAGGCTCCACCTGTGAAGGTTCAGAGGGAATGTCTAATATTTTACTTCAAAAACATTCCCTGGCAGTGGAGGGGGGAGGGACTAAGGCCACCCAGACCTGTAGTGTTGGGTAATAAGAACAGTGACTCTGGTGGCCACAACAAAAATGATGTTCACGACAACAGTGACAGTAACCACCACCAGCACCACCAGCACCAGCACCAGCACCAGCACCACCACCAGCACCACCAGCACCACCAGCACCCCTCCCCCCCCCCCCCCCCCCACCACACCAACTGACAAAGTTCTCTTAGGCATTTTATAAAGTTCCCTTGCAATGACAATTTGGGGGAGTTACTGTCAATATTGTTTGTCCCATATTATATATGTGAAAACCGAGTCTCAGGGAGGTGAAGTGTCAGGATCATGTAGTCATTCTTTTCCAGAGATGGGACTGGAACCCAGGCCCTATTGTTGTCTCCCATTTTTCCCTAGTCACTCCCTCTGTCCCATCATTTTCCCATGAGTTTGACTCATGGGAAAGTCAAGCAGTGAATAAATTTTGTATCTTTACCTTCTCTTTTCATCACCTTAAGGATTCTGCTGCTGCTTCACTTTTTTGAAGGGGCTGCTTCCTGCCTGCCCCTCCTACCCACCCTGGGCCCATGGACCGCTCTTCTGGGTCTGGCTTGTGGGCCAACTCTGCAGGATTTCTTCCCTTCCTTTCTCCTTGAGCTCTCAGGGCCCCTGTGCTCACCTTCTCTCCGTGTGCTTAATTACTTTTTCCCAACCTCAAATTTATCTGTGTTTTCATCCTACCTTCTAACTAATGCTGTTGCTCTCTGTAGTTAATCCCACTATTAAACACCCTACCCTCCCCACAGCTGCCACCTGTCACCAGCTTAGGAAATCTTAGTCAGAGCCTGTGACTTAACTCAGTGGCCTGGTGGGATTCAGAGGTTGTGCATAGTGGGATTGGCACAGAGTAACATCCCAGATGCTTCAGTGAGAATTCCAGGAGAGTTCAATGCCCAGATTAGATCTTTCTCCTTCAGTTCCAGCATGACCCAGGGTCACCTGGAAAGGGGGCTAGCCTTAGGAGGATGAAGGCCATTGAGGTCATAACAGTGAGTGCCCTGCAACAGAAAATATGGTTCTCTTAATTGGAGGGGGAAAGATACTAGTAAGCTCAGGCTCTCTCTGCTCCAGCAAACAGGTGCTCATCTGGGGAAGCTTGACATTTCTTATTTCCCAGTCCCATGGCATGTCTATTTCATTTACCTGGAGACTTAACAGCAGCAAAGTCACAGACCCATGAAGTTTGGCAAAGATATAGGACATCAATTTATTATGATTAAGGCATCATTTCCAGAAATAGGGAAATGTAGACTGAGCAACCCAAGTACAAGTTAGTGTAGAAGGCAGAGATCATGGCAGAGGGGACCTGCAAGAATGGGAGAGCATTGAGTCCAGCTGTCAACCACCCCATTCTGACTTAAATCAAACAAGAAAATTCTGCCAGTCCTCAACCTCTTAGCCTTATCAGGTGAGAACACCTACATGAAATCACAGGCATTAAACTAATGTATGCCTCATCATGCCTTGTAGGTTTTGTATGAAATAGCTAGACAGCTTAGAAAGGAGACATTCGAAGGTGTAGCAGCTTCATGGAGAGAGCTGCTCCAACCAAGCCCCTGAGATGTTTCTTTAAAGTGGGCCTCCAGGGACAAAACCTTGATCTTCTTTTCCCTGCTCAGTCAGAAAATGATCTTCTGAGTTGCTGAGGGTCCCAGAATCTGGACTTCTCATTGACCTGCCAATGGCCTCCCTGAAACATCAGTGACTGGTGGTAGTGTCTGCATCCCTTCAACCCCAGGCCTTTGACACTGTTGATCTCTCTGTCCTTCTTGACACTCTTTGCTCTAGGTTTTCAGGACTTGGCTCCCTCCTGGGTCTCCTACCTATTAGATCGTTTTGCCTCCGTTTCATTTTCTGCATCTTCATCCATATTATGCCCTCTAACCACAGGTGTGCCTCCTGAGTACTCTTCTCTTCTCCTCTACAATTTCACTTGGAGAGCTCATCAGCTCTCTAGGATTTAATTACCACCTCTGTGCAGATTCTCAAATCTGCCTTTCCTGACAACTTCTCTGCTGACCTCTAGACTCATATCTCCAACTGCCTTTTAGACATCTCCAAGTAGGTATAGGCAACTTAAACTCAACATACTCCAAACTGAACTCATTTATTCTCTCCCCTCAAAACCCTCCCCCAACTCTTTCCTTCCCTATTATTGTTGAGGACAATCCAATTCTCTCTGTCCCTCAGGCTTGCAACCTAGGCATCATCCCGGATTCCTCACCATCTCTCATCCCACCCATATCCAATCTTTTGCCAAGGACTGTCGGTG
Source organism: Notamacropus eugenii (assembly GCF_028372415.1). Taxonomy (NCBI): domain Eukaryota; kingdom Metazoa; phylum Chordata; class Mammalia; order Diprotodontia; family Macropodidae; genus Notamacropus; species Notamacropus eugenii. The sequence continues at coordinate 289,647,942 of NC_092872.1, read as the reverse complement.
TCACCTTTGCAACATCTCTTGAATACACCCCCATCCTTCTTCTACCAGTAATCCCAACTTGCAGCAAACCCTCACACCTGGACCACAGCAGCAGCTGCTGCGGGTTTTGCCTCCCTCAAGTCTCTCCCCTCCCCAATTCATCCTCCATTCAGTCATCAAATTTATTTCCATAAATTGTAGGTGTAAGACAGACAAACACAGCACACAGGAAGGCTGCTAGCACAGGGTTACTCTTGATATGGTGAGACAAAAAAGACACTAAGAAAGGGTCAATAATCTTACTTTATTCTAGTCTAGTTTTCTCAGAAAAGGATTGCTGACAACCAGAGCACAAACTCCTACAGCATTCCCTAATCACCCTTCTCACAGGGGCTGGTGAGAAGGGCAGGCTACTACCACTACTTCTTGATGGGATCAGTTGAGACAGGCATAACTTGTGCTTCCCCTAAATCCCCTCAAGCCTCAATGAGGGCCAGTTGAGGAAAACACAGATTCCCCCCAAGCCTTGATGGGGACCTAGCAAGAAAAACAGAGCATTTGTGCATTCAACCCTAAGGGTTCCCCCCAAGCCTCAGTGGGGTCCAGTTGAGGCACACACAGCATTTGTGTATTCAGCCCTAAGGGTTTCCCATTCACTGACCAGTGACCACCTGCTTTATAGGCCAACAGACAAAGAAGGCATATTGCCAGCAATCGCCTCACAAGTTTACATCACCTCATCCCTGTATCTCACTGTGCAGCCACAGTGGATGCTTATGTTATTTATCATTATATAACTATGCACAAGTGTGGTGGAGATATTTTGAACCATAACTGTGGGAGCTCATATCTAGTACCTGGGAACCAGAGACTGTTATGGCTATGGATCCTGAGAAACTGAACTCTCAGAAATAATAACAAAAATTCACTTTAAACACACTAAAATCTACCTTACTTACACTAAAATCCACATTACATACAGTAGGTCTCACCATAGCACTCCTCCAACTCAGTAAAGCCTAGTGGCCCCCTATCACCTCTAGAATGAAACACAAAATCCTCTGTTTCACATTCAAAGCCTTTCATAAGCTATCCCTCCTATATTTCTAATCTTCTTATGCTTTGCTCTTATCACATACTCTGCAATCCAGTGACAGGGCCCACTGGATGTTCTACAAAGAAAATGCTCCATCTTTTATCTCTGGCTGCTCCTCATACCTGGAATACTGACCATCCACATCTTCTTACACTGGCATCCCTGGTTTTCTTTACATTCCAAGTAAAATCCCATCTTCTACAATATCTTTCCCAACCCCTCTTAATCCGAGTGACTTCCTTCTGGTAATTATTCCTATTTACCCTATAGGTGGGTTGTGGGAGCACATTTGTTTGCTTGTGGTCTCTCTACTACATTGTAAGCTTTTTGAAGCCAGGGACTATATTTTGCCTCTTTCTGTATCCCTAGCATTTACCACAGTGCCTGGAAAATACTAGACATTTAATAAACGTTTGTTGACTGAATGATTGAGTCAGGACAACATAGACATGCTGAGATATGGAAGTTTCAGGGAGACTAGTGAAGAGCTACATAATAAGAAAGGGCATGTTTGATGATTCTTGGAAAATGGACTTCCAGGAGCTAAGGATTTCCCTCTTTGCTACATGCATTCTCTCACCTTGGGCTCACTTTTCCTTGGACATTGTTTATAGAGTGGCAGAGCATGTTCAATATGTAGGTTTGGAGAGTGGAATGTTTTGTACCCATTGGTATTATATTACTTCAGCAATATTGATTTCTAAAACCTAATTCAATATGACTGATGGACTGATGTCAATTGGTAATCATAAGTGAAACTTAATGATGAGGAATACTGAGTACTGGACAGAGACCTCCCAGATTCTCAGGGTTTCCTATAAGTTGGAGAGGAACTTTAGTTACTACCTTCTGTGGATGCGATCTGCCTAAGGGAGGGTTGAAACAGGAGCTCCAAAGCTATGAGTGGAAAGTACATGAATTTAATAAGGAAGAAACTGCACTGCATGGGGGGAAGTGACTTGCCCAAGCAGAACTACACTTTGAATCGAGATCACCCAACCAATGTGTTCTACTCCACACTACAATGGCCTTCAAATTACCTTCTCCTTTAGAGCCAGCACCAGGCACTGTGATTAGGTGCTCGGAAGCTGCAAGTGAGGGCCTTGACCCAAATATTTCCCAATTTTCCATGTCCATACTGGTTTATCCTTGTGTTACATTAACTATGCAAGCATGACTTGACTTCATGAAACTTCTTGGAATATTATTGAAGTATATGGAAATGAATATATGAGACAGAAATTGCCAGGTGTCAATAGGACAGAAGAGAGTGAGAACTGGTGCCTGGAATTCATCTGGAATAGCATCTCTCTGGGAGCAAGGCAGGATCAGACTCTAAGTATACCACCGTAATACTGGATAAGTGCACTAATTATATTTCAAAATAAACTTGAGAAGCTATCTGGGGACAAAATCAAGCTTGTTTTCACTGAACTTTTTGCAACTAAAATTATGCCTAAATCTCTACACAGACAGAAATAGTCAAGTTATTCTGTCCCCAACACCTCCATGACACCCGAAACTTTCCCAGTGTGCTTGAGAGGAATTAAATAAGGCCTAAATCCTGGCCTGGATTTACCTTATTTTTCTCAGATAGGTAGAAAGTGATCAGATCAGTCAAAGTAAAACTCTGAGAACTGAGAGGCCTCTAATCTTCCGTTCAGCTCAAGGCATACATAGAAACTCAACTATGTTCATATCATCCCTCATGTTTACCAAAACTGCTAAAATGAAAGCTAAGGCATTGATGATTTGGCCATGGTTTTCCAATGTTAATTATCTATTCAGGTTCCAAGAAACAGAGATGAGGAAACTGCATGAATCTGGAGAAGTCAGGCCAAAGAACCTAGTTTTTCTCTCAATCCCATTTTTATTTTATTTCCTATTTGCCTAAGTAATTTGTACAACTCTGTTTTAGGAGAATGAGCCCAAGGTTTGGAATCAGAGATTTCAAATCTCAAATCAGCAATTTCTTCCTTAGTTGACCTTGGACACATCATCCTCTTTCTCTGGGCTTCAGTTTCCTTGGCTGCAAAAGGAGACAGTTGTAAGTCAGTTGTTCCATAAGCTTTTATTTCTTGCCTACTTTATGCCAGGCACTGTGATAGGCAACAAAAGACAGTCCCTACTTTCAAGGAGCTAATGATGGAGAGAAGTCACAAGCAAATATGAATAAACAAGCTATATAAGAAAAATGGGAAATGGTCATGGAGGGAAGGTACTAGAATTAAGAGAGGTTAGAGAAGGCTTTCTGTGGAATGTGGGATTTTAGTTGGGACTTGGAGCAAGTCAGGGAATCCAGGAAGTAGAAATAAGGAGGGAGATCAATCTAGGCAAAGGGTGTAGCCAATTAAAATGCCTGTAGCCAAGAGAAGGAGAGTCACTACAAGAAGGCAGTATCACTGGATTGAAGAGTACATGGGGGAATGTAACTTACAGGAAAATGGGAAAGGTAGGGGGAGTGATAAGTCAGGAAGCTCTTTGAATGGCATGTAAAGACTTTTGAATTTCATCATGGAGGGCATAAGGAGCTAGTGGAGTTTATTAAGTAGGGAGATATCAAGGCAGGGTTTACACTTTAGGAAAATCACTTTGGTGGCTAAATGGAGGGTGGACTAGAGTGGGGGAAACGCTTGAGATAGGTAGACCCACTAGCAGTTACTGTGGTTTTGGACTCTCCTGGAGCATAAACCTGAAGTCTCCCTTGAATTTTCTCAGCAGATAACCCCCTCAATAATCTACAATTTCCACTTTTCTATCCCAAAGACCAGCATAGGAATTTAGCTTTATTGCACTATTCTTTGAAGGAAAACACCCTTGGAACTGCTCACCAGGCAATTCTCTTTTCCTTGAACCTTTACTGCCCAATAATGCTTCAAAGTGGCTGAGGACAAAGTCCAGGACTTTGTTTTCCCAAATCATGTTTTGATTCCTCTGCTGCTCTTGTTGCTTTAGTAGCCACTTAGATGGTCTCCTTGCCCAAGAGTATGCTAAGACCAAAGAAGTCCCCTTCCTTTGCTGCTGCCTGGCACCTCTTCTATTTCTAGGAGGCTGGAGTTTCAGAGCTCCAAACAGCTCTCCAGAAGAGTAGGCAGTTCAAGAGGTCCACCAGGATGCATCTGGGGTCAGGAACTTGGGACCTAAAACAATCCTTTGAGCAGTTTGCTTGTGTTAACTGGACTGGAACTGGCCCCTAACATGGCAATGACTGGAGCTGATCAGACAAGGAGACCCTCCCCCCCCAATCCCAGAATGAGGGCTTAACCTGCTGGAGTAAGGCAATGCTTTATATAAATTAAAAAAAAAAAACCCAACAAAACCAAAAGTGGGTTAGATTGTGATATAATGATTCTCCAATCTTGAGTTGCAGGCTCATGCATGGACAGTGCAGGGGTTCCTGGGTCCTGTGGGAACAGTCTCCAAATTGATTAGACAATCAACACAGACACAAGCAGAACCAGAGTTAGCATGGAGAGAACAGGAGTGCAGTACCTGGTTTGGTTCACTTAGCAGTTGCACAAGCACAGGAATTGTGGGCATATCAAGGGAGGTAATAGATGACTTTAGGCTGTATCATGCTGAGGAAGATTTCTCCCTTTTGGTCAAAGGGAGGGGGTCTGAAAGAATCCGTACCCTTATAGTCAATAAAGGACAGGCAGGTATGTGCCACAGGACATTGCCCAGGAGGTTAGTTCCTTGAGGGGACCTGTCAGGGGAAGTGTCCCAGGTCTACAATATGCTTTATTCTCAAGACTACTCTAAAGGGGACTTTCTGGTTCCTAATCTAGAACTTCCTAGATAATTCTGACTTTTAGTTTATTACAGCCATCTAAATTTGATTCTCCAACTTTGAAACTACCGAGGATTTCTGTTTCAATTCTTACCTAAATCCTATACCTGATATAAGAATATTTCAAAAATTTCTGAGGATCTAACTGAAAATGAACTCTTCTTCATTTTAAATTACCACACAGATACTTTAAAAATGGGGAAATAATTTTCATTACCATTTCTTTACCATTATCAGTACAATTTATGTGTAAATATAATTAATCCTTAATTGAAAATCCTTAATCCAATTTTGGGAACTTATTACTAAAACTTAAAACTAAAACTCTAAACCTGAATTTCTGTGAGAGATGAATTTGGAAGTCAATCATATACATCTGTATATAGTTCATAGAAAAAACAGTCTAACCCTCTTGCCTTTTTTACAATTTACTATTCCAGTTATTTAGAAAACTTTCACATAATCTTTGTCTTAATACTTGTCTAATCATTTCACCCTTAGGAGGATATCTTCCCTATATTATAACTTGACCACCGATTAAAATTGTAAGATGTTTATAATTGAGTCCTAGTATAGTAACTCAGAGATGTTCCAGCATCAACTTACTACCTAGTAGATTTCATATTGTACTAGAAAACTTTTTGATTATAGAAATTTGCTATAAAAAGAAAAAAGGACAAAGTTTGTACATCATAACAGGAAGAAAAACAAGCAAATTCCCTTAGCTCTGTTTGATTCCAGGCTGTCATATCTGACAGCTAATCATGTAGTCACAGGGCATCCAAAGCAAAGCTCAGGATTAACTAGGTGGGAATTTTCCTTTCTAGAGAGGAAAAAGCACAATGCGGAAATAGAGTCAGGGATATCATACCTAGGTCCTGTTCGAGGTCATCCCCAAAACTTTTCTCAGGCACAGACATCCCCCTTTAGCAGTTCCCAGATTACAGCACATGCCATTTTTTAAACTGTTGGCTACATGATAATTCAAATAAATATCCTTATAATCAAAGTTCAAAACAACAGTGAATTACAGTCTCCTTAAATAACAAAATATCACCAATTCACCACAGCTCAGGGCTTGAATATCTTTCCTGATAATTCCCTAACAGTTAACATTACATTAATCCTTTAATCACAATTAAAAACAATCCATATTCTGGGGCTTCAGACATACATCAAATACCTGATAGTTGATTCATCATTAATATGTTGAAGCTACATCTTTAAACTACCATATATACTTTTATAATAGCCAAGATTTTCAAATAAAAATTACATTTTGACAAAATAATTTGATAGTTGAAAACACTTCGACTTATGGTCCCTCTGTCAGTTAGTCAATTAGCATTTACTATGCACCTACTATGTGCCAGGCACTGGGAGAAGTATTGAGGATACAAAGAAAGGTAAATGATAATTCCTGCCCTCAAGGAGCTCATAGTGCCTCAAGGTAGTTATTCACTAGAGGCCCCACTCTTAGAAGCCAGGTCCACTCAGATGTACTGCCCTCTAAACTCTGAAAAGGAAAAAAAACATCTTAGTATGCCCCTGAAAAGTCTGTCTTATGGTCCCACATGAAGGTAAGGCTTTGCCCACAGTAAACATTCACACAGAAATCAAAAGCACCAATTTGTCCCTAATCCCTGAGAACTCTCTCCAGGGAGGTACAAAGGACCTATGGATGGAATATTCAATAAAATTTCCCAAACAGATTCTCACCTCAAATTTATCCTGTTGGTCACTGAAATTCCTCAGTAAAGCCTTTATACTTTGTAATGCTTTTGTTTTTTGATTTTCGTGTGTGTGTGTGTGTGTGTGTGTGTGTGTGTGTTTATGTTTTCCTCATATGGGAAAATATGGGGCTTGAGGACAGGGTAGTGTCCAGAAATCCTCAGTATTTTTCAGAGCCCACTTCAATCACAATAGACTAAGTGAATGTCATCACTTTCTTCCATGAAATGATCTGGGTCAGCTTGATGGCTCCTATGGGAAGTCTCCCTACTTGCCCTCTTCCACGCCATCTCAATTCGCCCTTTAACTAAGTAACAATACCCTTGAGGAGGAAGTTGTTAGGAGAAAGAACATGAGTCCATGTGGTCTAAGTCAAACTGGCCCCCAAGCCAAGAGCTAACCAATGGCCTTTTAAAAATTTATTTTTAAATTAATTAATTAATTTTTAGTTTTCAACATTCACTTCTACAAGATTTTGAGTTCAAATTTTCTCCCCATCTCTCCCCTCAGCTTAACCCAAAACGCTGTGCATTCTGATTACCCCTTCCCCCAATCTGCCTTCCCTTCTATCATACCTCTCCCTTCCCTCATCCCCTTTCCCTCTATTTTCTTATAGAGGAAGATAGATTTCTATACCCCATTGCCTGTATGTCTTATTTTCCCATTGCATGTAAAAATATTTTTAGCATTCATTTTTAAAATGTTGAGTTCCAACTTCTCTCCCTCTCTCCCTCCCCACCTATCCCCTCTGAGAAGGGAAGCAATTTGATATAGTTTATTCATGAGTAGTCATGCAAAACACTTCCATAACAATCATGATTTCCTCGCATGCTATCCTGCCCACCATTTGTCCTATTCTCTCTTTTTACTCTGTCCCTCCTCAAAAGTATTTACTTCTCATTACACCTCTTCTCTTTTTTCCTCCCTTTTATCACCCCCCACTTATCCCTTTCCCCCCACTTTCCTGTAGTATAAGATAGATTTTCATACCAAACTGAGTGTGCATGTTATTCCCTCCTTAAGCCAAATCTGATAAGAGTAAGATTTACTCTTTCTCTCTCACCTCCTCCCTCTTCTCCTCCATTGAAAACACTTTTTCTTACCTCCTTTATGTGAGAGATAATTTACCCCATTCTGTTTCTCCCTTTCTACTTCCCCCAATATATTCCTCTCTCACCCCTTAATTTTATTTTCTTTTAGATATCATCCCTTCATATTCAACTGTCCTCTTTCTATACGTAAATAATCTCTCCAACTATCCTAATACTGAGAATCATCTCAACAGTTACAAATACTATCTTTCCATGCAGGAATGTAAACAATTCAACTTAAGTAAATCCCTTATGATTTATCATTCCTGTTTACCTTTTCATGCTTTTTTTGATTCTTATGTTTGAAAGTCAAATTTTCTATTCAGCTCTGGTCTTTTCATCAAGAATGCTTGGAATTTCTCTATTTCATTGAATGACCATTTTTTCCCTGAAGTATTATACTCAATTTTGCTGGGTAGGTGATTTGTGGTGTTAATGCTAGCTCCTTTGACCTCTGGAATATCATATTCCAAGCCCTGCAATCCCTTAATGTAGAAACTGCTACATCTTGTGCTATCCTGATTGTGTTTCCACAACACTCAAATTGTGTCTGACTGTTTGCAATATTTTCTCCTTGACCTGGGACCTCTGGAATTGGCTGAAATATTCCTAGGAGTTTTTCTTTTGGGATCTCTTTCAGGAGGCAATAAGTGGATTTTTTCAATATGTATTTTACTATCTAGTTCTACAATATCAGGGTAGTTTTCCTTGATAATTTCTTGAAAGATGATGTTTAGACTCTTTTTATGATCTTGGCTTTCAAGTAGTCCAATAATATTTAAATTATCTCTCCTGGATCATTTTCCAAGTTCATTGTTTTTTTCTAATGAGATACTTCACATTGTCTGATATTTTTTATTCCTTTGGTTTTGTTTTATAATTTCTTTATTTTTCATAAAGTCATTAACTTCCATCTGCTACATTCTAATCTTTAAGGAACTATTTTCTTTAGTGGACTTTTGGACCTCCTTTTCCATCTGGCTAATTCTCCTTTTAGGGCAATCTTCTCCTCATTGGCTTTTTGTATCTCTTTTGCCATTTGGGTTAGTCTAATTTTTAAGGCGTTATTTTCTTCAGCATTTTCTTGAGCCCACTTTACCAACAGTTGAATCATTTTTAATGATTTTCTTGCATCACTCTCATTTCTCTTCCCAATTTTTCCTCTACTTCTCTTACTTGATTTTCAAAATCCTTTTTGAGCTCTTCCATGACCTGAGACCAATTCATATATTTTTCTTGGAGGCTTTGGATGTAGGAGCTTTGACTTTGTTGTGTTCTTCTGTTTGTATATTTTGATCTTCCTTGTCACCAAAGTAATATTCTATAGTGTGATTCTTTTTCCAGTTTTTGTTCATTTTCCCAGCCATTTACTTAAGCTACACTTTGTCAAGTAAACTACACTTTGTCAAGGTAGTTCTCTGCTTCCAGTGGGGTGGGGGGTTTAGTATCAGTTGCTTGATCCTCCCACAATCTGTGGATCTAGAGCTCCAGAAACAGCAGCTGCAGCTGCCCCTGCTGCTGCTGAGCCTGCTGCAGGCTCCTCCACCCCCTCCACCATCCTGAGACTGGGGCCAGACCACTACTCTCTCACAGAATTCTGAGAGGCTTTTTCCACTGACCTTTCAATTTGTCCTTGGCATTTCGGGGTTTTGATGTCTGGAAACTGTCACAGGTGCCAGAGATTCAGTCCCCCTGAGGCCTGCTCAAGTCCTGTCTGTGCCAGTATAGCCCACACTGGACTGTGCTCTGCTCCCAGCAGGGCATGATGGAAACCTTTCAGTGACCTTCCAGGGTGTTTTGTGCTGGAGATTTGCTTCATTCCATCATTCTGTGAGTTCTGCAGCTCAAGAGTTTGTTTAGAGTCATTTTTACAGACATTTGGCTGGGCTTGGAGGGAGAGCTCTGGCAAGTCTCTGCTCCTACTCCACCATCTTGGCTTCCCCTCCCCCCCAACCAATGTTGATAAATTATCATAACATTCTCCTTTGAAGTTATTGTGTCCTGTGAGTGACTGCTGAACTCAGAGGTGACTGGGAGGCAGAAAGGAAGATTGGCTGGAAATTCAAAATGAATTTTCTCATACAGTTAAGCAGCTAACATACAAGCATTATCATACTGAAAAGAAGAGTTAAACCTCTTTTATTCTACCCTTTCATCTGTAAAGACAGAGATCCTTGAAATATTGATGTTGTGATTTAATAGGATCATGGGATCTTACATTCAAAGCTGAAAGGGATATCAAGGACACTCTAGTCCAGCCCTCTTATTTTACAGCTAGAGAAATGGAGGCTTAGGGAAATGAATTGATTCACTCAGGATCTCACAGGTAGTGGGCTTCATTTTTCAAAATTATTGCCACATATCCCTTTTGTTGGTTGAGTTGAACACCAGTATACACATATTTATAAAAGTATATGTGTGCTTATATACACACATACTTAAACACACACACATACTCACAATCAAAACCTTTCTACAGATGTTTACTGAGTGAGTGAATGAGAGAATGTTGATTTCTCAAGGCTATTTGTCATCTTGGTTCATCTGCTTTGCCTTGGTGTCTGGGCTTGTTAGTCTGGAACAACTTAATTCCCATGGCAGTCTAAGAGAAGGCATGTGTTTAATAAGTAAAGGTTACATTAAGAAAATGGGTCTCTGGATTCTGATTTCTACTTTGTTCCACCAGAAGAACCTCTAGGGGCCTCCACATTATCCAGCCAGGCTGCATTTTCCAACATGTTGCCTTCTGTCTGCTTGTGACATTTTGAAGGCACTATTCTTTTTTATCTCTCGCTATATGAAGCTACATGGTTTGGTAAAAATACTTTAGTTCCTTTGACCCATATTCTAAAATTGAATGCTTAGAGAAGAGATTGGATTCACCAGGATAAGGGAAAGGACATCTTGGGAAAGAGCTGGATAACCTCCTTGGAAAATCATTAAATTAAGTTCACTGGGGACTTAATTAGGTTCAGTCTGTTGACCTCAAAATGGAAAATATATAGGGACTGCTTGAATTCCCACTATTTCTGTCTCTGTGTCTACCTAGATTTATGCTGCTGTTTGCATGAAGAGAGTTGACAGTGTTAGATTGGGTTGGTGAACTCTAAACTACAGTCACACTGGATTGAGGGGAGGAGCTCTGCACTGACCCTTAAATTGCTGTGTGATGAACTGTTTAAGGCAGCCCATGATTTTGTCCAGAGAAGGCCCTTCATTCTGGGATCTGGGTGAGCGAGGGTGATCATGTTGCTAAGGAACACACAGGCACATACAGAATGTCTCTAGGTGGTGTTGGTGTTGGTAGACTGCAGATGTCAGTCCAGAGCAGGAGATGCCCATCACTCCCTGGGTACATCCTAGCAAAATGTGAGGCAGCATTACCCTGGTGTTAGAAAGTTGAGAAGCAGCAAACTACTTTGTATGACACCTCTGAGAATGGCCATTTGGGAATGATGGAATCCTTGGGATGCAGACAGCACACTGAGGATTGTGAGAAGTATTTGATTCCCATGGGATTCTTGTCAAATATAAGCCCAGAAAAATGTGAAATGGAAAAAGAGAGACACTGCCCTAGTAGAGTCACCCATCTGTACAATGACAGAGAACACTATTAGGATATCCTTAGTGAACAGAATCCTACAAGTCAAAGCTCCAGGGGACCTTGCAAACCCTCTTGTCCAGCCCGTGATTTGGGAAGATGACCAACAAGGGGTCCAGAGAGTCTTCTCCTTTACCCACTTTGTACATGAAGAGCTGGTCCCTTTTGCCAAGGCAAATTCCTCTACCACACCATAATCATTGCTAGTATTCATAGGATGCTTTAAGGTTTGCAAGGCACTTTACCAATGTTATTTCATTTTATTCTCACTACCTTGGGAGACCCGTGCTATTGTTGTCCCAATTTTAACGATGAGGCAATTGAAGAGGACAAAGGTTAAGTGACTTGTCCAAGGTCACACAGCTACAGGAAGGCAGTACTTGAAGTCAAATCTTCTTGACTTCAGGTTGAACACTGAATCCTTCCTGCCATCTCAACATGAGCAAGTGTTCAAATCTGTCCTGTCTTCTTCCACAGATTATCCCATCCATCATTTCTATTTTGTCACTATCATTTGATCTCATTCACTCAATTGTTGATCATCCTTCATTTTGGCAGTGGACCAATGGAATCCTGGGGTAATGACCTGCATGAGAATTGGATTCAAATGTGGCAGAGTTGCATAAAGTCGTTAGCCTCTGTCTTCCAAAGTCATAGAAGTCCAATGGTGGGACAAAAGTCAGTATGATTGGTGATGGCCAAGGATACAGGGGATGACTTTGGTTTATTCAGTGCCTGACCAAGCTTTAATTACTTCACAGTCCCTGATTCAACTGCTTTGATGGTCATTGCAACAAATTCTTCTTATGCATCTGTTCCATTGGGGGAAGTCTTCATGTGCATCCCCTTCGCTCACTGCTGAGTTTGAGGCCATCAAAACCCTACCCTGGTTTAGTTCATCTGCCAAGACAGTTTGCAAGGTTTCAGCCTCTGTGCATGCTGCAGTTTCTTGGAGGCACAGGTGAGAATTAAGTGAAGGAAAACACCAACAGTGGATGAGCATCCCTGAAAAGGGCTCGGCAAGCCCTTCCATTAGACGTACGAGTCCTTCGTGAATACCCCATACATCCCAGTCAGTCACTAGGCATTTATTAAATACCTAGCATGTGCTAAGCACTATGCTGAGCATTGACCTCTTGTTGTCAGTAGTGGTTGCTTCCTTGTAGCCTTCAAATGTGTCCATGTCTGCCCCTTCCTTAAAGGAACACATAAACCCTCAGTGGCTCCATGAATCTCCGTTATCTATTGGATGATCTCTTTCTTCCCTTGCATGATAGGTCTCCTTGAGAAGGCTTTATACTTGTGGCCTCTATTTGTTCTCCTCTTCTTCTCTTCTGTATGGTTGGAAGTCTGGCTTCCTTCACTACTTGTCCACCACTTGGGGATATGTGAGGTGCTTGTTCTTTATGGTGAAGTCTGTATTTCTGCCTTTGCTGCTTCTTAAAAAGCAATTGAGATTTGGACAATGGCCAACAAATTTCTCAAATCCTGAAGTGTCTGATGCAAATTCAGGATGGGCAAGATGTCCAAAGGTTTTGGCAAAGGTTGGTTGGATAAAGAGCCTGGCTCTGCTTACTTTTTTTTTTTTTCTGACTGTTCCAGGGTAGAGACTCAAAAGTCCCTCTGGGCCTCAGTTTTCTCACATGATGAGCTAGAGGGGTGAGATTTAGGTTGTTCATTTGTTTTCATTGTCTTTAAAAAATGAAATTGTCTTGGAGTGGGAATGCGGAAGGGAGAAAGGGAGAAGATTAGAAGAAAACTCTTCCATGTTGCCAAAAACCCACAGCCCACCTTTGTCCAGAAGAGGCCCTACCTTCCTAGGCTTCTCCAAGGAGGGTTTGGCAGCTGTCTGTGAGTCTCATAGAATGTACAGGGCTCCCATATCTTTGTTTTCTGGCTGGGGGCAAACACTACTATAGTTTGTTCTATAACTTGCCGTGGCTAAAGGTGGATTATTGAGGGGTGAAGGACAAAAATTAGGGAATGAACTTTGTGGGGGCACACTTTAAAATGGCTGGTAGAACACTGGATAGAAAGAAGAGGGAACCAATGTGAGGAAATAGGTTGGGAGGGATTCCATGGTTTTTAGGCCTCTGTTTTTTCTATGATGTTTAATCTAATGATATTAAATAGGAATAACTTAGAGAGTCAAAGAGTCTCACAGATGGATTTCACAGACTCTCAGACTTCAAGTTGCAAAGGACCTTTGAGAGCCTTGAATCTAACCTCTCTCTGACCAAGAATCCCTACAGTCAGCCTCCGATTGAAGATTTCCACTAAGGGTGCCACTCCCAAGGTTGTCCTTCCCACTTGTTAGGAAGAACATTCATCCACTCCTTCTTTCCCTCCTTCCCTCCTTTTTTGTAAAGCCTTCCACCAAGCTTAACTTTGCATCTTTACAGCTTCCATTGGGCTTTCTCAGTTCTGCCTCTGGGGTCACCAAGTTTGGTCCTTTTCTATTTGCTAATCTGTCAAGTGCTTGAAGAAAATAATTTCCCATCTGAGTCTTCTCTTCTCTAGCCTAAACACTGTCAGCTTCTTCACCTCATGCCATAGGACCATTGATTTCAAACTGGAAATGACCTCAGAGGCCACCTCCAAGCCCTTCTTTTGACAGGTGAGGAAACTGAGGCTCAGAGAGCTAAGTATCTTACTCAAAGTCACATAGATAAATTTTTAGAGTTAGGGCATGGCATGGACTCAAAATCTGTCAAATTTACAGTGCACCTTGTACCATTGCCTAGAACAGAGTAGGCACTTTACAAGAACTTGTTCATAGATAGATATATCTATATCTCTATCAGTATCTGATTTTCCTGACATCATCTCTGTCTTTCTGTGCCTTGCACTATCTATTTTTAGTTCTAACCTATTAACTCTGCCACCTCCACTTCTGTAAAATAAGGATGGCAATCCTTGCCCAATATCTCTCATCACCTTGATGAGAACTGTAACATCTAGAGAGCTACAGAAATGAGGCTGGCTGGCACAGTCATTAGTATTATTAATTATTTTCTTTCATGTTCTATGGCCTAACGACCTTCAGAATGTACAGCATCTAAGTGACAGTAGCTATAGACATAAATTAACTCATGAGCCCACATATTAAACTTGCATGCTTGCACACACACATGTATGCATGTGCACACACACACACACACACAAACCCAGTGCTATTTTTTTCTGACAAAGTCACACTTAAGCAAGCAATTTTGTATTTATTTCTAACTAGAAAATTTTACTGTTGTTCAGTCATGTCCAGCTCTTTGTGAGCCTATATGAATCCACTGGCAAAGATAATGGAGTAGTTTGCCATTTCTTTCTCTAGCTCATTTTACAGATGAAGACACTGAGGCAAATAGGGTTAAATGACTTTCCCAGATTCATAGAGCTAGTAAGTGTCTAAGGTCAGATCTGAACTCATGAAGACAAACCTTCCTGACTGCAGGCCATGCACTCTATCCACCATGACACCTACTTGGCCTAATTAGAAAATACCAACAAAAATCAGTCTTTTTCAAATAAGTGTTCTGTTGTTGCCAAGATGGGGGGGGGGGAGGAAAGAGAGAGAGAGAGAGAGACAGACAGACAGACAGACAGACAGAGACAGACAGACAGAGAGAGAGACAGAGAGAGGAACAGTTTGACCAAACTGAATTTGTGACGCATCCCTACCTCCATGCAGTGTTCCACTGTCCCATCTTTGCAGAGAAAGTCAGCTGAACATTTTTCAAGCTCTTCTTCATGTCTAAGCTCTGCAGGTCATTAGAATCGGGCCCATTTGAGGTTGTTGTTTCCCTATTTCCATTTTTGTCATTTTCTGCTATATTGTCTTCCTGTTTCTGCATCACATCATTTGAATCTTCTTTGGTTTCTTCTTCTTAATCCTATTTAATTCCATAGCATATAAGATTATGTTCACATGCCTCAGTTTATCCATTCCCCACCTGACGGGCATCTATTTATTCCAAGTTCCTTTCTCCTACAGGGAGTACTGCTCATAATATTGTGCTAGGCATATGAGAACTTTCTGTTTTTTATTTTCTTAATCAATATATTTAACATTGAGATCTCAGGGTAAAACTATATGGGCATTTTAGGCCCTTACTTCTCATCATTTTACATGACTTTATAGAACATTGGGACAGCTCCATAGCTCCAGCAGCAGTATATAGAAGTGCTTGTCTTGTGCCATCCCCACCAACACTGGTTATTCCTGTCTTTTATCACTGTTACCAATGGGCTGGTTTGGAGGCAAAGCTTCAGTTATATTGATTTGCCTTTCTTTGATTATCAGAGATTTGGAACTATCTTTTATCTAAACTGTAGTCAATCTTCAATATTGTGCAATTTCTCTCTGTCTTTTTCTCCTTGTCTCCATCTCCCCTCTCTTTGTCTTTCTTGAGAACTGGTGAAGAAGACAGTTTTCTGAACTTGGAATCCATTCACAAGAACAGAATTTGAATCTCAGCTCTGTAATTATATGGTCTATGTTACAGGCCTCAGTTTCCTTATCTATAAAAAGAGGAGGTTGGACTAGATGATTTCTAAAGTCATTTCCAGCCCTAAATTTATGATCCTATGTCCTCTGACCACATGGCTCTTGGGGAATACCAGGCACATGCTTCTAATCTTCTTTTAAAATATATTTTAAAATATTCATTCCCTTGAATTATTTCTCTGTGGCATTACAGGTGCTAAGAAAACAAAAGGAAAGAGAGAATATGAACTGGTAATTCTGTGCCATTCAAGGGTTTGTCATTGTTGACATATTGTATTGGGCTAAAATGTGCTGTGGTCCATATGGCTATTGGATCTGCCTAAAACCCGGGGAACAGAAATGACTGAAGGAAGCATTTCCTTCCATTGGCCTTCTTTTGGGTTCAGGCTTCACTGGACTAGAATCAGATGGAGTTTTAGTGCCTAGAAAGGCACCTTGAAGGGGCCCATGGCTTAGTCCCATGTAGTTCTCAGCGGCCTTCTCCATGTTTACTTCTCTGCTTGTTTAATTCTCTGATTGTACATTAGCACATTATGAATCCACACTTTCACTCTGAAAGTGGGAACTTTATTTCACAGTTCAGCTAGAAAGTACACAGCAGATAAATAAGGCCAGCAGCTAATAAGCATTTTAATGGAAAAGGCATCTTGTTCAAATGATTAGAAGTGTCTGTCATACATTGCCAAATAGTGGGAGAAGCTCAGGCAGCTTGGGCCATGGGAAGGGAACTCATCTTTATGGGGGCCATTTTTTCAAGAACAACCAGAATTCACACTGGCATCGGTAATTATGAATGGGCTGCCCACCCCCTCCTCCAAGGACAACCAGAATTCACTTGAATAACTCTGGACTGTCCCCTCACCAGAATTCACACAGGAAATTCTTTTTTTTAATTAATTTTATTTAATTTCAGTCTACAATCACTACCACATAACTTAGATTTTTTCCCCCTCCTTCCTCTTCCTTCCCCCCTCCCTCTCTGAGATGGCATACAATTTTATATAGGTTCTACACATACATTCCATTAAATACGTTTTCACTATAGCCATGCTGTGTAGGAGAATTAAAATGAATGGGAAAAATCATCTTACAAATCAAAACCTTAAAAGACCATTGGTAATTTTTTTTAAGTCCTTGCATTGCAATGAAGTTCCAAGTTTACCAGAAAAAACTCTCGCACACTATGGTCATTGCTGTGCATAAAGTTCTCCTGGTTCTTCTCCTTTCACTCAGCATCAGATCATATAAGTCTTTCCAGGCCTCTCTGAAGTCTTCCTGTTCATCATTTCTTATAGCACAATAATATTCCATTGCATTCATATACCATAATTTATTCAGTCATTCCCCAGTTGATGGGCATCCCCTTGATTTCCAGTTTTTGGCCACCACAAAGAGTGCTGCTATAAATGTTTTGTACATGTGGGATTCTTTCCCATTTTTATGATCTCTTGGGGACACAGTCATAGAAGCAATATTGCTGGGTCAAAGGGTGTGCATATTTTTGTAGCCCTTTGGGCATAGTTCCAAGTTGCTCTCCATAATGGTTGAATCAGCTCACAGCTCCACCAACAATGAATTAGTGTTTCAGCTCTGCCACATCCTCTCCAACATTTATAATCTTCCTGTTCTGTCATGTTTGCCAATCTGATAGGTGTGATGTGGTACCTCAGAGCTGTTTTGATTTGCGTCTCTCTAATCAGTAGTGATTTAGCACATTTTTTCATATGACTATAGATATCTTTAATTTCTTCCTCTGAAAACTGCCTGTTCATATCCTTTGACCATTTATCAATTGCGGAATGACTTGTATTTTTGTATTTGACTCAGTTCTCTATATATTTTAGAAATGAGGCCTTTATCACAGGCACCAGCTACAAAAGTTCTTTCCCAGTTTTCTGCATGCCTCCTAATCTTGGTTGCATTGGGCTTGGTTGTGCAAAAACTTTTCAGTTTAGTGTAATCAAAATTATCCATATTGCACTTCATAATGCTTTCTATCTTTTCTTTAGTCAAAAATTCCTCCCTTCTCCATAAATCTGATAAATACACTATTCCCTGCTCCACCAATTTTTCCATAGTATCAATCTTTATACCTAGATTGTGTACCTATTTGAACTTTATTCTTGTGTATGGTGTCAGGCATTGGTCCATGCCTGGTTTCTGCCACACTGTCAACCAGTTTTCCCATCAATTTTTGTTGAACAGTGAGTTCTTATTCCCAGAAGCTGAGGTCCTTGGGTTTATCAAACAGTAGATTGCTATATTCATTGCCTACTGTGTCTTGAGTACCTAAAATATTCCACTTGTTTACCCTTCTGTTTCTCAGCCAGTACCAAGTGGTTTTGATAATTGCTGTTTTATCATACAATTTGAGATCTGATAGTGCTAGGCCACCTTCCCTAGCATTTCTTTTCATTAGTCCCCTTGATATTCTGAACCTTTTGTTCTTCCAGATTAATTTTGATATGACTTTTTCCAGCTCTAGAAAATAATTATCTGATAATTTAATTGGTATGGTACTAAATAAGTAAATTAATTTAGGTAGAATTGTCATTTTTATTATATTGGCTTGGCCTACCCACGAGCAACTGATGTTTTACCACTTACTTAGATCTGACTTTATTTGTGCAAAAAGTGTTTTGTAATCGTGTTCATATAGTCCCTGGGTTTGTTTTGGCAGGTAAACTCCCAAATATTTTGTAGTGTCTACCCTAGGGAATTTCTCTTTCTATCTCTTGCTGTTTGGTTTTATTACTAATATATAGAAATGCAGATTTGTTTGGGTTTATTTTGTAACTTTCAACTTTGCCACAGTTGTTAATTATTTCAAGTAGTTTTTTACTTGAATCTCTGGGATTTTCAATATATCAACATATCATCTGCAAAGAGTGAAAACTTAATTTCCTCTTTGCCTATTCTGATTTCTTCAGTTGTTTTATCTTGTCTAATTTGCTACAGCTATCATTTCTAGTACCATGTTGCATAATAGTGGTGATAATGGGCATCCTTGTTTCACTCCTGATTTTATTGGAAATGCATCTAGCTTATTTCCATTGTGTATAGTGCTTGCCACACAGGAAATTCTATTCTGGTATTCCCCCTCCTCTGAAAGGTTAACAAGAATTCACACTGGTGATTCTGCACTGTCTCCCCACCAGACTTCACACTGGTACTGACAATTATGAACTGGTTACCACTCCAAAGGATTACCACAATGACCATGGGTAATTCTGCATTGCCCCCCATTCCCCAGGCTACGAGTGACAGATTCCTTGAACATAACCTCTGACTTTAATATAGCTTCAGGAAACCCTTAACTAGTCATTATTCCAATTCACCTTCCCAACAACCTTATAGTACAAGGATTTTGGGTATTATTAACCTCCCCATTTTTTTTTTCAGATGTGAAAAATGAGTTTCAGAGATGTTCAATGGTTTTCCCATGGTTATACATCAAGCTCATATTTAAGGAGTAAGATTCACAGCCACATTGCTCCTGGCTACTCCATGTGAGTGAGGGCATGGTGAGGTACAGGATTTCCATTCTACTTTGTCCTCATATCACCTTGTTAAGGGCTTCAGCTTTCAAGGTTTCCATAGTGATTAAGCTGTGTGGGCCTCACTTGGGACCAGGTTCCAGGTGCTCATTATATGCACTTTAACGATTAACAGGATCTTGAAGGGTGGAGCCAGCTGACCTTTTCCAGGAGATGCCTTCTTTCTTCTCAAGAAGAGATATTTATTAAGGTACCTTCAAGGAATTGTGTAAGCTACAGTGAGGCCTCTGGTAATATGCCCCAAACTTGTATGCTTCAGTCCTAGGCATATCATTTAGCAATAATGCTCTAATCCCATTCTCTGGGGCCTCTCCTCATGGTCTTTTTCTGCCTCCCTCTTGTCCTTCTGCCTCATGAATGCTGACTTCTTGTTACTTCTATGTCTCATTGGCTTCATCTTAGGTTAAGGTTTTGTTCTCCTACAATGACAGTCATTCTGCTTACTCTCTAAGAATGCTCCTCTTTTGTGCTCCTTTCATTAAGCGAGGATTTAGAGTTGGAATAATGATTAGGGGTGAAGGGATTACACATAAAAGCCCATCCCACTATGGAGATCCTGGCCATGCCCCAAATGGCCTATGATGAATTTAACATCATGTCAGCATCTCCTGGTTTTTTATGTGCCTATCTGTTACTTTACATAGAAAATGAGAGTGTTTCTACCCCACCACATCTATAGAAGGCGATGGATTGTAGACAGTCTTATTTTCCTCTGAAGCCTGAGGTCAGTTGGAATTGCAGAATTCTTGTTTTATTTAATGGAGAGCATTATTGGCCTTTGGCTGGAGTCAGAACTTCTCCATTTTCTTCCAGTCTCATGCTCCCCCCTAAATTATGTTCCTACTATAAACTTCTTTTAAATTTCTAGATTTATTCTATTGATTAGAAAAATGCTAATTGAAACAACTCTGAGATACCACTTCACACCTATCAAATGGGCTAATATGACAAGAAGGGAAGATGATAAGTGTTGGAGGGGATGTGGGAAAATTGAGACTCTAATGGATTGTTGGTGGAGTTGTGAAGTGATCAACCAATCTGGAGAGCAATTTGGAACTATGTCCAAAGGGCAATCAAATTGGGTATGCAGTACAGTACCACTGTTAGCTCTGTATTCCAGAGATAAAAAAGGGAAAAACAATTTGTACAAAAGCATTTACAGCAGTTCTTTTTATGGTGGCTAAGAATTGAAAACTGACAGGTTGCCCCTCAATTGGGGATTGACTGAACAAATTGTGGTGTGTGATTGTGATAGAATGCTGTTGTAGTATAAGACATGATGAGCAGAATGCCCTCAGAAAAATCTGGAAAGACTTACATGAACTGATGCAAAGTAAACTCGGCAGAACCAAGAGACCATGGTTCCAGTCCACTGTGACTAGCTTAGTTATTCTCAGTGATCTAATGGCAATACAATGATCCAAGACAATCACAAAAGACTCATGAGGAAAAATGCTATCTGCCTCAAGAGAAAGAACTGATGATGTCTGAATACAGACTGAAGCATACTATTGTTCTCTTCCTTCTTTCCTTCCTTCCTTCCTTCCTTCCTTCCTTCCTTCCTTCCTTCCTTCCTTCCTTCCTTCCTTTCTTCTTTCCTACCTTCTTTCCCTCCTTTCTTTTTCAAGTCTTTTTGCATAAAATCACTAATATGAAAATGTTTTACATGACTGAACATGTATAACCCAAATCAAATTGCTTACCATCTCAGGGATGGGGGAGAGGAGGAAGGGAGGTATAGAATTTGGAACTCCAAACTTAAAAAAATGACAAAATTGTTTTTACATGTAATTGAGCAAAATAAAATAATATCAAAATAGAAAGAGAATCCTAGATTTAAGGCTACCTAATTAATCAAACAGCACATGGTATTGCCGGCAAGCTGAAAGAATCCCCCCTTTATTCTCATTGTTATCCATTAATAGCCTTTCCCATGGGCTTTGCAATTTGAATTTTAATAAAATTCACATTTTATTTGACCAAATCAAACTGATACTGCTATCAAATGTTTATGCCCCCCAATATTTACTGTCCCATATTCTTTTTTTATATTGTCTCTTCCAATTTAGTGACTGAGAAAGTAGAATTGTGGCATAGGGTGGCAAGGGTCTTTGGAGACTATCTTGTCCAACTCCTTCACTAAGTAGAAATGGAAATTGAGGACAAAAGAAGGGACATGCCTGAAGTCACACACAGGTGGTATGATAGTGACAGAGCTCAAACTTGGGCATGAATGAGCTAATATACTCCATTCTGGACTCCTTCTGCTTCCCTGGACCTAATCTTCAAGATGAAACTCCACTTATGGACTCACCAGTTTATTAGAGCTCACTGCAGAGAACACTACAGAGATCCCTCTGACTCATGGCTCAGCAAGGCCCTGATTCATTCTCTCCCCAACACTGGATGAACACTCACCTTTCTATATGTCTTGCTCAGTTAGCAAAACTCCTTTCATGGGAAAGTAAACAATGCACACACATAGCCCCAAACCTTGAATGTCTCTTGTTAACACCTTTCAGGCTGGTCTCTGCTACCATGGACCTGTTGCAGGTCTTCTAGAACACACTGGATCTCTACCCTACTAACGGAAAGGGCCTCTTTAATGTATGCTAACCAATTTCAATTGGGATCTCTATCAGTGGGAGTTGATTATGGGAAGGCAATGAGATCTGGAGGAGCAACTTGCAAAATTCTTAGGAGTCACACATCCATCTTCCTTTCATTTCAGCTAACAGCAATGTGTCTTTTCAAAGTGATTACCCCTTCTCTCTCAGTGGCACCAATGGCAGCATTTTTCTGGCAAAATCATCAAGGTTCAACATCATTTGAGTTTCAGGGATAGCTTTGAGATGATTTCACAAGTAAGGGAGAATCATTTCTAAAGAGGTTAAAAGCCATTGGGAGAGAAACATCTTTTTCCTTGATGCCTTGCAAAGTCACCAAGAAGCAAATTACACCTTCCAGATAGCATTCATTTTTATGATTTTAGAGAAGCATAAGCAGCCTGAGAAAATAAAAGGAACAACTAGGAAACCAGGATAGCAATGGTTCCAGGAATGGAGCCCTCGTATATAACCACAAATGTGGTGGTGAAATCTTCTATGAAGACTGGGAGACAGTTCAGTCTAAAGCTCTAAGAAGAGATTGAAAGTCAAATTTGCACAGATATTGAATGGGGCTTATTATGCCTCCTAGTCAAGAGTGACTTTCTGCCAGAGTTCTTCTTAAAAATGCATATTAAAATCAATTAAAAAAACTAATTATTTTTCCCAAGCACATATTTTTAATGTATGTGTATATATCTTTAATCAATAGGCAACTCTGATAGCCAATAATTTTATATACAAATAGGAAATGTCCCATACTCTCTCTAGTAATTTGTGTACACTACAACCAGTGAAAGTGCTGAATAAAGATCTTAACCTCTATGTTCTCTGTTCAGGGCTGGGGAACTTGAGGCCACATGTGGCCCTCTAGGTCCTCAAGTATAGCCTAAATTCCCAAAGGATTTGTTCAGTGAAGTTTGGACTTGGTACAAGGGTCACACTTGAGGACACAGAGGGTCATATGTGGCCCTGAGGCTGTAGGTTCCCCACACCTGGTAGTCAGTGACATAACCTTTAATTCTATTTCTTTCTATGAGACAGCACCAGGCAATTGTCAAGACATATGACGATTTATTTATTTATACAATTAAAAGTAGCTCTGAGCCCCCACTTATTCACTTTATTATATTCACCTCCTTCTTTGAACTTCCTATATTCTCATAATCATGTTCATATGACCTTGGGACACTGGCTTTGACTGAAGAAATGTATACAAGTGCTTAGGACTGTACAGGGCATTTTGTCTTATAAAATCAATGAACATGGTCAATAATAGCTATATTCTAGTGTTTCAAGACTTCGAGACATACAGCGCAGTGGTCTCTGAAGAACTGAGAGTTTTCATATAAGAGAGTGGAGATCAGCATGCTAGATATGAAGAGATTGAAACATAGTACTAACAGGGAAATTCAGCAAAGAGCATGAGTAATGGATATCATGACAGAAGTATGTGACAGAAGAAGAAGAAGGGTTGGTGTAGCACCAATGTGATATTCATAGCACCTACAGTGGCCATGAATGTCCCAGTGCAATTCTGAATCACAAAATATAACAGACTCTCCACATGGAAGACAGAACCAAAAATATTTATTCAAACACCAGAAAGCCAAATCCCAAGACCAGGAAGTCAAATCTGTCATAGTAACCAACAAGTCAATACCCATTAGCATTTCAGGGGACAAAGTCATTCCCAAGCCTTCCCTCTGTTACGCTGCCCACAAACCAACTCCCTTAAACAAATCACAAACAAGCTCTCCCACTCATGCTCATGGCTGCCCCAGCTGCCTGCTTTCTCTGTCCTTCCCAGCTCTGACTAGTCTGACCAACTTCCTCTCAGCTCTGCTCTAGTTCTACCCCTTACTGTTCCATGTGACTTGACTCATATAAATCAGACTTCCATGTGACTTAAGCAGGTCACATGGCCCTATTAATGGATGAGAAAGCTCTTCCTATTAAGAAGCAAAATTACATTAACAATTAGCAGAAATGCAGTATCAACACAGCTGGTGACATGGTGAAAGTGACAGATGGCAATTGCACAGCCTGAGTCCTTCATTAATATCCTGTTCTACCAGGACAAAGTGAGAAAAGCCTCCAGAATCATAAATGGACACTTGTAGTTGGGCAAGGATCATCATTGCAGGGATGACTTGGCACCTGTATCAGTGGATGACATACTCACCTCTCTGAGTTCCCAGACCTCACAGTAATTATGTTAACACTTCAGTCCACAGTATCAAAGGGAATATTAAGGCATCTGCAAAATATTGGTTGTGCTTCATTTTTCTTTCTAGCCATTTCTACTTCTTGCTACTATATTATGGAATCTTAAGGTTTTAGGGTTCAGATGAAAGGATTCCACTGTCATTGGTCATAATGTTATTACAGAAGTTCATCCAAGTTGATTCCATTTAGTATTTCTCTGTAGGTAATGGTAACAATGTTGTATTAGAAATCAAGAGAAATCTGAACTCAAATTCTACCTCTAACACTGTGAATATAACCTTGGGGAAATGACTTCTCACTGAGCCTCAGTTTCCTTACATGTAAAACAAAGGTAATGATATCTGTAGCTCCATTCTTATAAGATTATTTTGGTAATTGAAGAAACAAGTTGATAGGTGTTTTTAAAATAATATTTTATTTTCCCCCAATTATAAGTTTTTTAACTTTTATTCTTTTAAAGTTTTGAGTTCTAAATTCTATCTCTCCTGCCCTCTCTCCCCTCTCACCTCCTTGAGATGCTAAACAATCGGATATCTATATATCTATAAATGTATATGGAATCATGTAAAACATTTCCATATTAGTCATTTTGTATAAGAAGACTCAAAGTAAAAATAAAGAATGAAAAAAAGAAGAAAGGAAGGAAAGGAAGGAAGGAAGGAAGAAAGAAAGACAAAAATAGTATGCTTCAGTCTTTATTCAGATCATAGCAGTTCTTTCTCTAGAGGTGGATAGCATGTTTCACCATGAGTCCTTTGGGTTTATCTTGAATTACTATATTCTGAATAGTAGTTGTCATTTGTAATTCTTCATTGTACAATATTGTTGTTACTGTGTGCTACATTCTCCTGGTTCTCCTCCCTTCACTCTGCATCAGTTCATGTAAATCTTTCTAGATTTTTCTGAAATCATTCTGCTTGTCATTTTTTTGTAGCACGATAACATTGCATCACAAGCATGTATCACAACTTGTTTAGCCATTCCCCAATTGACAGACATCTCCTCAATTTCCAATTTCCAATTCTTAGCCACAACAAAAAGAGGTGGCATAAATATTTTTGTACAACTATGTCTGTCTGTCTGTCTCTCTCTCTTTCTCTAAAATCTCTTTGGGATTAGACCTGGCAGTGGTATCACTGGATCAAAGGGTATGCATAGATAGTTTTATAGCCCTTTTGGTATAATTCCAAATTGTTCCCCAGAAGGACTAGTTAGCTCAAAACCCCACTAACAACAGTGCATTTGTGTCCCAGTTTTCCCACATTCCCTCCAACATTTATTATTTTCCTTTTTTTGGTCATATTAGTCAATCTGATGTGTGTGAGATCGTACCTCAGAGTTATTTTAATTTGTATTTATCTAATCAATAGTGATTTAGAGCATTTTTTTTTAATATCACTATAGTTAACTATGATTTCGTTGTCTGCAAACTGCCTGTTCATGTTCTCTTACTATTTATCGATTGTGGAATGACATATTCTTACACATTTGACTCTGTTCTCTTAGAAAGTGTTTTTTTTTTTTACCTTAAAATGATTCATGGAGCTGCAATGAGGACAAGTCAACCAGAAATTTGCACCAAGGTGCCAGCACCATGGAGAATGTCCTCATTGAGACCATTCTTTGATCAGCCTGTGTGCATTCAGGTCCTCTACTAAACATGAGCTGCGCCTGTCATCTATTAGTTGTTCCATTCTTCTTTCCCTCGCTAAAGATAGGGTGTTAGGGTTTGCTGCAACATGGGGTATGAATACAGATTCTGAAAAAAATAGTTTGACCCATTGGGGTAAGCTAAGTGGTACAGTGGAGAGGACACTAGGCCTGAAGTCAGGGGGACATAAGTTCAGTTCCAACCCTAGACACTTACTAGTTATGTGACCTTGAGCAAGCCACTTAAACCCTGTTTGTCTCAGTTTCCTCATTAGTAAAATGGAGACGATAACAGCATTTTCCTGTCAGGGTCATTGTGATGATCAAATTAGATCATGTTTGTGAAATGCTTATCTGGTGTTTGGCACATAATAAAAACTAAGTAGCAGCTATCATTATTTCCTGTTATGGATGCATGCAACCAGTCTTATTCATTTCTTCTATTACCTCTCCTCCCTTCTACTTCCTTAACTGTGTTTTCCCTGGGTGCTGGAATTCTGAGTTATTTTGTGCCACACCATATAAATCACAGCTGTTAGTAGTTCTTGCAAGGCACATGCTCCTGACCTGGACATGTCTTTACCTCCACTGGCAACAATACCTCAACCTCTTTCCCACTGATAACCTGCATCCTGCCCTGAGTCTCTTGGTTCTCATAGATTGGCATTCACCTTGGCTGCTGGACCAAAATGGCCATGTCATTTCCTAAACTGCTTGAGATCATGCTATTCTAACTCTTTTTGAGTGTTGCCTTCTCCTATTAAAATGTAAGATCCTTGAAGACTAGAACAGTCTTGCACAGTGCCTAGAAAATAGGAAGGACCTAAGAAATACTCTATCTGTCCATTCATCCATCCATTGATCCGTTCATCCATCTGTGTACCTATCCATCCAATCATTTCTGTCTCTCTATCCCCCCTCTCTGTGTTTCTCTCCCTGTCTGTCTCTTCATCTCTATCTCTATCTGTCTGTCTGTCTGCAAGCAGTATGGAGGATATTCCTAACAAAAAAATCAGGATGCTGGAAGAGGGAGGTACAATTTTTATAATAATCACACAATGAAAAGGTGGGGAAAATGATGGAAGTTAGTATTGTGGAAATTGATTTAGCATAAAAAAAGTTGAAAAATGATTTTAGTACTCAAAGAAAACTACCATTGGAAGGAAAAACAAACCTTTCCTCATAGTTGCTTTATGTATTGTAAGTGGGGTAGGGGTGGGGAGGAGGAGATCAGTGAGTATTCTGAATGTCGATATGTGTCCTTGCACATCCTTTGGAGAAAAAAATCCATTCAGACCTAGAAAGCAGGGTGTGAGACAGCCTCATCTAACAAGGAGCCATTTTTATGTTGTGGGAAATGACCATGTAGAAGAATGATTCTGCAGTAACTACTATATCATCTGTAAATAAACAACATCTGAACAATCTGAATACTTATTTAATTAATACTAGTAACCATGAAGAGTAGGATGTCTTTGATGAGGCTGGGAGCAGACAAATTGAGGCTCCTGAGTGAAAATGCACATTCATGGGAAAGAATTGGAGGGAACTTATCTACAGGCACAACTGGGCTTGCACCTAAGCATTGTGGTTCAAGCCCTGGGCTGGGAGCCAGGAAGTCCTTAGCTCTGATCCTACCTCTCACTTTCCAGATGCATCACTCTCGGCATGTCATTTCACGTTTCTCATTTGTAAAGTGTGATAGTATTATGTGTAATCAGTGCTTAGTGCTCCCAGATGAGGGGTAGGTTCAGTTGAGATCATGTCTGTGGAGGACTTTGCAAACCACAACAATCCATAGAAATGTCAGCAATCATTAAGGCAAACTAGTCTTTTCTTTTCTTCCTGAGTCATCATACAATGTTAAAAAAAGAATCATTTAGTCTATTAGTGGTTTTTTAACAGAGTTCAGAAAAGTTCCTCAAAATGAAAGCAACTCTTCATTTATTTATCATTCCATATGTATTTAGTACCTCCTGTGCCCAGAGCACTGTGTCGTCTTGAGAGAGGTTTGAATGGTTAGACAAAGGACTCTCCCTGCCTTAGTGGTATTTACAATTTAGTGATTGATTAACTTTAGGTAAGGAACCAGACTTTAGTGACCCAGAGATAATGTTGACCTATAAAAATTGCAAGGGATTAATTAGGTAGAGGGTGGATTTTGCTCATCACTTGAGATTATCTCAACTCTAGATGGATGTTGGTGATTTCTATTTTCTGAGAAGAATGAATTTCTGACTCAATTAAACCAAGAACAATGAGTTTGCTAGGTCTTAATTGCAGTGCTGGTTAGGGAGTTCTCCCTTGTCCTATGAAATTTGGTAACCCAGAATAGGGGAATTAGAAAAGGCAAATAAAAAAAGCCCCCTTCAGTTAAGCATTTGCATAAAACACATTTTTATTCCTTATTCCTCAAGCATACACCTGATTTAATTAGCTACAGGATTTGTGGAACTTGCCCCATAGTGCTTAGTGTGCTTGGAGAGGTTTTCATTTTAGAAAAAAGAATTAGCTTTCTCAGTTCATCTCAATGAACAGACCTCACAGAAATCAGTGGCCACAAGGGCTTTGAGGTCAGCCAAGTGAACACAGTGACAACCTCACTGTTACCCTGAGCCCCAATTCGATAGGTCCTAAACATCAACCACGGTCATGTTTTCAGGTAGAAGCTGTGCTTTTCTATTCAGAAAACATGGGGATTAACAGATTAAGTTAAAATGTATAGAAATTATTCAGTCAAAACCATTGCCAGGATTCCCAGGGAGGAAGGATTAGAAGATGAATGGGCAAAAGGATTCTGTCAAGTAAGAGGAGATCCCTGGAGACAATAGGTGGTAGATATGAGGCATGATGATGGAGGGACCACAGAATCAGAATAATAATACAGCTCCTGTTGGTTCCACTAGGGGTATTAGTGAAGTGCATGTTGGATTTCCCAAGGATAGAATGTTAGCTGGAAATTTAAAGACCATCCAGTTGAACCTCCCTCATGGGGGCTCAGAAGAAGTATCTTCTTCTGTCTGCTGCCAGTGTCATCTTTCTTAAGGACTACTTCCGTTTGATTACGTGTTCTTTACTCAAAGCATTCACACCTTCAATGACTCCTTACCACCTTTTGGATGGGTGGGGGAGATTAACGGGGCAGTTTTCTGATCATCTTGACACTTTGGGGGAGTTTGTATGTCATCTATTATAGCCTAAATAAAATCTGATTATCAAAAGTGAGGTGGGTACTTCAAACAATAGTAGGGTAGTAAAAAAAAAAAAAAAAAGAGAAAAAAAGAGCTCCATGCTGACCCAGCCATTTCTGACCCCTTTATCCTTTGATCATTTTGTCCTTTTCCCTCTTTCTGCATACAAGTCAGAGATTAGAGACACGAGAAGTGACCTTGATCCCAATTGACTAGGCCTCAAATGTGACAGCAATCAGGGTAGGGGGAGTTCTGAAAACTGAGATTCGTAGTCTCTGAAAGTCTGAACCAGGCTTTAGAGAAACAGAAACAGTGTGCTAAATCATGGTCCCAAGTTGTGGGGAATGTCTGGATAACTTGTGGGAGTTTGAGAACCCCAGGCTACTAATATTATTGTGCTACTGTCAATGTATTTTTTTTTTTTGCAGTTCATCTAGTTTTTATACACATTATGTATATGTACAGATATACATGCACATATGCATATATACATTTTCACATCTACACATACATGCAGATACAAACAATATGCATTCACATGTAAAAATATTGACACACAAATGTATACCCACAGATATACATGTAATATAAACATGCACACATACATAATGTACATATACATGTGTACACACAATATGCATTCATGTATACATTCACATATACATACATGTTCCTATACCTATACCTACATATTTTTGACTAGCCAAGACTAAAGACACTTGAGGGTATCTTCAGCCCTCAAGGCTTGCATCCTAAGGGTGCACATTAACCTCCTTATCCCCAGCTTCTTGCTGCATTGGCACAAATATAGTTAAGTTCTTCCTTATGTCCCTGACCCTTATTCCTTACTCCAGGTGAAGTAATTTAGAAAATTGTTGTTTGTCCTTCATTTTCACAGGGTATTGATGACATAATGGGATGATGTCTTCACTCATATGAAAATTGGATTTAAGTGAGGCAGAATTTCAAAAAATCATCAGCCTCATTTCCCTTCCAGAGTCATTGAAGTCCAATGGTAAGAAAAAAAATCAAGACAGCTGTCAATGGTCCTATATGCAGTGGATAACTTTGCCATTTTTGATGTCTGTCCAAGGTCTAAGCACTTCACAGAACCTATTTCAGCTTCCTTCATGGCAATTGGAACAAATTGTTCTCATCCACCCATTCCACTGGAAGAAGTCTTCACATGCTTGGGATAGATACTCCCCTAACTCACTGATGTCTTTGAGATACCTCAGTTACCCTCAGCTTGGTTTAGCCCATCTGCCAAGACATTGTTACTGGGGTGTGGTCTCTGTGCATGCTACAGCTTCTTAGAGCTGAAGTAAAAGGGTGAAAGGCGGAAAAGCAGAACTGAAGAGGACTTGGCAAGCCTTCACACCTAAATGCCCCATAGATAGCAAGGCAGTCTCCCACTGTAATCATTTGACTCTTTACTTAAAAATCTCTGTAAGTCTGAGCCCTGAGAAGTTTAGGGTCCTCTAGCAGATCATGTGTACTACCCATTGTAGGAATGGAGGTCACATTTGAAAACTCTCCCTGCTAGCAGCTATTCTCTGTTTTCCTTTGTAAGTAGCAAAACAATTGCTAAAGGATATTTACATGTGGGCTGTCTCCATTTAAAACTGCCTGCACTATGCATGACAGAACATACCCACACAAGTACACGCATGCATATATGTATACACATATATCATTTCTGACTCATCTTCATAAATGTGAGGGTAGGAAGCAAAAGCCCAGGGAGTGGGTGAGATGATGAATAGATTGTAGGAGGTGGGCATTGGAGGAGAGAAAAGAGCAGGTGTATTTATTTCCAGAGAAATTCCATAGCAGGCAATCATCTAACAGCTAGCCATTCACTCACAAGGCAGTACCAAGACATGAAATGAAATCCAGGAGACTAGGGCTCAGTCACCAATATGCTGTGTGATCTTGGATATGCCACTCAGAGAACCAGAGCTCTACAACAAGAAAGGGCATCAGAGGTCTTTGAGCCTCCATCTCTCTCTGGAGCTCAGTGCTCATAATTATAAATGGAGAAGGAACTAGATGGATGCTAAGGTCTGTTCCAACTCTGATACTATGAGTCACCAATTGCTTTCAATAATAACACCTCTGTGTTTTGGGATGGATTCTTCAAAGTCAAAATGAACATTGAAAAGATAAGCATGGGGCTTGTTAATATACCAAGAATGGAAATATTTACATGCTAGAGCCTACATAAGCAGATGGCACCGTTTATTCACTGCTTTGTAATACACAATTTAGGATATGACTGTCCAAGACCACAAGGAGTTGTCACTCATAGCTGTGGTTCTCAAGTGCTATTTTTGGGGAAGTAAAATCACTGGAGGCATTATATCTAAACTCTCCAGTGAAGTCAGCAGCATGGTCTTGACATCCTTCAATGCTAAGGGTCACTCTTTTTAGGATCTGGAGTATCTTGAAGTAAAAGGATGTCAGACTTTCAAAGTGGCAGACTCATGGGACTGTAGAATTCAGAATCCCACTATTTCATATTTTTCAGAATCCCTGCATACTAAGATGAAGGTTTTTCAGAGTCACAGACCCCAGCAGCCACAGAGACAGGAGACCTTAGGATTTTAGAGCATATTGGCACCGCAGAGAGGCCAGATGGCAGAAACTAAGAAGGGAAATCAAGCCCAGGACTCCTGTCTTAATTTGGGAGAAGGGAAGCCCAGCCCAGAACTTGGAGATAGCCAAGAAAGAAAACATCTCCATCAGGTTTTCTACAAAAACCACAAAAATAATTCTCTATCTTGTCATTTGCATATTCCAGAGTTCTACTCTAGGCCCAACCTTAGGTATTCCAAGGGACCTGATTTTATGCAGCAGCAGGCATTGTAGCAGCTCACTGTTTAATAGGAAATGAATTCCGCAGGCTGGAAACCAGAAGATGACTGATTCATCCGTGTGCTAATCAAACAGAGTATGGTAGAGAGATTGGCTGAATTATTTGGGCAGTCCAACAGAGACTCTTACAATGATCTGGTCCCAGCTACAGAAATGGGGAATGATCCAAAGATGCAATAACTAACTCTAAGTAAAACCCAACGTCCAATACTTGTTCGGTGGACTCTTGAAGGAAGACAATTGGTCACTGATTATTTTAGTGGAGATTACCTTATGGAATGAACAAATTCTCAATTTTGACACAATATTACAGGCTCACAATACCCCAATGAAAGCCATGACCTGCACACTCAGTGACATGTAGATGATGACAGCAGACCACTGGGCAAATGGGAAATGCTGTTAGTTCAACATGAACAGAGCCAACCTGTTCCAGGTACATCAGGAGGTGATTAGAGAGACCAGCTTCATATCCATGGAAAATTAATGTGATAGCTGCTCTGATGGTGGAACTGTTAGGATCTGGACACTTGACATTGCCATGAAGCAAAAGTTTTCTGAGGGGCTCTTAGCTCGAAGGGGCCCTGACAGGACAGAAGGCTCTGTTTTTCCTCTCTTTGCTCTCCCCTCCCCCTCTCTCCCCACTTATACTTCTACTTCCAATCTCTTATTGTAAGATCTTTGCCTCCTTGGGAGATTCTTCACTCCCTCCTAAGGAAGAATTCCCCTGCACTTGTAACTAGACCCTGAAATAAAGCTCAACCCTTGTTCGACTCTGGAACGTCCTTTCTCTCATACGAGCATCCGGTTTGGCCAACCGAAGACCTCGGGATAGAGACCCCTGCTCCAGACTCCGGCTCCCCACACTCCCCTACCTCTTCCCACGGAAAGTTCGCGGCTTGTGGCCCTTCCGGCGGCGGCGCCGAGATGAACCCCAGCGCCCCCAGCTACCCTATGGCCTCGCTCTACGTGGGGGATCTGCACCCCGATGTGACCGAGGCGATGCTCTACGAGAAGTTCAGCCCGGCCGGGCCCATCTTCTCCATCCGGGTCTGCAGGGACATGATCACCCGCCGCTCCCTGGGCTACGCCTATGTCAACTTCCAGCAGCCGGCGGACGCTGAACGGGCTTTAGATACAATGAATTTTGATGTCGTTAAGGGCAAGCCAGTGCGTATCATGTGGTCTCAACGTGATCCATCACTACGTAAAAGTGGTGTGGGCAATATATTCATCAAAAATTTGGATAAATCCATTGATAATAAAGCATTGTATGATACATTTTCTGCTTTTGGAAACATCCTTTCTTGTAAGGTGGTGTGTGATGAAAATGGGTCAAAGGGCTATGGATTTGTACACTTTGAGACACAAGAAGCTGCTGAAAGAGCTATTGAAAAAATGAATGGAATGCTTCTTAATGATCGAAAAGTCTTTGTTGGTCTATTTAAATCCCGTAAAGAGAGAGAAGCAGAACTTGGAGCTAGAGCAAAAGAGTTCACTAATGTTTACATCAAAAATTTTGGTGAAGACATGGATGATGAAAGACTTAAGGAGCTCTTTGGCAAGTTTGGACCTGCCTTAAGTGTAAAAGTAATGACTGATGAAAGTGGAAAATCCAAAGGTTTTGGCTTTGTGAGCTTTGAAAGACATGAAGATGCACAAAAAGCTGTAGATGAGATGAATGGAAAAGAACTGAATGGAAAACAGATTTATGTTGGCCGAGCTCAGAAAAAAGTGGAAAGACAAACGGAACTCAAGCGCAAATTTGAACAAATGAAGCAGGATAGGATCACCAGATACCAGGGTGTTAACCTGTATGTGAAAAATCTTGATGATGGTATTGATGATGAACGTCTGCGAAAGGAGTTCTCACCCTTTGGTACAATCACTAGTGCAAAGGTGATGATGGAAGGTGGCCGCAGCAAAGGGTTTGGGTTTGTATGTTTCTCTTCGCCAGAGGAAGCCACCAAAGCAGTCACAGAAATGAATGGCAGGATTGTTGCCACTAAGCCATTGTATGTAGCTTTAGCCCAGCGCAAAGAGGAGCGGCAGGCACACCTCACAAACCAGTATATGCAGAGAATGGCAAGTGTCAGAGCTGTGCCCAACCCTGTGATCAACCCCTATCAGCCTCCTTCAGGTTACTTCATGGCAGCTATTCCTCAGACTCAGAACCGTGCGGCATATTATCCTGCTAGCCAAATTGCTCAACTCAGACCAAGTCCTCGCTGGACTGCTCAGGGTGCCAGACCTCATCCATTCCAGAACATGCCCGGTGCTATCCGCCCAGCAGCTCCTAGGCCACCATTTAGTACAATGAGACCAGCTTCTTCACAGGTTCCACGAGTCATGTCAACACAGCGTGTTGCAAATACATCAACTCAGACAATGGGTACACGTCCTGCAGCAGCTGCTGCCGCAGCTACTCCTGCTGTCCACACAGTTCCACAGTATAAGTATGCTGCAGGTGTTCGAAATCCTCAACAGCATCTTAATGCACAACCACAGGTTACCATGCAGCAGCCTGCTGTTCATGTGCAAGGTCAGGAACCTTTAACTGCTTCCATGTTGGCATCCGCCCCTCCTCAAGAGCAAAAGCAGATGTTGGGTGAAAGGCTGTTTCCACTCATTCAGGCCATGCATCCTACCCTGGCTGGGAAAATCACTGGCATGTTGCTAGAAATTGACAACTCTGAGCTTCTTCATATGCTTGAGTCTCCTGAATCTCTTCGCTCTAAGGTTGATGAAGCTGTAGCCGTACTGCAAGCTCACCAAGCTAAAGAAGCTGCCCAGAAAGCAGTTAATAGTGCCACTGGTGTTCCAACTGTTTAGAAGAAAAGATCAGGGACCACGAAATGGAACCTCTGCTTCACCGAAGAAAAATATCTAAACATCGAAAAACTTAAATATTGTGAAAAAACATTGCAAAATATAAAATAAATAAAAAAAGGAAAGGAAACTTTGAACCTGATGTACCGAGCAAATGCCAGGTCTAGCGAACTTAATGCTAGTCCTAGATTACTTATTGATTTAAAAACAAAAAACAAGAAAAGTTTTCTGAGGGTATGCCACACAAGTAAAACATATAGAATGAAACCCAACAAAAGACTTAGGATTTTAAGAAGCAAAGCTAGCTAACAACTATAAGTTCATATAGACCTACCAT
Organism: Notamacropus eugenii; assembly: GCF_028372415.1. Lineage (NCBI taxonomy): Eukaryota > Metazoa > Chordata > Mammalia > Diprotodontia > Macropodidae > Notamacropus > Notamacropus eugenii. Next base: position 289,612,877 of record NC_092872.1, on the reverse strand, counting down.
GTGTCTGGCCCAGTGTTAAACACTTTACAAATATTATATCATTTGATCCTCACAAGAAACCTGGGAAGTAGATACTATTATTATTATCATTATAATATTATAGTTCAGGAAATTGGGGCAAACAGAGGTTAAATGACTTGCCTAGAATTACTCCTGTATCTAATAAAAATCTGAGGCAGTATTTGAACTCCCATCATCTTAACTCCAGGCCCAATGCTGCTTTCACTAAGTTACCTAACTGCCTGCAAACATAGGTGGCCTGGGGGAGGCTATAGAATGATCATCATCATCTTAGTTGCGACATCTACGACTCTCTTAATGCAGCCTCAAATCACATTAGCTTAGTGGAATAAGCTGTTACGTAGTTGGTCTGAACTAAATTCATGGTCCACCAAAATCCCGGTTCTTTAGAAGAGGAACTGGGGTGTTATAATGAACAATATTGATGCGCTGGGCCAGTGTAGCATCAATGCAATACCCACAGCAGCTGCTATGAATATGTGCATTTCCAGGTTAAATTTGCAAAATATCTTCCTAAAAGGTAAAACCAGAATATTTGGGACATCATTAGAATACCAGGAAGTAAAATTTGTCAGGGTACTTATCACCAATCCAGGGAGTGCCAATATCTTAAACTTTCTTCCTGCTAGGTCTCCCCACAAAAACAAGTTCCCCTAGACAAATTCCTCCTTCTGCCAACTCACAGCTTGCTTCTTTCTTTCTGCTCTTCCTGCTCTCACTCTCTGCTTATATTCTTTTCTCTCTCCTCTTTGGGCAAGCTCCTCCCAGTCCAAGCTCCATGTGATCCAGTCTCCATGTGACTACAGGGTCCATGTGATTACAGGGTCCATGTATTAGGCCTATTAATGGATGTGCAACCTTCATCACTCTTTTATGTCAATTTTACAAAAACAGAAGGGGTATATGGAGTCTTCAAGTAGGACTAGCACCTCTGGTGTGATGGCTTGCCAAGCCCTTTTCAGGGCTGCTTATCTGCTTTTAGTGTCTACCTGGTGTTTATTTGTGGCTGCAAGAAGCTGTAGTTTGGGCAGTGACTATATCTTAGTAAAACAATCTCATTAGGTGGGCTAAACTATGTTGAGGGTGACTGCCAGGCCTCAAACCTGTTGGTGAATTATGTAGTGTCCACTCCAGGCATGTGAAGACTTCTAGTGGAATGGGTGGATGAGAACAATTTGTTTCAACAGCCATGACAACAGCTGAAGCAGATATTATGGAGTGCTTAGAGAGTGGTCAGACATTAAAGATGCCAAGGCCATCCACTACATCCCAGGTCATCAGCAGTCTTCTTGACTTTTGTCTTGCCACTGGACTTCAGTGACTCTGGAAAAGAATAAGGCTGATGGCTAAGCAACTCCGTCTCACTGAAATCCAATTCATGCACAGATGTCATTGGTGCTCTTTGAAAATGAAGGACAAACAACAGAAACAAGAATAGAAGTACTTAAAGCAGTTTTAGTTGAGTGAGAGAGGCAATAGTTACAATCTTGTCTTCAACCTTAATGAAAACAAGTGTTTGTATTACCAAAACAAACAAACAAAAAACTAAACCCTTAAAATTCTAATACTACTGTAATACAAAGATCTTTTTTCTTTATGAATTTCTTTACGAAAATCTTGGTAAAGTGCCTTGATGATGCTTTCCTGATTTACCAGTCTGGTGACCAGGTCAAAAAATGTAATGTGAATTGTTCTGGCACAACCAGTTCTTGATGAAACCATGCTAGCTTTTTGTGATTGCTGTTTCTTTCTTTAGGTATTTATTGATCTTCTCTTTCATTTTATACCCTCTATGTTTTCTATGAATCAAAAATCAAACTTACTGGTCTCTTTCCTGAAGATTCTCATGCTGTCCCTCCAATACATAGTTTTTAAATTGCAATGTCCTTTGCCCTTCTCAAATGGCATGACTCTCTCCCATTCTCTGTGATGTTTTCCCTTAATACTTTTATGCAAATCAAAGTGCAATAATATATGCCATCGTAGTGAAACGTACAATTTTGTAAGTTTGAAGTTTCATTTGGACTGTCATCTGTTGCTGGTTATCTCAGCTGATATTTGAAACATCAGATGGCTTTGGGGGACTTAAACATGGTGAATAGGAAGAGTTTGTCAGTGGCATTTTCTAATCTCTTCTACCATTGTTCTTTTCTCTTCTGCTCCAATCATCTAACTCAGTATCTGGAGTTCCATTTTTGCTCTAAGTGGCTATTAATCAGCCTTAATCATTTAAGATGCTAGCTCAAAATAGAAGAGTTAAATTCTCTTTCTGGAATAATTTTAAAAGTGGGGAATGTAGCATGTTGGTGACAAATGAGAGGCCACAGAAACATCTAACCTCCAACAACAGATGATTTCAATCCTCACTGTTTCCACAACAGAAGTGAATAAAAATGTGTGCTTTTGGCTTCCTTTAAAAAGGTACCAAATTATTTGCTGATAAATCTGGTAATCTGAGGAAAATGGATGAATATTTACAAAAATGTAAATTGCCCAGATTAACAGAAGAGGAAATAAAATACACAACCCAATTTTAGAAAACAAAATTGAACAAGCCATCAGTGAATTCCCTAAGAAAAATCCCCATGACAATATGGATTCACAAGCAAATTCTAATAAATATTTAAAGAACATTTAATTCCAATAGTATGTAAACTATTTGGGAAAAAGAGTCAAAAAAGGAGTCCTACCCAATTCCCTTTGTGATATAAACATAGTATGGATATCTAAACCAGGAGGAGACAAAACAGAAAGAAAACAATAGACCATTTTCCCTACTAGATATTGATGCAAAAATTTTAAAGGAAATACTAGAAAGATGACAGAAATATAAAATAAGGATCATGCACTATAAGTAGGTGGGATTCATACCAGGAATAAAGGACTAGTTCAATATTAGGAAAACCATAGACATTAATTGACCACATCAATAACAAAATCAGCACAATCCATATAATGATTTCACTAGATGGAGAAAAAACTTATGACAAAACACAACACCCATTCCTATTCAAAACACTAGAGAGCATAGGAATTAGTGGAGCTTTCTTTAAAATAAGTGGTATTTATCTAAAAACCCATCAGCAAGCATTATTTGTAATGGGGATAAACTAGAAGCCTTCTCAATAAGATCAGGGGTGAAGAAAGGAGGCCCATTAACATGACTATTATTCAATATTGCACTAGGCAAGCTAGTTATAGCAACATGAGAAGAAGAAAAGAAATGGAAGGAATTAGAATAGTCAATGAGCAAATAAATCTACCACTCTTTTGCAGAGTATATCATGGTATACTTAGAGAAGCCCAAACAAAATACTTTTCTGGTAAAAAACGTTTGATCTGAATGATTGAAAAAATAGGAATTGCTCATGAGTAGAACAAATCAATATAATAAAAATGACAATTCTACTTGAAGTAATTTATTTATTTAGTACCATATCAATCAAATTAATAAAATATTCCATAGATCTTGAAACAATAAAAACAAAATTCATCAGGAGGAATAAAAGGTCAAGAATATCTGTGAATTAATGAAAAAATGGTAAAGAAGTTATTCTAGCCATACCAGATCTCAAACTGTACTGTAAAGCAATAATCACCCAAACAGTCTGGTACTGGTTAAGAAACAGAGTGGTGGATCAGTGGAATAGATTAGGCACACAATACACAATAGCAAATGATTGTAGTAATCTAGTGTTTGATAAACCTTAAGATCTATCTTTTTGGAAGAAAACTCACTATTTGACAAAATCTGCTAGAAAACTAGAAAATGGTTTGTCAGAAATTGGTATGGACCAGAATTTCACACCATATACCAAGTTAAAATCAAAATAAGTAAATGATTTATACATAAAGGATGATACCATGGATATATTAAGGGAGCATGGAATAGTTTACCTTTCAGATCTATGGTTAAGGGAAGTATTTATAATGAAATAAGAGACAAAAAGCACTAGGAAATGTGAAATAGATAATTTTTATTACATTAAATTAAAAATGTTCTGTATGAACAAAACCAATGGAGCCAAGATTAGAAGGGAAGCAGGAAGCTGGGGGAAATTTTTATGGGAAGTGTCTCTGATAAAGGACTCTTCTCAGATATATAGAAAACTGAGTCAAATTTATAAGAACACAAGTAATTATCTAATTGATAAATGATTAAAAGATGTGAACAATAAGCCTTTAGATGATGAAATCAAAGCTTTTGATAGTCTTGAAAAAATGCTCTAAATCACTACTAATTAGAGAAATGCAAATTGAAACAACTCTTAGGTCCCACCTCACACCTTTCAGGTTGGCTAATATGACAGAAAAGAAAAATGATAAACGTTGGAGAAGATATGGGAAAATTGGGGCAGAAATGCACTGTTGGCAGAGGGCAGAGCCAAGATGGCAGAGTAGAAAGACGCACATACACTAACTCTTCTCCCACAGCCCATAAAATACCTGTAAAGAAAGACTCTCAACAAATTCTAGAGCAGCAGAAGCCCCAGAACAACGGAGTGGAGGAGATTTCCATCCAGGGTGACCTGACAGGCCAACAGGAAAGACATGGAATATAATGTTCCAGAAGTTAAAGGAAGTAGGACTAAAACCAAGAATCACCTACCCAGAAAAACTGAGTATAATACTTCAGGGGAAAAAATGGTCTTTCAATGAAATAGAGGACTTTCAAGCATTCTTGATGAAAAGACCAGAGTTGAAAAGAAAATTTGACTTTCAAATACAAGGATGAAGAGAAGCATGAAAAGGTAAACAGCAAAGAGAGATCATAAAGGACTAACTAAAGTTGAACTGTTTACATTACTACATATAAAGATCATATTTGTAACTCTTGAAACTTTTTTCAGTATCTGGGTAATTGGTGGGATTATACACACACACACAGAAACACACACAAAAACGCACACATATATAGGGAGAGACAGAGAGCACAGGGTGAGTTGAATAGGAAGGGATCATATCTAAAAAATGAAATTATGGGCTGAGAGAGGAATATATTGGGAGGAGAAAGGGAGAAATGGAATGGGGCAAATAATCTCTCATAAAAGAGGCAAGAAAAAGACTTTTCAATGGAGGGAAAAAGGGGAGAGGTGAGAGGGAAAACATGAAGCTTACTCTCATCACATTTAACTCAAGGAAGGAATAAAATGCACATTCATTTTGGTATGAAAACCCATTTTACAATACAGGAAAGTAGGGGAGAAGGGGATAAGCAGGGTGGGGAGGTGATGATGGAAGGGAGGGCAAATGGGAGGAGGGAGCAATTAGAAGTCAACACTCTTGGGGAGGGACAAGGTCACAAGAGAGAACAGACAAAGTATGGGGCGGGATAGGATGGAGGAAAATATAGTTAGCCTTACACAACATGACTATTATGGAAGTCATTTGCAAAACTACATGTATAGCCTATACTGAATTGCTTGCCTTCCCAATGGGGATGGATGAGGAGGGAGGAAGGAGGAGAACTTGGGTCTCAAAGTTTTAGGAACAACTGTTGAGTATTGTTCTTGCATACAACTTGGAAACAAGAAATACAGGTAATGAGATGGAGAAATTTATCTTGCCCTAGGAGACAAAAGAGAAGATGGGGAAACTCTACTACTCACAGATTCTGGGCACAAAAGTTTCTTATTGCTCCCAGACCAAGTACACTTGATTATGCCTCCTTGGAGGAACTAAATCTTACAGATCCTCAGAGTATACCTTATTCTTGACAAAGAACCCAAAAGTCAAGTAACTGGTTGGGAAAATGCCCCAAAAAGGGAGAAAAAAATAAAACTATAGCAGGTTACTTTCTTGGTGAACAGATCTCTTCTCCCATCCTTTCAGATGAGGAAGAACAATGCTTACCATCAGGGAAAGACATAAAAATCTGTATCTTCTGTATCCCAAACATCCAAAATAAATATTCAATGGTCTCAGGCCATGGAAGAACTCAAAAAGGGTTTTGAAAATCAAGTAAGAGATGTGGAGGAAAAATTGGGAAGAGAGAGATGCAAGAAAAGCATGAAAAACTAGTCAACACCTTGCTAAAGGAAACCTAAAAGATGCTGAAGAAAATAACACCTTTAAAAATAGGCTAATTTAATTGGCAAAAGAGAATCAAAAAGCCAATGAGGAGAAGAAAGCTTTAAAAAGCAGAATTAGTCAAATGGCAAAGGACATTCAAAAGTTCACTGAAGAAAATAGTTCTTTATAAGTTGGAATGGAGCAGATGGAGGCTAATGACTTTATGAGAAACCAAGAAATCACAAAACAAAGCCAAAACAATGAAAAAATGGAAGATAATGTGAAATATCTCATTGGAAAAGCAACTGACCTGGAAAGATCCAGGAGAGACAATTTAAAAATTATGGGGCTACCTGAAAGCCATGACCAAAAAAGAGTGTAGACATCATCTTTCATGAATTTATCAAGGAAAACTGTCCTGATATTCTAGAACCAGAAAGCAAAATAAGTATTCAAGGAATCCACCGATCACCTCCTGAAAGACATCCAAGAAGAGAAACTGCTAGGAACAGTGTAGCCAAATTGTAGAGTTACCAGGTAAAGGAGAAAATATTGCAAGCAGTTAGAAAAAAATAATTCGAGCATTGTGGAAATACAATCAGGATAACACAAGATCTAGCAGCTTCTACATTAAGAGATGGGGATAAGGGAAGGAAAGGATGTTAGAAGGGAGGCCAGATTGGTGGTAGAGGTAATTAGAATGCTTGGCACTTTGGGGTGGGGGGAGGGGAGAGATGGGGAGAAAATTTGGAACTCAAAATTTTATGGAAATGAATGTTGAAAACTTAAAATAAATAAATTTAATAAAAAGAAATGCACTGTTGGTAGATTTGTGAGCTAATTCAACCACTCTGGAGAGCAATTTGGAACGATGTCCAAAGGGCCATCAAAGTGTGATTGACCTAGCAACAGCATCATTAGGTCTGTATCCCAAAGAGAAAAATAACACGGAAAAAGAACTATTTGTACAAAAAAATATTTATAGCAGCTTTTTTGTGGTGGCAAAGCAGTGGAAGTAGAGGGGATGCCCATCAATTGGGGAATGGCTAAACAAGTTGTGGTATACGATTGTTATATTCCATATATTGGTGTATGGTATATGATTGAATACTATTGTGTTGTAAGAAGTGATGGGTAGGATGATTTCAGAAAAAACTGGAAAGGCTTGGGTGAACTGATACAAAGGGAAGCGATCAGAACTAAAACAGTGTACACAGTAACAGCAATATTGTACAATGATCAACTATGAAGGATGTAGCTATCATCAGTAGTACAACAATCCAAGATAATTTCAAAGGACTACTGATGAAAAGTGATATTTACCTCCAGAGAAAGAACTGATGGAGTTTGAATACAGATGGAAGCACACTATTTTTCCCTTTATTTTTAATGGTGTTTTTGTCTGTCTTCTTTCACTGCATGATTAATATGTAAATATGTTTTGCATGATTGCACATGTATAACTTACATCAAATTGATTACCATTGCAGGGAGAGGGGAGGGTAGAAAGCAAGGGACCAGGGGAAAGAGGGAGAGAATTTGGAATTTGGAAATTTTTAAAAAATCTGAATATTAAAAATTCTTTTTACATGCAAATGGGAAAAATAAAATACTATTTAAAAAATGAAATGAAAAGGATACTAAGTCTGAACCAAACTATGGTGGAAAGGAGGCTAAGGCCATTGTTTCAGTCCTAAATGGGCCATTAGTTTTCACATCTGGCTCCATCCCCCTATCACTTTAATTTGTGCTTTTAGTCATAAGACGAATGGAGAATGAGTATGTGGATGGGTCTATATAAAACTATTTTCTGGCATCATTCTAAGATCACTGAAAGTGAATTTCATAAGCACATCTCCTAATTCTTCTCTTTAGTTTTCAGTATCAGACATCAATCTAAACCAAGTGACTTGAATTCATCAAGGGCTTCTCAGTGCCCTCATACTCTCTCCATAATTATCTTAGATATACACTCATTAATAGCTATTGTCCTCCGTGAAATGGAAAACAGAAACTAAATAAATGAATTAAATATTTCTGTCTTCCTCTGTCTTGTCTTTTTATCATTCCATCTAAGCTAAAGTCTATCTGGTTTTTCTGGATATTTTCTTTGCAATATAGATTAAAAAAAAAAAAAGAAAAACTTCCAATCCACTGAATTATTCTTAGTGTCTCCTGCAAGCCTTAGCTTATTCAGAGCTTCAGAATTTAAAATGATATCTTATAACATTGTGCCACATATCCTATTTACCTGGCTATCAAGGATATCGTCTGTGCATGTTTTTTAAATAGCATAACCCTAGACCTCACTATCTCAATTACCATAAGCATTGACATGTTGGGTTCTTTCATCAGGGTTCTGTGTTGCCTGAAATCTGAAATAATTGAGGAAACAAAGGTTTGAGCTTCTGAACAAATGCATGCCAAATGTATAACAGGGCCCAGGCCTCCTTGGCTTGGCACTGGACCCTAAATACAGGGGTAGACAGATTTTTAGGTATTAAAAGAAAACAATTAACAATATAAACCAGGAAACAAGACAAGATCATTTGATTTCCAGTTGGAAGAAAGATTAGGCCCTTACTGAATCAGGATAAAGAAAACAAGCAAGAGCAATTGTCTGAAATAAGAAAAAAAAGGCATCCCACTCCCGTCAAGTGTCAGTGTTCAATCAAAGGAACAAGGAAACATTAACTGAATAACCAGCAAGGAGCCAGTTTTCAGATAAAACGTGGATTGCTTGAGATGTGTGATTTTAAGAAAACTTCTTGCATCAATCTTTGAATCTGACCAAGTTTCTCGCAAGTATAACTTAAGTCCTTAGTTAAGGGTCCTTAAGCAGTAGAGGTAGTCCAGCTTTTTGGCCTTAAGGGCTAGGTTCAAACAATGCAGTATATTTCCTCCATTATTCCCATAACTGAATAAAATTTTCTTATGAGACAAACTGGACTAATCTATCATTGAATAGAAAGGAAACAGAGCCAGTTCCAGAATTGAGTCACAAGATGGAGTCAGCATGGTTCAGTCAATTCCCACAATTCCCTCAGTTTTAGGGATAACCCTGAGACATTGGGTGGTTTCTCTACTGTTGTTGTGCACATGCCCCTACTAGTGTGCTTCCTCTATATATTATGAGGTGATATCGATCAGTCAGTCATTTTTAGCTTTAAAGAGGTATTTACTAAGGTGGAGCAATAAGTTCCTATATATATCCTCCCATATCAAGCCAGTGACACTGTGCTCCAGAATTCCATAAAGAGTTCAGGGCAAAAGGCCCAACATTAGAGGATATCTGTGACAAAGTGGTAACTACCAGCTCTTGTTGATTAGAATTTCTTTTTCCTCCCTTCATGGTATACTCACAAAATATCCTTTTGGCATTGTTTAGCTTTATTCTGAGTCCCAGACTTCCTTTTCTCAATGAGTGTCATTGCCTTTCTAAAGTGTATGAGGAATTCTCTGTTCCTGATGAAATCTCATCAATGGTTACTGCTCTTCTGAGCAGAATGGAAGAAAAGGAGATAGACATTTTCTCCTCTCCTCCTCTGTTATATTTTCCTTTCAAGGGATTGTCTGAAGGTATTATTTCTTTTAGGCTGATGTGTCACTCAAATGTTAGGTTCTGAATAAACTTGCTGTTTTACCCAAGACTCAAAAGTTGTGATTGAATTACTTCATCTTATTCCAACACCCTTTGTACGACATATTTCATTTCTTTTTTAAAAAAATTGTTTTCAGTTTTCAACATTCACTTCCACAAAATTTTGAATTTCATATTTTCTCCCCATCTCCCCCCCACCCCAGGACAGCATGTATTCTGATTATCCTTTCCTCCAATCTGCCCTCCATTCTATCACGCCCCCCACCCACATCCCTTTCCCTTCTATTTCCCTGCAGGGCAATATACATTTCTATACTCATTGCCTAAAATTCTTATTTCCTAGTTGCATGTAAAAACAATTTTTAACATTCATTTTTAAAGCTTTGAGTTCCACATTCTCTCACGTCACCCCTCCCCATCCACCTCCATTGAGAAGGAAAGCAAATCGATATAGGTTATACATGTGTAGTCATGCTAAACACTTCCAAAGCAGTCATGTTGCGAATGACTAACTCTATTTCTCTCTGTCCTGTCCCACCCTCCATTCATTCTATTCTCTGTCCCTCTACCAAAGAAATTGATTCTGATTATGCTTTCCCCCAATCTGCTGTCCCTTCTATTATCTCCCATCTCTCATCCTCTCTCCTCCTGCTTTTCTGTAGGGTATAATAAATTTCCATATGCAATTAAGTGTATATGTTATGCTCTTATGAAGCCAAATCCGATGAAAGGAAGGCTCACTCATTCCCTCTCATCTTCTCCTTCTTCCCCTCCATTGTAAAAGCTTTTTCTTGACTTTTTTATGTGAGATGATATACTAAATTCTACCCCTCTCTTTCTCTTTCTCCTAGTACATTCCTCTCAACACTTGATTTTCTTTTTTAGATACCATCCCATCATATTCAGCTCACTCTGTGCCCTCCGTCTCTCTCCATACATATACATACACATAGATACATCATACAGATAGATAGGTAATAGATAGATAGATACACACACATATATATTCCCTCCAGCTATCCAAATACTGTGAAAGGTCTCATGAGTTACAAATATCATCTTTCCATGTAGCAATGTAAGCAGTTCAACTTTAATAAGTTTCTCATGATTTCTCTTTCCTGTTTGCCTTTACATGTTTCTCTTAATTCTAGTGTTTGAAAAAAATTTTCTCTTCAGCTCTGTTCTTTTCAATAAGAATGCTTGAAAGTTCTCTATTTAATTAAATGCCTGTTTGTCCCCCTGAAGTATTATACTCACTTTTGATGGGTAAGTGATTCTTGGTATTAATCCTAGCTCCTTTCACCTCTGGAATATCATATTCCAAACCCTTTGATCCCTTAACGTAGAAGCTGCTAGATCTTGTGTTATCCTAATTGTATTTCCACAATAATTGAAATGTTTCTTTCTGGCTGCTTATAATATTTTTCTACTTGTCCTGGGAACTCTGGAAATTGGCTACAGTATTATTAGGAGTATACCTTTTGAGATCTCTTTCAGGAGGTGATTGGTGGATCTTTCCATTTCTATTTTGCCCTCTGGTTCTAGAATGTCAGGGCAATTTTCCTTGATAATTTCTTGAAAGATGATGTCTAGGCTGTTTTTTTTTTTTATCATGACTTTCAGGTAACCCAACAATTTTTAAATTATATCTCTGGGATCCATTTTCCAGCTCAGTTGTTTTTCCAATAAGATACTTGATGTTGTCTTCTTTTTTCATTATTTTGGTTTTGTTTTATAATTTCTTGTTTTTTCATAAAGTCATTAGCTTCCATTTGTTCCATTCTATTTTTTAATGAATTATTTTCTTCAGTAACTTTTGGACCTGTTTTTCCATTTTGGCCAATTCTGTTTGCTTTTTAAGGCATTCTTCTCCTCATTGGCTTTTTGGACCTCTTTTGCCATTTGGTTTAGTCTAATTTTAAAGCTATTATTTTCTTCAGCACTTTTTTTTGGGGGGGGGGGGTTCCTCTAGCAACCTGTTGATTCATTTTTTTCATGATTTTCTTGCATCACTCTCATTTTTTCCCCCAATTTTTCCTCTACTGCTCTTACTTGATTTTCAAAATCCTTTTTGAGCTCTTCCATGGCCTGAGACCAAATCTTATTTTTCTTGGAGACTTTAGATGCAGGAGCTTTGACTTTGCTGTCTTTTTCTGGTTGTATGTTTTGATATTCCTTGTCGCCAATCATGTAAGAAAATACCTCTTCACCAAGAAAGTAAGAATCTATAGTCCATTTCTTTTGCCTCTGTTTGTTCATTTCCCCACCCAATTACTTAACTTTTGAACTCTTTGTTAAGTGTAGGGTTCCAGAAGCAACCTGTACCTCAGAAGTGGCTGCCAACACCCTGGGGCTGGGGCAGACCACTCTCCCCTCTCAGCCAAGTGAGAAAATCTTCCCACTTACCTTTGAAGCTTTTTGGGTTTTGTGGGTTGAGAAGTGTGGAAACTACAGCAGCCACCACTGATTCAGTCCCCTAAGGCCTGCTCCAGTTCTGTGTGCAGTAGCCCATGCCAAACTGTGCTCTGCTCCCAACCTAGTGCAATAGAACCTTCCTATTGATCTTCTAGACTGTCTTGGGCTGGAAATTTCCTTCAGTCTGTCCTTTTGTGGCTTCTGTTGCTTTAGAATTTGTTTAAAGTCTTTTTTATAGGTTTTTGAGGGGTTTGGGGGAGAACTCTATCTATGTATGTTGCCATCTTGGCTCTATCCCCACCCTTCCAATTTCATTTTATCTAGTGACTTCTAGTCCTTACAAATTGATTAAGGATGTTTCCTAACAATTTAATATCTTTAATTGATTAATCCAGCTGAGATATTCTCACCTGCCAAGGGCATAGGGTTAGAGTATTTTTCTAGTTCCTTTAAGTAGTTTAGGTGATTTATTCAGTTATGCTCCCCCTTATTTAAATGTCTGAGCTATTTGATTTTTCGTTCTTAAATTCTTGATTTCTCATAAAGTCATTAGGTTCCATTTGCTACATTCTAATTTTTAAAGAATTATTTTCTTCAATGAACTTTTGGACCTCTGTTTCTATTTTGGCCCATTTTGCCTTTTAAGGCATTCTTCTCCTTATTGACTTTTTGGACCTCTTTTGTCATTTGAGTTAGTCTAATTTTAAACTTGTTATTTTCTTCATCATTTTTTGGGTTTCCTTTAGCAATCTGTTGATTGCACATCCATATATTTCTTTCCTTTTGGAATATTGTATTCCATGCTCTTTACTCTTATCATTATGGTAGCTTCTAAATCCTGTGCTATCTTGACTGTGTTTCTTCAGTAGTCAATTATTTTTTTCTTTCAAAATGCTTTTCTTTTCAAAATGGTTTTGTTTCTTTGACCTGAAAGCACTGAATTTTGGTAATTAGATTCCTGGAATTTTTATTTTGGGTTTTCTTTCAGGAGGTTATTTATGACTTCTTTCAATTTCTACTTTGTCCTTTGATTCTAAAATAGTTGGGCAAATTTATTTCACAAAGTCTAAAACATAGTATCCAGTCTCTTCTTTTGGGTATAATTTTCAGATAGTTCAATGATTCTTAAGTTATCTCTCTTGCTCTTACAATGTAAAACCAATACATAAAATGGTTGTAGAAAATAAATATTAAGAAAGAAAAGAACGGGTAAGGAGTTTGATTGGCATCAGAGTAAGAGTAAGAGAAGAAGGGTTAGGCAGCTAAATATGTTACATCAAGCAGAGAGCAGTGAAGCAAAACATACTCCTTTTCCATAATCTTCTTCTTTGTAATTGAAAAGAGAATAGTGAAAAGAAACAGTATAAGTGAAATATGTATTTATTAAGTATTACTGTCAATGTGAATGGAAGGATTCACCCACTAAGGGGAAGGTGATGTCAGAATGGAAACATAATTGAAAAAAAAAAAACCTCAACAAAGAAAAGACAATCAAACATTCTATTTTTTTTCCAAGAAACACATTTGAAGATAGATATTCTCAAATGGTTAAAATGAAGAATGGGAATAAATCTTATTGAGTTTCAGATCATCTCAAAATATTTTAAATAGCAATCATTGTCTTAGATAAAAGCACCAGAAAACATAAACTGGATTAAAAGAAATTAGCAGGAAAACTATATTTTATTGAAAGGTACCATAGAAAGTGGATTAATTCAATTTCGGTAATTAACATAAATGCACTAGATAGCATAGAGGTTAAGAACCTGAAAAGAATTTTATATTAAAAAATGAGATATGATTCACTTTTTGTGATTATTAAATAGCAGGAGCAAAAGGGAGCACACTTGTGTCCTAGTTATATATTACACCTTTTCCAAAATTGATCACAATACATAAAAACCTTTGCAAAGTGAAGACAAATCTAAATAAAAGGACTGATATTAATTTTAATGGCTCATGCCAATATAATAAAATGAAACTATTTCTTAAATTAATTTACTTTTTAAATGTTATTTTAATAAAACTACCAAATTATTACTCTTAGAAAAATCATGAGGAAATTTATCCAGAGTGATAAGAATGTCAAGAGTTTGAAGGGAACCAATGAAGAAATGGGAATAATGGATCTGGAAGCATCAGATTTCAAACAATACTACAAAGCACTATGAAAATCATTTGGTAGTGGTAAAGAAATAGACTAATAAGTGGAACAGATTAGTTATACAACAGAAAGAAGTAAGTGAACTTCATAATCTAGTGCCTTATAAAACCAAAAACTTTCTCCCACCCCCAGGTAATGGGTTATTTGACAAAAATTACCTAGAAAAATGGAAAGCAGTCTGAAGATACTAGGTACACACCAACATCTTATACTATATACCAAGAAAAGCCTCAAATAGATACATTAACTTATACATCAAGGTTGATATTATAAACACTTTATATGAGCAAGCAAAAAAAAATGTAATTGACTGGGGAAGAGTTCATGACCTCATAAAGGATAGGAGGATCACACAAGATAAAATGGTCAGTTTTGATTTATTGTAATTTAGTCATTTTTCGGTCATGTCCGACTCCTTTTGACCCTTTTTGGGGTTTTCTTGGCAGATGCTGAAGTATCTTTGCCATTTTTTGCTTCAGCTCATTGTAAAGATGAGGAAACTGAGGCAAACAGATTAAGTGACTTGACAGGGTCACATAGCTAGTAAAGGTCTCAGGCTCGATTTAAACTTGGGTCTTCCTGACTCCAAGCGCGACACTCTGTTGTGCCACCTAGCTGTAGAAATTAATTTTGATTACATGAATTTAAATAGTTGTGCAAAGATAAAACCAACACAGATAAAAGTAGAAGAGAAACAGATAACAAAGTGAAAATATTTGCAGCAAATTTTACTAATAAAGGTCTCATTTTCATAATATGTGTCAGGACATTATTTAAATCCACAAAATTAAGAGGTACTCTCTAATTGATGAATGCTCAAGTGATATAAACATGAAGACCAATTTTCTATGGAAGAAGTCCAAGCTATCAATAGCCTTTTGAAAAAGTGCTCCAAAGTCACTAATAGTTAGAAAAATTGAAGTGAAAGCAATTATTCTTTAAGCCACATCCATCACACTGATGAAGTTTACAAAAAAGGAATATGATAGATTTACTGTAGGAAAGCAGGAACATTAATACAATGCTGGTTTAGTTGAGAATTTGTCCATGCATTCTAGAATGGAATGTGAAAATATGATCCCCAAAGTTGCTAAATTGCATATTTTTCACCTGACAATACATTTAGTAGGCCTATACCAAGAAGAGATGAAGGAAAGAGGAAAAAGATCCATGTACCAAAATATTTGTAGTAACATTTTTAGGAGTAGAGCCTAGAAACTATAAGTATGTCCATCCATTGGAAAATGACTGAAAAATTACGTTATATGAATGCTGACTCTTTTGATTTATTGATTCCTACGAATAACAGGTCCTCTCATCTCAAAATTGTACTTGAGCCAACTCCCAAAGGCTCATGAAAGCCAGTTCAGAAATGGGAAACACTAAAAATCAGGACTAGGTATCTTGCTTTGTTGATTGTTTATTTAGAAAATGATGGGGACAAAATGTTAATTATGCAGATTAAGCTTAAAAGTGAGTTGTGTCTTTGGAGATTCAGGTGTTAAACGTTTATTAGCATACCATCATCTCTACTAGTGTTCTTTTTTCCAGTGTTGTACATACTTCATCATCATTGTCATAGTCCTCCTCCTCCTCTTCCTCCTCACCTTTTCTTCTTCTTCTTCTTCTTCTTCTTTTTCTTCTTCTCTGTCTTTCTTCTTCTTCATAGCACTTTAAGAATATATAACCCTTCAGATAAAGTACATGCAACTCCTAAAGTATTGTGAAGAGCATTTGTTTGAGGGTAAATGAAAAGACAATCAGAAAGGACTTTTTTTTTTGTCAGCATATACTATAGAGTACCTAGACAAAAAGAGGAAATATGGTTACAGTTTTGGGATTAGAGCACCAGTATCTCACAGAGGTATGACAGCAATGCTGAGTGATTTCTATTATCCATAAATCTATATATCTTTCTTCTGAAAGCAGATTAATTTGTATTTTCTTGACTTGTCTTAATGATCATTGTATCATTCAAATGATGAAGGAAACAGTGGGGCTGGGTGGAAGGAGATGGAGTGTGGTGGGATTTCATTCTGCATCTGATTCTCACTATCATGAAGGGACTGGTTGCTGGGCTAAAAAAAATGAGGGAAAGTGATCATTCCCCTTCTAGAGTTTGAGAGAGAGGAACGAAATTGGGGCAGTCCAACATGTACTTTTATCTTTAGGGGGAGAAGATTTAAAACAGGTAAGGAAAAGGATAAATGGGATCATAGACAAAAAAAGTAGAGGAAGGCATATGAACAGAGGTGGGAAAGTTTCAAAAATAATCGTCTAAAGGTACAAAGGCAATCACTTCCTCTAATGGAAAAAATGTTATTTGTGTGAAAAGCCTGATATGGATACACAGGGAACTCATCAAACAACTTAGATTAAAAAAAGAAAAAGAGAAGACATCACAATGTTAGTGAACAGAGGATGATTAAGAAGCAAAATGCTGTAAGGAGAGTACTAGGTAGCTGAATGCTCTGATTAAGCTGAGGCTTTTGAGGAAAGTTACTGACTACCTCTGCCCCCAAAAGAAAGCAAAAAACCTAAAGCACACTTGAGAAAAGAAAAAAAATATGAAATAAAGTACATGTTTGTGAGTCACATCTCCAGGATGTGGATCTATTTTTCCCCCATGGTAAGATGTTCAACAAATGATGGGTTGAATTGATACACAAAATCTAATAGAGGTTCTCTTCTTGTTACTATTTCGAAAATAGTATCAGTTCCTACTTTGGTTTACTCACATCCTTGCAGTTCACGGCTCTTCTTATTTCTAGATTCTAATTTCTTTATATGATTTATATCAACCTGAAACTAGACTTCCCCAAATAAAGCAAACCACAAACGTACATCCATAGGGGCTGAGTCAACTGTGTCTTTAAGATTGAGGGTATTAAAATTGTGTTTTTATACATTTTTTTAGGGAGTCAGTGTGGTTAGAACTAAATCTTCCTGAGGACTATTAGAGTCAACCATGTTAACTGATTCAACAAACATTTATTAAGCAATTAATGTGTCTAACCTGATACAATATAGGTGCCCCAGTAAAATCCCAGAAGCTTTTTCTTAACATTTTATGGGTTTGAAGTCAGATAAGTTGGGACTGATTTCTGGCTTATTACCAGAATGAGTAACCTTGGGCAATTCCCTCGCCCTCTTTGGGCTTCAATCATTCTCTTTGTAAAATGATGGGGTTCATAGTTAAGGTTCCATGTATCTTCAGATATGTATCTTGTATCCCTGTATCTTCAGATAATTTATGAATATGACAATGGCGTCTTTTTGATCTAGGGAGAATTACCAGCTGGGATGAATGAATGGAAAAATCCGGAGCCTTGCCAAGGGTGGGGAAACTGTGGCCTCTAGGTCCTCAAGTGTGGCCCTTTGATTGAATCCAAACTTCAGAGAATAAATCCCCTTAATGAAAAAGATTTGTTCTGTAAAACTTGGACTCAGTCCAAAGGCAGTACCCAAGGCAAGGTCCTTGCCTTTCTTTTCATTTGAGGAGCAGGCATTATTTCCCAAGCAAGGACATCTGAATACAGATCACTTTTCACGCTACACTATAAGGGTTTACCCTGGCAAGTGGCCTAATTAGGGTCTAGTAGTTTCATTCTAAAGAAATATTGTCTTAGAAAATCAAGAAATCTTGACCTAGTCAATCTGTGGTGTAGAAAATAGAGAGCAGCGAGGTGAGGATTGCAATCAATTCCTGTGAATAGTTTAGGGACAAGTGAATATAGTTTCCCCTGACCCTGAGAAGGTAAATATCAGTAACCTTAAAATGTCTTTAGATGGGAATGAAAGTCTAATTGTAAAAACTCATTCAAATGGCATGGACCAGCTGGAGGTCTTTCTGGACCCCCGCGTAGATCTTTGGATAGAGCCAGATGACTTTTTTCAGAGGATATGACAGACATGGGAATTCTCATTCAAGTAAGTATTGTACTAGCAAGATCCTAAGGTCACCTCCCATTCTGAGATTCGGGGATCCAGAGAGGAAGACTGTGTTGCTTCAATCCATTCAGCAGTTTCAAGAAGGTTGTTATGATTCTGCAGTTCAGTAACCTTTTTAGGCTCAAAATGCTGAGATCTCCAAGGTCACAATGATCCTCTCCAGAGGCCCAGATATCACAAGCCTTTTAGGGGCATGATGGGGCAAAGGGCACATTATAGGAACATGGATTCTAAATATGCATTGGCAGTAGCAGTCATGAAAATATCATTTTCTTTTTGATCAGCTTCAACTGGGAACATAAATCAGCTTCCTTTCTCCACCCCACCCCCATTATTGTTGGGATCACTTAAGCCCTGAGTTGTTGTTTGTTTATCACCCCCAGAGCATCCTCTGATTGTCTCCTTTCCCCTTGAATTCTTGTGATCTCCAAGTCTGCATCTCAGCAAGCTTGGGTTTTGTTTTTATTTTTTTAAATAATAATTTTTCAACATTCCAGACAACAGAGCCAAAGAAATTAGAGCTTATAAAGCAATCAGAAAATAGCACAGAAAAGTGTGCCTTGTCTTCTGAAGTTGAAATTCTAATTAGGCTGTAATGCAGACTCCAATAAGACACTTTATCTCTAAATTGGCTCTAGAAGGAGGCCCTCAGGACAATGAGAATCATGAGTTTTGCCACCACAAATATCTACTTTGCCACAGATGCTAGGTCTGTATCCCAAAGAGATAAAAAAAAGAAAGGAAAAGAACCTATGTGTACAAAATGATTTATAGCAGCTTTTAGTGGGGGCCAAGAATTGGAAATTCAGGGGATGCCCATCCATTGGGAAATGGTTGACAAGCTGTGGCATATGAATGTAATGAATACTATTGTGATGAGTAAAGAATGATGAAGCAAAGAAATGATGAGCAGGATGCTCTCAGAAAAACCTGGAAAGTCTTAAATGAGATGATGCTGAGTGAAATGAGCACAACCAGGAGAACATTGTGCACAGTCAGAGCAATATTGTGTGAGGAATAACTTAGCTCTTCTCAGCAACGCGATGATCCAAGACAAATTTGTAGGGCTTATGATGAAAGGTACTGTTCATCTCCAGAGAAAGAACTGGCAGAGCCTGAATGTGGATCAAAGATACTTTTTCTTCACTTCATGTTATTTTTTTAATCTGTGTTTTCTTCCACAGCATGACTTACATGGAAACGTGTTTTGCCTGACTGCCCATGTATAACCTATGTCAAATAACTTGCCTTCTCAGTGGGGGAGAGGGGAGGGAGGGAGAGAATTTTAAACTCAAAATTTGAAAGAAAAAGTCATGTTAAAATTGTTTGGGGAAAAAAATTAAAGTATTAAATAAATTTTGAAGAAAAGTCTACTTCACTATCAGACAAGCCAAAAACAGGCATTTTATCTTCTCCCTACAGGGGAAAGAAAACAAAATGATTCAAAACAAAAGAAAAAACAGCAATATCTTCAACAACAACAAAAACAGGGATTCTCCTAATAGCCAAATAGTCTGTCTCTTTCTCAGCAATAAAGGAATTATAATTGTTGGACTCAAATTAATGTTTATGTTTTATGTAAAATTATAAGTGCCCCATATGAAAGCAGCAGGGATATCTCTTGGGAACGTTGCAAAATATAGGACTGGCATCAATCAGTGAGTCTTCCACTATTGGCCACAAACACTTTGGCAGGACCCTAGCCATTCATGTGGTCAGTATCACATGAGCACAGGCTTAGGGAGGTTTAAGTTCTGTCTTGTGAAGGGTCAGGGACATGCTACTTTTACTACGCTAATGAGGGTTAGATGTTCATTTGGTAAAGGATGGCCTTCTGAGTCAGCATTCTTTCCTCTGGGCTCTGGCCCCATCTCTAGTGAAAACTGTAGGCTACCATACTGCCAGGTGAGAGATGGGTTTGATTCTTTGCCTCTGCTGATCACAGACTGCATCTAAGTCTAACAGTCAAGTCCAAATTGGTGTTACTGGAAGCTATCATGGTGGTGAGATGGAATTTTAGTAATGTCCTTGGAAAAGTACCTTGCCATAGTTGTATTCATCATTTGTTTGGCTTTCCTAATGCAAATGCCTTTAGCTTTAAAAGCTAAAGCAAGGTTCAATGAGCTGAGCTTGCTTCTTCAGTGATCAAAATGTGAATCACAAAGGAGGGAAATCAGAAAGCAGCCCATCTTTATTAGGTAATGGTAGCCTAGGGTTGCATGGCTGATGTCCCTTACCTTCATGCAAGGAAGAAGAGGGTGGGCTGACCTCAGCCTGGAGATCTGGAGTTAGCTGCTGATGAATTTCATTCAAAATATTTATAAACCCTGTGAGCTCTTGAAGGTAATCTCCCCAAGGTAAGCTGCATGATGTATTTTGGAACCTCTGTGTCTCATTACCACTATGAAACTGCATTTCAATAATGATTATTCCCATCTATATAATGCTTTAAGGGTCTTAGGGGGTGTATAGCATGCTCATAGAGGACTAGCACCCTTTCCATGAGGTGTTGGCAAACCTTTTGCAAGGGGTGCTCATGCATTTTTGGTGTTTACTTTTCACCCAACTCCCACTTGTGTTTCCAAGAAACTGTAAGATGTACAGCAACCACATCCTGGTAAAACTGTCTGGGCACAGGGATAAGCCACACTGAAGGTAACTGACAGGCCTCAGATGTGTTGGTGAGTGAGGGGGATGTCTACCACAAGTATGTGAGGACTTTCCCTGGAGGAATCATCGAATGAGAACAGTTTGTTCCAACCTCCCTGAAGGCAGGTAATGTAGCATTGTGGAGTACTTAGAGTGTAGTCAAACGTCAAGATACCAAGGTCATCCACTGCCTCCTGGGCTATCACCAGTCATCTTGACTTTGATGTTGACACTTTATTCCAATGAATATGGAAGAAGGAATGAGGCTGATGTCTTTGTGAAACTTTGCCTCACTTAAATCCAATTCACATGAGTCAAGACATCATCCCATATTATTGATTTTCTTGAAAAACGAGGGATGAATAATGAGTTGCTGAGTGTGTTTACTCACACAAGCTCAGCATGGAAATTGGGACATGTGTTTTTATTCCTAATTTTGAGCAGAGAGGTTTGGAGATGATGCAAGACTCAAGGTCACATGCTCAATGAGTGTCTAGTGTTCTGACTCTAATTTCAGTGCTCTAGACATTGGTTAGATTCTTACCTCAAGTACTTCAGGTAACTGTGAGCAAGTCATTTCCCCATGATGTTAAATTGGAACCAGAGACTGTCATTTTGAATTCTGGCCTTTCTACTTACTCTATGTGACGTTGGGCAGATCATTTCCTCCTTCTCAGTCTCAGTTCCTTTATCATTAAAATGAGTGAGTTAACCTAATTGGCTTCTTGGGACTTTTCCAGCTCTAGAACAATAAGTGTGCTCATCCTTCATTGCCAAAGAAAATCATGCCATCAGAGAAATAACGACATGACTTACACTTGACTTTGTTTTTGAGTGAGGGAGGGCTGTGCAGGTCACTAGCCTCACTTCTCCTCCAGAGCCATCTGAATCCAGTGACCTGATATTCATCAGGATGACTGCAGATGACCCAGGATGAGACAATTGGGGTTAAGTGACTTTCCCAAGATCACACAACTAGTGAGTGTCAAGTATCTGAGGTGAGATTAGGTCCTCCTGACTCTTGCTTGTTGTGAGGACCAGAGCAGAACAGGTATTAAACCTTAGAGAGTCATAGGAACGGTAGATAAGGTTATGACTACTCTCACCATCACCATCATCATCATCACCACCACCATAATCATCATGTAACCCTGGAAATGTCAGATCTGATCATATATCTCTCATATGTATGTTCATACATAAATGTGTGTACCTATGAATTTATATGTGTGTGTGTGTGTGTGTATGAGCATGTGTGTTGAGGGAGCAGAGCACACCAAAAGGAAGACATTAGGTGATGATATTAAAACAGAATCTCAGATGTTCCCCTCAAATCCTGGGATGAACAAGAATGTTGCTGACCTTCCTTTTGGAGAATGAGTTCAAAGTCCTGCCACATGGTTCTAATGAGTCAGGAGAACACAGAAAATCTTTGATCACGGGCTTAGGTCTCCCAGCATAGGGTTCTCCAGCCTCCTGATATTTGTGCATTTTCTGGTCCAATTAGCCTGGAATGAACCAAGAGGCAATGTGCTCTTTTGACCTGCATGAACTCAGCCACTTCTATCTTGAGTCCTGCATCCTCAAACAACAGGCCCCTTTCTCTAGGATAGGCTCATGATATGTTGGAGCAAGAAGGGACCACAGGATACCCCTCATTTGAGGCCACAGGAAGGGCAAGGTCTCCTACAAGGTCATACAGATAGGGGGAGTGCCAGGAGAAGAACTCAGGCCTCCTGAGCACCCTTTCCAGCTGCCTTCCACCACACCAGTGCCTGCTGACCTTTCAGAGAAAAAGATCCCCTTTTAATCTCAAAGAAAGATAGCGATAAAAATCATGCTCTCCTCAGCCTGATAATAGTCACATTACATATCCACAGTGAAGGAAAAAGTACCCCCACACCAACAAAACCTGATCATGAATTTGGAAAATTTTTTCTGTTGATATTATTTCTTTTTCATCATTTGAAGGTTGGTTACATTGCAGCAATTTCTGAAAATAACCCTTCCCCTTTCGCTATCCAGTGAGCTATCCGTTGTAAACTTTAAAATAGAGGGAAAAAAGCAGTTGAACCAAAGTAACTAACAACTACATCTATCTGAGAGTCAGTCTGCCAATCCCCCCGCAGAATCCTTCACCTGAGAAATGAAGGGAGAAGGCTGCATTTTATCATCGCTCCTCTGGGGCCAGGCTTGGGCAAGAAGGTTATATTACCTATAATGGTTTTCAATCAGTTTGCACTTTATTAATCCCGGCAGCATATACAAACTTTTGAAAAATAGTCCTCCATAAACATTATTCAGTCTGAGGAAAGTGTATTTGCTCATTGACTGGACTCAATGATGACATTTGTGTTTTGTTGGAATCCAAGGTATGGTAGAACAACAATGCCTGCTGCATAGGCTTATGCCTGGAATCATGGCAATCATTGTCTTCCAAGGGCATAGGACCTTTTCTGCTGTGAGAGTCTGTGAGGGGCTTATGGGAAATCACCAGGATAAGAGAATTGCCAAGATCTGCATTTCCCTCTGAGTGGATTATACATTAAAGGTAGAAAAGAGTGAGTTGGTTCAGGATCCTGGGAGAGTCTGAAGTCTCAGAAGGGTTAGTCTTAGCCAGGGATGGGGAACGTTTGGCCTGGCAGTCACATGTGGCCTTCTAGGTCCTTGGGTTTGGCCTTTTTACTGAGTCCAAGTTTTACAGAACAAATCTTTTTATTACGTGAATTTGTTCTGTGAAGTTTGTATTCAATCAAAGGACTTCACTTGAGGAGCTAGAGGGCCACATGTGGCCTTGAGGCTGAAGGTTCCCCACCCTTGGTCTTAACTATGCCTCAGGTCTATTCTCTATATTGTTCCCAATGGGTTGAAACCTCTTCATGATTTCAGCATCTCCAGGGTCCTGCCAGCACTGCTGTGAGAAGTCTGTTGTCCTTGTCCCATGATGTGCTAATGAAGTAGAAGATAAACATCTGAGACAAAACCCCTGGCAATGCTCACATGCTAGATGAGGAAGAACCTGGAGTTCTTTGGGGTCTTGGCTGAAACACCATCCAAATCCAAGCATAGACAAGTCGCTGTTGTTGCTGTTGCTTTAACACTGTGACTAGTGTAGTGAATTAGTACACATATTTTACGTAGATTTCCATAAAACATTTGACCAAGTCAATTGTGGTACCCTTGTGAAAAAAAAATTGAGAGATGTTGACTGGGCCAGAGCATAGGCAAATTGATGTGGAACTGGTGGAATGCATGAACTCCAAGAGGTACAATTAATGACTGAGAAGTCTCTTTTGGAGAGCCTTAGGTGACTTGGGCCATGACTCATTCAGTACTTTTGTCACTCCTCATTTGGGTGTGGAGGATCTGGGGGATATTTAATTTGACAAAGGAAAAAAAGAGATCGAGGAATCTGGGAACTTTTCTAAATGAAATCTCTTCTTCACACCTTAGAAAATGACTTTCAGAATGGCTACAGCCACAACAGCTGACCAAAGCTCTAGGGTGAAGCACTCTGCACTTAGCCCAGCTGGTCCTAAGACAATGGACATGGCCAGTCAATGCCTCCCACTCAAGGCTTTTTACTAAGAGCATCTGTCAGAATTTGCAGTGTGCTGGAAGAGGGTATTTGTATGGATACCTGTCACAACAACAATAATATTCATCATCATTATTATAGCTAGTATTTATTCAGCTCTTTAGAGTTTCCCAAATTAGCTCAAAGTTATACAATGTCACCTCATGTAATCCTCACTATAGTTCTATGAAATGGATACTATTAATTATCTTAATTGCACAGATGAAGAAACTGAGGTTGAGAGCTTAAAAGGATTGTACAGGGTCACGCAGCTAAGAAATGCCTGAAGTAGGATTGAACTTAGGTCTCCCTGACTCGAAGGCCAGTACTCTATCTACTGTACCACCTAACTGCCGAGGAATGAGTTTAGGAGCCTGAATTCTCTTCTTCTAAGATGTGCTAACAGAACAGAAGATGAGCATCTGAGGAAAAAAAAAACAACACTGATGATACTCACATGCCAGATGAGGAAGAAATTAATGGTCTTGGTGGAAATACCACACAAGACCAAGCACAGGCTGAAGAAGATCAAGGACAATCCAGGTCAAAGGGAATGCAGGTTGACCTCCTTTGTATACACTGAGGCATCAACCAAGCTTGATTGTGCCAGTAGGCATGCAAATTAAGGCAGAATGCGGCCTGACATACCCTGGATCCTTGAAATCCACAGCTGCTTCCCAGGGAGGTTCAGTCATTGCTTTTTACCTTTCATAACTTAAACAAGGAGCACTTCCAAATGTATATATGTATATATGTATGTATGCACGTATGGATAGATGGGTGGGTGCGTGGAAGGATGGATGGATGGATGGTCACTAGAGGTGACTGTGAAGAGTGTGGATAACAGTCTTTCTGTTTCAGAGATGTCTGTATGCTGAGATACTTTTGAATATGACACATCGGTTTTCCTAAATGCCTGTTAGCTTTAACAAGGATCAAAAGTCAGTGGCTCATTTTTAACATTCTCTGTTAAGTTAGATTAACCGGCTCTAGCCAGATACTGAGGGAAGGAAGTTAGGAGCAAAATTGTGCAGAAGATTGTCCATCCTCTTTGAGCTGGAGAAAAACAGTCTAAGAAGCAAGGAGGATGTTTGCTAGAGAGACATTGACTTGCACTGCCTTGTTTCATCTGATATCTGTCAACAGAGTTTGGCTGGTGGGGGAAGGTTGAATAAAGGGTCATCATCTCTTCTAGGAGGGAAAGAGGAAAAATTTTGTGCATGTCCCTCTATTTCCATGTCTGTCCTAGCCTTCCTTTTCTGCTCTTTCCCTCCACTTTAGTAGCAACTCATCTCTCCCAATCTTGACTCTACTGAACTCTTTCTTCAGACAAGTTATTGCTGCCTCTTTGCCTCCGTTTCCTCATCTGTAAAAGAAGGATGATATATAAGCTCTTTTCCAGCTCTGGATGACATGTCAGTGCTCAGCACCACTGCTGACATTTTTGCTTGATTGAAAATGAAAAGATGATGACATCTGGAATCAAAGGCCATAAGTTCTAATCTTGGCTCTTCTAGTAAAAGAATGATCTTGAGAACATGACCCTACCCTTTATGGATTGTTAGTTTTCTTCTTTGTAAAATGGTGGTCTCTAGGGCTGTTTTTGCCTGTGGATCTTATGATTTCATCCTTAATTGGCTGCAAGTCACAAGGCAGAGGTGTTGTGCTTGTTGTTGTTATGAAGTGCCTACTGTGGGCCAGGGACTGTGTAAAGCTGAATTCAAACCTAAGTCCTTCTGGCAGTAACTGTATACAGACTGTAGCAAGACATAGTGCTTATGGACCTATTGTGTGTCAACCTCTGCACTGGTGGAAATGAGAAAGATGATTTCTGCACTAATTAAATCCACAGTCTAGTAAGGGTATAAGATGCAAATGCAAATAACTATATATGCACAATTATATAATAATGCATTAAAAAGAAAATGTTATTTGAGATCTTTGGGGAGGGAGTGCAGTAAGGGAAGAATTCCTGGAAGATTAAACATTTCAAATGGATATGAGTGGATGCACCAGATAAGGGATTCCTCAACTTCTTTGTTTCGGGGACCCCTTTGTCAGCTGTCACTTTGGGGAAGCAAAGAGGTCCCTTCTAAGAAAAATGTTGCAAATAAGGAAAATACAATACAGGAAAATACGAAGAAAGCCCATTGTATTGAAATATATTTACCAAAACAGTTCAGAGACCCCAGGGTAAGAACCCATGTAGTAATAGAAGGTAAACTCCCTAAGGACTCAGTCTGTCTTGTTTTTCTCTTTTTATCCCTAACACCAAGCATAGATCACTGCACACAGTAGGAGTTTAATGGATATTTTTTGACTTGATCCCAAATGGTATTTTAATTGGCAGCTCTCATTAATCAGATAATATTATATATGTGTGTGTGTGTGTGCATGTGTATGTATGTATACAAACACATATAGGTATGAGTTCAATGGTTACAGAGGGGACAAGAGAGGAAGAGAGCCAAACACAGGGTGCCATATGTGCAAAGACACAGGGGTGATAGGGCCCAAAGCTTGTTTATAGAGTCAAAGGTCAGACACTTTGGTGTTGTAGATGAATGCCAAAGGAGAATGGCACCAATTCGTGATAGGCCTTAAATGACACAAGTGGGCGAGAATGTTAAAGTCCAGGCAGGAACTCCGTGTGTGTGTGTGTGTGTGTGTGTGTATGTATGTATGTATGCATGCATGCATGCATGTACAGGGAGTGAGAAACCTAACTTCAATGGGATTGACACCACATTTTGAAAGATCTGATTGTTAGAATTGTGGAATCCAAGGGAAAATAGGGCTGAGAATGCCCTGCATGGGTTAGGTACTAGCACAAGGTGCCCAGAGCTCATAACTCCATGGGCTTGGGTGCGTTAGAAAGGCTTTGTTAGTTTAGAAAGGGCTTCATTGAAAGAAATGAAAGGAGTTAGAGCAGTAGGCAGGGCCACAACTGGGCAGTTCACTGTGGTCTTGTCCCAGGCAATGTGAACTGGAACACAATGAAAACCTTTTGTGTTCATCCTTCGTTGTCAAAGAAGACCATGCCATCAGAGAAATGATGACATGATTTGCACTTGACTTTGTTTTGAGTGAGGGAGGGCTGTGCCAGTAAAACCCAAGTCAACTGGGTTTCCCCTTTCCTCCCCTCCCCTTTCCTCCCCTCTCCTCCCCTCCCCTGTCCTCCCCTCCCCTCTCCTACCCTCTCCTACCCTCTCCTCCCCTCTCCTCCCCTCTCTTCCCCTCTCCTCCACTCTCTTCCCCTCTCCTCCCCTCGCCTCCCCTCCCCTCCCCTTCCCTCTCCTCTCCCCAAATCTTACCTCTGAAGTTGGGAGGCCAGTGGGCCCTGCCTAAGGGCTCTTCTGGGCCCTCCTAGCTTTAAAATGATTTTCAATAGTAGCTGTTGCTGTTTCCCTCCCAGCCTGATGTCTTTTTTTCTTGGCCTTATTAAAGGGGCCATGCCCTGGCCTGGGCTACTGCTTAATGAAAACCCTTACAGAAGGATCAGAAGTGAAACATAGAAGTTAGCACCTTGTTAGCAGCAGGCATGATAAGAACTGGGACTGGATCTGGCATTGCTTTAGTATAGGGAACTCCCAGTTGAGAAAATTCCCTCCACCATTGTAGGTCAACATCTTTCCTTCAGCTTAAAGTCCTAGAGAGTTGCCCAAAGCTCTGAAAAGTCAACTCTTAGAGTTGCCCAGTTGGTTGGCCAGAGGTAGAGCTTGAACCCAAGCACTCTATCTGATGTCTTACAATTTCTTCCTTGAAGGTAGAATTAGCTAAAATAGGGACCTATCCCATGGCCTGCTTCCCTGCTCCAGATGAGTTTCTCTCTAGCATAATTTCATCCCTATCCCCTCCTACCCCACCCACTAATAGACTCTAAATTTCCCAGTCTAATAAGACTTTTTGCTTCTGACTCCCCAAGCACAAAACTGCTCTAGGTTGAGCTCTGGGTGATTTGACTGTAGTCATGGGCAGTCCTGGAGCAGCAGGGAGTGAGATGAGATGATCCCCTGGCTCTGTGCTTAATGGTCTGACAGGGGGTGGAGCCAGAGATTCCATGCAGGAGGTGAGAGGGGCTGCCACTAGGGAGGTGGAGACATGCTGCTGGACAAAGCACCCATTTGGAGTCAGATGTCTGAAGCTGGAATGCAGGATTGGTCTACATATTACTTGTGTGACCTTGGCAAGGTCGCAAGCACTTAGCAGTGTCTGGTGCAAAGTAGGAGCTTAATAAATGCTTAGTGATTGACTAACTGATCTCTCCTCACTTTTCTCATCTGAAATATGGACTAAATGAATCCTGGAACTTCCACCTCTAACTTGGTGATTCCATGAAATGGAGGGAAGAACCAACTGAGCATGGGGAATGATTGGGGATGGAAGGAATGAGAGAGGGTTCAGACAAGCTCCTACCTTGTGAGTCTGGTGATTGATGGTATCCTTGGCCCTTTTCACCAAAACTGCTAACTTGACTTTTAATACATTTTTCGATCCCAGTGCATATTCTGGTGACAATTCCAATAATTCATGAGAGAGTACAAACACAGGGGGTCTGCACTAGCCACTCATCACAAGATTCCCAGGAACAATGAAATTTCAAGAAGTAGCATCTCTAAAGCGTCTTCCATGAGGAAGGAGAACAAGAACATGGGGGCACCTTTAGTTCTATTTTGAAAAGCAGAGACCATGCTGGGGGACGTGGGCTGAACCATTTTTCCCATTTCAAAGTCCTGACAAGACTCTGAGCATACCATTCATTGATCTCTACCTTGAATTAATATATACGGAAAACAATGTCCTAATAATAACCCTAAATTTGCAATGAAAAATAATGAAACTTATTAAGTGTAATCAGGAAGCTTTTCATTAACCACCAAGGCATTATTGTTAACTTCTGAGAAAGGAAAATAATGACAGATCAATGTGGTTAGTGGACATAGCTCCATGTGACTTCATAAATCATCAAGGACTCCCTGGAAGCTTAATATTTTAAAGTCTTAAGGCAAAATAATCTACCTGCCAATAGATAAAACAATTACATAATGGAAAAGAGCCAAATTCTCTTTCTGGGTCTATGGAAGAAGAGGTTTCGAGGGTGATATAACAGGCTAGCTGGTGGAATGACAAGCTCAAAGAGTCAATTACCTGAAACTCTGCTGCTGCACCCAGGAGTGCCTCCATCTTGGGCCACTCCTTTGGGCTTCATGATGGTATATAGAAATGAAAAGTGGCCTGACTTCCCATTCAAATGAGCAATAACTAAACCCCATGTCAGAGTTTTAGACAGAAGCTGCTGTTCTTTATTTGAAACTAAGAACCACTTGACACAGTTAAAGAATGTGGCATTTTCCTGGGGATCATATTTCATCCAGGATATACAGAAAATAAATATGTTAAATAGAAATGTTAACAAGCATATGTAAATCATACCTTGTCACAAAAGGAAGGAATAGACCTAAAGCAGAGCATCAACCTTTGTGATCAGATGGGAGCAGGAAGGTCCCAGCAACCAATCCTGAGCTGAATCAAGCTAATAATTCAGGCGTGAAATCAGGTAAACAGAAGCAAATTTGGCTTGGAAACAATTATGCTGAAATGAGCAGTGGGCAACCAGATTGACCTTTCTGAGATGTCATTGAATGTCACTCTGGTTTCTCCCAGGGTGGAATATTAGCTGTGTGCTCAGAGGGGAGAGGGGAGTGGTGGGCAATGTCACACTTAATTTAGCTCATCAGATAACACTGGGACAAATAACTGTAATCACAGTATTTCCAAAATGCTTTTTCTCTTTTTATGAAATTCAGACTTCTACAATAAATACAATCCCATGATTTTATTGCTTGACAGAGGCCAAAATTGCCTGAACATCTCTGCTACTCACGGTCGAGATCATTTCCCTTTTTATCTGATTTCCAAAGGGCATTAAGGGCCAGAAAACACCAGCTGAAAAGAGAAAATGGTTTTAAACTCCGGCAGTTCATTATGGCCCAACTTCAGCACCAGTGTAACCCCTGGTGCCCGAGTAGGTGAACAGTTTGAGATGGTGTCTGGAAATGCTGCCCACAAATGTTGAAAGTTTTCACAAAGGCCCCATTAGAGACCAAGAGTTGCTCATTTGTTCAAGGAGAAAAGACACCTCAGCGTATCATTAAAATATTTATGCCTTTTATTTATGAGCCCAGACTTCCAAAGGCAAAAACAAAGATATTAAGAAGCAAAATGTGCATGGTGCTGTCCTGGCTAAACTGGAAAAAATGGACTTTGAGCCAACTTCACACAGTAACAGAGCAAAGGCTGGTCAGATGTCAGGTTGGTGAGCCAGGACAACCAGTGTGGAGTTTGGGTGCATTGCCTGAAAGATATATGAAGGATGGGGGGGGTTGTTATTTCTAGGGGCAAAGTATCTAGAGATAGATGGTCCCTAGAGATCATCTGGTTCAACCTTTCATTTTCTAGAGCAGGAGAGAGACTTGTCTAGCATCATATTAACAGTCATTGGTGGAGTCAAGGTTCAAATACATGGTACTTCTCACTGCACTAACCTGCTTTAGGATAATTCTTTTTTATTAATTAATTAATTTTTAGTTTTCAACATGCATTTCCATAAGATTTTGAGTTCTAAATTTTCTCCTCATCTCTCACCTCCCCCACATCCTAAGATAGCATGCATTTGGATTACCCCTTCCCCCAGTTTGCCCTCTGTTTTGTCACCTCTCTTTCTCCCTTTCCCTCTTACTTTCTTGTAGGACAAAATAGCTTTCTATACCCCATTGCCTGTATTTCCCAGTTGCATGTAAAAACATTTTTTTTAACATTTGTTTATAAAACTTTGAGTTCCAAGTTCTTTGCCTTCTTCCCTTCCCACCCACCCTCACTGAGGAGACAAGCAATTCAATATAGGTTATACATGTGTAGTTATGCAAAATGCTTTCATAATTGTCATGTTGTGAAAGACTCACTATAATTCCCTCCATCCTATTACCCCCCAATTATTCTCTTTTCTCCTTTTACCCTGTCCCTTTTCAAAAGTGTTTGCTTCTGACTACTCCTCCCCCAATCTGCCCTCCCTTCTATCATTCCCCCCCCTTCTTATCCTCATTCCCTCCTACTTTACCTGTAGGGTAAGATACCCAGTTGAGTGTGTACGTTATTTCTTCCTTGAGCCAAATCTGATGATAACAAGGTTCACTTACTCCTTCTCACCTCCCCACTCTTCCCCTCCATTGTGAAATCTTTTTCTTTCCTCTTTTATGTGAGATAAATTAACCCACTGTATCTCTCCTTTTCCCAATATATTTCTCTCTCACCTCTCAATTTTATTTTTTAGATATCATCCTTTCATATTCATTTCACCCTGTGCCATCAATGTCTCTGTTTCTGTCTCTTTCTGTCTCTCTGTCTCTTTCTCTGTCTCTGTCTCTCTCTCTGAGAAAGGTCTCATGAATCATCATCTTTGCATGGAAGAATGTAAATAGTTCAACTTTAATGTCTTTTATGATTTCTCTTTCTTGTTTACCTTTTCATATTTCTCTTGATTCTTATATTTGAAAGTCAAATTTTCTATTCAGCTCTTATCTTTTCAGCAAGAATACTTGAAAGTGTTCTATTTCATTGAATATCCATTTTTTCTCCTGAAGGATTATACTCATTTTTACTGAGTAGGTGATTCTTGGTTTTAATCCTAGCTCTTCTGACCACTAGAATATCATATTTCAAGCCCTTTGATCCCTTAATGGAGAAGCTGCTACCCATTGTGTTGCCATGATTATGTTTCCACAATACTTGAATTGTTTCTTTCTGGCCATTTGCAATATTTTCTTCTTGATCTGGGAACTCTGGAATTTGGCTACAGTATTCCTAGGAGTTTTCCATTTAGGATCTCCTTCCAGAGGTGATCAGTAGATTATTTTAATTTCCATTTTACTCTCTAGTTCTATAATATCAGGCAATTTTCCGTGATAATTTCTTGAAAGAGTATGTTTAGGCTCTTTTTTTCATCATGGCTTTCAGGTAGTACAATTATTTTTAAGTTATCTCTCCTGCATCTGTTTTCCAGGTCAGTGATTTTTGCCCATGAGGTATGTCACATTGTCTTCTATGTTCTCATTCTTTTGGTTCTGTTTTATAATTTCTTGATTTCTCATTCTCATTTATATTCTCATATAAAATTAAGGGATTATTTTCTTCAGTGAGCTTTTGGACCTCATTTTTTTTCCATTTTGGTCCATTCTGCTTTTTAAGGCATTCTTCTCATTAGCTTTTTAGACTTCTTCCCATTTAGATTAACTTTTTTTAAGGGGTTTTTTCCTTCATTTTATGGGGGCAGATCTCCTTTAGCAAGCTCTTGACTCACTTTTCATGATTTTTCTCTCATCACTCTCATTTCTCTTCGTATTTTTCATTTACTTCTCTTACTTGATTTTCAAAATCCTTTTTGAGCTCTTCCATGACCTGAGATCACTTCATATTTTTCTTAGAGGCTTTGGATGCAGGGACTTTGACTTTGCTGTCTTCTTCTGGTTGTATGTTTTGATCTTCTTTGTCATCAAAATAAGACTCTGTAGTTTGAGTTTTGTTTTTTACGATGTTTGCTCATCTTTCCAGTCAAATACTTGACTTTCTACCTCTTTGTCAAGGTAGGACCCTGCTTCCAGGGGAGTTGGGGGTGGGTATATTGTCTCAGGCTTCAGGGGTTGTACATCAGCTGCTCAATCCCCTACTGCATGTGCGTCCTGTTCTCCAAAAGCAGCAGCCGATGCTGTTGCCAATGCTGCCATCTCAGCCAACATAGGGCTGGGGCTAGATACTGGCCAGCCCAGACAGTGCATTTCTTTTTCACCCTGTTCCATAGAGTTTTGGACATTTGTGGGTTGAGAAGTCAGAAAACAGCCATAGCTCCCAATGATTCAGTTCACTGAGGCCTTCTCCAACCCTTTCTATACCAGTGTGGCCTATGGCAGAATGTCCTCTGCTCCCAGCCTAGTGCAAAAGACGCTTCCTGTTGACTTTCCAGGTTGTTTTGGGCTGCAGATTTGTTTGATTCTGTCATTTTGTGGGTTTTATAGTGCTACAATTTGTTTAGAGTCATTTTTTACAGGTATTTGGAGGGGTTTGGGAGAGAACTCAAGCAAGTCCTTGTTTTTATTCTGCCATCTTTACTCTGCCACCCCGCCCAGAATAATTCTAATGATGATCATAATAAAATTAACAAGTGTGGTGAAAGTGGTGGTAGCAATGATAGTAGTTGGCATCTTGATGTGAATGAAGGTCTACAAATTGTCAGACTCCATGAGTGACTTACATTGCCTCATAACAGCCCCTCCTCAACCTGGAATTATGAAATTGGGGCACTGGAAGGCTAAGTGACTTGCCCTGGGTCATGCAGCTACCAAGTGTTTGAGGCCATATTGGGACTCAGGTCTTACTGACTCCAAATCCATTAACGACAACAACACCAGTTAACATCTATATAATGCTTACTCTGTGCTAGGCACTGTGCTAGGATCTTTTCAGTTTCATCCCCATATTTGATCAATTTGATCCTCACAATGATCCTGGGGAATAGGTGCTACTTTTACTCCCCATTTGACAGATGAGGAAACTGAGACAAACCGAGGCCAAGTGACTTGCCTTTGTCATACACCTAGTAAATGTGTGAGACTGGATTTCAACTCAGGGCTTCCTTACTTGAGGCCTGGAACTCCATCGCCCTGCCATACGTGCTCTACCTCATCCTTCTTTCTTCAGGACAACAATGGTTTTCAAATAATAGTTCTTTTTTTACATAGCAATTAAAGATTTATAAAGTGCTTTCCACAAATTGTATCCTGTGACTTCTCCTATCAACCATGTGAAAGAGGTGCTATTCTTCTCCTTATTTTACATATAAAGAGATAGAGGCTCACAGAGGCAGAGATTTGCCTGAAGTCATCCAGATCAGAAGTGTCTGAAGCCTCAGTACCATCCTGGCCTCCAGGGAAGGGAAACAACGGAGTAATAAGAGTCACAGAGGAGAGAACCATGGTAAAACAGACATACACACACATACACACACACACACACACACACACACACACCAAGAAACAAAAACTCAAACAAACAACCAAACTAAACCAAACCAACAAACAAGAAACCGTCCAAGAACCACTAATGCTGTGTTTTCTTTAAGTATGGGCTCCTTTCTGAGGACAACACCAGGGATACTATTTAGCACTTTCAGCAGTGGGTCTGAGATCACAATGCCGTGGGCATTCCCTCTGGCAATAGATGAGTATCTCCAGCCAGGACCTGTCATCCAATATTTGATTGACAATCGTTGGCAATCTTTGTCCATGTTCTCCCACAGACCCTCTGTGTTCAATGCCCTCAGGTACAGGAGATTTTCCTGATTTCTCAAGTAATCTTGCATTGGCCCCTGTTACTCCTTATTCCCCTCACATGGATTGCCTACCTCCTTTCCTGATGTACATTAGAAATAGATTATAAATGGGATAAAAATCCAACACACTTGGTAAGCCAAATTAATGTTGTCCCAAAGTGTAAGCACTCATCTAGATTTCAACTCAGAAAGACTGATGTTGAACTAAGTCATGTGTCAAGAAGTAAAAGCAAAGAATCCATGAATAAGGTTAGCATGAGCTAGACTAGGAGAGTTCTAAGTCTGGTTCCATTTATAGAATTTCTTGAAGACCCTCTTCTCTACTCTTCTGTCTTGTTAAAAATTTTGTTAACTTAGTGATTTCTGTATTTGGCTTGTCATTTTGCCTTCCTACATGTGTCTCATTTGTTCCCTCAATCAACAATTTATTCATGAAATGCCCATAGCACGCCAGGGGGAGGTGCAAATTCTGGGTAAGATATTATCCCTGCCCTCCAAAAGCTCACAGTTTCCTAAGGGGATAGAATACCATTGAACTTATGTCTAATACGTAGCATTGCAATTAAACACTTTATAGAGGGGCATCTCAAAGTTCCATATAGCAATTAGTTGTACAAAATGTGTCTATCAAGATATCCACAAAATTATGTCTATATCTATATTTATATCTATATCATCTATCTATATCTACATGTATGTCATCTATCTATATCTATCTATATCTACGCACATATGTATACATATGCATATGCAAATTACATAGATGATTATACAAATAGACCTGAATAATTAAAAAATATCATTTGGTTATGTATAGAACAAGTCAATATTATAAAAATAACAATACTACTTTAATCAATATACTTATTCAATGTCACATTATTCAAATCTACTAAAGGGATACATTGTATAGTTGGAAAAAAATAATCACACAATTTATGTGGAAGCAAAAACCATCAAGAATCTCATAGGCAATATAGAAAAAAGTGGGACTAAAGAGGGGCTAGCAGGGTTAGGTTTAAAACTATGCTATGAAATGATTCACAAAATATTTTGAAATGGGTTAAAAAAGAGAAAAAAGCTGTGTAATAGATTAGGTATGCAATGTACAGAAGTAAAAGAATCTAGCAGAATGCTTGATAAACACAAAAAATCCCAGCTACTGAGATTAAGACTCACTATTTGATGAAAACTGCTGGGAAAACTGGACAATGGGATAGAAGAAATGAGATGTAGGTCCACACCTCACACCTTATGCCCAGTTAAACTACAAAGAAATTTGTGACCTTGATATAAGAGGGCATACCATATACAAGTAGAGAAAAAATACCAATGAGCTCCATGGATAGCAGAAGAGTCCACGATGAAACAAGGGATGGTAAGGATCACAGAAGATAAAGTGTAGGATTTTGATTACATGAAATCAAAAAGTTTAGCAAAAACAACTCCAAAAAAGCTAAGATTAAAAGGAAAACAACAGGGGAAAACACCCTTTGTAGCCAGTTTCTCTGATAAAAATCTCATTTACAAGATATATAAGATGTTCCAAAAATTTTAGTTCAGGTTTATGCTTTAATAGCTTAAATTCTATTATTGTTAAAGCTGCACTAAGACTTTTGGAAGATGCTGTATAAAGAACTGATTAAAATTCATAAGAATAAACACATTCTCCAACTGACAAATGAGCTAAGGAAATGAGCAGGCAGCTCTCAAAGGAGGCAACCCAGGCTATCTGTAG
This sequence comes from Notamacropus eugenii, assembly GCF_028372415.1. Taxonomy (NCBI): domain Eukaryota; kingdom Metazoa; phylum Chordata; class Mammalia; order Diprotodontia; family Macropodidae; genus Notamacropus; species Notamacropus eugenii. Next base: position 289,576,368 of record NC_092872.1, on the reverse strand, counting down.
CCATGTCTGAATGTATATATGTATTCCATAAAACCACAAATGAGAGAAATGGAAGTTAGAGCAATTCTAAGATTCTTGCTCACATCCATCAGATTGGTAAAGATGACAAAAAGGAAAATGACAGATGGTGGAGGACCTATGGGAACACAGGCACATTGATACCTTGTTGGCGAACTTAGACATTGAGTCTAAAACATTCTGAAAAAAATACACAAAAATTTCCCAGTATATTCCTTTTGAGACAGCTATACCACTGCCAGGCCTATAACTAAAAGATCAAAGCAACATAAAAGATCTCTGATATCCAAAAATATTTAGAACAACTCTTTTTTGTGGTGGTCAAAGCAAAACCCCCAGAAACTCAAGAGATGCGCATCTATTGAGGCACGGCTGAAAAAGTCATGGCATGTGATTTCCTGGAGTCCTGCTGTGGTATAAGAAGTGAAGAAATAGATGATTTCAAAGACACATGGACAGACTCGTCTCAACTGATGCAGAGGGAAGGCAGTAGAACAAGTTATACTAGAACACCAATATTATAAAAAGAAAAAGGAAGATTTTTATAAACAGATGAAGAATAAAACAGGGAAAACAATTTATGCAAGAACACCATCATTGGAAAAACAAACAGCTTTGAAAGCTATAAGAATTTGGATCTATGCAACGATCATTCATAATTTCTGAGGACTGATGATGAAAAAGGTACTGTCTAGATCCTGAGAGATGGGGGATACATTTAGGAAGCAGAATGAGACACACACACATACACACACACATACACATACATATGTATATATATGTATATACACACACACACTCATATACATATATGTACACATATACACATACATATATACATACAAGCATGTATATATGTATGCATGTGTATATGCACATATTGCCAATGATAGGATTTGTTTTGTTTGACTGCATATCTGTGACAAGCAGTTTGTTGTTGTTTTTTTCTTTTTTTTCAATTGAATGAGAATTGTGAAAAAGAGACAATATGTTATTGTTAATTTAAAAATAAACCACTTTAAAATAGAGAAGTTTGAGGGCAGAGGGATACAATTGTGACATGTTTTATGAATTTTCAGATGAGGTGACTGCATTGTTAAAGTAAGTGTTTTATTTTGTCACAAGACAGCTCTCATGGGGTGGGGTTATCTGGGAATGTTTATAGTTAAAAGAGAATACAGCAATAACACTTCAAAAAATATTAACCATTCTCTAAAATCCAGCTTGAAAAATTTTTTCCCTGAAATCATTTCAGTTCTCCTGACTGCAAAATAATGCTCCTCTTGCCGACTCCCAGCCTCCTTGGGCCTTCTTTCTTATGCACTTAAACTATTACTTTAATTAAATTCTTTTTGTACATTTTAGCCTTCTGCCCTGGAAAACTGATTTAAATACTTTCTTTAAAGACAGGGACCAGATCTTCTATCTGTCTTCCACATAGTTTTCAGAATTATGCCTTGTGTACATTGTTGTTATTTTGTACACAATAGGTCATTTTCCTGGTTGGGTACAGAACAGTGTATCTTTCTTGACTTAGGAGATGCCAGAGATTGAATTCAGACTCTTATATTTCTGAACTCTGTGATCGGGGGCCAGTCACTTATCTTCAGCATTTGTCAAATGGGTTGATAACCCTCATACTGTATTACCTACCTCACAATGTGGTTGTTAATAAAGTGCCTGTGAACCTTAAGAAAAAAATGACAAGTTGTCCCCTCTGTGCATTTATTGGAACAGTGTGAGCTTATTTCATCACCTGTATGGAAAGTATGTGTGTGTATGTGCATGTGTTTGTATGTGTGTGTACATGCTGTGTGTGCATGTATATGCATGAGTGTGAGTGAGCTTGTATGTGTGTGCATATGCATGTATGAGTATGAGTGAGTTTATGTTGGTGTGTATGTATGTGGGTGTGTAGGGGAGCAGGAGGGAAAGAAGAAGGCACATTCAATATAGTAATCAATAAGTTGGCTGGTTGACTTGGAACACAGAGCATGCCAGCTGTGTGAACTTCCTACCCTCTCTGCAGTTCTGGTTCCCTTCCCCTCAGTCTTTGTATCTCCACTTTTCTGTCTCCATCTTTGTCTCTGTCTCTTTCTCACTCCATTTGGCTTTCTCCCCTTTCCCTCTTTAATTGAACAGAACATGGAAATGAAGAAGGTTTGAAAAAATTTCCTGGGCTACTGACTACAGAGCATTCATTGGTCAGCATTCATTCTAAGGCCACACAAGGCAAAGACTTTTATTTATACTCTTAGAAAATCCTAAATTCATTTGCATGTTACTTTCCAAGTGGCTCCAGACAGAATGAAAGTTGAAGAGCCTCAGATGAATCACAATTCATTTTCTGTTCTCTTAATTCTATTCTCTATAGTCTTTGGGGTTGTGGCTAGAAAACAAGAAAGCAATTGGTCAATTCAGTGCAGGAATCTGGTCCTCCTACTGGGGCCTCATGTCATCAGGAATCTGGGTCATGAATAGCTCTACTGTCCAGTCAATCAGTAAGTCAACAAATCTTTATTCAATGCCGACTATGTGCCAGGCAGGACTTGTTCTAAGCAGTGGGACCAAAGGTAAAGCAAAAACCAAACCAAAACAAAGCAGTTCTTGCTCTCAAAGACAGGGAAGCTAGGTGGCATAGTGGATAAAGTGCCAAGCATGGAGTTAGGAAGACTCATATTCATGAGTTCAAATCTAGCCTCAGACACTTACTAGTTGTATGACCCTGGAAAAGTTACCTAATCCTCTTTGCCCCAATTTCCTTCTTGGTAAAATGAACTGGAGAAGTATTTCTGCCAAGAAAACCCCAAGTGGGGTCACAAAGACTGGGGCATGACTGAAAACAACTGAACAACAACAAGACCTCCAGGAGCTCACAGTGGGGTAAGAAGACAACATGTCAAGACATTTAAAAATATAAACAAGAGAAATTGGAGAAAACCAATTAGAAGGAATGAATCCACCCTTAGAAGATATTGGAAAAGGCTTCAGTAAGAGGTGAGGCTTTAGTTGATGCTTGAAGGAATCCAGGAGGAAAAAAGTTCCATGCATGGGGAGCAGCCAGTGAAAATACACAGATGTAAGATATAGAGTGTCTTGTGCAAAGAACAAGAAGGAGGATTGGAGTCATGGCATTTATGTGACGTTGGGGGGTGTAAGGTGTAACAAGAGTGCAAAGACAGGCAGGTTCCAGGACTTTGAATACAAAATAGATAATTTTAGATTTAATCTTGGAGGCAATAGGGAATTAATGCAGTTTATTTGAGTAGGTGGTGACATGGTCAGATTTGTGTTTACTAGATTAATTTGACAGTTGAGTGGATGATGGACTGAAGCAGGGAGAGATCTGAGGCAGGGAAACCAATTATTAAGCTACTGCCTCACCTGAAATGATGAGATCTGCACCAAGGCAATATCACTGTCAGAGGAGAGAAGGGATCATATATGAGAGATCCTCAGACTGATAATACTGGCAACATATTTGATGAGCGTAGTGAAATAGAGTGAAGACTTGAGGTTGACACAGATGTTTTAAACCCAGGTGACCAGGAGAGGATGGTACTGCCCTTGAGAGTAACAGAAAAATTGGAATGGGGTGGGGAAGTTTGGTGGGGAAAGTTAATGAATTCAGCTTTAGATACTTGTTTTAAATGCCTACATTTAATTTAAGATTTTCAATACTCAAGAATCTAGAGGTTAGGAAAGAGATTAGGCTGGATGAGTAGATCTAAGAATCATCAGCTTAGAGATGATAATTGAATCCATGGGATTTGATGAACTTGCTAAAAATGCACAGTTAGACAAAAGAAAATAGGCCACGACTGAGACCTAGGGGATACCCATAGGTATAACCTGGATAGAGATAGAACAAAGGAGAATGAGAAGAAGTGTTCACATAGGTAGGAGGAGAACTAGGAGAAAGAAGTATCATGAAAATCTAGCAAGAAGAAAGTATCAAGAGGTGATTGTGTGAAAGGCTGCATATAGAAATTAAGAATGAGATTTGAAAAAAGGCTATTAGATTTTACAGTGAAGAGATCATTTGAAACTTTGGAGAGAGCTTGAATGATGAAATTGGAAATCAGACTGTAGAGAATTAAGAAAAGAAGGAGAAGAAAAAAGCCATCATTTGGAGATGGCTTTGTTGAGGAGTTTAATCACAAAAAGGAGGACAGATATGAGATGATATAGATACTGAGGATGTATGGACGAAGTGAGCAATTTTTTGGGGCATTTTAAATTTTGAATAAATTTAAATATTATTTATAACATATAAACACAATACATTATATAATTATTAAATTAAATATTTATACATGAATTATATAAAATATATATAAATTATATCATACAAATAAAATAAATTTAAATACATTGATTACTATTTTGATAAATTTATTATCTGCTTATTTTGTTGCAACAGATAAGTGTACATGAACATATTCATATTCATAGTTATTTAAAAACATACTTACACATGTACACTCATACACATATATGTAAGACCACATTATGCTTATTTCCACATGTCATCTATTTCTGTGAAGTTAGGTAGAATCTTCCTTCACAAGTCCAAATTTTCCATGTTTTTCTAAATCAACCAATTCATTATTTCCTACCCTAAAACCATATTCCAATCCCATCACACCCTATCCCAGAGAATGGCTATGAAAGTTTCTCCCCAATTTTCTGCATTTCTTCTATTCTTGGATACAGAGATTTTACTTATGTAAGAAAATTTTAATTTAAAATAATCAAAATTATCCTTTTTACATCTCAATAATGCTCTCCCTTATAATATAGTTTAAGATCTGATACTACTGAATCTCCTTCCTTCACATCTTTTTTTCTTGGTTTCTTTAAAGTCCCAGACCTTTTGCTCTTCCAAATGAACTTTGTCATTTTTTTCTAACAGTTTTTTTTAAAGGTAATTTAACTGGGATGCCATTGAATAAATAGATCAGTTAAGTAAAATTGTCATTTAAAAATTATATTAACTTTACCTATTCATGAATAATAAGTATTACTTCAGTTATTTGTGTAAAAAAGTGTTTTATGTTTATGTTCATAAAGTTTCTATGTCTGTTTTAACTCAGGTATTTTATATTATCTAGGTGTTTTAAATGGTCTAAAACAATACTGAATAATGTTGCTGACACAATGTGATTTCCCTATTTTTCACTTTTGATTAAATGTATTTTTACTTTGTCTGAGATCATGATTACTATCCCTGATTTTTCACCTAATAAATTCTGCTCCTGCCCTTTATTTTATCTTGTGTGTATCTCTCATTTATATAATGCTTTCTGAAAGCAATACATTGTTGAATTTGAATTTTTAATCTGCTATTCATTTCCATTTTATGGGTTAATTTGTCCCATTCACATTATAAGCTACAATTACTTGTGTATTTTCCTCCTTCCTGTTTTTCCTCACTATCCTCCCCATCCTATTTACTATATTTCTCCTCATTCCTCTGCTTTACTTCTACCCACAATTTTGCCCTTCTATTCCTTAACCTCCCCTCTGAAAGTCCCTCCCTTATCCTCTTTCCTACCCTATCCTCTTAATATCTTATTTCTTTCTGAATTTAAAAGATTTTTATACATTCACACATACATACACAGATATACTTATGAGATGGTTACTTCTTTTTATCTCTCCCTGAACAGTTTTATTTTTTTTCAGAATCATCTCATCATACTCAGCTAAGTCCAAACCTTTCTTTCAAGTTACCCAAATAATGATGACAATCACAAGAATACTGTTAATGTTTTCACATATACAAAGTAAACAATTTGATCTTATTGAGACCCTTATACTTGTTCTTTAATGTTTACCTTGTATTTCGCCTGGATGGTTCATGTCAAAATTTCCCTTTAAGTTCTGGGGGTTTTGTCACAAAAACCTGAAACTCTTTCAATTCATTAAATGTTCATGTTTTTCCAGTCAGGATTATACTTAACTTTGCTAGTAAGTTACTCTTGGTTGTAACCCCAACTCTTTTGCTCTGTGAAATAGAATATTCCAAGACCTACAGTTCTTCACTGTCATAGCTGCTAGGTCTTGTAAAATCCTTATTGAAGCTCCATGATATTTAAATTTTTTTTCTTGTTGCTTCCGATTTTTCTCCTTAATCTTGGAGCTTTGAAACTTGATTATGACATTCTGGTAGGTTTTCCTCCTGGTATGTCTTTCAGATGGTGGTCAGTGGAATTTTTTTTTTCTATTTATGCTTTGGCTCCTTCTTCTAGAAATTCAGGCAATTTTCCTTGATAATTTCTGGTAATTTCATATCAAGAATCTTTCTTTATTGTAATTTTCAGGTAGTCTAACTATTCCTATATTATTTCTCCTTGATCTATTCTCCAGATCAATTCTTGTTCTAATGAGATGTTTCACTTTCTATTTTATTTTGTCATTCTTTTGATTTTGATGTATAGTGTCTTTGAATGCCATTACCATCCCCTGCTCAATTCTATTTTCAAGATATTATTTTCTTCCTTACGTTTTTGATTCTCTATTTCAGATTAGTTGACTTTTCATAATTTTCTTAGACTGCTCTTTTTTAAGTGAGTAATTTTTGAGATTGCAGGAGACATGGACATGTTTTTAGACAGTAGGGAAACAGCAAATAGACATGGGCTGAGTGAGATAGTGAGGATGATTGAAAGGACAATCTGCTCAAAATAAAAAAGATGGAATGATAATATTTATTATTTACATTGGACTTTGAAGGTGTGCAAATCTGCAAAAATATTGTTTCATTTTATCCTCACAATAATCCTTTGAAGTAGGTGCTGTTATTATCCTCATTTTTGTTGTTGTTCAGTCATTCAGTTGTGATGACCAAGGACAATGGCATGCCAAGGCCTTCTCTCCTTCACTATCTCTCAAAGTCTTTGCAAGCTCATGTTACTGTGATATTATCTGTCCATCTCACCGTCTGCCATCCCCCTTTCCTTTTACCTTCAATCCTTCTCAGTGTCAAGGTCTTATTTTCCAATAAATATCATCTTCTCATTATGTGGGGAAAATATTTAAACTTCAGCTACAATACTAGGCCCATTTCTTTAAGTATTGACTGATTTTTACTCCTTGCCATCCAAGGACTCTCAAAAGTCTTCTCCAGCACCACAATTCAAAAGTGTCAATTCTGTGGCATTCAACTTTCTTTACAGTTTAATTCTCACAGCCATGCATTGCTACCAGAAAAACCATAGCTTTGATTATACAGACATTTGTCAGCACAATTGTGTCCATTTTTTGTAGTACACTTTCCAGGTTTGCCAAAGCTTTCCTTCCAAGAAACTAACGTCTTTTAATTTCATGACAGCAGCGATCTTTGAGTCTAAGAATAGAAAATCTGACTCTGCTTCCATTTCTTCTCCCTATATTTGCCAAGAAGTGATGGGGCCAGTTGCCAAGATCTTCATTTTTTTCTACATTGTTTTAAGCCTGCTTTTACACTCTCCTCTTTCACCTTCATCAAGAGACTTCTTAATTCTTCTTCACTTTCTTTCATCAGAGTGATATCATTTCCATATCTGAAATTGTTAATATTTCTCCCAGCAACCTTAGTTCCAGCTTTTCATTCATCCAACCTGGCATTTCACATGATGTACTTTTCACATAAGTTAAATAAAGTGATAACATACAACTGTGTTGTATTCCTTTACAATCTTAACCCAATTACTTGTTGCATGTTTGTTTTTAACTGTTGCTTCTTGGACACACGCAGATTCTTCAGGAGACAAGTATGATTCTCTAGTACTCCCATCTCTTTGAGGACTTGCCACATTTTGTTGTGATCCACATAGTCAAAAGCTTTAATGTAGTCAATGCAGCAGAAGTAGATGTCTTTCTGGAACTCCCTTGATTTCTCCTTAAACCTGCAAATGTTGGCAATTTGTCTTCTACTTCCTCTGACTCTTCGAAAATCAATCTGCTTTTCTTGTAATTTTCATTTTCATATTGTTGAAACCTAGCTTGCAGAATCTCAAGCATAAGCATTTTGCAGATGAGAAAATAGAAGCATGCAGTGGTTAAGTGATTCAACCAGGGGCACACAATTAGTCAGTATCTGAAGCAGGCAGATCTCTGGTCTTTCTGACTTCAGTCCAAGGCTTTCTCCATTTGCCTACGTTCATTAGGTGGACTTGTGAAAGTAAAGTGAGTTTGTTTTTGTAGTAAAATATGAGACACAATTTTAAACTGAGAAGGTGAGGAAAGGAGCCATGGAAAGTTGGAAGAGTTGCTATGGAGAGTAGGAGAAGAAGATAGCTAGAAAGGTAGAAATGGATTCCTTTGCCACACTCAAGTAACAGGGGAGATTATGGAACATAAATCTGTATTGGAACTAGTCAGCACAGACTTCATGATTTTCTCCATATATTTTTAGCAGCATTTAATTCAGAGAAAAGGCAGCATAAGGTGAAAATAACAAAAGGGTTAGCTTTGGTGACAAATATCTTTAATAGGGTTAGAGGTAATGGACTCCAGAATAATAAGATTGAATTTGTTCACTAAGGATTCAAGATGGGGAAGAGAGGAAAGTGACCCAGTACAGTGAGATGGCCTGGGAGAGAGCTAAGGGGTTGAGAAATTGGAGGTCTCAGTGAAAATGAAAAGCAGACTTAGGGGTAATAAGGTAGAAAGAGATGGAAATTTCAGAGTTAATTAGCATGGAAGGGGCACACTGGTGGATGATGGAAAGATCAATTGCAATCATCTTTGTGCAAAGCTGAGGTTGGATGGTCATGTGAAATGAGCAAACTGAGGAGAAGGGAGCTAAGGGTATTTGAAGGAGTATCAATATTTATGTTGAAGTCTCCTAGGATGAAGACAAGAGCTGAGGTCAGGAGAAAGACTGTGAATAGACACTAGGCTCTTTGAGGTAAGAAGAGGAGTGTCTTGAAAGTAGGTAGACAATGGTACCAAAATTTTGACTGGATGATGCATATGAATTGAGTTAATCTTAAAAGAGGGAATGTTATTGAGTAATGGTAGTAGATGGTAAGGAAGAGGCTAAACATAATGATGAGGAATGAAGGTTACTCCAGCTTTTCTTCCTCAACTAGTGAATCAGGGATTGGGTGAAGAATGAAAAGGCAACTGTGCTAAAAATGGAGGTCAGGGAGGCTGGATAATTAGGAAGAAGCTGGGTCTCAGGGAGAGCCAGAAGATGCATAGGAAAAAAAGAAAATATTTAAGATGAAAGCAAGTTTGTTGCAGGCTTCTCAAAGAGCACAGTGGAAGTGATGGACTTTTCTCTCCTTACCTGAAGGCAGAAGAGGACAGGGAGGACCCTTGTGCTCAGTGGAATGGCAGAAGATTTAGGCAGGATGCAAAGTAATTTCTCCATTTACCCAAAGGCAGGAGAACTGTAGGTCATGGATTGTTTCTTCTCTTTCCAAAAGGGTAAGAAAAGACCAGGCAATGAGCCTGTCATGTAGTGAATTCACCAGTCCAACTTCATCATGTCCTCTACCTTTTAATTTCTTGTCTCTTTAGCCCTTTACCATTGTACTAGGCTCAGACACATTTCTTGGAATATTTCCTCTGCTTCCCTTCCTTCCTTCCTTCCTTCCTTCCTTCCTTCCTTCCTTCCTTCCTTCCTTCCTTCCTTCCTTCCTTCCTTCCTTCCTTCCTTCCTCCCTTCCTTCCTTCATTCCTTCCTTCCTTTCTTCTTCCCTCTCTTCCCTTTTACTTTCTTTACTTCCTTCCTCTTTTATAACTACTACCCTAGTTCAAGTCCTCAACCCCTTTCATCTGGCCTATTTTAATATTTTATCCATTGGTCTCCCTGTCCTTCTTCCATCTATCTTCCACACATGTAACAAATTAATATTCCTAAAGTACAAATATAACCATGTCTCTCCCTTAATCAAGAAGCTGCTATGGTTCCCTCTTGCCACCAGAATAAAACATGAACACCCCTGTTCCAGTTTTAAATCTTTTTGTGATTTGGCTCCAACCCATCTTTCTAAATTGTTTTTCTTATAATTTCCCTTCATGCAGTCTATTCTAGCCATTGTGGACCAATTGTGCTTCCTCATACACACCATTCCCTCTTATATCTCCATGATTTTTCCTGACTTACCTCTTGTACCTTATCATGGAATACCTGGCTTCCAACCAAGCCCAGCCCATGTGCTACCTCCCAAAGGAAATGATAATCTCTTCATAATCCTTAGTGTTAATACACTGTGTGTCTTTCTGTCACTCTCTGGACCTGAGAAATCATTAGTGTAAAGTGGTCCCATGGAGGAAGCGGGCTCTATTAATGCAGATCAGAGATCAGACAACTGTTCTCTGTCTTATATTTTTAGAGCATGTCTGAGGGTGCTGAGAAGTTATGTGGCTGGTCTAGGTTTGTGATTGCAAGTCCTTGAATAGAAATACTGGAAGGACCAGAATTTCAGAAAACCTCAACAGACTAAGCTGCCTCAAAGAATGCCATGTATTTGCCCATATTAGAGATAGTAGGATAGTAGGAGTATAGGATTCTTATACCTCTAAAGGGCTATAGGAATGTTATTGGTTATGATGATAAGGATGATGGTGATGGTAACAGGGATGGGGATGGGCGCTTGGGTCTTCTTGGTGCACCAGTGAGGTCATGGTTGGTGCCCCTTTGCATTTAGTTTTCAATCCTGTATAAGTACTTCTGTAACAGGGACTGGTACATGTGCAGAGTATATCTGACAGTGTCTCCTCATATGAGAAGGGTGAGGGAACCTCTTTCCAGAATAGTCAGGAGGGTGTCCAAATGTGACTAGTTCTGGCCAGCTAAACACCTATTGGAGAGGATGACTTCTGACTCCCTTTGGGAATATTTGAGGTCAGTCTTGCCTGGTTGCTTCAGTTATTATGGTTTGCCCATATGGTTTGCCCATAATATCTGATGTGAGGCAATGTGCTGTGAGGAGAAACCTTGGACCTTCTCCCTTCCAAGACTCTGGAGAACTGGGAATACAGGTCTGGGTTCTTCACCTGCTTCAAATTTCATTCATTTTTTTTAGGTGAAGGTAGTAAGACATCCCTGTGTCCCAGGCATTAGGTTTTTCAGCCATCTCCACACTGACATCCAGAGGAACAAGAAGTGACTATTAGGAGTAACCTTCAGGACTTGGCCCAGTGATAGATGGGATAAAGACTTATCAAACTGTCATGCCACATCTGGATGTGTATTTGACGGGGTCAATGTTGAATAGTAACTAAATAAAGATTGAGACCACTATCTGAGAAAGGAAAATGACAGGGAGACTGTATCTCAAATTTGTGTGTGTGTGTGTGTGCGCGCGTGTGTGTGTGTAGCTTGTACTTTTGGTATTGCTATAAATTTGAAAAAAATCTCTTTATAAAAGCTAATTGATTTAAATGGTTAAATTGAATTGGGATACTAATTACTGGCACTTACCCGTGTGTGTGTGTGTGTGTGTGTGTGTGTGTGTGTGTATGTATGTGAACACATTCAATGACAGCTTAGAAATTGAGAAGGGACAATAAATCCCCCTAATGCTCCCCAAGACCCTTGTGGGTGCCTGGAATGGAGCCAACATATATTTTGTGTTTGCTTCTCCCCAGTCGAGGGCAGGCTCCCTGAGGAGAAACTCCCAGTTTTGTCTTTGCATTCCCTACCCATAACACCAGACCTGGCATATGCTGGATGCTTAGGAAACATTTTGTTAAAGTGAATGTTCAATTTTCTGTGTCCATAGACCAGATGGAGGGGGGAGCATTCATGCAGATCATTGACTGTTGTCAAAAACATGCCAGAGTGTTCCTCTGTATCAGACTGTCGAGGTATGGGAGGTTGGTGATACAGAAAAGTCACAGGGGTGGGGAACCTGCGGCCTCTGGGTCACATGTGGCCTTTTTGCATGTCTGTGGTGCTGAAAAGTCATGCAGCGGGTGCAGCCTTTTGACTGAGTCCAAGTTTTACAGAACTTTATTAAGGGTATTTGTTCTGGAAAGTTTGGACTCAGTCAAAATATTGAATTTGAGCACCTGGAGGGCCACATGTGGCCTGGAGGCCACAGGTTTCCCACCCTTAGTAGCGTAATCTATTTAAGGGACTCAAACAAACAAGGATGAGAGGAAAAATGATTGAAAGGGGAAGAAGAAGTCTTTCTAAGGGGTTTGATTGGCAGCAAGGGAAAAACATATTTCAGAACTGATTTCCTCACTGGGGCCAAAGTCAATTGCAGGAAGTGGACTTTGAAACCACAGGCCAGTGTTTGCAATCAATTTTGAAGCCAGAGAGAAATCTGGGTGTTTCAGAGCTGGAAGTTCTATCTGTTGGAGGAAATAAGACTTCATTGACTGAGTACAGTAGAACAGTACATCAAGCTGGTAAGGTCTAGTGTAGGAGAACATTGAAGGAATCACTAAAGGAGGGCTTCACCATTACCTAGAGAGCTCCCACCTTGCCTCAGCAGTGAAACACTTGCAAATGCAGTTTATTAAAGTTGGAAAGGACCAATGAACTTCTGAACAGCAGACCTCTACTGAACACGCACCCAAACAGAAATACTCTCACCACGTAGGAATACGCTTAGCTTTTTCCAAATCTCCTTTATACTTCCAAAGGTAGAATTGCTCAAGGTATAGTCAAGAACAATGAAAGAAAAAATAAGCACTGTATACACAATGGAAGAGACCTGACAGGGACTGGAGAACAGAACAAGAGAGCTGTCATGTGAAATATTCTGGGGAGTAAGTCTAGAAAAGGGCATAAGCAGGTTACAGCCACTGATAACCAAGTTCCACTGGACACTGAGACAAGTAGTAGGTAGACAGATACAAAATAAGACCCTACTCAGATGGAGCCCAAGGGAAGCTGCTTCACTCTTCAGTATGTCTTTATGTGACTGTTAATAAAAGTTTTTTAAAACATATATTGGGTTTTCTTTATTTTCCCGGAGACATTTACAAGTTAATTCAGTTGTAACAAATGCACACACACGTATGTGTGTGTGTGTGTGTATGTGTGTGTGTGTTCAGGTTTACTTATGATATTAGTTTTTATGTAGAAAGTAATGAGTTATGTGTTCTCTAAGGTTCCCCCCCCACACAAGATGCTGGGGTCCTATGAAATAGCTCAATACTTGGTAGTATAGTCATCCCTAATAATCATTGCATAATCTTAGAATTGGAAGGGAGCTCTTAAGCACCTGGTTCACTTCTTACTTGGTGACAAAGAGAATCAGTTTATTCCTTCTTCCATAGGACAGACCTCCAAATATTTCCAAATTGTTATCATTCTTCATTGCTTCCCTTCTCTCACAAACTAGAGAGGGACCCCAGAAGGGAAGATGCAGCCTCATGGAGGCACAGGGAGTCAATAGTCCCATTGTCCTCCACCCTACTCAGGCTCCACCTGGATCGTGAGGTTCTGTTTGGACACCACACCTTAGAAGGGTGGAACAAATTTGGAGGAGGGCAGCAAGGATGTCAAAGGAACTATGATCATGCCCGATAGGGAGCAGCTGAGGAGACTGGTAGTGGTTAGCATGGGGAAGAGAAGACTTGAAATGGAACTTGTCCTTTCCATTCCTTAAAAAGAATTCTGCTTTTATCAAAGGTGCCATATGGTCATTGAAGGTCTGCTTGAAATCCGTAATCAGTGTGAAAGGGATCCTCAAATGTCCCAAGGAGGCCTCTTCTACTGGTTAATAGTTATCATTGTGGAAGGACCTTCAGATTAGGTGTGTGACCCTTTTAGGTCCCTTTGAAGGCCCCAGGATGTTTGAGCTGGACAAGACCTACAGGAATATGAGAAAGTGCTTGTCATTTTCATGTATTTGAAAAGTTGTCATTGGGAGGGGACATTCAACATGTTCCAGTGGGCCCCAAAAGGCAGAACTATTGATGAAGAAGGAAAGGTAGATTTGTACCTCTACAAAGAGGTAGATTTTTGTTCTATATAAGTGTAAGTAAATACTGCTTAAAAATGGGAGTTTCCTCAATATAGGATGGGATGTCTTGAGAGGTGGTGAGTTCCCCATTACTGGAGATCTTCATGGATAAGGGATGAACCTGTGATTTGTTTGGTATAGAGAACTTTGAGGTGAAGAAACTGCCTCAACCAATGCAGGTTGGCATGTTTTCTGCAACTTCTAATCTTTGATTGTCTCCTAGAGTTATATGAGGTTGACTCATAGGTAAGTATAAGTATAGGTAAGTAAGGTCATAGGTGTTTGTCAGAGATGAGATTTCAGCTCAGCTCTTCCTGGTTTCCTGGTCTGGCTCCTCATCTGCTGAACCAATGGTTCTGATATTTTTGGTCTCAGGATCCCTTTATACCTAAAAGTTGTTAAGGGTTCCAAATAATTTTTGCTAATATTGGTTATATCTATTGACATTTCTTAGTATTCATATCTAAGTATTACTGTGAAAATAGTTTTGACCCTATGCACCTCAAGGAAGGCTCTCATGAAACCCACGGAAACCCAGATCCCACTTTTTGGGGCCTTCCACCTCTGATTCTTTAAGGAGAAGCTATGTGATATTGTGTGAAGGATTTTTAGATTCCTATTTTCTTGAAAGAGTTCAGAGGACCCTCTTAAGTAAAAAAAATTCTGTGGTTGTATGTTGACCATTATTTTCATTAGCCAAACAGAAGAATGGGTTAAGCACCCTGGGAAGTGAACTACATTGAGATTGTCCTGAACTATAGGAAATCAGTTTTGGCTCTGTAGATGAACAATTCAAAAGGAATTCCTCCATTTTCTGATCCTGCTCCATATTGGGTGGAAATCCAGAGGGGCCTGGGTTCAGGATAGGGCACAGCCATTGTCTAAAGTCAATGAGCCACAGAATGCAAAACTACTTGCCTTGCTTGACATTAGAGAGTACCAGTAACTTTACAAAAAATTAGCAGGCCATTTCTGAGGGCAGAAGGCAGAGTTGTAAGTAAACCAAGAACCGAGGCACCTACTTCTTAGCTCTTTTTTTTGATCATGGCTTTCAGGTTTTCAATTTTCAAAAACTCTTGAATTATTTCTCTTTAATCTATTTTCCAGGTCAATTGTTTCCCCAATGAAATAGTTCACATTTTCTTCTTTTTAATTTTGTTTTATTGTTTCCTTGTGTTCCATGGAGTCTTTAGCTTCTACTTGCCCAGTTCTAACCTTTAAGAATTATTTTCTTCAGTGAGCTTTTGTACCTACTTTTCCATTTGGCCAGTTCTGCTTTTTAAAGTGTTCTCTTCATTGAATATTTTGTGCCTTTTTTACCAAGCTGTTCACTTGCTTCATAATTTTCTTGCATCAGTCTCATTTGTATTCCCATTTTTCATTTACCTCTCTTATTTGATTTAAAAACATCATTTTTTTCAGCTCTGCCAGGAATTCTTGTTGGGTTTTTATCTAATTCACAGTTTTCCTTGAGACTTGGATTGTAGCTGCTTTGACAATATTGTCTTCTTCTGGGTTTGTTTCTTGATCTTTCCTGTCACAGTAGTAACCAGTTTGGGTCAGGTTCTTTTTTTTGTTCTTGTTTGTTCATTTTCCCAGCCTTCTTGACTTTTAATTTTATATTCAAGTTGGTCTCTGCTGCTGAGGTGGAGGGGACACTGTTTTCAGAACTAACTCTGGTGGGGGTCCTGTTTGTTTTCTCTGCTTCCCTTCTGATCAAAAAGAATGATCAAAAAAAGATCCAAAGAGGGCTTTGGTTTCTGCTCTCCTGGCTTGTGCTCTGGTCTTTATCCAAGAAAGGACCTTGTTTACCTGAAACCACCAGGGCTAGTGCTCTTCTTGGCCCTGGAACTGTGACCAGGTCCCCATGATCTCCTGAAACCACAATTGCTTGTGCTCATTTCTGTATTAAAACTGAGAACAGCATCCCTACTCTCTTGTAGGCAACCATAAATGCTTCTCTCTGTCCTGGAATTGTGACCAGGGCCCCTGCTCACCCTATTTGTCTATACAAGTGCTTTCACTCCTTTTGGCCTTGGGACTGTGACTTTGAACTCCATATGGGCTATGCAACAGGATGGTGAACTCATCATCAGCAATAAGTCCCTTTCATACTCCTTCTGACAAGCTGTTCAAATCCTGCCCTCTGCCTCACTCCGCCCCCCCAACCCCCACTGTTAGTGGACTGAGAGTTCTCAAAGCTGCTGATGACAACAATGCAGACACCCCAAAGTATTGCCTGCACTCTATTCCCATGGCCCACAACTACACTCATGAGATACATATTTCCTACTGACCTCTTAAGTTGTCTGGGGCTTGAAATTATTGTACCTGAATATTTTTTGTTCTGTTGCTCCAAAATTTTGATTTGAGGCATTATTTTAGAATTGTTCAGAGGGGAATTTCACATGTCTTGGCTGAATTCTTCTCTCCTCTGCCTCTAGGTAAGATTTCCTGATAGGCTAGGGGAAACCATCCTCTTTATAGAATTCTAAGAGAATAACTGAATATGAGGTTGACAGGAAGTGAATCAAGTTTCATCCCAGCCCTCCATGGGCTGGTAGGGATCAGCAGCATTGAATTTTCTTTCCTTAGTGTTTAGCTGTATTCCACTAAATTAGGGGTTCTCAACCTTTTGGGGGTATCCCAGATCCCTTTGGCAGTCAGTCTGGTAAAATCTATGGTAAAGTCTGTGTGTGTGTGTGTGTGTGTGTGTGTGTGTGTTTTCTCATCTAAGTTTAGGGACCCATTGAAATCTATCAATAGACCCATATATAATAGACCCAGGAAAAAATTTTGTGCACTAAAAGAAACTCTCAAGATGACTTTTCATAAGAAGATCTTTTCTTGAGGGTACACCTGTAGAATTCCTCAATTCTGGTTAGTACCTTTTCCTGGTTAAGCAAAAGAATTACAATCTCTTTATACCTCAAACCCTGAGCTTGATTTTTCTCTTTGCCAAGGTTGAAGTGCTGCCATAATTTATGAGCTTGAAAGAATAGGTACCTCTTATTGATTTCAGGAACAGTTCTGAATCTTTCAAAGCTCATGCATAATGGATACCCTTTGATATATATATATATATATATATGTATATATATATATATACATATATATATATATACATATACATATATATATATATTTTCAAACAAACTTACAAGTCAAGCCATTGCAGAGGTGACTAAGTATAAAAGGGGATAAAGTCTTTCTAGACTTGGAGATGTAGCTGAGGGCCAAGGAAGGAAGAGAGTTGGCTGGTCTGGAAAGATATGTGGAGACATTGGGAGAGAGTGAGAAACTTTTGTACATAAAAGTGGAGAAGGGAATAAACATTTATAAAATTCCTACTATATGCCTCATCTTGTCGTCTTATGTTTTAGATGAAAAAATGGAAATCCAGACAGTTCATAGGATGACTCAATGTCACACAGGTAGTAAATGGCTGAACCAGGGTTCAACCTCCAATCCATTGACTAATGCCAGAGATAACTTCAACAGAGGATGAAAATCAGAAGGTACAGTGGAAGAGGAGGACAGAGCAGGATAACGAAGTGGGAAGGGCCATGGCTGAATTTTCCATGGAGTAAGGTTAGGAATGTGAGTTACTGTGGTGGTATGGCCAAGAGGATACTACCTTTCCTGACCCTCTCCCCTGATAGTGCCATACTGATCCAATATTACTGTGGTAGACAGGCCTGTAAGCCAAGGTGTGTGTGTGTGTGTGTGTGTGTGTGTGTGTGTGTGTGTGTGTGTGTGTGTGCGGGGAGAGAGAGAGAGAGAGAGTGGCAGCACAGTAGAATCTGATAAACCTCAGAATAAGGTACCTTAAAAGAGGAAGCTGTTGCCTATGGGTCCCTGGTGAAGGGGAAAGTCAAAATCAGTTAAATGGGAAATAGAAGAAGCCATCTAGTTCTAAGAGGTCATACAGGGATCAGGGCAGGAAGCACTCCCCTTACTCTATGAACAAATCATGCCCCCAGGATTTTGAAGCCTGAGGCACAGTTCTTTCTGGTGGTCCAGGTAAGAGACAGCTGCACTAAAAATCCAATTATTTCTTTTTATAATATTGCCCCCACAATCTTGGGAATATGCATTTCTCTAAATTGCAAAAGGTGATTTTATAAGCATGTCTTCTTACTTCTCATGATATCTGGGTGCTGATGAGAGACATTATACAAAAAGAACAGTTGTTCAAAAGTGAAGGGAAGTTCTTCCTTCAAAACCAAGTACGACAATATCAACCACTGACATTGGTTTGGCTCTGCCTTTCCAGTTCAGTCCATTATCCTTTCAGTCATGCAAATTTCCTTTGGGGAACCTGTGTCCTTTGGGTCACATATGACCTTCTAGGTCTTCAAGTGCATCCCTCTGACAGAATCCAAACTTCACAGAACAAATCCTTTAAATAAAATAATTTGTTTGGTAAAACATAGACTCAGTCAAAAGGCCACATCCAAGGACCTAGAAGGCCACATGTGACCTCAAGGTTGCAGGTTCCCTGCCCAAGCCTTAGATCCACTCTCAATATTCTAGTTGGTTAAATCCACATATACTTGGGGTCAAATTACTATAAGCTTTAGATCTGGAAAGGGATTAGAAGATATCTAGTCCAACCCCTCCATTGTAAATAGTGATAAACTGAGGATAAGGGAGAAGGGACTTTGTATCCAAGTATTCTGAGTTGACAGAGCTCTTTGAACCCAAATCTCTCTTCCTTTTGGGAGTACTTAAAATTAGATTTTCACTGAAACTATAAAAAAAATTGTAGAACATTTCTAAGCCAGTTTATTCTGACAAATGCTTAGGAATAATCAAATTGCCTTGCTTATTACCCATGCATTCATTAAGGATTAGAGGTGTTAATGTGGAAGCTACTTGTAATCATACAGTACTATATCAATGGATGTTGTGAAACTACTTTTCCTTTGGTTTTTATTTTTCAAAATTTATTTATTCATTTTTAACATTCTCTTAGAATTTTGAGTTCCAAATTCTCTCCTTCCCTGCCATAAATTTCCCATTCACTGAGAAGGTAAAAAAAAATTATCCGTTACTTATATATTTGAAATCATGCAAAACATATTTCTATATTATCTATATTACAAAAAAGATATGTGGAGACATTGGGAGAAGTGAGAAGTTTAAACTTCAGTTTGTACTCAGAGTTGACTAATTTTCTCTCTGAAGGTGGATAGCATTCTTTTTCATCATGAATCCTTTGTCTGTACACAATGTTTGCATATCTGACCAAGGCCTTTCATGTAGTTAGTCATGAGGGTTTACGGAAAATTATGTCAAAATTTGGTTGTCAAGAATTCATCAGTATTGTATGTCTATTTCATTATAGCATGCTCACGCAGGTTCTGGATAATGCATGATGGTCTCATGCTTTCCCAATCACCAATGGAAAGAAGGCTATGTGATTGCCCCCATGCTTTTTAGCGTAATGATTTTAGTCATATTGTCAAACATGTTCAATGAGGACAAACATGGCAACAAAGTCAGCTACTACACTGATGGTAAATTCTTCAACTTGAAAAGCCTACTAGCCAAGAACAAAGTGGAGGGAATGTTGGTAAGTGATTTTCTCTTTGCAGATGATTGTGCACTCAATGCAGCCTCTGAAAGCGAGATGCAGTGAAGTGTGAATCGATTCTCTACTGCTTGTGCTAATTTTGACCTAACAATGAACACCAAGAAAACACAGATGCTCCATCTGCCAGCACCACACCATCCATATGTGGAGCCATCGGTTACAGAAAATGGCAAAGTTTTGATTCTGTGGTTAAGTTCACTTCCTTTGGCAGTATACTTTCTAGGAATGTACACATTGATAATAAGATTGACACAAGATGTAGCTCAATGTTTGGGCTCTGAAGGAAAGTTTGGGAGAGGAGAGATATTGCAGCAACTACCAAACTGAAGGTCCACATATCTATGTGCTGACATAATTGTATATTTGTGAAACCTGGACAGTCTACTAGCACCATGCCAGGAAACTGAATCACTTCCATTTTAATTGTCTTAGGAAGATTCTGAAGATCACCTGACATCATTTCTTGAACTAAACTGCCAAGCATTCAAACTCTACTGCAGAGATGATGGGCAGGGCCACATTTTTTAAATGCCAAATGTATACTTGCCAAAAAAACCTACTTTATGGAGTACTAACATAGGGCAAATACTTATACGGTGGTTATAAGTGATACAAGAACACTCTCAGGGTCTCTCTTAAGAACTCAGGAATTGATTGTGTGACATAGAAGACATTGGCACAGGACCATCCAGCATGGTGTGCCCTCATCAGATAAAGTACTGTGCTCTATAAGCAAAACAGAATTGAACTAGCTCAAAATAAACATGAGATGCACCAAACTAGAGAATCTACACCAAATGTTCACATAGACTATTTGTACCCAACCTGTGGTAGAGCATTCTGAGCTCATATTGATATGATTAGTCACAGTCAGAGGCACTTTAACTTGACTCCAACATAGTGATGTCATTTTTGTCCTCTTCAAGAATGAAAGACAACACCAATTAATTAATAAATGTATGTTGATTTGGCTTGACCATTGACTAGGAGACACCATCTTGCTTAGCAATTACTAGATTGCCTGAGAACTTAGAGCATTTTATGAATTTCTTTTTTTTACAATATGTATTTTTGAGCTTTTTAGTTTTTCAGAGAAAGAAAACTATATGGGAACATTGCCCAAGATTAAAATCTTTGTGAGATCATTTCATTATCTCCAAACATGCAGGCAGCTTTTCACCAAGGGCTTGTTTTAATTTCCCTCCCCCCCTCCCCCACAAAGGAGAAATAGAAGGTGGAGAATTAATGATCTCAAGAAAAGCTAACTCAGCCCTGAGCTGATCTCAGTAGGTAGACACAAGGGATGACCAGAGTAAATTCTGCCCCCTTCTCCTGACTGAAGGTGAATGAAAAGTGCTTCTCATCCACACTACCCTACTCAGTGATATCTGTTGGGTATCACTCTGGATTACCATTCACTCAAGGGGTGAAGAAAAGGCACCTAAGAAGATTGTTAAGTCTAAGGTTTAAAAGCATCCTTTGTCCCTTTATGTGTTGAAATGACTCTGCAATTCAAAATATTAAATGACTATTGTCCCATATTATATATGAATTTCACTCAGCATTTGAATTATTCTGGAATTTGTC
Organism: Notamacropus eugenii; assembly: GCF_028372415.1. Classification (NCBI taxonomy): domain Eukaryota; kingdom Metazoa; phylum Chordata; class Mammalia; order Diprotodontia; family Macropodidae; genus Notamacropus; species Notamacropus eugenii. The sequence continues at coordinate 289,555,242 of NC_092872.1, read as the reverse complement.
AAGAAACAATCAGAGTAGCTTCCTTTATTCTCTTTATCTTCTCTCAGATTACCTTTGATCTGATTTGCATGTATCTTCAGGATGCCTATTTAAGTATAGAAAATGACCTCCCCATTATAATACATGCTTCTTGAAGGTAGAGGTATATTTTGATTTTTCTTCGTATCTTCAGTTCTTGGCACTCTGCCTATCATGGATGTATGCTTAATGTTTGATGATTAGTTGGTTAGGAGAATTCTTAAAAAATTATCATTTAAATTTTAGCTAAGAATTTGGTAAAATATCTCATAATATTCTTATGGAGAAAATAAAGAGATTTAAGTTGTATGGTAACACAATTAGATGAATTCAAAACTGGTTGAATGGTTGGACTCAAAGAGTAGTTGTTGATGGTTTAACGTCAGCACTAAGGTCTCTAGTGTTGTATCCTGGGATCTGTACCATTTGCATAGTATTAATGACCTGGACAAAGGCATAGATGGCATACTTCCAGATTCTATTGATGGCACAAAGCTCTGAGTTTTATCTGACTTGGCAATCCAGAATCTATTACAAAAGAATTTAATCAGGTGTAAAATCTAATGAACCTATACTGACTATTTATAATCACTGTTTTCTTTTCGTATGTCATTTAACCACCTTTTCAACAATAAACTTTTGCATTTTGCCAGAAATCCATCTCAAGACAACTGGCCTCTCTTTGCTTTCTTGCAGGTTGGGACATTGGCCCTTATCCAGTTTTGTGATACCTCGTTCATTCTCCATGATCCTTCAAAAATCACCGATAGGGACTCATTCATCATATCTGCCATTTCTTTTAATACCTAACATTATGGTTCATTTGGGAATGCTGACCTAAATTCATTATGGGAACTGAGGTGTACATTTATCATTTAAATAAATGAATGGATTTTTACTTAAATAAATGAATTAATGAATGTCATATCTTTCGTTAAGTGCTTACAGTGTGCCCAACACAATGTTGAATTCTGGGGATAAAAATGCAAAAGAGAAAACAGTTCTCTTCTCAATGAAATTACATTCTAATTGGAAAGACACATCAAAGGGAGCAGTGGCCAGTCAGGAGTGATTTGGTTTGGGAAGAATCAGGGACGATCCACTTTCTTGGAGCAATGGTGATATGGTTCCATAACAGAAAAGGCAAGACGAGTATGTGTATGTGTGTATGTGTGAGAGGGGTATAGAGAAAGTGCAACTTGGCTGTAAGCTCCTTCAGTGGAATGGGCCACTTAAGCACTCAATAATCAGGATGAGGGGAGTCCCAGAGCAGGAGATTTGGTGTTGAAAGTTCAGGTTGAGTACTCCATGGTATGGTTTATAATCTAGTGGTAATTTAGTTTAAGAAAAAATGCATTTGAGGGGCAGAGGAAAAAGATACCTTATTTCTCTTGAAACTTATTCCCTATTAATCATATTGTCCTATCTTCATCAGTTCTAAATATCATTCTCGGCAGAAGAAAATAAACAATATTATTAATGGGCAGCTTTCTCCCCATCATCTGTTTGGCTGTCCCACCCACCCATGCATAGTTCTGTATGTGTAGATAATTGTGCACTCATTGCAGCCTCTGAAGCTGAGATGCAAGAAATTATGCATCAATTCTCTGCTACTTGTGCTAATTTTGGTCTAACAATTAGCAACAAGAAAACACAAGTGCTCCGTCAGCCACCATAACACCAGCCATATGTGGAGGTTACAGCAAGTGGTGAAGTTTTGAATGCTGTGGATAAGTTCATTTAACTGGGTAGGGTACTTTTCAGGGACACACACACTGATAATGAGGTAAGTGCACACATCGCCAGAGCTAGCTCAGTGTTTGGGAGGCTCCAAAGGAAAGTATGGGAGAGAAGAGGTATTTGACTGACTAGCAAATTGAAAGTCTTCAGAACCATTGTATTGACCTCATTGTTATAGACCTGTGGAACCCAGACAATTTACCAATGCCATGCCAGGAAATGGAATCACTTCCATTTTAATTGTCTTAGGAAGATTCTGAAGATCACCTGGTATGATAAGGTGCCAGACACTGAGGTCCTTACTTGATCTAAACTGCTAGTTATACAAACTGCTTCAGAGAGTGTAACTCCGATGGGCTGGCCACATTGTTCAAATGCAAAATATACATGTGCTAAAAAGATTATTTTACAGAGAAATCACACAGGGCAAGCATTCATGTGGTGGTCAGAAGAAGCAATACAAGGACACTCTCAAGATCTTTCTTAAGAATTTTGTAATTGTGTGACATGGGAGACACTGGCATAGAACCACTCAGTATGTTATGTCCACATCAGAGAAGGTGGTGTGCTCTATGAGCAAAGCAGAATTGAGACAGCTCAAAGGATATACAGGATGCACAAATTTGGAGTATCCACCCCAAATATTCACATGGACTGTCTGTGCCAGACCTGTGGTAGAACATTACAAGCTCATAGTGGTCTGATTAGCCCCAGTTGGACACACTGAAACTTGACTCTAGAACAGTAATACAATTTTGATCTTCTCCAAGAATGGACAACAACCAGCCAACCACCCGAGTATCATTTTGATTGCTTTGGTCTACTTTTCCCAATACAATTCAAATAAGTACATGTTGCCTTTTGTCTTTACCTTTCCTCATCACCTAAGTTAACTGTATTATTATTATTATTATTATTATTATTATTATTATTAGTAGTAGTAGTAGTAGGAGGAGGAGGAGGAGGAGGAGGAGGAGGAGGAGGAGGAGGAGGAGGAGGAGAAGGAGGAGAAAGAGATAGGAGAGGAGGCACTAACATTTATTAAGCACCTACCATGTGCTAAACACTGTAGTAAATGTTTTACAAATGTTTCAGTTGGTTCTCATGACACCCCTGGGAAATAAAAAAATAGCCAAATTAACAATTAGCAAAAAAAATCCTAATTTTAAAATTAATGAAACAGAATTTAAGTGACTTGTCCAGTATCACAAAGCTAGAAAGCACCTGGGTCCAGATTTGAATTGAAGTTCATTCTGATGCTAGGTCCAATGTTAAATTCAATATTATACGTAGTCTTCATGATTATTGTTATTGGCATTAGTTCTTTAACCTTTAACCATATAATGAGATAAGTGAAGAAAATGTAAAAAATCAATATACTGTATATATATATATATATATATATATATATATATATATATATATATATATATAAATTTCCCTCTAAATATCCAATTTACAAAAAATAATGATAAAGTGTAAAATTGGTTTCCTCCTGCTCAATTCCACACACAGTAGAAATGTTTGTAGATTTTGTCTTTAGTAATAAAATTGAATTTTAGAGTTGGAAGCAGTCTTAGAGACTATCTACTTCAATCTATTCCTTTTATAGATGAAGGAATTGAGAATTAGAGAGGAGACCACGACCCAAGACAGATCGTAGTAAATAACACTAACAAAGCCTGAACTGAAATGTGAGTCTTCTGACACAAAGGTGACAGAAATCTACAGAGGCTACAAAACTGAGAATGAGAGAGCTAATGCACTGGGGGATTGAGCCAGGATATCAAAAGACTTGCAGGCTTCAATACTGAGATGAAACTAATAAGAATGAATGGAAAAGGGGGTGAATGTAAAGTATCACACGTTAAAATTGTCCTCACAAGATATGGTGGGAGAGACATAATTAGACTGATGTTTAAAAAAAGATCTTGAGATTTTAATGGGTTGTAAGCTCAGGACATTTTAACTGTGATGTTGCCCTAAAGGCATCCAATGGGATTTGGGTTGACTTCAGAAAGATCCAACTTCCTGGGATACAAAGGTGTCCATTTTTCTGCAAGGTCAGACCACATCTCGAAACTTGTGTTCAGTTTTCTGTCTTACAGTCTGGGAAGATCACTGAGGTGCTGGAAGAAATATGATGCATGACCTCTTCATCCCAGGAGGGTGAATCAGGATTATTGGACAGAAATCTCAAAAGGGCACATTTAGTATTTAATGCAAAGATAGATGAAGAGAGGGTGTTCCTCCAAATTGAAACTATACCAAGCTGCCTTGGGGGCTCTCACAAAATACCAAATTTCCCTTTGATGTAGGTCTTCAAACCAAAGGATAATTACCACTTGCTAGTTATGTTTAGTGAACATTCTATTCCATAGATACTGGGACCAGGAGAACTTTGAGGAACCTTCCAATCTGTGATTCTGCCACTCTTTCTAATGGTTTCACTCTGATTTATCCTGGTGACTATGAGCTGCTATATTTGTATCTTCATTAATAGTATTCTTTCAAAGCCTTTTTGATGTTTTAGTTTTTTACTGAAATGGCCATTTTCAAAACTGAATAGTAGTTACATTATTTAAAATAGCACCACATGTTTCTCATGTTTGGAGGATTACGATTAAGTTCTTCTCAATGAATAACTTGCATCTGTACATGAGTGTATCTCCTATGAATTACCAAATGGTGCACACAGAGAGAGGTCATGATTGAGTGTCCCAGGAAATCATTATTGCAGGGAAATCTTTGCCAATCACTTAACTATATGTTATTAAATAATATATAAAATTCAATAAAAGTAATTATGCCCATGGCAATGAATTGAAGGAAAACACACAAATTTGCTATTATTATATTTCTCAGATAATTATTTTCCTACATGAAATGTCATGGACACATCTTGGTTGTGGACAAATAATTATAGCTTCTGCTTTGAGTTTAGAAATTCAAGCTCATTGATGGCTTATCCCTGAATGTCTCTGCCCCAGTTTCTGGTCCCATGGAAACGAGGCATTGGTCATATGCTTTATATAAAAATCATTCTCTTGACATCTCAAAGATTGTGACTGTGCCTATATCACTATATATCACATAAAAATAACATTTGACCTGTTTTGGGGCATTCTTAACAGTTAAGTAGCATATCTCTGGAATCAGTTAGTTCAACTGTATAGTCAAGGAGTCATCAAGAGATTACAAAATTGTTTCTATTGAATCCAAATAATATAAACCCTATGGCAACCTATAAACACCAAATGGGACACCTACTCCTCAACCACATCTTTCAGACTAAAGAATGTTGGACTCAAAGGTGTTTGGGTTCTAGTGATATAAAGTGTTATAATTGGGGACAAAGCTAAAAAGAAAGGGCAACAACTTGCCTGAGCTCTCCAAAATTCCCCTCCAAACAACTTTAAACAATACCCGCAAATGAATTCAGAAGCAACAATGTCCACAAAATAATGGGGTGAAATAATTTTCCAGTCCAAAACTGAGTGGGACAGTGTCTGTCCCACAGGGATGAGAGTAGTGTACAGTTCAATGCAGACCCTTCAGAAAGCAAGTACCAAGTCTTAGAGGCAACTGAATCACCAGCCCTCAGTCCACAGAAGGTAAGGGGTTTGGACAACTGGACAGAAGGAGATCACAGATCACATTGCTACCACTAGGGGCAGGACTCTGTTGCATTGCTCATATATGGATATATGTCTCAGTCCTGAGTTGCACTTCCAGGGAGAAGAGGAGCACTAGCACAGCAGAGCTATATATATATATATATGTAATATATGTATTACATATATATATATATATATATACATATATATATTACACACACACACACACACACACACACACACACACACACACATATATATATATATATAATGTGTTTACATTTATCCAAGTCATCAGAGAATTATTCAACATTTTTTGTGTAGCTAAAGAAAAAATGGACTATTTTATAAAAAAGGTAATATGTGGCCAATCTAGTCCATCACATGGGAACTAGATCTCACTCTCATAAGTGAATGAGAGGTGAAAACAGGGGTGGCAGAATGACACATAAATTGGAGGGGAAAGATGATAAAGAAAGTGAGTTGGTCCTTCCAGATATAATGTTGTCCATCAGAAACAGCTGGTTACTGTTTTATATACTCTGACCTTCACTCACTGTTGTGTGTCACCAGGCTGAATCAATGAGAATAGGCAGGGTGGGAATTTGGGGAAAGGTGGTTTTACTCAAAGGAGAGAATAAGCAGAAAGAAATAATTTCTATCTTCTAAAACCCCCCTTTTTCTTTTCCTTGTGATTTCCAATCATTCTTTCAGAATCAATGCTGAAGGTCTCCAGCAGCCATTATTCATGACCACTATTGATCTGGTCATTCTTTGATGGATAATTGATCTAAAATGCAAATATTCAGTTAGCAAATTAGAAACCTGTCTTTTTGAAATGTGTCTTTATAGATAGAAGAAAGAGCCATTGTGAACATCGAATCAGTCAGGAAAAATGTAATTCATTTAAAAGAACAATAAAAGCCATTTTTAAATGATACAATTAGAAAATATTTCTTTGTATTTAAGAATTTGGGGACAGCCTAACTGATTGGTCTTTAAGAAGATACTATAGTCCTGTGATTTGGTGAGTTCAAGAATTGGATTCCTCCAAAGGAATATTTTTTTAATGTCTTTATTAGCATAATCTTTGCCCCTGTGGATGTCACCATATCAGACTTTCCTTGGTTTCTATGTCAGGACCTGCTTCTTGGGTCAAAGGAGACTGTGTTGTAATAAGATATTTTAGATGTTTCATTTCCCAAACCCCTCTATAATCTATTGCCCATACCACATGGTGGCTTGAATGTGACTGTGTGCTCCTCAAAGAACTATGGTTGAATACTATCACTAGTAGGTCTTATAATCCTGGATATACTTTACCAATTGTCCTGGTCATCTGTAGTGTGTTTGTCACCCAGACACTGTTCTAAGTAATCTGGGGGAATCTCATTTTTAGGAGATGGGCTATCAATTGGTGAGTTGTTTAGTCCCCAGAAAAAGATAGCTTGGCCACCTGGACTGGTGGAGGAAAGAGAGAAGTTAGGAAGATTGCAGATGATTGGCTAAATATTGAAACTATCCACGTTTGAATAAATTCTACTCTCAGCAGGTGAAGTGATTGGGGTGGAGGGAGGACTACCTCTTACTAATTCTTTGAGCCGGGACATATAAAACCTGTCTCTGAGCATTTATTGCCAATTGCACAATGGTTATGTTAGACTAAATAATGATTAAGGCCCTTTCCTGCTTAAAAACTTATCATATTAAAATCATGGATGTTGGGTTAGTGGCATTGTAGGGAATCAAATTGCTGACTGCATTTGAAAGATGATAGAGAAGACATTTGTTTACCACAAAGGACTTTTTTTAAAGTCATTTTTATCAACCTCTCAAAACTGCATTATTGGCATTTCAAATCTCACTGTTGATCCCAGGAATTCTCAAAACCACAGCGTACCACAGTGTATTGCCTCGAGATTAGTGAAGAATTGCATCTCCAACCACTGTAATGAAAGGGTCAATGGTTCATGCAATGGGATTCTCACTTGGAACTTTGAACTCACAAAAGTGAGTGAAAACATTTTTTTTTATACTTGGAGAATTTGCACATGAAGGATTTCCTTTCATGCCTACATATGCAGCCACTCTACCTATTTCCTAGAAGGATGATTTACAAATAAACCCTTTAGAGGTAGTTTCTTTAATGTTAAATTTTGAAGTATCTTCTGGGACCAAGAAAAACTATTAAAAAAAATAAGCTGATGAACTTCTCTGAGATTGACATCTGAATTTCAATACAAGATGTGCCTCAGTCTTGTTTGCACTTAGAATCATGGCATCTTTCCTACAGGGTTTAAGATTTTTGAAGCACTCAAAGTCAGTGGTTCACTTAGCAAAATCAGAGAATCACAGAATTTTCATTTTCAGAGACTTCAGTAGCCATCCAATCTAAGCACAATTTCTATTAGAAACATTCCTAATGAATGGTCATCCAGTTTCTGCTCGAAGACCTCCCAAAGGCAAAATCCATCATCTCTTATGGTATCAGTTGGATATCTCAGATTATTAGAAAGTTTCCCCTAGCATCAGGACTAAATTAGCCTCTGTACTACTTCTCCTCTTGGGGCCAAACAATTCTATTAGAACAAATCTCATCTCTCCTTCCTAAGACAGTCCTTCACATGCTTGAACACAATGGTCATATCCTCTCTATATGTTCTTTTATCCAGGATAATCAAGCAGCCTTCATATGTGGTGGAGGACTCAAGGCCTTGCTCCTTCCTGGTTCCCTCCTTCTTCCTAGACAATGTCCAGCTAATCAGTGGATATTCTTTTTTTTAAGATTTTTTTCACAATTTGTTAATATACAAACTGAACTTAAACATGAAATAAAACAACAAACCATTCATATATATGTGTGTGTATACACATACATAATACGTACATATATGGATGTATTTATACACATACACCCCTCTCTCTTTCTCTTTACACACACACACACACACACACACACACACACACCAGATAGCAAGAGGCAGTTAGTGCAGTGGATAGGGTGCCTGTCAGGAAGACCCATCTTCCGGAATTTAAATGTGGCTTCAGACACTTACTGACTGTGTGACCCTGACCAAGTTACTTAACCCTATTAGCCAATTTCCTCATCTGTAAAATAAACTGCAGAAGGAAATGGCAAACTGCTCCAGCATGTTTGCCAAGGAAAACCCAACAACAATGATGCGTTGTATGGGATATTTGTTACAAAGTTCTTAAAATACGGTATCTTTCATAACTCTATGACACATAAGTATTTAAATACATTTTTTTGATTTTTTTATTGATCTGTCTCTCAAAATGCCTCCAATTCAATATCTTTTAAACAAAGAAATAAATCCTTCAATTTATTAGTGTGACTGTTATCTATATGTCTTCCAGCATTAACTATTTTTATCTTTTATTTTATTTGCCAGTTTTCTGGATAAGAGGCAAAACGAGCTACCTCTGCCACTTAGCCACTGATGATCTTAGGAAAGATCATTAGTCTCTCTAGCCTCATTTTTTTCATCTGTAAAATTTGAGGGAGGATCATATTATATTACCTCCAAGGTCCCTTTAGGCTCTACATTTATAGAACTATGGGAGCTCATACTGTTTGAATTTATATTTCTATTATTAGCGTTTCAGAACATTATTTTCGTATTGTTGCTTGTAGTTTGGATTTCTTCTTTTGAAATTTTTATAAAATTCTTTGACAAATTATATATTGAGGGCTTATAACTCATTCATATATATGTTTGTATATATACATATATGCATAAATATTTGCGAGTTCCCAGTTTGTAAGTATATTTTGCTTGTTAAAGATCTGTTTAATGTAAACTTTTCCCACACTCTCTGACTTCTTGGATGGTGTGATCTTGCCCAAGCTTCTTGGAATCTGACTAAATAGAGATGAAGACACCACAATATATGAAGACAAAAAGTCATCAGGAGGATTTCAGAGAAATGAGATTATGGTCAAATATTGCAAATATTTCATGGCAAGCACACACTTGAGATGACAATTAAGTCTCTCCTGACAAAACAAAAGACAGTCCATAAGAAAGGACCAATTCTGCCTTGTACCAAATATGAAAGGCATTCTTTGTAAAAGAGAAAATGATATACTAGTACTTACGTGGCACTTTGAAGTTTGCAATGCACTTCATATAAATCATCTCATTTGATCTTCACAGCAACCCAAAAAGTTGGTGCTTTTATATTCTCATTTTACAGACTGGTAAAGTTTGGTAAAGGTAAATAAATTTCACCAGATCACACAGCTAGCAATCATCTGTGGCAGGATTTGTTTACCCAGAGGCAGAAGCTATGGAGTGGAACAGTCTCCCAGAGTTGAAACATGGAACAGGATCGGAGAGCTGCCTACATGTGGTTCTAGATGAGAGTCAGGAGTGATCAGCCCACTGAGGAACAGCAATGGTACTTGGAATTCAGCTTCGAGTTAGGATTAGAGGGGACTTGGACACTTGGTAGTGATTAAAAAGATTGTTCTTACTGTGACCTAGAGGTGGATGGTTTGGACTTTACTTGGACATTTGGTATTGATAAGGATGTTGCTGTGAATATTATCTTTCCTTTACTGAACAATGTTTAGTTTATTGCTGAACAAATAGAGAGTTCATTATACTATATGATTAGACCTTTGAAATTATTCACAGTAGCAGTCCTCAGGTGTGCTGTTGGGATTGGGAGTGTAAATAGCGGGCTTCTTAATCCGGCCTCAGCTCTCTTTTCACTACATTCCCATATCTTAGGAAGGTAAATGACGCAAGAAGTTGAAGAATCAGGTGACCAGTCTGCTGACAGGACATGAACAGATTATGAGGGTGTGGGGACAAAACCATCTGGCAAATAGAAGAGATCATGAGACCTGAAGCGAAGAAAGAACTTTGGACAACTCACTTTATTTCAGGGCAGCCATCTCACAAGTCATAAGCAGCCATTGAAAGGCCAGGATGCCTTGGCATTGGCTCTCAGCCACAGATTCACATGCTTTTTCTGCCCTCTCACTTAGCTGAGGTCAGTGCCTCATCTTGGCCAAGTCATCTTGTTCTCTTTTTTGCTCCATATGAGCAAATCCCTGGGATTATGGGGGTTAGAGCAGCAATGCTTTTGGAATCCATGTGGGAAAATAGAAATGAAGATGAAGGAGAGGTATTAATTGGAAAGTGAACAGCTGGGGGTGGGGAATGGACATGGTTGTTTCCTTTCCTGAATATGAGCCCAGAATGCATTAGGAACCTTCCAACTAAAACCTGAACATTCAAGCTGTGGCAGTAACTCTCTCCTAGGCTGATCTGCCTGGTGGATTGGAATTCATCAGGGGATTTACAGGGCAAGAGACTAGTACTGTTATCAATGTAGTGTAAGCAGTAAAGTCTCAATGAAGCTGTAAAATAGAAGGAGAGGAAGTAGTATCCCCCATTCCTGACAGGTAGGCATGCCTCAGATCATAGTGAACTTCAGACCAACATCTGGAAGAAGTTAAACACTCCCATTTTTACCTCATTGAAATTTCATGTGTGTTCTTGTAAGTCTGCTGAATGTTGTCAAATTGCTATGTATATTGCTGCCAGGAATGGGAATAAGTAAAAACAAGAACAAGAAGGGGCATAACTATCACAGGAGGGTTTGATCAGATATTTCTTCCGCAATAAATTTTTCTTACCCAAAATTCATCAAGAAGACATTAAGTGATGAATGTCAAGGCAGGTGGAGACTATGAGCAGAACTCTTACTGTGAAATCTCATAATCACTCAAAATGAACTAATCTTGATAACAGGTATTTTAATGCATTTCCTTATCTTCTGAGACAACTCCCCTACATGCACATGCATACAGTTGTCCTACAATGGATATTATTGTCTGGAATGGAAATGAATGAATGGATGCAGTCTGGATCCAGAATTCCAATGTCTGTAGCTCAGTCTCATTGACCAAATACAGAATTTGAACTTCCAAGGCTGGTACCAAGTCCTGTATCTCCTCACTAAGATGGAACTACAAATGTCAGAATTCTGGAAACAGACCATTTATTGCCATTCCCAGATCATAATCTGTATTAATTGTCTTTTGTTGTTGTTGATTCATGTCTGACTCTTCATGACCCAATTTGGAATTTTCTTGGTAAAGATCCTGGAGTAGTTTGCCATTTCCTTTTCCAGCTCATTTTATAGATGAGAAAATTGAGGTAAACATGGTGAAGTGACTTGTCTAGAGTTACAGCTAATAAATTTCTGAGGCCTGATTTGAACTCAGGTTTTCCTGACTCCAGGTCTGGTGCTCTACCCATTATGCTACATAGTTCCCTAGTGCCTATTTTGTGCAAAACAATGTGGAGCACCCTGGGGGTGATACCCCAAGCAGTGCTTGCTTCTGTCCACCATCTTCAATTTGTCCTCAAGATTGGGACAAGGAGACATTTCCTGTGACACATTAGCCACACTTACCCAGAGTTGATGGACCCTTAGACAAGTCATTTTTCTGAGACCTCCCAACAATTTAACTGTTAAAAAGAACAGAAATCAGGAGTTGTATTTCCTGAGCCCTTTAAGGTTTGTATAGTGTTTTCCCCTTAAGAGTCTTGGGAGGCAGGTAGTGCGTGTGTCACATACATTAACAGATGAGCAAATGAAGTCTCTGTCCATATCTTCAGTAGGACTGGAGTGGAGGTCTCCTGACCCCATAGCTAGGCTTTGGTTCATATATCCAATTGCCTACCACTGCATGTTTACTATATTCATTGACTTTTGGAATAAACTAAAGGATTAATTGAGTCTAAGCAGTTGAAGCAGTGACCCCTAGAAAAACACTGAAGCTAGTTTGTGACTGCAAGTTATCAGATGTTCCCCTGTCTTGGAAAATGTTTCAGTCAGACACTCTCTGTCTTCTAAAGTCTGAAAGTCCCTGGTCTCCACTGCTACTTCTGAAAGGGATAAAATTTGGTAGAGAATAGGTAGTGAGACTGTCCAAGTCTCCTGGGAATAAGATTCCCTGGCTGAGCTTTATCTTTTATTATAAATAACTGAGTGGTTGATCTTTCAGGGAAACATTGTCCCCATTCCTTCACCAAAAAGGAAAGAAATGTTCTTACTTTTAAAAAAATTTGGACCACAATAATATTCCATTTCACTTATATTGCATATGTTATTGATCTAGTCCTCAACTGATAAACATCTACTTTGTTTCCTACTCTTTGCCACCACAGAAGTGCTGCTGTTAATATTTTGGAATATGCAGCAGCTTTCTTTTTGCCAAATACATTTTTGAGATCTCTGTCTAGCAGTGAAACTTCCAGGTCAAAGAAATATGAACGTTTTTGTCATTTGGCTACATTGCTTCCAAAATGCTTCCAGGCATTTTAACCATTTAAAAGAACAGAAATCAGGATTTGTATTTCCCCAGAACTTGCAGGTTTGCATTTAGGATTGTACCAATTCATAGCTGCACCACTAATGTTTAGTGTGCTGGGCTTTCCACAAGCCCTCCAACATGGACAACACCCATCTTTTACGATTATTGCCATTTTGATGAGTATGAAGTAAAACTTGAAGACATTAACTTTGATTTTCACTTCTCTTATTATTAGTGATTTGGCGCATTCTTTCCTATAGTTGTTAGTAACACACAATGTTCTTTTGAGAAATGTTTGTTTATATCCTTTAAGGTCCTTCTAACAGAACATTAACTCTGGCATATTCTAGAAAGCTGAAAAGTTTTCAAAGTTGTGGTTTGGTAATAGGCTGAATGTCTTGTATCCCAGGACCAGATTCAGAGAGCTTCATAACCAGGAATTCTATAGAATGTTGAATCATTTCATCACTGTAACTCACAACAACCTTCTACTAAGCTATGCAGATGGCACAATCTGTGTTGGGTGATGAAATATTATGCAGGAATAGGAAAAAATAGATTCCTAAAGAGTAGGTTCAAATGAGGAAACTGAGGCCCAGAGAACAAAATGACTCACTCATCATCATAGAAAGTATCTGATAGGCTACATAAGACAAAGTTGAATTGATTAGTTAAATCCATATGTTCAAAACCTGATGGGAATTTGGGAGGGGAGGTGAGATTGAGGCTTTATATACTCCAACACTTGCTGTTTACAAATTCCGCCTCTCTAAAATCAACAAGGAAAGGGAGGGCTAATTTACAAAGACCCATAAGGGAGCATCAAATCAGTAATATGCCGCTTTTACAACTTTCCTCCAGGACCTAACCACTGGGAAGGGGATGCTGCTCAGAAGGCATCAGCCTGTGAGGCTTTCCCTGCCTCACAGCTTTTGGTACCAGCCCCTCAAATTCATCCATATGCCACAGGATATATATATATGAGTATGTATATGTCCTCTTACAATGATAATAAAAGTTGTCCAATAACTACAGATTTCAAAGAGAGATATCGATCAGAGAGATTAAATGTGACCTAAAAGATGAAGGGCACTTCAGAAAAATTAGGAAAGATTTAAATGAACTGATACAACATGAAATGAGCAGAGCCAGGGCGATGCCGTACATGGTAGCAGCAATATTGTATGTTCATTAATGACTTTGCTCTTCTCAGTAATACAACAAGCTAAGGGAATTCTGAAAGACTCATGATGAAAAATGCTACCTGCTTCCAGAGAAGTCACTGATAGTGTATGAATGTAGATGGAACCACGCTACTTTTTGCTTTATTTTTGTCTGTATTTTCTTTCACAACGTGACTAATATGGAAATAATGTTTTGCGTTCCTGCACAAGTACAACCTATACCAAATTGTTTGCCATCATGGTGGGGAGGGAAAGGGAAGAGAAAATGTAGAACTTAAAATTAAAAAAAATGAATGCTGAAACTTATTTTATATGTAATTGAAAAAGAAAATATTAAAAAAGTAAAAGATGAAGGTCATTTTTACCTAAAAGCTTAAGATATTTGAAAATTTGGAGTCAGAGAAAATCTTAGCACAAGACACAATACATGAATGTCTTCAGCTATCATGCAGAAAGTCCCTCTCTCTTTTTTACCTATTTTTCCCAAAAGTTGCATAAAACAGGATTTAGGACACTGATTTCGAACCTTAGAAGTTAGGAATTTGAAGAGACTTCAGAGATTATCTAAGTAAGTTCTCTTATTTGGCAGAAGGGAAACCAAGACCCTGACAGTGGAACAGCTTCCCAGCTTTATACACACTCAGAATAACATGGAAAACTGGACCTATTCCTTCTCAGTGTTGTGTCCTTCCTGTTACTGTAGCTGAGATCCAAATTTTTCATCAAAATAAATGAAAGTTATTAACGACTGCAGTTTGTCAGAAATCCCAGTGGGAAGGTTGTTATTCTTTTCAGTGAATACAACCCAGTCCAAGTTGCTGAGCAGAATTTTGGGGGAAGTTACTCACAGGGGGCAGAGAGAGCCCAAATCCAGGAGGCAAGGCGTATTCAGTTCCGCGATACCTCATGAATATCCCAGCTAGGGAAATCTCATGGAGGGATTTGGTTTTCATCATAACCACAGATTAATTACAAAAGTCTTGGAATTGTGAAGATATATGTCTTGCTTCAAAAGTTGCAAGTGAACTCTGAGTAATGCCTTGTTATTGTTGCTGTAAATGTCCTCTGTTATTTCTTACATTACCAAGTCTGAGAAATAGAAGCTGATTCTGGAACAACAATATTTTCTTAGGGGAAATTGGAAGTTGCAGGGTTTTACCCACTTATGTATACATGATGCTGACATCTCTCTTTTCCCTTCAATCCAATTCCATTGAAGAAACATTTATTAAGTACTTACTATGTGCTAATCCCTGTGACTGCATCCATAGCTACAAAAGTTTGAGCTGGTACAGGCCGTGTCCTCAAGAAATTTATTAATACAACAGAAGGCATAAATGTGTGCAGAAATAAATAAGAGATCAAGAAGACACATCTCCTCAGCTCCAGTTCAGTGTCAGTATGTCCTTAACGTATAGTTCCACCTGGTATTTTCATCAGTATCTCATGCTTAACTTGTCCAAGGTAGACTTCATCTTTTTTCTTCCCAATTGTGTCTTTGGGGAGGGGCTCCCAGAGGCAAACCTCTTCGTAGTGAGGCCATAGCTGGGACCCATTAGGGAGAAGAGAACAGCCACATTGACTAACCTGATACAGTAAAGCAGTACTTCCATATGCTCTCACAGCAGGATGATACTTAAACATTTAAAACATGAAACATTTAGTAGAATTGTTGTGCAGTCTCACTCTGTTCCCTTCCGAGATCTGTACTGTCTGAGGCTTATTCAGACTCCATGTCTCCTGGGACAAGTGCTCATCCTCATGTCTGTGATCATCTCTTCCTCTTCCATATTGTTTCAGGGCACACTTGCTGGACATCCAGCACCTGGGCCTAGGAATTGCAAAACTTTTGAACTCAAGAGGATACCTTCAAGCCTAGAAAGAGTCAGCCTGAGATTGATGCACAACACAAAGAAATATAAGGCAGACCAGGCAGCCACCGATCCAAGGCTCAGGCCAAGGAATGTCCACAGAAGTATTGTGCTCACTACCACGTGTGGCATTAGCTCAACTGTTGTTGTCAAAGACAATAGTAACTCCAAGCACGAGAGAGAGAGAGAGAGAGAGAGAGAGAGAGAGAGAGAGAGAGAGAGAGAGAGAGAGAGAGAGAGAGAGAGAGAGAGAGAGAGTGAGAGAGAGAGAGAGAGGATAACAGAACCTGTCTCTCCTGTTAAACTTCACTTAGTGGGCAAGTCTTCTTGCTTACTAGCCCATTTTCTTGAGAATGCCCCAGCCCCTTTCTGTGAAAACCAAGGACCAAACAGGAATTTCTACCCACATGTCACTAGGGCACACATGTCATTTGAAGTAACTTAATCAGGGAGGCACTGGAAGGCACCTGACTCATTCTCAGTTTCATTGGAAACACCTGAACTAGAGAACATTAGGAAGGACTTGCCTGATTTGTCTTTGTAGAAGAAGAGCAACATGTGCCTAAAAGGCCCACATTCCAGCATAGAGACCTACTTCATCCCACTGTGTGGGGCATTGCTTAGAATTTTCATATATAACATTTTCTTCCCTTTTCTTTTCATTTTATGCCTTGGCATTGTTTTTCTCTGATGCTCTGTGTCTCAAAGTTATTTTAAAATTCCTTAAGTCAATAAGAGAGTGGTCTACCATAAATCAAAGCACTTTCTAAATGGTGGCAGGGCCCAATTCCCATTTTATCATAGTCTGATGATCCATCATTTAATGTGCATGCTCTCAGTCAAGCCCAGCACAATTCTGTGCATTTCCTAAATGTATCACCGTCCAAAAAGAGATAGATGAATAAAAAGAAATTCCCATAGTATAGTACCCTGGAAATACACAAAAGCTTGGCTCATGGGACTCAAAATGAAGAAAGGATGAACTCCATCATCATTCATGACAGCAGGGTCACGACATCCTCTTAGCCTTTGCTTTTCAAAACCTAAAAAATGACTCTTTGGTTCTGAAAACTGCTATCTGAAAGTCATTTAGTGCCTTCACAGAATTTTTTTTTCTACTGGAGTGTCCTAAAGTCAACCTTGACAACAGTCCAGCGCAATGATGATGATGGTGATAGTTTCCTAGAGAAGAAAAAAGGGAGGGGGTCATCTGACATTTCTGTGGTGTCTTAGAGGTTCCATAATAGTCTGCAGCTTCCATATGTCATGTGTTTTTTTCCACAAGCCTCTAAGTTACGTAAGCTTTTTTGATGCACCTTTTAGATGAGGAAAGAATCTCAAGGAAGTTCAGTGACATGTTTAAGGTCCCACAGTTTGTAAGAGGATGATCTATGACCTAAACTCTGCAATTCTATGTAGACTAGTTCAGTTTTCTTGCTGCTCTTACAAGGTTTCTTCTTCTTCTCCTCCTCCTCCTTCTGCTGCTGCTGCTGCAGATGCTGCTGTTTGGAAACAAGAATAGTTGAAAAATATAAAATTTACACAAACAAATAATACATGACTTAGAAATGGAACATAATTAATTTGGACTCTGGAGGCATATAAAATGATAAAATTATGAGCAAAGAGTAGCAATAAAATTGGAAGGAAAGTGTGGTCTAAAATGGGGGAGGGAAAAGGGAATGCAGAATAAATGAATCTAAATCAAAGGGTACTTCACTTAAGGCATAATCCATAGCTGGAGAAAACAATTGCTCTTCAGCATCCATAACAAGCCTCTGCTCAAAATCTTCCAGGGAGGGGAGACTCACCACCTTTCAAGTCAAGCCATTTCATTTTTAGATACCCCTAATTTGTGGAAAGTGTTGTCCTATTCCCCCAACCTAAAGTCGCCACTTTGAAATTTGTGGTCATTTCTTCTAGTTTTAGCTTGTGGAGTTGATCAGAACAGTTTTGGAACATCATAAAGGCTTAGTAAGTCCTTATTGATCAAAGCCAGATTGCTCTTCCTCTGGAGAGTTCTGACGATATGTAGCACATCTCCCTCAAGGATTCTCTGGCTTAATATTTCCAGGTACCATGACATTGTGGTAATTTATTCCACTTGGCCTGCTCTGAATGTCTCTCAGCTTACCAATACCCAACACAGAATGTGATATTCAGAACAAAACAGAATATTTTAGAAGTCATGTGATCAATATAGAGCATCACAGGAATGGATATTTCTTCCTTAGTCCTGGAAGCTTTGTGTCTCATAATGAAGAAGAAGATTCCGTTAGCTTTGTTATTGAGCTTGTAGTCCACTATGATCCCTAGATCTCGTTGAAAAAGTATTCCCTAACCAGGTCTGTTAGAGTCTGTAATTCAGGGACTTTCTGAACCCATGTTTAAAGCTCAAAGACATCAACATTGCTGTGACTTCTGACTCTGGGATCCAGGTTAGCAGATTCTTCTTCAGTTTTTATGTCATCTACGTATTTGACATATCTTACATTTCTATCAAGCTATAAATCATTTCTAAACAAGTTGTAGCACACACGACTAGGCCCATATGCCTGGACTAGATGAGGGCAATGGAGTTTAGGGATGGGTAAAGCATTCCCTTCTTCCAAGTGGGATTACAGCCTGATATGGATGGTATCAATTATGTGTGAAAGACATCTCTGCCACTTTGTTACCTCTCAGGTCAATATGAAGGCAGGAAGGACAAATATGCAGGCTTTGCAAGACAATTTAGAGAGAAATTGCCGCCTGTGATTTATGGTTTTAATTAAGAGCTTTTTAAGGTTTAATTAAAAAGGTACATGAGCATTCAGTATTTAAGAAGAATGCCTTTGTGTTTGGGTCAATTGAATAACATCAAATAAAATGAGATACATATTTCTAGTCAAAAGCATCCCATAAGAAAGCGCTGTACGTAATTAAAACGTGAATTTAAACTGATGTGAGAATAAAAGAGGGAGGTGTGGATGAGGTAGTTGAAGGATCTTTTCCTCCCTTATTAGAGTATGGGTTGGAAATCAGATTATAGAAATGAATGGCATTGATACCCAGGATAAGCACAAATGAGAACATTAGTACAGACATAAAATTATTGAAACTTTGCTAATATTCTTTTTCCTTGATAGTATTTTATTTTTCCAATTACATGTAAAGATAGTTTTCAACATTCATTTTTGTAAAATTTTGAGTTCCAAATTTTTCTCCCTTCTTCCCTTCCCTCCCCAAGACAGCAAATAATCTGATACAGGTTATACATGTATAATTGTGTTGAACATATTTCCACATTAATCACATGTGAAAGAAGAATCAGAACAAAAGGAAAAAAACCGCAAAAAAGAAAAAAACAAAAAGTGAGAATAGCATACTTTGATCTGCATTTAAACCCCATAGCTCTTTCTCTGGATGTGGTTAGCACTTTCCATCACAAGACTTTTGAATTGTCTTAGATTATTTTTTGCTGAGAAGAGCCAATTCTATCAAAATAATTACACAATGTTGTTGGTTTGTACAAAGTTTCTCCTGATTCTGCTTTCTTCACTCAGAATCAGTTCATGAAAGTCTTTCCAGTATTTTTTTCTGAAATCTGCCTGCTAATCATTTCTTATAGCATAAGAGTATTCCATTTCATTAATATACCACAACAGATTCAGTCATTTCTCAATTGATGGGCATCCCTTCAATTTCCAATTCTTGGCTACCACAAAAAGAGTTGTTATGAATATCTTTGCACATGGGCTTCCTTTTTCCTTTTTAATGATCTTGTTGGGATACAGACCTACTATTGGTATTTCTGGATAAATGGATGTGCGCTGTTTTATAGCCCTTTGGACATAAGTCCAAACTGCTCTCCAGAACTGCTCATTACAATGCATCAGAGTCCCAATTTTCCCACATCTTCTCCAATCTTTATAATTTTCCTTTTCTGTCATATTAGTAGATCTGATATTGTGACATGGCACCTCCAAGTTTCTTTCATTTCTATTTCTCTAATCAATAGTGATTTAGAGCATTTTTTTCATATGACAACTGATAGCTTTAATTTTTTCATCTGAAGGCTGCCTGTTCATATCCTTTGACCTTTTATCAATTGGGTAATAACTTGCATTCTTACAAATTTAACTCAGTTCTCTCTGTATTTGAGAAATGAAGACTTTAACAGAAACATTTGCTGTAAAAATTTTTTCCAACTTTCTGCATTTCTTCTAATCTTGCTTGCATTTTTTAATGCCAAACCTTTTAAATTTAATGTAATCAAAATTATCCACTTTGTATTTCATAATATTCTCTATCTTCTGTTTTGGTTTCTATAAATTCTTCCCTTCTACTTAGACTTGACAGGTCAACTATTCCTTGTTCACTTCTAATTTGCTTATGGTATCATCCCTTATGTCTATATCATGTACTCATTTCAACCTTACCTTGATATAGGGTGTAAAATGTTGGTCTTTGTCTAGTTTCTGCCATATTATTTTCTAGTTTTCTCAGAAGTTTTTGTTAAATAGTGTGTTTTCATCCCAGAAGCTGGAGTCTTTGGATTTAGTGAAAAACAGAATACTATAGTAAAATTGTACTGCCTCTTGTGGACCTAGCATATTTCACTGATCCACCACTCTTTCTTAGCCAGTATCAAATAATTGTGATGATTGCTACTTTACAATATAGTTTTTATATCTGGTATGACTCAGCCACCTTCCTTTAAATTTTTTCCATTAATTCCCTTCATATTCTTGATCTTTTGTTTTTCCAGATGAATTTTGTTATTATTTTTTTTCTCGCTTTATCAGATAAGTTTTGGTAGTTTGATTAGTATGGGAATGAATAAGTAAGACAATTTAGGTAGAATTGTCATTTTTATTATAATTGCTCAGTCTACCCTGAACAATTTATATTTTTCCAACTGTTTAGATATGACTTTTTCGTGTGAAAAATGTTTTGTTCATATCATTCCAATCTTGTCAGGTAGACTCTCACATATTTTATATTGTCTACAGTTGCTAATATTCTTCATGCTTTGATCAAAGTACATACAGAGAAGCCATGATTTGAACCCCATTGATAGAAATGAGTTTTTCCTGGTGGACATTTTCATGGGCTATGTGTTGAGTTTTGTCACTCTGTGTTTGTTCCTCAGTCTTTGGAAACATTGGGAAGCAAGCATGGGTTCAAATACTTAGTGAGTAATGATTTCACCCATCCTGACAGATGAGCTAAGGGCCCTGGAGGCTGACCAAGGAAAGCTATAATCTAACTCTAAGTAAACAGACATGATAATGAAGAAGGGAAACCAGCTTTTGGCATGAGAATGCTGAAAGAAGTGTCCTTCCACCAAGGATAGCTAGGGTTGCTGAATTAGGACTCAGAAATAGTATGTGGCTTGTTGCTTCCAGCTGGGAGACTTCTCTGAGAAGAAGTGTCTTTGGAAGTGCTTGGCTGACATTGTGTACCAAACAAGGCTCATAGAGGTTTCTTAGAGGCTGACTGAGGACAAATCAAAGGAAATTCCCCTTTCCAAAGTTGGGGGCAGGGTGGTATGTAAGCTCTCTCTCTCTCTGTCTCTCTGTCTCTGTCTCTGTCTCTCTCTCTCTCCGCCTCCCCCCCGCCCCCCCGTTTGTCTTCCTCTTGTGTGCTTTAAAAGGATGAATCAGGTTAAGTAATACTTAGCTTCCCTGATGATGGAGCCAGAAAGTGCTCAGAGGGGCATCCATAGATTGTGTGTATGTGTGTGTGTTTCTCTGTGGGGGGGATTGTAATGAATTCCACTATTTTTTTTCTGTTAGTAGCACAAAGCTTTGAAATGGATCAGCCATTTGTCTGATTGGTTGTGCAAATGTGTTTGCTCCCCAGTCTTGCTATGGCATGGAATTTCATAAAATGCAATTTTATCAGCAGTGCAAAAATCAGATTATGAGACCCCTATCTGAACCTTATTTTCTTCTTTATGTAATGAGAGGACTAGACTATATGGCATCTAAAATCCTTCCTGCCTTTGATTATTTTACGATGTAGATAGCCATTTATCTATTACTTTAATCCTGGTAAATCATTCTATCTACCATCATGCCTGACAGGCTGAGATAGGGGTGGTGGGAGGGCATTATTCTAGGTAGTTTTCACCTTGCTTTTGGTCATCTAAGGCACCAGTAAATTTCAGTAATTTCTGATCTCATTTCAGCTATTCCATTCCAGTCCAATCTGGTCGAGTTTGGTCTTGTCTAGTTGATTTAAATATGTATTTGGGTTACCATTCTTATTATAAGTGACCTTCTCTTAATAGTGAGGATACAGGGCAAAGTTTGGCAGTGCTATCTCTGGTGGTAGTTATGTGCCTTCTTGGGATTTATGAAGTGTTTTAAGTAATTTTAATGGGTCTGGGATATGTATGCTAGGAACTTTATTTGAATTGGGAGGGATTCACTCAATCCAACCCATGTAGTTGTAGGTGTTTGAGCATGTTCTGTTGGGAGGGGGTATTGTCAAGGAGAAATGGTCTTGGTCTCCTCAGTAATGTTTTTTGTCACTTGGTACAGTGAGATATATGTAACCAAGGAGCTGTCCAAGTGTTGAAACCCTTTAGTGTATATGGGGTCTGGTAAAGTTTCACAAAAGAGCAAAGGAAAGTTGCAGAAGCAAACAGGTGGAAGGGGTAATGGAAGGAGGAAGGGAAATAAGCATTTACAGAGCACCTACTGTATACCAGGCACTGAGTTAAGCACTGAAAATACAAAGAAAGGCAAAAAATAGCCCCTTCTATCAAGGAGCTCACAGTCTAATGGAAGGGACAGCATGTGAAATATGATGGACACACGAGCTTTCTACATGGTAAGTTGAAGAGAACTAATAGGGTTTCTTGTGGAAGATGGGACTTGAAGAAAACCTGACAAATCAGGAGGTGCAGATGACAAACAAAAGTATTCCAGGTGTTTGTCTATGTATGTGTGTGTGTGTGTGTGTGTGTGTGTGTTTGTGTGTGGAGGAAAGCAGAGAAAAATGCCCAGAGTCAAGAGTTTGAGTGTCTTGTTTGAGAAATGCCTAAAAGGCCAGTGTTACTATATCACAAAATAATTGGATATGGGTGGGGCAAGAAATAAGAAGACTAGGAATACTGGAGAAGTGGAAGGTTATGAAAAGCTTTGAATGACAAGCAGAAAATTTTATATTTGTTCTTGGAAGTGATGAGAGACCTTGGTTGAGTGGGGATGGGGTAGGGTGACATAGACCTGTGCTTTGGTGTATTTTGACAGATAAGCAGAGGATGGACTGCAGTGGGGAGATATTTATGAAAGAGAACCCTCTTCCTTCCCTCCTCTTCTCAATCACTCCTCCTCTAATAAACACGGAATCAGAGAACTGGAGAATTGGAAAAGACCTTAGCAGCCATCTAGCTCAACCATCCCCTCAAGGATTCCTTGCAATAGCTTTCTTGACAAATAGTTGTCCATATTCTGCTCTGGGACCTCTAAGGAGAAGAAACCTACACCCTTTCAAGACTGCCCATTCAGATTTGAGACATTTCTTCCCATTAGGGAGGTTTTTGTTTTTAATTGTATTCTTTTCCTATCTTTTAAATTTGCCTTCTCCGTCCCTTATTTTCATTCATTATTCCTGGAGCTAGGTAGTATCATCCTTCTTCCACGTGACTCCTCTTCAAATACTTGAAAACAGCTTTCCCTCTGAATCTTTATGTTTTCTCCAAGCAAAACCTTCCTCAGTTATGATACCTTTTACTTTATATATACTCAAGTCCTGGACCATCCTAGATGCCCTCCTCTAGACATTCCCAATGTCCTCCTCAAACTTTGGTGCCTAGAAGTAAACATAAAATTTCCAATAAGATCTGACAAGGGCAGACAACAGTGAGACAATCACTTCCTTAGTCCTGGTAGCTTGACCGCTTTTCATTGAGCCCAAGATTCCATTAGCTTCTCTGGATGCTCCATGACACTGTTGACTTATACTGGGCTTGTAGAACACAACTCTCTCCCCTATTTCTTTCCTCCAGAAGTGTTGCCAACCATGCTTAGCTTATCTAATAGTTATGTACCTTATTTTCAGTATTCAAGGACAAGATTTTGCCTATATCCCTACTGAATTTCATCACAGCTGATTGTTTTATCCTGTAAAGACCCTTTTGAATCCTAACTATCCTCCACTTTGTTATCTGTCCCTTTGTAATTTTGACTAGCACTTCACTTATGCCTTCATTCAAGTGACTGGTAAGATCTAAAACAAACACAAATCATTGTGATATACCACCAGAGACCTCCTGTGACTTTGACATTGCTACTGTAAAACTTCTTTTTAGTTGGACTGTTTCACTGGTTCTGATTCCATTTGACTGTCTAATTTATTTGTCTCTCTTCATTGTTTTACAAGAGTATCACAAGCTATTCAATCAAAAGCTTTGCTAACCTCTAGGTAAATTGTACTGACAGCTTCCCTGTCACTGGCTACTTTAGTACTTAGAAAATGAGGCTAGTTTGGCCTGACCTATTTCAGAAGGAATCCAGGCTGACTCATTGTAATCACTATTTCTCTTTCTAGATGGAGAGCAATCATCTCTTTTATAGTTTTTTCTGGAATTTTGTAGGAATACAAGTCAAACGTATTATCCTAGATCCTGAAGACAGTTCTCCTCCACCTCCCCCAATCCAAACCCTCCTTTAGTTTTTTTTTAATCAAGACAATATTTGACCTTCTGTAATCTTCTTGTGCCTCTCCTAATTTTCAAATATCTCTGATGGTTGTTTCTCAGTCGCATCTTCTAGTTCTTTCAGTATTCTAGAGTGTTGTTCATCTGGGTGAGTATACTTGAATTTATCCATGGCCACTCAGTGATCTCTTACCATATCCTTCTTTATCTTGATAATTAACTCTTTTTGTTAGCTGTTATTATTCCATTGTTTTCAGTGTAATAGTTATTCTCCTTTGCAGAAAAAAGGCCACAACCAGCAAAAGCATTAGACATCTAGGCTTTCTCTTTGAGGCCACTGATGATCATCCCATCCAACCCAAGCATCTCATCTCTTATTTGTTCGTATTTTTTCTTACTATATGGCTTAAAAAAGCAAAATCAAACTTTTTGTTCTTTATAACTTTTCTAGACAGACTCCTCTGTTTCTGAAGCTTATTCCTAATGCTATTTTTACAGGACTTTGCCATATTCTTATAGTCATCTTCTACCTATGTTGCTTCCACTATTTTGCACACTTCTTTTTAAAAATCCATATTGGTTGGTGAGTTCTGAAGTCTCTTCAGAAAATTCTGTTCTTTCCCTACTTACTGAAAAATGAACACGATGTAGATGTCAACAAAAAGATATGGAGAATTGTGAATTTTTGATTGCAATATTTCAGAACTCTTGGCTTTATCCCATTATCACCTTCTTTTGAGTTTCTTTCTGGCTTGTCTCTTGTACCTCCCTCTGTTGTTCATGAATGCTTCTAAGCTTAGAACTCCTAGATTATTTTTCTGTGGTCTTGTTCTATCTAAGGCGGGAATCTAAGACTGAGCGTCCCATGAGGAAGTATTTATGAAGCACTTGCTTCATGCAAAGCCCTATGCTGCTCCTACTCCTAGTGGCAACCACTAGTGAAGAAATGTGTAGCCCTGCTTCATTTTGAGCAACACCATCTTCACAGACATAAACCTACAAAACACAATAGGTTGGAAATATTTGCTTTGCATGAGATTTAAATGGGAACCAAACTTAGTAACCTCATGAGATACTTTATGGTGTTGAAAATGTTACTTTAAAAACAAAAACAACAACCTTGATGTATTCAATTATTCCATAAGGTGAAGTATGTCTCTAATGATGATAAGATTTTTTAAAAAAGAAAATGATGTGTCATAATAAGCCAATACATTAGTGTATTGTTGAAAAAAACTATTCTATCTATGAAAATTTCAACATGAAAACTATATAACCTCTAATACAAATTTTGAAGAATTCTAATACTTTCCCACCTACTCCATAGACCTTCTTTGAAAGATGAATTAGAGTATCAGTTGCTCATTATATGTAAGGCATGCAAATGAAAATTCATAAATAAACTATTTTGGGAGAGAATATAATTGACAGAAGGAGGCTGTGTGTTTTGATTTTAGTAAACTAGTTCTCACAAAAGGAAAAGTCATGACATATATTAGAGACAACTAAAGGGCTACTTTCAAGCTGTTTGTCCATAGGTTCCTGAAATATCCCCAGTACTCACTCTGGGTCAGCTGAGGAATCATGTGCTAAGACTTGTTAACCATATGCATTGTCTCCCATGTCATAAATCATATACTCAGACATAAATTGTAAAACATTTAAATCAATGAACAGCTGGAAAATTGCTTTGTTGTTCAGATCACATTTGTGATAAATGATAAAAGAGAAGCTCCAACTGCTTGAATTCTTAAGAGAAACAAAATGTTTTAGTAGGAACACTAAAAGAAGCAAGCTGTCAGTGTTTGGACATAGCCTTCTTTGTTTAGAAGTTAGCACATGGCCAAAGGATCATATTAATAAGGGAGAAAATAGACAAACAACTGTATACAACCAGCTACATACAGAGTAAATTGGAGCCAGAATTAATGGGGATTGAGAAAAACTTCTTGTAGAAGTTGATATTGTAGCTGGGACTTAAAGAAAAATCAAGGAATATACAAGGCAGAGATGAAGTGAGAGAGCAATTCAGTGAAAATGCCCAGTGTGAAGAGATGGAGTGTCTCATTTTAGAAAGATCAAAGAGTGTGTCGTTGGATTGCAGAATACTTGGGTTGGGAGTGTATGGCACAAGAGAACTGGAAAGGTAGGAGTGGTAGTATTAAGGGCTTTGAATAGCAAAAAGAGGTTTTTATATTTGATCCTAGAGGTGATAAGGAGACACTACATTTTATTGAGCAGACAGGATATTGTGGTAAAACATGTGCTTTGGAAATAATAATTAGTAATAATAATATTACCAAGAATAATAACATATTTATATAGTGCTTACTATATGCTAAGCACATTGCTAAAAGTTATAGAGTTGTTTCTCATCTGATCCTTACAATAATTTATTATTATCCCCATTTTATAGATGAAGAAACTGAAGCAAATAAAGGTTAAGTGAGTTGTTCAGGGTCACACAGCAATTAAGCATCTGAAGCTGGATTTGATTTCAGATCTTCCTCTCTCTAGGCTCTATCTACTGTGCCACCTCACTGCCCAAAATGATGATTACTTTGATAGCTAAGTAAGAGATGGATAGTAGTGGGGAAAGATTTAAGTCAGGGAGACCAACCAATGGGCTTCTAGAAGAGAGGTGATGAGCAGGTACCAACAATAGATTAGAGATGGAGGTGGGTTGAGACGGAGTGGAGCATTTAGGACTATGCCTAGACTGTGAGTCGGAGGACACTGGGAGGACGGTGCTACCCTTAACAGTAATGAGGATGTTTGGAAGGGGGAGAATTTGGGGAAAAAAGATGAGTTTCCATTTGAGGTATCTTACAGACAATTGGAGAGGTAAGATTAAAGTCAGGACAGAGATTCAGAATGGAAAAACAGATGGAATCATTAACATAGAGATGATAATTAAGTCCATGAAAGCTGAAGAGATCACTAAGGGAAATAGTATAGAAGAAGAGACTAGGGTCCAGGACAGAGGTCTGTGGGACACCCAGGATTAGTGGGCATGACCTGAAGGAAGATCTAGCAAATTAGACTGAGAAGAAGCATTCTCTGACTAGTAAGAGGGAAACCCAGAGGAAACAGTCATTAAAAACACTAAAGAGAAGAGGGGGTTTCTAGGAGATGAGGGTGATTGACAATGTCAGTGTCTGCAGGGAGATCAAGAAGAACAAGGATTGAGCAAAGAGGATTTGGCAATTGAGACACCCTGATAATTAAACAAATTAGTTTCAGACCTGTCCTTCTGGTCTGCATGTCCATTCAAACTGCTTTGGTTTCTTTTCCTTGCATTTAAACATACGATTCATATATTGTATCTTTTCTTTCATTTCTTTTTTTCCTTACTTTTACTGTCACTATCACTAGTCCCTCTGTTCCCCCCCAAATAAATAAATGAAAATTAAAAACTGTCCTTTTAACAAACAAGCAGAGTCAAGTGAAAGAAACACAAGAATTCATGACATCTGGAATTGTCTCATTCTCAACTTCATTCTTTATCTTTCTGCCAAGAGGTGGGAAGCACTGGTTCTCTGCAGTCCTGGTTGACTTTCATGTTAATCAAAATTCTTAAGACTTTTGAGGTGATTAAAAATGAGTCACTGTATAACTTCTTTTCACAAATCTGCTAATAGGGAAGCTTTTTTGTAACAATATCATCTTTTTTCCCCTTCTGAGGCTATGATTATAGATATTATGGAGATATTCTTTTCTTCCTAGTTTACTTGTTGGGGACATCTTTTGAAACGTAATATTTCATTGTAATGTTAAGTATCTTTCTTCTGTGTACTCATATGTCCTACCTCAGTTCCTGATATGGGATGTTGAACCTAGGCCAGGCTCTAACCATTGCTTCAATATTGGATAGGAGTGGCCATATCGTTCATGTTTATGGTTCAATTTTATGTAGGTCCATGATGATTCACTAGGCTATTGTGTCAACCTTGCATCAGCCTTTCTCATGAAATTTTGGGGATGGAATTAAACATGCAACTTTTTCCTTTGATTGTTGTTTTATTCTCCATCTTCTACCTTTCCAAAGCATTTATGCTAAGTTAACTAAACTATGTGGGGCTGCTTTTCAAAATATTCCAATGTAGGTGCCAGGGTGAGAGACACTTGTCATCCATCTACCTTGGCCATTAAAAAGGGAAGTCATCTCCTATTGATCCATGCCAAAAAGGTGATTCAGAGAATGGAAGTCCTGAACTAACTCTGGAATCAAAGTTGGTACCAATCCCTTATTGTTTTCTTCTCAAGATATATCTGGTTTACAGAAATAAGTTGAACACACATAGCATACTTGAAGTGGTCTTTTGAACTATCATTGTTATTAATGCCAATAGGTCCATGTTCATTGGCATCACCTTGATTCCTACTAACACTCTAATGGATTGAAATACTGAAATAATCCCCATTATATTCTATTCACCAAGGCTGGCAGTGCACCCTGGTTGAACAATGCACTCTATTCATGTATAAAGCTTTATCTACAAACCTTGGCATTTACTTCCATTTTACATAGCTAGAATTGACTTTTTAAAAGTTTAACCTCTTAAGTTGGTTTCAAATTATCTCAGGGCAGATACGTCTTTCAAATTGTGCAGGGGGTTAAGGAGTGTAGGCAGATCTGCCATTCAATCAGCTTTGGAAAAATGTTAGCAAACAGAAGCATGGGTAAAATCCATGAGCCCTTGAAGAGTTACAAATTTCAAAGCCTTTCATATTCCTTTAATCAAAGCGACACCAGGATTCTGATTGCTAATCAAACCTGAATCATGTAAATGGATCGTCATTGTTTTCAACCTTGGAATTGAAGGTTTTCAAGAAGAGTGAGGAAAATTTTGGATTCTATTTAAAAAAATCATATTATGTTTTTAAAACTACAAGAAGTACAACTTTTCAATTAATCCATTGACCTAAGTGTGTCCCTGATCCTAGCCTGGGAGGAGGTGAATTCTTACATCTGTAGTGGGTGGACATCTAGAGAAAGAAGATAAAGTCCACTCTGAGAAGATGCAGGATTTGAAGAAGCCCTTTTGGTGATGATCTCAAGACTCAGGTTGAGGGAACACACCTGTTTGCTTTTGGCAAAAGAATTGTGAGATAGCATAATACACCTTCCAGGTAATCTTTCCCTGTGTAAGTTTAATGTGTGTTCTATGGTGGAGTGAGGTGCTCAGGGTAGCTTTCCTATAAGAGATGACACATGAGCAGAAAGATGAAGAAAACTAGAGATTTTGAGTGGCAGGGCTAGTGAGGGAGACTATTCTAAATAATGAGTACAACCTATGCAAATTCATGGAGGTGGGAGATGGGTCTCAGAGTTCTAGCAACAGTGTGTTGTCTGGAACATGGAATGTGTGAGGGGCTATAACATGAAACAATCCTGGAAAGATGGAATAGAATGATATGGATCATTTAAAGTCCAGGGGAAGAGGCTGCATTTTTTTCTTTGAAGTGATGGGGAACTACTGAGGATTTCAAAGTAGGAGTGGGGCATTTTGGGCAACTTTTAGGATGATGGGACATGGGGAAAGTTGAGAGATTACAAAGGAGGATGTCACAATAATTCCAAAAGAGAGGTAATGAGAACCCAGATGAAGGAAATTATTGTTTAAGGGGGATGGACAGAAGAGTTCCCACATATGGAGAATTGACAAGATTTGGCCACTGATCAGGTCTGAGGGGGGAAAGAGAAGAAAGAATCTAACTCGCATGGCTTTTATGTTGGAAATCTCCATGCCTGGCACAACTGCAGGGTCCATCCCAGTGAGGGGAGCAGAGGAATGTTAAAACTGGGTATTTAACAATTTTGTGATAGAGGTGGAGGTGATGACACTGTTTATTCCCAGCTGAACACCAACATCAACTCTAGACAGAAGACCTTAGATACTACCAACTTTGACAGTGTTATCCTTCTTCCTTTTCCTCATCATCAGCCTTGTGGGGACCTGGGGTCTTTTCTGCCCTTCCCCCAAATCAATTGGTATGTGTTGTTCCCAGTGCAAATACTGAGTGATAGCTTTGTAACCCTATGGGCCTTGCTGAGCTCATCTATTTTGATCTGTTGCTTAATTTACACATTTTACACCCACACTTAGCCATAGACAGCTCTGACATGGTCAGGGTACTAGAGCAGTCTCCTGAGTTAACTTCACTTGAACCTACTTCCAGTTGATTGTGAATACACTCCAAAACACCTAGAGTAGGTCAGGATTCAGCCCTGTCTAGTGCACCAAGCTGGAAATCCACTTCAAGAGAATCACCTGAATGACAACTCTCACTGACTTCATCCCCAAACTCTTCACCCTGTCATGTTACTAGAATCTGGCATGCTGTCCTTTGAGAACTTCTTGCCAGTTAAGTACCCAGTGCTTTAGAGAAAAGCAATCTTAAGTAGCAAGAGCACCTTGAAGAGTTTTGCTCATGGCTGGGCCCTTCTTGATCCAGGGCTAAAAAGATTAAAGTCATTAGGTAAAATCACTTGTGCCATTTCTGATCATTTGACTATACTGGACCTACTTCAGCCTGGGATAATTTACTATTTACTAGACCTTTAACCTCACCCATGGGCATGTTTAAGGGTCATGCCAACCCAACAAAGTCCCACCACCCTGAAGCTGAGCCGCCTATGTGACACATATACACCCTCAGAACCTTAGTGTCACCATAGACAGACAGGTGTTTAATAATATCAGACCTTCCTCTCTTTAGAGAGCAGACAGCTACACACTGAACTATTCCATTTCATGGAATAAGGAGCAAGGGGCTCTACTGAGTTGTAGACCAGAAACCTCAGTGACCTTTCACTACCCATTTCAGCAACCAAAATTATCCTGGAAAATGAACCCTGTGGAGATGCAGCCTGGGGATGGCTCCTGCAGGGGCTAGTCACCACTACTGAAGACACAGAAAGGAAAGTCTTATCATCCAAGCCCTTGTCTTTCTTAAATCATTTGACATGAGTGGAAATGACATTAAAGAAGAGGCCTTATCATCTCTTTGTTATCACCTCCCAAGGACTAGGAAACCTTTCCATTGGACTTATGGCTGAAACTTTCCCTGTGTTGTCTCTCCCATTGCAAGGTGAAATCCTAGAGAACAGGGACTGTGTGACTTTTCTGTTTGTATCTCCATGCCTAGCAGAGTGCTTTACACATAGTAAGCACTTCATAAATGCTTTATTCATTCATTCACCTCTAAGCTATGGAGTAGGGGGCTTTCCTGTCCTGTAAGACAACTTTTAGTTTTATTCCAACTCTGAGATTCTGCAGTTCAAAATATATGCATTTATTCTAAGTCATAACCATTTTTATCTTTAGTCCTAGACCCATGGTTAATATTGACAATAACCATTCTGATTTCTATAGTACCTTAGAGTTCAGAAAGCACTCTCCTCAGGAAACCCTTGGAGGTAACTTATGCCAGCGTGATTTTCTCTATTTAATAGATAAGAAAATAGGCTCAGATAAGTTAATTTTATTCCTGGTAGTCATAGAATAAGAGGTAGAATCCATATTGACTCCAGGTCTTCTTTGTCTGATTCCAGGACAGTTTCCAGAATTTCTCCTATCTCTAATCAACATCTTTTAAAAAAATCTAGATTCTAATTTCAAGATTGGCCACTGCTGGAGGTTAATGCCTTTTCTGCCTTTTAGATTCCTTGGAAGTTACCAATGGCCATGGAAAATTAGATGACTTGCCAAAGGACAGATAAATGGGATATCAGAGGCAAATATTCTTCATTCTCAGCAGAGATCTCTATCCACTCTACCACATGTCCTCTCTTAGGGCTCTCCCAAGATAATCAAATGTCTGCTCATGTATTTAGTGATGTATGTGAATGCTCATAGCCATGCAAAAATATGAGAGCCCAGGATACATTATTTCCTCATTTCCTCTTGATGAAATTAATAGATAACCAATATATTCAGTCATACTTTCAACCTATAAAGATTCTTCATTCTTTGGTCACTTTCTGAGAATGGCTCAGTCTTTACTTTTATAGGAGCTCCTGGTGGCTCCTAATACCATGTCACAGTGTGGTTTCTTGAGATCCATCATGTTAGAGAAAGTTGTGTTCAAGGACATTGCACAGTCACTCAATGTTGGTGCTGGAAAGGGGCTTTGTCATTTTACAAAGAAGGAAACAGGTTTAGATGGGTTAAAGAGTTTGATAAAGGTTTATGCTAGAGCTAGAATTCAAATCCAAGCTTCACTCTTCACCAGGCAGTTCATTGGTTTTTCTGAAGTGTACTTGGGAAATTGAAATATTCTTCTCTCCAGTATCCTGACCTCAGCATGTATGGAGTAAAAAGCATTCTGGTAATCTAGGCAGAGAAAAGGAAAGGAGAGTAGAAAGGGTGCATGGGAGAGCAAAATCACGATAAAGTACTCCTTCCCCAAAGGAACATGCCAGGTGAAAAGCAAAGGCATCATAGCTAGAATGATTTTCCTTAACCCTTTCTAATGGATTCTGGAAATTGAAAAGTGAAAAACTGAGAAGTAACTCTGAAATAAATACGCCTGCAGAAAAAACAGCACTAGAATAGAGGAAGGAGTGATGGCATTAGAGCCAGAGAAGGCATGTGCTTGACCCCTGTCTTTGGTATTTAGTGCTAAGTATACATTTCATGGAATAAAACTAAATTTAATGGAAAAAACCATAAGACTTTACATTTGAATTTTTTAAAGTCAAGTTCACAAGTATAAGTTTAGGCAGCTGCTAATCTGACAAAGATCTTTGAGTATTGGTGGACAACAAGTTTTACATGATAATAGCTAATAGTTCGCATTCATATGGAGCTTTGAGATTTGGCAAACGTTATGTCATTTGATGTTCACAACTCTTGAAGGCTGGTACTATTATTTTCCTTTTCTTAGAAAGATGGAAAACTGAGGCATACAAAGGTTATGCAACTTGTCCAGTGTCTCACAACCATGGTAAGTCTGGAAGAAGAATTTCAACTCATATCCTCTTGACTTTTAAGTCTAGAATTCTCTACACTGAGCCACAAAGCTATCTTCTGTGAATCAACTGGATGATATGACACTGGGCTGCATTGAGAGAGGTCTTAGGGTTCAAGATTAGGAGATGTCCTGGTAAGACTCCACCTGAAGTCTTTTGTTCAGTTTATGATGCCACAGTTTAGGAAGGACATTATTAAACTAGAGAGCATCTAAAAGAGGGCAGCTAGAATAGTAGAAGACCATGTAAATATTCCCCATGAGGGTACACTGAAGGAAATGAGTATGCTTCCCAGTAGACAAGGTGATACAATGGTTGTATTCAGATATTTCAGGGCTATATCATGGAAGAAGGATTAGATTGATTCTTCTTGGCCTCCAAGGGATCATGAATAATGGGAAGCATTTGTAAACAGGCAGATTTAGGTTTGATGTAAAAACAAGAAGTAAAAACATCCCTGTGAGAGAGCTATTGCAAAGGATAATTGGCTTCTCCTTGCTGGAGATCTTAATTCATAGAAGAATCCATCTCAAAGAGGAGTCCACCATATCCACAGGGAAGAGTGTAAGCTCACTTTCTTCCTTAGTCAAATGAAAGGGTTGGACTCAGTGGTATCAGAAGTTATTTTTCAACCTCTGGATGTCTGTTCCCCCTTATATTCAGCTGAAATCTGCCTATTTGCTGCTTGAACCCATTACTTTTAGTTCCTCTCTCTTAAGCCAAGAAGGTCAAAGCCATTTCCTCCACTATCCTATGTTCAGGTCACCAATCCTCTGAAGATATCAGGACTACATTTATGGCATGGTTAAGTGGGTCTTACAGGTTGTAGGAATTTGGGGGAGGAGGCTCATTTCTAAACAAGTTCAAGTTCACCAGACAAGCCTTGACAAGGCAGGGGAATAGGAAGCAAAGTGCCTTAACAGAGACCATCTTTCTGGAGGCTGTTCTCAAGATGACTCGATGGAACTCCATGGAGGGATGGAGATGAAAATGGTCCTTCCCTCTACTGAGGTCTTGAACTGTAGAAATGGGGGATTTAGACCACTGTGTACACAGCATAGGTCCAGGCTAACTTGGCTTCTTACTTGTTGTTTCTCTTGTACTGTACTCCTGTACTGTTTTTGTGACCAAGGAACCTAGCTGATGGCAAGGGCAACTGTGTTGGCAGAAGCTGGGTCAGGACTGGATTTGGATCAAGTGAACAGACAATATAAAAGAGAAGCTACAGGGATGATTAAAGTTATCTGGCTAATTGGGCTGGGTCAAAGGAGGTGAAATGTAAAGGTTAACTAGTATCCTTGCTAAAACTGCTCTATGTCCCAACAAGGTTTGAATCTTGACCCTCTCCATGACTGAGTTTATTAGTATTATGTTCAGGTACTGAAATCTGTTCTGTCCATTCTGTAAAGCAGATCAATTATTATCTTATGGGCGTTGTACCATTCTCAGGTTTGGAATAAGTTGCATGTCCTGTATATGGAGTGGAGGATCAATAAGAAACCCAATCTGGGCTCCTGGAATCAGGACACTTCAGCTTGACACCAAGCTGCACCAACTGCTAGCTCCAGCACCCTGGGCAAACCACTTTAATCTATAAAATTAAAATAGCCCCTTCACAAGGTCGTGAGGAAAATGCTTCACAAATCATTGCACGACACATATTGCAGTTATTCTCAGGAGTAAATGCATTGAAGTGGATTTGTTCCAAGGAAGGCAAACTCTCCAGAATTTCTAATTCACTAAGGAATTTGGCACTTTGCTAGTCACCTGCTTTCACTTCCCTTTTCTTGTCTTCAAAATGAAACATTTGATGATCCTCTTTTTTGATATATATGATTAGGAGAATGTACCCTTTAAAGGAAAAAAAACCTCCTGTCAAGGGCTGGTTTTAGGAAGATCTCATTGGTGGTCCTCAAATCTACCTATCTTGCTCTAATCTCACATCTCAAGTTGCATGTCCATTAGACACATGAAACTCAACGTGTGCCAAACTGAACTCATTATCTTTCCCCCCCAAACTCTCCATTTCTTGCTCCTAACTTCCTTATTACTATAGATGGTATCACCATGCTTCCATTCCCTCAAGTTCATAAGCTAAGAATCATCTTGGACTATACTATCTCTCACTCCCATATATAGTTTGTTGCCAAGGTCAGTCAATTTTTACCTTTGCATCATCTCTTGAATACATCCTTTCCTCTTCTCTGAAACTGCTCTGAACCTGGTGCAGTGACTTACCACCTCACACCTGAACTACTGCAATAGCTGCCAGTGGATCTGCCTGCCTCAAGTCTCTCCCCATTCCAGTCCACTTTTCATTAAGCAAAATAATTTTCCTAAAGTTCAGGTGTGACCATGTCTTCCCGTTACTCAATCAACTCCAGTGGCCCCCTGTTGCCTTCAGGATCAAACACAAATCTCTCTGACATCTGAAGCCCTTCATAACCTATTCTCTTATATCTTTCCAGTCTTGTCACTGTTTACTCCCTGCTCACCTACTTTTTGATCCAATGACACTAGCCTTTTAGTTGTTCCAGAAACAAGACATTATGTCTCTCAGTTCCTGGCATTTTCTTGGCTTCTTCTGTGCTTGGAATTCTTCTCATCTTCTCCAAGACTTTTATGAATTCATTTAAGACCCAAATAAAATGCCATTTTCTAGAGGAAGCCTTTCTCAACTTCTCCAAATTCTAGTGACTTTCTTTCCTCTTCCAGATTTCCCTCAGATGCGTGCCCACAGGGAATCACCAATACATCCTTGCTGACTGCTTTTCCAGAAATCACTTTATCAATGAAGAAGCAATTATTAAGTGCCTACTGTATTCTAGGTAGTGGTGATACAATAGCAAAATAAAACATTCCTTGCTCTCTATGGCATCTTAAAATATTTTCCCTGAGATATTTCTTTCTTACAAATTCTGGACCTCGGGCGGAACCAAGATGGCAGAGTAGAAAGACGCACATATGCTACCTCCGAACCCACTGCCCATAAAATACCTGTAAAAAAAAAGAACCACCAGCGAATTCTGGAGCAGGAGAAGCCACAGAACAGAGTGGACAAGATTTCTGCTCCAGAGAGCCTGAAAACCTCTTGCAAAAGGTGCCTCACGCCCCAGACCAGGAGCAGAGCCCAACCTTGCCTCAGTGGTGCAGCGCTGAAAGGAGCAGATCTGAGCAGGCTTCAGGGACAGAATCTCCAGCAGCCGCGTGGGTCCCTCCACCCACAGGTGACAAGGGTAGGTGAGAGGGTCTCTTTGGCAGGTTGAGAGGGGAGTGGGGTGCCCCCATAACTCAGGACCCCTCGGGAGGCAGCAACTGAGGCAGCAGCAGACCAGGGCTCCCAAAGCAGGCAGGAGTCTGGATCCATTGTTGAAGGTCTCTGCATAAACCCCCTGAGGGAACTGAGCCCGTGAGGCAGCCCTGCCCCTACCTGAGCACCTGAACTTAATCTCACACTGAACAGCAGCCTGGCCCCCCCCCCAAAGCCCTGAGGCTGGGAAGCAGTATTTGAATCTCAGACTCCAAGTGCTGGCTGGGCAGATCTGGAGGCGAGGTGGGGGTGGAGAGGACACTCAGAAGTCAAGTCACTGGCTGGGAAAATGCCCAGAAAAGGGAAAAAAAAATAAGATTATAGAAGGTTACTTTCTTGGTGAACAGGCATTTCCTCCCTTCCTTTCTGATGAGGAAGAACAATGCTTACCATCAGAAAAAAAACGCAGAAGTGAAGGCTTCTGTATCCCAGCCCACCCAATGGGCTCAGGCCATGGAAGAGCTCAAAAAGGATTTTGAAAATCAAATTGGAGAGGTGAAGGAAAACCTGGGAAGAGAATTGAGTGACATGCAAGCAAAGCATGAAAAACAAGTAAACACCCTGCTAAAGGAGACCCAAAAAAATGCTGAAGAAAATAACACCTTGAAAAATAGGCTAACTCAATTGGCAAAAGAGGTTCAAAAAGCCAATGAGGAGAAGAATGCTTTCAAAAGCAGAATTAGCCAAATGGAAAAGGAGATTCAAAAGCTCACTGAAGAAAATAGTTCTTTCAAAATTAGAATGGAACAGATGGAGGCTAATGACTTTATGAGAAACCAAGAAATCACAAAACAAAACCAAAAGAATGAAAAAAATGGAAGATAATGTGAAATATCTCATTGGAAAAACAACTGACCTGGAAAATAGATCCAGGAGAGACAATTTAAAAATTATGGGCCTACCTGAGAGCCATGATCAAAAAAAGAGCCTAGACATCATCTTTCATGAAATTATCAAGGAAAACTGCCCTGAGATTCTAGAACCAGAGGGCAAAATAAGTATTCAAGGAATCCACAGATCATCGCCGGAAAGAGATCCAAAAAGAGAAAGTCCTAGGAACATTGTGGCCAAATTCCAGAGTTCCCAGGTCAAGGAGAAAATATTGCAAGCAGCTAGAAAGAAACAATTCAAGTATTGTGGAAATACAATCAGGATAATACAAGATCTATCAGCTTCCACATTAAGGGATCAAAGGACGTGGAATAGGATATTCCAGAAGTCAAAGGAACTAGGACTAAAACCAAGAATCACCTACCCAGCAGAACTGAGTATAATACTTCAGGGGAAAAATTGGTCTTTCAATGAAATAGAAGACTTTCAAGCATTCTTGATGAAAAGACCAAAGCCGAAAAGAAAATTTGACTTTCAAACACAAGAAAGAAGAGGAGCATGAAAAAGTAAATAGCAAAGAGAAGTCATAAGGGACTTTACTAAAGTTGAACTGTTTACATTCCTACATGGAAAGACAATATTTGTAACTCTTGAAACTATGCAGTATCTGGGTACTGGGTAGGATTAG
The DNA here is from genome assembly GCF_028372415.1 of Notamacropus eugenii. Taxonomy (NCBI): domain Eukaryota; kingdom Metazoa; phylum Chordata; class Mammalia; order Diprotodontia; family Macropodidae; genus Notamacropus; species Notamacropus eugenii. Next base: position 289,516,996 of record NC_092872.1, on the reverse strand, counting down.
ACACACACACATGCACACGCACATGCACACACACATAGAGACAGAGTGCATAGAGTGAATTGAAGAGGATGGGATCATATCTTAAAAAAATGAAATCAAGCAGTGAGAGAGAAATATATTGGGAGGAGAAAGGGAGAAATAGAATGGGGCAAATTATCTCTCATAAAAGAGGCAAGCAAAAGACTTTTTAGTGAAGGGAAAAAGAGGGGAGGTGAGAGAAAAACATGAAGTTTACTCTCATCACCTTCCACTAAAGGAAGGAATAAAATGCACACTCATTTTGGTATGAAAACCTATCTTACAATATAAGAAATTGGGGGATAAGGGGATAAGCAGGGTGGGGGGGATGGTGGAAGGGAGGGCAGGGGGAGGAGGGAGCAATTTGAGGTCAACACTCATGGGGAGGGATAGGATCAAAAGAGAGAACAGAAGTAATGGGGGACAGGATAGGATGGAGGGAAATATAATTAGTTCTTACACAACACTACTATTATGGAAGTCATTTACAAAACTACACAGATTTGGCCTATATTGAATTGCTTGCCTTCCAAAGGGAAGGGGTGGGGAGGGAGGGAGGGAGGGCAGATTGGCAGACAGGGGCAATTAGAACGCTTGGTGTTTTGGGGTGGGGGGAGGGGACAAAAAGGGAGAAAATGTGGAACCCAAAATTTTGTGAAAATGAATGTTAAAAGTTAAATAAATAAATAAATTTTAAAAAAACAAAAAACAAAACAAAACAAAAAAACAAACAAATTCTGGACCTCAAAAATGTAAAAGAATCACAATTTCAGGTGATCCAAAGTGTAGTGCAGAAACCCATGGTGGACATAAGCCCACATGGCAGGCTCAACAGCACAACAGACTGTTGTTAATGATAATTTGTGTGGAAGAAGTGGCCTGATGATCATTGTTAAAGGCAGTTAAGACTGGAAAATGAGGGAACTAGGCTTGCCAGGGAATCATGGGTCACAGGATAGTCCTCATTCTTTCTTTTTCCACTTGAACAATAGACAAGACTGAGAGGATAGCCCCCTGACCACTGGACAGAATCTCTACAGAGTATTCTTGGGTGGACAAAGACACAAAGTATTCAGAAGTGGAAGAAGGGGCTGATTTGCTATCTGCCCTGCTGGAAGTTAAAAGTATGGATTGAAAGATGGACTGCTAGGTCTTGTCTTGGGAAGATTACCTCTATTCCCCATGGGAAAAGCCCCTTGGTTTCCCAGATCATGGGGAAAAAAGCAAAGACAATAAGAAGTAAAAGATACACAAAGAGTAAATTTCCTTTATGCCCAGCTACAGAAGGCCAGGGCAACCTCACCTGGGAGTGCATTGATCTTTCTGTTAGGAAGCACCTTTAATAATATCCTAAAGGTTAAACAAAAATGGGAGGAACTGGAAGACTTGGTTATTGTCTATCTGAGCCCTCTCATCCCCAGGGAGAGGCAAACTTTGGTCAGATCCAGAGGTCAAAGGAAGTCTGACAAAAGCCACTTCCAAGTCTTTGGGTGCCAGCCCCGTGTTTGGTGGCAGCCAACACAGGTTTTTGTTGAAATGGGGACAGAAATGGGAACCTGGATCCAGCAGCTGCAATGAAAAGCATTCTAACTTGTCCTAGGTGGTTAAGCTGCTGTTTCCATGGAAACTGACAGCAGCTTAGCAAGACAAACTGGGCTCTAAAATGTTGGTGGTTCCTCCTTGAAGCACATCATAGGGAGAAGGGCTTCACAGCAGCTGGTCTTGAGTGTCAGATGTGTCTATGACAAATGGCTCACAGGATTGCCAGATGATTGAGAAAATTCTCTTCCTTCTTAAGAAAATAAAAAACAAAACAAAACAAAACAAAACAAAAGATGAAGTGCTTCCATGAGTTGGCTTTGGAAAAAAAAAGTTTTCAGCTTTTCAAAAGTGACTTAAAAAAGATTATATATAATTATCTTATTGTTCTCAATTACATGTAAAACAAATTTTAGTATTCATTTTTTTTATAATTTCTGAGCTCCAAATTCCTTTTCTCCCCTCTTGAGAAAACAAGCACTTTGATAAAGAGTGTATATGTGTAACCATGCAAAATATTTCCATATTAGCCATGTTGCAAAAGAAAAAGCAGACTAAAACAAAACAGAACAAAAACAATAATAAAACAAAACCAAGAATAATAAATGTGTTTTTTTAAAGTATAGTTTGATCTTCATTCAGACTTCATCACTTCTTTGTCTTGATTTGGATAGGATTTTTAATCATAAGTACTTTGGAATTGTCTTGGATCACTGTATTTCTCAGAAGAGCTAAACCATTTACAGTTGATCATTGTGCAATATTTTTGTGTATAGTGTTGTCCTAATCTTGCTCATTTCATTTTGCATGACTTCATATAAGTGTTCCTAGGATTTTCTGAAGCTATCCAGCTTATCGTTTCTTATAGCACAATAGGATTCAATCACAATTATATACCACAACTTGTTCAGTTATTCCCTAATTATTGGGCATCCCTTCAATTTCCAGTTCTTTGGTACCACAAAAAGAGCTGCTATAATTTTTGAATTTAGAGGACCTTTTTCTTTTCCTTTGTTTTTTTGGGGGTATAGACCTAGTAGTGGGATAGCTGGATCAAACAGTATGCAGTTTGATAGCCTTTGCGGCATAGTTTCAAATTGCTCTCCAGAATGGTCGGATCCGTTCACAACTCCACCAACAATCTCCCTATTTTTCCATATTCCCTTCAACATTTGTTGTTCCTATTTTTCTGTCATATTAGCCAATTTGATAGGCATGAAGTGGTACCTCAGAGAAGTATTAATTTTCGTTTCTCTCATCAATGGTGATTTAGAGCATTTTTTCATGTGATTCTAGATAGTTCTGAGTTCTTTGTTCGAAAACAGTCTGTTCATATCTTTTGACCATTTATCAATTGGGGAACAACATGTGTCCTTATAAATTCGACTCAGTTCTCTATATGTTTGAGAAAGGAGACTTTTATCAGAGATAGTGGCTGTAAATCAACCCCCGAATCCCCAAGGATTTCCTTTTTATCTTGCCTTCACTGGTTTTGTTTGTTCAAAATAATTCTTTTAATTAAATGTAGTCAAAATTATCCATTTTTATGTCATGTAATGTTTTCTGTCGCTTATATAGTCATAATTTCTCCTCTTATCCACAGATATGACAGAGAAAATGTTCATTTCCCCCAATTTGCTTATGGCATAATCCTTTATATCTGAATCATGTACCCTTTTTGATCTCTTCTAGGTAGATGGTGTGAGAGCTTGGCCTCTACGTAGCTTCTGTCAAATTTATTTATTTTTTTTGCTCATAAGAAGCACATTTTGTTTATTTTTTATGTTCTATTTTCCTAGTTATTTTTTAATGTTTTTTTTAGTTTTAACTTTCATTTCCACAAGATGAGCTCCAAATTTTCTCCCCATCTTTCCCCTCCCCTATCCCAAGACACCGTGCATTCTGATTATCTCTTCCCCCAGTCTGCCCTCCCTTCTATCACAACCCTCCCTTCCATTTTCCCCATCTTATCTCTTTTCTTGCAGGGCAAGATAGATTTCTATACCTCATTACCTGTATTTATTTTTTCCCCAGTTGCATGCAAAAACAATTTTCAACATTCATTCCTAAAACTCTGAGTTCCAACTTCTCTTCCTTCTTCCCTTCCCAACCATCCCCACTGAGAAGGTAAGCAACTCATTATAGGCTATACATGTGAAGTTATATATAAGACTAACTATATTTCTCTCCATCCTATCCCTGCCCCTCATTTATTCTAGTCTCTCTTGACCTTGTTCCTCTCCAAAAGTGTTTACTTCTAATTACTCCCTCCTCCCATTTACCCTCCTTTCTATATTCCCCCCCAAACACCCCACTTCTTTCCTTCTCCTCTACTTTCCTGTAATGTAAAATAGATTTTCATACCAAATTGAGTGTGCATGTTATTCCCTCCTTAAGCCAACCGGGATGACAGTAAGCTTCACTTTTTCTCTCTCACCTCCCCCCTTTTCCCCTCCATTTGAAAAGCTTTTTCTTGACTCTCTTATGAAAGATAATTTGCCCCATTCTATTTCTCCCTTTCTGTTCCCAATATTTCCTCTCTCACCCCTTCTTTAGATCTTTTTCTGGATATCATCCCTTCTTTTTCAACTCACTCTGTGCCATATATATATATATATATATATATATATATATATATATATATATATATATATATATATATATATATATATATATATATATACATACACATACATACATATATACATACATATATGTATGTATATATGTATGTATACAATCCATCCAACTACCCAAATACTGAGAAAAGTTTCAAGAGTTACAAATATTGTCTTTCAAAGTAGGAATGTAAACAGTTCAACTGTAGTAAATCCCTTATGATTTCCCTTTCCTTTTTACGTTTTCATGCTTCTCTTGATTCTTGTGTTTGAAAGTCAAATGGTCTATTAGGCTATGTTCTTTTCATCAACAATGCTTGAAAGTCCTCTATTTCACTGAATGACCATTTCCCCCCCTGAAGCATTATACTCAGTTTTTCTGGGTAGATGATTCTTGGTTTTAATACTAATTCTTTTAACTTCTAGAATATTATATTCCAAACCCTTTGATCTGTTAATGTAGAAGCTGTTAGATCTTGTGTTATCCTGATTGTAGTTCCACAATAATGTAATTGTTTCTTTGTGGATGCTTAAAATATTTTCTCCTTGACCTGGGAACTCTGGAATTTGTCTGCAATATTCCTAGGAGTTTTTCTTTTTGGATCTCTTTCAGGAAGTGGTTGGTGGATTCTTTCAATATTTATTTTACACTCTGGTCCTAGAATAGTAGGGTAGTTTTCCTTGAGAATTTCATGAAAGATGATATCTAGTCTCTTTTTTTGATCATGGCTTTCAGATAGTCCCATAATTTTTAAATTATCTCTCCTGGATCTATTTTCCATATCAGTTGTTTTTCCAATGAAGTATTTCATATTATCTTCTATTTTTTCATTCTTTTGGTTTTGTTTTGTAATTTCTTGGTTTCTCATAAAGTCATTAGCTTAGCTTCCATCTGTTCCATTCTAATTTTTAAAGAACTATTTTCTTCAGGGAGCTTTTGAACCTCCTTTTCCATTTGGCTAATTCTTCTTTTTAAGACAGTCTTCCCCTCTTTGGCTTTTTGAATCTCTTTTGCCGTTTGGGTTAGTTTATTTTTAAAAGTGTTATTTTCTTCAGCATTTTCTTGGGTCTCCTTTAGCAAGCAATTGATTTGCTTTTCATGATTTTCTTGCATTACTCTCATTTCTATTCCCAATTTTTCCTCCACCTCGCTTACTTGATTTTAAAAATGCTTCTTGAGCTCTTCCATGGCCTGAGACCACTGTAAATTTTTTTTGGAGGTTTGGGATATAGAAGCCTTGATTTTTATGTCTTCCTCTGATGGTGTGCATTGTTCTTCCTCATCTGAAAGGATGGAAGAAAATACCAGTTTGCCAAAAAAGTAACTTTCTATGGTCTTATTTTTTCCCTTTTTTGGGCATTTTCCCAGCTAGTTACTTGACTTTTGAGTCCTTTGTCAAATGGAGTGTATCCTCAGAGTGTTTACTCCTCTCCTGACTTGCATTCTGGTCTGAGAGTAACCACAAGCTTTACTGCCCAGGATCTGTGAGTAGAATTCCCTCTCCAGAGCCTCCACCAGCTCCACTATGCCAGTGCTCCTCCTCACCCCATGATCATCACTCAGGGCTGAGACCCAGATCAGGCTGTGGGCTCCCAATATGGATGTTGCCATAGTGACTGCTGCCACTCTGGGGCCTGGGCAAGACCGAGTTCCCTTCTCACCCAGGTGAAAGAGCTTTCTCACTGACCTTTGAAGCTGTCTTTGGTATTTGTGGGTTGAGAAATCTGGGAACCAAAGCTGCTCCTGTTATTACTCTCCCTGAAGCCTGCCCCAGTTCTGTCCCTGCAGGCGCCATGCAGCCCTGACTGGGCTCCAATCCAAGCACAGTGAGATAGACCTTTCCTGTCAGCCTTCCAGGCTGTTTTGGGCTGGAAATCTCTTTCACTGTCATTTTGTGGCTTCTGCTGCTCTATAATTTGTTTAGAGTCATTTTTTACAGGTATTTTATAGGCTGTGAGGGAGAGTTAGAGCAGGTATGTCATTCTACTCTGCCATATTGGCTTCAAACCTTCCCTCAAATTTCTTTCCAGTTTTTCCAGAATTGATTGTTTTTTGTAAAATAATGAATTCTTTTATCAGAATATTGGATCATTGTATTTTTCAGTCACTAGATAACTATGCTTGTTTGGTGTTGTCCTTTGTGCACTTAATCTATTCCACTCATTCATCACTATTTCTTAGCAAACAACAGATTGTTTCGATGAATACTGCTTTGCTATTCAGTTTGAGATATGCTATTGATAGGCTACCTTCCTTTACATTTTCCCCCGTTGATTCCCTTGATATTTTTTTAACTTTATTTCATTTTTTAAATATAATTTATTTATTTTCAGCTTGCAACTTTAACTTGCACTAGATTTTAAATTCTCCAGTTTCTTCCCATCTCTCACCATCCCAGGACAGCATGCATCCAAACCATCCCTTTCCCCAATCTATCCAACCTTCTATCACCTCCTCCCTTCTCTGACCCCCTCCCCTTTATTGATCTGTATGACAAGTTAGATTTCTGTACTTCAGTGACTGTACAACTTGTTTCCCAGTTGAATGCAAAAACAATTTTTAACATTCACTTTTAAAACTTTGATATCTATATTCTCTCCCTTCCTCCCTCCCCATCCACCTTCACTGATAAAGTAATCAATACGATATAGGTCATACAAGTATATCCATGCAAAACAATTCCAAAACAGTCATGTTGTGAAAGACTAACCACATTTCCCTCTATCCTGTCCTGCCTTTCATTTATTCCATTCTCTCCCTTGACCTGTCTCCCCAATATTTCGTTTGCTTCTGAGTATCCCTTCTCCCAATTTGCCATCTCTTCCACTATCCTCCATCTTCTGTTACCTTTCCCCTTGCCTTCCTGCAGGGAAAGATAGCTTTCCATACCCAATTGAATATGTGGTATTCTCTCCTTAAGCCAAATCTGATGAGAGTAAGACTCACTTATCTTATTTCATCTCCACTCTGCTCCATTGTAAAAGTTCTTTCTTGCCTCTTCTATGTGAAGTGATTTACTACATTCTACCTCTCCCTTTCTCTTTCTCCACATACATCCTCTCAATACTAAATTTTATTTTTTTAGGTATTCTCTCTTAATATTCAGCTTAAACAAACAAATGTTATATATATGTATATATATATATATATAGCACACATATAGATATATACACACATGTACATACATGCACATAAACACATTTTGCATACGCCTATATAATATGCACATACATATATATACACATGTGTATACATAGATATATGCAAACATATACATGTACATATATACATACACACAAATATATATGTGTCTATTATGTGTATGTATACATATATATGTATACTTTTATATATATATTTAGGGGGGATCTCTTTCAAAAGCTGATTGACCCATTCTTTCCATTTCTGTTTTACCCTCTGGTTCTAGAATATCAGGAAAGTTTTCCTTTATAATTTCTTGAAAGATGATATATAGGCTCTTTTCGATCATGTTTTCAGGTAGACCAATAATTTTGAAATTATCTCTCCTGGAAAATCTATTTTTCAGGTCAGTTATTTTTCTAATGAGATATTTCACTTTGTCTTCTACTTTTTTCATTCTTTTGGCTTTGTTTTATAATTTCTTGATTTCTGTTAAAGCTTCCATTTGCTCCACTCTAATTTTGAAGGAATTATTTTCTTAAGTGAACTTTTGGACCTCCTTTTCCATTTGGCCCATTCTGCTTTTTAAGGCATTCTTATCCTCATTGGCTTTTTGGACCTCTTTTGCCGGTTGAGTTAGTTTATTTTTAAAGGTGTTATTTTCTTCAGCATTTCGGGTCTCCTTTAACGAGTTGTTGGCTCATTTTTTATGATTGTCTTGCATTGCTCTCATCTGTCTTCCAAATTTTCTTTTACTTCTCTTACTTGATTTTCAAACTCCTTTTTGAGCTCTTCCATGACCTGAGATCATTTCACATTCTTCTTGGAAGCTTTGCGTGTATGACCCTTGACCTTGTTGTATGCTTTTGTCTTCCTCTGGTTGTATGCTTTAATCTTTCTCATCATAAGAAAATACATTTTCAATAAGGAAGTAGTCTTTTATGATCTTAATTTTCCTCTTTTGGTCTTTTTCCCATCCTAGTTCTTGACTTTTGAGTTCTTTGTTAAGTGAAGAGTTCACTGCACCAAGTTGCAGGGGCTTTGTGCCTCTACTTTCAGAGATACCTCTAGGGACCTGTAAATTCTCAGTGCCTCCAAAGTAGTATGATCAAAGGAGAGGTGTTTATTCCTCTCCTGGCCAGCACTCTGATCTATGAGCCACCACAAGCACTCTTTTCTGCCCTGGAACTGCAAGTGGGATTTTGTCTCCAGAGTCACCACCAGTTTTGCCATACCAGCGTTCCCTCTCGACCCAGGAGTGTCAACCAGGACTGTGGTCCAGATTACCCACTCAATTCCTCTACCATCTGTAGGACAAGAGCTTCAGAAGCAGCTGCCACTGCAACAGTGACTGCCACCATCCGGGGATGGCTGGGTCTAGACCATACTCCCTTCACTCACGTTTGGGAGCTTTCTCACTGACCTTTGAACTTCTTTAGTGTTTGTTGGTTGAAAAGTCCGGAAACCATTGCAGCTGCTAGTGATTTAGCACCCCGAGGCCTGCTCCAGTCCCATCTGTGATGGTCTGGCCCTGGATTGGGCTCTGTTCTCAACCCAGTGCAATAGACCATTCCTGTCAGCATTCCAGATTATCTTGAGTTGGAAATCTTTTTCACTCTGCTATTTTGTGGCTTCTGCTGCTCTAGAATTTGTTTAGAATCATTTTTACAAGTATTTGGAGGGGTTTGGGGGGAGATCTGAGGCAAGTCCCTGCTTCTACTCTGCTGTCTTGGCTCCACCTCCCTTGATATACTTGACCTTTTGTATTTCCAAGTGAATTTTGGTATAATTTTGCTAGCTTTATAAATTTTTGGTAGTTTGATATGAAAGTGAATAAGTAAATTAATTTAGGTAGAATTACATTTTTTAATGCATGTTGACTTGACCTAACCATGAGCAATTAATACTTCTTCAATTGTTTAGATCTGACTTTATGTATACGAAAATGTTTTACAATTGTGTTCATATAGTTTCTGGGATTATCTTGGCAGGTGAACTGTCAAGGGTTTTTGCTGTCTACATTTATTTTAAATAGATTTCTCTATCTATTTCTTCCTGCTATACTTTGTTGATAATATACTGAAGTGCTAATGATTTATATTGGCTTATTTTATATCCCACAACTTTTCCAAAGTTGTTATTTCAACCAATTTTTTTAACTGAGTCGCTAGGATTCTCTAAGTTCAAAAGTGTCTTTTAAGTTGTAATTATGGTCAACCCTGAATGGAGGGTTGGGAATAGAATAGGAGAGGGCCAAGACACTCTATTCTATTGGAGTATCCAAAGGACATTTCAGAGTAGACTTTGGTGATCCAAAGAAATACATTCAATTTATCTGCTCCAATATGCTGACAGGGGCAGGTTGCCCAGAAACATCCAATGAACTTTGTCTCTGCTGAAACTTCTTCATTCCCTAGTTCCTGAAAATGGGATGCAGCAACGATGTATAATGAAAATAATGGATTTGAAGATCATATACTGGGCTTTGGAGCTGTATTGATAATTTACTTTTTGCTTATTGTTAATAAAATTTTGCTTCTTAATGGGAAGATCCATTAATAGGCTCATGTGAGTTGTGCAAGTCACATGGAAGCCTGAGTGAAATGAGTCTAAGTTATATGGAACAGGAAGGAGTGGAGCAGGAAAGGTGGAACATGAAGAGGCAGAACTAGAGCAAAGCTGAGAGGAAATTGGTCAGAGTCTAGTCAGAGCTCAGAAAGATGCAGGCAAATAGGCAGCTGGCTAACATGAGTGAAAGAACTTGTTTGTGATTTTATTTAATGGAGTTGGTTTGTGGGAAGCCTATCAAGGGGAAGGCTTGGGGATAGTGTTGTTCTCTGCATTGTTATTGTGTATAGATTTTTGTTACAATGATGGATTTGGCTTTCTGGTGTCTCAATAAATGTTTAGTTCTGAATAAATGTTTGGTTTTGGAGGGGAGTCTGTTGTATTTTGTGACTCAGATTTGTGCTAAGATATTTATGGCTGCCATATGTGCTGTAAATATTGCATTGGTGCTACAGGAGCCAAGCTACTCCTGTTGGTTCTTTGGTCCTCCCAAGATCACAGCCTCCCTTTCTTTATCTTCATATAACTGCTAAATATATTTAAAATGCAGACATGAAAAAGTCATACATGCCCCTCAAAAATTTGCCATGGCTCCCTATTGCCTTTATAATAAAATAAGAAATATTTAACCTGACATTTGAATCATCTCAAGTCTGGATTATTCCTGAATTTCCAATCTCAGTTCATACATTCCCCTTTGAGCCACTCTCTATTTGATGCAGATTGGGCTGCTAACTTTGCGTCTTTTCTAGTAGAATGAAGGCTTATTTTGTCTTTGTATCAATAAAGACTCTTGACAATAGCAGATGTTCAGTTCCCACTCATCAATTTCAACTTGATTGAATCTGTAAAATGGGAACAATAATACTTATATATGCTGCCCTCCAGGGTTTCTGTAGGCATTTTGGTGAGTTTTGCATGACAGAAAATGAGTTGTTATGTGGAGATAGTCTAGCCATACTCAGCTTGCATCTCTAATGTCAGGATAGCTGCTGGGTAAATGACCTTGGCAGAGTGGAAAAGATGAATTTACTGTAATAATAAGCTACGAGGTTCCCTTGGGAGCCAGCACAGGATGAGAATCTCCTGTTTCCAGCTTTACCTGGTAGAGTTTATCCACTCAGAGTCAGACTGCAGAACTGAGAAACAGGCAGGGGTGGACAGGAAGTCTGCACATGGACAGTCATTGTTTGTGGCATGACCCCAATGGGGGCCAGGGATGGGTCACTGCCCTTTAGTCTTTTTTTTTGCCACTGTATATGTTCTGTGAAGGTTTTATGTGTTAAAATGGGATAAGGACTCTCCACCCCTTAAAGAAAATAACTGGAAAGCAAGAACTCTAAACGATAAGCAACCGAGGAATTTAAGCACTAAACTGGCCCTGGACCCTGAACCTCTGCCATGGAGATGTAGCACTCCTCTCTTGATCACCTCACCCTACTACCTACTTTTGTCAGCATGTTGGGGCCCTGGAAAGTAGGTTAGCTGCTTCTCTCCTTTGGGCTCTGGAAGTAAAACTGAGAGTTCCTAAATCCCTATCAGTGTACTTCTCTTTGTTGTTGGGCAGATTTAACTAGGTTTAACAAAGACCATTCATTAAACAGCTACATCAAGGACATTTGTTATACAAACAACATCTCCACACTGGGAGTGTTTTCTTGTCTGGAATAAATGAGGTCCCTGGGGAAGGTAGACTTAAAGTTCTGGCTAAATAGTAGAGAGACACACTAGGGAAGTTGGGTGACCAATGAGTGACTCATAGGTGACTCCTGGTGGACCAGAAGACTTTTCTACCTCTACGGAGTCCACATGAAGTTCTGCCTTGGTGCGTCTCCTTGTTTGGCTACAGACCTTTGGAAACCCTTGGATTGGCTTCTCTTTATGGAATCTACTTGGTCATCTGGATATTTCTTGGCTCTTGTTGCAGATGATGCAACCAAAAGCTGCTGTATCAGGGACATTGAGATTTACTCAAGGAGACATTGCTGGAATGCCAGTGAGGTCTAAGGCTCTTCCAGTCTTTTGAAGTTCACCTGGTTAATTCCATATCTGAATACATTTTTTTTTTCAGACAGTTTTGCAGGAGACATGTTGCCTGCTGTCATTATGCTCTCTACTGCCCAGCAAACTTGCTATCTCCCACTAGTTCATTCTTTCTGTAACATGGTCACTCTGGGTGGGGAGGAGACTAAAGGAAGCACTTCCTCCTCCCCATAAGACTGATTTTTTTCTCAGGGATCTGGAATCTCCAGCTCCCACATTTGGAGTCTTTTCCTACTTTAGGCCTAATTCAGCTTGCTATTTTTATATGTAGCCCCAAAGTCCTCCATTGGTTTTCTTCAGCCAATCACAGGCAATTTCTTCTGTGGCATCACATGTCTTTTATGCAGTGACCCAAAGTCCTTATGATCCTGTCAAAAACATTAAAGGCTACTTATTTTTCCTGGATTTGTTTTGTTCTTGATTCAAGTACAATTTTGAGTTTTGTCATTATTATTTGACCCTACCCTGACCAATTGACTGGAAGTCTGAGCAAAAGGAGTGACTGCTTCCAAAGAGATTCCCACAGTCCTGGGTGAATCTGACAAGGGTATAGGAAAGACTAAATTCCATTAGACTACCCAGAGACAATGGGGGCAGAAGTCAGATTCAACAGGAATCCCAAAGGAAATGGTGGAAAGCATTTTGAGAAAGCATGAATACCAAAATAATCCCAATTTCATTAGTCAAACAAACCTGAATTTCTGTGCAAAGCCAGAATCTCCTGATGAATGGAATAGTGCCTTGCAATGCAAGCTGTACGACAAGTTAAAACAGAATCCCACAAAATTTAAGTAAACACTTCCTTTGTGCTGAATACTGTGTTAGGCACTGAGGGAAGGGAAAAGGGAAGGGTGGAGAGATAATGTTCAAATAAGGCCTGTCTTCAATGGGAGTTTGATGGTGGTGGGGAGGTTATGGTATATAACTCAAACACAGACTCCCTTAATTCACAAAATTATAACAATTATGGGTTCTGTGAGATCTTTAGGGAAGATCATCAATGATGGGAACATTAAGTTAGCTGGGGGATAGTGAAGGTCCCTTGTGAACTGAACTTTAAAGTGTGGGTCAAAATTCAATATGTTTAAAGAGGGGAGCAAGTCATTTTAGGCACAAGGTGCAGGATAAGCAAAGACACATAAATGAGATGGAGCAGGAAATATTTTGGAAGGAGAGAGTAACTCAATTCAATAGAGTACAGGGTTGGAGGGTAATAATATGAGATAAAATCACTAGGATATAGGCTATGGATATAAAGGAAGGGATTTTGTAGTTTACTTAGAAATCAGTAGGAAGTCTTTGAAGGTTCTTGAGCCAAGGAGTGACATGACCAGATATATACATGAGAAAGATTATTTTGACATTAAGAGAAGTGGATTGGAGAGCAGGAAGAGTGGAGTTGGTAAGGATAAGGTGGGAATGAGGGCCTCTTATTGGGTAACCTCTCAGACCTTATTTTTCACAACCTCTCAGTGTTTAACTCAGGACTCGCTTCTTGGACACTTTCTTCCCTCCAGCTTGCTGTGACACAATTCTCTGTTGATTCTCTTCTTACCTGCCTGCCTGATCTTTCTCAGTCTCCTTTCCTGGGGCTTCCTCCAGGCCACACTGTCCTGACCCCTCAAATACATACATACATACATATATACATATATATACGCATATATATGTATATATGTATATATAAGAAAACTTCAAATGGCATCATGGAGAATGAGACACAACTGAAATGACTGAGCAACAATAACACAAGTGTGAGGCACTGTGGTATATTTGGGGGATGCCAAGCAAAATGTAAGCGGTCTCTGTCCTAAAGAACATTACCTCATCTATCATTCTACACCAACAAAATGGAAGCTTGCTGAGGGCCAGGACTCTTGGCTCTTTTTTCTTTGTCCTAGCATTGTCACTGTCTGCATGGTGGGAAGAATCCTGGAGGAAGAGTTAGGGACCTCGGGTTCTCTTTGGAGGCCCTGGAGTTCAGCACTGTGGACAGATCCCTTATCTTCTCTCAATCCCAGCCTCTCCATTTTCCAACCCAAAGCTTTGCTATAGTTGTTGTTATTGCTGTTGTTTGTCTTCTCAAAGAGGACCATGGTGTCAGGGAGGTGATGCCATGAAAGGCAAGTGAATTGGATTTAAGTGTAAGGTCACCAGCCTCACTTTCTCCTTTAGGGACATCTGGGCCCAGCGGCCAGATACACATGGGAGAAAGCTTGGAAAAGATCTTTTCTCTTCCAGCAGCGTTGCTGTTTATTCTTAAGAAAATAAGACTGGAGTTGAAGGATTGGGCCAGACAGCTGCTAGAATTGGTTTTCATTTGATTTCCCTAGTCTGAATATTCTCTATGTAATTTGTTTTCTGCTCGAGTTTGGCTTCCCATGGATTAGGTTTCAACCTAGGATTATTTTAGACAATGAGAGCAGGGGTGGAATAAATATTTATATGGAGCTTGCTATATTAAAGGTATTGGGTTAAGCATTTTTATAAATATTATCTCATCTGATCCTCACAATAACTGACATACAAGTGCAATTGTTTCTCCATTTCACAGATGAGAGAGCTGAGGCAGACAGAGGTTAAATGATTTCCCCACAGTTACAAAGTCAGTGAATGTATGAGGCCAAAATTGAATTTTGTATTTCCTGACTCCAGCCCTAGCATCCTACCCACAGTAGTATTTGGCTGCTTTCATAAATGTTTATTTCTTCTCCACCCTTCCTCCTGACCAAAAGATCCTGTTCCAAATATGGATAATGAGACACGCATTTTATTTTTTTGAGGGGGAGAGTGAGGGAGATATGGCCAATGTGGATATTTGCTTTGCTGAAATGTACATATTGGGTGGGACCTTTGTTTTTGTTGCTGTTGTTTTATAGGTGGGAGAGAGGAAAAATGAGTATATACAAGCTTGTTCATTTTTTTAAATCAAAATAAAGAAATAATTTTACTAAAAAAACACCCACCACCAGATTCCTGGATCTTGCCGTGGTCACGATTCCCTCCTCAGATTCTAAAAGATGCCTTCTCTTTTCCTGCCCTAATCCCCTGCTCTTATCTCAGAAGCACCAAATTCCATGAGGGAAATGTATAAGCTCAATTCCCCATTCCTCAAATAAAGGAAGAGGAAAAAATAAAAGCTCTTGTTTGAGGTCTCAGTGTAAGCCTGGCTTCCCTATGATGTAATCCCTGGTGCTGTAGGCACATAGTGTCATGGGAAACAGTCCCAGATGAATTCTTCTTCTCTGAGCCCAGACATTTTGACAAATGCAATCTCTGTCCATCAAATGTGACATAGGTCCACCTTCTCAGGGACATTCCTGGTTTTACATATAGTTTTGATCTTTTGAGAAGTCTGCTGACTCAGGTGATAGTTTATTGATCCACAAGGCTGAGCTAGTCCCCTCATCTTAGCTCACAGCTCTTGTTTTTGGTATGGGACTCTGTCATTGTGGAGGGAGGAGGTTATATCCTGCCCTCCCCCAGGCACGGGCCACTCTCCCCTCCTATTGCTCATCCTGGGGACCCTATGACTATCAGAGGACAGATAGCTGAATTTCCTGGGCAGAGAGGTCCCACCACTCAGGGGCATTTGGAAAGTCCTTGTGCTCTTCTGGTCTGATGACTTACCTTGGAATTGGGCTCATTTTCTGCTTAATTTGCTGAAAGATGTCTTTGTTCAGATGTTGCTCAGTGTCTTTTTCCTGGAGTAATGTCTCTGTATTTGGTTAAGAAACTGTTCATTGCCTGTTGTCAAGAATGATGTTCTTGCAGAGAGCACTCCAGCTCCTTGGCGTTTCTCAGAAATCACGCACGCAGCTCAAGCAGTGAGAATGAGCCAACATGGAGAGGGGCAGGAAGAGATTGGTTCAGAGCTTTCCAGAGTCCCAAATTATCACAGAATTCTTGATGACCCCAGGAGCCCTTCTTTCAATTTCAGCAGGTTTAATGGACTGCATGAAAAGTACAGTCTATCTCAGGGAATGGAAAATGACCTCAAATGAGCCAAACAGGTGCCTAATTGGCAACTGAATTACACCAACCTCTCAACTTTGGGAGAAAAGGAATGCTTTAGACCGTGTGATTGCTGGGTCATGCACAGGTTAGGCAGCCCATTGTGCTCAAGTGAGATAAACTTAATAAGGTCATTTTCTTAATTAGAGTATGGAGCAAGATGCCTATTTGTGTGCAATGAAATACTGAGAATGTGGAATCACTTCAGGAGAAATACTCGTGATAGCTGAGGCTTGGTAAATGAAAACGTGGGTGGTAACAACCTTCCTATGTGTATGCAAATTTACACAGGAAATTTGACAGGGCTGAAATGTTCATTTTGGAAATTTTGGATGTGATAGATTCGTGATTTTTAGGGATATTTTGCAAAATGGCAATGAAGTGTAATGGAAAGAAACACTGAGGACCTGGATTCAAATTTCATCTCTGCCATTTTCTACCTTTGTGTCCTTGAACATGTCACTAAATTTCAGCATCATAAAAAAGGAGGGAATTGCTTAGAGGGCCTTTAAGACCCCTTTTGTGTCCAAATTTCTGATCCTCTTCCTATACTGTATGTTGGTAATGGTTACATGGAGATATGCAGGTCTAGTGAACAGTGGATGAGCCTCCTTACTGGCCCTCATGCTTGTGGTGCTGCCCATTCTTTCCATGTCACTCCCTTGAACACCCACCCATCCCAATCAGGAATGGCTTGCATTTTAAATCTGGCACAAAAAAGACATTGGGAAGGGAAAATAGTCAAGTATTCATCTCTCAGGCTAGTTCCAGAACACTGTAGTCTTTCCAGTTCGAATTGTTCATTTGTTGCCTAGAATAGTCGTGGTCTAAGTTTCTTTCCTCAGGATCAATAATTTTCCTTACTCTTTTCCAAGCTCTCTTGTCAGAAAGCTTGAAAAACCAAAATCTCTCTCTGTCTCTGTCTCTGTCTGTGTCTGTCCTCTCTCTCTCCATTCTTTCCATTGGTTTTCTCTTTATTTGAGTAATGAAACAAATATGTATGTAATATAATGTAATGTTTATGTAATTATGTAATAATGTAATAATTATGACTTTATCACAGACTAAATTTAATGATAGGTGGTCACAAAGGTAAAATACATTAAAGAAATATAAGTGAATTTCACACACACACACACACACACACACACACACACACACACACACAGATATGCATTCTCCTGAGAAGGGTCTCAACTCTTCAAATAGTTTCAGCAAACCTTGTGCCTACCCATATCTCTTCCTCATATTTTGACCAAATGAGCTGATTAAATCCACTACAGATTCTGGATCCATCATCTCACCTGAGTCCTCGCTGATGCTAGGTGATGCTTTTATGCCCCTCAGAGGCCTGTGGGCTACCCGAGTCTTCCCTTACCTCTATCGGAGGTCTTCGGTTGGCCAAACCGGATGCTCGTATGAGAGAAAGGACGTTCCAGAGTCGAACAAGGGTTGAGCTTTATTTCAGGGTCTAGTTACAAGTGCAGGGGAATTCTTCCTTAGGAGGGAGCGAAGAATCTCCCAAGGAGGCAAAGATCTTACAATAAGAGATTGGAAGTAGAAGTATAAGTGGGGAGAGAGGGGGAGGGGAGAGAGGAGAGAGGAAAAGCAGAGCCTTGTTGTCCTCACACGTGGCCCCTCCGCCCAAGAGAACTTTCAGGCTTTCTTGATCCTACTTAAGCTCTCCAGCCGCATAGTTTGCATCTGAATACCGTGCCTGTTAGGTAACTAGGTGTGCCCAGATCCGGGACAGTCTCGAGGGTGGGGAGAGCTCTCTCCCATCACGTTTCTCACGAGAAGAGGCGGAAATACACGAGATAGCTCGGTTCACCTCGATTCCCAGTCGTTTCCTGGGGGGGCTTCGTGAGAACTCTAAGATTTAGAAGTTCCCACCTTTACCCGCCCGAGACTGTCCACATGGAATTGAGCTTCCAACCCCAGCATCTCCCCCTTTTTGTTTTGCGCGGTGCGCACATGGCTCTAGAGCAAACAGTGGCTGGAGGCTAAGTGGATTAGGAAGGCCTTTAGCATATGAGTACCCCACAACAAGACTTCATTTACACAGAAATCTGCAGTTAGCACAACTGACAAAGAGAGGCATCAGACAAAACAAAGATAAAGAGATGCCTAGATGGAGTGGTCAGCAATGTTGGGATGAGTGCTGCTTCCTCTCTGGGCAGCAGGGTTAAAGCTGTCATCAGCAGACTCAGGTGGTGGATGATCCTTCTCCGGGGTCTCTGGGCTCTCCGGGGTCTCCGCCTCCTGCGTCTCCGCCGTCTCTGACATCAGTTTCCACCTACGGATCCTTCTAATGGGAATCCATGCATCCCTTTTCCTGTGGAGACACAAACATACCCTGGACCCCATATTAGTATCTTATACAGACCTTTCCATTTCCCTGAGGCCATATCCTTTACCATGGCCCATGTGTCCTTATTTCCAGCCTGGGTATTACTTTCCTTGCGGAGTTGTCGTGGAATCGTCACAAAATGTCTCATAGCTGGAGTAGTATGTGAATTTTTTGAGACAGCTGTATCAAGCTCTGATTGTATTAGGCAATCTCTTAATCTCCCCCTTTTTTGTTCAGCGAGAATCGCCTTTAAGGTGAGATTGGCCCTTTCCACTATGGCCTGGCCTTGTGGATTGTAGGGGATTCCTGTAACATGTCGAATCCCTAGATCGTGGAGGAAGTGTGTAAGGGTTTGAGAAGTATAGGCAGGACCATTATCTGTCTTTATTTCTAAGGGTAAACCTGAAACAGAAAAACAGTGCCAAAGATGCTGAATTACTTTAGCACTCGATTCACCTGGCTTTCCACGTGAAAAACAAGGGTCCTGGCCCCTCCCTGTACTTATTTCTTTCCTACACTCTTTCTTAAGGTGTCCCCGTTTTCCGCAGTTAAAACATTTTTTCTCCAAAGAGATATTACTTAAGGCTGCGGCCAGGTACTTCCCTTGCACCTGTGCCAAGTAGACCTGACTTCCTACCCTGTCACATCTTTGTATCATTTCTTCAACAGATGCATTCTTTGGCAGTCCCAGCATTGCCTTTTTGCAGTCATGATTACAATTCTGCCACAGCAATGTCCTCAACACTATCTCTGTCCCTTGATTCTCCTCTCCCATGTCTCGGCCTACTGCCTCCTGCAGCCTGGCCACAAAATTAGTAAATGGCTCAGTGTTTCCCTGCGTAATCCTAGTCATGGGAAACTCTCTCTCTTTCTTAGAGGCTATAACCTTCCAGGCCGCAATAGCCATTCCGGCAATCAAGACATAATCGGCAGCCGAGTACTGTAATTGATTTCCTGTAGCCTCAAACTGCCCTGTTCCTGTAAATCGCTGATAAGCCTGGAGGGCCTGAGCCCCTAGCCCACTGGTAGTGCTCTTTACCCTCTGAGAAAATTCTGATACCCAAATCACATTCTGCCCAGGGGTAAGGCAGACTCTAGCTAAGCTCTTCCAGTCATTAGGAGTCAGAACGAACTGACCACTGAGAGTCTCAAGCATGGCTATGACAAAGGGTGAATTGGGGCCGTGCTTGGTACAAGCCTCTTTGAGAGTCGCTACTCTCTTCCACTCTATAGGTATGTGGTTCCTCAGAACCCCACCGGGGACACTGGGGTCCGCTATTTCTAGCACAGGAAATGTCCCTACATCTTCTCCATTCTCTATAGCCTTTCGTATTCCCTTTTCCAAACTGGACTGTGGCCCTGGACTGTCTGACCAATGGAGCATGCTATAAGGAGGCGCAGAGGGAAGACACGGCGTATGCTCCCCTGCTTCGCCTTTCCCATCAGCTAGATGGTGCTCCGAATCTATTTTTTCTCTACACTCCTTAACTTTCTGCTTACCAGGGTTCTCCCCTCCCCTCTATCCACTTCCACTCTCATTCCACTCCCGCCCTGGCCTCTCCGGCCCTTCCAAAAGGCTCTTAATTACACCGAATATCAGGAAATCTAAATCCTCCAGCTCCCTGGGGCATAGTTGCTCATAAGCGGTCATTTGTTCTCCGACCGCTCCCCATCTTTCTCTTGATATTCCTGTCTGCTCAAGCCAAGGAGAAACTTTCCAAATCCTTTTACAAAATTCTCGGAGGTCGTTTAACTCTATAGTGACCCCCGCCTCCCTGCATTCCCTGTAAAGTATCTCAGCCCAGACCTCCTGTTCCTCTGGCTTTATTACTGGCAATTGATTCCCCATCCCTGCCCTTTTCCCATGGGTGTGGGAAGCTACTCTCACTCTTTCTCTCCTTCCGAATCTAGGATTCGGGACTCGCGTCTTTCACAGCCCCTTCCGGGTGTTCCCAAAGCACCCAGGATATCTGCGCTCCCAGTCCTCTGTTCGGGGCGCCAACGATGAGCTTCCCACTTACCACAAAGAAGCTTCCAAACATTTTATCCGCTAACTCCTCTTCCCCACTATCTCTGTTGGAAATATTACCTTATATCATACTGAAAACACAATGAGTCTTCAAAGAGACATCACTCTTCTCCCATACTCCTCATTTCACAACTCCCAAATGCTTTCTAATAATTATCACTTTATAACAGTTTGACATGTGGTATGTTTAGACCATCTTTTTTATCCATTCTCTTGATATTCTTAATCTTTTGTTCTTCCAGATGAATTTTGTTATTATTTTTCCCAGCTCTATAAAATATTTTTGGTAATTTGATTGGTATGACAATGAATAAATAGATTGATTTGTGTAGAATTGTCATTTTTTTGTATATTGCTTCAGTTTACCCTTGATCAATTAATATTTCTCTAATTATTTAGATCTGACTTTATTGTGTGAAAAGTGTTTTGTAATTCTGTTCATTTAGTTCCTGGGCTTGTGTTCGCAGGTAGACTCCCAAGTTTTTTATGTTTTCTACAGGAATTTTAAAAGAAATTTCTCTTTCTCTTGCTTTTGGGCTTTGTTGGTGCTATATAAGAATGCTGATAGATTATGTGGGTTTGTTTTGTATTCTGCAACTTTGCTGAAGTTGTTAACAATTTCAAGTAGTTTTTAAATTGATTTTGAGTCTGCCATCATATCATCTGCAAAGAGTGATAGTTTTGTTTCCCCATTGCCTATTATAGTTCCTTCCAGTTCTTTATTGTTTTTTTGTTGTTGTTCTTGCTATAGCTAGGCATTTCCAGTACAATATTGAATAATGGAGGAGATAATGAGCATCGTTGCTTCACCCTTGATTGTATTGGGAAAGCTTCTAGTTTACCTCCATTACACATAATACTTGCTGATGTTTTTAGATAAATTTTACTAATTTTAAGATAAGCTCCATTTATTCTTATGCTCTTACTAGCAATGCCTGCTATATTTTCTCAAGGACTTTTTCTGCATCAATTGAGATAATCATATGATTTCTGTTGGTTATTTTTATTGATATGGTCAATCATGCTGATAGTTTTGCTAATATCTAACCAACTTTTTGTTCCTGGTATAATTCCCACCAGGTCATATTTCCTGATCCTTGTGATATATTGCTGTAATCGCTTTGTTGGCATTTTATTTAATTATTTCGCTTCAATATTCATTAGGGAAATTGGTCTATAGTTTTCTTTTTTCTGTTTTTGTTTTTCCTCATTTAGGTATCAGCACTATATTTATGTTGTAAAGGGAATTTTCCAGCACTCATTCTTCTTCTATTTTCCAAATAGTTTATAATGTACTGGTATTAGTTGCTCTTTTAATGTTAGGTAGAATTCACTTGTGAATCCATCTGTCCCTGGGAATTTTTTCTTAGACAGTTCATCATTGTTTTGCTCAATTAATTTTTCTAAGATGGAGTTATTTAAATATTCTATTTCATCTTCTGGTAATCTGGGCAATTTATATATTTTTAAATATTTTTCTGTTTCAAAAAGGTTGATTTATAACTGCCAAAATAGCTACTAGTAATTGTTTTAATTTCCTAATAATTATTTTACTTTCCTTTTATTTCATTTACCTTTTCATTTTTGATACTGCTATCTTGGTTTCTTGTTTTATTTTTAAAATCAAATTGAATGATAAAGGCCTCATTTCTAAAATATATAGAGAACCGAGTCAAATTTATAAGAATACAAATCATTCCCCAATTGATAAATGGTCAAAGAATATGAACAAGCAGTTTTCAGAGGAAGAAATTAAAGCTACCTATATTCATATACAAATGCTCTAAAACACTATTGATTAGAGAAATGCAAATCAAAACAACTCTGAGGTATCAAAACACACCTATCAGATTGGCTAATGTGACAAAACAGGAAAATGATCAATGTTAAAGAAGATGTGGGAAAATTAGAACAGTAATACATTGTTGGTGAAGTTGTGAACTGATCCAACAATTCTGGTGAGCAATTTGGAACTATGTCCAAAGTGCTATAAAACTGTGCATACTCTTTCACCCAACAACACAATTTCTAGGCCTGTATCCCAAAGAGATCATGCAAATGTGAAAAATACCCACATGTACAAAAATATTTATATCAGCTCTTTTTGTGGGGGCTAAGAATTGGAAATTGAGGGGGTGCCCATGGATTGCAGAATGGCTGAACAAGTTGTGGTATATGAATGTAATGGAAAATACTACTGTTCCATAAGAAATGATGAGCAGGCAGAATTCAGAAAGACCTGGAAACACTTGCTTGAACTGAGGGTGAGTGAAGTGAGCAGAACCAGGAAAACACTGTATACAGTAACAGCAACACTGATCAAAATTGATAGACTCAGCTCTTCTCAGCAGTCCAATGATCTAAGATAGTTGTAAAAGATTAAAGATTGAAAATGCTATCCACATCCAAAGAAAGAAGTATGGAGTTGAAATGCAGATCAACAAAAACTTTTTTCTCTTTTAAAAAATTCGAATTGACTAATGATTCATCTATTTTTATTGCTTTGCCCCATAAAATTAGCTTGTAGTTTTGTTAGTTCAATGGCTTTCTTTCAGTTTTATTAATCTCTCCTTTGGTTTTTCAGGATTTCCAATTCAGTGTTTAATTTGGGATTTTTTTTCGTTTCATCACAAATTCAATGATATGCTATTTCTCTATTTTATTGATGTGTTTAGAAATATAAAATTTTCCCTAAATACTGCTTTGGCTGCATCCCATGAATTTTGCCAAATGATCTCTCTCCACCTTTTTTCTCCAGTAACTTCTCCAGCTCTGTCCCTTACCATTGTCACTATAGTCTTTCCCTGTCTATGATAATCTCCTTGATTGATTACAAACATGTTCATGTATCCCGAATCCTGAAAATAATTCTCACTTGGTCCAACTATCTAGTCTACTTGTTGTCCCTGAAGAGTGTGTGTGTGTGTGTGTGTGTGTGTGTGTGTGTGTGTGTGTATACAATAGCTTCTTCTACTTCATTCACTCTCACTCTTCTTAACTTTCTACAGACTGGCTTCTCACTGCACCATTCAACAGAAGCTTCTCTTTCTAAATTTACCGGTGGTATCTTCAGTACCCAATCCAATAGTCTTTTCTCAAACTTCCCCTTTTCTGACCTCTCACCAGCCTTTGACACTGGAGATTGTACTCTTCTCCTTGATATCTCTGCTCTTTAGGTTTTATGGCATACTTCTCTCCTGGTTCTCCTCCTGCTTGTCTGACGGTTTCTTTTCCATCTCCTTTCCTGAGTATTCATCTAGTTCATGCCCACTAATGGTAGTAGTTCCTCAGGGTTCTGCTCTATGTCCTCTTCTCTTCTACCTCTATGCTATTTCTCCTGGTGAACTCATCATCTCCCATGAGTTCAGTTATTATCCTTATGATGAATAGTATTAGATTTACTTATACAGCACTAATTTTCTCTTCCAATTTAGATTCTCTGAATACAGACTGAAGCATACTATTTTTCATTTTCCCTTTCTCTTTTTTCACTGTTTTAGTTTGAATTTTCTTTCACAAAATGATAAATATGGAAATATGTTTTACATGATTGTACATATCTAACCTATATCAGATTAATTACTTTCTCACAAAGACAGGGAAGGGAGGCAGGAATAGAATTTGGAACACAAATTTTTAAAAAAATTAATTTTTAAAAATTGTTTTTACACGTAATTGGGAGAAATAAAGGGTTATTTTTTAAAAAGTCTAAACTCTCATCTTCAAGTGCCTATTGGACATTTCAAACTGAATGTCATATAGACATCTTTAATTAAACAAAACTGAAATTGTGCTCATTGCCTTTCCCATCCCCCCATTCCTAAATTCACTATTACTGTTGAGGGCATCAACATTTTCTAGATACCCAGACTCAGTCTAGGGGTCAATCTTGACCCCTCATTCTCTCTTACCACCCCCTCCAATTTCCAATCTGTTTACAAAGATTTTCAATCTTAATTGTATCTCTCCCATACACTTCTGATTTGTCTTTTCCACTGCTACCACCTTTGTACACACTCTCAGCACCTCAGGTCTGCACCATTCTAATAGTCTACTGGTGGGTCTCCCTGACACAAGTCTTTCCTCACTCTATTCCACTTTCATTCAGTTTTCAGACTGATCTTACTTATGTGCAGGTCTAACCATGTCATTGCCCACCCCCACCCCATTCAATAAACTCTGCATGTCACACAGCACCTTTAAGATCAAACTTCAATACCTCTGACTTTTCAAGCTTTTCATACCCTGCCCCACCCTTGCCTTTCCAGTCTTCTCATATTTTGTTTCTTTCCAAGGATTCTGCTATTGTCTATTGACCACACAAGACACTACTTCTTCTGACTCTGGGCATTTTCTTTATCCATGTCCTATGACTGGAATTCTCTTTCTCTTCATCTCCATCTCCTGGGATTGCTGGTTTTCTTCAAGTTCCAGTTGAAATTCTACCTTCTCCAAGAAGCCTCTCTCAAGTCCTCTTCATTGGAATACCTTCCCTCTATTGGTTATTTCCCATTTATTTATCTTGTGTGCAGTTTACCTGCACAGAATTGTTTGTACATTGTCTCCTCAATTAGGCTGCAAGTTCCTCAATGGCAGGGACTGGCTTTGACTTTTCTTTGTATTGCCAGGACAATGCGTGGTGCCTGGTGTGTAGTAGGTGCTTAATAAATGTTTATTGACAGAGTGTTCCTGTCCCAGAGCCTGAAACTTTAGGTCAAATGGTTGGTGCTCTCTATGGTTGTGCTGGGTGCTCCTGATGATTTTTGGGGTGCTTACTACCTCCTCCTCCATCTGCTCACATGAACCTCTACTTCTCCTATATCTCCTGCTTAGTTTGGCCCTGAACAGCCTCTCTTCTCCATGGCTTCTCACCCTTCCTGTTCTTAGGACAGAAGAATTAAAATCTTGTTTCAGAAGGTCACAAGGTTATGCCATTGCTCAGCGGACTAAGTAGGGAAGAATTCATGGTCAGGACTTGGACCTAAACCATCAGACTTTCCTCCACGAATCCAAACCTCACAATGATAATGACAATGATATTACTAATGCAAATTTGTTAATAGTAATAATATTTAGATAATACTTTAAAGTTTTCAAAGTCCATTAATTAAATCATCTCATTTGAGAGTCAAAACAATCACATGAAGTAGTTATTGTTACTGTCCGCATTGTATAGATGAGGAAACAGATGGTGAGAGAGATAATGGGGTCTGTGGGGCATCTAGTTACCTCTGTATATTTAGTGACTTTATACACATATAACATATACATGTTTCTGTGCATCTACCTATAGACATGTATGTGCATTCACATATGCATGTGTGTATATATCTGAATACATATATGTATATTTTTATTTTAAATTATTTGATTTGTTTTCAGTTTTCTACAATCACTTTCATATATCTTAGATTTTTCCCCCTTCCTCCCTCTCCTTCCCTCCTCCCTCCGTACTTCCTCCCCAAGACAACAAGCAATCTTATATAGGTTCTATACATCCATTCCTATTAAATACATTTTCACTTTAGTCTTGTTGCATAGAAGAATTAAAATGATGGGAGAAACCATATAACAAAAGAAAACAAAGCAAAACATAACACAAGAGAAAATGATCTGCTTCATTATGCAACCCAGTTCCATAGTTCTTTCTCTGGATGTGGAAGATGTTTTGCATCAAGAGTCCATTAGGAATTTTTTAAGTCCTTGAATTGCAATGAAGTACTAAGTCTACCAGAAAAATTCCTTGCACTCTGTGGTTGTTGCTGTGTACGAAGTTCATTTGTTACTGCTCCTTTCACTTAGCATCAGTTCATATAAGACTTTCCAGGCTTCTCTGAAGTCTTCCTGTTCATCATTTGTTATAGCACAGTAGTATTCCATTACATTCATATACCACAACTTCTTCAGCCATTCCGCAATTGATGGACATCCCCTTAATTTCCAGTTTTTGGCCACCACAAAGAGCTGCTATAAATATTTTTGTACGCGTGGGACCCTTTCCCATTTTTATGATCTCATTGTGATACAGTACTAGAAGCAATATTGCTGCATCAAAGTGTATGCATCTTTTTGTAGCCCTTTGGCCATAGTTCCAAATTGCTCTCCAGAATGGTTGGATCAGCTCACAGCTCCACCAAAAAGGAATTAGTGTTTCAACTCTCCCACATTTTCTCCAACATTTATCATCCTCCTGTTGGGTCATATTAGCCAGTCTGATAGGTGTGATTTAGTACCTCATAGTTGTTTTGATTTGCATCTCTCTAATCAATAATGATTTCAAGTATTTTTTTATATGACTATAGACTATAATTTCTTCCTCTGAAAACTGCCTGTTCATATCCTTTGACCATTTATCAATTGAACAATGACTTGAGTTTTTGTACATTTGACTCAGTTCTCTCTGTATTTTAGGCCTTTATCACAGAAGCCTTTATCACTGATGTTAGTTGCAAAAATTCTTTACCAGTTTTCTGTTTCTCTCCTAATCTTGGTTACATCGGGTTTGTTTGTACAAAAATTTTTCAATTTAATGTAATCAAAATTATCCATCTGACACTTCATAATGTTCTCTATCACTTGTTTGGTCAAAAATTTCTCTATTCTACATAAATCTGAAAAATACATTATTCCTTGCTCCCCTAATTTGTTTATAGTATCACTCTTTATACCTACATCAAGTATCCATTTGGATTTTATTCTTGTGTAAAGTGACAGACATTGGTCTATTCCCAGTTTCCACCATGCTGTTATCCAGTTTTTCCAGAAATTTTTGTAAAACAGTGAGTTCTTATCCCAGAAGCTGAGGTCCTTGAGTTTATCAAACAGTAGATTTGTATATTCATTCATTACTGTATCTTGAGTACCTAACCTATTCCACTAGTCTATCCCTCTGTTTCTTAGTCAGAACCAAGTGGTTTTGAGGATTGCTGCTTTATAATACAATTTGAGATCTGGTAGGGCTAGGCCACTTTCTCTAGTATTTCTTTTCGTTAGTTCCCTTGATATTCTGGAACTTTTGTTCTTCTAGATGTATTTTGATATTATTTTTTCTAGCTCTAGATATAATTAGCTGGAAGTTTGATTAGTATGACACTGAATAAGTAAATTAATTTAGATAGAATTGTCATTTTTATTATATTGACTCAACCTACCCACAAGCAACTGATGTTTTTCCTCTAGTAAGTAGATCTGACTTTATTTGTGTGAAGTGTTTTGTAATTTTGTTTGTGTAGTTCCTGGATTTGTTTTGGCAGGTAGACTTCCAGATATTTCATAGTGTCTGTCATAGCTTTAAATGGAATTTCTCTTTCTGTCTCTTGTTGTTCAGCTTTGTTAATAATGTATAGAAATGCAGATGATTTACATGGGTTTACTTTGTAACCTGAAACTTTGCCAAACTTGTTTATTATTTCAAATAGTTTTTGACTTGATTCTCTGGGATTCTCTAAGTATATCATAATATCATCTGCAAAGAGTGGTAATTGAATTCTTTGCCTATTCAAATTCCTCCATTTTTTTCTTCTCCTACTGCTACAGCTAAAATTTCTAGTATCACAGTGAAAAACAGTGGTGATAATGGACATCCTTGTTTCACTCCTGATCTTATTGGAAAAACATCTAGCTTATCTCTATTGCATATAATGCTTGCTGATGGTTTTAGGTAGACACTGCTTATTATTTTATGAAAGTTCCATTTATTTCTATGCTCTTCAGTGTTTTTTTCAGTAGGAATGGGTGTTGTATTTTGTCAAAAGCTTTTTGTGCATCTATTGAGATATTACGTGGTTTCTGTTAGTTTTGTTGTTGATATGATCAATAATGTTGAAAGTTTTCCTAATATTGAAACAGGGCTGTTTCTGGTATAAATTCTACCCGATCATAATGTATTATTCTCATGATAAGTTGCTGTATTCTTTTTGCTAATGACTCATTTAAAATTTTCCTTTCTATATTCATTAGAGAAATTGGTCCATAATTTCCTTTCTCTGTTTTGGCTCTTCCTGGTTTAGGTATCAGAATCATATTTGTATCATAAAAAGAATTTGGTAGGACTCCTTCCCAAATTTTCCCAAATAGTCTATATAGTATTGGAATTAACTATTCTTTTAATGTTTAATAGAATTCACTTGTAAATCCATCCAACACTGGAGTTTTTTTCCTAGGGAGTTCATTGATGGTTTATTCATTTTCTTTTTCTGAGATGGGGTTATTTGAGTATTCAACTTCCTCTTCTGTTAATCTGGATCATTTGTTTTTTTAAATAGTCATCCATTTCATTTAGTTTGTCAAATTTATGGGCATACAGTTGGGCAAAGTAATTTCTAATTATTATTTTAATTTCCTCCTCATTGGAGTTGAGTTCACTTTTTCGTTTTTGTTATTGGTAGTTTGGTTTTTTCTTTCTTTTTAAAAATCTAATTGACCAAAGGTTTTATCAATTTATTGGATTTTTCATAAAATCAACACTTAGTTTTATTTATTAGTTCAATAGTTTTCTTAATTTCAATTTTATTAATCTCTCCTTTGGCTTTCATTATTTCTAATTCGATATTTACTTGAGGATTTTCAATTTCTTCTTTTGCTAGCTTTTTCAACTGCCTGCCCAATTCATTGAGCTCTTTTTTCTCTATTTCATTCATGTAGGCATTCAAAGGTACAAAACTTCCCCTAAGAACTGTTTTTTCAGTATCCCATAAGATTTGGTAGGTTGTATCATTATTGTCATTTTCTTGAACGAAGTTGTTAATTGTTTCTATGATTTGTTGTTTGACACACTCATTCTTTAAAATTAGATTATTTAGTTTCCAATTAATTTTTGGTTTATCTTTCCATGACCTTTTATTACATATAATTTTTATTGCATTATGATCTGAGAAGGATACATTGATGATTTCTACCTTTCTGAACTGGATTGTGAGGTTTTTATGCCCTAGTACATGGTCAATTTCTGTATATGCCACATACTGCTGAGAAAAAGGTTTATTCCTATCTATCCCCATTCACTTTTCTCCAGAAATCTATCATATCTGCCTCATCCAGAGTTTTATTCACCTCCTTAACTTGTTTCTTATTTATTTTGAGGTTAGATTTATCAAGTTCAGAGAGGGGGGAGTTCAGGTCGCCCACTTGTATAATTTTGTTGTCTATTTCCTCCTGTGACTCCCTTAACTTCTCTTCTAAGAATTTGGATGCTATACCACTTGAAGCTTATATGTTTAGAAATGATATTGTTTTGTTATCTATGATGCCTTTTAGTAGAATATTGTTTCCTTCCTTATCTCTTTTGTTTAGATCTGTTCCTGCTTTTGTTTTGTCTGAGATTAGGATTGCTACCCCTTCTTTGTTTTAAATCAGTTGACGCACAATATATTCTGCCCCAACCTTTTACCTTTACCCTGCATGTATGCCCATTTCAAATGTGGTTCTTGTAAACAACATATTGTTGGATTATAGTTTTTAATCCATTCTGCTTTCTGTCTCTATTTTATGGGAGAGTTTATCCCATTCACATTCACAGTTATGATTATTATCTATGTCTTTTCCTCCATCCTCTTTCCCCCTTTTATGCTTTTGGTTCTCCCTTCTCCCTTCCCCTTTATAATAGTTTTAACTTTTGACCACCACCTCCTGCAGTCTTCCCTTCCTTCTTTCAGCCCCCCATCCCTTTTATTGCTCTTTACCCTTACTACATCTTCCTTCCCTTTTAGCATCCCCTCACCTTTCTTCCCCCCTCCCACTGCCTATAGAGCTAGTTAGATTTATATACTTAATTAAGTTTGTGGTTCCCTCCTTGAACCAAATCAGAAGAGAGTACCTCTCAAACAACGCTCATTTCCCTCCCCTCCTTCCCTCTACTGTAATATAATTTTGTACTTCTTCCTGTGATATAATTTACCATTTTCTGCTTCCTCTTTTCCACATCTACTGTTACAGTCCCTTTTCGTGCTTAAATCACATTTTTATCATCACATAATTTACTTTATACCCATTCTCTCTATCTATGTATATCCCTTTTATATATCAATATAAATATACAGTTCTCAAGAATAACAAATATTATCTTCCCTTATAGGGATGTAGACGGTTTGCCCATATTGAATAACGAGTTTTTCCCCCCATTTACCCTTTTAATTCCTCTCTTGAGACTTGTGTTTGAAGATCAACTTTTTTATCGAGCTTGGGACTTTTTATCAGAAAGGTCTGAAAATCCCTTATTTCATTGAATGCCTATCTCCTTGACTGGAATATTATGTTCAGTTTTGCTGGGTAATTGATCCTTGGTTGTAGTCCCAGCTCCTTTCCCTTACAGAATATCATATTCCAATCCCTCCAATCTTTTAATGTAAAAGCTGCAAGGTCTTGTGTCATCCTGACTATAGTTCCTCGATATTTGAATGGTTTCTTTCTGGCTGCCTGCAGCATTTCATCCTTCTCTTGGTAGTTCTTGAATTTGGCAACAATATTCCTTGGTGATTGTAGTTTGCGATCCCTTTCAGAAGGTGGATGGTGGATTCTTTCAATGACTGTTTTGCCCTCTGAATCTAGGACTTCTGGGCAGTTTTCCTTGAAGATTTCTTGGAAGATATTGTCTAGGCTCTGTTTTCATCATGGCTTTCTGGTAGGCCAATAATTATTAGATTTTTTCTCCTGGATCTATTTTCCAGGTCAGTTGTTTTTTACAAGTAGATATTTTACATTTTCTTCTATCTTCTCATTCTGCAGATTCTGTTTGACTGATTCTTGATGTCTCATACATTCATTAGCTTCTACTTGCCCAATTCTAATTTTTATCAAATTGCTTTCTTCAGTTAACGTTTACATCTCCTTTTCCATAAGTCCAATTGTTTCTTCTAAGGAGTTCTTTTCTACAGTTAGTTTTTGTACTTCCTTTGCCATTGTCCAATTTTCCCTGTTAGGTTTTGTGCTTGCTTTTCCATTAGTCCAATTTTCCTTTTAAATTCTTCTGTCATTTCTTTTTTCATATTTTTAAAATCATTGGCCAGTTTTTCTTCTTATTCCCTAAATTGGCTTTTAAAATCCTTCTTGAGCTCTTCCAAGTATGCTCTTTGGGCTTGAGATAAGTTCATATTCCCTTCTGAACTTTCAGATGGGAGGACAGTCTCAATGCTGCCCTCTTTGGTATTTGTGTTTTGGTACTTGTTCCCATAGAAAGATTATATGGTCTTATCTTTTCTGGTTTGCTTCTTGCTCATGATGATCATCCTTTTCCTGGCTTTTAAAGTGGATCTTTGTGTCTGAGACACTGGGAGCTCTGTTCCATCATTATTGTGCTTAGAGCTTGAGGTTTTGTGTATTGTGGCTTCTGGTTCTTTGATCTAGAAGGTAGAATACTGTGGCTTACCTGGTGCTGAGCTGGTGATGAGCCAAAGCAGAGGCTAAGTGAAGTCTTTCTGAGTTTCTCTAGAATTATCTTGGAGCTAGCTGCATTAAGTGGGGGGGGGGGGGTCTGGTCACAGGAGGTCTCCTCTTCTGAGCACAGGGAGGCTCAGTGGTTGGTGAACTACTGTTTGCAGTAATGTCTTCCTTATTGCCCTGGCTGTGCTGAGGTGTGCCTGGGGTCCTGTTGTTATCAATTGCTGGTTCCATCCCCCTGTGGCTCAGGATCTCCTCCTGGTTCACTGAAGTGGGACTGTCTGGGGCAGCTCCTGTCCTGAACTTGTCCCCTCAGCTACAGCAAGAGGGACCCCCCCCCTTTGTGATTTTCCTAGCATCATGGGATAAG
This sequence comes from Notamacropus eugenii, assembly GCF_028372415.1. Classification (NCBI taxonomy): domain Eukaryota; kingdom Metazoa; phylum Chordata; class Mammalia; order Diprotodontia; family Macropodidae; genus Notamacropus; species Notamacropus eugenii. The sequence continues at coordinate 289,484,932 of NC_092872.1, read as the reverse complement.
AGACTGTTTGCCCCTTCTGCAGATCACACTGTTCTAGGATTTTTCTTGGAAAAATATTCCATGAGTTTTTCAAGGTCAACAAGTGGAGAGGTAGAGCATTTACCAATCACTCTACCATCTTGGCTCCCAGAAGTTCAGATAGGTGATTTGCAGACATTTTATCTTCAGACCGATAATATCAGGAGCACCTGCTGCAGTTACCTGGGGCTCTCAGGCTGTCTCTTGCTCAATTCCACTGGACTCCAGTCCTGGGCTGATATGCCCAGGATTCCTCAGTGCAGATACTTCTTCAGACCACCTGGGGCTTCCTGCTAGTCTTTGCTAAGGGGGGGACGATGCTGGTACAGCCAGTGCGCTGTGTGCTTCTCTTGCCTTGTGCATCAGATCATTCCCATAGATCTTCCAGTCTGTCCTGGGTTGGAAATCTGCCACAGTCTGTCTCCTATTGGATTCTGCCACTCTAAAATTTATTCACATTCTCTTTTTAGAGGTATCTGAAGGAGTTTGTCTTAGAGCTTAGGTGAATAGTTGGTCTCACTCTACCATCTTGACTCCACCCCACTTCCTTACATACATGCACATACACATACATACATATATACACATATGTGCATGTATGATCTTGAACAGGAAAGGGTCATAGAAGTCTTTCTATCATGGGATCAGAGGCTCAGTAACCTAAAACTCGAAGGGAGTTAAGCTCAAACCCTTCATTTTTACATAAGGGTAAAATGAGATCCCATACAATTCTTGAGAAGGCTCTTCTCTTCCTCAAATCTGTTTCCCTATGAGTCAACCTTCCCTGTTCTTTCAAGTTCATCTTGTTGTGGATGGCTCCAAGCCCCTTCTGTACCGTCCATGGGTTTTTTTTCAGAGTCACAGAAATTGAATGTGATGGAGTCCTCAGAGGTTTTCCCCCTGCCTGTACACACACAGGAAATCTCCCTGTAGCCTCAGTGACCTACAAGCCTCCATCCTCCTTCCCTCTGAATATGCTCCAGCTAGTGGTCCTTCCTAAAGTTTACTTAATATTTATAGAAGTTTTAGAGAGTCAGAATTAGGATCTAATTAAGGAAATGACCAATAAGCTGTCCATGAATGACCTGGACTGCCGCTGCTGCTGGATCTACACAGAAAAAGATAGGATGCCAGCTTGATAGGAGTTGTAGAGAGAGGATGCCTGTTCAGGAAGCGTTGTATTCAAAGCCTCAGATCTCTTCTGCCTTGAAGAGCCTGGAGTTATAAAGAGACAGAGAAGGGATGGGAGAGGGAAGGTGAAAGACAAGAAGAAGCTATTACTCACTTTGTCCTCATATCCCCAGCAACCAGTGCGGTGCCTTACACAGAGTCAGAGGTTAATAGACTCTTCTTGGTTTGAGCTGGGATTAATTGTGATTTGGAGGACCAGGAAAATCCTCAAAGACAGCAGAGCATTTGTATCAGAATTTAAATTATGGTGTGAAGAATTCGCCATAATTCATCAAAATACCTTCCTATTTCTGATCCCCTCCTCTCTTCCCCTCTTCTGTCCCCCTTTTGAGTCAATATACAAATGTTTACAAAGCACTTTACAGTTTTCAAAGGGGTGTACAGACCTGTGAGAGCTGTGGACTTACTCTGCCAATGAAGGCACACATGAGGTGATCAGGTCCCTATATTCATGTCTGGCTTCACGTCCTCTCAAGGGTCTTTAGGGGCTGCCCCTGAGGGGTAACAGAGGGTTCTTAGAGCCATCAGCTTGAGGCTTTATTATGATGTTTTGTCCTTGATATTATAACCAATGGTTAGTGTACCAATAACATTTAACTGATCTATATCAGTTAGCCTTTACAAAGGTATATCTATAGGAAAGATATAATAAGAACTAAAGTTTAATTGATTCCTGTGCACTGCAAGTGTTGAGGGCCAGGGTGGAGTGCAGTTGACAAGATCAGGATAGACCTTCAGGGAAACTGTTCTTTGAGACTGTGCTCATTATCATCTGGAATGGCTCTCCATGCCCCCGCCCCCCTGCCATGTTGCTGTCTCTGTGAGACAAACAAGAGAATTACAGAAAACAAGGGATATGTAAAAATAGATGTCTTCTAGGCTAACAGTCTTTAAGACAATAAGACTGATCAAATCAAAAGGACAGGAGATGAGCAGAATGTCATGTAGACTTGCAGTTTCTGTCTATATATACCGTGACCCTCAGATCAATAAATGGCGTTGGTCTGTCTTCCCCCGCCTCCCGTGCCTTTCTTCTTCACCACATCACCCAGCCACGTGGAGACGCAGGCCATCTGCCACAAATGGTGCCTCAACAGGGACCTGATCCAAGAAAGGGTCTTTTGGTGATAGTGGCCCCCTTGGAAAGGAATTCCAAGTTGTGACAAAGCAACTAAGGTAAGGGGAAGCCTTGAAGAACCCCTGTGGGGGCATTTCACTTTGTCTGAAGTTCATGCAGGCACAGTAAAATCTCAGCAATTAGAGCCATTCCAGATGATAATGAGCACAGTCTCAAAGAACAGTTTCTGCGAAGGTCTATCCTGATCTTGTCAACTGCACCCCACCCTGGCCCTCAACAACGAAGCATGCTCTCTTCTGCCTTCTCCAGCCAAAAGAGACTCATAAGGACTCCTACAGACATTTAGTGCCCTTCCCCCCCTCTCCTCCTGCCTCATACACACACACACACACACACACACACACACACACACACACACACACACACACACACAAAACCCCCACATTTACTTCTGGGAACAGTTCCCTTGCTGAAGGATGTGACCTTTGGCTGCCTGAATAATATGCTGTTGCTCTGAATCCATAGGACTTATTGTATTGTGGGACTCCTCAACAGGTTCAGCAGATGTTAACTCTAGAACAGACTCCAGTTCCTGGAGCTCTGCTGACTCTTCCAAACTTTTGAAGCTCACATGGTCTGTGTGCCAACGCTTAAACTCCTGAGATCAGAAAGGATAAAAAACAGATACAAAAGTAGAGGCACTTTGTATTTCCAGGCCACATGGAGACTAAGGTGGGGAAATAAGGGCCTGTGACCTCTCTCTCCACTGGAAAGTTTACAGCACTTGCTTCAATCATCCACGGGGAATTAGAGTGGGATGGGTTTTATACTGGGGTCTTTTGCGCACATACCTAATCTGCAATCTGCTGCTAACTAACAGGCTTTTCATTGCCCCACAGTAAGAGGACAGGCAATTGTCCCAGAATACCTGCCTATGCTCTGAGCATGTGCAGCACATCCCCTCTAGCACAAGTCATCATGCACTTTCACAAAAAGGCTCACCAGATACATGGCTCCCCCAGGGTTGAACTGAGGAGAAATATGCTGGATGTACTTTGAGAACTGGACCCATTAGCCAATTCCTTGTTGCACTGACATGATCTCATTGGAGCTTCATGATGTCCCTGTGAGTACAGTACCATTTATATGAATATCTCCATTTTACACAGAAAGAAACTAAGACTCAGAGGAGTGAAAAAATCCACAGTTAGCCCATGGAAGAGGCAGGATGAGAAGCCAGGTCTTCCTGATCCCATGGCCAGCGCTGTGCCAGGTTACCTCTCCAGTCACACATCATCAAGGGAGTCACCCAGGTTTTTATCAGTCAGGAATGAGTCATACAAGTGATAGACATAGCTCCCAACTTGAATTAGCAACCCAGCGTTACCCAGAGCAAGCAGATATTGGGAGAATAGATAAGACAAAACCACTGAAGATAACAGCTCTCAGATTCTTGAGGAACAAACTTAAGAGGACCAAAATAACACCACTATGTTGGGGTCAAGGTACAGTGTGTCCAACTCTAGGTGATCAGACCAATGCAAGTTTGGAAGACTCTGCCATAGGTCAGGCACAAAGAGTCCATGTGAACATTTGGGGTGAATGTTTCTCTAAATTTTCATATCTCCCATTTCTTTTGAGCTACTGCAATATGGCTTCACTCATGGAGCCCAGTGCATTCCTGGATGCAGCCAATCCAAATTTAGCAGTCATGTAATAAATTCCAAAGTTCCTTAGGGAGACCTTGAGAGTGTCTTTGTATCACTTCTTCTGATTAAAATTTGAGCACTTGCCTTGTGTGAGCTCTCCATAAAATAGTCTTTTGGAAAAATGTGCGTTTGGCATTTGAAAAACATGGCCGGTCCATCAGAGTTGCACTCTCTGAAGTATAATTTGAATTTCTGGTTGCCAGGTGGAGCAGTGGATAGACAACTGGGTTTAGAACTGTGAAGGCTCATCTTCCTCAGTTCAAATGTGACTATAGACACTTATTAGTTCTGTGATCCTAAGCAAGCCATCTAATCCTGTGAAAGAAATTATTATTTACATCTCATATTGATAGCCAATTATTAAAACTGGGAAAGCCCAAGCTTTTTTCCTCTGCTCTATATCTTTGTTTAGTCTCTCAAAGACAGAGCTGATGGAAGATAGGATTAGCATTCTTCTTTTGGGTATTGCTGCTCCACCAACTAGATCAGACTTCTAATCAAAGGTAAAACTCCCTTTTGCTCAGGCTTGGGTGGGGGATAAATTCTTTGAGTAGATTGCCCAAGGCTGGAGATTGCCTAGACATAAATGACATAATCAAAGTCCATCTGAGTAGGTTCAGCCCCTCATTGTAATATTAATTCCCTCATTAATTGTTAACCAATTAGAGTAGATGACTACCCTGGGTAACACTACTCTTTCAAAGGGCATAGAAACTGTGAACCTGCCTCCAGAATGGTCATTTGTCTAAGAGAGAGACTGCCAAATGGCCATCCTTTTATTAGTAAGCATGCTGCCATTATTAATGAAATAATTAAATCACCCATATATTACATCTCTTGAACTTTTTAAACATCATGCCTGTTTGCCTCACTTTCCTCATCTATAAAATGAGCTGGAGAAGGAAATGATAAACTCCAACATCTTTGCCAAGGAGACCCTAAATGGGATCATGGAGAGCCAACCATGACTGAAATGACGGGAAAAATAGGAAGGCTTTTCATGACTTTCTTGTGGTTGGCTTAGGCCCATCTTGAGTCCCTTGGGGAGGGGTAGATGATAACAGCAAAACTCCTTCATCCAGCTGGGATTCTGGGATGTTGCTAAGGATTTTGCTTTGCTGACTTCATCTACACTGGAGATGAAAATGAAGATTGGCAAAACTTGGAAGCTCCCCTTCATGTACATTCTTTCCTTGTAACCCATCAGAGAACTTTCGTTATGTGGTATATCTTGAGTTCAAGATCTGTAAGGATTAAGGATTTCCTTTTATCACAGAGATTATCTAATCATGGCAGCAATAGTTAAACCAGGCCACGCAGATGGAATAAGGGATCAGTGCAGTTCTACCTCTTTAAGATATTAGGAGTACTCATCGCTCCATGATTCCAAGTGAATTATATATTGAGCCAAAGTCAACATATGAAAGGCTCTGTGACAGCTGCTCTATCCTCTTTCACACTGAAGAAGAAATTTCAGTGGATTGGCTGGGGTCAAATAAGATCTGATCTAATGGTCAATCACCTTCACCAAATTTAGCAGAGCTGGTCACAAATTGTGTGATTAGGCCAGGACACACAGTTGCTCCCATTTAGAACAGATAGGTGGCTGAGTGGATACAGTACCTGGCTTGAAATAAGGAAATAAGGAATTCAAATCCAGCCTCAGATATTTTCTAGCTGTGTGACCCTAGGCAAGTAACTTCACCTCTGTTTGCCTCAATTTCCTCATCTATAAAATGGGGATAATAATAGCACCTACTTCCCAGTGCTAACCTGAAAACCAAATGAGATAATAATTGCCATGCACTTAGCATTGTGTTTAGTGCATAGTAGGAAGTATATATATATGTTTGTTACTGTTATCATTATTAATAATATTAGCTGCAGCAGCAGCCACTCTGCTTGATTTCAACTGCATGAAACAAGATGCTCCTCCCAAGTTAAACTCATCACTTCTAACCTCATCACCAGGCTGCTAGCTGAAGACTTGACTGGCACCACATCCCTTGCTCCCTCAGTTTCCTCTCCTCTCTGATCGGAGACTGGAAGGAAGAATAAGAAACTCCTCCCAAGGTCTTCCTTTATAGAGAGCATATCCTAGACTCTCAGGTCATTCACTTTGCCTCTACTGCTCTGCCTGCTTCCAACATCATGGAAAAATATATCCCCTAATCAGATGCCTATGATATTTCTTCTCCTTCTTCGTTTTGTATGTTGTCTTTTCAATTATATTCTTGGCTCCTTGAGGCTAGATGACTCTGGAGGAGAAGTGAGGCTGGTGACCTGTCACAGCCCTCCATCACTCAAAACAAAGTCAAATGCAAGTCATGTCATCTTTTCTCTGATAGCATGGTTTTCTTAGACAATGAAGGATGAAGACAATAACCTATGAGTAGACCCAGCTGCCTGAATGGGGATCCAATTAGATAGGTAACTCAGCTCCTCAGTTCCTCCTCTCCTGTCTGTCTCCCGCTCCCCTCCTTCTCCTATCCAAAGAAAGGTAAAATTGGATGGTGAGAGAATGCCCAGTTAACTTGGGCTAGATCTTTTCCCTTCCCCTTCCCCTTCCCCTTCCCTTTCCCCTTTGCCTTCCCTTTCCTTTCCTTTCCTTCCCCTTTTCCTTCCTTTTCCTTTCTCAGAACCTTAAACCTACTGCACTTTGAAGCCCATAGATTGTACCACACTAGACCCCTGCCGAAGCTCCACTTAAGGGCTGTTTTCTGGGCCCTCCTGACTTAAGAGTGATTATCAATAGTAACTATTACTGTTTCCCTACAGGCTGATTTAGTTATTTTTCTTTGTCTCTTTAAAGGGGCCATCCTCTGACTACTTAAATGGGCCTATTCACTGAATGGGTGTTGCCTCACCCTAAGTGAGTACCAAATAGGCCTTGACCTCAAGGGGTCAAAGTCTTCCATTGCATCCTGGGTCATTTCCAGTCATCCTGATGAATATCTGGTCACTGAATCCAGATGGCTCCGGAGGATGATGATGGTGATCTTGCACAGCCCTCCCTCACTCAAAACAAAGTCAAGTGCAAGTCATATAGTCATTTCTCTGATGACATGGTCTTCTTCAGTAATGAAGGATGAACACAACAATAAGGCTCTTTGAGGGCAGAGACTGACTTTATTTTTACTAGTTTTATTCCCAGTGCATAGCACAGAGCAAGCACATAGTAGGTGCTTCATAAATGTTTATTGGATTGGTTTGAAGAATATGCCAGACTGTGTGCTGTTCTAACCTGGGCTTGAAGACCACAGAAACAGCTCTGTATTACGATAAGGAATTACGTTAGGGAAGTGTTGAGGGGTGAAGTTCAGTGAAGGACCAACATATCTCACAGTGATAAAAAAAAAGTCCTGAAAGAAGCAATTGGCTCACCTTGAGATGTTATGGAGAAGTCAGCGAAGGTCAGAGAATTTGATAGCAAAACCCACAAAAGCTTCCTCAAGGATACATATTAACAATAATGACAATGATAAAATGATATATAAGGATGATGGTGGTGATGACAATGGTGACATTAATAGTGGTAGATGTAGAAACATTTCCACAGAACTTTAAGGTATATAAAGCACTTTATTGTCATATCTTTTGATTCCTGAAACAACCTTGTGATGTAGGAGCTATTATTATCTTAATTTTTTAACAGATGAAGAAACTGAAGCAGACATAGGGTATCTGATATCTCTATGGTCACACAGCTAATAAATCTCTGAGGGAAGGTTTGAATTTGTGTCTCTAATGCCAGGTCCATTGTACCACCAAACCTCCTGTCATGATGACATGCTACCATCCATCACTATCCTTAAGACACCAAGGACTTGTGACTAAGTGAATATCACTTATCATCTCATATCACAAGAGGTCTTGGAAAAAGGCACCATAGAGGTTCATTGATGGTAAACCCAGCATGATGGGATGGACCCAAGGCAAGCTTGTTTGTTACAAACCTCTCCTCACATCAGTAGAGTATTGTTTCCTGTAGAAGAGCACAACAGGACATTTGTCACCACTGCAATATGTAATTCAGCAAAAAGGGCATTACAGTTAGGAATCTCAACACTTCTGACCCCTATCTTTGTGAATTCCAGTGAAGTTCAACCCTTGTTAATGGGCATTGCTTAATCCCTGGTACATTATGAAAAATGCGTAATTTCAGAAAGGCCAGGCTCATCTTCTTACTTGGCTATAACCATCAGAATCTTCATAGGTGCCAGCAGGCTGCTATGTCTTGCAAATAATATCAGAGAATCAGAAGATTTGGAGAGGGAATGGACCTTGAAGATCCATAATTATGAGGAGGAACCTGAGCCCAGAGAGGAGAGATGAAAGATGAATGACTTGGAACAGGAATGTCTGAGTTCAAATTCTCACTCACATACTTGTTAACTGTGGGAAAAGCACTAAGATTCAGCTCCTCATCTGCTTAAAAAAGAAGATGGATAATCACCCTTATACTAACTGGGTTGTTGTGAGGATCAAATGGCATAGCACATGAATGGATTTGAAAAACAATATGCTGTACACAAGCTAGCTTTTACTCTCAATGTTATTATTATTGTAATTGTTGTAGCTATAATAAATACTATTAGTTGGTTTTTGTGATTCCCCAAATTCATCCTCTAGAGGCCAGATCTCTCTTCATGAGATCCTTTGAACATAGCTGGACTGGGCAAGTTTGAACCAAGTGTAAAAAGAAGGGCTTCTCTACATCCCTAACCCGATCCCTGACATCTTCCCAGGTTGGTGACAGATGCCAGAGCTAGGCTGCACTACTTGGTGAGCTTTCCAGATTTCAAGCTCTCTGCCTAACTTGAGACATTGGAGACAAACAGAAGAGGAGAAATTATCAGGTCAATAGGAAAAGACCCAGTTGGTTAAGTTTCCCTGTCCTCTGATTCTCCTATCTGCCTTCTGGCTCTGCCATCCACCCTCAGTGGCCCCAATGGCAGTCAGTAGCAGGATTCTGGCCCCTCATCTGACTTCAAGTCCTTGGGGTTCTAGGAGGGAATGTTGGGCATGAGGTTCAGTGGCCTTGGGCTTATTTGAAGTGAAGCAAAATGAGAATCAGCTCTTTCCTTAGCCAATGAAAGCTTGTTTTGTTTTTAAATATAAGTATTTGAAATATAAATTTGGTTAGTTCATAGTTTCCACGGCATTTGAACTAGCATGAGTTTCTAGTATACACTATATTTGTGGTCTTTTTTTTTCCTAATCTCTTTAAGCTCAGACCCTTTCAGAAAATCTTCTCCTGCCTACTTGGCTAATAAATCTAGTCTTCCTTATTCAGAGGTCAGTCAATGTTCCGTCTAACATCCTCCTCATCTTCCAAATCACACATGCTACCACCAGTGTCCTTATTCTCTTGACTTGTACAAATTGCCCTTCCCAGAGAGTTCCCGTGGAAGCTGTGCTGCCATCCTCTCCCAAGCTCCTGCTCAGAAGATGCACAGTTAAATGAACATTTACCACCAACTCCCTTTCTGGGTAAGTCTTCTTTGAAAAGACTGTGAGAGGAGATGTCAACTCATTACTCACTTTTTCAAGACATAAGGGTTTATGACAGCATCATGGCACCATGGCACCCATGGCTTCCTTCCTTTCACCCTCCTTCCCTCTCTTCTTCCCTCCCTCCCTCTCTCCTTCTCCCTCTCCCTCTTCCTCTTCCTCTCTCCCTCTTTCATTTATCTAGGGATAACTGAACATTTGGGAATAATGCTGTGCTACTTTAGAAAACTGGGACATGGCTCCGTGTGGATGATCTTGCCTCAGGCACTTGGTTTCTAATTGAACTTCTAATCCAGGGTGCCCCAAGGATTGCTTCACCTTTCTGAAGTAGTTAGAGCTGACTGACAAACCCACTGTTGATTCTGCTTATTTTTGTTACTAGAGCTGCAGGAACCAGGAAATGGTTGTCAGGCTTGGCCTTTTTCTGTTTGAAAGTTTTATTGTGCATCGACATTCCTGTTTTCTCACAATTCCTCCAACATTTCTCACTGTTCTCATTTCTCATTGTTCTCAAGAAAATTCTAATTTTTTGGTCATCCTTGCCATTCTGATGGGTATGACACAAATTCGCAGAATTGCTTTAATGGGTTTTTTGTTTGTTTGTTTGTTTGTTTTTTACAAAAACAGCTCCAAAGTCAGTTTGTTCTTTGGAAAAAAAGTGATCATATTCTTAGTCTGTTTATTAATTGAGCAATGGCTTTTTTTCTTATAATTTTGAGTCACTTCCATCATTTTTAATTACTCATCTATAATTGGAAATGGGACTTTCATCTGAGAAAGGTGTTTCAAAGTTTTTTTCTTTTCCTTTAATTGTTTTCCTTTTAATTTTAGTGTTATTAGATTTGACTCTGCAGGCCCTTTTTAATTTAATGTCATTCTTGATCTGTTATTTAGCATTTTCTCCGTGAGTTAATAAGGGTCTGCAGGAGTCTCTAGAGTCCAAGTTGCCCATGGAAAACCTGGAACTCAGTCTTTTATGTGGTTTGGTAGCTATACCTCATTGGATTGCCTGATGACTGAGCTAGTCATACGATAGTTAGGTAAATGAGTGGTCAATGCCATGCAGAGAGAGGTCAGTCTTTGAATCAGGAAGGCCCAAAGTCAGCTCCCTTCTCTGATATATACTAACTGTTTAACCATAAGAAATTCTTCAGCATCTCATTGTTCTCCTGATGACTCTCTGTAAACCATATTCTGATCTCTATCTCTGAAGGGATTTCAAGTCCAGAAGTTCAAATGTCTTGATCTATATATTGTTTGACTTGTTTGATCCTCATGAGATGAAGTAGGTAGTACAAATGACATTATTCCATTTCACAGAGAAGGAAAGGGAGGCCCCATACATTGCCATTGTCACATACCAAGTGCCAGAGATGGAATTCCATAATCTGTATCTCCTAACTCTAGATATGGCTGCATAGTCAGTCTTGGACCCAGGCTCTTCAGAGGTTCCAAACTATTGCTTCTGATCCTTATTAACTTGCCTATTTAATACGAGTTGGATGTGCTATCAATACTGTGGACAAACCACAGTAAATGGCTACATTGTCCCAATGCCTCCCTTTGTTAAGAAAGATGCCACCAAGGAATGCCTGTCTCCCAAAGGAGACAGGCCAGCCATCAATCAATCAATAAGCATTTATCAAATGCTTACTACGTGCCAGCCCTGTTCTAGTGTCCATCCACCCTCACGGTCACAGGATGGTTACCAAGAGCCAGAGAATGGATTCCAGGGGGAGTCCCTGGGGGCTGGGCTTGCTAGGATCTTTATTCATAAGCCTCCGTGGCTGTGTTTGCCATTGATTACCTGGCAGACTTAATTAGATTTAGAAAGGGTATTTATTCAGCAACTGGGTAAAGCAAGGGCAGATAGTACAGAAGCATCGACCAAAACACGGGACAAACTTTCTCCCTGTACACACAAATCTCTGGACAAAGTGAACTCCAACTGAGAATGCAGATATGGCTCCAAGGGTGGCTCCCAGCCCCCATTACTTGGAGTTCTTTTCTCCTTTCATGGTGTCTCCCTCTCCTTGTGGAAATCTGGAGTTCCCTTTCCTCAGGGTATCTCATTTGTCCTGAGGATATCCCTGATTTTCTGATGAAGATGAGATGCTGGAATCAGATTGGCTGCTTTGGAACCCTGGTGCAGACGATGCTGAGAACTCCTGCTTTGTCATCATTTTAAAGTTTACAAAGGATCAGCATGGGAGGGATGTGAATCTGGTTTATAAGTTCTTGTTATTCTAGACATTAGGCATTAGAATTGGAGCACTCTTCTCCTATTTTCAGGAGCTCCATACCTCTAGATCTAAACACTGATTAACTGACCCATTTCCAAAATGAATGATTTTGAACTGACTTGTTTTATATATAGGCAGAGAGAAGTGTCTAATTCATTCAGCCAACTGTGAGATAGTTCTGGGATGGTATCAACTATTTTCATTGAAATATCAAAATCCTTCACTCCCCCCAAATGGATTAAGGTCTTGTTTGCCCCTTCAACGAACGTTGATTGAACCCACTTATCTACAATTCCTGTGATTACATGAGCTGAGAGGGTGGAAACCCCAACTCCCCTTTCACTAGACCAGGAACTGTTTTTTTATGTGACCTGGACCACTTTGGTATGCCTGTGGACTGCTTTCTAGAATCATAATTTTAAACACATGAAATGAAATTCGACTACAAAAGAAGCTAAAAGTTGTGTGAATAGAAAGATGTAATTTTCTTTTCCTATTCAAGTGCATAGGTACCATGAAATCCATCCACAGGAACCTTGGGGGTCCATGGACCACAGTTTAAGAAACTGGAGGCAGTTAGGCTTCATAGTGGATAGAGCAACAAGGGCCTGGAAAAATGAAGACTTGAGTTCAAATCCTGCCTCAGATATATCTGTATGACTGGGCAAGTCTCTTAGCCCTGTTTGCCTTAGTTTCTTCATGAGCTGAAGAATGAAATGAGAAACCACTGAAATATCTTTGTAAAGAAGGCCCCAATTGAACAACAAAAGCACTGGACACTGTGGACACAAGGATAAAAGTAGAGCAGTTGTGTAAGCAAAGTGGCCAATGACCAAGCAGGCAGTGTACACTCCTAATTGTCAGTGTGGGGAGTATCTTGAAATCACAGGATTTGCAAGCCAGAAAGGACTCAGGAGCTCATTTACTCCCACCAACACCTGAACAAACTTCCTTGCACAATCTTAAAACGTTTTCATCTTCCCTCTATCCTTTCCTTAATGACTTCCCAGGATGAGAAGCCTATGACTTCTCAGCCATATCATTCCATTCTTGGCTAACACTTTTTGCATTTACCCAACTTGGTAACTGATAGTACTTTAAGTCCTTCCCCCGGGGGTAAGTAGAGAAAGCCTAGCCCAGGTGCAGGGAACGTTTGGACTTGAGGCCACGTGTCCCTCTGGTTCCTCAAGTACTGCTGACTCTAACCCTAAATGCCTCCAACTCTAACCATGAATTCAATCAAAAGGCCACACTTAAGGGCCTAGAGGGCCACATGAGGTCTCAAGGCCCCAGGTTCCTTACCCCTGCCTAGCCCTTCTTCCACATAACAGTCTCTAAGGACTGAAATTGAATTCTGAACATAAGGGTTGTTATCCCAGTTTAGAAATTATTAACTGTGGCTATGGGCTTCCAGGAGTGAGGGGAGAGATACTGCCTTTTAATTTCCCTGCTCTTGGTCTAAGGGAAAAGCTGCCTCCATCCAAAGGTGCTGTCTATAAAAAGAGTGAGGTAAATGAGGTAGCCCCCATCTTCTTAAAGCTTCCTTTTAGAGGAGTTCTTCCTGGTTTAATCACTAATCACTAGAGGCTGTGTTTGTCCTTTAAGAAGGAAGCATACCTGGTTCAGTCCCATCAGAACACATGTTTCATGGGGGTGGCTTCTCTCATTCATCCATACATCTCCATCTCCATCTACTCCATTTCTGGGGGCATTGCCAACTTTCCCACTTGTTTTGGGACTTGGATAGAGGAACTGAAAATGTTTCCTAATAATGTGTTGGAATTAATTAATTTCATTGCAAATAGTTAAAAAGTTAATACATTTGTTTATATTAATGATTAATATTAAAATTCAAATGAAACACATAACTTACAAAAAGAAAACTGACACACACATAATGGGATTTTTATATTTTATGTATCAATCTTTCCAGCACCTAAGATTGTGTCAGTGAGTCCTTCCTCCATCACTGTAGACAACCTCACTTTTGTGACTGAATGGATGGTCTCAGAGAATGACTGGGGCTTGAAGAATCCCACCTCTGTCATTTTCCCTGCTTCTGTCCCATAGAATGACAGCAGTCTTTGTTCATTATCGACATTGCTCTCAATGCCTTCCTAGTTCTTTGTGGTTAAAAGATCAGACCTGTCTTTGTGAAACCTGAACTAATTCCAGACCACAGTAATAGGGGACCTCAGGTGAGATGCTCTGTCTACCAAAAGATGCTACAATATATTTCATTAAAATATTAAATTAGCAACCTAAGGTGCTAGTCTGAATTGTCCACAGTACAAGAATATTCCATATTCCAGAATGGAGGTGAAAATTGCTTTTTTGCACCAATTAGATTAATTCATAAAAGTAATTAACCTGGCAGAATGGCTGGTCTATTGAAGCCTTAGAAATACTTATCTACCATTCAGCACAATAATGTTCAGGTCCCAGTAGAATTTTTTATCAGACCCTCCCATTTATGTAATTTAGATTTCTTTAAGTGGTGGAAATGGCCAAGTGGAGTTTGCTGGATGAGGCAGGATCACCTTCCCCAGCTGATATTTTTTGGATATGCCTTATTTGTCCAGGCAAATGCATTTGGGTCTCATCTATCTGCAATGCCATCTCCTCCATTCCACTCTTGAAAAGTGGTGCTGGAGACATTAGCTTCAGGGTCTTTTGGAGAAAGCTAGTCCTGGGAAGTCCACAGAATTTCCTTCCTTCTCCATGAAACCTAGGTCCCTAGAAAAATAATGATACACAAGTGGGAGATCTTGTACTGTGAGTGGAAGTGTAGCTTCAGGATAGAAGGAAGATACCCACAAGGGACTTTTCTCATACAGCAAATATTTTCCTGAGCCCCATGTTGTCCTCTTCTCCAGTACCACCCACACTTCTAAAATGTGAACTCTGAAAAGTGAAACTATCAAGCAAACAAACATACCTACCCATGAATTAACAGCTGCCCCAGACTTAGGGAAAAAAAGGAAAACTTTCAGATGGATAGTTGAACTACTCTCCCTATTTCCATGTATTTTATTATCTTCTCTGTGATTAAAGTAGCATTTTTTACATGCTTAGATAGATGTCACCAAGAATTGGGAAGGGCATGTTCACAGTCTGGTGAAAAAGGAGGTGTAGTTGATTCATTCATCACTTGGGCAATCCTTGGAATCTTTTACTGTTCATATCCTCAGAATATGCTGAGAAGCATTTGGAGAAGCTCCAGTCTGAGTGTAGAGTCAGACTTCATCCAGAGTCCTGTGCCCAAGTCAGGCTCCACAGTGTAAAAGGTATACTTGGAAGCTGGAGAATATTCAGATAAGCAAGTAAAGGAGTCTGAACCCATGTCTCACAGGGACTATGAGGGAGGGCCCAGCGATATTTACCCTAGATAAATGAAGACTCCAGGAAAACGGAATTGTTGGTTTCAAGCATTTCAAAGGCTGTTGTGGGGAGGTGAACCTAGATTAATATTATTTGGCTCCAGAGGACAATTGGGGGAAGTTGGATAGATGGTGGTGAATGAATGAGTGAATGGATGGATGGATGGACAGATGGATAGAAAGAGGGATGGACAGATGATAGATGGAGGGATGGTCACTTGTCAGGGAGCTTAGAAAAGAAATTGATGATTAGGTATAGGTGGCCTTAGAGGCTTCTGTGGTCCTTTCTGACATTTATAAGTTTGTGAGTCTATGGGGCACAAATATCAGATTTGTTCTGAAATGTCCCAAAGGACATAACTAGGACCAATTAGTATGATTGACAGAGTCAGAATTCTATTCGATGGAAGGAAATACTTTCTCACAAGGAGAATGGTGTAGAAATGTACAAACCAATTTGGGCAGTGAATCATGTCTTTGGACATGTGACTTGTGGACATGAAGCCCAAATGATCACTTGCCTGGCTACTTAAGGAGAGAGATCTTGCCTGGATGTGGATTGGATGAGATGCTGTGGAGATCCTTCCAGCTTTGCGAGACTGTGATCCCTCCAAGAGTTTGTACTCAGATGGGACTCTGGAGGAAGTCCCAGTAGGCAAAATTATCAGTTCACCTGTCTTATGGCAGTGGTGACTTGCGGGTCTTAATGAGCCTCAGTCATTGTAATGAGGGAGAGTTAAAAGGTAGGGACAAGACTAATTGGCAGGGACTGTGTTTTTTAGATAATTGCTCTGACAGCTCCTGAGCGGCAGAGAAGGGGCTGACTGCTGTTCCCTCTCCATTGGAGAAAGAATAAATTCTCATTGTCTCCAGGGATCCATCTCCAATCTGGTGACTCCTATGCCAGCTTGCTCTATAAAATGAGGGTAACTATCTCTATCTTTGAAATGGGATCCAACCTGAAAATAAATTAATACCCAATGTCTGGCACAGACTCAGTGCTCAATAAAAGCTTGTTGGGCCATTGATTAATAGCATACTAACTTGTCAGAAAGTACTCTGTGTGTGTGTGTTTATGTGTGTGCCACAAACACACAACCCTCTCTTTTCCCCCAAGCCTATTCTCCTCGGTTTGTTTCTGAAGGTGCCTGGGCAGTTGTATCCCCAATGAGATGACGGCAAAATGGAAGAGAGTACTCAGCTCTAGCCAGTGGGTCTTGGCTGGATCCTATCTTTTTCTTTCTTCTCTGATGGATATCTTTGACCAGGTCTCGCTCACATACACAAACCTGAGTTATCTCTCAAGTACTATCTCTGGCCTTTTCTCTCTCCTAGCTTTCTTGTGATCCTATCAGCTTCATGGAGTGATTTATCACTTCCATGCAGACGATTCTTATGTGTATTTATGCAGCCATACATACCCTTTTTCCTGACCTTTCATCTAATTATCTCCAAGTGTGTATTAGAAACTTTAAACTGGATTGCTGTAGGCATCTTAAATTCAACATGTAGGAAGCTGAATTCGTCTCTTCTCAAACCAGCCGCTTCTCAGAACATTCCTCTTATATATCTACCAAGGACTTCACCATTCTCTCAAGCTTCCAGGCTCACAACCTAAATGTCATTCACAATTCCTCATTCTCCCTCGCTCCTCACAGCTAATTTGTTACCAAGTCCTCTCAATCCCACCTTTCGAACATCCTTTTGTACAGGCCCCTCTGATACTGCCATTACCCTGGATCAAGCCCTCATCACATTAGGCCTACACTATTGCAACACTCCACTAGTAGGTTTCCTTGCCTAGCTATCTGGGGCCACTCCAGACCACCATCCACTATGCCGCCAAAATGACCTTTCTAAATCTCAGATCTGATCACGTTGCCCACCCCTAGTTCCTATTCAGTAAACTCCTATGCCTTTTCATCATGTCCAGGATTAATACTGAATCCTGTTTGATTTTCAGAGCCACACCTAATCTACCATCCTCTGACCTTCCCAACATTCTTACACGTTACTACTGTACACAGAAGAGACTCTGTGACACAGGGCACTGCCTTCCTGGTTGTTCCACAAACAAGGGCCTCTCCCTCCTGACAGGGGGATGGTGAATTCCTGGAATATTTTCCTTCCTGGTACTCTCCCCAGTGCTCTGCTTAGTGCCTGGCATAGGGAAAGGGTAGACTGCATCTGATCTCAGTCTTCCTCATGTTTTGTTACTTCCTATCTGCTGCTTATGTTTGTATATGTGTGCAAGTGCATGTGTGTATGTGTGTGTGAGTGTGTGTGTGTGTGTGTGTGTGTGTATGTGTGTGTTGAGTTCATGGTGTGGGAGGCAGGTTACTGCAGCCATCCCAGCATGCCCCTCACACATGCACACATAATAGACATGCACATACATATATGCATACCTTCCTATGCACACATACACATCTATGCACACATACATAGATACATGTATACAATGCACTCAAACATATGTGTACATACACTCTTATCATGATTCAGAAACCAGCTACTCTAGGCCCTAGGCTCATGGCTTTGGGCCCTCTGTCAGATCCTCCCTGGCAAACTTGATACTATCATGCTCCACAGAAAGGAAAAAAAAACACCAAATCATCTTGCTCACAGATTTCACAGGGCACCATAATACCAGTCTTTGCTTCCAATCCATCTTCTATTACAGTGTCAGTCTTCCTCCTGATTCTAGAAGCCCAGGGAGTAAAGGGGTGAATGCCATGTCATCTTCTGACACTCCCCACCTGCTCCTTACTGGACACCAGGGTGCCATTCTGATCATGGCAGTAGCTGGACTTCTCATCACCTGGGCAACCTAAAGACCAACTTTGGCTATACTCTACTGACAGATGACTCCCAGGCCCTGGATCTCTCGAGAGGTGCTGCCTTGAAGTGGTTTGGACCCGAGCACCCACCCAGGTCCAACCTTGGATCATTGCCATCCCAGCAGCTCTCTCCAAGAAGCTACTGGCTTCCAGTGCTTGTCTTGGCTTCCAGAGAGGCACAGAGATTTGAAGGCAGGGGGTCTGTTGTAATTTTGTTTCATGTTCATAATATTTTCTCTTTTCCTTTCTTTCCTTCCTTCCTTCATCCCTCCCTCTCTCCCTTCCTTCCTTCATTTCTTCATTCCTTTCTTTCCTTCATTTTTCCTCCTATCTCCTTCCTTCCTTCCCTTTTCATTTTTCCTTGGGCAAGATTCCAGTACTTTGATCTCTGGCTCATTACTCTGAGTCCTAAAAAAGTTTTATTAGGAATATTTCCTCTACAAAATAGCTTTTCCAGGACTTTCCTATTTTAGATTTGTCAGTCAGGAAGCATCTATTATGTGCTTACTGTGTGACAGACCCTGATCCATGTTCTTTGGACATGAAAAGGAAAACTTGGTTGTTGGCCCTGGAGAAGTAAGCCAGTCTCCCCAGGGCTAGCAGTCACAGAGTGGGGTAAGGGCAAGCTCCTTGGGTTTTAAGAGAGCAAAATCTTGGGTTGAAACCCTACTGACACTTGCTCACTGGTAAGCTTCCGTTTCTGGACCTGTGTATGTACTGCAAAGGGACCTCAGCATTGGGAAGATCTGGCTCCAAGGCACCTTCATCCACTTCCTGTCTGAGTGACCCTGAACCATTCACACACTCTCAGTCAGAGCTGGGCACAACCCTGCAAGACTCATTGCTGAGCTACACTGGGAAGCGTTTCCTCACTGGAGAGCTCCTTATATAAAGGTCTAGGCAAAAACAGCAATCGTGTGCACCTTGAACATTGTAGGTCCTTAGTAAATATTTGGTGGACTAATGAATGAATGAATGAGTGAGTGAATGAATGAGTGAATGAAATTGTTCCTCACCTTTTCTTTTGTCACAAAAGAATTTGAAGGGAGAAAAAGTTCTTGATTCCATTCAACTGTATCCACATTCATCAAGTGTCTAAAATTATGCAAAGTCTCTATGTTTGAGCCTGTGGATACAGAGACAGACAATGACACAGACATTGTTTTCTTGGACTTTTGTAGCCCTGGGGTCCACATCCTCATCTCCCGCTACTCCAAGGACACAAATGCATACAGTGGAGTCAGGCTGGGAAAGGAAACAGAGAAAGCTTTAGGTCTTGGGAAGGGGGGGAGGGGTTCAAGGAAGGCTACAAGAAGAACACAGAACTCGAGATAAATGAAATAAATCAGCTTCAGATGATTTCTAGAAACAGTAGTCAACTAGAAAGAGGAGGGCTATTTTGAACATCACTCAAGTCAGTAAGTATTTACTAAGTGCTCATTAAGTGCCACACAAGGAGATAATTGCTGGGGATGCAATGGAAAATAAACAACCAAAAAACAGAAATCAGAGTGTCTGGTCTAATTAGTGAGAGTTATGTGTATGGGTGTACGTGACATGTACATAAAGAACCTGGTCACTTAGAGGGGAAAGTATCAGCGGGTGTGTGTATTGTGGGGCAGAATTCCCTCTCTCAGAAGACAGTGCTGAGAAAGTAGAGGGAGAGTACATCTAGTAAAAGGAATATCCAGACAAAGGCTTGGTGACTAGAGAGAGAAAATACTTGTGCCTTCCAATTTCCCCTGATCTTTTGAAGAAGAACACACATTTAGGAAATGGATGAACCAGAAATGGAAGAAAGTCTCAGACCTTTCGAATTGAACAAGTCAGTTTCCTTTGTTTCAAGAAGTATTCTTTTGAATCATCTACTAAGTGCAGGGCATTGTGCTCAGCTCTGAGGTCAGAGACAGATACTAAGACAGTCCTGTCCTTATCAATTGTGCATTTTCTTAAGGAACACAGGTAAGTGACAGATTTGGGGATCCCTGCCTCCAGCACAACACACACACACACACACACACACACACACACACACACACACACACACATACACAAACACCATCCTCTCTTGGAATCATACGGAAAATGGATGGGCTGCAACATGGTGTGGAGAGGAGGGCAATGTTCCTGAGGGTTGAAAGGCACTTCCCAAGCAAAGCCTTGGGGAGGAAGGCAGAGCATCTCTCCTGAGGATTCCTGAGTCAGGTTCTTGGTGCATAGAGTAGATCCTTTCTGCAGGTTTAGTAAATGAGTGGAGAAATCAAGATGTCTGCCTCCCCTCACTGTCCAGCCCTGGAGCAAGGCCTTCCCAAGAAGGCAGAACAGAGAACACTCAACTACTAACCATCTTTATAAAAGTGTAGAGCTGGCAGGAACAAGATTGAACTTTCTGGTTGATAAATCCCTATTTGGATTGCTGTGAGTTTCCTGCTTTTAGACCTCTCAGGAGGGACTCAGGGGCAGCCAAATAAAATGTTTATTTCTCTGCAGAATTAATGTTCCCTGAACTTAACCATGGGAAGAACTGTCTCCATAGCTTACAAACCAGTCAGGTACCAATCAGAGCATTCCCCACTGCTGACATCCATGCTTGGGAGAATATTGTCTTTCCCAGAAACAGGCCTGTTTCCAGCTCCTTCTTGCAACATCTGCCCTGGGAACCTTCTGTCTACTATGGCCCAATAAACAAGCATTTATTAAGCTCTTGCTTTGTGCCAAGAGCTAAGCACTGGGGTTTCTCTTGTTGGTTGTCCTTCATTCTTGAAGAGGACCAATAACATCAGGAGGGTGATGTCTTGACTTGTGAATGAATTGGATTTAGGTGAGGGAGGGCTGTGTACAGTCACCAGCCTTACTTTTTTCTCTGGATACATCTGGGTCCAGTGGCAAGATATAGATGAGGATGATTGGACATGGATGCTATGGTAAATCTTGGCCTTTTGAGGTAAGGTATTTCCCATGACTCAGTTTGTCTGAGGTAATACTAATTCAGTAGTTAAAGGTACGTAAGAACTGAGGCAAAAGATGGCCTAATTTGTCTTCACAGAAGAATCAGTTGTGGAGAGGAAGACTCACAAAACTTCTGGTCTGGGAAGAGAACCATCAAAACCCAATGAGCAAGTGAGAGTTGAGCTGACGCCTATTATTGGCCAATTAGTGAGAGCCAGAGTGATTACCGTTAAAAGGTATAGTCATGTATCTCCAATTGAATCTCAAAGGGCTTTAGCAAAGGCTGATTTTTCAGAACTATAGTTGAAGAAGTCATAAATGAAAACTTCGTAAGACAAGAGTTAATTGTTCCAGTTTTGGGGGGAGAAGAAAGTAAACAATGCTGGAATAAATAAGTAGGGAAGAAAAAAATTCAAAACCCCAAGATACCTTGCAAAGTATAAGCAATCAATATTTATATTCTTTCAGACAGAGCACCCACAAGTAAGGACATGGCTCCCCATGTGGACGAAGGGAGAAGAGGAGGAAGGGGAATAAGAAAAAAGGAGAGGGAGGAGGAGGATACAAATACAAGCAGAAAGACAATCTCTAGCTTCAGGGTGCTTACATTTGAATAAGAGAAGACAACCCAAACAGAAATTGAAAAGGGAGAAGGGAGATATAGCATCTGATGAGGGATCATGGTAGAAAAAGAGTCAAGAGTATGTAGTCTATAATCTTTAAAAGGGAGAGTCAATGGAACCAAATGTATAGAATGTCACTCAGTATTTAGACAGACAAAGCCAGAAAAGACCTTGGAGATCAGATCATGAACTCCTCCATCTTAAAAATGCCCAAAAAGGAAAAGGGACTTGAGACATAGAGGGGCAGAAATTTAAAATTGGAGGGACCATGATAATTACCTAATTCAAACATATCGATTTACAGAGAAGGAAACAGGTCCAGAAAAGGGAAGAGATTTGGCCAAGATTGTGTGGTGAGTTCATGAGATCAACAGGACGAACACCCAGGCCTCCTAACCCCCAATTCAAACTATTTCCAGCTTCTGAGTTTATCCACTCTTTGGTTTTGTTTTCTGTACAACCATCCACTAGATTATGGGCATGTTTCCCAAGATTCTTGAACTCTGATCCCTGAGGAGCAGCTTGGCAGGGTAGATAGAGTTCTAAGTTTTGAGTTCAGAAAAGCTGGGCTTGAATCCTGTCTTTGACACTGTCTGTGGGAGTCTTGGCAAATGAGAACCCCCCAGAGCCTCAGTTTCCTCATCTGCCCAATGGAGATAGACTTTTTATTTCCTACCTTTCAGGGCTATTATTGCAAAGCTCTAAGGAGATCATGAACAGAAAGCACTTGGTAATCTCTGGACATAGCAGCTTATAAGACACAAAACACCATGGAAATGTGGGCTCAGCTGCCCAGGCAAACAAGCACTGACTGAGTCTTCTCCACCCTTTGCATCTCCCTCCAGGGCCCAGCCTAGAATCAAAGAATTAGAACACTGACAGGGAAGGCAATGACCATCAAGTCCAGTCAACACCCTAAGGTCCCAAGGGCTCATTTAACTGATGCTTGTTTGCTCACCTCCAGTAGTCACTGGACAGTGTGTGTGGGGGAATTCCTCCTGAAATGGATGCTTCTATATTGGGCTAGATCTCTTTCCCTGAAATCCAGCCTCTATTTCCCACTTTCTCCATTTGCTCCTGATTCTATCCCCAGTATCAGATAGAATGTCAGATCCAGCCTCTCTATGACCTCCCTTCAAATAGTTGAATATGGATCCCTTGCTCTTCCCCCTCAATTGTCTTTTCTTAAAGCTAAACGAGTCCAGTTTTTTTCGATAGCTTTTATCTCACACTTATTCAAGTTCTCTACCATACTGATTGCCTCCTCTGGACATTCTTATGGTGTCCGTAAAAGTCCTGAGACTCTTTATCCCCCTCTCACTCTCCCTGGTTGCTTTGGTGCATCATGTCTGTCCTTGGCTTCCATTGTAGACACTGGAGGTCTAATGCTGATGAGAAGAGGGAAATCTAAAATCCTCTGAAGGCTTTAAATCTGGCTTCTTCAGGTCCAAAGTGGGTGGGTGGGTAACTCACCTAAGACCAAAGCCAAAGTCTCTCTCCCCACCTTCCCACCTCCACTTTACCCGAGTTCCTTCTCAGGGGCTTACTTGCTCCAATTTCTGGAATTCTAAATACCTGGTTAATTTTATATATGACCCAGAGGATATCATGAAGTTCCTCTGCCTTTTGGCTTTCCATATGGATGGCATCCTTCCACTTCATCAAATGGCTTTCAAAGACTTCACACTCAGTCTAAGACCATGATTGATTTATTGCTTAGTAGACAGGGGCCTTCTGGTCCTTTTTCTCTTTAATCAACCCAGGTCAGGGGTCATTCTGGGCCATTCTCTCCTGATAAAATCTCATTTGTTGTTTTTGTGACTCCTTTTCATTTGTGTCTGCCTGCTCACTCAGACCTGGACTACTCCAGCCAATTGACCCCGGTATTAACTTTGGCAGAGCTAGGCTGCCCCTCCAGGCTCTTACAACTTGTTTAACACAATCGTGTCTCTGAGGGTTACACAGTCTAAAGTTGGAAGTTAGTCTACATATCATCAATTTCACAGCCTTCATTTTGTGAGAGTCACCTGAAGTGAAAAGTGTGGAAGTGACTGAGAAGTTGAATGAAACACAGCATCAGGAATCTCACTCCAGGCTCCTGATGGTCAAGGCAGCTTCATTCTTTCCTCCATGTAGCACCCAAATGCACACTCATCCCTCAGTGGTTTTAGTCGCAGAGCCAGAAATGTAGAGCAGAGATTGTGGGTCCAATGCCCTCATCTTCACAGAATCTCAGAGCTGGAAGGGCCTTTGATGATTATCTAGTACATCTCATACATGAAGAAATCCCTGCTTGGGTCATAAGGAAAATGAGCCTCAGAGACACCCTGACCCACCCAATAGTAGAGCTGGCATTCCAATCCTGAACACAAGGCCTAAAATCATTCACTCATTCCACAACCCTACAAAGGATCACAAGAGCACAGATTTAGGGCTGGGCCAGACCTCCAAGACCACCCAGCCCAACCTGCACAGCTCCCCTTTCCAGATGAGGACACCAACATCCAGAGAAGCCAAGAGGCTTGTTCAAGGTCACAAAGAAATTAAATGTCAGTGTTTGCATCTGAAACCAGATCCTCTGATTCAAAATCCCACCATCATTTCTCCCCACAATTCTGCCTCTCACCATGCTGACTGTTGGCTTATTTCATCTTAAGCTTATTTCTCCCCAGGCTGGGGCTGAGCAATTAGCTACAAGGAAATAATTACCATTTCACCTTCTATCAAAGGAAGTGCGAGGGAGAGTGGACATTGTGTCTAAGTCACACAGGAGGTTCACAGACTTGCCCAGTTCTCATGACTAGTGTAGCCAGGATACAGGCCTCAAACACAGTCCACAGCTGGGGTCCGTCACAGTTGGGCTCTTCTTTGTCTCCTGGAAGACTTTACAAAGAGCCACCTCTCTGAACCTCAGTTTCCTCATCTATAAAATGAGAGCCTTGGGCTGGATCACAGTGAAGTCTTTCCCTTCCATCTCTGCCATCTCTGCCTTCTCAGTGCCAAGAATACATCTGTCCCCACTGGCAATTTGGTTCTAATTTCATTCTTACTTGCCTTTCCCTAAATGTCCCTGTGAAATTTAATTTCCAGAGCTTATACCTTTCTTTTCTTCTTCTGTGTAAAATTTCTTAGAGCCTGAAACATGTGAAATTGGTCAGAACCAATCTGGAGGGCATCTCTGCAGTGTCTACCTTTCCATTATGGTGTGAAAGGTATTAATATCAAGTCTGCTTTAATATTTTCTGAATTTAATTACTTTGTCCCTTTGGTAGCACCAGGCACATCCTTCCCATACATTCTAAAGCTCTGTACCCTGCCAGTCAATCAGTCATTCAATAAATGAGCATTTATTAAGCTCCTACTACATGCTAGGCACTATCCTTAGTGCTAGAGATAAAAAAAAAACAGCAGTAAAAGATATTCCCTGCTCCTGAACAGCTCACAGGTTAATCGGGAAGATAAAATGCAAACAGCAGCACCAGGTGACCCCCCCACCCCCACCCCATCACCACCTGTTGGTCAAGAAATCACCATGAGAACAAGTACATTGTCTCCTGAAGAGTCTTCTCTGGCTGTAGCAGGTCACATGATCCTCTCTTTCTCTTCCCAGAAGTCCTGAAAATCAGGCTGTTGAGCACTGACCTACTTACAGAATGCAAATGAGAATGAGCAGGCAGCTCAGTTTCCTGGTCTGTAAAGCAAGAGTCCAACTCTGATATCTCAGGTGCCTTGCACCACAAGTGGCTGAGGAGTTGGCCTTTGGCTTCCACTCACCTGGAACTCTGCTTGCTGGGCTCAGGCCTTGGGCAGTTTTGTGGGCCTTCATTTCTAATACCAAGAACTGGGCTAAGAATCCCTGAGTGTCAGGATCCCCAGATCCATGAACCAGTAAGTGATCATGGGATACTCTTCTAAGCTCTGGGGACTCAAAGACCTAAAGGAAACAACTTTGCCCAAGAGTTTGCTGTGTCAAAGGGCAGTGAGGGAACAGCTGAGAATGAGAAAGTCCTGATACTTGTTTTCCCCAAATTTATTAACTTATTTGTTTTCAGTTTCCAACAATCACTTCCATAAGTTCCAAACCTTCTCCCCTTCCCTTCTCAATCCCTCCCCAAGATGGCATGTACTCTTATATGAACTCTACACATACATTCTTATTAAACAAATTTTCACATTAGTCATGTTGCATGGAAGAATTAAAATGAATGGGGGAAACCACGAGAAAAACAAAACAAAGAAGGAAATACTCTGCTTCATTCTGTGTTCCTGCTCCTTAGTTGTTTCTCTGGATGAGAATGGCATTTTGCAATATGAGTCCTTTGGAAATGTTTTAGGTCCTTGCATTGCTGTGAAGGGCTAAGTCTATCGAAAACAGTCCTCCAGAACTGGAATTGTTACTGTGAATAATGTTCTCCTGGTTCTGCTCACTTCACTCAGGACAAGTTCATATAAGTCTTTTCAGGTTTTTCTGAAGTCCACCTGTTCATCATTTGTTATAACACAATAGTATTCTATTGCATTTATGTACCAAGTTTTGTTCAGCCATTCCCCAATTGATGAGCTATTCCCCTCAATTTCCTGATCTTGGCCACCACAAAAAGAGCTACAATAAATATTTTTGCACGTATGAGTCTTTTTTCCCATTTTTATGATCTCTTTGGCATATAGCACTAGAAGCAGTATTGCTGTTTGAAAGGTGTTGTGCCAAAGCAATATTCACAGCACTTATAGTGGCCATGAATATCCCTGCACAATTCTTAATAGCAAAATACAACAAATTCTCCAAATGCAAGACAGAACCAAAACATTTATTCAGACACCAGAAAGCTAAATCCATCATAATCTATGAACAATATCAATGCGGAGGACAACAATATCCTCAAGCCTTCCCCCTGCTAGGCTTCTAACAAATCAACTCCATTAAACAAATCACAAACCAGCTCTTTGATGCTGGCCAGCTGCCTGTTTGCCTGGATCCTTCCTAGCTCTGACTGCTCTCATGACTAATTTTCCTCTCAGCTCTGCTCTAGCACTACCTCTTCCGGTTCCACCCTTGCTGCCACTCCCTTTCAGCAAACTCCTCCCTCCACAGACATATGTGACTCAGGTTTCCATGTGACTCAGTGTAATAGCAAGGACCCCTGCATACACAGGAGGGCCTGCTTTTCTAAAAGGAAAGCAACTTTTGAGGAGTCAGCAAGACACTTTAATTTAGCAAATATTTCATCTCAGACCCTTGATGCTCACTAGCTGTGTGACCTTGGGCAAGTCACTTAACCCCATCCTGGGTCATCTCCAGTCATCCTGATGAGTATCTGGTCACTGGATTCTGGA
This sequence comes from Notamacropus eugenii, assembly GCF_028372415.1. Taxonomy (NCBI): domain Eukaryota; kingdom Metazoa; phylum Chordata; class Mammalia; order Diprotodontia; family Macropodidae; genus Notamacropus; species Notamacropus eugenii. The sequence continues at coordinate 289,458,053 of NC_092872.1, read as the reverse complement.
GGAGAAGTAAGGCTGATGACCTGCACAGCCCTCCCTCACTCAAAATAAAGTCAAGTGCAAGTCATGTCATCATTTCTCTGATGGTATGGTCTTCTTCAGCAACAGATGAACATACACATCATTCACTTAGTCGAGGGGAAAAAGTCAGCACCCTGAACTTCAGAGAAAATGTGAAAATGCAAATTATAAGCAGAAATTACAAACAAAAAGACCAATAGACAGGGCTTTCAACTGTTTGATCATAGACAATACATATATCATCAACAGAGAGAGAAGCACCAACATCTGGATTTTTGAAACTGGGGGCCTCCACAGTGGCTACCCAGTCTCATCTGTCACACAAACCTTCTTCCAAAAAATAAGCCCCAAAGCAAAACCTCACCTGAGAGTATATATACTCTTTTCAGAGGGATGGAGGACACTATCTTGACTCAGTGCCTCATTAGAAATTGACAAAATGTATATGAGGTTTATTAATGGGCAGGGAAGATCTTTAACTGTTCTCCCCTCCCCCACCATTAACCTTACATTAAAAATACACCCTGACAGGTGACATGGGCCTATTAATGAAAGGGAAAGATACTTCCATTTAAATTACCATCACAAAAAAGGTATGAACATTTTTATAGCCCTTTGGGTATAGTTCCAAATTGCCCTCCAGAATGGTTGGAGCAGCTCACAGCTCTACCAACAATGAATTAGTATTCCAACTCTCTCACATCTCCAATATTTATCATTTTCCTGTTTTGTGATTTTAGCCAATCTGATAGGTGTGATGTGGTACCTCATAGTTATTTTGATTTGCATCTCTCTAATGAATAGTGAGTTAGAGCATTTTTTCACATGACTATAGATATCTTTAATTTCTTCCTCTGAAAATTGCCTGTTCATATCCTTTGACCACTTATCAGTTGAGGAATGACTTGTATTCTTATAAATGACTCAGTTGTCTATGTATTTTAGAAATGAGGCCTAAGGAGGAGCCAAGATGGAGGAGTAGAAAGACGCACATATACATAGCTCCGAACCCACAACCCATAGAACATCTGTAAAAAAGGAACTCATGGCGAATTCTGGAGCAGCAGAGGCCACAGAACAGTGGAGCAAAGGAGATTTCTGTTCCAGAGGGACCTGCAAACCTCTCGCAAAAGGTCCTTCGTGCTGCGGACTGGGCGCCGCGGACTAGGAGCCAAGCACAGCCCTGCCGAGCCCGCGGCACCAAGAGGAGCAGATCCGAGTGGGCTTCAGGGATGGGATTTCCAGCTGCCAAGCGGGTCCCTCCACCCACAGGTGACGGGGGTCAGTGAGAGGGGTCTCTTTGGCGGGTCGAGAGGGGAGTGGGGTGCCCCCATAACTCAGGCCCCCTCGGGAGGCAGCAACTGAGGCAGCGGCAGACCAGGGCTCCCAAAGCAGGCATGAGTCTGGATCCATTGTTGAAGGTCTCTGCATAAACCCCCTGAGGGAACTGAGCCCGTGAGGTGGCCCTGCCCCCACCTGAGCACCTGAACTTAATCTCACACTGAATAGCAGCCCTGTCCCTGCTGAAGCCCTGAGGCTGGGAAGCAGCATTTGAATCGCAGACTCCAAGTGCTGGCTGGGCAGATCTGGAGGCAAGGTGGGGGTGGAGAGGACACTCAGAAGTCAAGTCACTGGCTGGGAAAATGCCCAGAAAAGGGAAAAGAAATGACTATAGAAGGTTACTTTCTTGGTGAACAGGCATTTCCTCCCTTCCTTTCTGATGAGGAAGAACAATGCTTACCATCAGGCAAAGACACAGAAGTCAAGGCTTCTATATCCCAGCCCACTCAATGGGCTCAGGCCATGGAAGAGCTCAAAAAGATTTTTGAAAATCAAGTTAGAGAGGTGGAGGAAAAACTGGGAAGAGAAATGAGAGACATGCAGGTAAAGCATGAACAGCAGGTCAGCACCCTGCTAAAGGAGACCCAAAAAAATGCTGAAGAAAATAACACCTTGAAAAATAGGCTAGCTCAATTGGCAAAAGAGGTTCAAAAAGCCAATGAGGAGAAGAATGCTTTCAAAAGCAGAATTAGCCAAATGGAAAAGGAGATTCAAAAGCTCACTGAAGAAAATAGTTCTTTCAAAATCAGAATGGAACAGATGGAGGCTAATGACTTTATGAGAAACCAAGAAATCACAAAACAAAACCAAAAGAATGAAAAAATGGAAGATAATGTGAAATATCTCATTGGAAAAACAACTGACCTGGAAAATAGAGCCAGGAGAGACAATTTAAAAATTATGGGACTACCTGAAAGCCTTGATCAAAAAAAGAGCCTAGACATCATCTTTCATGAAATTATCAAGGAAAACTGCCCTGAGATTCTAGAAGCAGAGGGCAAAATAAGTATTCAAGAAATCCACCTATCACCGCCGGAAAGAGATCCAAAAAGAGAAACTCCTAGAAACATTGTGGCCAAATTCCAGAGTTCCCAGGTCAAGGAGAAAATATTGCAAGCAGCTAGAAAGAAACAATTCAAGTATTGTGGAAATACAATCAGGATAACACAAGATCTATCAGCTTCCACATTAAGGGATCGAAGGGCATGGAATATGATATTCCAGAAGTCAAAGGAACTAGGACTAAAACCAAGAATCACCTACCCTGCAAAACTGAGTATAATACTTGAGGGGAAAAATTGGTCTTTCAACGAAATAGAGCACTTTCAAGCATTCTTGATGAAAAGACCAGAGCTGAAAAGAAAATTTGACTTTCAAACACAAGAATGAAGAGAAGCATGAAAAGGTGAACAGCAAAGAGAAGTCATAAGGGACTTACTAAAGATGAACTGTTTACATTCCTACATGGAAAGACAATATTTGTAACTCTTGAAACTTTTCAGTATCTGGGTACTGGGTGGGATTACACACACACACATGCACACGCACATGCACACACACGTAGAGACAGAGTGCACAGAGTGAATTGAAGAGGATGGGATCATATCTTAAAAAAATGAAATCAAGCAGTGAGAGAGAAATATATTGGGAGGAGAAAGGGAGAAATGGAATGGGGCAAATTATCTCTCATAAAAGAGGCAAGCAAAAGACTTATTAGTGGAGGGATAGAGAGGGGAGGGGAGAGAAAAACATGAAGTTTACTCTCATCACATTCCACCAAAGGAAGGAATAAAATGCACACTCATTTTTGTATGAAAACCTATCTTACAATACAGGAAAGTGGGGGATAAGGGGATAAGCAGGGTGGGGGGGATGATGGAAGGGAGGACATGGGGAGGAGGGAGCAATTTGAGGTCGACACTCATGGGAGGGATAGGATCAAAAGAGAATAGAAGTAATGGGGAACAGGATAGGATGGAGGGAAATATAGCTAGTCTTATACGACACAACTATTATGGAAGTCATTTGCAAAACTACACAGATTTGGCCTATATTGAATTGCTTGCCTTCCAAAGGGAAGGGGTGGGGAGGGAGGGAGGTAAAGAAGTTGGAACTCAAAGTGTTAGGAACAACTGTCTAGTAATGTTCTTGCCACTAGGAAATAAAAAATACAGGTAAAGGGGTATAGAAAGTTATCTGGCCCTACAGGACAAAAGAGAAGATGGAGACAAGGGCAGAGAGGGATGATAGAAGAGAGAGCAGATGCGTCATAGGGGCAATTAGAATGCTTGGTGTTTGTGGGGGGAGGGGATAAAAGGGGAGAAAATTTGGAACCCAAAATTTTGTTAAAGTGAATGTTAAATAAATAAATAAATAAATAAATAATTTTTTTAAAAAAAGAAAGAAATGAGGCCTAAACATTAGTTGTAAAAGTCTTTTCCCAGTTTTTTGTATCCCTCCTAATCTTGGTTGCATTGTCTTTATTTGCAAAAACTTTTAAATTTAATGTAATGAAAGTTATCCATTTTGCATTTCATAACGTTCTTGATCTCTTTTTTGAGCATTAATTCCTCCATTCTCCTAAGTCTGGCTAATTAACTATTCCTTTCTCCCCTACTTTGGTTATAGTATCTCCTTTTATATCTATATCATGTATCCATTTGGACTTTATTCTGGTATATGGTGTCAGGCATTGTTCTATGCTCAGTCTCCACCATACTATTTTCAAGTTTTCCAAGAAGTTTTTTTCAAACAGTGAATTCTTATCCCAGAAGCTGGAGTCCTTGGCTTTATCAATAAGTAGACTGTGATAGTCATTGACTATTGTGTCTTTTGTACGTAACCTATTTCACTGGTCTACCCCTCTCTTTCTTAGTGTTTTGATCTGGTATGGCTCAGCCACCTTCCCTATTATTTCTTTCCGTTAATTCCCTTGATAGTCTGGACCTTTTGTTCTTCCAGATGAATTTTGACATTACTTTTCCTAGCTCTATAAAATACTTTTTTTTTTTTGCAGTTTGATTGGTATGACACTAAATGTGTATATTAATTTAAGTACAATTGTCATTTTTATTATATTAGCTCAGTCTACCCATGAGCAACTGAAGTTTTTCCAATTATTTAGATTTGATTTTATTTGTGCGAAAAGTGCTTTGTAATTTTTTTCATATAGTCCCTGAGTATAGACTCCCAAGTGTTTTATAATGTCTAATGCAACTTTAAATAGGATTTCTCTTTCTATCTCTTGCTGTTGGGCTTTGTTAGTAATATACAGAAATGTTGATGAATTATATGGGTTTATTTTGTATCCTGCAAATTTGCTAAAGTTGTTTATTGTTTCAAGTAGACTTCTTTACTTGATTCTCTAGGATTCTCGAGGTGTATCATAATATCATCTACAAAGATTGATAATTTAGTTTCTTCTTTGACAATTCTAATTCGTTCCATTTTTTCTTCTTGTATTGTTAAAGCTAACATTTCTAGCATCATATTGAATAACAGTGGTGGTAATAGAAATTCTTGTTTTACCTCCAATTTTATTGGAAATGCATATAGCTTATCTCCATTGCATATAATGCTTGCTGTGGAGTGGAGCCAGGATGGTGGAGTAGAAGCAGAGACCATCTAGAACTCTCTCCCAAAACCTCTCAAAAGCTGTAAAAAAATGATTGTAAGCTAATTCTAGAGCAGCAAAAATCACAAAATGGCAGACTGTAGCAAATTGCCAGCCCAAGACAATCTGGAAGCTGTATGGAACAGGGCTATTGCACAAGGCTAGGAGTAAAGTGCAGTTCAGGGTGGGACACATCAGCACAGAAAGAGTGGAAGCAGGCCTTAGAGGAGTGACTCACAGATGACTGACGCAGATTCAAGACTTCTCAACCCACAAAGGCTAAAGACAGATTCAAAGATTGAAAATTGGAAATTGCCTCTCACCTACCTGAGAGGGGAGTATGTGAATGTTGAAACCTGAAAATAAATATATTTTATAATAATTTTATTAATATAATAAATTCCTTAAACACATAATTATTGGTATTGGTTTCAGGTAGATACTACTTATTTTTTTAAAGGAAGCATTTATTCCTATGCTGTCCGTTGTTTTCAATAGGAATGAGCATTGAATTTTTTCAGAAGTTTTTCTGCATCGATTGTGATAATCATATGATTTCTGTTAGTTTTTTTGTTGATATTACCAATTATGCTGATGATTTTCCAAATATTAAGCCAGTCCTGCATTCCTGGTATGAATCCTACCTGATCAAAGTGTATTGTTTTTGTGATGAGTTGCTGTAATCCTTTTGCTAATATCTTATTTAAATTTTCACATCAGTATTCATTAGGGAAATTGGTCTATAATTTTCTTTTCTGTTTTGGTACTTCCTGGTTTAGATATCAGCACCATATTCTCATCATAAAAAGAATTTGGAAGCACTCCTTCTTTGCCAGTTTTCCCAAATAGTCTATATAATGTTGGAATGAACTGATCTGGACCTGAATATTTTTTCCTAGGAAGTTCATTGATGGCTTGTTCAATTTCTTTTTCCAACATGGGGTTATTTAAGTATTTTGCTTCCTCTTCTGTTAATCTGGGCAATTTACTCTCGACCACTGCCTCCCTCAATCTTCCCTCCCTTCTATCAGCCCCCTCCCTTTCCTTTCCCATTTCCCTTATTACTTCTTCCCTTCCTTCTAACCACCCCTCCCTTTTCTTCCACTTTTCCCCTCCTACTACCTGTAGAGTAAGTTAGATTTCTATACTTAACTCAGTATATTATTCCCTCCTTGAATCAAATCTGATGAGAGTAAAGCTCAAACCATGCACATCTCCCTTCCTTCTTTCCCTCTACTGTATTATGTTTTGTACCTCTTCATGTGATGTTTCCTGCCTCCTCCCTTCCTCTTATCCCTTCATACCCCTTTATTAGATATTTTATCATCACCTCAGTTAATTTATACCCACACCATCTATCTTTTTTTTAATTCTTTTTAAATGTCATAATAAATATAAAATTCTCAAGATTAAAAAGTTTCATCCTCCCATAGAGGGATGTAAACATTTGCCCATATTAAATAACAAGATTTTCTTCTTTCTTTCCCTATTTATATATGTCTCTTGAGTATTGTATTTGAAGATCAAATTTTCTATTGAGCTCTGACCTTTTTATCAGGAAGGTCTGGAAATGACTTATTTCATTGAATTTCCATCTACTTATCTGAAAGATTGTGCTCAATTCTGTTGGGTAATTGTTCCTTGGTTATAGTTCAAGTTTCTTTGCCTTAGGGAATATCATATTCCAATCCCTCTAATCTTTTAATGTAGAAGCTGCAAGGTCCTGTGTGATCCTGACTGTAGTTCCTCAATAGTTGAATTGTTTCTTTCTGGCTGCTTGCAATATTTTCTCCCTGACCTGATAATCCTGGAATTTGGCACCAATATTCCTTGGCATTTGCAATTTGAGATCTCTTTCAGGAGGCTGATCTTTCAACAGTTATTTTGATCTATGGATCTAGGACCCCAGGGCAGTTTTCCTTTGTGATTCTTGGAAAATGCTGTCTAGGCTCTTTTTTCCATCATGGCTTTCCAGGAGACCAAAAGTTCTTAGATTTTTTTTCTCTGACATCTATTTTCCAGGTCAGTTCTTTTTCCAATGAGGTATTTTACACTTTATTTTATATTTTTCATTCTTTAGATTTTATTTGACTGATTCTTGATGCCTCATAAAGTCATTAGCATCTACTTGCCCAGTTCTCATTTTTAACAAATTGTTTTCTTCAGTTAGCTTTTGTATCTCCTTTCCTATTTGTCCATTTCTTTCCTTTTGAGGCATGACTTTGTCCTGTCCAGTTATGTATCTCCTTGTCCATTTGGCCTATTTTATTTTTTAAGGAGGTTGTATTTTTTAAATCAATTTTTCTTCTATCACTCTAATTTGTCTTTTAAAATCCTTCATGACCTCTTCTAAGAATGCTTTTTGTACTTGAAACCAGTTCATATTCCCTTTTGAGGTTTCCAATGTGGGTATAAGTGTCATTGCTTCTCTCTTTTGAATTTGTATTGTGATCTTCTCTGTCCCCATAATAAGATTGTGTGATATTTGCTTTGCTAATTTTCTTGTTACTTATGGTGTTTCACTTTTTCCTGGCTTTCTGCTTCTGGGGCACAGGGGGCTCTGTCCCATGTTTCTTGTACTGGGAACTAGGGGCCTGGTTACTGGCTCTGAGTGCTGGGGCCTCTGATTCTTTCAAATAGAAACTATATAATGCTTCAGCTTACCTAATGCTGAGCTGACTGGCATGAACTAAATCTGAGGTCAGGTGAAGACTATCTGAATCTCCCTGGGGTTACACTGAAATTTATGGAATGCGATGCAGGAGAGAGATAATCTGACTGCTGGAGGTCTACTCCTTCTCTAGGGCTCTACTAGAGCATGTATGAACCTCATCTGTACTGGTGTCTGCAAAGTTCCCCTGCCTGTGCTAAGGACCACCTGGGATCCTAGTGTTGGTATTTACTGGCTCCATCCCTGAGTCTCAGGATCTCTTGCTGGTGTGATGATGTGGGGCTTTCCAGGATGTCTCTGGTCCTGCACTGGTCCCCTTCATCCACAACAAAAGGGACCCTTCCTGTCAGTTTCCCTAGCCTCCTGAGCTAAAAGACTGCTGTACCTCTTCTGCTGGTTCCACTATTTCTGGATTTTTCCTGGGGCAATGTTCTCTGGGCTTTTCAAGGGTGAAAACACTTAGAATTTATTCTGTCATCTTGGCTCCCAGAAGTTTAAGTAGGTGATTTTCAAACCTTTATTCCGTAGACTGAGCACCCCAGGAGTGGCTGCTGTTTCTGCCATGGACCCTGCACTTCTCTCTCAGTCCCCAGTACTTAAGAAAGTATGGCTAGAATTACTCATCTAGCTTCCTTTGAGATTCAGCTCAAATGTCTCAAATGCAAGAGTCTCTTACACTCACACCAACTGTTAGGGCCTTTCCTCTGAAGTTTTGTTGTTTGGTTGTTTTAGTTCTGTCTGACTCTTCATGACCCTATTTGGGATTTACTGAGCAAATATTGTCATTTCCTTCTCCAGCTCATTTTATACATGAGGAAACTGAGACAAAAATGGTTAAGTGACTTTCCCAGTGTCACACAGCTAGTATTTGAGGATGTATTGGAACTCAGGTCTTCCTGACTCCGGGGTCAATGTTCTATCCACTGAGCCATCCAGCTACTCTTCTCTATGAGGTTGGTTCCCATTTATACTATATTGATCTTGTCTATACACTATTTACATACTGTCTCCCCCAAAACAATGAGAACTTCTTGAAGGAAGGAATGGTGTTTTTGTCTTTCCTTGTATCTCTGGTGCTTCGCACAGTTCCTGACACCTGGTAGGTACTTCATAAATGTCAGTTGACTGATTTTCTTTTCTTTTCTTTTTTGGAGTAATTGGGTAAAGTGACTTGCTCAGAGTCACACAATTAGTAAGTTTCCAAAGCTGAATTAGAACTCAGATCCTCCTAACTCCAGGACTAGTTGCTCTATTGTAATAGTAATTTAAAATGGAAAGATCTTTCTCATTAATTAATAGGCCCATATGATCTGCTTGGGTCACCTGGGTCATATGTTGTGGGAGGAGCTTGCACAAGAGGCAAAACAGGAAGGGTGGAGTGGAACTGGGAGGAAGTGAGTGAGTGGAGTCAGGTCAGAGGGGAAAGAATGTAGACCAACTGACACAGGCCCAACTGACACATTGTGGCAGTTGATAGTGAGAAGGTCCTCACTGAGGGAGAGGAGGTTGGAGAATGGTTTTGCCCTCTGCTGTGATCATGTTTATTAACTTCTTGGTCACCATGACAGATTTTACTTTCAAGTTCTGGGATTTGGCTTTCTGGGATTTAAATAAATGTTTTTCTTCTGCCTTCTATATGGGGAGTCTTTCATATTTTGCAATTGAGAACTATGCTGGCATATTCACAGTCACCACCAGTGCCGTAAATATTGCCTTGGTGACACATCTATCCACTACACTGCAATTCTATCTAGCTGCCCCTGTTGACTGATTATAGCAAAGTATTTAATAATCCTAGAAAATATGGAGAGAATTGGACTAGACAACTATCAGAATATAGTCCAAATGGGTTGAATTACTCTACCCACCAAGATGCCTTATTTTATTATGGAGGCAAAGTTGCGTCATGAAAGCCTCTGCCAAGAGAATGTTGGCTCTGTTAGGTTCTCCCAAAGACATGGGTCTCTGAGGAAGAGAATGGTTACTAGTGTCCTTGCATTTCCAGAATTCTATGATTCTACTTCTGCAGCTCACTTCACTTTCCATAAGGCTGAATTAATTATCTTCTGTTTCCAGCAGGTCACCCACAGCTATTTCCTGTTCTGTATTTCCCCTGTTTATCTGTTTGTCCACTAACTAAATTGTCTCACTCTTTGTCCCATCTGAAATTCTGAAAGGGTCGTTTAAAAATAAAGCTACTTCTCCATTCATGCCTAGAGCTTGTTTATAAAAGGAACTCTCTTGGTGCAAGAAGAACAAATGTCGCCTGTCAGCAAGCACATTGCCTTTCTGTATGGGTGACAGCAGCATCTGAAGCCCCTAAAATGTTTGCTATTTAGAACAGCATAATTACAGGTTGGTGGTACTCGTTCTGAGAACCATCAGTATGCCTGAGTTTTAAGGGACCTCTGAGATCAGCTGGCCCATCTGCCTCATTTTATACTTGAAGACGCGTAAGCCCAGAGAGATTACCTAATTTATCTAAGTTCACTCAGTCAGTTGGGAGTGGGGCCAGGACTTGAATCCAAGGCTCTTGTTCTGGGCTGTGGGAAGGATACACAGTGTGATTACAATGATAGTTAGTGAACTAGAATGAAATTGAAATTGATTTCTTGATTGAATTTTTAAAAAATGTTTTTTACTCAGACCAATATTTCATTTAATTCCAAGACCCTGAACAGAAAGGCTCATATACATATAATTCAAAGTATTGGAAAAAATAAATTTAGTTTATGAAACTGACGATCCATTTTGGCAAGCTACCAGAAATTGGCCAAGGCCTCTGAAGCATCATGCATTGGGTAAATTGTTCATCATATGAGAACTGTGATTTCTCCCTTGACGAGAAGGGAATATTTTAATATTGCCTTTCCCCCCCACCTCCTTGCTTGGAAGAAATGTAAACTACTTTTCCATTTTGCTAGTTGCAGTTCTTACATTTTCTTGCATCATTACTTATATAATGCTTAAAAATACCAGCAAAGAAACAAAACAAAATCATTTGCCTTCATAGCTCTTTACTAAAGCACAAAGATATAAGCCATCCAATTTTCTGACCCTGTTTTCAAATATGTTTTGTCTTTTTTCTGATTTACTTACATTTCCCTTCAAAGGGTTAGATGAGAAAAGCATCTTAAGAAACCACCCTTTTGATATTACAGCAATGGGCCAACCAGAGGTTGCCTATTGACCTTTGAAGAAGAAGCCAACATTTATAAATACTCTTATCAGGTATCTTTGACATCTCTTCTCTCCCTGAGGGGCCAATGTAAGCAGAGTGACCATATGGAACATATGCATGATTTACATAGTAGCCTGGATGTGTGTTTTTAGAGAGCACCAGTGGATGGTTTGAGTGGGATTCCCCAAGATAATTCCCACAAATAATGGTACCTCTCCTTAGCCCCAAATCCTCAGCCTTCTTCTGAGCCTGGCCTCCTGAAGCCATGATCCAGGGAAGCAGAATTGATTGAGAAGGGGTAGCCCACCCTCTACTGAATGTGGAACAACTGTCACTAACAGGTTAGATAAACCCAGCCAGCTAAATGGGGGAAGAGAAGGCAACAGGAATCAAGTAAGTCAAAGCACTGCCAACACCTTAAGTACCACTGACTTTCAGAAGCGGGTAGAGATAACCAAGGTCCAGAACCCCAAGAACACAGGGAATTGTAGTACCCACTAGACCGATGTGTTATGTCTAGCCTATCTCCTAGGGATATTATCAAGAGGAGTAGCCACGGTGGCGAAGGGGCCCTCCATTTCTACCACCAACTACTACCAATGGGCAAGCAAACCCCAAAGTTCCTGGACATGGAAGCCCCCTCATCCTAGCAATCCTTCAAGCAGTCATCACTGAGTGGATTAATCCTTGTAGAGAGGTGACCTGGCCACTGTAGGACCAGCTGAGATGAGCTCCTGATCAAAGCTCTTGGAACCATATGAGTCGTTTCCATATCAGTGAGGGATGAACCCATATCTTCAGGAAGGACAGGATGCAAAATGCATTGCAATAGGTTTTGCCACTGCAACCTAAGGATCCTTGTCATTGACTTGTAGCTGGGAAACATTTCCTTCATTAGAACTAAAGTCTTTGAGTCAGGCCAGGGAAAAAAGTGCCAATCCTGGAGTTAGGAAGATCCCTGCTCAAATCCTCCTTCCAACACTTACTAGCTACGTGTTCTTGAGCAAGTGACTTAACCTCTATTTGCCTCAGCTTCCTCTTCTGTAAAATGGAGGTAATAAAAACCAACCTCCCAGGGTTTTTGTGATGATCCAATAAGATAATAAATACCAGGGCCTTAGCATAGTTTCTGGCACATAAAAAGTGCTCTATACATGGTAGCTATGGATTGTTATTGTCCCCAGTGCTAAGCTCAGTACCTTGCATATAGCATGCATTTGAAAAAGGCAAGGTCACACAACCAGAATGTGTCTGAGGCAAGACTTGAACCAAGGACCACCTGACCAGTCTTCTGTCTCTTTGCCACTCCAATGCTCTTTTCAGGTAGTCTCAGTAGTAAATAGCAGGCCTCTAATTGACCTCAGATCTTCGGATTTTAAATTCTGTGCTTCTCCCACCTGTCTCATCTTCCTAGGGGAAAATACCTGCTCTGCCATGCTCTGTTGTAACTATTAAATGAGACTGAGCTACCTCCCAGATCTCTAGGATGACACCATGAAAGTTGTCACCAGGTCCTCATGGCTCCAGCCAGAATAAGAGGCTAATGCTGGGGAATTTTTGCCTGCAATGAGGAAGGGCTTTCTATTGTAGGCAGGACTCCCTTCATTCAACATTATTCATAAGCTGCAAGTACCTCTTAGAACTGAATGACTGACAAACAATTGGGAAACGCTGCCTGTGTGCCAAGCACTGTCCTAACCACTTGGAGATGCAAAGAAAGATGTATGTGAAGCAAGGAGATTCATTTTTATCTTTTGATCAAATTTTATCTTTGGAAACAATACATACATATAAGCACATAAACCAGAAACAAATTAAAGAGTCTAAGATTCTGCCTCTGCCTCTTAGGGTGAGGACTTCAGGAGCAGAAGAGACCATCAGGCCTGAGCAGATTCCTCTTCTCCCATCCTCCCTTCCTCTTGTTCTATCCTCCTTCCTCTATCCCTTCTTCCTCCTTTCCCCCCACCTTTCCCTGTCTGCTCCCTTCCTCCTCCCTCTTCTCTCCCTCCATTACCCTCCTCTCCTCCTTCCCTCCTATTCCCCTCTCCCCATCCTTCCATCCATTCCTCCTCCCTCCTCCTTCCCTCTCTCTCTGTCAGTCAGGATTAAAAGGAGCCACTCCTCAGTCTCCTCAATTCATATACATCAAATGTCAAGTAAAAGATGGTATCAGATCCATACAAATAAATCATCACTTTTTAAGCATTTCTTTTTAAGAACCATTCTCCCTTCTAGATTCAGTCTCAAGAGAGAGAGAATATGGATTTATATGTTGCCTCCTATGTGCCAGACCTGTGCTAAGGGCTTTACAAATATTATCTCATTTCATCCTCACAACAACCGTACCAGAGAGGCACTATTGTTATGTTCATTTTGCAGATCAGGAAAATGAGAGAAACTGAGGGTAAGTGATTTACCCAAGTTCACAAAGATAGTGAGTCTCCAGACAAGGTCAGATATTTACTGAGGCCTTCCTGACTCCTGTGCACTGTTCCTGTCTTGGTAGCTCTAAGGTCCAGCTCCAGTCTGACCCAAAACTCCATGCCAGAAAATCTATTCTTCAGATATTTCCTTCTCTTCAGTGTCACATGCTAAGGACAGGCTTGGGCTATTCCAAGTATGAAAGGGCTTTCTTCGTTGGTATGACCACAATTACTGAATGCCTGGTAGCAAAACAAAACAAAAACAAACAAAAATAAATTTTGCTCATTTTTTGTTAATATCTTGGCCAACTTTTGCCCGGGATTATGGTGTCAATAAGATAGAGGCAGACCACAGGAAACACTGCTCCACTGTAGAAACAAAGAAGCACTGGGGGGAGGAGGGAAGCTGTTCATTTTCTCTCTCTTCTCTTGTTTGCCCTAGTTCTCCAAGAGGACCAATGCCATCAGGAAGGTGATGTCATGACTTGTAAATGATTGGATTGGAAGAAGCTGTGACCTTTCTCCCTCTTCTCTTGAGACTTCATGGAAGATCCTGTAGGCAGTGGTGAGGCAGCAGCTGGCAATTCATTTTCATACTCTATTCAGGAAAACTTTTTGTTTGGTGTCTGAGAATATCTCTTAAGAATGATATTCCTAATTTCCCTCACTAAATTCATTGAGCCCAGGAGGTTTGAGAAGAGATTCCATTCTGTATCTGTTCTGAACCTCCCAACAATCCCACGTGAGGGGTACCAAGGGATGCTTTCCCAAGAAGGAAGTGGAAGAACATGGTGGCTATGATCAAGGTATGATATGAACTCAGACCTGCCTGACTCAGGTACAACTCTTAGTCTACTGTGCGATGTGACATAGAACCTCCATCATTCTTATGCCTTTTTAATATTAATTTTTATATTAAGTTCTGATAATCTCTAGGCTTCTTAATTCCAATTAAATGCATCTCCAGACCTACTAAGCAAGACCATATTGATTCAGTGGATGTCAGCCCAAGAAGTGTCTTATTATCCATGGCTGAACAAATCCTTAGGCACAGTGCCCTGGCCTTAGAGAACATCAAACAGTTCAATCAATAAATTAATGAAGCAATGAAGATTTATTAAACACCTACTATCTATCAGGCACCATGCTGAGGATCGAGGATATGAAGAAAGGTAAAAGGCAGCCCCTGGTAAGCTTCCTATAAAAATCCCCCCCCCCCCATTTTCTGCTTTCCTTATATTCTTGGCCATATTTGTTTTATTTATATAAACATTTTTTTAATTTAATGTAATGAAATAATTAATTTTACCCCTAACTTTGCTCTCTATCTCCTGTTTATTCATAAAATATTCATTTATGCATAAGTCTGACAATATATTCCATGTTCGTCGAATTTTTTTGGTAAAACTTCTCTTTATATCTAGGCCATGTGCCCATTTTGACCTTACTTTGATAAATGATGTGAGATATTGGTCCATGCCCAGTTTCTGGCGTATCCTTTACTAGTCTTCCCAACTATCTTTTTACCAAAAATGAAAGTGTATCCTCAAATCTTAGGTCTTTACACTTGTGAAATACAAGGTTATTATGTTTATTTTCTGCTATAAATTATATGTCTGCTTTATTCTACTTGTTTTTTTCCGTAGATGATTAAAGAAAAAGGAAAAGAACCTCTATGTTCTAGATTGCTCATGGCAGAACTCTTTGTGGTGGCAAAGAACTGGGCAATTCAATAATGCCCATCAATTGGGGAATGGCTAAACAAGTTGTGATGTATGATTGTGATGAAATACTACTGTACTACAAGCAATGACGAGCTCAATTATTATAGAAAAAACATGGGAAGATTTGCAGGAAATAATAAAGATAGAAATGAGGGAAGCCAAGAAAATATTGTATACTGTAACAGAAATATTGTTTTAGAAATTACTTTGAACAAATAAATTTTGTCTATTATAAGTACCCAAATTAACTATACAGAACATATGAAGAAAGACACCATATGCATCCAGAGAAAGAACTCATAAATAAAAGTATATATATAGAATAAATTTGCACATTTTCATATATATGTATATAAGTGTGCATGCAGACATGTAAACACATACAAATATGTACATACACATACATAGATGTGTATATATAGTATATACATAAAATTTTTGTTTATTGGTAACCATCTCTAGTATGGGGGAAAGAAAAAAAGAAATTTACATAATTTTGTTGTATATTTGAAAGGAATAGCAAATAGATTTCCATTTTCATGTACAATCATATTTTTTTACTCTACTGGCTTGTGGAAATGCTTGTTTTATTCCACAAATATAAAAAATGACAGTCCCTGCCACCAAGGAACTCGTAATCTAATGGGAAAGACAAGAAGCAAACACACACATATTTATATGTATGTGTATATGGATATATGCATATATGTATACACACATACACACACATAAGGTCTATACAGAATAAATAGGAAATAATTAACAGAGGGAAGGCATTGGAATTAAGAGGACTTGGAAAGCCTTCTTATAGAAAGTAGGTACTTAAAGGAAGCCAAGGAGATCAGTAGTCAGAACAAGGGATGGAGAGCATTCCAGACCTGGGGGACAGTCAAAGATAATCCCCAGAGAAGAGAGATGGAGTTTGTTGTTTATGGAATAGACAGAGAGCAGGGCCACTGGGATTGAAGAGTATGTGGTGGGGAGTATTTCATTCTACCCATTCATTCATTTATTCATTCATTCATTCATTTATCCATCTGAGCTTTGGTGACCCTCACCTACAAATCTGGTCCTGGGCCAAGAGCACATCTGGGCCACGCTACTGTCTAATCCTGAGCACCTTCCTCTCTCTCCTCATCTTACCTTCTGGCTTCCTTCAAATCTTAAATCTCATGTTCTGCAAAAGAAACTTTTGTCAGTTCCCCCAAATTTTAGTTCTTTCCCTTTGAAAGTATTTCCCATTTTTCCCATATATTTACTATTTGTATGTTTTGTCTCCCCCTCAAGGGCAGAGGCTGCCTTTTGCTTTTATTTTTACCCCAGGACTTAATCCACTGTTTACTCATTGACTTCATTTGTATATATCATGTTTGTCCATAGTTGTTTGCATGTGTCTCCCTTATTAAAATGTGAGCTCCTTAAGGGCAGGGAATAGTTTTTGCCTTTCTTTGTATAACCAGCACTTAGTATGCTGCTTGACACACAGTAAGCATTTAATAAATACGTTGTAGTTTATTGTTAACATGTTGGTTTGGGGCATCTACCCAGGAGTAAGATTTCTAGTTTAAGGTTTTTCTCATTTCATACATACATATATACATACATACATACATACATGTGTGTGTGTGTGTGTGTGTGTGTATGTGTAGCTCCTCAGGGAGCTTACCTTCTAATGGAAGAGATGCCATGCATACATCTGGGTTTTTACAAAGTACCAGTTGAGTGTGTACAATGTCACCTTGAGGGTAAAGAAGCTGGTTATAGGCTTGAAAGCTGGGAAATTGGGCTCTTTCTGGGTGACCTGGCTGGGTTGTTTCCCTATCTGATCCCCAGTTTCTTCACTTGAAAATGGAAATTATCAGACTCTGTAGACTTTGCCGTCTCTCCCATTTCTCTCGTTCTATGAACCCAGAACTCTGGGATTCATCTCTGAGCTTGTCTTTCTGGAAAGGCTTTACTTCAGTCGTGTTCTTTGTCTATAATTGTCTCTTTTGACATGAACTCTTGTCCTTTCCTCCATAACTGAAGAAAGATGCAGCCTGCAAGGATATATACCCCACTCCCCACCCCTTCCTCTCTCTGAATTGGATTATTTTTTCTTTTGAGCTCCATCACTCCAGCTGGGCCTCCCTCCCCCATTATCCCTGGGGCTCCATTCTCTGCTCATTCTCTCTGCTCTCTTTCCTTTGCATGTCTGGGCTTCCTTGGGGCAACATCATTCAGTTTCATGGGCTGTGCTACCAAAAGGAAGCAGACAGCATGATCATATTTTCCTTTCCAGGCTCTCATGGTTTGGAGTCTCTGTTTTTCCATAAAACTGACCCTGGATGGCTTCAAGTTTCTTTGACAAGAAAAGAGTTCTGGAGTATGAATTGGCTAGTCACTTACCCAGAGCTGGAGGAGTGGAGTACTCTTGTCTCGTGGCATGTCTGTCCCATTACATAGACTGAGTAAACACTGATTGCCTCCCCATACAAGAGGAGCAAGAGGAGAGACTCTGATCTCCTTGTGAATGCAAAAGAATGAACTCCAGGCTTAGTAGGACTAGGACTTGCAGGACTCCTTCAGATTCTATTAGAAGTACAACTGTCAAAGCAACTTGAGAAAAAAGTCAGGTCCACAAACATACCCTGCTGTTTTTACGTCATCAGCACTTCTTTCCTGCACTTTCTAATGTTCTAGAAATGAGATAAGAAGGGTTGAATACAAATTTGAATGTGGCAGGTGGAGCAGAAAATGATAAAGGTGTCCCTGCCAACTCAGGGCATCTAGGATGGCACCATGTACAAAGTGCTCTCCAAAATTGGTCTTGAAGACTGGGCAGGAGAGATGGTAACTGATCAAGGGAATAATTGCTTTTAGTCTGGGCCAAAGGGAGTAGGTATTTAGAACAGTGCTCATGTTTTTCTTAGATCATGAAATTATAATATTAGAGGTGGTGTGGCACATTACAAGCAGGGCTGGATTTTAAGTCCCAAGTCCTGGGTCCAAGGGACTTAAGTTCTGCAACTAGGGATACATCCCTCCACTTCTCTGGGCTGGACCTAATTTTCTCAACTGTATAGAGGCTTAAGCATAATAATTTCGTGATTAGATGGAGTTAAGAAAACCATAGATTAAGTACTACCTTTGACACATACAACATGGGTGATTGTGGGTAACTCATCTGTGTGCCAGTATGTGCCAGTGTTTCTCATGCCAGGCTGGACCTTTGCCCCATTTGTAAGCTGCTGAAGAGTGACTGGACATGTCTTCATATTTTCTCTCTAGGAAATGTCCAGGCACCACTCATATTTGGCCCCTTTCTTCTGCTCCCACAGACATCAGGTTCCTCTAGGCCTGCAGGGCCTCTCCCTGTTTATTACTGCAGCCCCTCCACTGGCTTCTCTGCTTTCAGGCTCTCCCTTCCTTAAGACATCCTCCTCGAAGCAACCCAGAGCATCTTCCTACAGCACAGCATTCTTTGTCTCTCCCTTCTCTTCCCTTCCCTTCCCTTCCCTTCCCTTCTCTTCCCTTCCCTTCCCTTCCCTTCCCTTCCCTTTCCTTTCCCTTCCTTTCCTTTCCCTTCCTTTCCCTTCTCTTCCCTTCCTTTCCTTTCTTTTCCTTTCCTTTCCCAAAATCTTAAACTTTACTGCACTGTGAAGCCCACAGATTGTACCACAGTAGACCCCTGCCCAGACTCCACTTAAAGGTTGTTTTCTGGACCCTCCTGGCTTAAGAGTGATTATCAATAGTACCTGTTGATGTTTCCCCTCCCAGCCTGATGTAGTTATTTTTCTTTGCCACCTTAAAGGGGCCATCCCCTGACTACTTCTTACACAGGCCTATTTACTGAATGAGCTTTACCTCACCCTAAGTAAGTACTGAATAGTCCTTAGCCTAAAGGGGCCAAGGTCTCACCATTGCATCCTGGACCATCTCCAGTTATCCTGATAAATATCTGGTCACTGGATCCAGATGGCTCAGGAGGAGAAAGTGAGGCTAGTAACCTTGCACAGCCCTCCCTCACTGAAAACAAAGTCAAGTGCAAGTCATGTCATCATTTTTCTGATGGCATGATATTCTTTGGCAACAAAGGATGAACACAACAACAACAACAACAACCACCACCACAACAACAACTCTGATCCAATGATACTGGTCCCTTGATTGTTTCACAAACACAACACTCCCCATGCCTCATCTCCAGACATTCTTGCTGGTGTCTTCCGTGCCTGGAACACTCTCTCTCCTCTACTCCACCTACTGGCTTCTCTTGCTTCTTTTGAGTTCCAACTAAAACCCCCACCTTTTCCTGGCAGTGGTTCCCAGTTCCTCTTAATTTGAGGGCCTTTTCTTTGAGAATCATTTCCTATGGATCTTGGATATGACTTGCATATTTGTTTGCTCGCTGTCTCCCTTATTAGAATGTAAGCTCCTGGAGGGCAGAGGTTTGTCTTTTGCTTCTCTTTGTCTTCCCAGTGTTTAGCACAGTGTGGCACATAGTACACTCTTAGTCAATGTTTATTGATTGCTTGATTGCTGCTGTCATTTGCAGACACGTTCACTGTGTAAGCTGGTACATCAGGGAAATGCTTCTAATTGACCAAATATTTGACAATGACTCTTTCGCTCCTCATTTGGGGGGACACTGTTACATTTACTAGTTTGAAACCAATGGAATAGCTACACTGGAAGTAGAATTTGAATCTAGACAGGTGCCAGCAACATCACCCAGCAGTCACTTCTGGGAAGGGAGCTCAGTTCACTTAAAGACTCATGTGCTGTGTAGTATTCAGTAGCCATGATCCCTTTTAAGTCCTTTCTTCTGTCCCTGGGTCAGGCCACATCAGGGTGAAAAATTCTTTTGAATCTGGGGAATCACCATTGAAACATTATGTTGATAAAATGGAGAGACTCCTAAGGGTGGCAAACAAGATGGTGATAGATGATTGACCTTGACCTCACAGCAGATGAGAACCCTTTAAAGAATGCTTAACTTGGAGAAATGAACACTTGTGTGTGTGTGTGTGTGGGGGGGGGGATTAAGTATGTGGATAGCTGCCTGGTGAAAGAGGATCAAATGCATGAATCCATGATCCCCTGGTGCTAGTTTGAAGGGTAGCCCTCCCAAGTAAGGACTCAGAAAAGGTCTGAAACAGGAAGGGGAACCTCATCTGGGACTTGAAGGAAGAAGAAGATGCCAAGAGGCAAGTGTGAGGAAGGAAATGCAGGATCAGAGTAGGAATCCAGGGAGGAAGAAGACTACAAAAAAAGGAGGGTTTAAGTTATACAGGGCTTTGAATGCCAAAAAGAGGCTTTTGTACTGGATCCTAGAGGTAACAGGCAACTATGGGAATTTATTCAGGAGGAATGACGTGGTCAGATATGCACTTTGATGGGTGGATGAATGCAGCATTAATTGGAGTGGGGAGAGACTTGAAGAATGCCATCCCACCTTCAGGCTGTTGCAATAATCCAGGCATAAGGTGATAATGGTCTTCACCAGGATGGCAGCAGTGGCAGAAGAGAGAAGGGGCTGTATCTGAGGCCTGCTATAGAGGTCAAGCCAACAGACCTTGGCAAAAGGTTGCATGTAGGGGGTGAGAGAGTGAACAATGTAGAATGTTCACTTGTGAGCCTGCAGGACAAGGAGGATAATGTCACCCTTCACACTAATAGGATAAAAAGGAGTGGGGAAGGTTTTAAGGGGAATGATAATGAGTTCTCTTTTTTACATATTGAGTTTAACATGTCTACTGGTCATATCTACTGGTCACCTCAGTGGCACAGTGGGTAGAGTACAAGGTTTGAGGTCTAGAAGACCTGAGTTCAAATCTGATCTCCAACACTTACTAGTTTTGTGTCCCTGAGCAAGTCACTTAGCCCTGTTTCCCTTAATTTCCCCATGTGAATAATGAGCTGGAAAGGAAAATAGCAAACTATGCTAGTATCTTTGCCAAGAATACCACAAATTGGGTTACAAAGAGTTAGACATGACTGAAAAAGTACTGAATAACAACAAAGCAAGTGGCCATCCAGTTCAAAATGACTAAAAAGCAATTGGAGATGTGAGACTGGAATTCAGCAGAGAGCATGGGGGTTAGAAATGTAGATTTGAGAATTATTAAAATAGAGATTATAATTAAACCCAAGGGAACTGATGAGATCACCAAGTAAAGCAGTATAGAGGGAGAAGAAAAGAGGGCCCAGGATAGAACCCCCCGTGATACACATACATGCAGAGAGTATTGTGTGTGTGTGTGTGTGTGTGTGTGTGTGTGTGTGTGTGTGTATGTAGAGAGTGTTATCTGGATCCAGCAAAGTAAACAGAAGAGTAGGATTAGAATCAACAGAGTGTTGTCCCAAAAACCTGGAAGCAAGAGGGTATCAAGAAAGAAATAATGACCAATAGTGTCAAAGGCTCCAGGGAGGTCAAGAAGGAGGAGGATAGAGAAAAGGTCGTTGGGTTTGGCAACTAGAGGTCATTAGTAACTTTGAGGAGTAGTTTTGATGGAATGATAAAGTCTGAAGCTAGATTGTAAGGAGTTAAGAGACTGAGAGGAGAGATAGTGAAGGCATTTATTATAGATAGTTTTTTCTAGGATTTTGGTTACATAAGTCTAAAAAGGTAGGGAATAATAGTGAATGTGGACAGAAGGGTCAAGTGAGAACTTTTTCAGGATAGAGAGAGATAGGTATGTTTCTGGGCTATAGGAATTGAGCCAGTGGATGGGCAGAAATTGACAATAAATGAAAGGGTGAGGATGACAGAAAAAGAAATCTCTTGGTGGGAATGGGACAGAATGGGATTGTTGAAACAAGTAGGGTAGTTGGTCCTTGTCAGGATGAGACAAGCATGAAGAGGAGAGAGTGAAGAAGGCATTTGTGTGACAGAAAACTAAGAGGAGGGAGAAAAAGGGAGCCCATGGTGAATGGCCTCAGCTTTTCAGTGATAAGGCATTTAGTTGAGATGGGGCTGGGGAGCCACAGAAATATGGGAGATCTGAAGGCTTGAAAAGGAATGAGAAGGTTTGAAAGAGCTGTTGTGGAGAGTAGGATAGAGAACTGATAAGGGAGGTAGAGTAGGATTGCCTGGCAGCAGCGGAGGCCCATTTGAGTTTGTGTAACCTAAATGTCTAGCAGACTTGGTCAGAATAATTGTGTAATTTTTCTCTATCTTCATTCAACATCACATGTTTAGGAGAGAAGGCAACAAGCAAAAGCAACAAAAAAGCAACAACAAAGATATAGCATTATTTTTGTAAGACTTTTCTTTGAAGCTATGTTGGCTGTTTGTAATCACTGCTGCCTTTTCTAGATGATGACTAACCATCTTTCTGTTATTCTGGTATAAAACCTTTCTAGAAAGCAAAGTCAAGCTCAATGGCTTTTTGCCATAAATGCTCAATATTTACTTTCTCTTTAGGAAAATTACAACAGTGTTTTCCCTTCTCCAACTCCTAGGTAATTTCCCCATCCTTTCCGATTGCTTCAAGATTGTTTAACTATCACTTAATTTCACTTATTTCATGCTCAAGGACACCATTCATCTAGGGTAGGACAATTTGAATTCATGAGCTGATAGCTGGTCTCTTTTCCCCTTCTTCTCTTGAATAAAAACTGCGAGTTCTTTTTAAATTGTTTTTGTTTTTCTCAGTCCTATGACCATTTTCGTTGGCAGAGAAAGCAGAAGATAAGGCACATGTCAGATACTGGAGAATTTCTCAGCTGTTTCATTTACAATATTTAAACTTTGAAAGATTCATTCAATTTCAGACTAAGGATATGAACTTTAAAAAAATTAGAATATTTACCCTCTTTGATTAGAAGGACACCTGGCTGGATTTTTCTCTGTATTTGACAATTCTATAGATCAAAGCTAGCATATCTGGGGACTTTGGGCAATAAAACTCTCTGTGGTTTATTCTTCTCAATTCTAGCAGAATTAACATAATATTTAAATCTTTTCTGCCACGCCTGCCATCTGACAGGCTTATTTATTAACTGTACACTTGGCAGGGCGACATGGATGATAAATCTAATAGATTCATTATTGTCCCAGACCAACCTAAGAATAAATATTTTTCACTTCATTTTTTCTTTGCTTTGCTCTTAAGAAATTAAATGTCCCACACCACTGTCTCTTTTTCAGTGAACCTTCATTTAAACTGCAGGAAAATACGAACATTTCATAATTCACTTTTAAAGATAAGACCTGGTACCAGGCAATGTCTGGAGATGTGGTCAGGGTGAAATCACATTATGAATTTCATTATAACAAAATTTCTGCTATAATATATCAGGGTTGCATCCCAGTTTCTAGACAGCTGCTTTTCGATGAGATTTTCTATAAGAAAATTTCACTCTGGAAATAGAAATTTTAAGGAAATGCCTCAAATCCAAATGAGATTTTCTCTTCAATGTCACATATCTTAGTAGAGGTATTGCTTATGTTTGAACCCTATACCTAAAGAGAGACTTTCTTTTTTTTAGCAGGAGGAGGGAAGGGGAAGGTCTCTTAACAAACTTATTTTTCTGTCATGTGGGAATGACTGGTGTTTTTGGATTTCATAAGAAGATGTTTCAGATTCAACAGTATTAGCTATGATTAGAAACAACAATATTCACCTTTCATCACTGATTTCATGTGAAAAGGTGAATGGAGCTCTGGTCCTAGAAGGCCAGGGATTGTCCAGCGTTACAGCAATGATCATTTGTATGTGGATAATTCCCAGAGCTATGTATCCAACCTGGTTTATCCCTTGAATTGCAGTCCTGCAAGAGTTTATAACTAATCTTGTCAACAAACAATTCATTTTTTCCCATTTCCCCTCCTTCTCAGAACTTGTCTGTCACTGGCTAGGGGTCCACCATCTTCCTACTCACCTGGGATTGCATGAGGTCACCTTTGATTCCTCAAGTTTATTCATCTGTTGTATTCAATTCATTGGCAAATCATATGGTTTTGATCTTCCTATCTCTTCTATAAATTCCTTTATGTTCATTCACTCTCCATCCCTTTGGTTCTGGCTCTTATCACCTATTTCCTAGAATATAGCACTAGGAGGAAAGGGAATGGGTTAATATTAGATTAGATTAGATTAGATTAATATAGAATTTACTCTGTGCCCAATACTGTGCTGAATATTTAACACATTTTATTTCATTTAAACCTGACAAAAACCGGGGGAGAGCACATTCTTTTTAACCCCACTTTACAGTTGAGAAAACTGAGGTTAAGTGATTTGCCCAAGTTCACACAGCTGGTAAATGTCTGAGACTGGATTTGAATTCAGGTCTTCCCAATTCCAGGGTCCCTATTCTACCTATTGGGCCACTGAGCTGTCTCAAGATGGCAGTGGAATGTCAATCAATCTCTACTGAAAGTCTTATCATATTCCCAAAGGGATTTTCTAAAGACATAACCTCTACAATTTCAGGAATGTAGGCCGCTTAATTTCTTCTTTTGTTAAATGAAGATAATAATAGCACCTGCATCTCAGAGTTGTCCTGAAAATCAAATGAGATCATACTTGAAAAGGATTTTGCAAATATGAAAGTGCTTCTTTTTCTGTCACACACCTATTCTGAAGTCTACAATGGCTCCCTATTCTTCTAAAATCAAATAGAAACTCCTCTGTTTGATATTTTATATTACTCACAATCTACACTCTTTTCTTAGCACAGTAGTTGGCAAAGAGTAAGTAACTAATAAGCATTTACTTGATAATAATAACAGCTGATAATTCCTAACACTTATATAGTGCTTACTGTGTGTCAGGTGGTGAGTAGAGCTCTTCATAACTATCATCTAATTTGATCCTCTCAAGAACCCTGGAAGGTGCGTGCTATTATTATCCCCATTTCTCAGATGATAAAATTTTGGCAAATAGGAGTTAAATGACTTACCTAGGGACCAAGATAACAGAGTAAAGGGAGTATTCCAGCCAAACTCTCCAAATATTCTTCTCTAATTTTAAAAAGGGTGACATGAAACTATAAAGAGGAATATCCAACAAAAGGTCACAGTTGAACATTTTTCTAGTGTAGGACAAGTTAGGGAGTGAAAAGAGAGTTCTGTGGCTCATAGCATAGAATACTGGTGACATGCTGTGAGCCTTGAATGCAACAAACATAGCAGTTGTGGCAGCAACACTGGGAACTGTTACTGCTCAGGGATGGCAAGGAGATTAAACACTACATTCCCCTGTGAGAACATTGGGTACATAAGTGGGCATCACTTGGCAACATCTAGTTCCAAGTTGAAGTTCCAGGGCAAAGAGGAACTGTGATTGTGAGAAGGCAGGGATCCTACCAGGATAAAAACCAGATCACAGACGAGGAGAGCAGTGACCACGCTTCTCTTTAGATCATACCACCTTGGAAGCATTAAAATCATCTAACCTCCCAGAACTAGCTGTGAAAACAGGAGGATGAAAAAGTCTGAAGCTTGGAAGAGGTACTCCCTTCTCCTTCCCAAGAAGTGAACAGAGCCCAGGTCTAACATAAAGTTCAAAATCAAGAATGAAGCTTGAAAAATGAACAAACAGAAAGAACAACTGCTGTTATTCAGCTATAACAATGACAACAGCAACTGTTCATAAAAAGCTGCTATGGTGACAAGGAAGCTCAAAACACAAACTCAGAAGACAACAAGTGAATACAGCTATAAGTAAAGCATCAAAGAAAACTGCAGATTGGAAACAATCCCAGCAAGAATTCCTGGAAGAGCTAAAGAGATATTTACAAAGAGCAAAAAATGACATTTTATTTTTATTGTTTTTAATTTTAAACAAATATTAAAATTTAAATACATTATAAGAAAAGAAAAAGAAGCATTTTAAGCTTAAATATTAAATAAATATGAAGTAAGAAGAGATGAAAAGTCATGTACATAGCAGAACATAGGAGAGGATTCAAAAATATATAGCAATAATTTATCATTTCAAGAAAGCCTATGTATTAAACACTGTGTTATTTTGAACACTGTTCATCTTTCTTTTCTTTCCTCGTAGGTTTTCACTTGTTCTCTGTTGTACACTTTTTACTTTGTTCTTTTTCCCCCTTCCCTCCCCCCTGCATGATGCCCCAAGGCTACAATTGAGCATGGATATATTTATATAAAGATATTGATATGTACACATATACACATACATACATATATAAACATATACTTTCCCTAAGAGATTCTATTCCTAATCATGTTTTTATGTTTCTGAATATCTCTTTTTTTCTTCTCTCCTAACTGCTCTACTTTACTTCTATCTTGCCCTCCTATTACTTAACCTACCGCCACTCCAGCAATTCCTTCCTTATCCTACCATTCCCCTAAATCTAAACACTCTTCTATACCCTCTTTTAACCTATTCCCTCCCCGTTCCCCTTGAAAGATCCCTTCTTTATCCTCTCCCCCCATCCCTTTAGAATTATATTTCTTTTTTAAAGTTTAGAAGGCTTTTATATTCTCCTAGACGTAAATGTATTTTCTCTTCTCAAACCCATTCCCTATGAAAATAGATTTCCAGAATTAGCAGCCCCCCTCCCCTATCTAATTCTTATGTATTGGTTCTTCCTCTTGCACATCATTTATATAAGAAAACTTCTCTTTTAGCTATTCTTGAATGGTTTTAATTTTTAAAGTCATATCACAATCAAGTCTACCACAATCTTTCTTATAAACTACCTAATTATTAGTGACAATATTAGACATAGGTTTTACATTTTCCATACATAAAAGGTAAACATTCTATTCTTGTTTATTACCTTACAATTGGTCATTGGTACATACCTTATATTTCTCTTGGCTCTTGTATGTCGAATCTTCTACTGAGTTCATGATTTTTTTTTTTATAATAGCCCTGAAAGTCTGACAGTTGATCAAATGTCCATTTTTTGTCCATTCAAAATTATGCTTAGCTTTGCTGGGTGTGATATTTTCAGCCTGAACCTCAGTTCTCTGTTCTTCTATATATAGTTTTCCAAGACCCATGATTTTTTTAGTGTTGCCAATGCTCAGCCTTGTGTGACTCTAATTATGGTACCATTATATGTAAATTGCTTTTTTATTTCTTGTGGCTACTAATATTCTGTCCTTGATGTGGCAGTTTCAGAATTTAACTATAATATTCTTGTGAGTTTTCCTTGTAGGATCTCCTTCAGGGAGTGATCAGTGGGTTTTTATATCTCTACTTTGTGCTCTTGTTCCAATGCTTTGGGACAATTTTCTTTAATCATTTCTTGTATCATTGTATCAAAATTCCTTTTATGATCAGAACTTTTGGGTAGTCCAATTGTTCTTATTTTTTCTCTTCTTCATCTGTTCTCTAGATCCATTGTTTTTCTTATGGGATGTTTCACATTCTTTTCCATTTTTTATATTTTGTTTTGTTATTTATTGGTCTTCTCTGGCTTTCCCTTACCAAATCATGATTTTTAAGGAATTATTTTCAAGATTCTGGATGTCCTTTTCTAATTGGTTGAATTTCTTGTCATAATCTTCTTGTTTTTCTTGTATTATTCTTACTTTTCTATTTTTTCTCAATCTCTCTTATTGATTTTTAATGTTTTTTTCAAGTTCTTCAAGTTTTTTGTGGGCAAGTGACCATTTGACCTAACTTTTTGGGATCAAACAGGATTTCCTTGGTTCAATATCCTCCTCTGAAGATGAACCTGGTCTTTATTCCCATAGCAGTTCTCTATGTTTGGATTCTTTCTCCTTTGCCTGTGCAATTCTTTTGGTGATAGTTTAGTTTTTATAAACACTTGTAGTCCTGGGGTATGGAGGATAGTGTCTCTAGTCTCTGATCCTCTTTGGTTATCCCCTCTGACCTTGTCAACCCAAGACCTCCAGCTTCCTGTAGGTTCCCACAGTGTGTGATATCCCTACCACACTGCTTCTACACTCACCAGACAGATCCCCAGAATTCTCCAAAAAAATGACTTTAAAAATCACTTAAGGATGTTGGAAGAAAAATTGAGAAAAATGAGAACAATGCAAGAAAATTATGAGAAAAGAATTACCAGCTTGGTAAAGTAGACACAAAAGTACCAAAAAAAAAAAAAATAAGTTAAAAAAATAGAATTAGCCAAATAGCAATACAGATGCAAAACCTCACTGAAGAAAATAATTCCTTAAAAATAAGTGACTTGCCCAGGTTCATACAGGTCATAAGTGGCACACTAGATTTGAATTCAAGTTTGCCTGGAGTCAAGAAGTCTATCTATCTGTCTATCTATCTATCTGTCTATCTATCTATCTATCTCTCTATCTCTCTATCAATCTCTCTATCTTCTATCTGTTTTCAAAGGTTGTCCCATAACCTACTGTTTTAAAGTCATTGAGTATCAAGGGCTAGATTGATTCAGTTTATAGGACTTTGTTGAATTCTTCACAGAATTTATTTACTTCTTTGGCTCATTCAGAGTCAGTTTCTGCTAAGTTTTGGAGTCACAATGCTGCCACTCTTTCATTTACCCGTCCAAGAGAGTTCTGGGAGATAATCTTCTATTTAGATGAATTTCTCTTACCTTTTGCTTTCATTTATATCATTAATATTAATGTTAATATAGCTCAGTCCCCTGGTCATATGTCAATTCATGGGTTATTGGGTGAAAATCCTGGAAGAATACTAGCTTTAGATTTTAAATGACTGTGAAATGCCATCTAATACATCCTCCTCATTTTAGAGATGATAGATCTGAAGTCCAGAAATGGGAAGTGATATCTATGTTTGAATAAGTGGTAGTCATAGAATCAGGATTTGAAAGTGGGGTCTCTCACCCTAAGTACAAGGATTTTTTTTCTCCTATTCCTCATTCCCTATAATATCAAAGGAACTGTACAGTATAAAAAGAGAAAGCTACTGATAAAGTTGATTCAAAAACTGTATGTCCTTTGGCTGTGTCTGTGACATATCCTGTACCCCATCCCACTGTCAACATTCTGCCACTGTTACTGTAGAAAAAGAAAGGGGCCACAGAGAACTGAATTTCCTTCTGCTTTTTTGTTTGTTTGTTTCATGCTGTGCCCTGACCAAATAATTCGCCCTCTAGACATCAGCCCGCTGTCATATGACCCTCTGTACTGAGTTATGCTATGCTGTGGATGGCAGATGACATGAAAAAGTAACTGGGCAGTGCTTGAAGGTTTTATTTTAAAGATCAGGAGCCTTCTGGGACTTTTGTTCCATTGTTATTGGTTTTGAGAAGCTGGGTTCAAATCCATACCATGAGCAGAAATTGGAACAGAACACTTATGGGGGTCAAAAGCTCAGGCAATGATTGAATATGATTTGTTTTCTGTAACTACTGAACTTTGCGCATACTTCCTCATGTTGACAAGATCTTTATGGGAATGATCTGCGTGTGTATAAAAGGCATTCTTGAAGTATAGGATTTCCAAATGATTTTCTATGGCATTCTATCTTGTCCTAGTCATGTAACTGACTGGAAATCACAGAGGCTACAAGGTCACATTGTGTGTGTGTGTGTGTGTGTGTGTGTGTGTGTGTGTGTGTGTGTGTGTGTTTTAATGAAAAGATAATGTTTTACTGGGGAAAGAGTAATATAATCTTTAGCTGTTTTTCAGCCAACAAAAGTCTGTCTTTTCTCTCTCCTACCTATTCTCCACCCCTAACAGAAAAAGAAGAAAAAAAAAATCTTGTCACAGACACTTACGGTAAAGCAAAACAAATTCTTGCATTAGTCATATCCAAAACAAGCTGTATCTCAATCTACATTCTGAATCCATTCCTTCTCTATCAGGAGGGTATCAGGTTTTCCCATGTGCCTTCTGCAGTAGTGTGTGCTTACTACATTATCACAGTTCCTATGTCTTTCAAAATATTTTTCTCTTTGCAATATTTTTGTCAATGTACAAATTGTTAACAGTTTTTCTGTTTCCACTTACCTCATTCTAATTTCCTTTGGGTCTTCCCAGTTTTTTCTGAAATTATCCCCTTCATCATTCCTTACAGAAAAATAATCTTCTATCATATTGACCTATCATGACTTTTTCAGCCCTTTACCAAGAAGTGGGCATTTTCTCAGTTTCTAATTCTTTGCCACAGGGGGAGAAGATGTTGGGGTTATTTTTGAGTGTTCTGAGTTAGGATTTACTTTCTATAGGACCGATCCTTCCTTTAATCTGCCCTCTTAGTTGTTCTTTTCCCCCCTTTATCTCATATCTTAAAATGTCCCTCCAGATTCAAATATAGGTTTGTGTGTTTGACCCTTCCTTAACAAGGAGAGGTAAGATGGGAGCTCCAGTGTCACCACCACCACCATCTCCTTCTTGTTTTCACAGACTTCTCCTTGCAAATTCCAATTATTTGAGATATTTTCCTCCATCTCTCATCTGCTTTTTCACTCCTTAGTATAATCTTCACCATTCTCTATTAAGGTCTTCAAAACCTAATAGAACCATTCCCAGACCTTCTAATTTGATTAGTTGTATGCCCCTTGATAATGAGAGGGTTCTGAGGAAGCACATGTAACATTTCTCTAAATTAGAATGTAGACAATTTGTGCCCTCCCTTACCCTTTATGTGTGTCTGCTCATGTTTACATGTTTACGTTTCTTTTGACTCCTGTATTTGTATTTCAAGGTTCCTATCAAGTTCAAGTCTTCTCATCAGGAATGCTTGGAAGTTCTGTATTTCATTATATGCCCATTTTTTCCCTTTAGGGTTATACTTAGTTTTTCTGGGTAAATAATTCTTGGTTATAAGCCTATACCCTTAGCTTTAAGGAATATTACATTCCAAGGTCACCATTCCTTTATAATGATGACTGTTTAATCACATGTGATTTTGACTCTGACTCCTTAGTACTTAGTGAGCAGAGAGAAAGGGAAAAATACAGGAGATGTTGGATGATTATAATTTATAAGACTTTGTAACAGATTGGATATATAAGGTGAGGAGCACTGAGGAGTTAAGTATGTCTCACTGATTACAAACTTTAATTATTGAAAGGATGCTGTCCTTATGACAGAAACAAGGAAGTTCAGTACAGGAAATAGCTTGGGGAGGGGAAGATAATAAGGTCAGTTTTAGACATGCTGACGTTCAAATGCCCATGGTATATCTAGTGGGAAATTCTTAATAGGCAATTGGTGATGTGGGACTGGAACTCAGAAGAGCAGCTGAACTGTGTATATGGATGTGGGAGTCATCTGTATAGAGACCATCAGGTCTGCATTAAGGCCATGGTAAATGATGAGGTCACCAAAGAGAATGTGGAAAAGGAAGTTAATGAGGCTCAGGACTTAACACTAAGGTAATATCCAATGTTGGAGGAAAGGGGAGAACCAACATTATTAATGATCCAGTAAAAGAAAGTGAAGAGGATTGGGTTAGTTACATAGGGGAAAAACAAGATGAAGCAAATAACAGAAAACCATATCATCAAAAACAAACTAACACACTAGGAGAGAGAGAGAGAGAGAGAGAGAGAGAGAGAGAGAGAGAGAGAGAGAGAGAGAGAGAGAGAGAGAGAGAGAGAGAAGGATTGGTTGGTTGGTTGTTGCTCTTCATTTTTGAAAAGGACCAAAATGACAACACTATGTTGGGAGAGAGAAGAAAGTATATATTAGGAGAAGATGGCCAATGATGGAGGTAGGGGTAATGATGATATGGCTTGATGTCATAAGGAAGAGCAGAGAATTCAAGTCCTGGGTCATCAAAAGATAAAACACATCAACTTGGTTGGTGAATGAAGGGTTCAGATATAGAATACATGGCTGTGAGAGTGGAATGAATAGTCGTGAGGATTAGGTGATTCAGAGAAGATAAGAGGCTTCTAAAGCTCTTTGAAATCAGATTGAAAGCAGAAATTACTAGTTCTATATCGCAAAGATATCCAAAAAAGGAAAAAGAACCTATTTGTACAAAAAACATTTAAATCAACTCTTTTGGTTGTGGCTAAGAATTGGAAATCAGAGGGATGTCCATCAATTTAAGAATGGGTAAAGAAGCTGTGGTAAATGATTGTAATGGATATTATTTTGTGTTAAGAAATTACAAGCTGCATGATTTCAGGAAAATCTGGAAAGACTTACATGAACTGATACAGAATGAAGTGAACAGAACCAGGAGAATGTACAAAGTGACAGCAATACTGTTTGCTGAAGAATTGTAATGACTTAGCTATTCTCAACAATACAATGATCCAAGACAACCGCAAAGGACTAATGATGAACCACACTATCTACCTCCACACAAAGAACAGATATTGTCTGAATACAGACTGAAGCATGTAGTTTTCACTTTCTTTTTTCTTTTGTTTGAGACTTCTTGTACAAAATGACTAATATGGAAATGTTTTGCATAATTGCACATGTGTAACCTATATTTGATTGCTTAACATCTCAGGGAGAGGGGAGTGTGGGAGAGCTCAAAACTTTTTTTAAATGTTAAAAAATTGTTTTAGCATGTAATTGGGGGAATTTACACACACACATGTACGTATGTGTGTCTTTTAAAAAGAGACAATAAATTGTGTGTGGGAGATAATGCTGAGCTCAGGCTATATCTTGAGGATGTTATCACACGATTGAGGCCATGGACCCCATGGCTTGAAGGCCTAATCTTCAGATACATATTCAAACATAGGAAGACGTGGTCTAACTAAAAGCCATTTCATGAGATGAGATGTCTTAATACTCTTAATATTGAATGTTGTCATCTTAAACTCAGAAGCACAGTTTATTGAAAAAATGAAAACAACAACACTAAATTGAGTACCAACACTTCTGCCCCTTGTGTCCACGACTTCTCTTGTTGATAAAAGAGGCTTTGATGTGTAGTAGAATCATGAGACAGTCAATGTACATGTCCAATCAGATAGAAAATAGTAGCTAAGTGCTAAAAATATTACAGACTATTTCAGGATACAACTTCCTTCCAATTAAACTGCCCAGTTAGAGAGACAATAAACAGAAAACAACAACCACAAAGAAAGCTAATGATTACCATGATGCATAATCAGGCTCCTCAAAATACTTTGATATTCCAGGAGTCATCTCCATCACCAACTAGGTCACAAATATTCTACTACCAAAGTAAAAAACTCCGTCCCATATAGGTTCTCTTATAGTTTGTGTATCCCTGTATAAATGTGTGTGTGTTTCTGTAAGTGTGCACAGGCATGTGTGCATGCACACATGGGTGTGTGATTGTTAGCAACTCTATTTAGATTGTAAACTCCTTAAGGACAGACTTTCTTCTGCCTCTTTGTGTATCCCCAGTGCTTAGCACAGTGCCTGGCACCTAGAAGGCATTGAATAAATAATTATTGACTGACTACTGTGCTCACAAGTGTCTAGGAACACACCTTCTTGAGACTGAATTCTGGAATACCTGGCTAGGTAGCAATGAAAAAAAATGAATAATTGCATTTCAGGTAAAGTTCACTATTTAGAATTGTCCAACAACGAGGACAACTGGACAACATAAGATCCCAGACCTTGGACCTTGGAAGACTGTTTTGTTTTATTTATTTATTTTTTTGCCAGGAGCAAAGCATTCTCTTCTGGGAATTCTGAACTCTTAAAAGTGAGAGACTTACAAGAGCAATCAAGTCTAAACTTTCCATAAAGAGTCACAACATGCCTGGCAGATGTCACAGAGCCTCAACTCTCCCTTATAAGTAATAGAGAGCCCCATAACTGTGAGGTCAGCTCATTTTCTTTGATGGCATCAATGCTTGTTGCATAGCTGTTCCTTATACAAAGCCAAGATCTGCATCTCCAGCACTTCCTTCCATTGGCTTCACTCTAGTTATGTGTATTAATGTAGTTATCTGTTCCCTTGGGATGACAACCCTTGAAAGATCTGAGGACAGAAACTTTGTGTTCCCATCTTATAATCTGTCATATAGTGGTTATATAGCTTGAGAGGAAGGATATTAGCAGCAGGAATGTATCTATGAGAAAGGTCTTTTGTAGAAGATAGTGCTTAAACTTCACCCTAAATTGAAAGAGAGCTTCTCTGAGATGTCAGTAATGAAGCAGTGCATTCCTGACATGGAGTACAATCAGTGCAAACACATGGCTACTGGACATTTACTGTCATTTTTGTATGTAAGGAGCAGATAGAAGGCTATTTGTGCGGAAGGGAGAATGTTCAAAGAGCCTGGAAAGATAGATTGTGAACAAGTTGAGCATGCGAAATCCATAAAGACATTTTCACATCTTGAGTTCACAGATTTGCTGGATAATTCTCTGTAAACATACCCACTGCACTGAATCCATTGGAGAAAATGCTGGGTACATTCAGTATGAAAATCTTGAGCAAGATTCCACTAATTTTTAATGTCTTCTTTTAAACATCTTGCCTATGTCTTGAGAGATTAAGGTCTCTTTGCTTTGGCAATCACACATCTTGGCAGATTACCCCTCCCCCCCATTAAAATTCATGAGCTTTTCTTTGAAAATAGAAGTGTGTATTATGAGGAACAAATCATAATGTACTATAACAGACGATATAATGGTAAGCAATATGTGAAAATACTAGTTGTTTAAATGAGAATTTGTATATCAGAACACTGTTTTGCATGACAGCTGTGCTCTCAAGTCTACAAAGGATTGGTGACTCCTGTCTCTTCATCAATGTCCTAGGAGCATCTGCAGAACAGCTGATGACAGGATCTGAATTGGGAGCCAAAGGGAGATTGAATATGGATTCTAGGCTCTACAGAGAGCCCTGAGAAAGTGCCATCCCATTGAAAGTGAACATCTGGAGGGCTTCCATTAACATGAAGGCCATGAATTATACTTTAAATGGCATGACTCACCAGGGACACTGATTCCACTCCTCACCATTCATGTGCCAATATGGACCAAATCAAACCGTAGCCAAAAACAATAGTTGTGCTAAATTTCCTGGAAATTATTACATTTTAAATGGAAAACTATTCTTTTAGCAAAAACTTAATTTTTTTAATCAAAGTTGAGTTTTCCATCAAAGCTCTAATAGCTCATTGAGTCTCTTCTTACTACTTCCCTCAAGGCCATTCTAATGGGTCTTCTCCAGCTTTGCAGATAACTGTCAGTAGATTTCACTCTCACAAAGAAAGATTTTAAGAAACCTCCTGAAAATTCCATTGCTCAGTGAAACTTGTACCACCAACTGTAAACAGAGGAGGCCCGTGATTTGGCTTCATTATGCAAGAAGATTACTCTATATGCTTGTGAAGCAAAGTGATCTATCGGGCCTCAGTTTTTATCACCATCTGCAATTTAAATATGTCCATTTTTAGTGAATCATAACACTCATTCAACTGAGCCCTCCACTGCCACATAGAGTAAGATGATATTCTTTGTTTAAAGTACCCCCACAATGCTGCATTTCGATTAAAGAGCTCTGCATAATTTCCATGCTATATTGTAACATTTCCTTATTTCCAAATGCATAACAAGTCTGGTTTTAAAACAGCAAACACCAGCTGAAGGATCGCATGGTTTCACAACCTAATTATAAACATTCAGTGATCTTGGAAGGCACTGCAAAACAAATAATGCATCTCCTTGACTGAGGAATGAAGCTTTTAGAGAAAATACTTTATACAAGGAAAGTAATTAAAACAAAACATTCATTCTGATCCATCTTGTTAGAACAGATTGGCACTGAAGCTTTCTACACAGGTCCAAGAAGGCCCATTTTATCATATAAACTGACTGAATTCAGTGGACTATATATACATAAATGTGTTTATATGTATGTATGCGTGTATATATATGTGTGTGTATATATGTATACATACACATATGTATATGTATATAGATAGATAGATAAATTAACAGAATAAAATAGTGAGTTGGAAAGTATTCTTCTGATGTCAGGAACATCTTCCCTCTTCTGTCTCCCTTCTCCTCCAAGTGTTCTTTTCCCACCAGTAGGACCAACTATTCTCTTTGTATAGATTTCCAAGGAAGATTTATATCCTCCATTTGAACACTTTTCACTGTTACATCCTTCTCTTTCCCATCACCACCATTCTCAACATCATAGTCATCCTCATTTCATACCCCTGAACTTCTTCCATACAGTCAGCTTGTAGCATTCTGGGATGAGTCACAGTCTTGCTATTATCCCTCTGTGTTCAACATTTTACCAGTTATCACAAAAGTGGATTAAAGAGCTGGGAATAAATTAAATTAAATTGGAATATTCCCACTTTAGCTCTTTCTCTGTCAGCTCATTCAAAATGTCCTTAGTACAAATCAGGACAGTAAGGATTATAGGAATTTTATCTGGTCCCTCCCTGATTCTGATCTCTAGCCTGTTGTCTCCACTCTAAAAGTTTTCTATGCCATGTACTTTGGTAATTTCATCATATGGCATAGTGACATCTACTGAAAATGTTATTCTTAAGTTTCTTAAATTGTCATTTTTAATGGATAACCTCAAAGTCAAGGCAATTATGGCAATAAACCAGTCCTTCACAATGGTTAGATTACAGGAAAGTTAATAGACTGTGGTCATTGCCATTTATTAAGCTCCTACTAATGTCAGGGAGTGTGTTAAACTTGACAAATATTGTCACATTTGTTTATCACAACAATCTTGGATATTATTATCTTCATTTTTACAATCAAAGAAACTAAGGGGAACTAGAGGTTAAGTGATTTGCCCAGGGTCAAACAGCTAGCAAACTCCTGAAGTCAAAATTGAGCTTAGGACTTCCTGATTCCAAGTACAGCATTCTCTCCACTGAATTACCAAGCTACCTCTAGACATTCTTCAGGATATTTTGAATTTATAAGAAGGGGATTGGTCATATGTCAGTCAATGAAACATAGCACAATTCTGATACATAATCCCAGCCATAAGGTCACATAGTGCTATTTGGGAAATTTGGGAGATACTTTTTGAGAAAATTTGGGAAATACTAAATTTGTATAATCTACAGTAATGTATTGAACGGTTTTATTATTTCTTTGTCAAGGATACTTTAAAATAACCCTTTGGTAATTTCTGGTGCCCATAATCTCCCTATCTTTCAGGCCTGCCCCCCACCCTACACCCCTGAGCTTTCTCAGCTCAATTTTCTAGCTCTTTGAAAGTTGGTGGGACTGAGGCATTCATCACTTTCCAGCCCTGCTATTGATGATCATCAACTCTTCCACATTTATAAACACATCCTGTGACTCACTCATTTATTCAGTATTTTTATGTCAATATATTCATTCTTCAAATTTGTGTGGATATTGCCCAGGAACGATTTTCCATTGTCATTCTTGGATCACAGCTGTTTCATAGGATTTATCAGAAGGCAAAGTGATTGGCATTTTATTCAGCAAATTCAATGGCCTATTGCGTTGCTATGCTAGCTTCCTTGACAAAGTGATATCTGTCTGTTCCAAAGGTATTTGTTCAGCTGTTTGCTTTGTTTGTCACATGTTCTAAGAAGAGTTCACTATCCTTTTCCTCCTTTGTTTGTAAAGAAGCATTTGTTTCTCTGGTGCTACCTTGGGATGAATGGTGATAATTATGATTATAATTCTTTTTAATCTTATATTTTATGGAATTTAGATAGAAACAGTCCTGGGTCAAGTCACTGGACTTTTGTTGTTTACTGTCAGAAGGACTATTGAACTAGTTGGAAAAAAAGTCATTTACAAAATGAATAAATAGATTGTAACCTCATCTTTTGTCCACTCATGAATGAGTCTTTATGAAGACTTCAGTCACAGATAGAATAAACCATAGCTCATCTGGTTCCAATATATGCCTTTTCATTTCTTCTGCTAAGCCTTTCTTTAAAGTGTTGTTCTCAAATGCTGGTGGGTCACTCTTTTTCCTCGTATACCTATCCTTGCTCTTCTTGCCTCCTGCTTCTTGACTCTGGTGCCTCTTCATAACCTGAAAATGACCCTGTGCTTCCAAGGGTTGTGCCACTTGATGAAAAGGAGTGAAAATTAGTTACCAAATGGAGTTTGTTTGGCATGGGAATGAAGAGAACCAGTTAGGTTCTATCTTATGAACACTGACTCCTTCTTGTGCTACCACATATATGATCCTCCATCTTCTTGTTTTTCTGAAAATTATCCATAGGGACTTAAATGGTATAAGCCATCTATTGTTTCATAAATGCTGATGGATGCAATCAATCAACATCTCTCAGTTTTGGAAAAGAAAGAACTCAAAGCCCCCCTCTCAACTGAGCCAAAATTCACTCTTTTCCCCTCCCTCCTTGGAAAGCCTCTAGTCTTCCTCCAGTTTAGAAATCATATGACCTACTTTTGTATCCTGGCTTTTATTCTGTTTTCTTTTAATTAATCAATCTTATTTAATGAATTGTTTTTAATACATAAAACTTGGTCTCACTCTGTATTTAGGGTCTTTGGACAGACTGGGTAGTCCAATGTCCTATTTATTACTGCTGTTTTGCTAATAAATCAGATAGCTCAGATTACTTCTTTAGTTATTATCTACAGCATAGTGAATGATCAGTTTGGGTGACATCTAACATTCAAAAATTGGCCTGGTCACAGACTCCATGTGTGTCAATGGAGCATCAGTTGAGCGCCATTTGAAGGAAGTCATCCATAATTCTAGCTAACTATTTAGGGTATAGGCTGAGGACACCTTTAGGCACAATGACTCTCAAAGAGCAAGGGAAGGAAATTGTTTACTATGAAGAAGGGAAGACTGTGGCACATGGCAGCTGTACTCAAGTATACAAAAGGCTTTATGGCATCAGACTAGAGTTTGTTCTGTTTCACTGAGGTGGCAGAGTTAGAAGAAATAGTAATGCTGCTGGTGGTAGCAGTGGTGCTTTTGATGCTGCTAGTGGTGGCAGCAGCCAGGGTGATGGTGATGGTGGTGCTTTTGCTGCTGCTGGAGACAGCAGGAGCAGTGGTGGGAGTCATAAGGAAGCAAACATGGGCTTCACATAAGGGAAAATTTGTAGCCATTAAAGCTCTCCAAAGGTGAAACAGACTTCCTCTGACCCTGCACTGAAGTCTGAAAACAGAATAGGTGCTTATTGATCAGGATCAAATGAGATGATATTTGTAAAACACTCAGCACTATGCCTGGCACACAGTAGGCACTTAACAAATGCTTATTCCTTTCACTTTCCCCCACATTGTGGTAGAAACATTTCTTTTTTTTTAAAGGTTTCAAGAGAAATTTATTTAAAAAATGGAGTTCAGAGTAGGGAAGGCCTATGTCCCTTTCCTTGAAGGAACAGGGTAGCTTCCAGCATGGCCACCAGAAGGACTATGAGCAGGTCAGGATGAGTCAGGACCCTTTTAGAATTCTGAACTTTGGATTTCCCACAGTACTGTTCCCCTAGCCATGTGACTCCATGTTCTCTTTGATAGGCCCTTCCTCACACAGCTCCTTGGACCTGCGCATTAGTTTTTGACGTCTAACCTGTCCATGCTAAGTCACAACCCCCATCAAAGTGTGGAAATAAAACTTACTTCCTGTTATCTCACAAACTCCCTCCTTTTCTCTTTATTAAAATTTTTGTTTCCACACGTAAATCCAAACAATACCTCCTCATTTTCTTTCTCTATGAATTTTTCCCTTCATCTATCTCCCCTTTAATATGAATATGGGAAGGGAGCTAAGTTGACCGATTCATTGACAGATTACAAGGTGGTAGTCCCCTTGTTATATGTACAGAAACAGAGATTCAAAGGAAAAGACAAATTAAT
Organism: Notamacropus eugenii; assembly: GCF_028372415.1. Classification (NCBI taxonomy): domain Eukaryota; kingdom Metazoa; phylum Chordata; class Mammalia; order Diprotodontia; family Macropodidae; genus Notamacropus; species Notamacropus eugenii. The sequence continues at coordinate 289,418,430 of NC_092872.1, read as the reverse complement.
GAACTGTCCATTTAGAGGTTCCACCTCATACAGTAGATCTGGGGAAGGACATCATCTAAGGCAGTTTTCTGGTCTGGATGCTCCTTCAAGAAGTCTTCAGTGCAGCCTCTCAGCATCTTCTTCCCTTTATCTTCTTGTAGAAATCCAGATGTCCACTCTCTTACAAAACTGAACTTAAAACAATTTTAGATTATCATTCCTAAGTTTTATATACTTCTTACTCTTACAAAATCAGAATTGGAACTTTGGCCAATTGTCATGTTTAAGAAATTCACATTTTACATTACATTACATTTTACATCAATTCACTATTCATTTCCCCCATCAGGAAGATGAAATTTCACTAGTCAATAACAGGCTCCAGTATGCACATAAATATAATAATCATTTTTAACACAGTACATATCACATAATAAAACAATTCCAACTTCTGGTCATGTGATGCTTCTTTTAAAGCATTTACAACATAGACCACAAACCATTTTTCTTTTAACATTAACCAACTGAGACAAAATAATAACTATGTATGCTAACCTCATAGGTCCTCAATCTAATGGTTTCAATGTTGTTACTAAGATTTAAAGCACCATAACTTATAGTTGTTGATCTAAAATCCTAAGCCTAATGGCTTAATTTTAGACAACCTCGGATGTTCCCCGACCAACAATCTATTATTTAATACATCTGGTATTATGCTTACAAAACTTTTGATTATAGGAAATTGTCATGAAGAGTAGAGACATTTCAGGGAAACAACATCTCCCTAACTTTATGTCAGTTCCAGGCAGGAGTAGATTGTCAACTGGCATTCAGTCAGGCTTAAAGTCTGCCGGGTATCAGTGGGGAAATTGAGTCAGAAGAATCTTACCTCAGCCCAGGCTGAATAGCCGCTCTCCTAACTTTCCCATGAGATCACCTTTTTGCAGTTCATACCAGCATCTCACAGGCTTACTGGCATCATGGATCAGTGGCTCAGACCACCTCTTTTGCTATCCATACCTGGAGTTAGACTCAGGAGAATAGTCAGTTAATAGTCCCATAAAATCTTAAAATAGCAAGCTCCAATAATCAGTTTCAGACATGACTATAATTTCACATTGGCTAAAGAACATCTTTTGAAACAAGTCTTAAGTGACTTACATGCCTTTCTATACATGTTGTAGCTACTGATTAAATAGCAATCATAAGTTATTGCTCTAATAGATTTACATGTGTTTCCCAAACTACTCTGTCCCTTTCTAACCCTGCTCAATCTAAAAGAATGAGATACTCATGATAAGTTCAAACACTAACTTCAACTTATGTTCATGAAATGAATTCAAATCAGAACAAACGTTTAACTTTTCCATCAATGCCAAATGTTACCAGAGGCTACCTGCCTTTAAGAAACTTAGACTGAAATTCTTTCCTCCAAACTAAAGATGTCTCTGAATTAGTCTCAGTAACTTGATTCAGTAAATAGTATTTACCCAACTGGTCTTTGTAACAGGTAGCTTATTCCAAGTTGGGACCTTTGTCCAAAAGAGTTTTAGTCCTATTTATCTAAAAGGCCCCTGGAAAACCTCACCTTGAAAACTCCATAGTTTTCCCCACATGAACTGACTCTCCTGAGGCCCACTCTATCACTATGCCCAAATCTCTGTTCTACTTCCCATTCTTATTCCTATTAATCCAAATCTCCAGGTTACTGGCCACTCCCATTAAGACCACTCCTGGAACCCCCAGACCACGTGGGTCCACCCTTCCTCAGTAAGGGACTCCTTCTCCTGAGTCCCTCTGTAGATAAGATACAATTACAGTCATCCTTAAACCTCAGTCTTGTTCTATGGAACAATGATACAACATCATGTGTACAATTTGGTTTCCTTTCCTTTCCTTTATCTAATTGTTTCCATTACATTCAGAAAGAATGTTCCCAGGGATTTTATCTTACATCTAAGATCTTAAATTTGTACTAAAAGCCAATCACTGAAGATCATTTCTATACATTTTCAAATTCTCACCAAAGCAAGTTCTTTATACAATCTCTTTAATTGCTGGGGCTGTACTTTTTGACTTAGCTTGAGGACTGCTCCTTTCTGCAAATATACACACAGTGTACCAGCTTTGGGTTTCAGCATTAGAATAATAAATGGCAAACTTACAATTTTCATAAGTGATAACAAAATTGTTTTAGCTGTGAACACAAACAATAAATTTCAGATGACATCAATTGTATTTTCATATCATATAAAAATTATTGACAGAAGGATTGACTGTCTTCCCAAGTGGAGACAGTGACTGGCTGGCTTCTTCATCCTGACCCATCCCCCTTCACCCTCCCCCCATAGCTGTGGCTATGTGCTGAACCTAGATACTTCCAGGCTGTAGCTGCTGTCCCTTCAGTAGAGTCAGGACGATAGCTTCTACTAGCTAATCTTGAAAAAGGGCAGAGTTTTCTTTTTCTCTCCAAGTAATTTCCCTAATCTTTTTTGAAAATTTACTTGCTTTTGAACTGCATTTCTTAGGCCTTCTAACAAGAAAATTATCATATGATCTCCTTTTCCCTTATCCTCTCCTTTCTGATAATCCCATCCTGGGTATTGTGGGGTCACCGTTAGCCAAATGATCAGCTAACACCTGAGGAGAGGAAGGGGTCAGCAGGGAAGGTACCCAGAGACTGCTGTGGGAGTGGGACCTGAGGTCTAAGCAAAGTTGCCTCAGGGAGAAGGACTGTAGAGGGTCACACCTTAGGAAGACCCGTTGCTAGGGCTAGGGGAGAGGGAGAAGGGGAAAACCCTGAGATCCATTAGAAGAGGATCATCAAAAATGTCTGTTTGGCTCCCATTGCTCCTTTTGAGGGGCAGTTCTAGCTATAAGCATCTCACAATCTCTCCTGAGAACAGGGTCCTGAGAGAGTTTGACAAAGGCCATTATGTAGAAAACTTTTATGCATTTTCCTTCTAGGCACACAGTACAATTCTAACTGTAAGAGAGTATTCACTTTTAAAGTCCCCAAAATGGGCCATGCTTTGTGACCCTCTAGGTAATACTGAGGTCAGCAGTGTTGCCAAAGAACATCAGCTTTTTCCTTTTAAATTCTTTAGAGAAACTAAATTTTTCCCAATTTTTCAGAAGATAAACCCAAAGGCAAATTTTGGGGGATTGAAGAAGTTTGGCTCACTACAGGTGTGGGGCTGGAAGTCCCTTCCTCCAGAAAGGAAGATGTGGGAGTAGGCCTTGGAAAAAGATGTAAGAGAAAAGAGGTAACTGATTTTCCCCTAATTCCCCAGTTTCAAGGGAATTCAGAGAATTGGACACACACTTTCTGAAAAGGCATCCATCCTTGTCTATGCTTTGGAGGGTGTGCCTAAGTCCATGGCCTTGAACACAGTCACTGAACTGAAAACCTGAGTGCAAGACAGCCTTCTATCTGCCTCAACTACTGGAACCTGGGGTCAGGTCCGGAAATCGCTTTCAAGGTGCTTGGAGAAAGAGAAGGAGAAAAGGAATCTTGACTGAAGAGGAGCTGTAGTTCCTTGTCTCTTATTTTCTAGTCCCCATAAAACCATAAAACCTTTATATAACAAATTAACTTACGAATACAAATTCAGTAGGTCTTCCAAAAAACCATACAAAAAATTTAACAAAGTTTTTTTTAATACAACAAATATTTTCCTTTCTTACAAACAGTTTATGATTTATCACAACCCCCTTGAACCTAACTGACAAAAACTACAAGAAAGGACCTAAAACTAAGGCCTTTTCACATTTTCCCACAAGCTTCCTTTTACAAACGTAAATGCTTGAATCACAGCAAAAACAATTTTCATTAAAATTTCCTTCTTAACAGCAGAAATAAACTTTTAACATACTTAATATATCCTTAGATGGAAAAGACTTTGTAGTCTCACATACACACACACACGTGTGTGTGTGTGTGTGTGTGTGTGTGTGTGTATTTTTAAAGGATTCTCATTTTCTCAATAAGTATTTTACAACAAGAAAACTCTTATAAAAAAATTCATCAAGATCCTCTGAGGACAATTTAAAAGAGGTGGGAGATTGTTAATCTGTGTAGGAAGAGATGCCCCAAATTGCTGAATTCTCTCCCAATTTACTTCTTTCTTTGGTCCCACCCTTGATGGCCAAGCTCATTTTCTCTTGAATTTATAGTTATCTGTTTGCTGCCAAAGATCACACTTTTTGAAGCTGCTTCTTTTCAGTGACTGTGTCTTCCCTCCACCCCCATTGAGCCTCACATTCTCAAATCAGCTTCCCAGGTCCTAGATGGAGTGTCTCCTTCTGGGAAAGTTGTTAGACCTAGCTATAGAGCAGAGACTGGGATCAGGAAAACAGTAACTCAAATCTGGCTTCAGACTCTTACTAACTGTATGGCCCTGGATAAGTCACCTAACCTCTGATTCCTTCAGTTTCCTCATCTGCACATTCCAGGGTTCCTGGAAGGATCAAATGAGATAAGGTGTTTGGTATGGTGTCTGGCCCACAGTAAGAGCTATATAGAAGTTAGCTATTATGAGCTATTAGTTCTGAGGTTATCCACCATGGCCAGTGGGGTTGGGGGCTGGGTAGAGGAGAGAAACCTTTTCTCTGCTCCCAGATTGAGTCTGTCTCAGGGGCCAGATGCTTCCTCTGAAGCTAACAGGGACTCAGAATTGGACTTTTCCCTGCTCTTGAGTGGCTCATACTCTGGGGAAATGCTTTTCATACCTAGAAACACTTGGGAAAAGTGAACTTTTGATCTTCCCAGCCCCACCTCCAACCATGGGCATGCCTCCTTCCTTGTTGTGCTTCTCATCATCCCTTGCACATGGCAGACTTTCCCTTATTTTGTGTGGTTTGGCTCCTGAGGAGCTTGGCACATCACATTCCCAGAGTTTGCTCTGGATGCCCTGTTCACTACCTAGATTTTGTGATCATAGGGCAGGTCATGTCTCCTCTTGTCCTGCTTCCCTAACCCCTAAGAAATGCCATCACTGTCTCTTCTCCTTTCACAACAATCCTGATCCTTTCTTCTGCAGTGCCAGGAACAGCTCTACAGTCCCCGACTGTAGCCTAATCTTACTGTGCTCCCAACACTCAGAACTGGGAAGGGGTTGGAGGGGGGGGCAGCAGATTTAGTAAGGTTTTGGAGACATGTTTACTGGAGCTCCTGATTTGACAATGGTGCAAATTTCAACAGACCCAGTTATGGTTACTTGTGCCTGCATTTACCAATCAGGATTATTCTTTAGTTTCCAGAAGGAAAAAGAATCAAAAGCCGGTGTTTATATAGAAAACAAAAAGCACATTTCATTTTCCTTCTCTACCCCTGGGGCTAGACATGAGACTTTAGTACAGAAAATAAGCAAATTTGAGAGATAGCTCAAGTGCTAGGGTTGTAATGCCAGGAGTGATGGTAGGGATGCCAACTGTGGACTGGACCACTGACTGAGCCCTTCCAGTCAGGTCTACCTAATGCTGGCTGGATGTTCCAACTATGCCAGAAAAAATGCAGGTGACAGAACCTGACCCAATTGGGCAAAGTTTGCTTTGAGACAAAATACGTTTTATACACCAGGAATTCAAACTAGAAAGAGAAAAAAAAAATCAATTTTCAAAGATTAGATTATCTCTGACTCAAAGGTCATCACTGCAAAAATGGGAAAAAAATGTGACATCTGCTAAGTTTGCTCCCACGGAGGCCGTGACATAGATTCTACTGACAGCCTACTGGGCCCCAGAATAAGCCAAGCTAGCAAGCCCAGAATGCTAAGCTGGAGGTTTTACAAAGGTACTGCCACACATTTTCTCCTTTTCAGGAAAGCTCTTGGTAAACCTAAAAGGAGATGAACAATGTGGGTGAAATACCTGGTAGATAAAACTCACTTTAAGACAATGGGCAGTCACTGGCTCTACTGAGCTTTACTTTTCTCATCTGTGAAATAGGGACAGGTTTACTGCAAAGGGGAGGGAGACAATACCTGGGGGCTCTCTGCAAATGGGAGGATGAGGGAAATAAGGTTCAGAAAGGTGATTAATAATAAGACCTCACCTTGAGCTAGTTTGCAAATGTAATTTCATTTCATCCTCACAACCACCCTGGGATGTAGTTGTTGTTATTCCCATTTACAGATGGGGAAACTGAGGCAAACAGTGAATTCCCCAGGGTCACAAATCTAGGAATTATCAGAGGTTGCATTTGAACTCAGGTCCTCTTGATTCCAGGCGCAGAAGTCTGTATGTGGTGGCACTTCCCAGGTGGTACCTAGGTGAAATGACATGTCCATGATTATGTAACTTGTAAGTATTAGAAGAATTTGAATAGCGGTCCTCCTTGTTCCAGGGTCCAGCACTTCCTCTTTTAGCATGGAAGTCTAGAACCTTGGCATAGACCACACCCACAGGAAGCACTCAGTAGATTCTTTATCCTCATTGGGTCTCCTTGCATGTTACAGTATCTGAGATTATGTCTTAGTTCACCATTGTACTGTGAGCTCTATGAGGGCAGTGGAGGAGTTAGGGTCCCTATTTGCCTCCCCTCAAAGCCCAGTACAGGGCCCTACACCACAGGCATTTAATCAGGGCTGAATGAATAAACCAATGCCATTGAACACATAAGGCTGAGAAAGGAAACTCCAGGTAGGATCAAAAACCTGTATTCAGATCTCAATTTGGGAAGGTCACCCACTTCTTAGGTAGGACCTCTGTCCTTTTCCTGCAAAGTGGCAGCTTAGAGTAGATCACTTCTCTCTTTCCTTCTAATTCTAAATCCTATTAGCCTATGATCCTGGATTCAAGTGGGCACCTTGCTCCTAGTTCTGGGCTCCTCTCTTGGTATCCTGCTCCCAAGGTCCATTCCCATTTCCCAGATTCCTCAGCACTAAGACAGTGCACACAACAAGATTGGAAAATTGGGCATATGATGGGAAAATGAGCAGAGGAAGGTGATGGGAACAGGGGTCTCTGGGAGAAGCAGTATCACAAAGAACTTTTCTTGCAGGAACTTCCAGGTGTTCCTCATACAGATTTCCTTTCTGCTCCCCTTGGCATCCTCATCACCGGCTCCTGCTGCAGCCTCCCTTCCTGCCTGTCCATACACTGTCCCTGAACAGCTATTTGGTAACCTCTTGGCCCTGCAAGAAGCTCCTACCTCCAAAAGGTCCTTGTAGGAAAGCTCCACACCCAGAAGATTCTGGTAATTCTGGGCATTCCATTACTCCCACCCAGGGCCTAAAAAGGGAGCATATTGTTCATTCCTGAAGGGATATGCAAAGGCTAAGCAGCCACTTGATCTGGAAACTGGAGAGGGAATTCAAGCAGATGTGTATGTGTGTGTGTGTGTGTGTGTGTGTGTGTATGTGTATGTGTGACTTGGAAGAGACATACATACACATGTGTGTCTTGATAAATATGTATACACATATTCATATACATAAACACACATGTGAATTTGTGTATTATATATATGCTTTTATATGTCTATTTGTATCTGCTTCTTTGTCTTTCTGTCTCCATATCTGTCTCTTCCCTACACACACACACACACACACACACACACACACACACACACACACACACCTTTCTGTCCCCCACAAAAGTAGGGAAAGCAGGCAAAGAAACAACATAGCACTTGTTGGTGTGTATGTATGTGTGGGGTTCACCTGTGGTTAAACAGACTGTAGGGATTTTCATATTTTTACAGAATAGTGGTTATTCACTCAAGGATTTCCTTTTTGTTTCTCTTCTTCAGGAATATGTACTAAGCTATGTGACTTGCCGGGGAGGGATTATGCTACAGAATTAGCCCAGATTTATGAGATGGGAGCCATGAATCAAGAGAGGGAGAGGATCTCCCACAGAGTCATTTTTAAGTCATAAGACAGGCTATGACATGTGGGTTTTAAGTAATTATTAGATTCTAAAGAACAGACCACATTTCTAGAAGAAACTAATTCTAGAAGCCAGAATTTCCCACCAAGCTTTAAGTCCCACAATTAGAGATCTATTTATTTGGCTGGAGAAGCATTCATTGTCAAAGTGAGCCAGAGAATAGGAGTTTAGTCAATTACAACTCAATTTGTGCATGTGATGTGGAAGCTGTGATGGGTAAATCTTTACATTTAAGGGCATAAGTGGTCCTGCTTACTACCTCAAAGGTTTCCTTTCATTTTGAGAACTTAGCATTCAGTGTTCCAGGGATGCACTGAGGCTCATCTCAAAGATTCTCTATCCTTTTTACATGGTGCATGGAGGACGGTTGCTCAGGACCTCTTTTAATTGACCTTTTCTCATTAATGAAGTTTGCCTTCTACAATGAACTTTTCAATGCTCTGCTGAATCTATTTCTCAATCTTTCTAACTTTTTCTTCCTTGGTGAAGTTCACCCACAGTTCACAATTTTAGTATAATTGGCTTCCTAATAGCTAATTATTTTAGTTGAGATTGTCACATGCATGAAGAAAAAGACAATGCTTTCTTAGTAATCTATTTTAGTGGAAGTATCGCATAGCTTGAAAGACAAATAAAGAGACAGAAAAATGATTGTATTGAACACAGCTCTGACAACATCAAGGAAAATTAGCAGTATGTCTGGCATTTGGTAAATATCTTTGCTATATTTCTTCAGACTCATCCAATTGGTCTTAGACTGGTCATGTTCTTCTCTATAAATGTGGATCTGTGGCAATAAATGGTTGATAATTTTTCAGTTTTGTTAAGTACCATTGCTTTTGGAACTAAGAGATAGAGATTACCATATCCCACCCTCTTCTGCTGCCTAAGTGGCCTTCGCTTATACCTTTCACCTCCTAAGGCCTTAGCTCATCCTATTTTGAACTAGGTGGCCTCCTCAGTTGTAATACAAGAGGAGTATAAATGTGGAAATTGTAATATTAATGTATGTGAGTAGAATGGCATTTCAAAGCCAACCCTAATCCAGAAATGTACTTTAAAAAAATTCTCTGTGTTTACAGGAATTGTCAAAGATTTTACGACAAAGTTTTCCAGGCTTCCTTGTATAGTCTGCAGATCCTAAGCCAGCCCTGAGAATGCTAGAAAGCTTGCTAGTCTGGACTTAGTGACAGATTGAGTTTGTGGTCCAAGCATCCACTTGATTAAGTCTATTATCAGTAGGCTGGCCATTTAGCAATGAATGATGAACCTCAATGATTTAGATATGGAAATGAAATTTAAGGTCAATGAGTCAAAACATCACTTTTCAGAAAAAGATATGAAAGCCCTGAGAGATTCTGAGCCCCACTGAAGATCAAATGAACTGTAGGTGACAGACTAAGTTTCTTCTGATTCCAATTCAGTTCTCTTTCCACTGAACCATGGCAACCCACAAAGAGAAGACAGTGGCAATGCCCCTCATTCCTGTTCATATCCTTTCACTTTTTGCATTAAAATTAACAAAAATTTATTAATCATTTGCTACGTAGTAGGAACTGTGCAAAGTTCTGACAAGGCAACCTTAAAGAGAAAGACGGGGGTTTTCCTCAAATAACTTCTTTTCTTTTTCAAATTTTTTTTTCATTTAATTAATTAATTTTTAGATTTCAACATTCATTTACACAAGATTTTGAGTTCCCAATTTTCTCCCCATCTCTCCCCTCACCCCCACCCCAAAACACTGTGCATTCTGATTACTCCTTCCCCCAATCTGCCCTCCCTTCTATCACACCCCTCCCTTCCCTTATCCCCATCTTCTCTCTTTTCTTGTAGGGCAAGATAGACTTCTATACCCCATTACCTGTATTTCTTATTTCCCAGTTGCATGTAAAAACAACTCTCAGCATTTGTTCCTAAAACTTTGGGTTCCAACTTCTCTTCATCCCTCCCTCCCCACCCATTTCCTTTGGAAGGCAAGCAATTCAATATAGGCCATATCTGTGTAGTTTTGCAAATGACTTCCACAATAGTCGTGTTGTGTAAGACTAACTATATTTCCCTCCATCCTATCCTGCCCCCCATTACTTCTATTCTCTCTTTTGATCCTGTCCCTCCCCAAGTGTGTTGACTTCAAATTGCTCCCTCCTCCCATTGCCCTCCCTTCCATCCTCCCCCCCACCCTGCTTATCTCCTTCTCCCCCACTTTCCTGTATTGTAAGATAGGTTTTCATACCAAAATGAGTGTGCATTTTATTCCTTCCTTTAGTAGAATGTGATGAGAGTAAACTTCATGTTTTTCTCTCACCTCCCTTCTTTTTCCCTCCACTAAAAAGTCTTTTGCTTGCCTCTTTTATGAGAGATAATTTGCCCCATTCCATTTCTCCCTTTCTCCTCCCAATATATTTCTCTCTCACCCCTTAATTTCATTTTTTAAGATATGATCCCATCCTATTCAATTCACCCTGTGCTCTGTCTCTGTCTCTGTCTCTCTCTCTCTGTGTATGTGTGTGTGTGTGTGTGTGTGTGTGTGTATGTGTAATCCCACCCACTACCCAGATACTGAAAAGTTTTAAGAGTTACAAATATTGTCTTTCCATGTAGGAATGTAAACACTTCAATTTTAGTAAGTCCCTTATGACTTCTCTTTGCTGTTCACCTTTTCATGCTTCTCTTCATTCTTGTGTTTGAAAGTCAAATTTTCTTTTCAGCTCTGGTCTTTTCATCAAGAATGCTTGAAAGTCCCCAGTTTCATTGAAAGACCATTGTTTCCCCTGAAGTATTATACTCAGTTTTGCTGGGTAGGTGATTCTTGGTTTTAGTCCTACTTCCTTTGACTTCTGGAATATCATATTCCATGTCCTTTGATCCCTTAATGTAGAAGCTGCTAGATCTTGTGTTATCCTGATTGTATTTCCACAGTACTTGAATTGTTTCTTTCTAGCTGCTTGCAATATTTTCTCCTTGACCTGGGAACTCTGGAATTTGACCACAATGTTCCTAGGAGTTTCTCTTTTTGGGTCTCTTTCAGGCGGTGATAGGTGGATTCCTTGAATACTTATTTTGCCCTCTGGTTCTAGAATCTCAGGGCAGTTTTCCTTGATAATTTCATGAAAGATGATGTCTAGGCTCTTTTTTTTGATCATGGCTTTCAGGTAGTCCCATAATTTTTAAATTGTCTCTCCTGTATCTATTTTCCAGGTCAGTTGTTTTTCCAATGAGATATTTCACATTATCTTCCATTTTTTCCATTCTTTTTGTTTTGTTTTGTGATTTCTTGGTTTCTCATAAAGTCATTAGCCTCCATGTGTTCTATTCTAATTATGAAAGAACTATTTTCTTCTGTGAGCTTTTGAACCTCCTTTTCCATTTGGTTAATTCTGCTTTTGAAAGCATTCTTCTCCTCATTGGCTTTTTGACCAGCTTTTGCCAATTGAGTTAGCCTATTTTTCAAGGTGTTATTTTCTTCAGCATTTTTTTGGGTCTCCTTTAGCAAGGTGTTGATCTACTTTTCATGCTTTTCTTTCATCTCTCTCATTTCTCTTCCCAGTTTTTCCTCCACCTCTCTAACTTGATTTTCATAATCCTTTTTGAGCTCTTCCATGGCCTGAGCCCATGGTATATTTATTTTGGATGTGTGGGATACAGAAGCCTTGACTTCCATGTCTTTCTCTGATGGTAAGCATTGTTCTTCATCATCAGAAAGGAAGGGAGGAATTATCTGTTCACCAAGAAAGTTACCTTCTATAGTCTTATTTTTTTCCCCCTTTTCTGGGCATTTTCCCAGCCATTGACTTGACTTCTGAGTTTCCTTTCCACCCCCACCTCACCTCCAGATCCACCCAGCCAGCACTTGGAGTCTGAGATTCAAATGCTGCTTCCCAGCCTCAGGGCTTTGGGTGGGGTGGGGCTGCTATTCAGTGTGAGATTAAGTTCAGCTGCTCAGGTTGGGGCAGGGCCGTCACATGGGGCTCAGTTCCCTCAGGGGGTTTATGCAGAGACCTTCAACAATGGATCGAGGCTCCTGCCTGCTTGGGGAGCCCTGGTCTGCTCCTGCCTCTGCTGCTGTCTCCCGATGGGGCCTGAGTCATGGGGACACTCTACTCCCCTCTCCACCAGCCAAAGAAACCCTCTCTCCGACCCTTGTCACCTGTTGGTGGAGGGACCTACGCAGCTGCTGGAGATTCTGTCCCTGAAGCCCGATTGGATCAGCTCCTCTTGGTGCCGCACGTCCAAGGCAGGGCTGGGCTCTGCTCTGGGTCCAGTGCGCGACAGACCTTTCGAGTCAGGTTTTCAGGGCTCTCTGGAACAGAAATCTCCTCCACTCCATTGTTCTGTGGCTTCTGCTGCTCCAGAATTTGTCGGGAGTTCTTCTTTACAGATATTTTGTGGGCTGTGGGTTCGGAGCTAGCATATGTGTGTCTTTCTACTCTGCCATCTTGGTTCCTCCCCCCTAGCATTTTTTTCATATGACTATAATTAGTTCATTTGAAAACTGCCTGTTCATATCATTTTACCATTTTTTAATTTGGGAACAGCTCTTATTTTTATAAATTTGAATTTGATCAATTCTCAATGTATTTGAAAAATGAGACCTTTATCACAGAAATGTGTGATAACATTTTTCATAGTTATGATTAATGTGTATTTCTTTCTATGCTATTATCTATTCTCTCTCTCCCTCCCTCTCTTCCCTTCCCTTCCATTCCCTTCTCTTTCTCTCTCTCTCTCTCTGTCTGTCTCTCTCTCCCTTTATCCTATACCCCTCCTACTTTCCTTTAAATTCCTATGCTCAACTGAGTATGTATGTTATTTCTTCTTTGAGCCAAATTCTGATAAGAGTAAGACTCATGCATTCTATGCCACCTCTATCCATCTTCCCCTCCATTGTAAAAGGAAAAAAAAACCTCCTTAATGCCTCTATTATTGTTCTTCCAGTGCATTACTCTTTCTTACCCCTTAATTTTATTTTTTGATGATTATCCCATAATATTAACTCATATCCATGCCTTTTATCTCTATATACTTCTTCTAACTGCCTTAATAATGAGAAAGTTTCTTTTAGAAGTTGTAAATATCATATCCCCATGCAGGAATGCAAACGACTTCACCTTATTGAATCCTTTATGATTTTTCCTTCCTGTTCATTTTTATGCTTCTCTTGAGTCTTATATTTGAAGATCAAATTTCCATTTAGCTTTGGTGTTTTCATCAGGAATACTGGAAAGTGTTCTATTTAATTAAATTGAATTTAATAATATATTTATTATTATATTTGTATAATATATATTATTATATAATAATATATTAATACTAAATTTAATTATCTCCCTGAAAGATTATACGCTGTTTTTCTGGATAGGTGATTCTTGGTTATAATCTTAATTCTTTTGCCCACCACATTCCAATACTTCCAAAAATTTAATATAGAAAGCTTTAAATTTGTCTTCTTGACTGTAGCTCCATAATATTTGAATTGTTTCTTTCTGGCTATTTGCTGTATTTTTTCCTTGATACAATTTGAGATCTGGTAGAGCTAGGCCACCATCCCTAGCATTTCTTTTCATTAGTTCTCTTGATATTCAGGACCTTTTGTTTTTCCAGGTGAATTTTGGTATTATTATTTTCTAGCGCTCCAAAATAATTATCTGATAGTTTGATTGGTACAACACTGAGTAAGCAAATTAATTTAGGCAGAATTGTCATTTTTTATTATATTGGCTCAGCCCACCCATGAGCAATTGATGTGTTTACACTTACTTAAATGTAACTTTACTTGTGTCAAAAATGTTTTGCAATTGTGTTCATATAGTTGCTGAGTTTGTTTTGGTAGGTATTTTATAGTGTCTACCTTAGCTTTAAATGGGATTTCTCTATCTCTTGCTGTTGGGCTTTATTAGTAATATATAGAATGTTATATATATGTATATGTATATGTAGATATGTGTGTGTATATATATGTATATATATATGTTATATATATGCACAAGGTTTGTGTGGGTTTATTTTTAACCTGCAACTTTGCCAAAGTTGTTAATTATTTCAAGTAGTTTTTACTTAATTCTCTGGGATTCCCTAAATATATCATTATATAATCTGCAAAGAGTGAGAACTTAGTTTCTTCTTTGCCTATTGTAATTCTATCAATTTCTTTATCTTCTCTTATTGCTACAGCTATGATTTCTAGAACCATACTGAGTTATAGTGGTGATAATGCACATCCTTGTTTCACTCCTGATCTTATTGGAAATGCATCTAGCTTATCCTCATTGCATACAATGCTTGTTGTAGGTTTTAGGTAGACACTGTTTATTATGTTATGGAAAGTTCCATTTATTCCCATGTACTCCAGTGTGTTCAATAGGAATTGGTGTTGTATTTTGTCAAAGGCTTTTTCTGCATCTATTGAGATAATCATGTGGTTTCTGTTAGTTTTATTATTGATATGATCAATAATGTTAATAGTTTTCCTAAAACTGAACTAGCCCAGCATTCCTAGTATAAATCCTACCTGATCACAATGTCTTACTCTTGTGATTAGTTGCTGTATTTTTTTTTTTTTTTTGCTAAAAACTTATTGCATTTTCTGGACATCACAGGGATCCCAGTGGAGCACAGGGATCCAGCATCTTCTTCCCATTTGGAGGTTCTACCTCATTTCCCATCTATCCATCTGTGCTCTTGGATGATAGTTAATGCCATACATAAAGTCATCAGAGCACTATCAATTTTGCAGTTGAATTGAATTGAAACCACGGGAATAATTCTCTAATTTTTCAATCCGTATTGTTTCAATTAGAAACCTTCAATGTTGTTGATGTCTACTTTCATTTTCATTCTTGTTTAATATTATCACCATTCTCAACTGAACATCTTTAAAAAATATGGCTGCTAATGAGTAATTTTGTCATCTCATCTTAACCTATTTTCGTTGGAGAAACTGAATCCTTTCATAGAAGTGCACATTTGGCTGCGGGGCACAGTGAGGAATATCAGAGTTCAGGCTCTCTGATGGCCGGGGAGAATGTATATGTATATGTGTATGCATATGTATATGATATATGCAAATTGATGTGTATATGCATACATGCACATACATGTACACTTCTACACATGTGCATGTAAACACACATATGCACATATCCAAATTGTATGTATGCATATATGTGTATATATTATATATATGTATATATGTATATATCATATTTGTACTAATTTTCACTAAACTTTATTTAACATAGACTTGTTGCCCCTACTTAGACGACATTTTGCTCATGTTATTTGTTATGCTAAGAACTGCTGTCTTTTTTTTTTTTAAATCAGAATTGGATTTTATGGGGATTCTCAATTCATGTCTCCACAGGACACTCTTTATGAAACCACCATGCCATTGCTATCGACTAAGCCACCATGATTATTGTGAGGTTATTAGTTCTAAGTAAATGATTCACTATTCATATTTTGTAGATGATATGTGCAAGTTTTTAAGCTTTCCAAAGTCATTCCCAGATGGGAATGCCCTCATAGCACACACTGAACCAAGCTTTCAGACAAGATATCAGCCTTCATTAGGAATCTTTAATTCTTTGGGAGATTTATGGGAGCACTAGAGAATGAAAGAACCCAATATAATATTGGGGGGGTCAACCTGTTCTAGTCTCAGAAACACTATTTATCTCTTCTAGAGTGCTGCTTTTTCTTAACTTGGATCAAACAAACAAAAAAAAAACCAAACAAGACGAAACTGTTTTCTCAGAAGTGTGGAGATTTCTATAGCATCCACTTCCTTTTCCAAGCCCTGTAGCTTCAAAACAGCTGCTTTGTACCACTTGTGGTGACTTTTCTCTGTTCACACTCTCCAGGAATCCTTGACCTCTGTGTTTCTGTGTATATAAAGCACATTAGATTTTCTGTCTCTTTGGAAGTTCCAAGCAGCAGGAAGCAAAACCTTCAAGGGTCATTTCTCTAAATAAAATAGTCTGATGTTGGGCAATCTGAAAGTATAAATGGTAGAAAAGTGGTAACCTGGAAAAGCCCATTCGGCATAAGAAAATTGATCCATCCATCGCTCTGCTGAAAACATGATGATGAAATGTCACTGCTCATGGCTCCAACCAAGGATTCCTTCTGCTTTGCAGATGCTGCCACATGTCACAAAGTATTCACAGCAAATTATGGATATCATATTTCCTGCCTAAACATGGTGAACAAATCATATTCCATGTTTAGCTGACTCAGCCTAATCCATTCAGTTGGTCTGATCATGGGAGTCTCTCTGGGAGTCTCATGGGCCTCTTGGAAACATGACTCATTGGACCTAATCAGTTAGTAATTGGGTTGGAACTTTTCTCAGGATAAGTGAAAGTTTAAAAAATTAATTGGTGTGGGCTTGTTTCTAAGGAGATGGGTGAGTTATTTATGGTTTCTCAAGATGTGTATCTGCCTGGAGAATTACCAAGAATATGGGACAGGGACAAGGGAAGGAAGCCCATTCTGTTCTGATGTGTGGGAACAGAAACCTGTGAATTAAACTGAGTGAACCTTAACATTTTCTGGGATTATCCTTTGCCTCATTTTAATTACTATTTAAAGCAGTGAAAATGAACTTTATGTCTGAAAATTCTATTTCTGGAGATATTATATAGACTCCATGCAAAGTCCCAAGTACATTACTGGTAATAGTTGGGTCAAAAAAGAAAATGAGCCAGGGAGAGCATGGGCTCACAAGACAGCTAGATCTCAGAATACCAGATTGGAAAGGAAACAAAGTACAACCAGTACTTGCTCTACCATGTGTTATTCAATATGCCCAAAAAAGGGGCATTCAGCCTCTGCAGGAAGACTTTTAGAAGAAGTAACGCTAGCATCATTTTTCATCCCTTTATGCTTATGATAATTCTAATGATTTCAAAAGTTAGGAAGCTCTAGGTCAAGCCTAAATCTACCCGAGCACAACATTTACTCCTGCTCATCCATCTGCTCTCTAGGGTCAAACACAAAAAGTTTAATTTCTCTTCCACATGGCAGACTTTGGGGTACTTGAAAGCAGTGCTCATGCCTCTCTCTTGCCTGTAGTCCTCTGTTCCCCAGTTGGTTTAATCAGTGTTCACTTGGCATGATCTTGAGGTCTGTCTCAATCCAGGTTGCCATGCTTTGAACACTGTTCAAATTTCCCATTCCTTTCCAAGGATGTGGTACCACGAACTGCAAAGAAGACTCCAGATAAGGTCTGGGTTCAGGACAGACAGGCATACCTCAGTTACCTCCCCACTCCTGGAAAATGCACATCTCTCCCTGCAACCTCAGTTGGCTTGGGGGGATCCCTTTGTATGGGAGGGATCTTCCCACACTGTTGATGATATCACTAGAATTTAAGCACCTTGAAAGTAGGGAATATTTGAGTTTTTGTCTTGGGATTCCCAATGTCTAGCATAGTGTCTGGCACATGTTGGTCACTTAACAAATGAGAATGGGTCCATTCATCCATCCTTCATTCATTCTCCTACTCATGAGAATCCCCAAATCTTTTTAAGTGAAAAAGAGTTCATCTTTTTGTATCTCATCCATCTTTTACTTGTGAAGTAGAATTTTTTAATTCAAATGTAAAGTGTAAGTTTCTATGAATCTCCATCTGACGGAGCATGGTGATCTGGGTAGAGTTGTTTAGATTTTGACTATCATCTGACACATTGCTTCTCCCTTCTAGCTTTGCCCTTGACAGCTAGGTGGTGCCATGGATACAGTACATGACCTGGAGCTAGCATAGCCTGATTTCAATTGTGTCCTTAGACACTTCTTAGTTGTGTGACACTGGGCAAGTCCCTTATCCTCTGTATGCCTCAGTTTTCTGACCTGTAAAACGAGGATCATATCACCTACTTTCCAGGGTTGTTGTGAGGATAAAATGAGATAATATTTGTAAAGTGCCTTGAAAACTTTAAAGTACTATGTAAAGGTTGGCATTATTGTTATTGTTATTAATCTACTAATATCATAAACCTTTCATCTGGGCTTTTATCTAGATCACTGATGAAAGCATTAAAGAGCAGAGTATTGGGGGACTGCACTGGCAATGTCCTTCCAAACTGACATCGAAACATTAATGAAGAATCTTTTGACCTCATCAGGCTACTTTTTTTAATCCACACAAAGGAAAATACTCTTAGGCCATATTTCCCTGTTCTAGCCACAAAAAAATGAACAGGATGGAAATTACCAACACCTTTGCAATGGTTTAAGTAAACTCTAGGTGCAGCTATTGGAGTGGAATCTCCTTGAGGTCAGACGCTGTCATTTTTTGAAGATTTGTGTCTTCAGCACTTAACATAGTGTCTGGCATAGAAGAAGCATTTAATAATTTTTTTTTGATAAATTGTGCATTCATTTATGCGTCTACCAACAATGAACAAATCTGCTCTTCGAGAAATTACAGTGACTCTTGGTAGACTATGACCATTGCCCTTTTTTCTAAATGACAATAGCTCCACTCGTACTCCCTTGTAAACTTTAAAGTGTAAACTGTATAGATATAGATGCATATACACACACATAATATGTATATTAGTGTATATGCACACATACTCATGTATACAGCACATACATAAATCAATAAATGTATACATACATCAATCATCCATCTGTCTATTCTTGTTTTCTGTCCACTATAACCCAGTGAAGTAGGTGCTGCTATTATTGTCATTATTCCAATAAGGAGACAGGGGCTAACTCTCTGAGGTCACAGAGCTAGGAAGGGTCAGAAGTGGGAGGGCAGCCCAAGTCTTTCTAACTCCAAGGTCAGCATCCCACCCATAACATCACTCTGCCTTTCACCATCCTTCCTTTAAAACAACTAGCTCAAATTCTGTGATGAATCACAGTCATGTTAACTGGCTTGCACTAAATAAATTCCTTTCTTTTCACTTTTGAAAATTGGGACCTTGGCCCTTCACTGAGTCTGCATGTTGGCTCTTCTTCTGTGTGATCCTTCAGAGATGACTAATGAGCTCAGCAACTTTATTGGCTATTTTTGTTGGTCGCTGACAACAGAGTTCATTGAGGATAAATTATTTGAACTCATCACTGTCAGATGCATTCTCTTTTAATAGCTTCCCTACTTATCTGGGATCCAAATTCCATATTGGCCATTTTTTTCTGCCCTTTTTAGTCCAAAGGCCATTTTTCTGGGGGAAAATAAAAAAAGACAGCAGAGTTGAGTAGTCTGACATCCTTTTTTTGTAAGTAAAAATTGTACCTCTTCCCTCTCAAAGCTTCAGTATATCCTTTCCTTTATCTTCCCACTATGGCTGACATACTACCATTTCATTCTTACCATAGGCTTTATCTCAAGACAAAATTGGAAGCATCCCTGACTGTGCATTTTAGTTCTACTCATTCAGACTTTCATCATCTAGCCTGGCTATTTCATGAGTCCAAGCCTCCTCCATTTCATCATTGCTAACATTGGGAAAATAATGTGCTTGTATTTTCTGTACCCCTGAGAATGGGGAAGTGTTTCTTGGGAACATGTATAGCTAAACAAATAATATCATCTCTGGGGATGGAATTTCATTCTTCTGCATTTCCAGACATTCATGATCACCACACTTACTGATGTCTTATGTACCATCACAGAGCCCAGCATCTCTGCCACAGTCTGCGAAATTGCTCATCACATTCGTCTATAAAGGCACTCATCTTATGACTGGAATTTCACTCTACTTTGCTTCTGCTACCCTGCCTAAACAAAATGTTCCTCCAAAGGTAAGATAATCCCTTCTAAACTTACCACCAAGCTGCTAAGTCAAGCCTTACTGATGTTATTTCCCTCAGACTCTTTTCCCCTCTGACAGGAGGTTGAGAGAGTAGAATACCAAACCCTTCCCAATGCTCTTCTACATAAAGGGCAAAAACTAGACTCCCAGTTCACTACATGTTGCATCTGCTGCCCTCCCTGGTTTTAGCTCTCTGGAGCGAGTTACCCTTAGACTGGATGCTTCCTGTTGTCCAGTGTCCTACCCTCCCCCACAGCCCCACTTTCCTGTATCCTTTTGTGTGTTCTCTCCCCTTTTAGATGGTAAGCTACTTGAGAGCAAGGACTGTATTTTTTACTGATTATATATCCTGTGCTTAGCACAGTGCCTGACATATAGAAGGGACTTAATAATGTTAATTGGATTGGATTAGAATCCATGATGTAGTGGTCTACATCTCATAGGCCTCAGTGTAGCCACTGGGCTGTCCATCTGTCATATGTCACTTATGTGGAGATTTTGGCAGGATTTTCCTCCTTTGTGGATTACCCATTTCCTTAGTAAGCTTTCTTATCCTACTCCATTCTTATTCTATTCTACAGAAGACATGATTTGGAATATATGTGAGGACTTGGGCTCGCCAAAAAGCCCTCCTCTTCCCTATGAGACATAGAAGTTGGTCATTTTCCAAGATTCACACTCATGGAGCACATCACAATATCGGTGTTAACAAATTGGTGTTTTGCACTTGGTATCATTGAAAGCATGACACAGTTTCTCAAATGCTACTCACCTTTTGATTCAGGGCAAATAAGTGTTGATGTTGTAGACAGAAGTTTGGATGAGGCATCAGGAAGAACTCAGTTCAAATCTTGCCTCACTTACTTGCTAGCTATGGGTTTCTGACTTAGTCACCTAACTTTTCTTAGTTTCTCCATTTGTAAAATGGGTATAATAATAGCACTGACATGTCAGTTTCAGGAGACTCAAATGAGATAATAAATAGAAAACACATTGCAAACTTTACAGTGCTTTGTAAGTAAGTGTTATTTTATTATATTGGTTTTTAATAAATCATTATTCTTATCATCTTCTGTCTCTAGCCCAACTTATTGTTACTTTGGAGTGTCTATTTCAGATAAATGCACCAATGACCATGTGGTAGATTGATCATTTACTATTTTTTCAGCTGCACTTTCTATTCTGGGATAGAAAAAATTTCTATCCATCTCTGCTTTCGTTATGTACTTTTTGGGGCTATCTCTCTGAGTAATCCTAGAGCTTAATGACGAAGTTCAGAAAAGTTTTAAATCCAAGGGAATAGTGAAAAATATCCTTGAAGAACACATATGTCCCTCTTTTAGACCTTATTTGATGCAAATAATCAGAGTATTCTTGATGAAACCTCTCTCTGTGATAACATTTATTCTGTCATGCGAATTTCATAAGTGGGTAATGGTAGCAGCAGCAGCAGTAGCAGTAGCAGTTAGCATTTGGATGGTACATAAAGGTTTGCATGTACAGCCTTACTAGCTGTATGACCTTGGGCTAGTCACTTAATCTCTGTCTGTTTTCTCATCTGTAAAACTGGGGTGTTAATAGCCCCTATCATCCAGGGTTGTTGTGGGGATCAAATGAGATCATATTTGGAATGCATTTTTCAAAACTTGAAGTGCTTAATAAATGCTACCTCATATGTTGTAACTATTATAATCCTCCTCACAACAGGTGGTACTTTGTGAAGGAGGTGCTTTAAATATCCCAATTCTACAGATGTGAACATTGAGGCTGAGAGAGTTTAAATAAGTTGGTGTCACATGGTGAGTAAGCATTTGGGGCAGGAATACAAATGAATTCAACTTGAATTCAAGCCCAAGATTTTATTCATTGTGCCCCGAGCTGCCTAACTGGTGTACATAAAGGGACTATTGAGCTATAGGTACATGCCAGGTGCTGAAGATTCAGGTAGGCTAAAGCTTACCTTCAACTGAAGGCATCAAAGCCTGTGCCAATAAGTAATACAAACTGTGCTCAGTGAGCCTTTGGACTCAGGGACTATTAAGTTGCTCAAAGGCCCTTCATAAAAGTAAAATGTATTCACTGTTATTCACTGTCTCAAGTGACTTTCTTGGCACTGGGTGTAGACATTCCTGGGTGTAGATTTCCTGACATAAAATCCATACATTATCAGTGATGATTTTTGGAATAATTGGCCTTCCTTTAAATGAGTAAGTTTTCTTTGTGCCAGTGAATTTGAAGTGAATTTCGAACAGTGACATATGGGAGAAAGATGGCATAAAACTTGTTACTTTTCAACTATTTAAGTGAACCTGATATGTCCCTTAATTCTGTTTTTAAGCTTAGCATAAATAGATGAATTTCATGGAGGTTAGTTATTCAGAATAGAAAAGTACCAGAATTACTCAAACCTTTTAACTCCTTGGATACATCTCTGAGCTACCAGAAAAAAAATAGGTTTATTAAGCAATCTTTGTAAAATATGTTTTTATGAATCTCATCTCACCTCTTATTCATTCCTTTACTTTTTCCTTCTTTCTTTCTTTCCTTCCTTCCTTCCTTCCTTCCTTCCTTCCTTCCTTCCTTCCTTCCTTCCTTCCTTCCTTCTTCCCTCCTTTTTTCTCCCTCCCCTTCCTCCTTCCCTCCCTCCTTCCTTCCATCTTTCCTTCCCCCCTCCATCACTCCTTCCTTCCTTTTTTCCTCCTTGCATTTGCTTCCTTCCCTCCCTCATTTCCTCTCCCTCCTTCTGTCCTTCCTTCCATCTTTCCCTCCCTCTCTACTTCCTTCCTTTCTTCCCTCTTTCCTCCTTTCCATCTTTCCTTCCTTCCTTCTCTTTTCCCCTCTTCCCTTTCTTCCTGTTGAACCTCTTTCTTTCCTGTTTTCCTTCATTTCTTTTTGAATGACCTGAGGTGTTTTAGTCATGTATTCCTAAAGTCTTCTGATCTATGGTTAACAAGAAATTTCTCAGCCTTTTTCACCTGCTCCATAGCATGTGTCAATCACTTCTCTCTATCCAGAATGCAGTACAACATCCACCTTTTTCTTCTTGTGGTTGTTGTTGCTGACAGATATGGTGCACAAGCAACCTGACATGGGCCAAGTGAGTAGAGAATTGTGCCCTTATCTTGTTTAGCTTTGATTCTGGCCTGTTCATTTCAAATAGAGAAGAAAGGGAACTAGTATTTATGCTTACTACGTGCCACCACTGTACTAAATACTTAACAAATATTTCAATTAATCCTCAAAACAGCTTTGTGAAACAGGTTCTATCATTACTCCCATTTTACAATTGGTAAAACTAAAGCAGATAAAGGTTAAGTGACCCATCCAGATCCATCAAGTTAGCAAGTGAGAAGAGACATTGAGGAGAGGGTACAACATCCCTGCTTTATATTAAAACAAGAAATATTTTATTTTTTGCATATTCTGTATTGCTGAATTCTGTTTCTTAGAGTTTCCTAGTAATCCCAAGTATCTTTCCCTTCCCTCTCCCAGAGATCTATTCTATTTAAGAGACAGTTTTTAAAAATTTTTAAATAAAATTTTATTTTTTATCCAAATTATATGGAAAGAAAAAATTAATATTCATTTTTTAGAAATTTTGAGTTCCAAATTTCTCCTTTTTTCCCTTTGCTTCCTCCTCATTGATATAGTAAGTAATTTGATATAGGGTATATATCTGTGATCATGCAAGACATCAAATAATATTTTTAAGGAAAAAAATCAATGCAATTGATTGATATGTTGATGAAGTCCAAAAGCGTATGCACAACATGCAACAGCTTTGGACTTTCCCACTCCACAAATGACTGGGATGGGGGAATGTCCTCTTACCACTCTTCATTTGAGTCTTACTTGATCTTAATAGTTCTGTTACATTCACTTTTGACTTTTTGAAAAAGAAGGCATTTCTTACCTTATGCTAGATATGAAGTAAGGAAGACATCTTCAGGAGTACAAGTCTGGCCTCAGAAACTTATCAACTCTGTGACTCTGGGCAAGTCACTTAACTCTGTTTTTCTCAGTTGCCTCATCAGGAAAATGAACTGAAGAAGGAAATGACCAACCACTATAGTATCTTTGCCAAGAAAACCCCAAATGGCATCACAAAGTGTCGAGCATGATTGAAACAACTGAACAGCAACCACAGTAAATAGAATGAGCTGTTGCAGAAATGACAGCTCCCCTTTTGAGATAGTGGCAGTGGGTCTGCCAGAGTCATTCTCAAGGTTTCCAGAGGACCAGTGGTACTAGGACAGTCTGGATAGGTGCCTCCCATATCCACCATGAAGTAGCTTTCATCTGTAATCTACATTCCCATCAGCCTTGTCCTCCTGTCTGCGTTCTTCTACACAACTTGCTTAGCAGAAACACAGAACTCCTCATTGGTTCCTTCTCTAGTGTCAGACTCGGCATTAATAGCCCAGGGCTCTATTATAGATTTCTGCTCTAAGACTGCCCAGTGCTGTAAGCATGGAATGGATGAAGATGGTTGGATTACAGCAGCTATTGGCTGGAGTCTCTGGTTTCTTACCCTCATTTTGCTCTGTGGGTAAACTCAGAAAGATAACACCTGATGAATCCTAGTACACACAAACATGAAACTTGAGACTCCATAGACAAGACTTTCAAACTCCACCAGTTTCCTAGGGAAGAGAATAGTCTTAAAATAAGATTCAATTTCCAGTTTCAGCAAAGATAACAGTACTTTCACACCTAGTTTCAAAAGGTTACTATTTAGTCCTGATAGTTTCCCTCTCTTTATAGCTTAATATCAGAATTATTTCCATAAGCATTTGTTGAATTGAATCAACAGGAAGAATTTATGAACTATCAGTTGTGTTCCCAGTACTATAGTGACACTCAAGGATGCAAAAAAGGAATAACCAAGAGTCTTTTCTCAAAGATAAGTGGTCACAAGACATGAACAGTTTTTGAAAGAATTGCAAATTATAAATTACATTAATGGCCATTTGGAAATTTGCTCCAAATCGATAATAATAAAAGAAATACAAATTTTAAAAAAACTCTTGAGTTTTCACCTCTTACTCTGAAAATTGACTAAGAAAACAAAAATGAAGATAGTGCTGGAGGAGTTGTGGGAAAAAAGGAATACTCATACACTGTTGGTAGAGCTGTGAATTGATCCATCCATTTTGACTATCTATGTGGAATGATGCAAATATGTGACATTATTTCATACTTTTTGATGAAATAAATCCCTCTACTAGACATATACCCCAAGAATTTCAAAGATGAAAACAGTTTCAGCAGGACTCTCTGTGGTAACAACAACTACAACAAAAACTGGAAACAAAATAAAGCAAAAGTCAACTGGTATATAAATGTAATAATTCCTGCTACATAGAAAGGAGAAAAATCACAAGAAGGCATCTGAGCTCTGAGAGACTGAGAAAGTAAAAAAGAAAATGATGCTAGAGAACAAATAAGGCAACATAATTGTCTCCCTTTGACAGAAGTGTGGGGAAGATGTACAAAAGGAGAATGTCAAAGCCACTATCATGTAGTCTTGTTTAATGACATTTTTTGTTTGTTTATTTGTTTATTACAAAGAAGGGTTTGATAAGGGAGAGGGTGGGACAGACTTATAGACCTAGAAATAACTGTGATGTAAAAACAAAAGGCATCGATAAAAGTTTGTTGTTTTTTTTTTTTTTAAATATGAGCAGTACTGTGAGCAGAAAGGACAGGAGGAAAATATGGAGTTACATCTCTCCTCTTTCTTCTGGAAGAATATTATAAAGTTAATAGATGGAACCAATACAGTGAAAATCTATTTCAAATATAAGAATGAATATAAGAAAATGCAGAAAAAGTCAGAGAAAAGCATTAACCCAGACCCCCATGGAAACCAGTAGGTTTCAAGAGGGATATAGTCTATAACAACGCACTAGGCTACAAGGCAAGACCTCTGAACTGAACTTTCATTTCTAAGATCAATTAGCTATACCCCATTGGACAACTCCCAATGCCTTCTTGGGTCCAAATTTCCTTATCTTTAAAATGTGAGACCAGAGTAGAACATCTCTAATGTACTTTCCCCATTTAACAAGATATCATTTTACAAAGGTAGAACTGTTCAGTACAATTTTGCAAAATGTCACATTATTTACTCATATTCTCTAAGACAAATATCAGTTGCTAAAATGAAGATTCATTTAAACTGCCTAGCCTTTAAGATTTTTTGGTTTCTTTTTTTAATCTGTAGCATATATTTTTTTTTCCAGGTATTCTTACTTTCCCTTTTTTTTGATTGAGCTTCCATTTTTTTCATTGATGATTACACTCAGGTTTGTTGCTTATGTCACCTTGGGCTTCATCTTCAGCTCCTTTATTCTTGGTACCAATTACTCTATATCTTCCTGTCATTTCTGGTGGCTCCATAATAGTGTTTTGTTGGCCAAATTTTCTTTACTTTATACCTGATGGTTTTGAAGAATTTGATATTTATTAATAGAGTTGTTTTCATGATGAGTTTACTGGTGTTTGTAGCATACCTTCGTCAACAAGACATGCCCACACAACTCATAAAGTTGATGATTTTGTCTAACGTTACTGCTCGCTCCTTTTCTTTTAGTCATTTTCCTCTTCATGTATTTGTTTTTTTTCAATCAGTTCTTCTTTCTTATCTTCTTCAGAGACTCATCGTGTTGAATTCTAGTGGTGTCTTCCTCCTAGTATTATTTCTGTTGTACTGGACATATATTTGGCTTTCCCATTGCTTATTTTTTTCTTTATCTACTCAGAAAATTCCTGCTCTGTTTCCATTGCATTCTTGGTGTGGTACTCTTGGGAGTTGACAGGGTACTCTGACTGGTATTGATAAAATTTATTTTATCTTTCAATATTTATTTAGAAATACATAGACTCCTTTAGATATCCTAGTGGTCATCCTAGCTCTTGTTTTAATGTCTTCTCTGTGAGTTTAGCTGCTGGTGCTCAAGGTTTTTAACTGAGTTTAAAACTAAGAAATTTTCTTCCTCATGCTTTGGAATTATACCATTATATTACTTTTCTGTTCACTTTCTGACTCTTCTCACTGTAACAACGAATTCTCTAAAGGCTGGACTTCTCATCCCCTGCCCCAAGTGTCTTCTGTTGGGGTAGGGGCTTGGAAGGTCAGCACTACATTCAACTGGAAGGCAATCACCTTTACTTTAGGCCTGGTTCAATCACACACACACACACACACACACACACACAAACACACACACACAGACAGACACTCATACACACACGCACATAAGCCCATCTTTTTTCCAGGTTTCTCTGTTTTATTTTTTATTTCTGCAGTTGAATATTGCTGCAACAATGTCACATTTTTCTATTGTTCCAGGCAGAACCCATTTTTTATACCTTCTCCTCTTTCTCAAAGTGAGGGCAGGGAGGATGGACAGACTGCCAAGTGGTCCATCACACACACACACACACACACACACACACGCACACATACACATTTTGGTGCAGGATCCATGCTCTAAGAGGATATAGTGCAAGGGATATACTGCTAAATGGAAGTCCTTGTTGGGAGAATTCTGAACTGAAGAAATATGGTAATATGTTAACACTGACTAATAGATAAAGAACTTCATATTTGACTTTGCAGTGTGATGGTGTTTTTATATTTCTTACTCCTGTGTGCAGTGTTTGGTAATGAGTTTCAATCATAAATGAAATACTAAAATACAAATAATAATAATAATAATAAAAACTATCCTCTCCTCTCCTCTTCTCTCCTCTCTTCCCTTCCCCTCCCCTCCCCTCTCCTCTCCTAAAACCTTAAACCTACAGCACTCTGAAGCTTGGACACCACTGAGGCCCTGCATAAGCGCTCTTCTGGACCCTCCTGGCTTAAGAGTGATTATCAGTAGTAACTGTTGTTGTTTCCATCCCAGCCTGATGTCTTTCTTTTTCTTTACCTCACTAAAGGGACCATGCCCTGGCTACTTCCTAACAGATCTATTCAATGAATGGGCATTACTTCACCCTAAGTGAATACCTGCATAGACCTTGGCCTAAAGGGACCAAAGTCTCTCAGTGCATCCTGCGTCATCTCCAGTAATCCTGATGAATATCTGGTCATTGGATTCAGATGGCTCTGGAGGAGATGTGAGGCTGGTGGCCTGCACAACCGTCCCTCACTCAAAACAAAGTCAAATACAAGTGTTGTCATCATTTCTCTATTGGCATGGTCTTCTTCAGCAACAAAGGACAAACACAACTGAATGAGAAGTTTAATCTATCAACATGCTTGGACAGCTGAAGTTTCAACTAGAGCTACTTTAGCTTAGAATATGTATATGTATATGTATATATATATATATATGTATATATATATATATATATATATATATATATATATATATATATATATATATATATATATATATATATATATATATATATATATATAATTTTCTCTGAATTAAACAGAGGAAATGGCCACCAATGTGAATGAGAAAGACCCTCATCTCATTGCTATTATTGGTTCTTAGTTTCTATATATTCTTTCCAAGAGACTAAGAAGAGAGATTCTGACTTAGGTGGATATAGGTGATCTACATATTGTGAAAATAATTTCCTTTCTGTCCAACCTTCATTCTTCCCCTCATTTTTCACATTGTTGCTGCATGGACTCTATCCTTCTTGACTTCTAAGTTTTGATTCTCCGAGACATCCTTGACTTGTCCTCCTGTTTGTTTTTGTTCTTATTTGGTCACTTTCAGCTGCATTCAACTATTCATGACCTCATTCATGGTTTTCTTGGAAAAGATACTACAGTGGTTTTCCATTTTATTCTCCAACTCATTTTCCAGATAAGGAAACTGAGGCAA
Organism: Notamacropus eugenii; assembly: GCF_028372415.1. Lineage (NCBI taxonomy): Eukaryota > Metazoa > Chordata > Mammalia > Diprotodontia > Macropodidae > Notamacropus > Notamacropus eugenii. Next base: position 289,389,938 of record NC_092872.1, on the reverse strand, counting down.
ACAGGGTTAAATGACTTGCCCAGAGTCACACAACTAAAATGTCTGAGGGCAGATTTAAGCTCAGGAAAATGAGTCATCTTAACCACAGGCCCAGCACTCTGTCCGCTGTACCACTTGGCTCTACCACACCACTAAAAACTAAAGAATGGCCAATTTCGGTTGGTCCTACTGATCTCAATGTACATCTTTTCTCCACTTGCATCATCACCTCTACCTGAGGTTGGGCTCCTAATCCATTTCAGCTCAATTACTGAAATATCCTTTTAATTGATCTCAATGTTTCTGGTCTCTTTTTTTCCTCACTCCACTCTGTACTCAGCAGATTGATATATCTAAAGCACAGATCTGACCACATCACTCTGTTCTTCAAAATCTTCCTTGCTATCTATTACCTGTAGCAACTCCACCCTGCAGCTAATTTGAACCAAAACAAAACCAAAAAAGTCCTCTAACATCTGCTATAATGAAACATGGATTCCAAGTACTGGCTATGAATACACGTCCTCAGTCCTCCAATTTGCACATTGAGCAAGTTATTGCAGAATTCCAGACCCTCCTGGTAAGTTGCAATTAGAAATTCCATGTGACACATTGAAAAGAATTTCACCTCCAATGTGCCTAATAAGTGGCCATTCAACCTTTTCTTATAGACCTCAGAGAAGTGGAGGTGCAAAGAAAAGCAAAAGCAACGTCTCTGACCTCCAAGAACTCATGTCAAAACAACGGGTGGACAATTTGTAAATAGCTAGGCACATACCAGATAAACTGTGGTTGGGAAGGTGAACTGACAGGTGAAAACATTAGTACCTGAGGACACTGGGGAATGATCTCTGAGAAAATGGCAGAATTTAAGCTGTCTTGAAGAAAGGCAAGAGATTAAGATTGGTGAATAGGAAAAGATGCCTCTTTGGCTTTGAATGCCCTTCCCAGCCTGGCCCCTTTCTATCTTTCCAATCTTTTTAGACCTTATACTCCTCCATATATTATGCCATTAGCTGACATTGGCCTCCTTGCTATTCCTGAAAAAAAGAAAATCTCTCTCCCAACTGGGCATTTTCACTGGTTGTCCCCCATGCCTAGGACTCTCCCACATCTCTGCTTCTGGTTTCTTTGACTTTCTTGAAGTCCCAGTTAAAATCTCATTTGAAATTCCTGATTTTTCTGATCCCTGAATTTTCTAGAATTTTCCTTAAATTTCTGATTCCCCATTAACACTAATACCTTCTCTCTGCTGATTATTTCCAATCTATTCTATCTATAGCTACACAGAGTTGTTTGCATCTTGTTTCCCCCATTAGACTGAGAGTTCCTTAAAGAGAGGGGCTGCTTTTGTTTTTCTTTGTATCTGTGGTATTTAGTTCATTACCTGGCATCTAGAAAGTACTTAATAAATGCTTGTCATCTTGACTTGATTTCAAGACATCGGACAAAGCTAGCACAAAGGTGAAGACATGGGAAATAGTGTTTCCTGTTTGGCAAATGACAGATATCCCAGTGTTTCTGTCTTCTAGAATGCAGTGAGTAAAATGTAATAAGAGCAGGAAGTTGTGAAGGGTATGAGGACTATGCCAAGGGACTTGAAAAGAATACAAATCCTGTATATGATCCTGCACACTGGAATTCTTTGAGCTAAGTAGTGACATGGGCAGATCTATGCATTAGAAAAAGCATGACAACCCGGTGGAGGATGTACTGGAGTGGGGACCCCAGAAACTGGGAGACCAGTAAGCTGACCTCTGAAATAGTTCAGATAAAAGTTGATAACACACTTCACCAGGGTGGTGGCTGTGTGAATGACAAGGCTGCCCTTGGGAGGGATGGAGGGAAAGTAAAAGTGGCAAGATTTGCTGACAAAATCAGTCTACCTTAAAAAGTAGGGTCATTGTATCCAAGACACAGTAATCAATGAATATAGCAATTTACTTTTAAGTACTCACTGTTTGACAAAATTTCTGGGAACACTGGATAACAGTGTGGCAGAAACTAGGCAAAGACCAATGCCTGACACCATACATAAGAATAAAGTCCAAATGGGTACATGATCTAGGTATAAAGACTGATACTATACCCAAATTAGGGGAGCAAGAAATAGTGTATTTTTCAGATTTATGGAGAATGGAGAAATTTATGACCAAACAGGAGATAGAGAATATTATGAAGAGTAAAATGGACGATTTTGATTGCAGTAAATTGAAAAGTTTTTACACAAACAAACCCAATGCAACCAAGATTAGGAGGCAAGCAGAAAACTGGGAAAGAATTTTTGCAACTACTGTCTGTGATAAAGGCCTCATTTCTAAAATACATAAAGAATTGAGTCAAATTTACAAGAATACAATTCATTCCCCAATTGATAAATGGTCAAAGGATATTAAGAGGTAGTTTTCAGAGGAAAAAAATAAAACTATCTACAGTCACAAGATAAAATGCTCTAAATCACTATTAATTAGAGAGATGCAAATCATAACAATTCTGAGATTCTACATCACACCTCTCAGATTGGCTAATATGATAAAACAGGATGGTCATAAATGTTGGAGATGTGGGAAAGTTGGAATACTAATCCATTGTTGCTGGAACTGTGAGTTCATCCAACCATTCTGGAGGGCAATTTGGAACTATGCCCAAAGGGCTACAAAAATGTGCATACCCTTTGATTCAGCAATGATATCACTTCCAGGACTATTTGTCAAACAGATCATAAAAATGAGTGGCCAAGAACTGGAAATCGAAGGGATGTCCATTAATTGGGGAATGACTGAACAAATTGTGGTATATGAATGTAATGGGATACTATTGTGCTATAAGAAATGATGAACAAGAAGAATTCAGAGAGGCCTGGAAGGATTCATATGAACTGATGCTGAGCAAAAGAAGGGCAACCAGGAGAATGTTGTGTACAGCAATAACCACAGTGTGTGAGGAATGTTTTCTGGTAGACTTAGCACTTCATAGCAATGCAATGACCTAAAACATTCTCATTGGACTCTTGAGGCAAAACGCCTTCCACATCCAGAGACAGAACTATGGAATAAGATCTCAGAATAAAGCAGAATATTTTCTCTTGTGTTATGTTTTATTTTGTTTTGATTTTTCTCATGATTTCTCCTATTCATTTTAATTCTAATATGCAACATGACCAATGTGAAAATATATTTATTAAGAATGTATGTGTAGGAAACATATATGATTGCATGCCATCTCAGGGAGGATATGGGGTAGGGAAGGGGGATGAAGGAGGAGAAAATCTAAGACTTATACAAGTAATTGTAGAAAACTGACAACAAATAAATTAATAATAATTGAAAAAGAGGAAAAAGTAAGGGCTATCAAAAAGACCCACATCAAGTGTTCCACAAAGCAATTATCTCTGCCTGGCCCAGTGAATATGTCTAACCACAGAACTACAGCAGTCAGTACTAAAGAATACAATTGGAAGTTGTCTCATCGTGTGACACAGTGACACTCTAGCATCCTTCTGTACACCTTTCCGTGGCCTCCTGTAGGCTTCCATGCCATTGGCAGGTGGGCAAGACTTCTCTAATTTGAGCTTTCATCTTTCTTCACAGTCCCAGGTTTCTGGAACAGTTTCCTCTCTCTGATTCATGGCCACCTCACTACTATATCTTTACTAAGGGATCACTATATAGCCAATATAGTCATTCTGGTCAGCTTGATATCTCTCGATCTAGTTTTCCCATCCATAAGCACCACACATGTGTGTCATCTAACAAATGAGAGTTTCCTTACATGGTCTTCTTGTCCAGGTTCCCTTGTGTTTCCTAAATGCCCTTGAGTGGCATAGAGGGAATAAGAGAAACAAAGAGTTGCTTTTTCATGGCAAAGGCCTGAAACACAGGTGGTCAAGGTCATTCCAGAATGGAACAGGACATCCAGTAAGGAATTTAAGGAAGCAAGTGTACAGTTATCACCAGAGGTCAGTACAAATTCAATGTCCACAATGAAGAGAGGGTTCAAGCTTCCAGTCAGTCACTCATCAGGATTCAATCCTGATTTGAGGGACAAATGTGATCTCAACCAAGAGCCTCTTACTGTCTTGGGTGAGTGAAGGAGATGATGGGCAGTGGGGATGGTGTCTTTCTTTTCTTTCCTCCTTTGCTCCTTCATTTCTTCCATCCTTTTTCCTTCATTCCTTTCCTTTATTTCTTTCTTCCTTCTCTTCTCCATTTATCTTCCTTCCCTCTCCCTTTCTTTCCTTATTTCTTCCTTCATTTCTTTTTCTCTCTTTCTTCTTTCTCTATTCCCTTCCTCGTACACATCTTAAATAAAACCTAAACATGATTTCTGAAAAAAAATTTGAATTGCTTTTGTGACAGGGAGTTATGGAAGTCAACAAAGTAATTAGGAAGAGTAGGCACTAATTGTTAACTGAAAAGCAAGAAAGCTACAGAGATAATTGAGACTAGGCTTCACATTATCTAATTTTATCCCCAGAATGAACACTGTTTAGAGGCTTTTAATATTGTAATTGTCGATCAATATCTTGTTAACTTCTAGTCATTAGAGGGGAGAGTGATAATGTTCCCCTCCTCCATAACCCGTGACACCATGACTGCCATCAGAGCAAGAGATCGCAGGAAATGGGAACTTGGCTTGGATTGAGAAAGAAGCTTTCTGATGTCAAAGGGGATCTATTCTCTCACCTATTATAAAGCCTTGTCTATGTCTTATGATGTGGCCACAGACACTAGATGGAATACAAAAAACATGTTTTCTCCACCTGCAAAAACATGAGTTAACCCCCCAAGGCTGTAAGGGGGAAAGGATGCATTCGTGGATGTGCCCATGAATGTATGCATATGGAAACATATGTGTAGAGTGTGTGAATAGAGGACCAGTACCTTTGGTGTGATGGCTGCCAAGCCTTTTTTGGGACTCTTTCCACCTTTAGTGTCCACTTGTTCCACCCAGCTCTCATCTGTGGCTCCAAGAAGTTGCAGCAGCCACACCCTGGAAAACTCTTTTGGCAGACAGTCCAAACCAGGTTGAGGGTAACCAAGGATTCTCAAACACACTGGTGACTTAGGGGGGTGTCTACCCCAAGCACATGAAGACTTCTTGTGATGGAATGGGTGGATGAGAGCAATTTATTCCATTGGTCATGAAGGCAGATGAAGCAAGAGTGGAGTACTTAGAGCTTGGTTAGACACTATAGATGCCAAGGTAATCCACTTCCTCCTCAGCCATCGCTAGCTGTCTTGACTTTGTCCTGCCACTGGACTATGATGACTCTGGAGGAGAAAGTGAGGCTGACGAATTCGTGCAACTATGCTTCACTTAAATCCAATTTACTCATGAATCAAAAGACATCACCTGTACCATTTTACTATTATGCCTCAAAGTCCTGTGGCAACAGGCAAGTGATGAAGCAGCAGGTGCAGATACACTGCGAGCTGTTGCCACAACCTTGTACACAGGCAGCCCAGGCCATAAGGTCGTTTCTCACTGGAAGTAGCAGTGGGACTCAGCAGCCCCCTGAGTAAGCAGCCTTTTAAGGATTGCACTGCTCACCTCCTGGTGTGAAGAAGGGGGCTAGAAAAGCTGCCCTAAACCTTGTCTGCTTGCCCAACCCTAGCCTGATTACAGTATCAGGTGAAGAATCCGGCTATGAGGGCAAAACACAAAAAAATGAACAAAATGTACAAAAAATATCTGCAGAGGTGATTCCACCTACTATAGACACATGGAACATGTGCACACTAATGGACAACACAAAATCCAGTTGACCTGAAAGAAAAGCTGCTCTTGCTGCAAGACATCTCTACAGGTATCACATCCAAATAGCCCTGAATGAAGCAAGATTGGCAAATGAAGGCCAGCTTACTGAAGCTGGAGCTAGATATACATTTTTCTGAAGTGGGTGCAGTGAAGGGGAGTGCTGTGAAGCTGACGTGGATTTTGTAATCAAAACTAATCTAATTAGCAAACTGGTATGTTCCCAAAAGGAGTGAATGGTAGACTCATGACAATGAGATTGCCACTCACAGGAAAACACCATATCACCATCATCAGTGCCTATGATCCCACCATAACAAACCCTAATGAAGTTAAAGAAAACTTTTATGAAGACCTAGATACCCTTATATATCAATGTGCCAAAAGAGGACAAGCTTATAATTCTTATAATTCTGACTTAAACTAGAATAGGCTTAGACTAACAGACTTGGCAGGAAGTCCTAGGGAGGAATGGAGTTGGAAACAGCAACAGCAATGGTCATTTACTACTGAAGACTTGTGAATCGCATGACCTTCTCTTCACTAAACACTGTTTTGTTTACCTAAACGCAATAAAACTTCATGCATGAACCGTCGCAGCAAACATTGTCATCGAATAGACTATGTGATTGTAAGGAGAAGAGAGAGAGAGATGCGAGAGTGACAAAAGCAATGTGTGGTGCAGAGTGCAGGACTGATCATAGACTTATCTTTTCCAAACTAAATATTCAAATTCATCATAAGTGCCGCCCTGAGAAAAAAGTGACTACCAGAATAATTAATGTCAACAAATTAGAACTCTTCTCTGAGAGTGAACAGTATGTTGCTAACTTTGAGGGAAAGTTCAACCAATACATAGTTGGCAATAGTGGAGAAGAAAAGGAGAGGGCCATTTTCAGAGATTTGGTGTAAAGTACTGCAGTTTCTCATCTTGGTCAGAACACTCACAAACACCAACACTAGTTTGATGAAAATGATGGAGGAATTCAGAAGCTGCTAAAAAAAACATGAGAACTCCACAGGATATACCAACAGCATAGTTCATCCACCTCTAAGAAGGCAGCACTTAATTTCATCAAAAGCAAAGTATAAGCAAAGCTTGGAGAGATGCAGGATTTCTGGCTCAGTAAGAAGGCAGATGAAATTCAGTTTTATGCTGATAGTAACAATCCAAAGCGCTTTTATGAATCCCTGAAAGCTGTTTATGGACCAAAAACCTATGGGGCATTACAACTACTCAGTGCTGATAGAACCACATTGATTAGTGATAAAGACATAATCCTACAGAGATAGGCTGAATACTTCCATAGTGTTCCAACAGACCATCATCAATTTATGCTGAAGACATTGACTGGTTACTTCAGGTTGAAGTCAATCCCTCCTTAGCTGAACTTCCAACTGAAAAAGGGGCTTTGACGGCTATTAGGCTCCTTTCATGTGGCAAAGCACCTGGTGCTGATTCTATTCCAACTGAGATTTACAAGGCAAGGGAAGCATTGCTCATATAAAAGCTGACTGAAATTTTCCAGGTTATATGGCAAGAGGAGGTTATCCCCCAGGAGTTCAAGGTTGCCTCCATTGTCCAGCTCTATAAAAGTAAAGGGAATAGATTATCATGAGACAATCACAGGGGTGTCGGTCTCAGTCATTTCTGGAAAAATTCTTGTTAGAGTCCTGCTTAATAGACTGATCCTTCACCTGGAAGATGTTCATATACCTGAGAGCCAGTGTGGCTTCAGAAAAGGCCAAGGAACAGTTGATACTGCGTTTGCTACCCGACAATTCCAGGAGAAATGCCAAGAGCAGAACAGAGGTCTGTACACAACATTTGTGGATCGGACCAAGGCCTTTGACACTGTTAGTCATGAGGGTTTATGGAAAATTATGTCAAAATTTGGTTGCCCAGACAAGTTCATCAATATTGTATATCAGTTTCATGATAGCATATTTGCCCAGGTTCTGGATAATGGACAAAGCTCTTGTGCCTTCCCAGTCTCCGATGGAATGTAAAAGGGCTGTGTGCTTGCTCCCATGCTTTTTAGCATGATGTTTCCAGTCATGTTGTCAAATGTTTTCAATGAAGATGAACAAGGCATCAAGGTCAACTACCATACTGATGGTAAGTTCTTCAATTTGAAGTGGAAGGAGTGTTGGTGCATGATTTTCTGTTTGCAGATGATTGTGCATTCAATGAAGCCTCTGAAGCTGAGATGCACAAAGTATGGATCAATTCTCAGTTTCCTGTGCTAATAATTAACACAAAGGAAATACAGGTGCTCCATTAGCCACTACCACACCATCCATGCACAGAATCATCAGTTGCAACAAATGGAGAAGTTTTGAATGGTGTGGATAAGTTCACTTACCTTGGTAGTGTACTTTCCAGGCATGTACACATTGACAATGAGGTTGATGCATGCATTGCCAGAACTAGCTCAGTATCTGGGGACTCCAAAGACAAGTTTGGGAGAGAAGAGCTATTAGACTGACTATCAAACTTAATATCTACAGAATCATTGTGCCTGTGAAACCTGGACAGTCTACTAGCGCCATGCCAGGAAACTGAATCGGTTCCATCTGAACTGTCTTAGGAAGATTTTGAGGATCACCTGGCAGGATAAGATACCAGACACTGAAGTCCTTGCTTGAGCTGAACTGCCACGCATTCAACCTATGCTTCAGAGAGTGCAGCTCCAATGGACTGGCCACGTTGTTTGAATGCAAAACGTATGCTTACCAAAAAGACTATTTGATGGAGAACTCACTTGGGGCAGGTGATCACATGGTGGTCAGAGGAAGAGATACAAGGACATTCTGAAGGTCTTTCTCAAGAACTTTGGATTTGACTGTGCAACATGGGAGACAGTGATACAAAACCCCTCAGCACAGCGTGCCCTTATCAAAATAGCGTACTGTGCTCTATGAGCAAAACAGAAGTGAGACATCACAAAGTGAACGTAGGATGCACAAATTTGGAGTATCTACCCCAAATATTCACACAGACTGTCTGTGCTCAACCTGTGGTAGAGCATTCCAAGCTCATATTGTATCTATCAGCCACAGTCGGACACACTGAAATTTCACTTTATCATGGTGATGTTATTTTGGTCTTCTTCGAGAACGAAGGACAAGGACTATATGTGAATGTGTTATGTGAATATTTGCATGCTATATTTGGATATGAACATATATGTAAACATACATATTCTATACATCTATCCATTTCTTTTATTTGCCTTCCTTGAATGGGTCCAAAATGGGCTAATAGTAGCAAGAACTCTCTAGGGAAGATATATGAATCCATCAATAACATCACAATTTTATTTTTTAATTTGCCCTAGTGTTTTACAATTTATTTATTTATTTTTAGTTTTCAGCATTCATTTCCACAAGATGTTAATTTACAAATATTTTTTCTCCCTTCTCCCCCACCCCAAGATTGCCTACATTCTGATTACCCCTTCCCCTAGTCTGCCCTTCCCTTTATTATCTTCCCCTTTTTACTTTCTTCACTTACACCTTTCCCCTTTACTTTCTTAAAGGGCAAGATAGATTTCTATACCCTGTATAGTATAATCTTATTTCCCAGTTGAGTTTAGAAACAATTTTTTAACATTTGTTGTTTTAAAATTTTAAGTTCCAAATTTTCTCCTTTCTTCCCTCACGATCCATCCCCATAGAGAAATCAGGCAATCCAACATAGGTTATACATGTGTAGTTATGGAATACACAGCCAGAATAGTCATGTTGTGAAAGAGTAACTATATTTCCCTCAATCCTATTTTGACCCCCAATTATTCCACATTTTCCTTTGATTTTGTGCCTTTTCTAAAGTGTTTGCTTCTGATTACCCCCTCCTCCAATCCACCCTGCCTTCTATTGCCCCCTTTTATCCCCTGCTCCCTACTTTCCTGTAGGGTAAGATATCCAATTAAGTTTTTATATTATTTCCTCTTTAAGCCAAAAGCATTGAGAGTAAGGTTTACTCATTCCCTCTCACCTCTCCGCTCTTCCCCTCCACTGTGAAACCGTTTTTTCTTGCCTCTTTTATGTGAGATAATTTACCCCACTCTATCTCTCCCTTTCTTCTCCCAATATATTCATCTTTCATTCCTTAATTTTATTTTTAAATATCATCTATTCATATTCAACTCACCCTGTGCCCTCTACCTATCTATATTTGTCTACCTATCTATCTAATTTCCTCCAACAGCCCTAATACTGAGAAAGGTCTCACGAATTACAAATATCATTTTTCCCTGTAGGATGTAAACAATTCAACTTTAAAAAGTCCTTTATAAATTCTCTTTCCTGTTTGCCTTTTTATGCTTTTCTTGATTTCTGTATTTGGAAGTCAAATTTTCTATTCAGCTCTGGTCTTTTCATCAAAAATGCTTGAATGTCCTCTATTTAATTGAATGACCAATTATTTTCCCCCTGAAATGTTTTTGAAAACTCACTTTTTCAGAATAGGCAATTCCTAGTTTTAATCCTAGCTCCTCTGGCCTGCAGAATATCATATTCCAAGTCCTTTGATCCCTTGATGTAGAAACTGCTAGATGTTGTGTTATCCTGATTGTGTTTCCACAATATTCAAATTGCTTCTTTCTGGCTGCTTGTAATATTTTCTTCTTGACCTAGGAACTCTTGAATTGGGCTACAATATCACTAGGAGTTTTCCTTTTGGGATGTCTTTCTTTTTCTTCTTCATTCACTGATTTTTAAAATTATTTAATACATTATTTGTGTTTCAGTTCTTAATATTGACTTCCACAAGAATTTGAATTCAAAATTTTCTCCCCATCAATCCCCACTCCTACCCCAAGATAGAATGCACAGCAGGCACCCCTTCCTTCAGTCTGTCCTCTCTATTACTCATCCTTCTTTTATCCCCCTTCCCCTCTATTTTCCTGTAGCATAATAGATTTCTATACTCCATTGCCTGTATAGCTTAATTTCCAGTTGCATGCTAAAACAGTTTTTCACATTCATTCTTAAAGCTTTGACTTCCATATTCTCTCACTCCCTCCCTGACGACTCTCATTGAGGAAACAAGTAATTCAATACAGGTCATACGCTTGTAACAATGCAAAACACTTCCATAATAGTTATGTTGTAAAAGACTAACCACATTTCCCTCTGTACTATCCTGCCCTTCATTTATTCCATTCTTTACCTTGACCTGTCCTCCCACAATGGTGTTTTCTTCTGATTATCCCTTTCTCTAATTTGCTATCCCTTCTAATATCTTCGCTCTCCTATTCCCTTCCCCCTTTACTTCCTGAAGGGTAAAATAGATCTCTATATGCTACTGAGTCTGCTTTATTCCCTCCTTAAGCCAAATCTCATGAAAGTAAGGCTCAATTATTTCTTTTCATCTCCCCCCTCTTCTCCTCCACTTTAAAAGGTCTTTCTTCCTTTTTTTTTATGTAAGAAGATTTGTTGCATTCTACCTCTCCCTTTCTCTTACTTCTAGTACATTTCTAGGCGTTTCCTTTTGGGATCTCTTTCAGGAGGTGATAGGTGAATTATTTCCATTTCTATTTTACCCTCTGGGTCTAGCATATCAGGGCAGTTTTCCTTGATAATATCTTGGAAGATGATGTCTGGGCCTTTTTTGATTATGATTTTCAGGTTGACCAGTAATTTTGAAATTATCTCTCCTGGATCACTTTTCCAGGTCAGTTGTTTTTTCAACGAGATATTTCACTTTGTCTTCTTTTTTTCATTCTTTTGGTTTTGTTTTGTAATTTCTTGGTTTCTCATAAAGTCATTAGCTTCCATCTACTCCATTCTAATTTTTAAGGAACTGCTTTCTTCAGTGAGCTTTTGAGCCTCGTTTTCCATGTGGTTAATTCTGCTTTTAACCCCTTCTTCTCATTGGTTTTTGAACCTCTTTTGCCATTTAGCCTAATCTATTTTTAAAGGTGTTGTTTTCTGTTGGGATTGGAAGCTCAAATCCGTGTGGATGGTCTCGGGCGGGTAAAAGTGGGACTTCTAAATCTTAGAGTCTTACGAGGCCCTCCATGAACAGCGGGGATTCGAGAAGGTGCTCGGGTATTTCCGCCTCTCCCCAGGAGATATGTGATGGGTGGAGTCTCCCTGCCCTCGAGGTCGTCCCGGATCTGGGCACACTATTGTTATCTAACAGCACGGTATTGAGATGCAAACTGTGTGGCTCAAGGTTAAGTAGGATTGAGGAAGCCTGAAAGCTCTCTTAGCACGTGAGGAGCCAAGAGGACAGTAGGCTCCGCTTCTCTCTTTCCTCTCTCCCCTCCCGCTCTTTCCCTGCTTGTACTTCTACTTCCAATCCCTTAAGATCTTAGCCTCCTTAGGAAATCTCCCCCTCTTCCTCTTAAGGAAGACCCCCCTGCACTTGTAACTAGACCCTGAAATAAAGCTCAACCCTTGTTCGACTCTGGAACGTCCTTTCTCTCATATGTGCATCCGGCGTGGCCAGCCGAAGACTTCGGAGGTGAGGTAAGAAAGACTCGGGTAGCCCACACAGGCCTCTAGGCCTGGCAGTTTTCTTCAGCATTTTTTTGGGGTCTCCTTTGGCAAGCTGTTGGCTCACTTTTCATGATTTTCTTGCATCACTCTGATTTCTCTTCCCAATTTTTTCTCCAACTCTCTTACTTGATTGTCAAAATGGTTTTTGAGCTCTTGAGTGACCTGAGACTCTTGCATTTTTTGGAGGTTTTGGATGTAGAACCCTTGACTCTTCTGTCGTCCTCTGATGGTATGCTTTGTTCTTCCTCATCCAAAGGGATGAAAGAAAATATCTGTTCACCAAGAAAATGACCTTCTATAATCTTATATTTTTTTTCTCTTTTGGGGGCATTTTCTCAGCCAGTTACTTAAATTTTGAGTCCTTTGTCAAGTGGAGGATATACTCTAGGGACCTTTAAATTCTCAGTTTCTCAGAGGTAACACAATCAAGGGAGATGAGTTTACTCTTCTTGCCTGCACTGTGTTCTATAAGCAGCCACAAGCATTCTTATCTGCCAGTAGGATTCACTCTCCACAGTCACTACCAGCTCCACCACACGAGCACTATTCCTCACCCCAAGTCCACCACTAAGAACTGAGATCCAGATCGGTTGCTCGATTTCCCCAGGGTCTTTAACCTGAGGCTTCCAAAAGAAGATGTTGCTGTGACAGTGGCTGCTGCCAAACTGGGGTTGGGGTTGGGGTCAGATCATGCTCCCGTCTCACCCAGGTGAAAGAGCTTTTTTATTGAACTCTGAAGCTCTCTTTGATGCTTGTAGGTTGAGAAATCTGGGAACTGCAGCTCCTGCCTGTGATTCCATGCCCTGAAGCCTGTTCCAATCCTTCTCATTCCTGTGCAGTGAGGTCAAGGCTGGGCTGCGCTCTGCTGCAGGCCTGGTGCAATAAACCTTTCCTGTCCACTTTACAGGCTGTTTTGGGCTGGAAATTCCTTTCACTTTGTCGTTTTGTGGCTTCTGCTGCTCTAGAATTTGTTTAGAATCATTTTTACAGGTATGTTATAGGCTATGTGCGGAGAACTTCTATAGGTTCGTCTTTCTACTCCACCATCTTGGATCTGCCCCCTTGGTATCTCTTTCAAGAGGTGATTGGTGGATTCTCTCATTTTCCATTTTATGCTCTAGTTCTCGAATATCAGGGCAGTTTTCATTGATAATTTCTTGAAAGATGATGTCGAGGGTCTTATTTTCATCATGATTTTCATGTAGTCCAATCATTTTTATATTACCTCTCCTAGATCTATTTTCCAGGTCAGTGGTTTTTCCATTGAGATATTTTGCATTGTTTTCTATTGCTTCGTCCTTTGGGTTCTCTTTTATAATGTCTTGATTTCTCATAAAGTCATTAGATTCCATTTGCTCCATTCTAGTTTTTAAGGAATCATTTTCTTCAGTGAATTTTGGATCTCCTTTCCACTTTGCCAATTCTTCTTTATAAGGCATTCTTCTCATTGGCTTTTTGTACCTCCGTTGCCACTTGTGTTAGTCTCTTTTTAAGGTTTTTTTCCTTCAGTATTTTATTTTTTTTTGGTCTCATTTGGCAAGCTGATGTCTCATTTTTCATGATTTTATTGCATCACTCTCATTTCTTTTCCCAATTTTTCCTCCACTTCTCTTGCTTTATTTTGAAAGTCCTTTCTGAGTTCTTCCATTGCCTGAGACGAATTCATATTTTTTCTTGATGGCTTTGGATGTAGGAGCTTTGACTTTGTTACCTTCTACTGGTTTTGTGTTTTGATCTTCTTTGTCACCAAAGTACGATTCTTTAGTTTGATTTTTTTCAATGTTGTCTGCTGATCTTTCCAGAAAAATACTTGGCTTTCTAACTCTTTGTCAAGGTAGGACTCCTCTTTCAGTGAGGATGGGATTGGATTGGTGTACTGTCCAAGGCTTCAGGGGTCTTGTATCAGCTTCTTGTTCCTTCACCAGCTGTGGGCCCAGAGCTCCATAACTAGCCACTCTTGCTGCTGCTGCCACCACATCCCCTCCATGGGGCTGAGGTTGTACCCCAGACAGATAACCCTCCTCTTTCACCTAGGTCCTACAGAGTTTTCCCACTGAAATTCTCTGTTTTCTTTGATATTTGTGGGTTGAGACATTTGGAACATACCATAGCTGTCAGTGATTTATTCCTCTGAGGCCAGCTCCAGCTCTGTGTGTGTGGACATGACTCACACCAGAATGTACTAAGCTCCCAATCTGGTGTGAAATACCCTTCATGTCAACCTGCCAGAAGTATTTTTATCTCCTAAAGCACTAAATGGGGGGAACCACTTGGACCTGTTTATATTGCCCCTAAGCTTCACAAGAGTTTATTGTTGTAAGTGAATTGTTACCTCAGTAAGGTGATTTGCTTTTTTAAACCCCACAATTTTAAAACACCTAATAGACACTAACTAGACACTAAAATTAAAAAAAAATGCCATCCCGCAAAAAGTTTTCTTTCCACCAGGGTACATAACATGAATGTATGTATATGTGAACTGTACAGCAGACCCTCCTGTGTATGTCGGCGTCCTTACTGATATAGGTACAGAAATCTATGTTACTCAATAGGAAAATAGAAGGGGAAGAGGATAATAGGAAGGGCTGATAGAAGGTAGGATGGATTGGGAGAGGTGGTAGTCAGAAGAAAAGCTCTATTGAGGAAATATAGGGTGAAAGGAAAGAGAAGGATAAATAAGGGAAAATAGGATAGAGGGAAATATAGTTAGCAATCATAACTGTGAATGTGAATGGGATGAATTCATTTATGAAATAAAAGTGGATAACAGAATCGATTAAAAATGAAATCCAATGATATGTTACTTATAAGAAACACATATGAAGCAGAGAGATACACACAGAGTAAATGTAAAAGGCTGGAGTAGAATATATAATGCTACAACTGAAGGAAAACAAAACAAAAAGCAGAGGTACTAATCATTATCTCAGAGAAAGCAAAGAAAAAAAACCAGATCTAATTAATGAGCAAGGAAAGCTATATTTTGCTAAAATGTACCATGGACAATGAAGTAATATTGATATTAAACTTATATTCAACAAGTAGTATGTCATTCAAATTCTCAAAGGAAAAACTAAATGAGTTGCAAGAGGAAACAGACAGTAAAACTGTCCTAATCAAACACCTCAACTTTTGCCTTTCAGAACAAAATAAATCTTTAAAAAATATAGTTAATTAAGTTTACTTTGCAGTTCATCTCAATAAGATTTTGAGTTTCAAATTTTCTCCTCTCTTTGTCCTTCGCACTCTCCAATATGGCATGCAATCTGATATAGATTCTACGTAGACACTCATATTAAACATATTTTCACATCAGTCATGATATAAAGAAAAATTAGAGCTAATGAGAAGTACAAGAAAGAAAAAACAAAACAAAATAGCAAAAGAAAGAGAGAGCAAATAGTAATGTTCCATTTGCATTCAGACTCAAAAGTTCTTTTTCTTGATTTGGATTGAATTTTCAATCATAAGTCTTTTAGAGCTGTCTTAGATTTTTACTGAGGAGTGCTAAGTCTTTCAAAGTTAGTCATTGCACAATATGGCTGTTACTGCATACAATTTTCTCCTGGTTCTACTCATTTTACTCAGCATCAAGAACTAAATAAATCTAACAAAAAATAAACAAGAAAAATTTAAGAAAACAAATAAAATTTTAGAAGAGTTAGATATGATAGACTTCTGGAAAGAAGTAAATGAGAACAGCAAGGAACACCCGCCCCTCCACTCTCCCCCCCCCCCACAAATAACCACAAATACATGCATACATACATATGTGTATGTATGTACATTTGTATATTTTTTCTCTGTGATACATGACACTTACACAAAAATTAACCAAGTATTTGGGCATAAAAACCTTTCAATCAAATTCATAAAGAAAGAAGTATTAAATGCACTCTTTTCAGATCACAATGAAATATAAATTACATTCAATAATGGACCTTGGAAACAGAGTTTAAAAGTTATTGGAAACTACATAATATAATCCTAAAGAATGATAGGGATTGAAGGGAGGCAGAGCCAAGATGGCTGAGTGAGAGCATCAACTCACCTAAGCTCTTAGACAAACTCCTTCAGATACCTCTAAAAAGAGAATCTGACCAAATTTTGGAGGTGCTGAATTCAATAGGAGACAGACTGTGGCAGATTCACAGCCCAGGACAGACTGGAAGGTCAATGGGAAGGATCTGTTCCGCAGGGCTGAGCCCACAGCACATAGCACAATGCATCCTGCAGTGGCTTGGTTGAGCAAGAAAACCCCAGGGCAGCTGCAGACAGCAGTAGCATGGCAGAAAAGCAGAGTGGCAGCCCAGGGTGGGAGACCAGTAGAGCCCAGCGAGTGACAGCCACTGAGCACAAGATATCAGCCACCACAGTTCATGAGACTTTCAGCCAGAAGACTAAATGTCTGTAAGTCACCTACTTAAACTTCTGGGAGCCACAATGGTGGAGTGAACCATAGATGCTCTCTCCTCTCCCCTTGTCGACCTCAAAAGAACCATAAAATATTTCCCCAGAAAATTCCTGGATCAGTGGGAACAGCTGATGGGGCAAACAGTCTCATAACACATGAGGCTAGGAAAATAGCTAAGGGAGATTCCTCTTACACTGGAAGAAGATGGGCCCCAAGGCAGTGGAAATTTGCACTAGGACCCAGATGTGCCTCAGTGCTAGAAGAGGAATTCCACGGGAGGTGGAAACTCACACTAGGACCAGGTGAACCTCAGTCTTAGGAGAGGAGCCCCAGGAGGGGTGGAAACTCACACTATGATCCAGGCCTGCCTCAGCACTCCAGGGGAAACGGGAAAACAATTGGGCAGCTGGGATCACCAACCCCTGAGCCTGCCTTTGCCTCAGCTCAGCTCAGGAGATTTCCCATGAACAGACCACTCCTCTGCTAGACTTAACAAGCTAGCCCCAGGGTTGATTCAGAAAACACAAAATAAAAGATAAATTAACATCTACCCTTAGCTTTTTCACATCAGTCAGCTCAATACCAAGTTCTGCAGCTTCTAACTGAAAGAACCAGAAGTCACAACACACAATCACTACCACGAGCAAGAAAAAGCAAAAGAAGGGTGAAAAAACCATAGAATCTTTCTCTGGGGACAAGCACCAAAACACAAATACCAAAGAGATCAGTAGTAAGACTGTACTTCCATCTGAAACTTCAGAAGGGACTATGAACTGCTCACATTCACAAACAGCTCTCTTAGAATAGCTGAAGAAGGAGATAGAAGAGAAACTGGGAAATGATTTTCAAAGCATGAAAAAAGAATTCCATGAAGAGAATATCTCTTTAAAAAGGAAAATTGAACAAATGGAAAAGGAAGTTCAAAAACTAACTGGAGAAAATAATTCCTTAAAAGGAATAATTGGACAAATGGAAAAGGAGATGCAAAAGTTAACTGAAGAAAACAATTTGATAAAAATTAGAATTGGGCAAGTAGAAACCAATGACTCCATAAAACATCAAGAATCAGTCAAACAAAAACTAAAGATTGAAAAGGTAGAAGAAAATGTAAAATATCTAATTGGAAAAACAACAGACATGGAAAGTAGACCCAGGAGAGAAAATTTAACAATAATTGGCCTGCCAGAAAGCCATAATGAAAAAAATTAGTCTAGACAATATCTTCCAAGAAATCATCAAGGAAAATTGCCCAGAAGTGCTTGATCTAGAGGGCAAAATAGTCATTGAAAGAATCCACCATTCATCTCCCGAAAGGGATCCCAAACTAAAAACCCCAAGAAATATTGTTGCCCAATTTCAGAACTATCAAGTGAAAGAGAAAATATGACAGGCAGCCAGAAAGAAACTATTCAAATATTGAGGAGCTACAGTCAGGATCACACAGGACCTTGCAACATCTACATTAAAAGACAGAAGGAACTGGAATCCGATATTCCATAAGACAAAGGAGCTGGGACTACAACCAAGGATCACTTACCCAGAAAAATCCAGTATAACATTTCAGGAAAGGAGATGGTCATTCAACGAAATTAGGGATTTGCAGGCCTTCCTGACAAAAAGGCCATAACTGAATAGAAAATTTGATCTTCAAATGCAAATCTCAAGAGAGACATAGAAAGGTAAATGGGGAAAAAAAAACAAAACTTGTTACTCCATTTGGGAAAACTGTTTACCTCCCTATAAGGGAAGATGATATCTATTAATCTTGAGAACTGTACATCTATTATGAAACATAAAAGGGATACACACAGAGGGAAAGAGTATAAAACAAATGATGTGATGATAAAAATATGATTTAAACATGCAAAGGGATTGTAACAGCAGATGTGAAAAGGAGGAAGCAGAAAATGGTAAATTACATCACAAGAAGAAGTACAAAATTATAGTAGAGGGAAAGAGGGGAGGGAGATGAGCATTGTTTGAGAGGCACTCTCATCTGATTTGGTTCAAGGAGAGAGCAATAAACTTAATTAAGTATATAATTCTAATTAGTTCTATAAGCAGTAGCAGGGGAAGGGAGAAGAAAGGGGAGGGGAAGCTAAAAGGGAGGGAAAAAGTAGTAATAGTAAAGGGGAGTAAAAGGGAGGGGGGCTAACAGAAGGAAGGGAAGACTGCGGGAGGTGGTGGTGAAAAGTGAAAACTATTGGGAAGGGGAAGGGAGATGGGAGAACTAAAAGCACAAATGGTGGGACTGAGGATGGAGGAGAACACACAGACTGTAATCATAACTGTGAATGTGAATGGAATGAACTCTCCCATAAAACAAAGGCAAAGAAGAAACTAAATTATCACTCTTTGCAAATGGTATGATGATATACTTAGAGAATCCCAGAGATTCAAGTAAAAAGCTAATTGAAATAATAAATAACTTTGACAAAGGTGCAGGTTACAAAATAAACTCACACAAGTCTTCCACATTCCTACATGTTAGCAACAAAGTCCAACAGCAAAAGACAGAAAGAGAAATCCTATTTAGAGCTATGGTAGACACCATAAAATATTTGGGAGATTATCTGCCAAAACAAATCCAGGGACTATATGAACACAATTACAAGACACTTTCGCACAAATAAAGTCAGATCTAAGTAAGTGGAAAAAGATCAGCTGCTCGTGGGTAGGCCAAGTCAATGTAATAAAAATGACAATTCTACCTAAATTAATTTAATTCTTTAGTGCCATACCAATTAAACTATCAGATAATTATTTTCTATAGTTGGATAAAATAATATCAAAATTCATCTGGAAGAACAAAAGGTCCAGAATATCAAAGGGAAAAATCAAAAGAAATGCTAGGAAAGGTGGCCTAGTGCTTCCAGATCTCAAATTGTATTATAAAGCACCAGTTATCAAAACTACTTGATATTGGCTAATATCAGAATGGTAGACAAGTGGAATAGGCTAGGTACTCAAGACTCTGTAGACAATGAATACAGCAATCTACTGATTGACAAACCCAAGAACCCCAGCTTCTGTGATAAGAATTCACTGTTTGACAAGAATTGCTGAGAAAACGGGATAACAGTGTGGTACAAACTAGGCATAGACCAATGCCTGACACCTTACACAAGAATAAAGTCCCAATGGGTACACGATCTAGGTATAAAGATTGATCCTATGGACAAATTGGAGGAGCAAAGAATAGTGTATTTATCAGATCTGTGGAGAAGGGCAGAATTTTTGACTAAAGAAGAGATAGAAAGCAGTATGAAGTGCAAGATGGATAATTTTGATTACATTAAACTGAAAAGTTTTTGCATAACCATACCCAATACAAACAAAATTCAGAGAGATGTAGTATATTGGGAAAGAATTTTTACAGCTAATGTTGGTGATAAAGGCTTCATTTCTAGAATATAGAGAGAACTGAGTCAAATATACAACAATACAAATCATTCCCCAGTTGAGAAATGGTCAAATGATGTGAACAGGCAATTTTCAGAGGAAGAAATCAAAGATATCTATAATCCTATGAAAAAATGCTCTAAATCACTTTTGATTAGAAAGATGCAAATCAAAACAATTCTGAGGTACCACATCCCACCTATCAGATTGGCAAATATTACAGAATAGGAAAATGATAAATGTTGGAGAGGATGTGGGAGAGTTGGAACACTAATTCATTGTTAATGGAGCTGTGAGCTCATCCAACCATTCTGGAGAGCAATTTGGAACTATGCCCAAAGGGCTACAAAAATGTGCATGCCATTTGACCCAGCAATATTGCTTCTAGGACTGTATCCCCAAGGGATCATAAAAATGGGAAAGGGTCCCACATGTACAAAAATATTTTTAGCAGCACTCTTTGTAGAGACCAAAAACTGGAAATCAAGGGGATGCCCATAACTTGGGGAATTGCTGAATAAATTATGGTATATGAATGTAATGGAATACTATTGCAGTATAATAAATGATGAAGAAGAAGACTTCAGAGAGGCTTGGAAAGACTTATATGATCTGATATTGAGTGAAAGGAGCAGGACCAGGAGAACTTTGTGCTAAGCAACAATCACAGTGTGTGAGAGGTTTTTCTGGTAGTCTTGAAAGTTCGTACCAATGCAAGGACTTTAAAAAAAATTCCCAATGGTATTCTAAGGTAAAATGCCCTCCACATCCAGAGAAAGAACTATGGAAGTCAATCGTAGAATGTAGCAGATTATTTTTTTTTTTTTGTGAGTATGTATAATGTTTTGGTTTGTTACATTATTTCTCCCATTCATTTTAGTTCTTCTACACAGCATGACTATAGTGAAAATGTTTTTAATAGGAAGGAAAAAAAAAGAATGATAAGGTCAAAGAACAACTCATAAACACAATCAGTAGTTTAACTAAATAGAATGACAGCAATGAGAGAAGAAAAAGGAATTTATGGGATACAGCAAAAGCAATACATAGGGGAAATTTTCTATCTCTAAATGTTTACATGAATAAAGTAGAGAATGAACAGATTAGTAAGTTCAGTATACAACTAAAAAAGTTAAAAAAGAACAAATTCAACTCCCCAATTAAAAACATAATTTAATACCCTGAAAATCAAAGGAGAGGTTAATAAAACTGAAAGCAACAAAATTATTGAAGTAGTCAGTAAAACTAGGACCTAGTTATATGTTAAAATTTTCTATAAAAAATAAACCATTGGTTGATTTGATTTTAGAAAATGAAAACCAAGTGACCTATATTGAATTTGCCATCAACAAAGGAGAAATTAAAGCAATTAATGGAAATTGTTTGCCCAATCTTACAGCAATAAATCTAACAATATAAGTGAAATGAATGTATATATATATGTATATATACATACATACATACATACATATATACATATAAATTTCCCAGATTAGCAGAAGAGGAAATGGAATACTTAAACTATCCTATCTAAAAAAATAATTTCTTAAGCTATAAATGACCTCCTTAAGAAAAATCTTCAGAACCAGAAGGATTTAAAGGTTAAATCTACGAAACAAACAAAAAAAATTATTCCAATTCTCTACAGACTATTTGGAAATAAATATTCAAAGAATTAATCATACCAAGCATTTTACATGACAAAAATATAGTTCATATACCTAAAATGGAAAAAAATATATATAATTTTAGACTCATTCCCCTAATGAATGTTGACGGAAGATTTTTAAACAAAATGCTAACAAGAAGATTACAACAATATATAAAAACATCATGTAGTATCACCAGATCGAATTTATACCAGAAATGCAGACTGGTTCAGTATTAGAAAAACTTCCAGGATAGTCGACTGACCAGGTCAATAACAAAAACAATAAAAATCATGATTATCTCAATAAATTCAGAAAAAAAGTTTAAAATAACTCTTTCTTAATTTAAAATAAAAAACCCTGGAAAGCATAGGAAAATGGAGTTTTCCTTAAAATGTTAAATAGTTTCTATCTAAAATCATCAGCAAGTGTTATATTTAATGGGGATGAACTAGAAACCTTCCCAATAAGATGAGGGGTTAAACAAGATGTCCGTTATACCTCTGCTATTCAATATTGTACTAGAAATACTAGAAATTGAAACAGTTATATTAGGCAATGAGGACATAAAACCATCACTCTTTGCACATAATATGATAAAATACTTAGAAAATTCTAGATAATTAACCCCCCCCCAAAAAAAACTAAAAAATACTTGAAGTAATGAAGATTAGCAGGAACCAAAATAAACCAACAGAAATCATCAGTAATTCTATATATTGCCATACAAAGTCCAGCAGCAAAAAATAGAAAAATAATTCCATTTAAAATAATGATAATCAACATAACTGAGGTATCTATGTGCCAAGGCAAACCCAGGGATTATGTGGACACAATTACAAAATATTTTTCCCACCACCAATGACGTCTTATCTAAACAAGAAAAATATTAATTGCTCATGGCTGAGTCAATAAAATAAAAATGACAATTCTACTTAAGCCAATTTATTTATTCAGTGCCATATCAAACTACTAAAAAAAATTTATAGCACTGGAAAAAAACTTATAATGATTCTTCTGGAAGAAAAAAAAAAGTAAAGATATCAAGGGATGCAATGAAAAAAAAGAGTATGAAGGAAATAGCCTAGCAGTACCAGGAGTCAAAGTGTACAACAAGTGATAATCATCAAAAGCAAACACACAAACAATCTGCGGTTGTCTAAGAAATAAAAATGTTGCATCAGTGAAATAGATTGGGTACACAATACAGAACAGTATATGACCATGGTTTTTCTAGTGCTTCATAAACAACCAAAAAAACCAAGTTTTTAGGTAATGAATTCAGTATTTGACAAAAATTGCTAAGAAAACTGGAAAGCAGTTTGGCAGAAACTGAGTATAGATCAACATCTCTACTACGTTAAGTTCAATATAGGTACATGATTTAGACACAAAGGACATTTCCATAAACAAATTAGGAGAGCATGGAATAGTTTATTTGTCATATTTATGGAAAATGAAGAATTTATGACCAAACAAGAGATAGCGAACATTACAGGGTGTAACAGAGGCAACTAGAAAGGCTTAGAACACTAAACCTGGAGGCAGGAAGACATGAGTTCAAATCAGACCTCATACATTTGCTAGCAGTATGACTTTGGGCAAATCACTTTACCTCTGTTTGCCTTAACTCACTGGTGAAGGAAATAGCAAACCACTCTGGTATGTTTGACAAAAAGATAAAAAACCCTGTGGACTGTATTGGCATTCTGTGATCCATGAGGTCATGAAGAGTGAGATAGGACTGAACTACTGAATAGCACCAACACGGAATTTGAAATGGATAACTTTGATTAAATTAAATTTAAAAGGATTTGCATAGACAAAAACAACGTAATCAAGGTTAGAAGGAAAGCAAAGAACTGGGAGAATATTTAACTGCAAGTTTCTTTGGGAAAGGCCTCATTTCTCAAATATTTGAAGAACTGAACCAAATTTATAAGAATATGGGTCATTCCACAAACGACAAATATTCAAAGGATATAACCAGATAATTTTCCAGAGTGATAACCCCTGTAGCTCCTTCATTGGGCTACTCTGGCTTTCCCTGCAATCTTGCTGCAGTTTGTGAGACAATTATAACACTTAGAAGGCAATGAGAAAGTCCTTTCTGCTCTGTAGGTTTTGTGTTGCACACAGAGTCCTGCACAGAACAGATCTTTACTAGATGTTGGATGAATGGAACTAGGGGCTGGAGGCAGGTAGGGGTAAACAGCAGCATTGTTCCTAGATCCCCCATCCTCACCCAGAGCAGGATCTAGGAGGCCAACTAGGCAGGGAACACTTGCCTAGAGCTTTGTAGAGCAGACCCTAGAGTACACTAGCTGCATAACTCTGGGCAATTGATTTTAACTTCTTTGCCTCAGTTTCCTTATCTGTAAAATGAGCTGGAGAAGGAAATACAACTAACTTCAGTATCTTTGTCAAGAAAACCCCTAAATTGGGTCACAAAGAGTTGGAAATAAATGAAAAAATGACTAAATAATGAATAAAAACTGTGAATGACATTTATTCTCAGAAGTACAATGATCTAAGACAATCGTGAAGAGTTTATGATGAAAAATGCTACCCTCCTCCAGAAAAAGAACTGCTTGGAGTCTTTTTTTTGTGAGTTATTTTTTTTTAATTTTTAAAGTTAAATTAATTTATTTTTAGTTTTCAACATTCATTTCCATAAGATTTTGAGATTCAAATTTTCTCCCCATGTTCCCTCCCCCACCAAGAGACACTGTACATTCTGATTACCCCTTCCCCCAATCTGCCCTCCCTTCTATCACACCCCTCCCTTCCCTTATCTCCATCTTCTTTCGTTTCTTGTAGGGCAAGATAGATTTCTATACCCCATTACTTGTATTTCTTATTTCCCAATTGCATGCAAAAACAATTCTCACTATTGGTTCCTAAAACTTTGAGGTTCAACTTTTCTCCCTTTCTCCCTCTCCACTCAACCTCACTAAGAAATCAAGCAATTAAAAATAGGCTATATATGTGTAGTTATGCAAAAAACTTCCATAATAGTCATGTTGTGAAAGACTAACCATATTTCCCTCCATCCTATTTTGCCCCCATTTATTCTATTCTCTCTTTTGACCTTGCCCCTCCCCAAAACTGTTAACTTCTAATTACTCCCTGCTCCTATTTCCTCTCTCTTCTATCACCCCTCACCCCACTTATCCCTTTTCCCCTAATTTCCTGTAGTGTAAGACAGATTTTCATTCCAAATTGAGTGTGCATGTTATTCTCTGCTTAAACCAAATGCGATGAGAGTAAGCTTTACCTTTTCCCTCTCATCTTCCCCCTATTCCCTTCCATCGAAAAAGTTTTTTCTTGACTCTTATGAGAGGTAATTTGCCCCATTCCATTTCTTCCTTTCTCCTCCAAATATATTCCTCTCTCATACTTTAATTTTAATTTTAGATATCATCTCTTCCTATTCAACTCACCCTGTGCCCTCTGTCCATATGTATGTGATCCCTCCAAGTACCCAAATACTGAGAAAAATCTCAAGAGTTACAAATAATATCTTTCCATGTAACAATATAAACAATTCAGTTTTAGTAAGTCGCTTGTGATTTCTCTTACCTGCTTATCTTTTCATGCTTCTCTTGATTCTTGTGTTTAAAAGTCAAATTTTCTATTCAACTCTGGTCTTTTCATCAAGAATGCTTGAAAGTCCCCAGTTTCATTGAAAGACCATTGTTTCCCCTGAAGTATTATACTCAGTTTTGCTGGGTAGGTGATTTTTGGTTTGAATCCTAATACCTTTGACTTCTGGAATATCATATTCCAGATCCTTTGATCCTTTAATGTAGAAGCTGCTAGATCTTGTTTTATCCTGATAGTATTTCCACAATATCGAATTACTTCTTTCTGGCTGCTTATGATATTTTCTCCTTTACCTTGAAAATTTGAAATTTGGTTACAATATGCTTAGGAGTTTTTCTCTTTGGATGTCTTGCAGGAGGTGATAAGTGGATTCTTTCAATATTTATTTTGCCCTCTGGTTCCAGAATATCAGGGCAATTTTCCTTGATAATTTCATGAAAGATGATGTCTAGGTTCTTTTTTGATTATGACTTTCAAATAGTCCCATAATTTTTAAATTGTCTCTCCTGGATCTATTTTCCAGTTGTTTTTCCAATGAGATATTTCACATTGTTTTCCATTTTTTCATTCTTTTGGTTTTGTTTTGTAATTTCTTTGTTTCTCATAACTTCATTAGCTTTCATCTGCTCCATTCTAATTTTTAAAGAGCTATTTTCTTCAGTGAGCTTCTGAATCTCCTTTTCCATTTGACTAATTCTGCTTTTTAAGGTATTCTTCTTCTCACTGGTTTTTTTGGACCTCTTTTGCCATTTGGGTTATTCTATTTTTAAAGCTGTTATTTTCTTCAGTATTTTTTTGGGTCTCCTTTAATAAGCTGTTGACTCATTTTTCATGTTTTTCTTACATTGCTCTCATTTGTCTTCCCAATTTTTTCTCCACTTCTCTTACTTGATTTTTATAATCCTTTTTGAGCTCTTCCATGGCCTGAGACCATTGCATGTTATTTTTGGAGGTTTTGGATGTGGAAGCCTTGAATTTATGTCTTTCTCTGATAGTATGCTTTGTTCTTCCTCATTGGAAAGGATAGAAGAAAATGTATTTTCACCAAGAAAGTAATCTTCTATAGTCTTATTTTTCCCTTTTTGGGGGCATTTTCCTAACCTGTTACTTGACTTTTGAGTTCTTAGTCAAATGGAGGGTATCCTCTAGAGATCTGTAAGTTCTCAGTTTCTGCAAGGTGGCACAATCAAGGGAAAGGAGTTTAACTCTCTTGGCCTGCTCTTTGTTCTGGAGGCAACCACAAGGTTTTCTTGTGCCCAGGATCTGTTAATAGTGTTCCCTCTCCAGAGCCTCCACCAGCTCCATCACTCGAACACTCTTCTTCACTCCAGGATCACTGCTCAGGTCTGAGATCCTGATCAGCTGCTTGATTCCACTGGGGCCTTTAGCCTGAGGTCTCCAAAAATGCTCACTGTGCTGATGTGCTGCAATGTTTGCCACTGTCCTGGGCCCAGGGCTAGGGCCAGACACTGCTCCCCTTTCACCCAGGTGAAAGAGCTTTCTCACTACTCTTTGAAGCTGTCTTTGGAGTTTGTAGTTTGAGAAATGTGGGAACTGCAGCTTCTGTCCATACTTCTGCTCCCTGAAGCCTGCTCCAGTCCTGTCCCTATCATACTGCAGGGCTAAGGCTGGGCTGCTCTCTGCTCTGAGTCTGGTGTGGTACAACTTTCCTCTTGGCCTTCCAGGCTGTCTTGGTTGGAAATTTCTTTCATTCTGTCGTTTTGTGGCTTCTGATGCTCTAGAATTCGTTTAGAGTGATTTTTACAGGTATTTTATGGAGCATTGGTTTGGGGTGGGGGGGGGAGCTACAACAGGTTCGTCCTTCTACTCTACCATCGTCTCCTTGGAGTTTTAATGTAGATTGAAGCATGCTTTTTAAAAATTTTCTTCATTTTCTTGTTGTGATTTATCTATTTTCTTTCGCAACCTAGATAATATGGAAATGGTTTGTGTGACTACACGTATATATATATGCTATATAAAATTTCTTGATTTCTCAAGGAGGAAGAAGGGAAGGAGGGAGAGAGAGAATTTGTATCTCAAAATATTTTTAAAATGAATATTAAAATTGTTTTTACATGTAATTGGAAAGAAAACAAAATCTAATTTAAAAAGAAAAGAGATAATACTCCAACACTATAATGTCAAAGTCTGGGTGCAAAGATGAGACTTGGAAGATCCATCCACAATCTTCTTCACAGAGAATAATGGCTATAGATGCAGAAAACTGTTTAGAATATAGCACTATTTTTTTTTGATATGCTCTTTCATTTGGGGGGCCATCTACTGTCTTCTTTTTTTACTTTGACAGCTCTGTGGAGAATAACTTGAACAAACACAGAACCTTTGTGCTGAGATTAGAGAGAGTTCCCTGATTCACTGATCTTTCAACATATATCCAAGAATCTGTACATATGTCCTAGAACCTCAGGACTCACATGCACATGCACACACACACACACACACACACACACACACACAAGCAGCATGCTCTCTGTCCTCAAGGACCTTATAATCCCTTAGGACTGAGATGTCATATACACAGAGAGGTAAATCACAACTTGAGAGAGAGAGCACTGACAACTAGGCTGACCAAAGAAAGCTTTAGGAAGGAGTTGGTCCAAGGATGGGGGTCTTGAAGGAAAAAATGATTCTAAAAAAGGACAGGAAGTTATGCATTTCAGGCATTTTGCAACGGCCCCAAGAAAAGAGTCATCATGCTGACTTCAGAGAATAGTGAATAGAATAATTTGACTATAATGCAGAATTATTGAAGGAGAGAGGCAATAATATGCTGCCAGGCTGGAAATATGCTTGAGGGGCAAATTGTGGAGGGCTCTAGTTTTCTCCAGACCTACATCTTGTACAGGTAGTACAGAGTAAGTGGACTAGACATTGGGTTTAGAGTCAGAGAACCTAGGAATGGATTCTGACTCTCTCATATCTCTAAGTTGACTTTAGAGATTTCACTTTTTTTCCCCTGTTGGCTTCAGTTTCCTCACTTGTAAAATGAGATTTTGGCATCTAAATTAATTGACATCTAAAATTTCTTCTAGCTCCAATCCATCACTCTACTAGAAATTATTTGTCTCCAACTCGTCAAGGGAAACTGAGTGTTCACTCACTTCCCTTCTGCATACATGTATTCATATATACATATATATGAACCAATCTGAGGACTTTGCATTTTATCCTAGAAAAAATAGGGAATTAGCTAAGGTTTCTGAGAAAGGAAGTGACATAATTAGACCTTTATATCAGGAAGTTTTTTTTGGCAGGTGTGTGGAGAAAGGTAAAGAGGGACAAGTAGGGAAAAGAAACTTGGCAGTAGTTTGGGAGAGGCTTGATAAACATGAAGTATATTGGTAGTTGTGAGTGAACAAGAGGATA
Source organism: Notamacropus eugenii (assembly GCF_028372415.1). NCBI lineage: Eukaryota > Metazoa > Chordata > Mammalia > Diprotodontia > Macropodidae > Notamacropus > Notamacropus eugenii. Next base: position 289,361,231 of record NC_092872.1, on the reverse strand, counting down.
GTCATTTTGGAAGCAAAATAAAAAATGCACAGTGACTGAATATAGGGCAGGGTGAGGGAGAGGGAAAGGTCAAGTATGACTCCAACACTGTGAACCTGGATGACTTGAAGGACAATCTTTGATTGACAGTCAAGCTTTTGATTGAAATTCATAAGTTAGTCAGAGAATCAGATTTGGAGAAGGAAAGATAATGAGGTATTTTTGAACATGTTGACTTTCATGTGTGCATGGCACATTCAGGTAAAGAAGTCCAGCTGTTATTTGGAGATGGAGAACTGCAGGAGAGATTAGGGCTGCCTATTCAGAGATTTGGGAGCCATCTGTGGAGAGTGGTAATTAATCCTATGGGAATCAATACAACCCCTGAGAAAGAAAGCAGATGTAGGAAAGAGGGGGTCCTTTGGTGATACCTTTACAGAGAGAACAGGATAAGCATAATGGCACAGTAAATGAAGTTGATGTTTTTTGCTGTTTGTTTCCGAGTGTGCTTCCACATTTAGGCTGATTGCTAACAATCATACTAGTGACAATTATTTTGTTTTCTAGATTCTCATGTTTGTATTTGGCAATACATTCCCCCCATAAGTTTATGTTTCATGAGGACATTGTTCCTATTTCATTGGGAGTTAAGGTTGGATGGGTTGTGACTGACTGGCAGAGTGACCAGGTGATTCAGACCATCCAAATACTCCATTAAGCAAATAAAATGGACAAGTTGTTGTTGTTGTTTTAGGAACTGCTAATCAGGAAAAGAATAACTATTAACATATGAATACCCAATTCCCTCCTTTGACAATATGTGTATTCATCACAAACACTGAGTACACTAACTTAAAAAAGAAAACATAGTCCTTCTGAAGACACTGATAAGCCTCAAGAGGTCCATTAAGATGAAAAGTCTACCTTGTAAGAATGAAGTTAGCCTTGTCGTTATGAGCATTATGAGTAGACTGGGTATTCTTGAGAATTCTGGGTATTATGATCCCCCTTGTATAAGCTAATCAAGTCAAAGAGCCTTCTTGTTATTACTTGTGCATATCAATCCTTCTCCCTCTTCCATGGTCTTGCTGAGGGTGTACCACATGCATAGAATGCCCTCACTCATCACTGACACCTCTTGCAATCTTCATCTCCCTTCGTTGTTCAACCCAAATGCTACTTCTTACGTCAGCACTTTTCCAATTATCTAGTTGTATGTATCCTCCACCTACTTCTATTCTTTTACTTGTGTGTCTATATTGATTTGTGTGAATGTCTAATTTATCCCCTGGAGAATGTCAGCTCTCATAGGGCAGGAGCTGTTTCATTTCAGTCCTTGTACCTCTGGTGGCAGGCACAATGCCTGACACACAGGAGGAGGAGATGCTTGTTAAATTGAATGGAATTCACATGTGAGAGTTTTACTGCAATGAATGATCAGCTATGTGTAAATCCTGCTTCACAACATTCACAGATCTTACTTCGAGTTAATGTTCTTATTCATGCTACATTAAGCAACCCAGAAGGCACAAGACCTCATGGTTCCCAAATGTTCCACTGAGCCCCTAGAAATGACTCTGAGTACATTACACTCCAGGAAGCTATTTTCTTCTCACTCTCATTAGCTATCTCTTGTTTGAAAAAGTAATTTATTTATTTTTCATACTGACTTTTTTAAATGAGCCATGTGCCATGTATACATGAAAAGTAATATGTCCAAAAAATTTGAGCTCCATATTCTCTCCCTTGCAGCCATCCCTCCTCCACCCATTGAGAAGGTAAGAAATACGATATCAATTAGAATGTGAAATCATGTAAAACATATTGCCATATTAATCATGTTGCAAAAAAGTAAGAAAAACAGAATTAAAAAAATCCTTAAATCTGCACTCAGACTTTTCTTCAGTTCTTTCTTTTTTAATATCAGTTATTTGTTGTTTGTTCCATATTTAAGGTTAGTATGACACTTGAGGAATTGGTTGCACTGTTGTACATATACAGATCTTTTTATGTAATATGGAAATTTACAATTATTGATACATGTATAGATTTTATATGTATATATATATATATATATATATATATATATATATATATAGGCAGACAAAATCAGGTCCTCTGGAATGGAGGGGAGCAAAAAGGAAATCAACACATCAATAAAGAATTACTACTGTATGGTGTTTTGTATCCAAGAGTGTTGTCTTCTGGACCTAAGGGAACTTGTAGCACCTACGTACAAAACAGGTATTTTATATATCTGTGGGGAACTGGCTCTGCTTGACACCAACCACTGAGACTATACAAGTCATATCCAACATCATATGGTAACTACAACAGGGTTCTATTCCCCGTTTCTAACTTTAGGAAGAAACTAGAGTGTATTCACAGGTTTTATACTTTTGGTGTTTAGTCACTAAGCAGAGAAAGGATTTGACCTGTTTGAAAAGTGGATCATACGTAACCTCTCAACTCCTGTCATGTTCTTTTCAATGGCAGCACATTCAAAGGTTTTAAAATTGCAGCTCCTTCTGGATTCCCCAAAGAGTATCTGCACTCTTCTTTAAATGGCTCTCCTTCTCCAGATCCAGATTGACCTTCACCACATGTGAAATGCCATTCTGCCCCAAGACATATAGGTCACTAAGGAAGATATTCTCATTAATGCCATATAGGCCCTTAATCATGGTGGAAATTGGATACACTCTCCTAAGATTCTTCATAATGCTTTCTGCCAGATCTGCCACAGACAAGTCAATGGCCCAGGAAGTGTAGCCCTTCAGTTTGATTACCTCATAAGCACTTTCAACCACCTGTTTATGAACATCTTTCCAATTCTCTGCATCAGCATCAGTTCCCAAAGAAGGATGAAGGTTCTTTAGAGACACACTGGCAAGATTCACACAGGATCCAACATCATATGGTAACTACAACAGGGTTCTATTCCCCATTTCTAACTTTAGGAAGAAACTAGAGTGTATTCACAGGTTTTATACTTTTGGTGTTTAGTCACCAAGCAGAGAAAGGATTTGACCTGTTTGAAAAGTGGAGTCTCCATGTTCCCCAAGGACCCATCCCTGACAACTTGAAGAATGGAAACCAAGTCTCTTCCCCATTAGGTAATGGAAACAGGCAGAATCCAGATTGCAACCACTTCCAATAACATGTTTTTTAGGAAAGCCACTTAGCTTCCAAGCCACATACGTCAAAATATTCATTGGATTGGAAACAATAAAGCAGCTTGCAATCAGGGCTGTATTTAACAATACTGGGAATGATGAATTTAAATATATTCATATTATATTGGACCAAATTAAGATGATATTTTTCCTCCTGTTGACGTGCCCCAGCCATAATAATGACCAGTTTTGAGTTTGCAGTCACACTGTAGTCTTTGCCAGAAACAGTCTTTGACATTTTGAGGAAAAGGTTGCCATGTTGGAAATCCTTCATCTCTCCCTTTAGTTTGTCTTCTACTACATCAACTAGAGCAAGTTCATGAGTCAATTCCTTTGTTAAGATACTAATGGCTCATGCCATGCCAACTGTACCAACCCCAACAACAATGATCTTTTTCTGGGAAGACTGGTCTTCTTTTAGGACATTCAAGATAAACTGATCCTTGAGAGTTGATGCCATTTTGGAGCGTATCTGGGGGGATAGCGAAGTTGCTGGTCAGTCTGTGTAAGTTCTATGTTAGATGTGAAGTTGCTGCTCTGAGGCTCACCTCTTCAGTTCTTTCTTGGAAAGTGGATATCATTTTTCATTGTAAGTCCTTGGGAATTGGCTTATATCATTGCTTTGAGAGAACACTTAATTTATTCACAGTTGATCTTCATATAATTTTTCTGTTATTATGTACAGTATTTTCCTGGTCCTTCTCACTTCACCTTGCATTAGTTCTTATGGGTCTTCCCAGGTTTTTTCTGAAATCATCATGCTGATCATTTCTTTTTTTTAAAATGCAGATCTACTAAAACTTTTATTATTATTTTTTTTGCAGATTGATTCATTTCGTGAATATTTTGGTAAATCCAGTCTATGTACCAGGCATTTTGCCAGACAACAAAGATGAGACAAGGCTAAATAGGGTAAGGCATGTTCCCTCCCCTCAGAGAGCTGAAAAGCCAGGAGGGGAAGATAAAACAACCACAATAACAGGAAGGAAATCACAACTCAAGAGTTCTGAAAGGAGGAGATAATTATCCATTGAGGCAGGGGGAGCGTTCTGGAAAAGGTATACTTGGATTTGACGTTGAAGGTTGGGGTAATTTTCATTTTGTCTGAGTATCTTAAACACCTAGCATATATATTTTTAATAACGCTAGCTGGGTTGGAGTGGAGGGAATTGAGTAGGATTTCTATAGCCAGTGTTAGGATGAGAGAAAATAGGAAAAAGCCAAAAACAAAACCACCAAAAAATAGGGTCAATTTTGCTTTGCCACTCTCTCTCCCATTGTTGCAAAAGCACTTTATAACCAGGGTGTAGCTTTAAAATGTTAGCTTAAATAAAAGTGACTATAAAAGCTGTAATATTCAAGCAGGCTTAAAATACTGTACAGAACTATAGAAAAGTGGTTAGTTCTGAATGTACTGGCTGTACAGCTGTGTATGCATCAAATAACATTTCACCATGTAATACAATCCTATGCAATTCCAATGACTTTGGAACCCCTAACTTTTTGTGATTCTCTGAAGATCTAATACTTTTTCTCTTCTACATTAATTGCCAACAGTGTTGCAGTCCAAAGAATATAATGTTTCACTCTGTGTTTTATGTCTATTATCTGAATACAGAAACTTCTCAGGTAGAGAAGAGGAATATGGAGACCTGGCTTTTACAGAAGGGGCCATATTGTAGTGGGGACCAAAGGGAAGTTTTCCTATCACACACAAGCATAAATCTCATGCTTCTTCACAAAGTTATGAATTCTTGTCACTGACAATGTGAAGGTCCTGGTTCTAGGGATCAGGGACATGGTTGCTGCTCCATTGCTGTTGCTGTTGCTGCTGCTGTTGTTGCTGGTGGTATTCATGGTGGTGCTGTTCTTATTGCTGTTGGTAGTATTGCTGTTGGTGTTCATCGTGGTGCTGTGTTGTGCTGCTGTTCATGTTGGTGGTGGTGGTATGTAAAGAATTTCAGAACATTCACGTCACCTCTTCCATCAGTCTAAACAAGTCTGGAATGGTGTTAACTGTATGTCGTCTCCTCTTAACCTTTCCAGGTTCTCTTGATTCTTGTATTTGAAACTCAAATTTTCTATTCAGCTCTGATCTTTTCATCAAGAATGCTTGGAAGACCTCTATTTCCTTGAATGTACATTTTTCCTCTGAAGTATTATACTCAGTCTGGCTGGGTAGGTGATTATTGGTTTTACTTATAACTTCTTTGACCTCCAGAATATGATATTATAAGCCCTCTGATCCCTTAATGTAGGAGATGCTATATCTTGTGTTATCCTAATTAAGCTTCCACAACACTTGAATTGCTTCTTTCTGACTACTTGCAAAATCTTCTTGAAGTGGAAATTCTGGAATTTGGTTACAATATTCCTAGGCATTTTCCTTTTGGAATCTCTTTCAGGAGGATTCTTTCTATTCTTATTTTACCTTCTGGTTCTAGGATATCAGGGCAGTTTTCCTTGGTAATTTCTTGAAAGAAGATGTTCTGGCTTTTTTTGTGATCATGACTTTCAGGTAGTTCAATAATTTTTAAAGTATGTTTTCTGGATCTATTTTTCCAGGTCAGTTGTTTTCCTAATGAAATATTTCACATTATCTTCTATTTTAAATATTCTTTAGGTTTTGTTTTATAATATCCTGATTTCTCATAAAGCCACTAGGTTCCATTTGCTCCATTCTAATTTTTAAGGAATTGTTTTCTTCAGTGAGCTTTGGGACCTCCTTTTCCATTTCACCAGTTCTGTTCTTTAAAGCATTCTTTTCTTCTTTGACTTTGTGGACCTCTTTGCCATTTGGATTAGTCTATTTTTAAAGGTGTTATTTTTTTCAGTATTTTTGAGATTTCCTTTAGAAAGCTGTTGACTCGTTTTTCAAGATTTTCTTGCATCATTCTCATTTCTCTTTCCAATTTTTCCTCTACTTCTTTTACTTCTACTTCTATTACTTGGATTTCAAAATCCAAAATTTGAGCTCTTCCACATACTGAGACCAATTAATATTTTTCTTGGAGGCTTTGGATGTAGGAGTTTTGACTTTGTTGTCTTCTTCTGGTTTTATGCTTTGGTTTTCCTTTTCACCAAAGTAAGATTCTATAGTCTGTTTTTTCCCTGTACTGTTTGCTCATTTTCCCAGTCATTTACTTGCCTTTTGGGCTCTTTGTTAAGATAGGACTCTACTCCCAGGGTGGAGGGCAAATTTTACTAATCTTCAGAAATTTTGTCTAACTGCTTTCAGAGATATTTCTAGGTACCTATAAATTTTTAGTTCTTCCATGGTGGTATGATCAAAGAAGATGTGTTTACTCCTTTCCCGACCAGTGCTCTGTTCTGTGATCAGCCACAAGCACTCTTTTCTGCCTTGAAACTGTGAGGAAGATTTCCCCTCCACCACTGCCACAAGGTCTGCCCACACCCGTGCTCCTCCTCACTCTAGAACCACCACCCAGAACTGTGACCCAGATACAAATATGGGTAAAGCAAGAGAATTCTGCCTCAGCACAAGCAGAGATCCCTGCAATCTTCCTCTTATCAGCTGCACGATTCCCCCACCATCTGTGGGCCAAAAGCTCCGGAAGCATCGACTGCTGCTGTTGCCACCTCCACTCTTGCTGCCCTGGGACTGGGGTTAGATTATGCTCCTTTCTCACCCAGGTCTCACAGTTCTTTCCTACTGACCTTCTAAGTTGCCTTTGGAGGTTGTGGGTTAATAAGTCTGGAAACCTCCTCAGTAGCCAATGATTCAGTCCTTTGCAACCGCTGAGCCTGGTCTGTGCCAGGGTGGCACACACTGGACTGCATTCCTCCCTCAGCCTGGTGCAATAGATCTTTCCTCTTGACCTTCCAGGTTGTTTTGGGTGGAAAATTTGTTTTAGTCTGTCATAATGTGGGTTCTGTTGTTCTAAAATTTGGTTAGAGTCATTTTTACAGGTATTTAGAGTGCTTTGGGAAGAGCTCAAAAAGTCCTTGCTTTTGCTCTGACATCTTGGCTTGCCCCTCCTCCAATCTCCTCTCATAATTTCCTATAGTACAATAGTATTTTATGACAATCATATACCACGACCTGTGCATCCTTTCTTTAATTTAGGAGTGTTCTATCAATTTATAATTTTTACAACCACAAGAAAAGCTGCTACAAATATTTTTGTACATATAGGTTACTTTATTTTTGATATTTATGCAATACAGACATGATAGTGGCATTGTTATGTTAAATGATATGCACAGTTTTATAACCCTTTGGATATATTTACAAATTGCTCTGAAGAATGATTGGATCAGTTCATAATTCCACGAATAGTGCATCAGTATCTCAATTTTTCCACATTCCCACCACTATTGTTCATTTTCATTTTCTGTTATATTAGCTAATCTTCTAGGTGTGAAATAGTACCTCAGAGTTGTTTGAATTTGAATTTCCTTAATCAATAGTGATTTAGAGCATTTTTTCAAATGACTATAGATATATTTAAGTTCTTCTTTGGAAAACTACCTGATAATAATTTTGGACCATTTATCAATTTGTGAATGATTTGTATTTTTATGAATTTGACTCTTTACATACCTGAGAAATGAGACTTTTATCAGAGAAACTTGCTGTAAACATTTTTCTAAGTTTTCTGCTTCCCTTAATTTACCTTCCCTTCTATCACTCTCCCCCACCTTCTATTATATCCTTCCCCTTCTACTTTTCTGTGAGATGTTGTTGTTTGTCCTTTTGCTCAAAGAGGCCCAATGACATGATGATATTGCTGTCAAAGTACTGTGAGTTCAGCTGTGGTTGATCAGTTCAATGTGAGCCTGGAAGACTCTACCATAGGTCAGGCATAAATAGTCTATTTGAACATTTGGAATGGAGGTGTCTTACATTTCCTTTGTACCACTTCTATTCTGCTTTGCTCATAAAGCACAGTGCCTTTTGGCATGTGGGCACACCATGCTGGGTTGTCCATTGCCAGCATCTCCCATGTTTCACAATCCATGATAAGCGTCTTCAGAGAGATCTTTAGAGTGTCCTTGTCTTATCTCTGCTATCCTCTTTGCCAGTGCTTGTCTCATGTAAATGCTCTATAAAAACATACTTTTTAAGGTAAATGTGCATTTTTCATTGAGGCTATGCAGACAACCTATTGAAGTTGTATTCTCTGAAAGTATAGTTTGAATGCTTGACAGGTCAGCTTGAGAAAGGATATTAGTATCCAATATCTTATCTTTCCAGGTAATCTTCAGAATACTTCCTAAGACAATTAAAATTGAAATAGCTCAATTTTCTAGCATAATGTTTGTTAGAATTTCCTGGTTTAAGAGGTATATAACAATGAATTCAGCATAACTCTGTAGACATTCATAAAAAGCCAAGGATCAGTAGGCATAGTGTTTGCTATTTGACAATTCTAGGAGAAATGTCAAGAGCAGAACAGAGGTCTGTACATAATATTTGTTAAGCTGACAAAGGCCTTTGATATTGTCAGTTCTCAGGAATTTTGGAAGATCATGGCAAAATTTAGTTGTCTGGTGTTCCATCCCTGTTGTGTGAGATAAATTTATATACCCAACTGAATGTGTATAATATTCCTCCTTCAAACCAATTCTAATGAAACTGAGGATGAAAGGTTGCCTACAACCTCCTATTTTTTCCCTCCTAAACAGTCTTCCTCTCTTTATGTGAGATAATTTTCCTCCTTCTTCTTCTCCCCTTCCTTTCTCCCAGTGCAGGTATGGGGAACCTGCCTCAAGGCCACATCTAGCTCTCTAGGTCCGTGGGTGTGGCCCTTTGACCAAATCTAGACTTCACAGAACAAATTCCACTTAATAAAATGATTTGTTCTGTAAAACTTGAACTTGGTAAAAAGGCCACACCCAAGGACCCAGAAGGCCACATATGACTTTGATACTACCCCTGTAGTTCATCCCATTGTCTCACCCCTTAATTTTTTAAAAAAAATTATCCCATCATAGTCAACCTATAAACATGTCCTCTGTCTTGTATATACTAATTCTCCACAATAGTGATAAAGTTCTGAGGAGCTACAAGTATAATATTCTCCTGTCCTACATAGCAAGAAATTTTGTTGATGCTTGGTAATTTCAGTCATGTCTGACCTTTCATGATCTTATTTTGTATTTTCTTGGCAAAGATATTGTAGTGGTTTGCCATTTGTTCCTTTAGTAAACAGCTTAATCTCATAAAATTCATAATTTCTCTTTCATGTTTACCTTTTTGTGCTTCTCTTGAATCTTGTATTTGAAAGTCATATTTTTTATTCAGCTCCAATCTTTTCACCAGGGATATTTTAAAGTTCTTTGTTCTATTCAATGCCTATATTCCCCCTGAAGGATTATAATCATCTTTTTTGTGGGTATGTTATTTTGGTTGTAATCTGAACTCCTTTGCCTTCCAGAATACTATATCCCAAACTCACTATTTCTTTAACATGGAGGCTGCTAAATATTGTGTTACCCTGACTGTGGATCTATATTTGAATTGTTTCTCTCTGACTGCTTGCAATATTTTCTTCTTGACCTGGGAATTCTTTTGTCTCTAATATTCCTGGATGGTTTCATTCTGAGACCTCATTGAGGAGGTGACTGATTCTTTTAATTTCTATTTTACCCTCTGGTTCTGGGATATGAGGGCACTTTTCTTTAATAATTTATTAAAAGCACGTTTTTTATCATAGATTTTGGGGAATTCAGTACATATTAAATTTTCTCTCCTCAATCTATTTTGTAGGTCAGTTGTTTTTTCCAATAAGATATTTCACATTTTCGTCTACTTTTTCATTCTTTTGATTTTGTTTTATTGCTTCTTGATTTCTCAAGGAGCCATTAACCTTCAGTTGCCCAATTCAAATGTTTAAGAAATTGTTTTCTCCTATAAACTTTTTAACCTGTTCTCTCCCTCCTCTTTAGTCAGTTCTGATTTTTAAGGAATTTTTTTTCATTGAATTTTTGTGCCCCTTTCACCGTTATGCCAATTCTGTTTTTTAAGGTTTTATTTTCTTCCATATTTTATATTCTTTTTTTAAACCAAGCAGTGGACTCTCTTTTCACAATTTTCTTGCATCATTCTCATTTCTTTTCCCACCTCTATTATTTGCTTTTTAAAATCATTTTTTGAGCTCTTCTGGGAATTATTGCTGAACTTTTTCCAAGTAATCTTTTTTTCCTTAAGGCTTTGCTTCTAATTGTTTTGATATAAATGTTTTCTTTTTTTTTTTTTAATTTTTATTTTTTAATGTTTAACAATCACTGCCATACAATTGTGATTTTATCCCCCTCACCTACCCCCCACTAACCCCCTCCCTCCCCACGACTGCATACAATTCTGTATAGATTCTACATATACTTTCCTATTGAGTATATTTTCACTATAGTCATGCTATGTAGTCAGACTAAGATAAATGAAAGAAATCGTATAACAAATCAGAACATGATACACAAACACACATACACAAACATGATCTGCTACATTATGTGAGTGACTTCCATATTTCTCTCTCTGAGTGTGGAAGGCATTTTGCCTTGAGATCCACCATTGGGATTTTTTTTTTTTTGTAAGAAGTTCTTGTGTTATTACAAAAATCTAAGTCTACCAGAAAAAACTCTCACACACTGTGGTCGTTGCTGTGCATAAAGTTCTCCTGGTTCTGCTCCTTTCACTCAGCATCAGGTCATATAAGTTCTTCCAGGCCTCTCTGAAGTCTTCTTGTTCATCATTTCTTATGGCACAATAGTACTCCATTACATTCATATACCATAATTTATTCAGCCATTCCCCAATTGATGGACATCCCCTTGACTTCCAGTTTTTGGCAACTACATAGAGTGCTGCTATAAATATTTTTGTACATGTGGGACCCTTTCCCATTTTTATGATCTCTTGGGGATATAGTCCTAGTAGCGATATTGTTGGGTCAAAGGGTATGCACATTTTTGTAGCCCTTTGGGCATAGTTCCAAATTGCTCTCCAGAATGGTTGGATGCGCTCGCAGCTCCACCAACAATGAATTAGTGTTCCAACTATCCCATATCCTCTCCAGCATTTATCATTTTCTTGTTCTGTCATGTTTGCCAATCGTATAGGTGTGATGTGGTACCTCAGAATTGTTTTGATTTGCATCTCTCTAACCAATAGTGATTTAGAGCATTTTTTCATATGATTATAGATAGCTTTAATTTCTTCCTCTGAAAATTGCCTGTTCATATCCTTTGACCATTTATCAATTGGGGAATGACTTGTATGATTATACATTTGGGTCAGTTCTCTATATATTCTAGAAATGAGGCCTTTATCCCCGAGCTTAGCTGTAAAAATTCTCTCCCAATTTACTACATCCTTCCGGATTTTGGTTGCATTGGGTTTGGTTGTGCAAAAACTTCTCAGTTTAATGGAATCAAAGTTATCCATTTTGCATTTCATAATGCTTTCTATCTCTCCTTTAGTAAAGAATTCTTCCCTTCTCTATAGATCTGATAAATACACTATTCCTTGCTTCTCCAGTTCATTCATAGTATCAATCTTTATACCTAAATCATGTACCCATTTGGACTTTATTCTTGTGTAAGGTGTCAGGTATGGGTCTATGCCTAATTTCTGCCACACTGTTATCCAGTTTTCCCAGCAATTTTTGTCAAACAATGAGTTCTTATCCCAGAAGCTGGGGTCCTTGGGTTTATCAAACAGAAGGTTGCTATATTCCTTGCCTACTGCATCTTGAGTGCTAAGTATATTCCACTTGTCTACCTCTCTGTTTCTTAGCCAATACCAAGTGGTTTTGATAATTGCTGCTTTATAGTAGAGTTTGAGGTCTGGTAGCGCTAGGCCACCTTCCCAAGCATTTCTTTTCGTTAGTCCCTTTGATATTCTGGACCTTTTGTTTTTCCAAATGAATTTTGATATTATTTTATCCAGCTCTAGAAAGTAATTGTCTGATAGTTTAATTGATATGGCACTAAATAAGTATATTAATTTGGGTAGAATTGTCATTTTTATTATATTAGCACGGCCTACCCATGAGGAACTAATGTTTTTCCACTTACTTAAATCTGACTTTATTTGGGCAAAAAGTGTCTTGTAATTGTGTTCATATAATCCCTGGGTTTGTTTTGGCAGGTAGACTCCTAAGTATTTTATACTGTCTACCCTAGCTTTAAATGGGATTTCTCTTTCTATCTCTTGCTGTTGAACTTTGTTGCTAATATATAGGAATGCAGAAGATTTGTGTGGGTTTATTTTGTACCCTGCAACTTTGCCAAAGTTGTTTATTAATTCAAGTAATTTTTTACTTGAATCTCTGGGATTCTCTAGGTAAATCATCATATCATCTGCAAAGAGTGATAACTTAGTTTCTTCTTTGGCTATTCTTATTCCTTGAATATCTTTATCTTGTCTAATTGCTACAGCTAACATTTCTAGTACCATATTGAATAATAGTGGTGATAATGGACAACCTTGTTTCACCCCTGATCTTATTGGGAATGCATCTAGCTTATCCCCATTGCATATAATGCTTGCTGAAGGTTTTAGATAGATACTGCTTATTATTTTATGGAAAGTTCCCTTTATTCCTACGTTCTCCAATGTTTTTAGTAGGAATGGATGTTGTATTTTGTCAAAAGCTTTTTCTGCATCTATTGAGATAATCATGTGGTTTTTGTTAGCTTTGTTGTTGACGTGATCGATAATGCTAATAGTTTTCCTAATATTGAACCAGCCCTGTAGTCCTGGTATGAATCCTACCTGATCATAATGAATTAATCTCATGATAAGATGCTGTATTCGTTTTGCTAGAATCTTATTTAAAATTTTTGCATCTATATTCATTAGGGAAATTGGTCTATAATTTTCTTTCTCTGTTTTGTCTCTTCCTGGTTTGGGTATCAAAACCATATTTGTATCATAGAAAGAATTTGGGAGGACTCCTTCTTCCCCAATTTTCAAGAATAGTGTATGTAGTATTGGAATTAACTGTTCTTTAAATGTTTGATAGAATTCACTTGTGAATCCATCTGGCCCTGGAGATTTTTTCCTAGGGAGTTCATTGATGGCTTGTTCAATTTCTTTTTCTGAGATGGGGTTGTTTAAGTATTCAACTTCCTCTTCTGTTAATCTGGGCAATTTGTATTTTTTAAAATATTCATCTATCTCGTTTAGATTATCGAATTTGTGGGCATAAAGTTGGGCAAAGTAGTTTCTAATTATTGTTTTAATTTCCTCCTCATTGGAGGTGAGTTCACCCCTTTCATTTTTAATATTAGTAATTTGGTTTTCTTCTGTCTTTTTTTAAATCAGATTGACCAAAGGTTTATCAATTTTATTAGTTTTTTCATAAAATCAACTATTGGTTTTATTTATTAATTCAATAGTTTTCTTTATTTCAATTTTATTAATCTCTCCTTTGGTTTTCAGTATTTCTAATTTGGTATTTACTTGGGGATTTTCAATTTGTTCTTTTTCTAGCTTTTTCAACTGCAAGCCTAAGTCATTGATCTCCTCTTTCTCTATTTTATTTATGTAAGCATTCAAAGATATAAAACTTCCCCTAATAACTGCTTTTGCAGTATCCCATAAGTTTTGGTATGTTGTCTCACTATTGTCATTCTCTCGAATGAAATTGTTGATTGTTTCTATGATTTCTTCTTTAACCCAACCCTTCTTTAGAATTAGATTATTTAGTTTCCAATTGATTTTTGGTTTCTCTTTCCATGGCCTTTTATTACATGTAATTTTTAATGCATTATGATCTGAAAAGGATGCATTGATTATCTCTACCTTTCTGCACTGGATTGTGAGATTTTTATGTCCTAGTACACGGTCAATTTTTGTAAATGTTCCATGTACCGCTGAGAAAAAGGTATATTCCTTTCTATTCCCATTTAATTTTCTCCAAAGATCTATCATATCTACCTTATCCAGAGTTTTATTTACCTCCTTAACCTCTTTCTTGTTTATTTTGAGGTTGGATTTATCGAGTTCAGAGAGGGGGAGGTTGAGGTCCCCCACTAGTATAGTTTTGCTATCAATTTCTTCCTTCAACTCCCCCAACCTCTCCTCTAAGAATTTGGATGCTATACCACTTGGAGCATACATGTTTAGTAATGATATTGCTTCATTGTCTATGGTGCCTTTGAGCAGGATATAGTTTCCATCCTTATCCTTTTTGATTAGATCTATTTCTGCTTTTGCTTTGTCTGAGATTAGGATTGCTACTCCTGCCTTTCTTACATGAGCTGAAGCACAATATATTCTGCTCCATCCTTTGACCTTTATCCTATGTGTATCCCCCCGTTTCAAATGTGTTTCTTGTAAGCAGCATATTGTTGGATTATGGCTTTTAATCCATTCTGCTATCCGTCTCCATTTTATGGGAGAGTTCATTCCATTCACATTCACAGTTATGATTACAATCTGTGTATTTCCCTCCAACCTCTTTCCCACCATTCATGCTTTTAGCTCTCCCGTCTCCCTTCCCCTCCTCAATAGTATTCACTTTTCTCCCCCTCCTCCTGCAGCCTTCCCCTCCTTCTTTTAGCCCCCCTCCCTTTTACTCCCCTTTACTCTTATTGCTTCTTTCCTCCCTTTTAGCCACCCTCCCCTTTCTTCCCCCTTCCCCTCCTACTACCTATAGAGCTAGTTAGGATTATATACTTAAGATTATTGTTCCCTCCTTTGAGCAAATCAGATGAGAGTACCTCTCAAACAATGCTCATCTCCCTCCCCTCCTTCCCTCTACTATAGTTTTGTACTTCTTCCTGTGATATAATTTGCCATTTTCTGCTTCCCCTTTTCCACACCTCCTACTACATTCCCTTCTCATACTTAAATCATATTTTTGACATGACATCATTTACTTTATACCCGTTCCCTCTACATATATCCCTTTTATCATAATAGCTGCACAGTTCTCAAGATTAACAGGTATCATCTTCCCTTATAGGGAGGTAAACAGTTTGCCCTAATTGAGTAGCAAGTTTTTGTTTTTGTTTTTTCCCCTCTGTTTACCTTTTTATGATTCTCTGGAGACCCGCATTTGAAGATCAAATTGTCTATTGAGTTCTGGTGCTTTGGTCAGGAAGCTCTGGAAATCCCTTATTTCGTTGAATGACTTTCTCCTTGCCTGAAATGTTATGCTGAACTTTGCTGGGTAGTTGATCCTTGGTTGAAGTCCCAACTCCTTTGCCTTACGGAATATTGGGTTCCAATTCTTTCGATCTTTTAATGTAGAAGCTGCAAGGTCCTGTGTGATCCTGACTGTGTGTTCTTGATATTTGAATTGTTTCTTTCTGGCTGCTTGTAGTATTTTCTCCTTCACTTGATAGCTCTGGAATTTGGCAACGATATTTCTTGGGGTTTTGAGTTTGGGATCCCTTTCAGGAGGGGAACGGTGGATTCTTTCGATGACTATTTTGCCCTCTGAGTCTAGTACTTCTGGGCACTTTTCCTTGATGATTTCCTGGAAGATATTGTCCAGACTCTTTTCTTCATCATGGGTTTCTGGCAGGCCAATAATTCTTAAATTTTCTCTCCTGGATCTATTTTCCAGGTCAGTTGTTTTTCCAATTAAATATTTTACATTTTCTTCTGTCTTTTCATTCTTTAGATTTTGTTTGACTGATTCTTGTTGCCTCATTGAGTCATTAGTTTCTACTTGCCCAATTCTAATCTTCATCGTATTGTTTTCTTCAGTTAGCTTTTGCATCTCCTTTTCCATCTGACCAATTTTTCCCTTTAAGGAGCTATTTTCTCCATTTAATTTTTGTACTTCTTTTTCCATTCGACCAATTTTCCCAGTTAGGTTTTGGGTTTCCTTTTCCATCTGATCAATTTTCCCAATTAGGTTTTGGGTTTCCTTTTCCGTTTGATTAACTCTTCCTTTTAGGGAATTATTCTCTCCAGTTAATTTTTGAACTTCCTTTTCTATTTCTTCAATTTTCTTTTTCAGAGTGATGTTTTCATCAGTGAATTCTTTTTTTATAATTTTAAAATCATTGGCCAGTTTTTCTTTTATATCCTTCTTTAGATGTTCCAGGTAATCTAGTTGTGCTTGCGAGAAATTCATAGTCCCATCTGAGGTTTCAGATGGAAGTACAGTCTCGGCTCTGACCTCTTTGGTGTTTGTGTTTTGGTCCTTATCCCCATAGAAAGATTCTATAGTTTTTTCACTTTTCGTCTGCATTTTCCAATTCATGATGTTGGCTGAGTGTTGTAGCTTTTGGTTCTTTCAGTCAGAAGATACAGATCTTTTAAGTTGGGTTGATGTGTGTCTAGGCTAAAAGCAGGCTTTTTTTTGTTGTTGTTGTTTCCCAGATCAACCCTGGGGTTAGCTTGTTAGGTGTGTGGGAGGGGTGGTCTGGTCTCAGGAGATCTCCTCAGCTGACTTGAGGCAAAGGCAAGGTCAGGGGATGGTGATCCCAGCTTCCCTATTGTCTTCCCTTTTCCCCTGGAAGGCTGGGGCATGCCTAGAAGCTAATGCGTGTTCCCGCCCCTCCTGGGGCTCGTCTCCCACCACTGAGGCTTGCCTGGGTCTCAGTGCGAATTTTCTCTGCCCTGGGTCGTCTGTCCCTCAAGATCGCCTCCGCCACAGTAGGAAGAATCCCCCCTTGCCACTTTTCCAGCCTCTGGTGTTTTGAGACCACCCGCCCCCTTCTGCTGTTCCCGCTGATCCAGAATTAATCTGGGGAAGAATTTTATGGTTCCCTCATGGTCATCAGGGGGGAGGAGAGAGCACTTACTGATCACTCCGCCATCCCAGCTCCTGGAAGTTCAAGTAGTTGACCCACCGAAGTCCAGTCTTCAGGCTGAAGGTTTCAAGGGCTGCTGCGCTGATATCTGGCGCTCAGCGGCTCTCATCGGCTTGGCCTGGCTTATCTCCTGCTCCGCTGGTCTCGCCCGCCACTCTTGGGCCCCTCAGGTCCCCTCCACCCTGCCGCGCCGACCGCACTGCGCTGTGCGCCAGGGTCTTACCCCCGGGGAAGAGATCCCTCCCGTGGACCCTCCAGTCCAACCTGGGCTCCGAATCCGTCAAAGTCCGTCACCCACTGGATTCTACACCTCCAAAGTCTGGTCAGACTCTCCCCCCAGAGATATCCAGAGGAGTTTTTCCAGGAGCTTAGGTGAGTCGTTGCTTTCACTCCGCCATCTTGGCTCCCCCCCCCCCCCCCCCAATATAAATGTTTTCTTCTGAGTTTTGGTCTTAATCTTCCTTGTCATCATAGTAGATTTTTGTGGTTAGTTTCTTTTTTGTTTTTGTTTGCTCATTTCCCCAGCATACTTCTTGACTTTTAACTGTATGTTAAAGTTGGGCTATGTTCCTAAGGTGGAGGGAATATTGTCTCAAGTTTCAGGATTTTTATTCTCTTGTTTGAGAGCTAGTTCTGAAGGTCTATAAGTGTTTGCTTCCCTTAAGGTGGTATGCTCTAAGGAGAAGTGTAGTCACCACTTTCCTGGCTTGTAGTCTTGTCTTTATCCAGAAAGGGCCCTAGTTTTCCTGTTGTCACAAGTGCTAGTGTTCCTTTCTGCCATGGAACTGAAACCAGGGTTCTTGCTCCATTGTGGGAGACCACAAGTCCTCCTTTCCACCTGAAACTGGATGGAGTTCCAGTTCCAGCAGCCATGATTCCCTGTAGTCTCAAGTTCTGGTGCTCCTTTTTAAGCTGAAATTGCATTTGGACAATGCAACAAGGTCTTTAAATTCTTGCCAGCACAGGTTCCCCTATGATATGTTTCTGATCAGTCGTCTGCCCTCCTTAGTGTCTCTGAACTGATAACTCTGATTCTTCTGCTGTTGTGGTCATCTCCAAGGCTTGTTGCAGGTGTTGCCACTGGATGTGCTATATTCTGGGCTGATCCTTACTCCAGTGTCACAGACCTCTCCTGATGACCTCCAAAGTTATCTTGGACTGAAAAAACATTTCACTCCAACCTTTTGTAGGCTCTGATCCTCCATAATTCAACTTGAGATATTATTTTAAAATTTTTTGGAAAGGAATATTGGAAGAGCTCATTCAATTTTTTGCTTATACTCTGCCGTCTTGGTTTCACTTCCCCAGTAAATTCTCATCACTTCTTTAAGAGAGGAACCTCTGGGATGCCGGATATCCTATAAAGATAAACCCCAAAGAAACCTTTAAGAAAGAAACCCCAGGACCAGAGAACACAAATGTGCTTTGTGGTTTTTGCCTACTAATACTCTTACAACATGCGGCTCCAGCTTCATTCTTGGAAGATTTGGAGACATCATCACTCTGACATCATTAGATGTTGTAAATTCCAAGACTCTTTCTTGGAACAATTGTACCTGTGGCCAAAGATATGAGTGATAGATAGAGCATGCATATTTCTCCAGAGGTGCTACATTCCTGATATATCTGAGAAGAAAGATGAACATGCCCAAAGTTTTCTTTCTTATTTGGTATTGGAATGACAGCTGGAAAAAAAAGCCCAGGAAAATATGGATAGACTGTTATCAACAAAAAGCACAAAAAACTCTTAGAAGGGAAGTCTGGAGATTATGACTTTCTGACCAGGTACATAACATTCTCAGAAGGACATAAAGGAAGGAGCCATTGGCTCCATCCTGTAGATATACAGTGGTTGAGTCAGTATTGACTTGAGTCATTCAGAGAAACTTGTGCCTAAAATATGAATAATACTGAGAAAATGGCATCCATCCTAGGCAATACTCTATTTTTACAGCAGCCACTCTTCAGTGTCCCAGATCCTTCACCCTCAAAGTGGACAAAGGACATTATAAGAATCTCAAACACATAATAGTTGTGGACCTACGAAGATGCTTACTTGTAAAATGAGGGGTACGGACTAGGTCATATTCCTGGGTCCTCTAAGATTTATTATTCTGTGATGTTTGGAGGATACTGGGACATGGGAAACTAGAGGAGAAGATAATGGAGAAATGCACTTTTCAACCTTCTTCTCTGCTCTGAAGAGGTCACAAGGAGTTATGTCAGAGCAAGAGAAATCATCTGAATTAGTTAATCCAACTTACCCATCTTACAGATGTGGGAACTGAAGCCTATAGAGAGGAACTAACTTGATTTGTGTCACATGGCTTGTTTCAAAAGATTTAGTTTAACTTTAGTTTCAGAGCAAGGACAGAAACAGGGAAGCACCTCTGTATCAAACCTCCAGGATTTAACCTGGTCAAGCCCAGAGTCTCTTAAGGGGGAGAGGAACATAGGCCATAGTGACTTACAAAGAAATTGAAACTTATAAATGTTGAATTATTTTCCAGTGGTCATAGAGCTAGTTGATATCAAAGGCAGCACTCTGATTTTTCCCACTTCCTTTCCATAACCTCTCTATACTCATATCTCTCTGTCTCTCTGTGTGTATGTATGTTTGTATGTATGCATGCATGTATAAAGAATATCCCACCCTATCACCACACAAGTAGAATATAAGTGACTATAGTCCAGAGGGTTCTTGTAAGCTCTGTGTGTGTGTGTGTGTGTGTGTGTGTGTGTTATTTGGTTCAACGATATATGCAGAGAGCAATGACAGGAAATATGAATATGAAAGTTCAATGGCTGCAGGTTGTGGAGGAGCATGAATTCTAGGAGAATCTAGATGGCTTAGTGGATAGAGCAAGTGCCCTACAATCAGGATGACCTAAGTCCAAACCTGACCTCAGATGCTTACTAGCTAAATGTCTCTAGGTAAATTACTTAACCCTGCTTGCCTCAGTTTCCTCATCTGTAAAATGATCTGAAGAAGGAAATGGCACACTATACCAGTGTCTCTGCCAAGAAAACCCCAAATGAGGTCACTAAGAGTCAGACATGACTGAAAAAGAACTAAACAACAACAATCAATTCTAGGCAAAGACGTTTGAACGTTATTTAATAGGGACAAAAGGGAACCACTGAAAATGTTAGAGCAGAGGATCCTTATGGTGTAGATTAGCAGTGGCCTCAAGAAGAAGTTGGGAGGGGATTAGCAGTCTGTTTAAAGGGGGCAAATTGTAGGTAATGAGAGGAGGACTGGCTAGATAGTGTGTGTGTTCATCCTTGGTTACTGAAGAAGACCAAGCCATCAGAGAAATAATGACATGACTTGCACTTCACTTTGTTTTGAATGAGGGAGGACTGTGCAGGTCACCAGCCTCACTTCTCCTCCAGAGCCATCTGAATCCAGTGACCAGATATTCATCAGGATGATTGGAGATGACCCAGAATGAAGTAATTAGGGTTAAGTGACTTGCAGAAGGTCACCCAGCTAGTGAGTGTCAGGTTTCTTAGGTGAGATTTGAACTCAGGTCCTCCTGTCTCCTGCACTGGTACTCTATCCACAGCACCACCTAGCTGCCCTTGGCTAGATAGTAATTGATTCCTGTCAGCATGCAGTGAGGCAGTGTGTTGTCCATGGTGTTGTCCTGCCCGTATATCTAGGGAATTTGGTACACATGCTATAGCAAAAGAGTTCTGGCTGCAGTTGTATTAATCAGAGGTCACCTGAGTAGTTTGGTAGCTCCATCTGTGCAGGCCATGGTATTCATGGGTGGTGAATGTAAATATGGAGGACCTGATTGCTAATAATGTCTTCCTCTTCACCTCAAATCTTTCCAGTCTACTAACATATATAAGCCTGACTGGGAAAAGTTCATTGCCTGATTCTGGAATCAAGTACTTCTTCTCCATGTTACATCTGGAAGTTTAGAGTGTGAGGATGATGGAAAAGTAGGCACAGCTGTGTAGGCAAGGCAGTAGAGACATCCAGTCAATTGTAGTTGTTCATTGTGGCTCCTAGGGCAAGCAACATGAAACATTCTCAAGCCAATTTTGAAGTTCATATAAAAATAAGATAAGGAACTCATCCAAATCAATAATATTCAGTTGAGTGGCAAGGTAGCTCAATTCTCTATCAGAAAGCATATACAGCTTCAATTTTTACACCCTCTAAATTCTGATGTCCTGAGATAATGCTCCCCTTCCCTACTCCTTTCTCCAGTTACTTGACATATTTGTGATTTGTCACACTTTAGCTCAGAGTGGCCTATTATGGAAAAGTATGTAGACTTTTTTCTATTTTTATAAATTTCACACACACACACATATATATACATAGTATGTAGATATATGTATACATATCTATATACTTACATACATATGTATATGTATACATACATACATAGATACTTACATATGCACTCATATTTCTATTATTTTTTCTCTCTCTCCCACTGGAAGAAATACAAAAAATTTGTGTCATATAAATTTAGCTAGTCAAAACAAATGCACATATTGACTACAACCAAAATAGTGTTTCTCATTCTGCATTTGAGTTCTTGATGACTGTATAAAAAGGAATAGGTTTCACCACGGGTGTTTTGGAATCATTGTGAATCGCAATTGTTCCAAGTTCTTAACTTTTTCAGAATTGTTTATTGCTTTTCATAACACTATTGTAATACATTGCTCTCCTGATTATTTCATATCACTCTGCCTCAGTGATGCATAAGTCTGAATCAGTTCAAATAAGTTTTCCCAGAAACCATCTCAGGAACTATTCCTTTCATCTTTCCCTATGGTACAGTAATATTCCATTGCACTCATATATCATAGTTTGATCAGGCATTTTACAGGTGTTGGGCACCTGTTATTTTCTTGCTCTTTTCCAACACTCATGCACTTAGCTGCTAGAAATATTCTCATACACATGGGATGTCTTTCTTTGACTCTTTGGTAAACAAGTTAGTAAGTAAGAAACAAAATAGTAGTAGTAGTAGTAGCTATGACAAAAGATTTGTAATTTTGTTGCTTTGGGCCATTCTTTCAAATTGCTCTCTAGAATGGCTAGATCAATTTATAGGTACACCTTTGGGTTACATCTGGCATTTACAATGGCAAGAAATGCATAGGGAATGGGAGAGCCAAGGGAAATTGGTTGAAAAGAGTTTGGGAGCTCTGGCCATTAGCACTTCTCTTTACTAGGAGACAAGAAATTGTGAGTGAGACAGAGGCATCTGTATGCATGCCTTAATGTGTGTGTGTGTGTGTGTGTGTGTATGCGTGTGGGTGTGTGTGTGAGAGAGAGAGAGAGAGGGAGACAGACAGACATACAGACAGAGACAAAGACACAGAGTGACAGAAAAAGATGAGAGCTGATTCTAGCAATTTATAGTTCTATGGGTTTAAATCAAGACTAGAAGGGAGTATGGCATTGATAGTGGAGTTGGACTGATCTCATGACTCTGCTCCCAAAACAAGTAAACATTAGACCTGACAGGTTGTGTGTGTGTGTGTGTGTGTGTATGTATGTGTGTGTGTGTGTGTGTGTGTGTGTGTGTGTGTGTGTGTGTGTGTGGGAGAGCCTGGTGGTGTTTTTATCAGAAGAATGCTACCTCAGCATTTCCTAATCTATACAAAGGAAATTAGTACACTTAGGGGTTGTTATTTGTCCTTCATTTTAATAGAGGACTATGAAATCAAGAAGTTCATGCCATGGCTTGAGTGCATTAGATCTAAGTGAGGAGGGTTTGTGCAAAGTCACCAGTCTCACTTTGTCCCTCAAAGCCATCTGGGTCCAGTGGCCAGATATGAATCAAGATGACTGGAGACGTCCCCCTACTTGGGGTTAGGAAAGAAGGACTACATTGGGTATGAGTAAGAGTAGTCTGACATGTCATGTAAGGCCCCAAGCTGTTGAGGCCTTCATTTATACTCTTAGGAGTTCCATGTGTGCAAACTATAGGCTGGCCTATACCAAAGGTGGCACAGGGTGGGAGTGCCCACCATCCTGGACCACCACTCCTTGAAGATCGTGAGGCAAAGGTTTCATGGCCACTGGTTGTGTTTATTACAGGGGAGATCCTTGGTCAGGTAGGAGGTAGACAAAATTACTTCTAGTATGTCTTCATGTTTAGAGATTCTGGGATTTTCTATTGTGAAGCTTTTCCTTCCTGCTACAGAACTCTGCTAATGTCAGTGTGCTATTAAGAATGACGATTGTGGGGCAGTGGAGTCAAAATGACAGAGTAAGAGCACAGACTCACCTTAGCTCTATCACAAATTCCTTCATATACCTCTAAAAAAGATAATCTTAACAAATTTTAGAGTGACAGAATACACTAGAAGATAAAGTATGGCAGATTTCCAGCCCAGGACAGCCTATGTGGTTGATGGGAAGGATCTGTTACCTGGGGCTGGTGGAATACAGAGTACAAAGATTGCACCAGCAAAGACTCTGACATAGTGCAGTGGAGCTAGAACCACTGCTCCAGACTGAAGGGCCGACTCAAGCAGAAGCAGCACTATGGATTCTCACATGCTAGCCCAGGATGAGAGTCCAAGGGAACTGAGTGAGAGGGAAGTGTAGGGCCCCTGGTAACAGCAGCAGCCACTCCTAAGACTATGAGCTCACAGATTAAAAGTTTGAAAGTCAGTTTCTGCAACTTCCAGTAGCTAAGATGGCAAAGTAAACTGTAAATGCTCTCAACCTCCCCTTAGTGACCTTAAAAACCTGGAGAATATATTCCCAGGAAACATCTTGGAACAGTGGGAAGAGCCAAAAGGGGTAAACAGCCTCTCAGTTCAGGAGGCTAGGGAGATCATCAAGAAGAGTTCCTATGCTATGGCTGAAGGGGACCAGTGGAGGACAGGAGCTGTCTGAGGCAGCCTCAATTCGAGTAATTAACTTCTACTTGCCCAATCCCAATGTTTAATAAATATTTTTCCTCAGCTAACTTTTGTACCTCCTTTTCCATTTGTGAATGGAATGAACTCTCCTATGAAAAAGGAGGATAGCATATTGGACTAAAAAACGTAATCCTACAATAGGTTGTCTACTAGGAACACATTTGAAACAGTGAGATACACACACATAAAAGGATGAAGCAGAATATGTTATGCTTCACTTGATGTAGAAAACAGGGGTAGCAATCTTAATCTTGGACAAAGAAAAAGCAAAAATAGAACTAATCAAAAGAGATAAGAAAGCAAATTATATCTTGCGAAAAGGCACCACAGACAATGAAGAAATATCATTACTAAACATATATGCACCAAGTGGTACAGCATTCAGATTCTTAGAGGAGAAGTTGATGGAGTCACAGGAAGAAATAGACAGCAAAACTATACTAGTGTAGGACCTCAACCTCATCCTCTCTGAACTTGACAAATCTAACATCATAATAAGCAAGAAAGAAGTTAAGAAGTTGAATGGAACTCTGGATAAAGTATGTATGATAGACCTCTGGAGAAAATAGAATAGGGATAGAAAGGATTATATCTTTTCTCAGCATTACATGGAACATACACAAAAACTGACCATGTACTAGGGCATAAACACCTCACAATCCAGTGAAGAAAGGCAGAGACAGTCAATGCATCCTTCTCAGTTCATAAAGCAATAAAATTATATGTGATAAAGGGTCATAGAAAGATAGACCAAAAATTAATTGGAAACTAAATAATCTAATCCTACTGAATGAGTAGGTTAAACAGCAAATCATAAAAATAATTAACAATTTCATTCAAGAGAATGAAAATAATGAGACAACTTACCAAAACTTATGTGGTGCAGTGAAAGGAGTTTTTAGGGGAAGTTTTACATCTTTGAATGTCTATATGAACATAATAGAGAAAGAAGAGATCACCGAATTGACAATGCAACTGAAAAAGCTAGAAAAAGAACAAATAGAAAATTCCCAAGTAAATATCAAATTAGAAATACTGAAAACAAAAGAGAGATTAATAAAATTGAAATAAAGAAATAATTGAATAAACATACAAAATTAAGAGTTGGTTTAAATAAAACAAATAAAATTGATAAAACTTTGGTCAGTGTGATTAAGAAAAAGAAAGAAAAAACCAAATTACCAATATTAAAAATGAAAAGGGTTAACTCACCTCCAATGAGAAGGAAATTAAAACAATAATTAGAAATTACTTAGCCCAACTGTATCCCCATAAATTTCACAAACTAAGTGAAATGAAAAAAATTTTCTTTATTATTTTTAAAATTTATTTATTTAACTTTTAACATTTATTTTCACAAAATTTTGGGTTCCAAATTTTCTCCCCATTTCTCCCCTCCCCCACCCCAAAACACCAAGCATTCTAATTGCACCTATCACCAATCTGCTCTCTCTCCTATCATCCCTCCCTTCCCTTGTCCCTAACTTCTCTTTTGTCCTGTGGGGCCAGATAACTTTCTATACCCCTTTACCTGTATTTCTTATTTCCTAGTAGCAAGAAGAGCACTCGACAGTTGTTCCTTTAACTTTGAGTTCTAACTTCTCTTCATCCTTCCCTCCCCACCCATTCCCTTTGGGAAGGCAAGGAATTCAGTATAGGCCACATCTGTGTAGTTTTGCAAATGACTTCCACAATAGTTGTGTTGTGTCAGACTAATTATATTTCCCTCCATCCCATCCTGCCCCCCATTGCCCCCCTGTTCCTCGCCAAGAGTGTTGACTTTGAATAGTTCTCTCCTCCAATTGCCCTCCCTTCCATCATCCCCCCGACCCTGTTTATGCCCTTTTCCCCACTTTCCTGTATTGTTAAGATAGGTTTTCATACCAAAATGAACGTGCATTTTATTCCTTCCTTTAGTGGAATGTGATGAGAGTAAATTTCATGTTTTTCTCTCACCTCCGCTCTTTTTCCCTCTACTAAAAAGTCTTATGCCTGTCTCTTTTATGAGAGATGATTTGCCCCACTCCATTTCTCCCTTTCTCCTCCCAATATATCTCTCACCACTTAATTTCATTTTTTTAAGATATGATCCCATCCTATTCAATTCACTCTGTACTGTGTGTGTGTGTGTGTGTGTGTGTGTGTGTGTGTGTAATCCCACCCACTACCCAGATACTGAAAACTTTCAAGAGTTACAAATATTGTCTTTCCATGTAGGAATGTAAACAATTCAACTTTAGTAAGTCCCTTATGACTTCTCTCTTTTCATGCTTCTCTACATTCTTGTGTTTGAAGGTCAAATTTTCTTTTCAGCTCTGGTCTTTTCATCAAGAATACTTGAGAGTCCTCAATTTCATTGAAAGACCATTTTTTCCCCTGAAGTATTATACTCAGTTTTTCTGGGTAGGTGATTCTTGGTTTTAGTCCTAGTTCCTTTGACTTCTGGAATATCATATTCCATGCCCTTCGATCTCTTAATATAGAAGCTGCTAGATCCTGTGTTATCCTGATTGCATTTCCACAAAACTTGAATTGCTTCTTTTCTACCTGCTTGCAATATTTTCTCCTTGACCAGGGAACTCTGGAATTTGGCTACAATGTTCCTAGGAGTTTCTCTTTTTGGATCTCTTTCAGGTGATGATTGGTGGATTCCTTGAATACTCATTTTGCCATCTGGTTCTAGAATCTCAGGGCAGTTTTCCTTGATAATTTCATGAAAGATGATGTCTAGGCTCTTTTTTTTTGATCATGGCTTTCAGGTAGTCCCATAATTTTTAAATTGTCTCTCCTGGATCTATTTTCCAGGTCAGTGTTTTTCCAATGAGATATTTCACATTATCTTCCATTTTTTCATTCTTTTGGTTTTGTTTTGTGATTTCTTGGTTTCTCATAAAGTCATTAGCCTCCATCTGTTCCATTCTAATTTTGAAAGAACTATTTTCTTCAGTGAGCTTTTGGACCTCCTTTTCCATTTGGTTAATTCTGCTTTTTAAAGCATTCTTCTCCTCATTGGCTTTTTGACCCTCTTTTGCCAATTGAGTTAGCCTATTTTTCAAGGTGTTATTTTCTTCAGCATTTTTTTCAGTCTCCTTTAGCAATGTGTTGACCTGCTTTTCATGCTTTTCCTGCATCTCTCTCATTTCTCTTCCCAGTTTTTCCTCCACCTCTCTAGCTTGATTTTCAAAATCCTTTTTGAGCTCTTCCATGGCCTGAGCCCACTGAATTTTTATTTTGCCGGTTCAGGATACAGAAGCCTTGATGTTTATGTCTTTCCCTGATGGTAAGCATTGTTCTTCCTCGTCTGAAAGGAAGGGAGGGATATATGTTCACCAAGACGGTAGCTTTCTATAGTCTTATTTTTTTTCCCTTTTCTGGGCACTTTCCCTGTAGGTTATTTGACTTCTGAGTGTCCTCTCCACACCCACCTGGTCTCCAGATCCACCCAGCCTCCACCCACCCAGCACTTGGGGTCTGAAATTCAAATGCTGCTTCCCAGCCTTAGGGCTTTGGCGTGGTGGGGCTGCTATTCAGTGTGAGATTAAGTTCAGCTGCTCGTGTGGGGGCAGGGTGGCCACTTGGGGCTCAGTTCCCTCAGGGGGTTTACGCAGAGAACTTCAACAATGGATCCAAGCTCCTGCCTGCTTGGGAAGCCCCTGTCCACCGCTGCCCCCACTGCTGCCTCCCAAGAGGCCCTGAGTTATGGGGACACCCCACTCCCCTCTTGGCCCCCCAGAAAGACTCCCTCACTGACCCTTGTCGCCTGTGGGTGGAGGGACCTGCACAGCTGCTGGAGATTCTGTCCCTGAAGTCTGCTCGGATCTGCTCCTCTTGGTGCCTTGTGGCCAAGCCAGGGCTGGGCTCTGCTCTGGTATGGTGTGTGAGGGACCTTTTGGGTGAGTTTTTCAGGTCTCTCTGGAACAGAAATCTCCTCTGCTCTGTTGTTGTGTGGTTTCTGCTGCTCTCAAATTTGTTGGGAGTTCTTCTTTATAGGTATTTTATGGGCTGTGGGTTTGGAGCTAGCATATGTGTGTCTTTCTACTCCGCCATCTTGGCTCCTCCCCCCAAATGAAAGAATTTTTTAAAAAATATATAAATTGCCCAGATTAACAGAAGAAGAAGCAAAATACTTAAATAACCTCATCTCAGAAAAAGAAATTGAACATGCCATCAATGAACTCCTTAGGAAAAACTCTCCAGGGCCAGATGAATTTACAAGTGAATTCTATCAAACTTTAAAGAACAGTTAATTCCAATATTATATAGACTGTTTGGGGAAATTGGCAAAGAAAGGGTTCTACTAAATTCCTTTTATGGATGGAGCCAAGATGGCACACTAGAAAGGCACACTTACACAGGTTCTCCCCCCACAGCCCATAAAATACCTGTAGAGAGGGACTGTCAACAAATTTTGGAGCAGCAGAAGTGGAGAACAACAGAGTGGAAGAGATTTCCTGCCCATGGTGACCTGAAAAGCCCACGGAAACGTTGGTTGCACTGGACCCAGAGCCGAGTGTGGATCCCAGCCCAGCTTTGGCCAAGCAGCACAGCTGGATGAGACTCTGGGAGGAGGACACCTCATGGGCAGAATCTCCAGTCCCAGCAGCGGGTCCTCAGATCCCTCAACCCACAGGGGCCAAAGGTCAGTGACGGGGTTTTATCAGCTGGCCAGGAAGGGAGAAGGGGCTTCTATAGCTCCGGAAGCAGGCAGTGGCCACAGAGGCAGCACAGCAGACCATATGGAAGCTCCACTGTTGGAATGTAAAAACCCTTGGGGGCACTGAAGAGCTGAGTCTTACCTCAGCCCTGGGTGGAGGCTCTGGCCAAGCCTCTCTTTGTCTCACATTGAATGGCAGCCCTGCCCATCCAGCTTATCTGAAAAGCAGCCCCTAGTGCTAGCTTGGTGGAACTGGAGATCAGGTGCCTGTGGAGATGTAAATGCTAAGATCCTGGACATAAAAATCCCTCTCTGCATCCAGACCACTACACGCTTGATCCTGCCACCTTGGAGAACCTGAGATCTCACAGATTCCCAGAGTATACCCTACTCTTGACAAAGGACCCAAAAGTCAAGTAACTGATTGAGAAAATACCCAAAAAAGGGAAATAAAAGAAGACTGTGGAAAGTTATTTTCTTGGTGAACATAGTCTATTCCTCTCCTCCTCCCCATTAATGGTGAATACTTCAAAAGCTGTTTTGGACCCTATTCTCTCTAGAGTAGAAATTCTCTCCATTGGTGATGTCAATAGCTCCTATGTTTGTAGTTGTCATTATTGTACCTATGAGTCTTTAATCTCCTTCTCCAGCTCTCACCTTTCTGTTGAGTTGCAGTCCTATATTTTTGGCTGCTTGTTAGACATCCTCACCTGGATGTTCTCTGGGAGCTGAAAATCAACATGATCTAAATCAGAACTTGTAATGTTTCCACCTAAACTTATTAATACTAAGCACCCATTGGGTTGAGGACATCATCATTCTAGTCCTTCTTAGGTCTTCCTTATTATCCCTATGTCCAATCAACTGCCAATATATCAATTCTACGTTTAATATGCATATATTCTAGCTATTTAGAGACATTGCCACTACTCCAAGGCAGGATCTAATTAGCTCTCATTTATTGTGTCTTTTTTTGTTTCCAATCCCCAGGGTTATCCAATTCAGCTTCCCTATAGATATAACAAGCAATTTTCCTAAGGCACAGGTCTTACCACTATACTCTCCAACTCAAAACTCTCCACTTGTTCTTGATTATCTTTGAGTCAATTGACAAACTTCAGCTTGAAATGTAGACCTCCCCCCACAACAAATTCCCTTTTGATGTTTCCATTATTTTTTTATCTCACCTCTTTTCAAGCAATATAATTTCCAGTCACCTACCATATTTAACGTGTTTCTTTCTTGCTATTCTATTTCCCTACCTCCTTCCCCTTGCCAAAGCTATACTCTATGCTTGGAATGCCCTCCATCATGTTCTTTCATAGATTCCTTTAAGTCTCTGGTTTCACCTTCTGAAATACATCTTTTCTAATTCCCCAAGGTGTCAGAGAATATGCCTCATTCATTCATTCATTCATTCATTCATTCATTCATTCATTCATTCATTCATTCATTTATTTATTTATCCACCCATCTATTTATTTATTCATTCATTCATCCATTTATTTATTTATTTGTTTGTTTGTTTGTTTGTTTATTTATTTATATCTGTACCTCCATAGTAACTCATAAACATCTTGAGCACAGTGATTTGTATTTCTATTTTTGGTGTATTCCCAGGACCAGGTGATGGACCTTACATATAATGCAATTCAGTTGGTTGAATTGAATTATCCTTATGTTGGAGTTGAGAAACTAAAGTGTAAAAAAGAAAAAAGAACTACATAAATATCAGAATCATAACTAAGGATAAAATACTCTTTGGCCAACTTCCATCCTTTCCCACTACCTGAAAATGTATGAATGGAAGATTTGTATCAATTTAATACAGATTTAATGGACTGTACCATCCAAAACGTGATGTATACTTGGCCTATTACATATTGGCCCTGCCTTGTTTGTGTAGAGATGCAGAGCTCACTATTTTTTCAAGGAGACTACACATAAATTGAGCAAGATTTTCACACTCTATTAGCTTTTCCATTTTTAATGTGTCAGGTAAAAGGGGGACATAATTTAAAAAATCAGACTTCCACATAATATTTAATGCAGGCTTATGGGAAGTTGGGTTAACTTTTATTTTATTAGATGGAGCCCACACAAGTAAATGCAGTGATGGTGTGGAAAGCAATGATAACTGCCCTGGGACCCAGGAGCCTGACATCTAGACCTAGATTTCATCCATGACTTGGATAAAGGAATATGTGACAGGCATTGCTTTTGCAGATGGCACAAATCTGGATGGAAGATTGGCACTTCATGTTCAAAGCCCTTCACAACCTCCCCCACAACTTTCCAGTTTACTTTCATGTTGCAGGCCCTACCCCCAGGTAATAATCTATCTCGTGACAATGACTTTCTTGATTTTCTTTGATTAAGACCCTCTATCTCCTCACCTGGGATTAGTGAGTGAATGATCATCATGGCTCTCCTTCCTCATCTCTGCCTCCTGGTTTCTCTGGATTGTGTCAAGTTTGAGTTAAAATTCCATCTCCTACAGGAAACTTTCCCAGCCCCCTCTCTTTCTGCTGCCCCTGTGGATACTCTCTGACTTACTCTGTAACTCTTGTTTGGACAAAACTATTTTCATGTTTTTTCTCCCATTAGACTATAACTCTCTTGAGAGCTAGGACTATTTTTCGCCTTCTTTTATCTCCTCAGCACTTAGCACAGTTCTTGGCATATAGGAATACCTTCATAAATGTTTACTGGCTGACTAAATGACACGGTCAGGTTTTTTTTTAAATCATAACAACCTGAACTTTGGGTTTGATATAATAAGATTGTATATCATATAGATAAAAGTAAAGTTTTCCCCTTGAGTTTTAAGACATCAACTTCATAAATACAGCATGGTGAGCACGACTATTCATGAAACCAGCTTTAGGACTCCTCTCACTACCTGTTTGCTGAAATTCTCCAGTCTAACCGGAAATTTAAGAAACCATCATTATGGCTGATGCATTACACAACGGAAAATCCTAGGGCAGAGCCAAGACAGTGGAATGAGAGCAACTACTCACCTAAACTCAAAGACAAACTCCTCCAGATACCTCTAAAAAGAGAATCTGAACAAATTTTAGAGTGGCAGAATTCAATAGGAAACAGACTGTGGCATATTTCCAATGCAGGACAGAATGAAAGGTCGATGGAAAGGATCTGTTGCATAGGACTGGAGGAGTGCACAGCATACAGCCAGTACCATCACAGATCCCACCAGAGAAAAGTTGAGCAGGAAGCCCTGGGTGATCTGAAGCGGCTGCCACACTGTGGAGACTCAAATGTATCAGTCCAGGATGGGAGTCCAGTGGAACTAAGTGAGAGAGAACCGCAGAACCCCACATAACTACAGCAGATGCTTTTGAGACAATGAGGGGGCAGATTAAATGTCTGTAAGTCACCTACTTGAACGGTTTGGAGTCAAAATGACAGGGTGACCAGTAAATGCTCTAACCCTCCCCTTGTTGACCTTTAGATACCCATAGAATATTTCCCCAGGAAAATAATCGTGAAACAGTAGAATCAGTCAAAGGAGCAAACTGTCTATTACTCTGTAAGGCTAGGAAAATAGCAAAGGGGGTCCCTATTGCTGTGGCTGAAAGGACCAATGCAGGACCAGAGCTATGCCAGACAGCCCTACCTCAGTGAATCAGGAGGAGATCCTGAGTGCTGGGGGGTGGAGCCCACAATTGTCAACACCTGGATCCCAGGCATGCCTCAGCACAGCCAGGGGGATAGGGAAGACACTAGTGTAAACACTAGTTCATCAACCATTGAATCTGCCTGTGCTCAGGAGAGGAACCCTCCTGTGGCCAGACCATACCTCCCCCACACTTAATGCAACTAGCTCCAGGGTAACTACAGGGAAACTCAGAAAGACTTCATCTGGCCTCTGCTTTGGCACACCAGCTAGCTCACCACCAGGTAAGCTATGCTGTTCTAGTTTCTAGCTGAAAGAACCAGAGACCACAATAAACAAAGCCTCAAGTTCTAACCAGAAGAATGGTAGAACAGAGCCTCTGGTGTGTCGGAGGCAGAGATCCACTTTAAAAGCCAGGAAAAAAGCGACCATCATGAGCAAGAGGAAACCAGAAAAGAAATGACTACATAATCTTACTATGGAGACAAGAACCAAAACACGAATACCAGAGAGATCACCATTGACACTGTACTCCCATCTGAAACTTCAGAAGGGAATATGAACTGGTCTCAAGTCCAAAGAGCATTTTTGGAAGGTCTCAAGAAGGACATTAAAAGCCAAATTAAGGATATAGAAGAAAAACTGGCCAAGGATTTAAAAAATATATGAAAAAAGAAATGCCAGAAGAATTTTAAAGGGAAATTGGTTGAATGGAAAAGGAAGCACAAAACTTAAACGGGAAAATTGGACAAATGGAAAAGGCAGTGCAAAAACTAACTGGAGAAAATAACTCCTTAAAAGGAACAACTGGACAGATGGAAAAGTAAATGTAAAAGTTAACTGGAGAAAGCAATTTAGTAAAAATTAGAATTGGGCAAGTAGAAGCTAATGAATCTATGAGACATCAAGAATCAGTCAAACAGAATCAATAGAATGAAAACATATAATAAAATGTAAAATATCTACTTGGAAAAACAACTGACCTGGAAAATAGATACAGGAGAGAAAATCTAAGAATTATTGCTCTACTAGAAAGACATGATGAAAAAAAGAACTTGAAAAATATCTTCTAAGAAATTATCAAGGAAAACTGCCCAGAAGTCCTAGATCCAGAGGGGAAAATCGTCATCAAAAGAATCTACTGTTCACCTCCTTAAAGAGAACCCAAACTAAAAATACCAAGGAATATCCTTGCCAAATTCCAAAACTACAAAGTGTAGGAGAAAATACTGCAGGCAGTCAAAAAGAAACAATTCAAATATGGAGGAGCTACAGTCAGGATCACACGGACCTTGCAGCTTCTACATTTAAAGATCAGAGGAATTAGAAGATGGTATTCCGTAAGGCAAAGGAGCTAGGTCCACAACCAAGGATCAATTACCCAGCAAAATTGAGCATAATATTTCAGGCAAGGACATGGACATTCAACGAAATAAAGGATTTTCTAGACCTTCCTGATGAAAAGGTCAGAGTTCAGAAGAAAATTAGATATTCAAACACATCTTGGAAGAGGCATAAAAAGGTACACAGGGGAAAAGAAATTGTTCTTCAATACGAACAAACTGTTTACATATCTATAAGGGAAGATGATATTTGTTAATCTTGAGAATTCTGTATTTGTTATGATATATAAAATGTATGTAGATAGATAGATAGATAGATAGATAGATAGATGGAGGGAGGAAAGGAGGGAGTGGATATAAAGTAGGTAACGTAATGATAAAAATGTGATTCAAGCATGTGAAGGGATTGTAACGGAAGAAGTGAACAGGAGTAGTTAGAAATAGAGGGAAAGAGGGGAGGGAGACAAGCATTGTTTGAGATTACTGTCACCTGATTTGGTTAAAAGAGGGAAAAACAAATTCAGTTAGGTATAGAAATCTAACCAGCTCTATAGACAGTAGGAGGGGAAAGGGGAAAGGGGAAAGAAAAAAGGGAAGGTTATAAGGGAAGTAAGGGAAAGGGGGAGTAAAAGGGAGGGGGGCTGAAAGAAGGGAGGGAAGACTGAGGAAGGCGGTGGTCAAAAATTAAAGGGGAAGGGAGAATTAAAACCATAAAAGGGAGAAAGAGGATGAAAGGAAAGACACAGATGGTAATCATAACTTTGAATGTGAATGGGATGAACTCTCCCATAAAACAAAGACAGCAGAATGGATTAAAAGCCATAATCCAAAAATACATTGTTTACATGAAGGAAATTTGAAACTAGGGGATACACACAGGGTAATGGTAAAAGGTTGGAGCAGAACATATTGTGCTTCAGCTGATGTAGAAAAACCAGGGGTAGCAATCTTAATCTCAGACAAAGTAAAAACAGAAATAGAAATAATCAAAAGAGATATGGAAAGAAACTATATCCTGCTAAAAGGCACCATAGACAAAATTGAAAAGGGTGAACTCATCTCTTAAGAGGAGGAAATTAAAAGCATAATTAGAAAGTACTTTGCCCTACTGTGTGCCCATAAATTCGACAATCTAATTGAGGTGGACGAAAAAATATAAATCGGTCAGATTAATGGAAGAGGAAATTGAATACTTAAATAACCCCATCTCACAAAAAAGAAATAAAAATAAAACATCAATGGACTCCCTAGGAAAAAATCTCCAGGACTAGATGTATTTACAAGTGAATTCCATCAAACATGTAAAGAACAGTTAATTCCTATACAATATAGACTATTTGGGAAAATTAGTGCAGTCCTACCAAACTGTTTTCATGATACAAATATGATTCTTTGTTTTTTTTCTCTATGTGTATGTGTTTATTTATTTTTAGTTTTCAACATTCATTTCCACAAAATTTTGAGTTCCAAAATTTCTCCCCATCTCTCCTCTCCCCCACCCCCAAACGTCGTACATTTTGATTTCCTTTTCCCCCAATCTGCCATACCTTCTATCACACTCCTCCCTTCCCTTAGCTCCACCTTCTCTCTTGTCTTGTAGGGCAAGATAAATTTCTATACCCCATTACATGTATTTCTTAATTCCAAGTTGTATGCAAAACCAATTCTCAACATTTGTTCTTAAAACTTTGAGTTCCAACTGCTGTACTTCCTCCCTCCCCACCCATTCCCACTGAGAAAGCAAGCAATTCAACATAGGCTATAGATGTGTGTGTGTATACACACACACACACACGTATATACATATATGTACATGTATACATATATACATACACATACATATACATGTGTATATATACATATATACATGTGTGTATATATATGCAGTTTTGGAAACGACTTCCATAATATTCAAGTTGTGTAAGACTAACTATATTTCCCTCCATCTTATCTTGCCTTCCATTTATTCTCCTCTCTCTTTTGATCTTGTCCCTCTCCAAGCGTTTACTTCTAATTGCTCCTCCCTCCCATTTGCTCTCCCTTCCATCATCGCCTCCACTTCACTTATCCCTTTCTCCCCTACTTTCCCGCAGTGTAAGATACACTCATACCAAATTAAATGTACATTTTATTTCTTTCTTAAGTCACATGTGATGAGGGTAAGCTTCAATTTTTCCCTCTCATGTCCCCCTTTTTTCCCTCCATTGAAAAAGAACTTTCTTGCCTCTTTTATGGGAGATAGTTTGCCTCTTTCCATTCCATTTCTTCTCCCAATATATTCTTCTCTCACCTCTTAATTTAGTTTTTGTAGATATCATGCCTTTCTATTCAACTCACCCTGCGCTCTGTGTGTAATCCCTCCAACTGCCCAAATACTGAGAAAAGTTTCAAGAGTTATAAATATTATCTTTTTATGTAGGAACAGAAAAAGTTCAACTTTAGTGAGTCCATTATGATTTCTCTTTCTTGTTTACCTTTTCATGCTTCTCTTGATTCTTGTGTTTGTAAGTCAAATTTTCTATTTAACTCTAGTCTTTTCATCAAGAATGCTTTTCATCAAGAATATTTAATTGAATGATCATTTCCCTCCCTGAAGTACTATACTCAGTTTTGCTGGATAGGCAATTTTTGGCTTTAATCCTAGTTCCTTTGACTTCAGGAATATCATATTCCAAGCCCTTTGAATATAGAAGCTGCTAGATCTTGTGTTATCCAGGTTGCATTTTTACAATACTCGAATTGTTTCTTTCTAACTGCTTGACATATTTTCTTTTTGTCCTGGGATATCTGATATTTGGCTATAATACTCCTAGGAATTTTTCTTTCTAGATTGCTTTCAGAAGAGGATGGGTGAATTCTTTCAATATTTATTTTGCCCTCCGATTCTAAAATATCAGGGCAGTTTCTCCCTATAATTTCATGAAAGGTGATGTCTAAGCTATATTTTTGATTATGGCTTTCAGGTAGCCCCATAATTTTCAAATTGTCTCTTCTAGACATATTTTCCAGGTCTGTTGTTTTTCCAGTGAGATATTTCACATTATCTTTTTTTTTTTCATTCTTTTGGTTTTATTTTGTAATTTCTTGGTTTCTCATAAAGTCTTTAACTTCCTTCTACTCCATTCTAATTTTTAAAGAACTATTTTCTTCAGTGAGCTTTTGAACTTCCTTTTCCATTTGACTAATTCTGCTTGGTAAAGCATTCTTTTCTTTATTGGCTTTTTTAACCTCTTTGGCCAATTGAGCTAGCCTATTTTTAAAGGTATTATTTTCTTCAACATTTTTTTGGGGAGTTTCCTTTAGCACGATGTTGACTCGCTTTTCATGATTTTCTTGCATTTCTCTCATTTGTCTTCCCAATTTTTCCTCCATCTCTCTTATTTGATTTTCAAAATCTTTTTTGAGCTTTTTCATGACCTGAGACAACTGAATATTTATTTTAGATGTTTGGGATACAGAAGTCTTGACTTTTATGTCTTTCCCTGATGGTAAGCATTGTTCTTCCTTATCTGAAAGGATGGGAGAAGATATCTGTTCACTAAAAAAGTTACCTTCTATAGCTTATTTTTCCCCCTTTTTGAGCATTTTCCCGAACAGTTACTTGACTTTTGGGTCCTTTGTCAAGAGTAGGGTATACTTCAGTTGTCTGTAAGATCTCAGTTCCTCCAAGGTGGCACAATCAAGGGTGTACACTGCTCTGAGAGCAACCAGAAACTTTTGTGCCCAGAATCTGTGAGTATTAGTTTCCTTTCCACAACCACCTGACCTCTAGTTCCACCAAGCCAGCACTGCGGGCTGAGATTCAGATAATCTGCTCAATTCCTCCAGGAGCATCAGGTGAGGGCAGGGCAGCCACACAGGGCTGAGGTAAGGATCAGCTGCTCAGGGACCCAAGGGGTTTTACGATCCAACAATGGATGAGAGCTGCTGTGAGAGCTGTTGCCCCCCTTCCTGAGGCCAGAGTTATTGGAAGACCCTACTCCCTTCTCAGCCAGCTGAAAAAACTGTCTCACTTACATTTGGCACCTGTGGATGGAGGGATCTGCAAACCACCACTACTGCCACTGGAAATTCCACCCCCAATGCTTGCTTGAGTCCTCCTCCCAGAGCCTTGCTATGCAGCCAAGGCTGGACTGGGCTCTACTCCACGTCTGGTGTGACAGATTTTCCTGTAGGCCTTTCAGGTCATGCTGTGCTGGAAATCTCCTCCACTCCATTGTTTTGTGCCTTCTCCTACTCTAGAATTTGTTGAGAGTCGTTATTTACAGGTATTTTATGGGATGTGGGGGAAGAGCTAGTGTATATGTGTCTTTCTACTCCCCCATCTTGGTTCTGCCCCCATTCAGTAAGTTTTTGAACGTCCTTTTCCATTTGGCTAATTATGCTTTTTAAAGCATTCATCTCCTCATTGCCTTTTTGGACCTCTTTTGCCAATTGAGTTAGCCTACTTTTAAAGGTGTCATTTTCTTGAGCATTTTTGGGGTCTCCTTTAGCAAGTTGTTGACTAGTTTTTCATGATTTTCTTGCATCATTCTCATTTCTCTTCCAAATTTTTCCTCCACCTCTCTTACTTGATTTTCAAAATCCTTTTTGAGTTCTTCCATTGCCTGAGACCATTGCATATTTATTTTGGAGGTTTCGGATGCAGAAACCTTGACCTTTATGTCTTTGTCTGATGATAAACATTGTTGTTTGGAAGAAAATACCTGTTCACCAAAAAAGTAACTATCTATAGTCTCATATTTTTAGTTTTTGGGCATTTTACCAGTGACTTAGTTGACTTTTGAGTCCTGTGTCAAGAGTGGGGTATAATCTGGGGACCTGTAAATTCTCTGTTACTCTAAGGTGGCACAGTCAAAGGTGATGAATTACTCCTCTCCTGTCCTGTGCTCTGGTCTGGGAGCTACCAAAGCTTTTCTGCCAATGATCTGCAAGTGGAACTCCTTTTTCAGAGCCTCCAGCAGCTCCACCCTGCCAACCACCTCTCTTGCTCACTCCAGGACCACCATTCGGAGCTGAGACCCAGATCAGAGACTCAATTCCCCCAGGGGCTTTAGGCTAGGACTCTAAAAACGGCCACTTCTACAGCCACAGCTGCCTGGAACTGGGGCTAGGGGAGGACCTTGCTCCCTTTTCACTCACATGAAAAATCTTTCTCAGTGACCTTTGTATCTGTCCTTGAAGTTGTGGAATGAGGGATGTGAGAATCAGAGCTGCTGCCAGAAATTACACTGTGGAGGCCTGTTCTGGTCCTCTTCCTGCAGGTGTCACATGGCCAAGGCTGGGTTGGGCTCCGTGGGCTTTGCTCCACGCTATGCCCCATGCTATAGACCTTTCTTGTTGATCTTCCAGGCTACCTTGGCCTAGAAATCTCTTTCACTCTGTCGTTTTGTGGCTTCTGCTGCTCTAGAATATGTTTAGAATCATTTTGACAGGTATTTTATAGGCTGTGGGGAAAGATTGAGAGTAGGTACGACTTTCTACTCCACTGTCTTGGCTCTCCCCCTCCCGCCCCCCAAAATATGGTTCTGATACCTAACCTAGTAAGAGCGAAAGCAGAGAAAGAAAATGATGGAACAATTTCTCTAATGAATATAAATGCAAAACTTTTAAATAAGATACTAGTGAAAAGAATATATCACCTTATCATGAAAATTAGTTATAATGATAAAGTAGGATTTATGCCAGGAGCACAGGACTGGTTCAGTATTCAGAAAACCATCAGCCCTATCTGTCATATCATCAAGAAATCTAACAGAACACACAGGATTATCTCAATAGATGAAGAAAAAGCTTTTGACAAAACACAGCATCCATTCCTACTGAAAAGACTGGACAGAATAGGAATAAATGGAACTTTCCATAAAATAATAACCAGAATCTCCCTAAAACCAATGGCAAGCATTTTATTCAATGGGGATAAGCTCAATGAATTTCCAGTAAGATTAGGGGTGAAAAAAAGATGTCCATTATCTCCACTGCTATTCAATATGGTACTAGAAATGTGAGCTTCAGCAATAGTAGAAGAAAAAGAAACTGAAGTAATGAGAACAGGCAAAGAGAAAACGAAGTTATCACTCTTTGCAGGTGATATTATGATGTACTTAGAGAATCCCAGAGAATGAAATTAAAAAAAAAACCTACTTGAAATAATAAACAACCTTGGCAAAGTTTCAGGTTACAAAATAATCCCACACAAATATTATGGATTTCTATAAATTACTAACAAAGCCCAAAAGCAAGAGACAGAAAGAGAAATCCCACTTAAAGCTAGGGTAGACAGTATGAAATGTTTGGGAATCTACCTGCCAAAAGAAACCTAGCCACTATATGTACACAATTACAAAATACTTTTTGCACAAATACAGTCAGATATAAGTAAATGGAAAAAGGTCAGTTGCTCTTGGGTAGGCCAAGGCAATGTAATGAAAATCGCAGTTTTACCGAAATTACTTTACCTATTCAGTGCCATATGAATTAAACTATCAGATGATTATTTTCTAGGGCTAGAAAAAATAATATTAAAATTCATGTAGAAAAAAAAAGTCCAGAATATCAAGGGAACTAATGAAAAGAAATTCTAGGGAAGGTGACCTAGCTCTACCAGATCTGGAATTGTATTGTAAAGCAGCAACTATCAAAACCACTTTGTACTGGCTAAGAAACAGAAGGGTAGATAAATGGAATACATTAGGTACTCAAGACACAGTAGTCAATGAATATAGCAATCTACTGTTTGATAAACCCAAGGACCCCAGCTTCTTGGATAAGAACTCACGGTTTGACAAAAATTGCTGGGGAAACTGGACAACAGTGTGGCAGAAACTAGGCACAGACCAATGCCTGATACCGTACACAAGAATAAAATCCAAATGGGTACATGATCTAGGTATGAAGATTGATACCATAAACAAATTAGTGGAGCAAGTGATAATATATCAGATTTATGGAGAAAGGAAGAATTTTTTACTAAATAGGAGATAGAAAATATTATAAAGTGCAAAATGGATAATTATGATTACATTAAATTGAAAAGTTTTTGCACAACCAAATCAATGCAACCAAGATTAGGGGGT
Source organism: Notamacropus eugenii (assembly GCF_028372415.1). Taxonomy (NCBI): domain Eukaryota; kingdom Metazoa; phylum Chordata; class Mammalia; order Diprotodontia; family Macropodidae; genus Notamacropus; species Notamacropus eugenii. The sequence goes on along the minus strand of NC_092872.1, from coordinate 289,320,708 downwards.
AAGCAGAAAACAGAAATGATTTTTGCATCTAGTGTCTGTGATAAAAGCCTCATTTCTAAAACATATAGAGAACTGAGTCAAATGTTCAAGAATACAAGTCATTCCTCAATTGAACAATGGTCAAAGGATATGAACAGGCAGTTTACAGAGGAAGAAATTAAAACTATCTATGGTCACGTGAAAAAGTGCTCTAAATCACTATTGATTAGAGAGATGCAAATCAAAACAACTATGAGATATCACATCACACCTATCAGATTGGCTAACACTGGAAAACAGGGAAATGATAAATGTTGCAGAAGAACTGGGAGATTTGGAACACTAATTTATTGTTGGTGGGTTTGTGAGCTGATCCAACTGTTCTGGAGAATAATTTGGAACTATGCCCAGAGTTACAAAAATATTCATACCCTTTGATGCAGCAATACTGCTTCTAGGACTGTATCTCCAAGAGATCATAAAAATGGGAAAGGGTACCACATGTACAAAAATATTTATAGCTGCTCTCTTTGTGGTGATCAAAAACTGGAAATCAAAGGGATTCTCATCAATTGGGGAATTACTGAATATATTGTGGTATATTGATGTAATCAAATACTGTTTTGTTATAAGAAATGATGAATAGGAAGACTTCAGACAGGCCTGGAAAGACTTATATGAACTGATGCTGAGTGGAAGGAGCAGAACAAGGAGAATTTTGTACACAGCAGCAACAACAGTGTGCAAGGAATTTTTCTGGTAGTATTAGTGCTTCATTGTAACGCAAGAACTTAAAAAATTCCCAGTGGTCTCTTAAGCCAAAATACCTTCCACATTCAGAGAAAGAACTCTGGAGTTCGATTGCAGAACGAAGCAGATCATTTTCTTTTGTATTATGTTTTTGTTTGTTTTATGATTTCTCCCATTCATTTTAATTCTTCTGTGCAACTTGAATAAAGTGAAAATGTATTTAATAGGAGTGTATGTATAAAATCCATATAAAATTGGATGCCTTCTCGGGGAGGAAGGAGGGAAGTAGGGAGGAAGGAGGAGGAGGGAGGGGAAAAAATCTTAGATATATTGAAGTGAATATGGAACACTTAAAACACATGCAACAATAAAAAATGTGTAATTGTTTGAGAACATCTTAAAATGAATAGAATTAAAGACAATATGCTATGATGGAGGGAGCAATGAATTTTCAGTCAAGACACCAGGGTTTAACTTCAAGATCTAAGATCCACTATTTGCATGACCTTGGATAAATTATAAAATCTCTTTGACTCTCAATTGTGTCCTCTGTAAAAAGATCATGATATAGAAATCATTAACCTCACTGGATTGGTATGAAATATCTTTGCCAACTGTAAAGTATAGAAGTTACTCTTATTATGAGAAAAAATGGCTAAGAATCACCCAGAAATGTAGAGACTTTTTACCTTAAATGCACTTGATTCATTGTTGAACTTAAAAGGTATTTGCCATTTTTTGTCAAACTCGTATACATGTGACATATGTACCATGAACTACTGAAAATGGCTCAAGACAATCTGAGGGATCAATAAGACTCCATCTTCTATTGATTCTTCCTTCTGAATATATTTCCAATAAGTGTCATTTTTTTACAATAAAAAAGAGAAATCATTGAAAATATTGGAAATAGCATTTTCAGTTAAGTGATGTGATTGAAAGAGAAATTAGAGAGAGACAGAGCGAGACAGGGAGAAACAGAGAGACAAAGAAATAGACACAAAGAAAGAGGAAGAGGAGGAGGAAGAGAAATGGAAGTGATAAACATAGAAATAATCTTCTATTTAATTGACTTTGAAAAAGAGAAGAAATATATTATATTACTATGATAATGGGCGGTGGTGGTAGTGAGAGTCTTTCACCATGGAAGAGGCATGTCTTTATGGGCAGCACGGAAGGAGTCAGTATTCAGTACACATACACACACACACACACACACACACACTCACGCACGTGTGGGTCCACACATCTCTCCTATTAGGGAATCTAGTCTAGATAGTGATGCATGTAACTCATTTGAAATCTAGATAACAGTGAGGACAAGAATATCCATGAAAAAGGATCAGGGGTATCATCTGATGAAAACTTGTCACTTGGAAGTGCCATAGCTCCTGGCATCTGGGCTCTTGAATCCCGCTGGCATAAATAATGTTTTACAACAGTACTGCTGTAGCATTCCTCATATATGGGAGAATTGAAACACTAATTCACTGTTGGTGGAGTTGTGAGCTGATCCAAACATTCTAGAGAACAATTTGGAACTATCCCCAAAGGGCTGCAAAAATGTGCATACCATTTGACCCATCAATATTGTTCTAGGAAAGTATTCCAAAGATATTACAAAAATGGGAAAAAGTCCCACATGTACAAAAATACTTATAGAAGCTCTCTTTGTGGTGGCCTTAAACTGGAAATCAAGGGGATGTCCATCAGTTCTGGAATGACTGAACAAGCTGTGGTATATGAATGTAATGGAATACTATTGTACTGTAAGAAATGATAAACAAGAATACTCCAGAAAGGACTGGAAAGACTTATATGAACTGATGCTGAGTGAAAGGAGTAGAACCAGGAGAACTTTGTACACAGCAGCAACCACAGTATGTGAGGAAATTTTCTGGTAGACTTAGTCCTTTACAGCAATGCAAGGACCTAAAACATTCCCAATGGACTCGAGGCAAAACTCCTTCCACATTCGGCAAAGAACTATGGAATTGGATCTCAGAATGAAGTAGACCTTTTTCTCTTGTGTTATGTTACGTTATGTTTTGTTTTATGGTTTCTCACATTCATTTTGATTCTTCTATGCAGCACGACTAAGGTGAAAATTTATTTAAAAGGGATGTATGTGTAGAACCTATATATGATTGCATGCTGTCTTGGGGAGTGAGTAGGGAGGGAGGCAAGAAGGAGGGGGTGAAAGGGGAAATATCTAAGATATATGAAAGTGATAGTAGATAACTGAAAATAAATGAAATAATTTAAAAAAATGAAATACTTATTTGGCTATTCCAGTATAGATGGTGTTCTTTTTTAAAAACTTAATATACTTTCTAATGTCATCTAAAATCTATTGGATCTGGTTTATTTTGGTGTATTTGATATGGAAAGGTTTTATGCAAATCACAAATCATAATTCCTTTTTCTGACACCTAGAATAAAATGAAAATTTGTAATGTTAAAAAAAGGGAAAAACCCTCTCCCCAAGTAAATAAACACACTTTGTATATGATAACATGCACACTCAATTTGGTATGAAAATCTATCTTACACTACAAGAAAGTAGGGGGAATGGGGATAAGTGGGTCTATGAAGGGGATGACAGAAGGGAGGAAAATGGGAGCAGGGGGTAATTAGATGTAAACACCTTTGAGGAGGGACAGGGTCAAAAGAGAAAATAGAATAAATGGGACAGGATAGAATGGAGGGAAATAGAGTTAGTCTCTCACAACATGACTGTTATGGAAATGCTTTGCATGACTACAAGTATAAGTTACATCAAATTGTTTGCTTTCTCAATGGTGGTGGGTGGGAAGGGAGGAAGAAAGAGAAAGTGGAACTCAAAGTTTTAAAAACCAATGTCAAAAACTGTTTTACATGCAACTGGGAAGTAAGACATACAGACAATGGATTATAGAAATCTGTCTTGTGCTACCAGAAAATAGAAGGGAAAGGGATAAGAGAAGGAAGGGGTGTGATAAAAAGAATGACAGATTGGAGGAAGGAGTAATGCATGCTGTCTTAGGGTGGGCAGAGGGGAGAGATGGGACAAAATTTGAAGCTCAAATTTTGTGGAAGTGTATGTTGAAAACTAAAAATAAATATATTAATTAAGAAAAAAGATATTGCAGAGTTGGAAGATATGTAAGATGTCACCTATTTCAAATTCCTTACAGATCCCCCCACCCACCCACAGATCACTGCTTTTTCATGGTAGAAGAACTTACATAACTCAATGAAACTATGAACTATATTATGCAGAGTTACCCGAGATAGATCATGGTGGAGAGTTCTGAGAAATGGTGATCCACAGAAGAAGGAAATGGCAAATCACTCTAGTATCCTGGTCAAGAAAATCCCGTGGACATTACTAAAATGATAAAAAAGATGACATCCAAAGATGATCCCCTCATGTCAGGTGTCTGATACACTACTGGAAAAGAGCAGATGACAACTACGAATATGTTGGCCAAATCTGTAAGCAAACTTAATTATGCATATGTGTGGTGATGAAAGGAAAGTGTGATGATATTAATACCAATATTTTATAGGAACCTGGAATGCAAGATCTATGCACCAAAGAAAACTGAATGTGTTCCATCAAGAGATGAAAAAATTAAATATCAACATCTTGGGTGTCAGTTTACCTCTCAATCCTGCAGAAGGGCAATGTCAAAGAATGTTCAAATTACCAAACAATTCCACTCATTTTACATGCTAGGAAGGTTATCCTTAAGATTATGCAAGCTAGGATGCAGCAATATGTGAAGCAAAAGTTATAAAAGTAATCTATTTTTTGAAGAGTCAGAGGAATTATAGACCAAATTGCCAAAACTCACTGGATTATGGAAAAATTAAGAGAGTTTCAGAAAAAAAATTAACTTCTGCTTCATTGACTACACTAAAGACTTGTGTGGATCACAACAAAATGTGGCAAATTCTCAAAGAGATGGGAGTACTAGATCATCTTGTCTCCTGAGGAACCGGTATGTGGGCCAGAAAGCAACTGTTAAAACTAAACATAGAACAAGAGTTTGATTTAAGATTGGAAAGGGAGTATGACAAGGCTGTATGTTGTCACTTTTTTATTTAACTTATGTGCAGAGTACATAATGTAAAATGCCAGTCTGGATGAACTAAATGCTAAATTTAAGGTTGCGAGGAGAAATATCAATAATCTTGGATATGCAGATGACAACACTCTGATGGCAGAAAATAAAGAATTGTCTCTTAATGAGAGTGAAAGAGGAGAGTGTAAAAGCTTACTTGAAGCTTAACATTAAAACAAACAAGAAAATCTAAGATCTTGACAACTGATCCCATAAATTCTGAGACAATAAGGGGGAAAGGGATGAAAGCAGTGTAAAGTTTTATATCTCTGGGCTCAAAAATCACTGTAGGTGGCATCTGTAGTCATGAATTCAAAAGATGCTTGTTCCTTGGAGAGAAAGCTATAGGAAATCTGGACAACATATTAAAAATCAGTAACAAATTTGCCAGCAAAGGTCTGTACAGTTAAACCTATCATTTTTTCCAGTTGCAATGTACGACTGAGAGTTAGACTATAAGAAAAGCTGAGCACCACAGAAGCATTGCTTTTGAATTGTGATAGTGAAGACTTTTTAGAGTCCCTTGTATAGCAAGATCACATCGCTTAACACTTGAAGAAAATAATTCAGGCTATTCACTGAAAAGTCAAATACTGAAACTTATTTCTTTGGCCACAAAATGAGAAGATGGAACCCATTAGAAAAGACTGATGTTGGAAAGGAAAAAGGAAAAAGAAATTGTAGAGGATGAGATGGATAAATAGTATCATAGAAAAGATGAACTTGAACCTGTACAGACTTTAAGAGGCAATGGGGGATGGAAGGACATGGCAATGCTGTGATCCATGGAGTTACAAAGAATTGGACATGATTTATTGACTGAACATAGAAGAGGAGGCTGAGCTCCTGAGAGGTTAAGTGGCCTTCCCATGGATTCAAAGCTAGTAAGTAACTGAGACAGGATGTGAAGACATATATTCTGAATTCCAAATCTGGCACATTAGACAGTAAACCACATTGCTTCAACTTTACTCACAAAAACATAAAAAAAATTGACATGATGAGAGTTTTGCCAAAGGGGATGGGGCTAAGATGTGCTGCTTTTCTACTCCTCAAAAGTTTTCAAGGTGAGTCTTCAAGATGGGGATGCCTTTTAGGTGTAGGGTGAACTAAAACATGTTGAAGTTGCTTCAAAATTTGAAACCTATTATTCTAAAATTCTATGATTCTACTTCTAGAACAAAACACAAGGTCTTCATATGGCATTCAAAGCCCTTAAGAGTCTGAATCCAATCTGTCCTCTTATTCTGACCACATGTTAACTCTTCTCACTCATTCTGCATTCCAACCACAGCAAGCTTTCTTATTGTTGATATTACATGACATTCCATCCCATGTTCTTTGTCTTAGCTACCCACCCCTGTCTCAACCGTCGAATGGGTTCCTTCCTTTCCTCTGCTCTTGGGTCATTGGTTCCCTTCTGAAAGCACAAATATCCATGATAAAATTGAAGCCATTCTTCATTCCCTAATTGTTCATACTTTCCTCCTCTTCCACTGAATGACTTTGTCTTTACTTTGAATGGATGCTGTGTATAATTACATAGTTAGGTTACTTGGTCCCATCATTAAAATGATAGCTACTTGAGGACAGACTGTTTTCTTTTTGTCTTGCTATCTCCATAACATAGCAGAGCACCTGAAAATACTGTCTACTTAATGAATGTTTCTGTAGTGAATGGATGGGTAGCTGCATTTATATGAAGTATAACATCAAAATGGGGGAGATCATTATTTTAAACTTGAAAGACTGAAAAATTGCTTTATTTCTAGTTGAATAGTACATTTTTTTCTTGAGAAGTCTTTATTTCCATCTGAATAGAACATTTTCTTCTATAAATATTCCATAAGTGCTTGAAGAATTACATTTACCCAAACCTGAAAAGTAACAGTTGTTTTTAATTAGGATCTAATCAAGGAAACATTGATAAGGTCTCCTGCTTCCTGGCAGTGAGACTTAAGCAACCCAAGCTACTCCAACATGGCAGCCCCCAAATGTGGTGGGTGGAAAATTTAATTCTAGGACATTTTTGTAAGAAGGCAGGGAGAAAAAAAATCAGTATATGTGAGCAGGAGCATCAGTTCTTACTGCTAACTCTGAATAACTTTCTTTCAGATTATAAAAAAGGGTCTGAGAGAGGCAGAGAGTCTTAGTGTAAAATGAGTGGGTTTGGGGTCCTCAATGATGTTTACAGAAGAAAATCAAACTGAGCTTCCAAGGAGTGAATGCACTCTGTCCTCAAAATAAGGAGTTTCTTCTAAAGATAGAGGCAAGTGGGAGGTTTGGATTGGGGGATTAGAGATTTCTGGACTAGCCAATATATACCCTGTAGAAAAGGAGTGGAAGCATTGCCAGAACAGTTCACACTCATATTAAGAAATTGGAATGAAAATATAATTAAGGATAATATTGTTTGAAACACTGTAAAAACTGATAAGTTTAATATAGCCTACTTTCAATAATGAAAACCAAGAATAATCAGGCTTATTTGAAATATTTTCAACATGTAATTTTTAAAATTCTACATAAAAGTAACTGAAATAATTTTCTATACTTGAATTTTCAAAAAGATTAAATCTGTCTTCCTGTCTATGATCCTCTTTATATATGCATATGTATATATACAGACATACACAATATGCATGCATACACACATACACAATATGTATGTATGCACACATATATATGTATATATGTGTATTCTACATTATACATATATACATATATATACACACATAAACACACATGCAAAGAGTGAGAGAGAGAGAGAGAGAGAGAGAGAGAGAGAGAGAGAGAGAGAGAGAGAGAGAGAGAGCCTGATAAATACTCCTTTAACCAAGCATTTCTTAGCATCAGGTGCAAATCCTGGTAAAAATATGTTTAATCAAGCAAAACAAATTCCCTCATTGACTGTATAGAACATGGATAGAGATAGAGACAAATATAGAAGGTTCATCAATATAGTTATAAAATAATGACATCCATATAGTTATAAATAAGTGTGTTTATTTACATACTCAGGTGTATACACAATACATATATGCATTACACATGTACATGTGTACATATGTATGTATTATTCTGCAGGGTAAAACAATAGCTTCTCTCTCTTAAGGAGGCTAATGTATTTCCTTGATCCTTTGGAATAATTGATGGTCATTGCACTGATTATAGTTCTTACACATTTAAAACATGCATATTCACAGGTTTGTTTTTTCTGTACACTGTTGTCCTAGTTCTGTTCTTTTCATTCTTCATGAGATTACAAACATATTCAGAACGGATTTTTTACAAACAATATTGGTGTTAGGATATTAATTGTTCTTCCTGGTTCTTCCCCCTTTTCAGACAAGTCTTCCCATATGTCTTTGAAATCATCCTTATTGTTTATTGCAAATTACTATCACACCATAGTCACATACTACATTGAATTTTGTCATTTCCAGCAGTTGGTGATACAATAGATAGAGCACTGATCCTAGATTGAAGAAGACCACAGTTCAAATCTGATCTCACATATTCACTAGCCATGTGACTCTGGGCAACTCACAATCCTTGTTTGCCTCGCTTTATTTAACTGTGAAATGGGGGTAATGGTTGTACTTACCTTGAAGTGTTGTTGGAAGACTCAAATGAGATAACATTTAGAAAACATTTAGCATAGTGCCTGGCACATAGTAGGCACTCATGTAAGTGCTTATTCCTTTTCCTTATGCTGCCCCTCTAAAATAATAGGATGATTTCAGTGATAAATAGCATATATCCCTATTATTGTTGAGAGCACCAATATTTTCATAGTCACCAGGTTTCCAATTTCAATGTGATTATGTCTCCCCATTGTAAGGCTCTTGCAAGTCTAATCCATTTTCTATTGAGCTGCCAAATCATATTCCAAAAGGGGACATCGGATCATGCTATTCTCCATATTGATGCATTCCAATGGATCCTTATAACCTCTAAGATGAAAGAAAGGAAGGAAGGAAGGAAGGAAGGAAGGAAGGAAGGAAGGAAGGAAGGAAGGAAGGAAGGAAGGAACAAAGAAAGAAAGCAACAAGAGAAAGAATTGAAAAGCATTTGTGAAGCATTATTTGCCAAATACTACTCTATATGCTGGAGGTACAAACATAAGCTCCTTTGATTTCCATGTGCCATTTTTCCTAACATTCATCAGTCAGTTGATGGAATGTTTAATTAATTGGGTTTATAATCTAAATCTTTTCACTCTTTCCAGTCTTCTAAGACCTTAGTCTTCTACACATAGTCTATGGTCCAAGCATTTTGACTTACTGGTTGTTCCTCACACATGATATCCACCTCCCATCTCTGTGCCTTGCCTTGGCTATAAACACATACCTAACATATATTATCTTCTTACCCCCATTTAATTGAATCCCTAGTTGCCTGACTTCAAATGTCACCTTCTACAAGAGGCCTTATCTCCTTCCCGCTCCCCATTGCTAGTGTTTTACTCTCTAAATGTACTACATAGATACTCTGCATGTTTTTTGTATAAATAGCTTTATTTATATCATGTCCTCTCATTAGGATAGAAACTCCCTAATAATAGGGGCTGTCTTTGTCTTTTGTGGTGTCATCAATGTTTCACACATTGTGTGCCTTCTCTACAGGAAGCACTTTATAAATACTTGTTAATTTACTGATTGAACCACTTACATTCTCTGGACTTCCTTATCTACAGCATGAGGGTATTAACAATCTTGTGTCATTTAACTCCTAGGGTTGATGTAAATGTTAAATGGAATAGTGGGTTCAAAGGTGAGTTGTTGTGTTAGTCCTTCATTGCCAAGGAAGACCATGTCACCAGAGAAATAATGACATGACTTGCACTTGACTTTGTTTTGAGTGAGGGAGGGCTGTGCAGGTCACCAGCCTCACTTCTCCACCAAAGCCATCTGAATCTAGTGACCAGACACTCATCAGGATGACTGGAGATGACCCAGGATGAGGCAATTGGGGTTAAGTAACTTGCCCAGCGTCACACAACTAGTGAGTGTCAAGTGTCTGGGTGCAAAGGAGACACAAGATGAAGATGGAGGAGTAGCAGGAATTCATCACATTTCAAGAAATCATAAAAGAAAACTGTCTAGCTCTCTTATAACAAAAGGACTAAGTACAAGTAGAAAGAATCCTTGAATTACTTTGTAAAACTGTGTGTATGTGTGTATGGATGTATAGAGTATATGTGTGTACACATATATGCTTATATAACATATGTGTGTATTTATATGTGTATATATGTATTCATGCATATGTGGGTATGTATTGTATATGTGTGTGTGTGTGTGTGTGTATTCCATACACAAAAAATGATTCAAGTATTGAGGAGTCATGGTAAAGATTACACACTATTTAGCAACCATCACTATACTAGGAATGAAGAACTTGGGACATACTATTGGAGAAGGTGAATGATATGGGTTGATAGACACCAATACTATACCCCGAAAAACTGAGTATAGTCCTACAGAGGAAAAATAGACTTTTAATGAAGTAAAAGACTTCCAAACATTCTTGATGAAAATTCAACCACAGTGGCGTAGAAACTTTGAAGTTCAAGTATAGGAGCTGATAAAAATAAATGGTGAATATAAATAAACAGTGATAATTGACAAGGATAAATTACTTTCATTTTAATAGACAGAGATACACATGGCACTTCTGAACCCTATAATCATCAATAGGTTAGAAGCAGTCTAATTAGACAAGGCCTAGGAGTGATTCAGTTATGTCTTGATTTCAAAAGAACAATGGAAAGTAAACAGGAATACATTGGGGTCAGAGAGACAAAGAAGGATTAGAACAAATTATCTCATATAATTAGGTACGTAAGTAGATACCTATGTAAACAAGGAAGAATGGGGAAAGCTGGCCCTCCAACTTCACTCTCTCCTGAACTGGTCAAAGGAAGAATATACGCATACATATTGGTTCACAATACATGTCATTCAACAGGAAAATAGGAAAGAAAGAGAAAGAGGAAAGTAGAGGGTGGTTTCCTGAAGGATGGATTAGTTGCCAGCAAATCGGACTCTAAGAAGATTCAAAAATATTTGTAGTTTTTGAGGTGGCAAAGAATGGGAATCTGAGAGGATGCCCATGACTTGGGGAATGAAATATGTATGTATATATGTATGTGTGTATACATACATACATACATATATAAATGTATGTATGTATATATGTTTGTATGCATATATGTATAAATGTGTGTATACATACAGAGAGACATATAGATATATAGATGTGTATATACATATTTATAGACACATATTTATACATACATACACACATACATATATAAATAAATGGGTGTGCATGTATATATACACATACACATATGTGTATAATATGTGTGTATATGTGTGCATATGTAAGTATATGTGAACATACATGTGTGTAGGTACATGTACACATATACTACACACATACACATCAATATATCTATACATTTATCTACAGATATTTATATATCTACATATTTACATCTATATAGATCTATCTATCTATATGTACATGTAAATATGTGTATATACACACATGTATATGTGTGTGTATGAGGGCATATGTATGTATATGTAGGTGTGTGTATATATATGTGTGTGTATGTGTGTGCGTACATAAACATATCTATACCTATCTGTCTCTGGATATAGAAATATAGTCATGTCTGACTCCTGGAGATTCTATTTGGGATTTTCTTAGCAAAGATATTGAAGCGTTTTGTCATTTCCTTTTTCAGCTCCTTTTGCAGTTGAAGAACCTAAAGCCAACAGGGTTAGGTGATTTGCTCAGAGTCACACAGTTAGTTAAGTGTCTTTGACCAGATTTGAAATCAATAAAATGAATCTTCCTGACTCCAGGTCTGACACACTATTTGCTGCACTACCTAGCTACCCTATATAAATATTAAGGGGTCCTATTGTCTTGTGAGAAAAGATGAATGGGGTGACTTTAGAGAAACCTGGGAAAACTTGTATGATGTAATGCTGAGTGAAATAAATAGAACTAGGATAATAATCAATACAATGACAGCAATAAGGTAAAGCAAAGAATTTTGAGAGAGTTAGAAATTCTAATCCTATAAGGACCAATGGCAATTCCAAAAAACACTTGATGAAATATACTTCTTGCCTCCTGATAGAGAGATGACAGAGGACAGAAGTAAACAAATACTTCATTTGAACCTTTGAATGTGGCCAATATGGACATACTTTTTGATGGAATATACATATTTGTATAGAGTTTGTTTTTCTTTAGCTCTCAAATTGGGAGGGGTGTTGACTGCAAGAGTGAGAAAGCAAATTTTTGCTTATTGAAAAATATAATTTGAAAAATAATGCAGGTACACTATGAGTAGCTGATCATCAAGTTCATGTTTACATTGAAATAATAGAGGCTGAATCCAATTCTATAAAGATATTCAGTGATTGCAATGTACAAGATTCTCTCTTTGGTTCTGGATCCACAGCTTCTTATTCTCTGACACCTGGTCCACCTCTTCCTTAGAGCCTCAATAAAATCTCCATTTACCTCTTAGAAAACACTGAGGTCAAGACCTTCATTTTATACAGAGAAAACTACAGCCCCCCTGAGATGCGACTTTCTTAAAGTTAGAATTTCCTAATAGAAGAAGCAGTACTCAGACCTAGTTCTCCTATCTCCTCGTTTCTTGTTCTTTCTCCTCTCCACAATAGTGTCCCAACTCTTGTATAGTACTTAAATGCAATTCTTTGTATTTGTGTCACAAAGCATTACTAGAAATTGAGTTCCATGGTGCCAGGGACTCTATCTTATTGGAATTGTCTCCAGGTGCAGAGCTCATGACTTTGCTCACAGCAGGTGCTTAATTAATATCTATTGAATTTAATTGAACTTTTGAATTGGAGGTTCCTGAGTCTGGCCTACATCCCAAATAGCCCAGACATAATAAAGGATCTAGGAGAGAAAATAATCAGTAGTTCCTTGATAACACAAAGGGTAAAATGAAAAAAAAAACAAGACTGGTGTTGCAATATAAGCTTCAGGTTTACAATGAAAGGTTCAGATCAATCTTCAGCTTCTTGTCTGCTATTTAGACAAGGAGGGCTAGATACCAAAACAGAAACCAGACTTTTTCAGAGTGACATTTGCCAAATCTCCAAGACATAGATAGTATGGTTCCCATCCCCGATGTGAGACATGACATGGCTACAAATGCATTCTGAAGCTTACAACAAGTAAACACTTGGTCATCACAGGAATGAGATGACATCAGATTTCTTTAAAAATTCAAGATTCTCTGGATGTTAACAGTTTGGAGATATTTTTCTGTGGGCTTAAGCATCCAGACTCTTTCTCATTCTATCTGTTCTTTGCAAAATTTGAAATGTGAAAATGTGTTTTCCTAAGGGCTTTTTGATACCCATCAGGTTCAAAGAAGTGAAAGTAAGCATTGGACTTTGAGCTTATGGAGTAGTTAGAAAGCTGGACAGACTCAGAGACATGATTCCTGTCCCTCATCCCCTTAGGGCCTTGGAGTCAAAGATCCAGTTTCTGGCCCTTGCCATCTCAGGGCCACAATTCCTTCACCAAAGGACACTGATGACTAGGGCTCTAATATTACATGAATCGGCGTCTGGAGCCTTTATCAACTTATTGTGGGTATATTAATACTCAACTTCTTTTGGCTTATTTGTTTTCTAATTGTCATGGGAATCTGGGACAGTGGCAAGAGGTTCCCAAACACTTCCATTAATAGTCATATACTGGAGGTTTGGGGAGGAATCTAAAAAGCTCTGCAGAAAGATGGGGCTCAATTCATCTCACCACCACCATCTCACTATTTATTTCATGACAGCTTTCACTAGTGACACAGATGGAGTAGAGGGGATATTAGGATATACATAGTCTTGTGTTTTCTCAGGAAGAAAGGTTAGATTGCTCACCTGGCCAAGTCTGTGAAAAGTAGTAGAAGGGCATGGAGAGTGATGGGAGGGAGAAAGAAGTAGCACTGCCATACTGCATACTGGAGAGGGCCCATTCAAAATGTTCTGTCTAAATAGAATTTTTAATTAGGCTAATGATTTCTGAATTCTATTTGCAATTATACTTAAATTAAAATTAGGAGCATGTGAAAAGCAACCTCATTTATAATTAAAGTTTGAAATATGTTTAGACTAGTATTCAAGTATAAAAATGTCATCCAAGCATCTCACATACAAGAGGTTCTATCTGAGTTATCAATTCTAAAGATACAGGATCACCAATTTAAAAAAATAGTGACTGGAGCCTGAAGAGATCTGAGAGATCTTTCAGATTTTAGAGATAAGGGAAATGAAGGGCAGAACTTGAGTATGACTTCCTGAAGGCAACCCAGCTGTGGGCAGCCTATCCAGGGCCAAAGTGCAGATCACCGGCCTCCAGCCCCTGCTCTGGCCTTTCAGATAATGAATGACAAGAAGAGGCTATAAAAGTTACATCCAGATGCATATATTTCACCATAAAAGGAATGGTCCAGACCTGGATATATGGGCAGCAGCTCCACTGAAGGCCACCCTGCCCCATGTATGTGATCCTGTCAAGACCACAACGTAGAAAAATGAAATATGATCATTCTTAGTGAGAGAATGTGGTAGTCTCAGAGAACAATGTAATCTGGTTTCCAGACTTGTCCAAGCTACAGACTGATCAAGCCATTCAGATAGCAAAATAAATGGGACTCAGACACTTAAAAAACCTGTCCTGGCCCTTGTGTGGGACCAATAGGGATTTGTTCCAAGGCACCAACTTCCAGAAATATATGGTCCTTTCCTGTACATTCTTATCTAATATCCACTTCTCCTGGACTTCCCTTCTTGGTAGTCTGTAGTCCTAAATCACAATGCCCTTAGCCAGGCTGTCCTTCTTAAGTTCCTGTGACATGTCTCCCTCTCATAGAACTCATCATCCCTCTCCCTATCACAGCCCCAGGGGAGCAAAGTCTACTCCTCTCCCAGTGTGACTCCTCAGACCTAATTTCTTAGCTTTTCTGCCTCAAGGATTTCATCTCTGGAATTAACCCTTCTGCAGTAAAACAAATTAAATTGGGTTTTATGCATCATGAGTGATGAAGTGAGCTCACTAAGTTAGGAAGATTCTCTTTAATGTAACTTCAAACTCCAAAACTCATGAGAGTAACTGGAGAAATGTGATCCCAACCTCTCTCTCTGGGCATATTGTCATCACGTTGTTGCATAACGTAGAGTTCCAGCCCAGAAGGGGCCACTGAGGTCCTGGATGTTCATAGGTATTGTTTAGCTTGTTCTTAAATCAGAGTCTGACAGTAGAATTTTAATAATCACTTATTGATTGACTGATGATGATCAGCTTCTGTATGGCTCAGATTGATAAGTGTGAGAGTTCAGTTCACAAACTGCCACCCACTTCATTAGAGTTTGATGGGATGATAACCATCACCATGTCCCTGTGGTGCTTTTGAAAAATGACATAGCTTCCAACTGAAAAAAATATAAACAAGCAAAACCTAACAAAATCTTATTGCAATCCAGATCTGTCACTTCCCACTTAGTGCCTCTGGGCAAATGTGATCACCTCTCTAGGGAGGTGTTTCCTGTTTTCTAAAATGAAGAGGGTCACAGAAGCTCAGATTAAGGCTGGACCTCAGAGACTGTCGAGCCTTTCCACCTACATATCTCTAGCTCCATATCCCTTCCAAATACAAAGGAGGTGCATGGCAGATCTCGCCACTAATGGGTGCCTGTACTTTTGATGGATAGTTCTCCTCATTAGAAAACTTTCGCTGATATCAAGTATACATTTTCCTTTGAAACTTCCACATGTTGTGGCTAGATTTTGCCCTTGGACCAGGCAGAACATAGCTGATTCTCTTTCCTATCTACCAACCCTCTAAATGCTTGAAAAGTCATCTCTCATGCACCCCTAAGTCTTTTCTTCTTCCCATCAAATATCCCCAGTTCATTCACTTGATCCTCCCATTTGAGGCTTTTATCTGGAGCGGACCCCGCACTGGAGATGTGGTCGAAATGGGCCATGTTGAAATGGACAATATAGTAGGACCATCTCTCACCCAGATCTGGACCCCACAGCCCTATGAGTGTGGCCTCAGATTCCCTTATCTTTTTAGCTCTCCATGCTATTATACATGTTTCATTGTACAAGTTTAATGTATTGCTCTAGGGATTAATTAGGAGGACTTTCATTTCAAACGGAAGATCAAGTCTCTGCATCTCAAAAACATGGATCAGGTGATCATCACTTGTGAGAATATTCAACCATAATTCCTGCCATATTCTTTCAGCTACTTTCATTTATAGGTATCTTCATAGACTAGAAGAACCCTGACCTTGGACCCAGGAAGTCTTGTCACAGGTAGCTGACTTGATTAAGGCACTTCATCTCAGAGGTCCTTAGTTTCCCCATCTGTAAAACAGAAGAATTAGACTAGATGATCTCCAATACTAATTATTATAAGCCCCAGCCCATATTTAGCAGTCCTTATACAACATGTCTCCCACTGTTTGTGTCAGATACATGGGGGGCAGTAGGATTTCCTCCCTAAATGGGCAGGGAAATTCACCTACCTACTACCAGTGTATAATTCTCAAACAGTTCCATTTTTTATCTCATACAAAAGGGTTAGAACATCAGTCTCATGAAAGATACAATTTTCTCTTTAGATATGGGAACCACTCTTGGCTGACATTCTCCTCTGGTACTTTGTGTTGGCTTGAGGTATCATTGCATTCTTGTAGGTGTTAGGCACAGAGCAGGAGCTTTGACTGCTCTCATCAAACTTCGTAGACTTTCAGGATAGGCCTCATAGTGAACTGTAAGCTGTTCCCTGAAGACTATTACATCAGTGCATCTTAGCAAGGGATCAAGGATGAGGGGATAGGTCTTGGTAGCCATAGGGAAATCACATTTTGATTATTAAGTCATAAAGTTACAAAGGATATGAGCTTTGTGTTAGTGGAAAGATGATCTATAGCAGGGAATACCTATGACCTAGTAGTATAGGCGCATGTGTTGAACAACAACACAATGTCTAATGAACCACTTTTTCTAATAGAGATTGCAACCTTCCATAGGGTAGAGACCATGTCTCATATTTGTGTTTGTATACCCAGAAACCATATTAATGGTCATCACATATGACCAGCAATTCTTAGAAAATCCATCCTTCATTTACCAAAAGAAAAAAAAAGTGGTTTGTTTGTTTCTAGAACTGAACAAGTATCACTGAATGAATTATTCTGTGGGAGAAAGTAACTGAGCCAGGTCAACAAAAGAATCAAAAATGAGCAAAGTACCCTCTGTTCTAAAACACTAGAGTTCCCATATTCCAAGTCAACTTTTACACTTGAGCAACAACCTCACCATCAACCCATATTCACAGAGACACAGACACAGACATACATGCTCACACTGAGACACACACACACACACAAAGGCACACACACACATACACACACAAAGAGGTTCCTGAAAGATCCCTTCATCAGTGGCAAGCTTCTTGAAGGTTCTCTGAAGTCTCCCTCCTCCCTGTAGTGCTTGGGGCTATTCTATGTGCATGTGTAGATATTCCCTGGGTATGAATGAGGAATTTGCAGAAACGTGTCAACCATTAATATCCTCAATCAAATGGCCAGTTCTCATGGGTGGATAGAGCAAGTCAGTTTATTCATCCTTGAGGATTTGACCACTGCAGTTTTAAATCTCTGCTTTGAAGGTAAATCAGTTTTAATTAAGACCCTGTGGGTTGCTATGTTTGAAAGGCAATGGTCCTATAAAAGGCAAATAGATAAATGTCAAAGAAGAATTTAATTGGCTGGTCACCCCCAGTTATTACCAAAGGCCTGGATACATGAGGTGAATGACCCTATGGTCTTTTTTTAAGTTCAACTTGATAAAAAGTAGGGAACCCTGACAGGGCTCAGGGAAGTGGGAATCCCTTTGGGAAATACAATTACTCTAATTCATGGTCTCCTTCCCTTCAGAAATCCCTAGGCTGATTGGGGAGTATGTTCATGCTTAGAAACAGTTGACTGAAAAGAGAACACAATTTCATGTGAATCTCTGAAGGAAAAAGGAAAGCAAACACGGAAATGACACCTTGGTACCATGAGTCCAGTTGAGCTTGGCAAACACTTATGAAGTGATCATGATGTGCAATGAAGTGCTCAGTACTGAGAAGACAAGATGAAGCTACCCCAGCCTTTAGGGAGCATCCATTTTACTACAGACATACAAGAGACACACTATTGAGCAAATGCAAGGAAAATTGATCAGTCGAGTGAAAATATTATAAATTGCACATAAGTGGAATTCAAGGAGGGTTGTGGGAAGAAGGTGGGATCTGAACTGAGCTTTGAATGAAAATGCAAGGTCAAAGGAGGAGATGAGGAGGGGCTGTGATGACCTGAAAAGTGACTTGGAAGTGGCAGCTGGCACTAAAGCATCATGGGGACTAGGTAATAAGAAGCATTTTGCTTGAAGGATGGGTACCTGATAATGTTTGAAGATAACAATGTAAATGTTAAAAAAAAGAAAGAAAGAAAAGTCAATGCTATGATGTTATGATCAAGTTTGCCCGGGGAAGAGAATGCCTCTCACTTCTTTCTATGCAGATGTGGGGGACAATAGGAGTAGACCATACTACAGGTTTTTCCCTCACTTTGGAAACATGGTCTGAGAGGTGTGCTGATAGGTGTTCAAAATTGAAGATTGGCATTACGTGGGCAGTGGTAGGAAACTATAACAAGGAAATAAAAGTTATAAATGAGTGTTCAGTTGAACTGGTTAGGTATCAGGTAAAGATTGAAAGAAGAGGATGATGTGATCCTAGTAGGAGTGAAGCACAAGGTGAACCATGGGGATTACATGGAAGGGAGATTGCATTGTATATATAGTGAAGGATTAGCTTAGGAAAAATGAGGGAGGGAGAATGATGAGATGAAAGATTGTTTTAAACAAGGCAGTGTCACCAACTGAGTTTTTGAGAATCTTCTCTGTGAATGACCAATCAGACTTCTCTGGACTATTCTAACAGGGCAGAGCTTTGGGAAAATGGGTGGAACTTATAGAGATTAAATTTTGGGCTAGATGTAAAGAATCATTTTATTTCTTAACAGCTAAAGCTACTTGGAATTGGAATGGCTTGACTCAAGTGGTGGCTGGTCTCTCCTCTCAGGGACTGCAAAGAGGGCTGACTGAACCTTTTCTTGGCTTATGGTATAGGGAATTATTGTTCAGGTATGGAATGGACTAAGTGATCCTGAAGTTCCATAGAATTCTGAGATTCAGTGAAGACAGGTATTTGGCCCAATCATAGAGGATTCTCAGATCCAAGCCCTGACCATTCCTGTGTGTGGCTGAGATGGACTGAAATTGTTAAGGATATGGATGAAATCAGGCAATTTTAAGAGATATAAACACATATATTGAATTATCATCCAAAATATGAGGGCAGGTCATGAACACGGTGGTGAAAATCACTATAAACAATGGAATGCACTCCACGAGAAAGGAAGGAGAGTGACCTGAAGGTCAGCACATGACAACATAAAGAGTTGGAATTCCCATGGGTAACTCCAATATGACTTTGGTCAGGGGGAACTCAGTGGACAAAATGTTGCTGAGTGAAAGTGTTAGAGAGAAGATCTGGAAGTGACAATGGGGAGCAAGAAGTAAGGCTACTCCATGTCTACTGGCTTTAGGGATAAGAAAAACACAGCCATGGGAAAGGCGGTAATGTTTTTCAGAGAAAGGCAAGGAGTGCAAAAAAAAGAAAGCATATGCAAAACCTTAACTTCAAGAATGGAGAGAAATTTTGGGAAATAAATTCGTTTCAGAGGGCACAACATAGAAATAAAGAGTATAGAGTTCATTGGATTGTAGGAAAGTAGATTTATAACTAGAAGGGGCATCAGAGACCATCAAGTGCAATCCCCCTCATTTCAGTGATTAGAAAACTGAAATAGGCCAAAGTTAAGTGACTTACCAAGGTTCATGCAACTAGTTTCTGATATAGAATTTTAACCAGAACTTCTAGACTCCTATCAAATGCATAATATTGCCTCTCTCAAAAAAGACGAAGGACTTCTAAGATAGAGAATTATGAGGATGAGAATAGAAATTTTTTTCAGTTCCTGAGATCAAGAATGAATCTTCAAGATTAGGGGCTCAGCACTTGTCAGTTTGCTAAAGGTAAGACTGAGGAAACATCCTTCACCTATTCAAAGATAATAGCCAAATTTTTGGAAGCTAATGAGATCACTGAAAGAGAGAAGAGAAAGGAAAGAGAAGGTCTCATATGGAGTCTTGGGATACAGCAATTTATCCATGGCAGAGCAGGGATAATGTGCCTGTAAGAAACTGGGAAAGTACAATCTGAGAGATGACCAAACAGCTTTGACAGAAGAATTTCACAAATATCCAACCAGGGGAGATGCCAGAAGAAACAGTTAACTTTTCATCTATTAGTAAAAAAAAGTGATAACATTGGAAAGAGCAAATTCCCTCAAGGAAATTGGAAGGAAATAGGAGACTAGAGTGAAAAGATTTGAGAAATGGGTAGGAAGTGAAAAAATGGAGATAAGCAGTATAGACTGGTCAGGTAGGTTTTGATGGATATTCATATTCAGTTGAGTTGTACTGACTGATTCTTTCCAGCTTCAGCCTTCTGTGATTCTACCTGTAGTGGAGATTGAAGCACACATGGAGGGTGCATGCCTTATTTCAGTCAAAGTTACTGTGTGTAATCTTGGTGGGAGCATGTTTTCTAACTTTAGGAAGTTACTATATGATGACAACTACTTCTAATTGACTGCAGAATCAGAAAGACTAGAAATTCAGAAGCTACTGAACCATGTTGGAGTGGGCATGCAAAAGATATTTTTTTTAAAATCATGACTATTCTACAAAGAGAGAGAGGAACTTCCAGTACAGGAGCAGTGGTTTACCCTGTTGTCGCTTGCCCCTCCCACATGTATTTCTTCAATTATATTTAAGGGTGTGCTCATGTTTCACATTATTAGTGTGCATATTTGTAAGACAGTGAACTTAGTTTGGAAGGAACTGTACTATACGAAGTGCTTGTATCATGCCATCTGAGTAAATGTATTTGTTAAAAGCTCACTATCAACTGGCAGATTGTTCATTATAAGCAACTCGTTAGGGGCTCCAGCCCTTGAAACAGATTCTAACCTTGAGTGGAAATAGTAACCATCCTTGAGGGGGTCCAAAACCTTCAGTGCGAGTTCAAAAACAAAATGAGACAGATAGTTTTGCATGGGGGATTAGGTGGTATATGAAGAACCTTCCAATGTGACTAGACCTCACACCCAAGAAAGGAGTGGTTCTGGGAATACTATGACTCATCTTAATGGACACTGAATACTGGAAATCTCAAAGAATTCAATTTTTAAATGTGGTTTGCTTCTATTCTTGGTGTGTCTGTGGAGCATTATTAAAATTAATGATTGGATATCATTTCAACATTTCTACTTTGGGCTAGGTCCTAAGAGTAGAGATGCACATTAAACGAAAAATAATTACAGAAGTAATTGAACTGTTTAAAAATCTTAACCTGAGTTTAAACCCAATTCTTTTAGTTCAAGGAGAAGGTAGATACAATAAGAAAGAAAATCACACTGTGTACTCCTCACTATTTTTCTCCCAAGCAATTTACCTTTGTTCATGTTGGTAATCTATTTCCTCTTAGTAATAGATTATTAATCAAAGTTGAGCCCCTTCAATTGACCATTTTCTTTGAAAAGTTGTAAAGGGTAAAGTTTATTGGAAAGTAACCACTCATTTTGAAAACACTGCTTCTACATGTGGCAGGGAAAGACGGGAAAAGGAGGAAATAGAATTCCACCACACTTGGGTCTAAGAAAAGAGAAAGAAACAAGTTCAAAGATAGGATGTATCTCTTCCTCTTCCTCCGTCACTCCCAACATACCTATAGTGTTTGCTGCTGGAGTATCTAAGAAATAGAGGAGATTATTGTTTAGAATCACCACTCATTTCAACAAGGTCCTCAATGACAAATTCTTTGGAAATAAGCACATATGCTTACAGGCATGTAATACATTTATTCTTACATATGGGCACACACATGAATGAATGTGGAATGGAGGGAGAAAAGAAATGCACTGATAGGGGCAAATAGACTGATAGGGGCAAAGAATATGGATAACTGCAAATCCAGAATTTAAACCACACATAGAAGATGGCAGCATTATGGGAGAAAGGGTTAGAGAAATATTTTCAAAAATAATGACTAGTTCCAGGAGCTGTGTTTTAAAATGAAACTAAAATAGTTGTTAGACTGTGTCCCCTTACCTCCATTAAAGGGTATTTAATGCATGACTGAAGGAGTAAAAGAGACTGTGACTCAAAGATAATGACACCTGGGTGTCTCCATCACATTAGAAATTAAGGACGTGGGTATTTGGAAGCAAACAGAAATGGAGGCTCCCTTGCTTGAGAACTGAAAGACACATGTGGTTAGCTAGTCCAGTGCCCAAGTTGACCAATTTTTTCCCTATTACATTAAGGCCAAATATTACTTTCTGAATTTTCTATCAATTGAGTTAATTCTGTCCCCTAGGTCAAGTAGAGCAGGAGGAACAGGAGAGATTCCTCTCATACATGACATGCCATCCAATATTTGAAGGCAGCTCTCATGGTTACCTCTATCTTCCTATCTCCAGGATAAATACTTTAGGTTTTGAAATTGATCTATACTGCATGGACTCTACGGCTGCAACATTTTGATCTACCTTACCCCACCACTGGATGCTCTACAGTTTATCGTTATCTTTCCTAAGCCGTGGCATCAAAACTAAAGACAGTTTTCGAGGTGCAGTGACTAGGACAGAATGTTGCACGACTGTGACCTCCTTAGTTTAGGAATTAGGCCTCGAACCCAGGGAGTAAAATAGAGAGAGTCCTATCTCTTTAGCTAGAGAATTTGGCCTCACAACGAAGAGAAGTCGTCACTTACTGCTTGTTGGAATGCTTTGGAACAGTTCACTTAACTAACCCCACTGGGTCTCAGTTTCCTAAAACAAACAAACAAACTAGAAAATGAGAGTGTTGGAATAACCAATGTGTCTACCTTTTTAAATCTATTATCCTAACATTCCATTAGCTTTTTTAGACTGAATTCACTTATTTTTTTTTAAGTTGTCTTGACATGTTTTGTCTCTACATTACAAACATTTACAGATGACCTCTACTCCAGGAGCATCTCTTGTCACCAAGGATAACAACTAAAGGAAGAGAACAATGCATTGATCTCATTTGTAAGTATATGTCACATTTTATATCTGTAGAACCACCCAAACTCTCTATTTTTAAATTGTTTTCTTAATTAAGAGAAATCTATTTTCTCTCTTCCTTATTACAATACACAATCAAGCAAAATAATTTCCATCATCACTTTCAGACAAGCTGCTATCTAACTATGCCTTCTTTGTTGTTTCCTTCTGAAATACATGACTAGTCCATTTCTTCTTTCTAGCATACAAAGCATTTTATCATAGAAACAATTAAATACATTCAGAATGCTTCAAATAGAATCAAAGCTTATCCCTAGCTTCTAACCTGGAGCAAAGAGTCAATCACAAGCAGATTTGAGAAACAAAGTGTTAAATCTCAAGATTCTGATGGATGAATGAGCTCATGATGATTCCACATGAAGCTCACTGACCAATTTCTCAAGTTACCTGATGATGTCTCACAGATTTCATTACTCTCAGAAGAGACTCAGTGTTTTTATTTATATATTTCAAAATATCACTGTGCCATAGATACAGAAATTTAGGAAAGTGAGAAAATCCAGTGACAACAGAATACTCAAAACTCAGCCATATTTTAAAAATGATATTAATTTTTATTTTCAAATAGAATCAAGATGGGCCATGGGATGGAATTCATGGTGTGTTAATGCTCTGGTCACTGGTTGCAATTGAATGTCATTCTTTCAACATCTAATGGTTTTGTGAAGTGTCTTTTTTGGTACTGTAAGCATGTTGTGCTCTTTAGTGTTATATGAACTTAACATACAAGTATTCTAGGCAAAATTTATACTAAAGTCACTATGGATGAGATCTCCCTCACTCTCCTAGAGAAATACAAACAAAAACCCAAAGGAACAATACACACACACACACACTCAACAATGGTTTCTTATAAAACTGTGAGACCTCAATTTTGATTTCACAGTGTGAGCATGAATGTCATTGTCTTCTGTTCTTCCTAGTTAAACTACGTTCCCATGAAATTGGATCCACCCCTATCTCCTGGGTCTTTAGAGATACTTTTTCCCACATCCATCTCTCTTTTTAAATTTATTTATTTATTTTTAGTTTTCAGCATTCATTTCCACAAGATTTTGAGTTCCAAATTTTCTCCCCATCTGTCCCCTCTCCCCAACCCAAAACACCGTGCATTCTGATTACTCCTTCCCCTAATCTGCCCTCCCTTCAATCACATCCCTCCCTTCCTGCCAGGCCTAGAGGCCTGAGGGCTACCCGAGTCTTACCTTACCTCGCAGGTCTTCGGCTGGCCAAACCGGATAAATGTATGAGAGAAGAGACTTTCCGGAGTCGAACAAGGGTTAGGCTTTATTCAGGGTCTCGGTTACATCTGCAGGGGGAGCTCTTCCTTAGGAGGGAGAGAGAAATCTCCCAAGGAGGCAAAGATCTTACAGTGAGAGATTGGAAGCAGAAGTGGAAGTGGGGAGAGAGGGGGAAGGGAGAGCGAAGAGAGGAAAAGGGAAGAGGCGCCTTCTGTCCTGTAAGGGCCCTTCCCTCGCTAAGAGCGCCTTCAGGCTATCCTGACCCTAATTAAGCTCTCCGGCCGCGTAGTTTGCACCTGAATACTGTGCCTGTTAGATAACAATAGGTGTGCCCAGATCCGGGTCAGTCTCGAGGGTGGGGATGCTCCTCCCATCACGTTTCTCACGGGAAGAGGCGGAAATACACGAGATAGCTCGGTCTCACTCCTCGATTCCCTGCTGTTTTCTGGGGGGCCTCATGAGAACTCTAAGATTTAGAAGTTCCCACCTTTACCCGCCTGAGACTGTCCATGTCCACATGGAATTGAGTTTCCACCCCCAACACCTTCCTTTATCCCAATCTTCTCTCTTTTCTTGTAGGGCAAGATAGATTTCTTTACCCCATTACCTGAAATTTCTTATTTCCCAGTTGCATGGAAAAACAGCTCTCAACATTCATTCCTAAAACTTTGAGTTCTAACTTCTCTCTCTTCCTCCCTCCCTCTGAGAAGGCAAGCAATTCAACATAGACCATACATGTGTAGTTTTGGATAAGACTTTCATAATAGTCATGTTGTAAAAGACTAACTACATTTCACTTCATCCTATCCTGCCCGCCATTTATTACATTCTCTCTTATGACCTTATCCTTTCCCTAAAGGGTTTATTTCTAATTATTCCCTCCTCCCATTTGCCCTCCCTTTTATCATCCCCCCACCCCACTTATCCCTTTCTCCCCTACTCTCCTGTAGTGTAAGATAGATTTTCATACCAAATTGAGTGTACATATTATTCCCTCCTTAAAGAAAATGTAATGAGAGTAAGCTCCCTTTTTCCATCTCACCTCCCCCCTTTCCCCTCCATTGAGAAAGCTTTTTCTTGCCTCTTTTATGAGAGATAATTTGCCCGATTCCATTTCTACCTTTCACCTCCCAATATAATCCTCTATCACCCCTTAATTTTATTTTTTCGATATCATTCCTTCTTATTCAACTCACCCTTGTGCACTCTGGAGCTGTGTGTGTGTGTGTATGTGTGTACACACACACATATATATGTATATATGTATATGTGTGTGTATAATCCCTCCAATTACCCAAATACTGAGAAAAGTTTCAAGAGTTACAAATATTATCGTTACATGTAAGAATGTAAACAGTTCAACTTTACTAAGTCCCTTATGATTTCTCTTTCCTGTTTACCTTTTCATGTTTCTCTTCATTCTTGTGTTTGAAAGTCAAATTTTCTATTCAGTTCTGATCTTTTCATCAAGAATGTTTGAAAGTCCTCTATTTCACTGAATGATCATTTTTTCCACTGAAGTATTATACTCAGTTTTTCTGGGTAGGTGATTCTTGGTTTTAATCCTAGTTCCTCTTATTTCTGGAATATCATATTCCAAGCCCTTCTATCCCTAAAGATAGAAGCTGCTAGATCTTGTGTTATCCTATTGATCTTAAACCTCTCCACAGAGGCACTTGAGAACCTAAAATTATTAATTATCCTATATTGTCCGTTGTACCAGATGTGGAGTGTTGCAACACAAAATCTTGATCTTTTGGAGCTTGTCTGGTTGGTCTGGGCGTTGCCCACATAGTTGTCCTCACTCTTTAGCTCATTCATCATCCAGCTACAGTTGCTGTCACTTAAACTTACTTTTGTTACCTCTTGCAATGAGATCTCTGCTAATCTAGTCTTGGAGTCTCTGCCTTTTACTTATCATGTTTTTCCACCATTATACATTGATGTTTTTTGGCACTTCCTGATCCTGGAACTGCCACCCTTTCTGGAATACCTGCTGAACCCACTCCATCTGCTCCAAGATGGTGACACAGCATTTGTACATAATACACTCATTTCATCTGGTGTGGGACAGAATGATTCAGCTGATCTAATAGGGACTGTGTATATTTCACATTCAGAGAATGAATCACCTTGATCTGACCTAACATGATCATCAGAAAGATCTTCAGGTACCTTCAGTGTTTGTCTGAAATACTGTGGATATTTCTCATTTCTTACCTGGCTGCATTATGTTGGCATTTCTCTGACTGTCTTTTCAACCATACTCCTCCTTTTTCAGCTTCCTTTTGTGGCTATCTTTTTGTGGTTTAATTTTTCTGAGATTTTTCCTTCTTCCTGGATCTCACCAGGGTTTGTCTAAGCTGTGGTGAGTAACGGATCTGTGATCTCCTTTTCTTTTAATAATTATTTTATTTGTTTTCAATGTTCTATGATCACTTCCACATATGTAGATTTTCCCCCTTCCTCCCTTTGCTTTCCTCTTCCTCCCCACTCCCTGCCAGAGATGGCTTGCAATCTTATATGGGTTCTAAACATACATTCCTATTAAATACAGTTTCACCATAGTCATGTTGAATAGAAGAATTAAAATGAAGGGGACAAATCATTACCCAAAACAAAACATAACAGAAAAGAAAATGGTCTGCTTCATTCTGCGATCCATTTCCACAGTTCTTTCTCTGAATGTGGAAGGTGATTTGTCTCAAAAACACATTGGGAATTTTTTAGGTCCTTGCATTGCTATGAAGGACTAAGTCTACCCCAAAAATTCCTAGCACGCTGTGGTTGTTACTGTGTATAAAGTTCTCCTGGTTCTCCTCCTTTCACTCAGCATCACTTCATATAAGTCTTTCCAGGCTTCTCTGAAATCTTCCTGTTCATCATTTTTTACAACACAGCAGTATTCCATTACATTCATATACCACAACCTGTTCAGTCATTCCATAATTGATGGGCATCCCCTTGATTTCCAGTTTTGTGCCACCACAAAGAGAGCTGCTATAAATATTGTTGCATATGTGAGACCCTTTCCCATTTTTATGATCTCTTTGGAATATAGTCCTAGAAGTGATATTGTTGGGTCAAAGGATATACACATTTTTGTAGCCCTTTGGACATAGTTCCAAATTGCTCTCCAGAACGGTTAGATTAGCTCGCAGCTTGATCCAAAATGAAGCAGTGTTCCAATTCTCTTACATCTTCTCCAACATTTCTCATCTTCCCATTTTGTCATGTTAGCCAATGTGATAGGTGCAATGTGGTACCTCAGAGTTGTTGTGACTTGCGTTTCTCTAATCAATAGTGATTTAGAACATTTTTTCATATGACCATAGATACCTTTAATTTCTTCCTCTGAAAACTGCCCGTTCATATCCTTTGACCATTTATCAATTGGGAAGTGACTTGTATTCTGGTACATTTGACTAAGTTCTCTATGCATTTTAGAAATGAGGCCTTCATCACAGACACTAGTTGGAAAAATTATTTCCCAGTTTTCTACTTCCCTCTTAATCTCGGTTGCTTTGGGTTTGTTTGTGCAAAAACTTTTCAATTTAATGTAATCATAATTATCCATTTTGCCCTTTATAATGTTTTATATCTCTTGTTTAGTCAAAAATTTTTCCATTCTCTTAAATCTGACAAATACACTATTCCTTGCTTCCTAATTTGTTTATGGCCTCAATCTTTATACCTACATCGTGTACCCTTTTGGATTTTATTTTTGTGTACAGTGTCAGGCACTGGTCTATGCCCAGTTTCTCCCACAATGTTATCCAGTCTTCGCAACAATTTTGTGAAACAGTGAGTTTTTATCTCAGAATGTGGAGTCCATGGGTTTATCAAACAGTAGATTGCTATATTCATTGACTACTGTGTTTATTCCACTGATCTACCCCTCTGTTTCTTAGCCTGTACCAAGTGGTTTTGATGATTGCTGCTATATAATACAATTTGAGATCTGGTAGGGTTAAGCCACCTTTCCTAGCATTTCTTTTCATTAGTTCCCTTGATATTCTGGACCTTTTGTTCTTCCAGATGAGGCTAAAGTAGAGGTTATGACCTACCTGAGCACTGAGGGTTCATGGTGAGAACTTCGTAATCCCAACAATGCTGTCTGAATTCTCCTGGGTAAATCATTAGTCCCCACATGACTCAAAAGAAGAGGGAAGTAGACATCATGCCAGACATATTGTGGGACATTCAATACCACATAGCCTTCTAACTATATATATATCAGACAGACAAATAACTTCATGGGTGTCCCTCAGACAAAAGCCCCAAACATGCCACCTCATCTCTTCCACTTAAACTAATTCTTTTATTTGCCTATTATGAAATATCCAGACGTAAGTCCAGGTCACTAAGAGTTCAAGGTAGATTATTCTTCCCTCTCCTGGGCAATGCTGCTGAAATTATGGGCTTTAGGAGAGATTAAAAGAAACCACTCTCTGGAAAAGGTTTATTTAGCCTAGAGTATCATTGAATTGTGTGTGTATATATTTAGTGTTTCAATAACTGTGTCAATACAATTGGCCTCTTTCACCTTCTTCTACATAGCATTTTATGCATTTAGGAACAGTCTGGTGAAAGATCCACAGGCTCCACTTAAGATGTTCAAAAGGTTCCATGAGACATGAAAGATTCTAAATTGCTGTTCTATCTGTTTTTTCCTTTGGTATCACTTTCCTTCCCTAACCCCTAGACTTTTTGTTTTCTCTTCACTTTTCACATCTGCATATTCTAGGAAAGAGACATCCTTCCAGAATGCCTGGCTTCCCCAGGGTCTCAGAGGATAAGGATTGGGAATCAACCCCTGTCACGAGACTTTTTATTGTGTTTAAGCACTCCAATTAATCCTTCAATTACTATGTCAAAAATACTTCAATGGATATGTTGAAACAAATAACCTGAACTTTTCTAGCAAGTGAAAGGATGGCAGGTCTGTTAGACAAACTCATCATTCTAGAAGAAGAAAATCTTCTGCCTTTGACCTTGGATAAAGTCCCATAAATTTCCTCATCCCCCCTTACTGTAGGAGTTTAAATCTTCTGTCTAACCCCACTCTCTACCTTTATTCCTCCTTTGACAGATGAACTCCTCACCTCCAATTTTATTAAGAATGCTGAAGCCATTTAATAAGGAATGACAGGAAAGCCAAATAGCTGGGATAGAAAAAAAAACTCACCTGGGAGGCAAGATGGTGGAGTGATCAGTAACTGCTATCCCACTTCCCTTGTTAACCTTGACCAGCCCCAAGATTATTTCCCCAGAAAAAACCCTGGAACAGTGGGAGCGGCTGAAGGGGTAAACAGACTCTCAGCACAGGAGGCTAGAAAGATTGATAAGGAGGGTGCCTCTTTCTATGGCCAAAGGCGATCAGTACAGCATCAGAGCTGTCCCAGACAGCCCCACCTTAAGAAACTGCTTGAAGATCCTGAACCCCAGTGGGGTGAAGTCAGCAACTGCCAACACCAGGATGACAGGTGTGCTTCAGCACTCTAGTGGAATCAGGAAGACACTTACATAGAAAACTGAGCTTGCCTATGCTCTAGCTCAGCAAAGCAACCTCCAATGTCCAGACAACCTCTCCTCCACACTTAAGAAGCTGTCTTCAGGGTAACTGTGGGGAAACCCAAAAAGACCTGCTTTCAAACACCAGTCAGCTCAGCACCAGGTAAGCTGCAGCATTTAATTTTTAGCTGAAAGAGTCAGAGGCCAAAACACAAAAAAGCCTCAAGTTTTAGGCACAAGAACTGTGGGACAGAGCCCCCTGTGTCACAGACACAGAGATCTAACTTAAAAGCCAGGAAAAGGGTCACTATCATGAGTGAAAAGCAAACCAGAAAAGAAAAGACCATAGAATCTTTCTATGGTGACAAGGACCAAAACACAAATACTAAAGAAGTCAGCATTCAGAGTGTACTCCCATCTGAGACTTCAGAAGGGATGATGAACTGGTCAGAAGAATAAAGAGCCTTCTTGGAAGAGCTCTAGAAGGATTTAAAAACCCAAATTAGAGATATAGAAGGAAAGTGACCAATGATCTTAAAAATATGGAAAAAGAATTCACTGAAGAGAACAGCTCCATAAAAATGAAAACTGGACAAATGGAAAAGGAAATACAAAACCTAATTGGTGAAAATAACTCCTTAACAGGAATAAATCTGTCCAATAAACAATTGGACAGATAGTAAAGGAGATGCAAAAGTTAACTGAATAAAACAATTTGATAAAAAATAAAATCAGACAGGTAGAAGATAATAAATCTATGAGACATCAAGAATCAGTCAAACAGAATCTGAAGAATGAAAAGATAGAAGAAAATACAAAATATCTAATTGGATAAAGAATTGACTCGGAGAGAAAATCTAAGAATTATTGGCCTACCAGAAAGTCATGATGAAAAACAGAGCCTGGAAAATATCATCCAAGAAATCACCAAGGATAATTGCCAGAAGTCCTATATCCAGAGAGCAAAATAGTCGTCGAAAGAATCCAGTGTTAACCTCCTGAAAGGAAACCCAAACTAAAAATATCAAGGAGTATCGTTGCCAAATTCCAGAACAATCAAGTAAAGGAGAAAATAGTGCAGGCTGCCAGAAAGGAACAATTCAAATATCGAGGAGCTACAGTTAGGATCACAGCTTCTACATTAAAAGATCAAAGGAATTGGAATATGATATTCCATAAGGCAAAGGAGCTGGGACTACCACCAAGGTTAATTATCCAGCTAAGTTAAGCATGATATTTCAGGCAAGGAGATGGACATTCAATGAAATTGGAGATTTCCAGACCTTGCTGAAGAAAAGGCCAGAATGTAACAGAAAATTTGATCTTCAAATGCAGGTCTCAAGAGAAGCATAAAAAGGTAAACAGGGGGAAAAATACTTGTTACATAATATGGGCAAACTGTTTACATCCCTATAAGGGAAGATGATACTTGTTAATCTTGAGAATTGTATATTTATCATGAAATGTAAAGAGATATACGTAGATAGCGAGAGAGGGTATAAATCAAATTATGTGATAATAACAAATGCGATTTAAGGGGGAGAAGGGATTGTAATGGGAGATGTGAAAAGGAAGAGGCACAAAAAAATAAACTCCATCACAGGAAGAGGAAAAAAACCTATTATAGTAGAGGGAAAGAGGGAAGGGAGATGAGTATTGTTTGAGCAGTACTCTCATCTGATTGGATTCAAGGAGGGTACAACAAACTCAGCTAAGTATGGAAATACAACTAAATCTATAGACAATTGGAAGTAAAGGGGAAAGAAAGGGAGGGGAGGCTAAAAGGGAGGGAAGAAGTGGTAAGGAAAAGGGGGATTAAAAGGGAGGGTGGGGATGAAAGAAGGGAAGGAAAATTGAGGGAGACAGTGGTCAAAAATTAAAACTCTATTGTGGATCAGAAGGGAGAACTAAAAATATAAACGGGGGGAAAAGGGGTGGAGAGAAAGACACAAATAGTAATCAGAACTGTGAAGGTGAATGGGATGAACTCTACCATAAAACGGAGACAGAGAGCAGAAAGGATTAAAAGCCATAATGCAACAATATGTTGTTTACAAGAAACACATTTGAAAAGGGGAGACACACACAGGGTAAAAATAAAAGGCTGGAGTACAATTTATTGTGCTTCAGCTGATGTAAAAAAAGCAGGGGTAACAATACTAATCTCAGAAAAAGCAAAAGCAGAAATAGATATAATCAAAAGAGATAAGGAAGGAAACCACATCCTGTTAAAAGGTACCATAGACAATGAAGCGATTTCATTAGTAAACATATAAGCTCCAAGTGGTACAGCACCAAAATTATTAGAGGAGAAGTTAAGGGAGTTACAGGAAGAAATAGACAGCAAAACTACACTACTAGTAGGGGACCTCAACCTTCCACCCCCTCTGAACTTGATAAATCTCACCTCAAAATAAGCGAGAAAGAAGTTAAGGAGGTGAATAGAACTCTAGATAAGGTAGATATGATAGATCTCTGGAGAAAAATGAATGGGGAGAGAAAGTAATACACCTTTTTCTCAGTGGTACATGGCACATATACAAATATTGACCATGTACTAGGTCAAAAAACCTCACAATCCAATTCAGAAAGGCAGAGATAGTCAATGCATGCTTCTCAGATCACAATACAATAAAAAAATTATATGTAATCAAAGGTCATGGAAATATAAACCAAAAACTAATTGGAAACTAAGCAATCTAATCCTAAAGAATGAGTAGGTTAAACAACAAATTATAGAAGCAATCAACAACTTTATTCAAGAGAATGACAGTAATGAGACAACCTACCAAATTTTATGGGATACTGCAAAAGCAATTCTTAGGGGAAATTTTGTATGTTTCAGTGCCTATATAAATAAATAGAGAAAGAGGAGATCAATAAATTGGCCATGCAGCTGAAAAAACTCAAAAAAGAACAAATTGAAAATCCCCAAGTAAATACCAAATTAGAAATACTGAAAACGAAAGGAGAGATTAACAAAATCAAAATTAAGAAATCTATTGAACTAATAAATAAAACTAGGAGCTGATTTTATGAAAATACCAATAAAACAGATAAACCTTTGGTCAATTTGATTAAAAAAAAAGAAAGAAGAAAACCAGATTTCCAATATCAAAAATGAAAGAAATTACTTTGCCCAACTATATTCTCATAAATTCAACAATCTAAATGAGATGGATGATTATTTTAAAAGACACAAATTGCTGAGATTAACAGAAGAAGAAGTTGAATGCTTAAATAACCCCATCTCAAAAAAAGAGATTGAATGAACCATCAATGAATTCCTTAGGAAAAAATCTCCAGGGCAAGATGAATTCAAAGGGAATTCAATCAAACATCTAAAGAACAATTAAGTACAATACTATATAGACTATTTGGGAAAATTGAAGAAGAAGGAATCCTCCCAAAATACGATTTTGATACCTAAACCAAGGAGAGCAAAAACAGAGAAAGAAAATTATAGAACAATTTCTCTAATGAATATAGAAGCAAAAATTTTAAATAAGATTTTAGCAACAAGAATATAGCAACTAATCATGAGAATAATACATTGTGATCAGATAGGATTTATCCTAGGAATTCAGGGATGGTCTAATATTAGGAAAACTATTAACACTATTGATCATATCAATTAAAAAAACTAAAATAAACTACATGATCATGTCAATAGATGCAGAAAAAGCTTTTGACAAAATACAACACCCACTCCCATTGAAAACACTGGAGAACACAGGAATAAATGGAACTTTCCATAAAATAATAAGCAGTATCTACCTAAAACCTTCAGTAAGCGTCATATGCAATGGGGATAAGCTAGATACATTTCCAGTAAGATCAGGGTTTAAACAAGGATGGCCATTATGACCACTATTATTCAATATGACACTAGAAATATTAGCTGTAGCAATTAGACAAGATAAAGAAATTGAAAGAATAAGAATAGGCAAAGAAGAAATGAAGTTATTACTCTTTGGAGATTTTATGATAATATACTTAGACAATCCTAGAGATTCAAGTAAAAAAAAAAAACTACTTGAGGTAATAAACAACTTTGGCAAAGCTGCAGGTTACAAAATAAACCCGCACAAATCTTATGCATTCCTACATATTAATAACAAAGTCCAACAGCAAGAGATCGAAAGAAAAATTCTATTTAATGCTAGGGTAGACACTACAAAATATTTGGGAGTTTACCTGCCAAAACAAGCCCAGGGACTATAGGAACACAATTATAAGACACTTTTTGCACAAATAAAGTCAGATCTAAGTAAATGGAAAAACATCAGTTGCTCATGGGTAGGCTGAGCCAATATAATAAAAATGACAATTCTACCTAAATTAATTTACTTCTTTAGTGCCGTACCAATTAAACTATCAGATAATTATTTTCTATAGCTGGATAAAATAATATCAAAATTCATCTAGAAGAACAAAAGGTCCAGAATGTCAAATGGACTAATGAAAAGAAATGCTAGGGAAAGTGACCTAGTACTACGAGATCTCAAATTGTATTATGAAGCAGCAATTATCAAAACCACTTAGTACTGGCTAAGAAACAGAAGGGTAAACAAGTGGAATATGCTAGGTATTCCAGACACAGTAGGCAATGAATATAGTAATCTACTGTTTGATAAACCCAAGGTCCTCAGCCTCTGGGATAAGAACTCACTGTTCGACAAAAATTGCTGGAAACACTGGATAACAGTGAGATGAAAACTAGGCACAGACCAATGCCTGACACCTTACACAAGAATAAAGTCCAAATGGGTACATGATCTAGGTATAAAGATTGATACCATGGACAAACTGGAGGAGCAAGGAATAGTGTATTTATCAGATTTATGGAGAAGGGAAGAATTTTTGACTAAAGAAGAGATAGAAAGCAGTATGTAGTGCAAGATGGATAATTTTGATTGCATTAAACTAAAAAGTTTTTGCACAACCAAACCCAATACAACTAAAATTCAGAGGGATGTAGTATATTGAGAAAGAATTTTTACAGCTAATCTCGGAGATAAAGGCCTCATTCCTAGAATACATAGAGAACTGAGTCAAATGCACAACAATACAAGTCATTCCCCAATTGATAAATGGTCAAAGGATATGAACAGGCAATTTTCAGAGGGAGAAATTAAAAATATCTATAATCATATGAAAAAATGCTCTAAATCACTGTTGGAGAGATGTAAATCAAAACAACTCTGAGATACCACATCACACTTCTCAGATCGGCTAACATGATAAAACAGCATGATGATAAATGTTGGAGAAGATGTGGGAGAGATGGAAGATAAATTCATTGTTGGTGGAGCTGTGAGCTGATCCAGCCATTCTGGAGAGCAATTTGAAACTATGCTTAAAGGACTGCAAAAATGCACATATCTTTTGACCCTGCAGTACTGCTTCTAGGACTGTATCCCCAAGAGATCATAAAAGTGGGAAATGGTCCCATATGTACAAAACATTTATAGCAGCACTCTTTGTGGTGGCCAAAAACTGAAAATCAAGGGGATGCCCATCATTTGGGGAATGGCCAAATAAATTGTGGTATATGAACGTAATGGAATACTATTGTGTTATAAGAAATGATGAACAGGAAGACTTCAGAGAAGTCGGGAAAGACTTATATGAAGTGATGCTGAGTAAAAGGAATAGAACCAGGAGAACTTTATATGCAGCAACAACCACAGTGTGAGAGGATATTTTTATAGTAGACTTAGAACTTCGTTGCAATGCAAGGACTTAAAATATTCCCAACGATGTCTTAAGGCACAATGCCTTCCACATCCAGAGAAATAACTATGGGATTCGATTTCAGAATGTAGCAGATCATTTTCTTTTCATTACATTTTGTTTTGTTTTTTTATTTCTCCCATTCATTTTAATTCTTCTATGTAACATGACTGAGGTGAAAATATGTTTAATAGGAATATATGTGTAGAACCTATATAAAATTGTATGCTGACTTGGGGAGGGAGGGAGAAAAATCTAAGTTATATGAAAGTGATTGTCGAACACTGAAAACAAATAAAGTAATAAAAAAAAATGACATTTCACTTAATTCTCCAAAAAAAACCCTCAGAGATCTTCTAGTGATCCCCCTGCTTATATCAATACCAATGATAATAGTTGATTCTACAACCTCCGATAACAAGTCATCAGCCAGCTTATGCCCAAAAGGCTCCAGGGAGATGTGATTCACTCTCCCTGGAGGTGGACTATTCTATTTGGTCAGTCTCTTTGCCAATAAGCATTCATTAAGCACTTGCTATGTATCAAGCACCTTACTAGGCACTGGACATATAAAGAATCCAAAATCTGACTCTACTTCCCAGAGCTTACATTGTAATCATGGACATAATGTATAAATAGTTAGGTCCATATATGATACAGATAGAGTAGATAGGAGTTAATCATTGAGGGGAAGGCACAAGGAATTAGCAGATACTTCCTTCTTCCTATTTCCCTTTGTCATGTCAAGCTCCTTCTCTGTCTTGCCTACCATTTACTCTTATTTTTTCCCTCTTGGAACAAATGAAAAAAAAATCTAATTTATCTTTCTGCTGACAGTCCTTCAAGTTCACGAAGAGAGCCTGCATGCTTCATGCATTTGCTTTTCTCCAGAAGAGATTACATACTAGCTCTTTCAAATCCTTATTGTATTTTACATATGAGTCCCTTTAATGTCTTAGTTACTGTGATCTGGGAATTCTACGACTTGTCATGGTACTTTTTTAAAAATGAAGCATCTACCATAGGCAGCCCATTCTGCAGACTTTGTTCCTGAGATTTGCAGTGAGGAAGGACACCACTTCCCATGCTTTGGATGCTCAGCTTCTTTCACTATGACCTAAAGTACCATTATCCTACTGCCTATTTCTTTGCCATGCTGTCTCATGGGCAGCATGCATCCGATATCTTTTATGCATAAACTTTTTGGTTGTAATCAAGAGATCTCTAATTGTGTAGGTAATTTTATATTTTAACTCCAGCCTGTCAAGATTTCTTAAGTCCTAGGTTGGTCACTCAGTAGGTTAGCTATCCCTTCTATCTTTGTAGTAATCTATATAGCATGAGAAATCTGATCAGTGTATTATGCAGTCAAGGCCTTCATCCAAGTCATTGATCAAGATGTTGAAAAGAACAGTCAAGAGAGGATCCTAGTGCATACCCAGGGTGACTTCCTTTAGGCTGAGCCTATCATACAGCTCTGATCTCAGTTATCTGGGTTTCCTTTGGCTCCCAGATCTCCATTTTCTTCAGAAATCAAGTCTGTAGAGAGTTTGTAAAGTGTACAGTGTCCTCTGACTTTAGCATTTCACAAACACAATTTCCTTGAGCCACCAAGTTAGAGACCCTGTGAGAAAAGAAAATGAGATTCATCTGGAATGTATTTGCTCTGTTGTCATGAATCAAGAGTGACTTTTCATGATCTCTGTGTCCTCATGCGAGTGTTGACAAGCCACTCGTTGACCAATCTATTCTCTAATTTGTACAAGGGCTGATGTCAATTCACTGACCTTTAGAGTTTAAAGCATCTGACAACTTTCACTTTCTTACATAAAGAAAAATTTTACTTGTTTTGATACTAAAACTGCTTCTTTGACACAATATCTAAGTGATCAATGGTAGTGACTCAGCAATGGTATCCACCATTTCTATCAGGACCTAGGACAGAGATCATCCAACGTTGGAAAAGAGATTAGTGACAGCATGGTGCTCTCCC
Organism: Notamacropus eugenii; assembly: GCF_028372415.1. Lineage (NCBI taxonomy): Eukaryota > Metazoa > Chordata > Mammalia > Diprotodontia > Macropodidae > Notamacropus > Notamacropus eugenii. Next base: position 289,283,021 of record NC_092872.1, on the reverse strand, counting down.
ACCAGCTCCTCAGTGCTATGTGGGTTCAATTCCCTTTTAATGACTTTTGTTCTATCCTTCCCAAACTAAACATTATTCTCCCTAATAGGGGAATGATTCAATGATCCCATTAAGGCAAGCCCTTCACTTACATTCACTGTCACAATAATCGTCCCTCTATGATTTAGAGGATGCACTCTAAACAAGAATCATTTTAAAAATATGGGTGTGCATTTTTAAGTAAATAATATACAAAATTGGGCTTGATTAATTTGGGGGGTTAGCTAAAAACACAATGTGCCTATCTCAAGTAGCTTTTCAGTGCAGGAAATTTATTCCAATGGGCCTGTGAAATGCCTCCTCGTTCTGTAGACCCCAGTAAATTCATGATTCTAATACTTTTAGTCTCTTGCCAATATCTTCCTGTAAATCATCTGTAGAGGATTCTCTCATGTACTGGAGGCATCACTTCAGCACTGGTCCTGCCCATCCATTTTTCCTTTCTCTAAACTCTTTATCCTGCCCAACTCTTCTGATCACATTTCCTTCATATTTTTTCTATGCTATTTTCTTGTCTGATGCTTGTTATTGGCAATAGGACATCATCCCATACTTGACTGAAGTGACAGGGACTCTCTAGCAAGAAGTAGTACCATATTGAAGAAAGCCATCTCTCTATTATTAGCCTTTGAAATCATGAATTTGGGCAATGGCAAATGCATACAAAAAGATCAAATCAGTAATGCTGGATGAGAAGAAAAATTCTGGATTCCATTTATATCTGAGATGGAATTTCAATTCAATTTAACAAATATATGTACGTGTGTGTTGCTGAACACATGTATTTGTGTGTCTAGATAAATAGATAGATAGATACACACATATAATGTTTCAAACATTTGATGAGCATCTACTATGTGATGGGCACTGTGTTCTCATATATTCTCTTCCCAAATACTAAGTGCTACTTCCAAATAATAGGTACAATCATGCTGTCACCCAACTCACTTTATTCCATTGGCTCTCTGGTGCCTCTAGGATGAAATCTAAACCTCTGTACATTTAAATCCCTTTAGATCTTGGCCCCACCCTATCTTTCCACACATGCTCCATACTATGCTTCTTCATGCATTCTTTGTTTCCATCAAAACTCACCAATATGTTGCTCTGTCAAGGCAAGATTCTCTCTGTTGATTATGTCCATCTGTAGAGGCTATTACCTATGCCAGGGATGCACCTGTCCCTTACCCCTGGGAATACTTAGCTTTCTCCAAAGATCCCATTCAAATCCAACCTCCTAAAAGAGGCTTTTCATGATCTACCCAGGGGCCACCCTTTGGTATCTCCTTTAATTTGCTTTGATTATAATTTACCTACAGTTATGTATATTTGTTCTCAAACTATAGTATTCAGTCTTCTCAAGGGAAGGCTCACTTTTTGTGTCTCAATAACCTACCCCAATATCTGGCACACATGGCATGCATTTGTTAAACATTTTTTTTTTGGTTCATTGACTGCTTGGCACAGAAAGACAAGCATATCACAGATCTTTCTCTCAAGATCTTTACATTTTACTGTTAAGAATGGACTTGCTAGTGCTTTTTCTCAGAATCTAGTCAAATACCTATAAAAATGTCTCTAAACAAATTCTGGAGCTGCAGAAGCCACAGAACAGCAGAATGAAGCAAATCTCCAGCCAAAGACAGACTGAAAGTGTCTATTGCACACACTGGGAGCAGAGAGCAGTCTAGTGTGGGCTGTGCCAGAAAAGACATGACTTGAGCAAGCCTGGGGGACTGAATGTTAGGCACCTGTGGCAGTTTCCAGACTTCACAAACCATAACACTGAGGACAAATTGGAAGGTCAGTGGAAAAAACCTGTGAGACCTGTGTGAGAGAGTAAAGGGGTCAGGCCCCAGCCCCAGGGTGGTGGACGGGGTGGAGGAGCATGCAGAGGAGGAGCCTTTGGCAGCAGTAGCAGCAGGGACTGTTTCTGGTGCTTCAGGCCCACAAATTATGGGGAGATCAAGTGCCTGACAGTACACCCTCCACCCCTACTGGAAGCAGGGAACTACCTTATCAAAGTGTACAGAAGCCAAGTAAATAGCTGGGAAAATGAGCAAAAACAGGAAAAAAAAGAATCAGACTATAGAATCTTACTCTGGTAGAAAGGAAGGCCAAAGTATACAAATAGAAGACAGCAATATCAATGTTCCTGCATCTAAAGCCTTCAAGACAAATATGAATTGGTCTCAGGCCATGGAAGAGTTCAAAAAGAATTTTGAAAATAAAGTAAAAGAAGTAGAATAAAAATTGGGAAGAGAAATGAGAGTGATGCAAGAAAATCATGTAAAACTAGTCAACTTCTTGCTAAAGGAGACCCCCCCCCCCCTCCAAAATGCTGAAGAAAAGAACAGTTTAAAAAATAGACTAACCTACATGGCAAAAGCAATCCAAAAAGCCAATGAGGAGAAGAATGCCTTAAAAAGCAAAACTGACCATATGGAAGAGGAGGTCCAAAATCTCACTGAAGAAAATGATTTCTTGTCTTGTATGAAAGGAGAAAAGGTTAGCACTCCCCTTGATAAGAATGGAATAATTCCTAGTAGCCTTTACAACATATGTATAATAAAGTCATTGACATCTATTATGTGGCATCTAATCATGTTTTTTAATGTATGTTTTGCTTTGGTGACACACTGATTTCAGATGCACTGATCAATGTGTTTGAAAATGACAAGACAATGAAGATTGTACATGTCGAATCATTTTCATAAATCCTTTATTAAAGATAGATTTTTAGACTTTTGTGTTCTGGGTCACTAAGACTGTTAAAAGGAGAGGTGGTTAGTTTGTTTCTGCCCTCACCACACTCAGCCTAAACTATAAACTAACAGATGGGAAAGGAGTTTCTAATGAATCTTGATCTTAGATATTTCCAAAATTATGGGGGAAAGTTTCTGAATTGAAATCTTGAATGTAATTATTTAATTGGTTAAGGTACACAGCTGTGCCTTTGTAAATGTTTATTAATCTATCATATTTATTAATCATGTTATATGAATAATTTTACTTTATAGAATGGTGTAAAGTAGCTGACTAATAACAGAACTTTGTTATCACTTTTTGTGAATGAGTTTGAATCATCATGTTACTGTGTAATTTTTTTGCATTAAAATTAACAGTAAAATTAATAAAATAAAACAAGAGAATAATTCCTTAAAGATTAGAATGGAGCAGATGGAAGCTTTATGAAAAATCAAGAAAATATAAAAGAAAGTCAAAGGAATGATAAAATAGCAGGCAATGTGAAATACCTCATTGAAAAAATAACTGACCTGGAAAATAGTTCCAGGAAAGAAAATTTAAAAATCCATGATCAAGAAAAGAGCCTAGACATCATCTTTCAAGAAATTATCATCTTTCAAGGAAAACTGCCCTCATCTTCTAGAACCTAAAGGTAAGATAATATTGAAAGAATCCACCTACCACTTTCTGAAGGAGATCACAAAAAGAAAACACCAAGACACATTGCAGCCAAATTACAGACCTCCTAGGTCAAGGAGAAAATACTGGGAGCATCCAGAAAGAAATAATTCAAGTTTTGTGGAAATATAATAACACAATATCTATCAGCTTCTACAGTAAGGGATTAAAGGGCTTGGAAGGAGTTAAGATTAAAACCAAGAATCACCTACTCAACAGAACTGAGTATAACACTTCAGGGCAAAAAATCCAATGAAATAGAGGACTTTGAAGCATTTTTGATGAAAAGACCAGAACTGAATAGAAAATTTGACTTCCAAACACAGGAATTAAGAGAAACATGGAAAGGTAAACAAGAAAGAGAAATCATAAGGGACTTATTAAAGTTGAACTGTTTACATTCTTACATGGAAAGATAATATTTGTAACTCTTGAGACTTTTTTCAGTAGTAGAGTAGTTGGAGGGATTATGTACATATGGACAGAGGGCATAGGTGAGTTGAATATGAAGGAATGATATTTAAAAAATTTAAGAGGTGACAGAGGAATATATTGGGAGAAAGAGAAAGGGAGAAATAGAATGGGGTAAATTATCTCTCATATAAAAGAGGCAAGAAAAATCTGTTGCAATGGAGGAGAAGAGAGGGGAGGTGAGAGGAAAAGAGTGAACCTTACTCTCATCACATTTTGGCTTATGGAGCAAATAACATGCACATTAAATTTGGTATGAAAATCTACACCATAGGAAAGTAGGTGGGAAGGGGATCAGCAGAGGTTTGAGGGATGGTAGAAGAGAGGCCAAATGGGAAAAGGGGGTAATTAGAAGTAAGCACTTTTGAGGAGGGATAGGGTCAAAAAAGAGAATAGAATAAATGGGGTACAGAAGACGATGGAGGAAAACAGAGGTGGTCTTTCACAATATGACTGTTATGGAAGTGTTTTGTATAACTTCACACACATATAACCTATACTGAATTGCTTGCCTTCTCAGTGGGGATGGGTGTGGAATGAGAAAGGGAGAGTAGTTGTAACTCAAAGTTTTAAAAAGTAAGGTTAAAAACTGTTTTAAATGCAACTGAGAAATAAGATATACAGGCAACTGGGTGTAGAAATCCATCTTGCCCTGCAAGAAAATAGAGGTGAGGGGGATAAGAGAAGGAAGGAGTGTGATAGAAGGGAAGGTAGATTGGGAGAAGTGATAATAAGAATGGACGCTGTCTTGGAGTGGGTGTAAGGGAAAGATGGGGAGAAAATTTGAAACTTAAAATCTTGTGGAAATGTCTGTTGAAAACTAAAAAGAAATAAGTATTTTAAAAATCTTTCTTCTTTAAAAAAGAAAAGGAACATACCATTTGTTAACAAAAGGATGTCACTTCTTTCTGACCTTCTTCATGTTCTCTTCTGTATAATTAGAATGTTTCAGTGGTTTGGTTTCAGAAATGTGGGTGATCTGGCCTATTATAATTGACAATTCCAAGCAGAGAACAGTGCAGGGAGGAGAGCCAGTCTGTGGCCCAGCTTCAGGGCCTGAAAGGCTGGACCTAGGCTAAATGCTGCCTGCCAGACTTGGAGTTCTTGCTGCTGCTGCTTTTAACTCTGCTGTTGCAAGAGAGCCCTGGAAGAAATATCATGAGTCTCCAGGAAGACTTCACACAATTCAGAAAGGATTTTTGGTGTAGGACAAAATGTTGTCTTTGTTGCTCCTTCAAGCTGCCAAAATAATTCAAAATATTGACCCTTTCCCTGATCCCAAACCCTGAGTGGTGCCCTATTATGATTAGGATACAATGCAAACTCCTGACTCATCTATTCAGGTGAACGTGACTCCAATCAATCTTTCCAGTGTTTGTTCACATGACTCCAATCCATGTGGTCCATGGAAGTAATAGGCATATTAAAGATGCTGATGACTTGATAATAGGATTTATATAATACTTAAAATTTAGCAACAGTTTTTACCTGAGTTATTTCATTAGATCCACTCAAAACCCCTGGGAGGAAGGTGCTCTTATCATTTCTATTTAATGGCCATAGTCTTCTTGACTTCCATGTATTCTATCCATTGGGCCACTCAGTTATCTTCTGCAGTTATCTTCTCTCTGCCCCATCCTTGTGCAGTATAAGTATTTTTGTGGGCAGCTAAGAGTGTACATGCTACCATTGGATTAACTTCTGCTGATCAAACTTAGTCTAAGAATAAATCTAAAAAAAACAGTGTAGTACAATGGCAGATACACCCACTTTGACTTTCAGTGTTCCAAGTTCATATTTCCCCCTCTTGGATTTTGTACCTTTGTGACTTTGGGCAAGGCTCATCACTTCCCTGAGCCTCTGTTGTAAAATGTGAAGCTTAGACACTGGCTCTAAAGGTGGATCCAGCTTTAAGTCATTGATACTACATGTTTTCTCTTCAAACACACTCCATTACAGTCTGGTCACTGCCCAGTGTGCTTCCTACCTGCCTTTCCAACACTGATCACTAGACCTTCACAGAAATGTTTCCCTCATGGCTGGAAGACACTCTGGCCTCTCTTGGAATGGTCTGTTTTCTTCAAAGCAAAAGGTAACAGTGTTGACTTGAGGTCTCCCTAGATGTTAGTGTCTTCCATTTCCTATTACTTTGGCCTTACTTAGCAGTGAATGTTGTATTCCACAGCTAGACGTGAGTTTCTTGAGACCACAAACTGGTTCATTTGTTTTCCTTTGTATTGCCAATACCCAGCATAAGGCAGTTCACAAAATAGGTGTTGAATAAATGCTTGCTTGGTGAATTGAATTGATGTGGGCTGTCTCACAGACATTGAATAATGGATTGCATAACTGACAGCTGAATTTAAATTTACTGTCAAAGGCAAAACCTTCCCTCAGGTGAGGCGGACATCTCATTTTTTTCACTGTTTTCCTCCACTCTCCCAGTGTTAATCACAGGTACACATGCTTCTCAAAGTCACTTTCCTTCTCTGAGATGCTGTTTGCCCATCTGCAAAAGTAGGCAGTCGGAAATTACAATCTCTGAAGCCTTTGGAAACCCCGACAACCTTTAAATGTAATTGACAGTAGCAATCCTCTCCTTCCCTGTAGTCCTTCAAAGGATGGACTCCCAGGGGAGTGCGTGTGCAGGAGACATCTAAGTAACCAGAGCTTAAATCACCCAGCACGATTGGAGATTTCAACGTCATTTTGAATCATATTCAAACAAACTAGTAATCAGGGCAAGCTGTAATTCGATCCATCTGATTCATGCACGACATTCATCAGGTTATTGTGTCTTCTTCAACAACTAAGAACTCCCATGAGGCCTTTTAGCACAGTAACGCTTAAATGAATGTCCTTTGGCTGCAAGTAATGAATTCCTGAAGCGAAAAGTAGGCTTTGATTTCTTTCTGTTACTTAAAGACCATAAAGAACAGCTGTTAACTCTTCAGGGATATTGTTCCTGGAGATGTTAGAAAGGGCAAAAGAGAGACAAGGATTGATGAGACATATATACGTACATGTAGAAAAGGAACAGAAAGAGAAAGAGAGAGACAGACAGACAGAGACAGAGAGAGAGACAGGGAGAGAGAGACAGAGAGAGACAGAGAGAGGCAAGGAGAGACAGACAGAGACAGACAGAGAGAGAGAGACAGAGAGACGGAGAAAGATAGTTGGACAGATCAAGATAGAAAGATGAGTACAGAGGCAAAAAGGAAGAAGTGAGACCAAAGGAGGGGGAAAGAGAAAGTGAGAGAGATAAAAGAAACTAATAAGATGTTTATAACTTATGATCTTCCTCAAACTCTTTATTTCATATTTTAAAGATTCTTTTTTAAAATTTTTTTATTTAATTTTTAACATTCCTTTTCATAAAAATTTTGGGTTCCAAATTTTCTCCCCATTTCTCCCCTCCCCCACCCCAAAACGCCAAGCATTCTAATCGCCACTATCACCAGTCTGCCCTCTCTTCTAACATCCCTCTCTTCCCTTATCCCCATCTTCTCTTTTGTCCTGTAGGGCAAGATAACTTTCTATACACCATTACTTATTTCTTATTTCCTTAGTTGCAAGAACAGTACTAGACAGTTGTTCCTAAAACTTTGAGTCTCAACTTCTCTTCATCCCTCCCTGCCCACCCATTCCCTTTGGGAAGGCAAGCAATTCAACATAGGCCATATCTGTGTAGTTTTGCAAATGACTTCCATAATAGTCATGTTGTGTCAGACTAACTATATTTCCCTCCATCCTATCCTGCCTCCCATTGCTTCTATTCTCTCTTTTGATCCTGCCCCTCCCCAAGAGTGTTGACTTCAAATTGCTCCCTCCTCCCATTGCCCTCCCTTCCATCATCCCCCAGACCCTGCTTATCCCCTTCTCCCCCACTTTCCTGTATTGTAAGTTAAGTTTTCATACCAAAATGAGTAGGCATTTTATTCCTTCCTTTAGTCGAATGTGATGAGAGTAAACTTCATGTTTTTCTCTCACCTCCCCTCTTTTTCCCTCCACTAAAAAGTCTTTTGCCTGCCTCTTTTATGAGAGATAATTTGCCCCATTCCATTTCTCCCTTTCTCCTCCCAATATATCTCTCACACCACTTAATTTCATTTTTTTAAGATATGACCCCATCCTATTCCATTCACTCTGTGCTCTCTGTCTCTGTGTGCATGTGCGTGTGTCTGTGTGTGTGTGTGTGTGTGTATGTGTGTATGATCCCACCAACTACCCAGATACTGAAAAGTTTCAAGAGTTACAAATATTGTCTTTCCATGTAGGAATGTAAACAGTTCAACGTTAGTAAGTCTCTTATGACTTTCTTTGCTGTTTACCTTTTCATGCTTCTCTTCATTCTGGTGTTTGAAAGTCAAATTTTCTTTTCAGCTCTGGTCTTTTCATCAAGAATGCTTGAAAGTCCTCAATTTCATTGAAAGACCATTTTTCCCCCTGAAGTATTATACTCAGTTTTGCTGGGTAGGTGATTCTTGGTTTTAGTCCTACTTCCTTTGACTTCTGGAATATCATATTCCATGCCCTTCGATCCCTTAATGTAGAAGCTGCTAGATCTTGTGTTATCCTGATTGTATTTCCACAATACTTGAATTGTTTCTTTCTAGCTGCTTGCAATATTTTCTCCTTGACCTGGGAACTCTGGAATTTGGCCACAATGGTCCTAGGAGTTTCTCTTTTTGGATCTCTTTCAGGTGGTGATTTGTGGATTCCTTGAATACTTATTTTGCCCTCTAGTTGTAGAATCTCAGGGCAGTTTTCCTTGATAATTTCACGAAAGATGATGTCTAGGCTCCTTTTTTGATCATGGCTTTCAGGTAGTCCCATAATTTTTAAATTGTCTCTCCTGGATCTATTTTCCAGGTCAGTTGCTTTTCCAATGAGATATTTCACATTATCTTCCATTTTTTCAATCTTTTGGTTTTGTTTTGTGATTTCTTGGTTTCTTATAAAGTCATTAGCCTTCATCTGTTCCATTCTAATTTTGAAAGAACTATTTTCTTCAGTGAGCTTTTGGACCTCCTTTTCCATTTGGCTAATTCTGCTTTTTAAAGCATTCTTCTCCTCATTGGCTTTTTGAACCTCTTTTTCCAATTGAGTTAGCCTATTTTTCAAGGTGTTACTTTCTTCAGCATTTTTTGGGGTCTCCTTTATCAAGGTGTTGACTTGCTTTTCATGCTTTTCTTGCATCTCTCTCATTTCTCTTCCCAGTTTTTGCTCCATCTCTCTAACTTGATTTTCAAAATCCTTTTTGAGCTCTTCCATGTCCTGAGCCCATCGAATATTTATTTTGGATGTTTGGGATACAGAAGCCTTGAATTCTATGTCTTTTCCTGATGGTAAGCATTGTTCTTCCTCATCAGAAAGGATGGGAGGAGATATCTGTTCACCAAGAAAGTAACCTTCTATGGTCTTATTTTTTTTTTCCCTTTTCTGGGCATTTTCCCAACCAGTTACTTGACTTCTGAGTTTCCTTTCCACACCCACCTTGCCACCAGATCTGCTCAGCTAGTGTTTGGGGGCTGAGATTCAAATGCTGCTCCCCAGCCTCAGGGCTTCCAGTGGGGGCGGCGCTGCTATTCAGTGTGAGATTAAGTTCAGGTGCTCGGGTGGGGGCAGGGCCGCCACACCTCAAGGGGTTTATGTGAAAACCTTGGACAATGGATCCAGGCTCCTGCCTGATTTGGGAGCCCTTGTCTGCTGCTGCCTCCCGAGGGGCCCTGAGCTATAGAGACACCCCGCTCCCCTTTCAGCAAGCTGAAAAGACCTTCTCACCGGCCCTTGGCACCTGTGGGTGGAGGGACCTGCACGGCCGCTGGAGATTCTGTCCCTGAAGCCTGCTCGGATCTGCCCCCCTCAGTGCCGAGGCCAAGGTAGGGCTGGACTCTGCTCTGGGTCCGGTGTGCAACAGACCTTTGGTGTCTATTTTTCAGGGCTCTCTGGAACAGAAATCTTGTCCGCTCCATTGTTCTGTGGCTTCTGCTGCTCCAGAACTTGTTGGTTGTTCTTCTTTACAGGTATTTTATGGGCTGTGGATTCAGAGCTAGTATATGTGTATCTTTCTACTCCACCATCTTAGCTTCTCCCCCATATTTTAAAAATTCAAAGTAAGTATTAAATACCTACTCTAGGCAAGTCCAGATAGAACATTTTTTGATGCTAAGGTTCTACTGTAAGCTTGTCTTGTTTTTGGCAAAGTTTTCAAACATGTAACTCTTAGACAATTATTCAGATGTTTCAAGTGCTAACATCTAAACACTATGTTTTCTGAAACCAACTCCATGCTAGGTGAAAGGACCACATGCTAGAACACAGATATTTGGTGCCACTAAGACAATATTGGACTGCCTACCTGGTGTTATCATTGTCCCACTTTCACCCAAGTTTTATATAAAGTATTTATCCTTAATTTACCTTCTCAGGAAGGAGATAAACAAATCTCCTCAATACGGTCTTAACCACCCTTAATCCTTGAGTTTTTTTCCCTTTTCTTCACTCTGGAATTTCCTGCTTCATTTGCCTAGTTCCAAATTCTCCCATTCACTAAAGCTTATTCAACATGATGGGAGATTTCATGAAACTAATTGAAATGATGTTTTATGTGATAGCAACATTTTGAAAATCCAGTAATGATAAAAAATCATGGACAAAAGAATGTCTTCCAATTTCTCGATGTGTTCTCTCAGTTTCTGTTTTTAAATTGTTAATCAAAGCCTCCAACTTATTGCTTATGAGGAGGTAAAATAAATCTTTATATCCCCAAAGCTTTTTAAATTATTCACTGCACTTCCTACATTTCATCTGAAAGGAGATTATCTTTTTTAATTGGAAATCTCCTATTATTTGCATCTGAATTATTTGAGGGAACACACATTGGCCTGACTCCTATTAACAGTCATACAGCAAGTCCACAGAGTAAAGGAGGTCAGGATTGGAAGTTGGTCATGTGAATTAATGTTACTTTAGCCATGTCAGCACTGGGGACTCCAAATCCCAGTTTTGTTTTAATGAGTGATCCATCACTTTATCTTTTCAAAATTATATTATTATTTCATGATGCCCTTCCTCATGCCTCCAATCTTTTGTGTTTCCTCCCTCTGCTTATGTTTCATTTTATGTGCTTTTTATAGTGATGTATTCCCAAGAGACAGTCAGGTCAAGTCAACAAGCATTTATTTAGCACTTACTATGTGCCAGGTACCGGAATGTGGGTTAGAGATACAAAAAAGGCAAAACCCCTGCACAAACATGGTCCCTGTCCTAAAGGACCTAACAGTTTAATGACCATATGAGAGACTATGCAAACAATTGAACAAAAGCTTTTAATGGCAAGGCTTATTTCAATTCATCTTTTATAATGTAAAGGAAATGTTATAATGATGTAAAACTTACATCCTCAACATCTAGCACTTTTCCCTATATATAGAGTGCTTAATGGATTTTTATTGAATGACTGAATGGTTAGATTGAATGGGAAAAAATAGAATACTTGAAATATGGGTAGGCATGCCTCACTACCAATCCTCAGTCCCCCACTCCATCTCTGTCTGTTTCTGACTCTTTCTCCTTTTCTCTCTCTCTCTCTCTCTCTCTCTCTCTCTCTCTCTCTCTCTCTCTCTCTCTCTCTCTCTCTCTCTCTCTCTCTCTCTCCCTCTCTCTCTCTCTCTCTCTCTCTCTCTCTCTCTCTCTCTCTCTCTCTCTCTCTCTCTCTCTCTCTCTCTCTCTCTCTCCAGTTAGCTCACCCCACTCTGTACTCATTCTATTCATGACGTTAGGCACTTCTTAAAAAGGATAATCATTGTCCTTATATTTTCTTCCAGGATCTTAAGAATAGCTACTCTCTCTTACAATTCCTGAGCCTACACTAGGCAGTTCCCACTTAAATAAACTAGTTGTGATAATACCTTTAACTCTTAATCGTGAAGCATTTACTAATCTATTGTAAAGTAATAATAAAAGGAGAGCATACATAATATGACAATCTGTCCAGAAATCTGAAATCCATTCTCCAAATATATAGGTTCCAATACACAAAATGTGTTCATCCTTTGTTTTTGAAGAAGACTGTGACATCAGAAAAATGATGACATGACTTGCACTTGACTTTTTTTGAGTGAAGGAGGGCTCTGCAAAGTCACCAACCTCATTTTCTCCTCCTGAGCCATCTAGATACAGTGACGAGATATTCCTTAGGATGACTGAAGATGGCCCAAGATGCAATAGGAGACCTTGACATTTTTAGGCTAGGCCTTTTCAGGTACTCACTCAGAGGGAGGTAATGCCCATTGGCAAATCTCTGTGTTTCCATTCTCAAACCACTGATGGCTCTGGAGAAAATAACAGCCATTACATATCAGTATTTCATATAGCAGAGCCTGCTTTTCTCAATAACCTTCCAATATCAAACCTCTCCCCTACTCAGATCAATTCCCAGCATCTACTTCAGAGCCTTACTTTCTACAGTTGCCAGGTCTTTGTCTCTCTTGGCTTCTCAGCTCCATCAGCTTTTGTGCTCTGTTTTGGGTTCTGGCTTATGCTGTCATGGCTTTTATATGCAACTGCTCTCTTCATCTTGTTCTTGTTATTTCTCTAGTTTCTCCTCTGACTTTTCAATGAAACTTCAAACTCAGAATAGGGTTCCCCAGTATTTATTGGCCTACCTATAATTTAGGTTGATAAGTTGAAAATCCTAATTGTCACTTCTCACTATCCTCCAATCTCCAGTTCATATTCTACAGAACTTGAATTTTCATATTCCTAAAGCTCATTCAAGTGGCCCACAATTTCATCCTCTCCTATTTTGAGGCTCATGATAGATAAATTAGAAACTATCCCTTCACCCCAAAAGTACATGATATAGTGCAGTAGAGGAGCACTTTCGATGACCCTTCTGGCCCTGTGACTCTATCCGCTGACTGGGGAGCTCCTTTCCAAACTTCTATTTTGAGGAAGTGTCCAGAGGAACCCAATGCTTCCTCCCTCCTGCCTCTACCAGCTCCCATTCTGACTCTGCAGACTTCTCCTTGATCTTGCCTCCATGCTATTCCAAATGCACACACATGAACTTTTTATTAACCTCCCTTCACTCTGTAATTCCCCCCTACTATTATTATGCAAACTTTTGGAGTTCAGGGACTTTGTTTCTTTTTTGTTTGTATTTGTATTTCCAGTGCTTGGCATGGAATCCAGCATGTAATAAAGTGCTTAAAAGACACTTGAGACTGAGAGAGAAGTTCCCACAGGACAAAGGCAATCAGTTGAAATTTGCCCCAGGGTATTGCTGAAGATAGTGATGGGCCTCTGGTTGGCTGGGCATAGAATGACGGGCATTCTTCCCAATGGTTCTCTCTTGCTTCCTTAGAACTACGTTTGGAAGCATAGCATCATTGGTGTAACAGAAGAAGAAATGGAGCACGGGAGAGGTGGTATAACTTGTCAAAGGTCACACAGAGAGAAGACAGCAGACATGGGAGTCTGCCCCAGGTTCTCTGATTCCCCATTTGCCACACTCTACTTTGGGTTCATCTTGGGTTTTTCTGCCTTCTGTATGCTCTGCTCTTGAATCTGCTAAAACCTCCACCATTTTTTTCCTTTCATAGTTCCTGGCTTTTTAATGTTGGCTTCCTGGACTTGGTTCCTCATCTTTTCTCTTTAGGAATATTTTTAGCAAATAAAAATTATACTTGAAATAACAACACATTTTCCCAAGAGTCTCTTCTAATGAACTGGAATCTGGCTACCCAGAAAAGGCTTTACACGCTAGGCCAGAGGCTATGAAAATTGAATGAACTCCTTGCTTTTCAAGTCTGTAACTTCATAATAATGTGTACTTAACTGGGAAGCTTCTACATGGACACTGATATGTCTTTGTCAGCAAACGTTTTCTGAATTCCTTTTCTGAATATTTGGTACAATTTTCTTTTGAAAAGAAAGTAGAAAGTTTGTTGATTAAAAATCATATATTCTAACAACCTGAAACCCTAGGTAAGATCTTATCAATTAGCTTCTACCTTTTCCTGCTTGAAGTCAGGGGACCAACCCATTCCCAGCCATTTGCAAACTATCTTGTATGTGCAAATCTGTCTTTCTGCCATGACTTCTCTTTTATATATTGTCTTCTGCTTTTAGAACAGAAGCTTCATGATGTCAGGGACAAGAGACAACAATCTCTTGCTTTTTTTACATTTCCAGAACTGATCCTGGATCTTAACATATAGCAAGAATTTAGTAAATTATTCTTCATTCCTTTTTTTATCCTACCATTTATTTGCTCACTTATAAAATTAAGAAATAAACACTTCCAGGTTTTATTTGTACTGCTTAAAACTTTCCTGTCACTGTCTTTTCTTCATCCACTTCATTATGTTTTTTGAAAGCTGTATTAAATAAAGCCAGGTGCCCTTAAGGGTACTCATCAATGGAGCTGAATTCAGAAACGATGAGTGATATTAAAAGTGCTGACATTAGTTTTGCTTCTTGAAAGCTGTCTACATATTTGTCCTGGTTTATGTTTATGATTTCCCACTTTTGATCAGGGATTTTTTTTCAGTAATAGATCCTGAATGACAATATTTATGCAGTATCTCTCAACAGTACTTTATGGGTAATGCATTGTAACCTGCTTACATTTCATATCTTTTTTTTGGTGATTCTCCAGTTTTCTGCAAGTCACTACAAGAAAACTGGGGTTGAAAAGGTGGGTCTTTGTTGAATGAAGAGGATGAGGTCATTAAAATCCCTGCTGTTTCACTTATGGTCTGGGGGTAATAAGAATAAGTGGTAAACTGTGGGCAGACTGGAGACTTCTTTGATAACCTCATAATATCAAGAGATGGAGAGGAAAGGTTCCAACATGAAAGGGTGGTTAACCTCCCAATATCCAAATCATGAATTTGTATTGGATGACCTTATTTTAAATCCTAGCTCTTTCATTTATTGCCAGAATTATATTAGGTAAGTTACTTGGTAAGTCTAGGTCTTGGTTTCCTGGACCTGTGGAATGAGGGGGTTACATGAGATGATTACTTCCACTTCTGAATATCTTGGTTCTAGGACCTTGTAGAAGTCTCCGCTACAAACCAGGAGGAGACAATGCAATGAAATCAAAAGACCCTGAGATCTGAACTTAGAGCAGCTGATGGTATACTATCATGGAGCTAGTTTAAGGACTACTTATTTTACAGATGTGGAAACTGAAGCTGAGTGGTTGGCCTAGCATCATTCAGCTAACAGTGTCTGCTCAAGACACTTAGAAATCTAGTCTTCCTGCCTCCAATCCTGTTCTCTATATGTTGTTAAACCTAGTGCCTCTTGACCCTTCCTCACCCGAGTCTCTGTTTTCTCATTTCTACAGCAAGGGAATTTAATTGGATGACCTCTAGGGTCTCTCTCAGGTTTCCTCTTTTGGATCCTGTGAAAATGACCATTTTGATACTTAAAATAAGAGAGAACAAAAGAGAATGAAAGGAAGTGTAAGGGAAGAGGGAAGG
The DNA here is from genome assembly GCF_028372415.1 of Notamacropus eugenii. Lineage (NCBI taxonomy): Eukaryota > Metazoa > Chordata > Mammalia > Diprotodontia > Macropodidae > Notamacropus > Notamacropus eugenii. Next base: position 289,267,587 of record NC_092872.1, on the reverse strand, counting down.
AGAGAGGAGAGAGAGAGAGAGAGAGAGAGAGAGAGAGAGAGAGAGAGAGAGAGAGAGAGAGAGAGAGAGAGAATTTATTAAGGATTATGTGCTAGTCAGTGTACTAATCCCTGAGACTAGAAATGTAAGCAAGAAGCTAGTCCCTGATCTCAAGATGCTTACTTTCTAACAGTGGGCAACAACACACAAAAGAGAAATTGGAAAGGGGTGGGGCTAGAGGATACCTAGTTATGAGCAAAATTAAGTAGAAGTTCAGCCCTTGGAGTCCAAGTTAGTTCCAGATGTGGAGTACAAATTTTTGTATTAGGTGGAGAAGAGGTTGAAATGATGGCTGGGGCATGGTTTGCAGATAGCTGGAGAGTGGAAATGATCTTCCTAAGATTCTCATCTCTTCCATGGAGAAGCAGCTTTAAAAAAGTTGCCTAAGCTTTGATGGCACAGGAAATGGCCCTCCAGGAAATGGCACAGTCTGGTGCCTGTCTAGTACCAGAGTACTAAGAAAGATAATCCATCCATTGAATTAGGCAATATAATAGCCATTCCAGCAAACTTTTGAATGGTTGGTTAGTTGCTGTCTTTCATACCCAAAGAGGATAAAAATAACATCACTTTGTGAGGGACAAGGTATAGTGTGTCTGATTGTAGCTGATCATATTGTTATGAGTTCAGAAGGCTCTACTACAGATCAAATACAGATAGTCCACATGAACATGTAGAATGGAGATATCTCTATACTTGCACATCTTGAACTCTGAGCTACCACAATTCTGTTTTGTTCATACCACACAAAGCCTTCCTTAATGCAAGTACACCATGTTGGGAGTTCTGTATCATTGCCTCCCAAGTCTCCCAATTAGTTCCAAAGTTCTTTAGAGAGATCATGAGAGTGTCCTTGTATCATTCTTCTAACCTCCACATGATTGCTTGCCTTATGTGGATTCTCCACAAAATTATCTTTTAGGTAAACATATGTTTGGCATCAGAACAATGTGGGCAGCCCATCAGAGTTGCACTTTATGCAATAAAGTATGAACACTTGGCCATTGAGCCTAAAAAAGGAGCTGATACCTTAATTTTCCAGGTGATCTTAAGAATCTTCCCAAGACAATTCAAATGAACATATTCAATTTACAGGCATGGTAGTGTTATACCATCCAGGCTTCACAGGCAAAGAACAATGAGGTCAGCACAGTGACACTATAGACTTTCAGTCTGATAGTCAAATACCTCCTCTCTTCCACACTTTCCTTTAAAGTCTCCCAAACATTGAACTAGCTCTGGGACTGTTGTCATCAACCTCACCATCTGTATATATGTCCCTGGGAAGTATAATGCCAAAGATGTTCACTTATCCACAGCATTCAAAATTTCTCCATTTGCTGCAACCAACAGTTCCATGTGTGGGTGGTATGATGATGGTGGGTGGATGATCTGTGATTTCTTGGTGTTGTTAGGTCAAAATGAGCTAAAGTGGCAGAAGATTTATCCATACTGTGTTGCATCTCAGCCTCAGGGGCCTTCACTGAGTGCACAATCATCTATGAACAAAGTTGTATACCTACTCTCTCTCCACTTTGGTCTTGACTTGCAGTATTTTCAAGTTAAATAATGTACTGTCAGTGTGGTAACTGACCTTGTTTTTGTCCTCACCGAAGGTGTCCAACAACAAACATCACTGAAAACATCGTGCAAAGAAGCATAGGAGCAAACACACAGTCCTGCTTAACTCTATTAGTGACAGGGAAAGCAGAGAAGCATTGTACATTACCCCGAAACTGTGCAAGCATGTCATCATGAAATTGACTTATGATATTGGTGAACTTTGGGCAACCAAATTTTACCACGATCTTCCACAAGCCCTCATAACAGTATCAAAGGTCTTGTTCAGATCAATGAATGTTGTGTACAGACCTCTGTTCTGCTCCTGCCATTCTTCTTGGAGTTATCATGCAGGAAACGCCATATTAATTATTCCTCAGCCCTGTCTAAAGCCACAACGTCTGTCAAGTAGATGACCATCCTCCAGGTAAAGAGTCAGATGATTAAGGAGGACTCTGGCAAGAATCTTGCCAATAATGACTAAGAGAAAACTCCCTTGTGATTGTCACTGGACAACTGTTTTCCTTTTCTTTTATAGAAACCCTTGAATCTCTACATGAAGGTATCCTTGAATTGCTGGAGTATATAATTTCCTCTTGCCATATAACCCAGAAGATTTCACTCAGCTTTTGTATGAGCAATGAATCTCTACCTCACAAATTTCAGCTGGAATGGAATTAACACCAGGTGATGTGCAACAGGAAAGGTGTCCAAAGGCATTCAAAGTTCTTCTTCAGTTCTAAGTTCAGAATGAGTTTCTGACTTCAACCTGAGGTACACAATCAATGGCTTCAGCATTGCTCTGTTGAGCACATTATAGAAGTGTTCAGTGCATCTATCCGGGATCATGTCTTAATCACTGATCACCATGATAATGTTTTGAGGTGCACCAGAAGTCTATGGCTTGTAAATAACCATCAGGGCATCATACAAGTGTTTTGGATTGTTAATATCAGCATAAAATTGAATTTCATCTGCCTTCTCACTGAACCATGAATCCTGCATCTCCCGAAGCTTTCCTTGCACTTTACTTTTTTTAATCATCTACTTATTCATTCATTCATTGAATGTATAAATATATTTGTATATATGTATGTATATATACATATATGTGTGTATGCATATTTATATATATGTATGTACACATACATATATGTATGTGTGTACATACACACTCGTATATATACAGCATGCACAATTAAGTTGCACTTTACTTTTGATGAAGTTAAATTCTTCCTTCCTAGAGACAGACAAACTATCTTGTTGGTAAACTTTATGGAGTTTTCATTTGTTTTTTAAATTTAGCAGCTGCTGGATTTCCCCATCATTTTGATCAAACCAATCTTGATGATTGCAGGTATTTCTGCCTCAGATGGGTAAATACGGTACTGTACACCAAATCCCTCCAAGCTGCTCACCCATTTTCTGTTCTACTGTTGCCAACTGTGTATTGGTTCAGTTTTCACTCCCAGTTAGCAACGCACTTTTCAGGAGATAAGGGATCTAATCTGTTAACATTAAGACTTCTGTTCCTCACCTTGCCTAGGGAACACCACTTTTTGTGGAATATCAATATTTAGCTTTGAGCTAAGTCTCTGATCCATCTGCCACTGTCACACATCACCTTCATCATTCTCACACCTTATCTGTCCCTTCTCCTTATGATGACAGCTCATTAAATGCTAAAGTTTGCTTTACGGGTGGATCCACGAAGTTTTATCACATTTAGGTAAAAGGAAGATAGTATTGGTAAGCAGAAGGTCATGAGAGGGACAAGTTTTAAATAGTGAGTATCCATTGCTGTTGCTGTTTCTGACTTCATTCCTCCCAATGAATCTCTGCCATATCTGATAGTCTTTCCCTACTCTGGCATTAAAATCACCCAGAATTATAAGTTTATCTTCTTTCAGAACATTAATGGTGGGATTCTTTAGATCTTCATAAAATTTTTCTTTAACATCATCAGGGTTCATCTTGGTGGCAGTATACCCACTGATGATGGTGACATGGCATTTTATTGCAAGTGCAATCATTTACTCCATTTGTGAAGCATGTAAGTTTATTGACTAGATTAGTTTTGATTGAGAAACCTATGTCAGCTTCATGATGCTCCCTATTATATAGCCACTCCAGGAAAAAAAAAACAAAAAAAACATCTATCCAGCTCCTACTTCAATAGGCTGGTCTTCAGTTGCCAGCCTTTTTTCCCTCAGAGGTCCTATTTGGATTAGACACCTTCTGAGAACTCTTGTGATAAAAACTGTTCATCATTCAACCTTACTAGATTTTGTGCAGTTCAAAAGCATAAGTATATTCCATTTATTGATGGTGAGTGGCATAATGTTTGAAAAAAAATTTTGTACATTGTTTTTGCATGTGCTTTGATCAAAGGGTAGTATCCTTGCCATAGTAAGCAGGCCAGGGTTAGATTAGATGAAGAGGACAATTTTTAGGAAAAATTTTCTAGTCCTTCCCTCACACCAGGAGATGTTCAGTGAGATCCTTAAAAAAAACTTCTCAGACACTCTGCAGGCTGCCAAATCCCACTGTTGATTCAGTGCAATGAAAAGATGATACTATAGCTTAGGCTGCCTGTGTGTAGTGTTGTGACTACAGAGCCCAGTGCATCTGCACCTACTGTTTCATGATTTGCCCATCAACACAGGACTTCAAAATAGGTAAAATGATATGAATGATGTCTTTGGTTTGCGCATAAATTGGATTTTCCTGAGACAAAGTCCCCCCAAGTCATTGGCCACTCTTTCTTTTTTCTACAGTCATTGAAATTCAAAGACAAGACAAAAGTCAAGATGAGTGGCAATGATTCTGAATTCAGTGCATGACTTTGGCTTCTTTGATGTCTAATGAGGCTCTAATTGTTCTATGGTACTTGCTTCCACCACCTTCTTTGCTTGCTGGAAAAAAAAAATATCACTTCTGTCCATTGCCCATTGAAAATCTTCACATGTTTGGGGTAAACACCACTCTAAGTCACGAATGAGTTTGAGCCCTATTGGTTACCCTTAAACTCATTTAGTATGTCTGCCAAGTTGGTTTACCAGGGGATGGTTGCTGCACATGCTACAGCTTCTTGGAGCTGCAGGTAATATTTGGGTGGCAGTTGAATCCAAAGGTGCAAAACATCTCGGAAAAACTCTCAACAGCCCTAACATCAGAGATATTAGTCTTCCCTGAACACCTATAACAATGGAAAGACCATAGCCACAAATATTGAGAACCAGAAAAATTACATCTGCTCCCAGAACCTCATTTTACAGTTGAAGAAACTGAATTAGTCAGCACAAAGAGACTTGCCCAAGGTCACATTCATAATTAGTAAGAAAGTACGTAGTATAGTGTACAGACTGCAGGCCCTAAAGTCAGGGAGCCTGAAGTTGAAATTCAGCCTCAAACGCTTACTAGATGTTTGACCCTGGGTACAGTCATTTAACCTCTGTTTGCCTCAACTTTTATTTTTAAAAATGGGGGTAATAATAGCATTCATCTCTTGAGTTATTGTGAGGATCAAATAAGGTAACAATTAGAAAGTGCTTAGTATAATGCCTGGCATGTAGTAAATGTTCTACAAATATTAGTTGCTGCTGCTGCTACTGCTGCTGCTGCTGTTATTGAGTATTGATGTTGGTGAGGCTGATGATGATGATGATGAAGTGTCAGAGAAAAAATTCAAACTCATCATCCCTAACTCCAGTCAGATCTTTTTACTGCTGCTGCTGTAGCCCAAGGGCAAGTCTAGAATCACTGAGATGAACTAGAAAGCAGGGATGGAGAACTCTTTATTTTCCTTGTGATACTTTCCTAGGTGATGAAGAGGGGTTGGAATTCACCATGAAATTGCCAAGAACTTATCTTTATTGGGCTTGGAATAAGCCAGACCACTGCATTTTATGTCCCTATCTAGCAGATGCATGAACAGGAAGATTTCACATCTATGGGCACAATCCTCCCTCAATCTTCTCTGTCTTATGACTGACTGTGTGTCTTTCATTTAGTATGACCTTCTTGTGTTGAGTTGATCTGGGGCTATGACAGCAGAAGAAAAAAGGAAAAGCCCTAGTGATCCATCCATAGCTTCAAAGGTTCTTAATGATTCTAGATTTTCAGCTAGAAGGGACCTCATTGGAGGCAGGTTTCTCATTTTGCAAAGTTCCACAAAGGGGGACTTGCTTTTTAATTAGAAGCTAGTGAAAGATGGTGGGTCTGGCCTCAGAGGATCACCTCAGTAAACATAACTAGATGGGTATTGACTAGAGGATTAAATTTGGAGGTCCTCGAAGGGGAAATCTGCCCCTCAGTTGGGTCACAGTATACAGTCTCTGTTGGGACAAAAATCATCAAAGTCCTGAAGCCTTAATATGAGGTGATAGTTGCCAAGGTGCCATACTCTGCTTTGCTACATTTGCCCAGAGATGCTGTTCTCAGGCCCTCGGTTACAGAAATCTATCCCCTGGCTGCCTCAGAGTGATTCAGAATTTCTGTTTCAAGCAATATGCCTTTTCATCCAAACATGAGCACCCCTAAGAAGCTCTCTGAGTGTTTTCTAGGAGGTTTGCTGTGATTGCTTCAGAGATGTGCACTAATTAGTATGAAAACCTCTATGGAGCAGAGGTCTTGGGGCTAAGATACCACTGCCACTGACGCTGAGGAACCTTATCTATAGGAGATATGCCAAGGACATTTGAAATTTGTACAGAAAAAGAAAAAGAAAAAGGCAACTTTGGGTGCAGTATATAGTGTGACTGCCTCATATTTCTTCCAAGAGAGGGAGTGCCCCAGAAAGCAGCTCATGACTTGGATTGACTTGGATGACTTGGATTCACCTCCCACCACTGATGCTTAACATCTGTGTAGCCTTAGTCACCTCACCTCACACTTGGCCTCCACTTTCCACTTCCCCTTGGAGGGGCCTCCCAGCTCTAGAACTTCCAGCATAGATACCTATTTGCCTTAGTCTAATGAAAGCTTCAGTGGCTACAACTTGAATCCTAGTGTGGTCTTAACATGACTATCCAGGTACTCAGACCTGTGAAGTAACTCCCTTGGTAGGAACATGGCTCTGAGCAGTGCTTGACCCAGCCTCTCATCTGAATTGCCTGAGATAGAGTTAAAGTCATGGGCTCCAAATGGGCACCTTCAGGCTCCTCTGGAACCTAGGAAGAATGATAGCTTAAGAGTCCCAGCACCTGAAGTAGCTTCCAGTTCGGCTACCTGCCTAACACTGAGTGAATCTCTTACTTTCTCTAGGTTCATCTGCGTCATTTTTAATACAAAGGAGCTTGGCCAAATTGATCTTTAAGATGTCTTTCTACAGCTGGTGACCCAAAGCACAGAGTGCTGGAATGGATTCAGGAAGGCCCAAGTTTAAATTCAATCTCAGACTTACTAGCTATGTGACGCTTGTCAAGTGACTTAACCTTTGTTTGCCACAGTTTTCTCAACTGTAAAATATGGAAACTAATTTCACCTACTTCACAGGGATGTTGTGAAGAACAAATGAGATAATATTTGTGAGAAAAAAGTAAAAGCATTCAGAGCATGGTGGCTGGAACACAATAGGTGCTATATAATGCTTATTTCCCTCCTTTTCCCATTCTTTCATGTCTAAACTTCTTAATTAATGGAAGTCAATCCCTTGTCCCCATGGTCTTTTAGATGAACCAAAGGGCTGCCCAGGTGGTTGAATCTACTCCTTCCTCTACTCCCTGATCCCATACTTTGTGTACTTAATGGCATAGCTTCATAGAGCTTAGAGGTAGCTCTGAAATTAACTGCCTCAACTTCTGATGCATAGCATGTGACTCAGTGGGTTTTGATCTGGTGAAGTCAAAGACCACCTTGTCAATAACTTTTTCCCCATGACTCCTCGTTTGGGTTGGATTTGCCAGAGCTTGTGCTGTATAAGCTGAGCCTCTCAGAGCACTGAATCCTTTGCACTTCATTAAAAGGCACTGACTGGAGAGGGACTTTTGAAGAGGAAAAACTCTTTTTAAAGAGTTTTAAGGAGCACTTTACACAGACATTTTCTTTTCAGAGACACATGCTGTAGGATTCACACTGTGTGTCCAAAGGCCTCCTGGGCATATATCAGCAGTTTACATTTCAGTTTCAACCAGTTTTTGAGAATTTTGTCCTCCACACATGTTGATTTTGAAGAGGGAACAATAGCAAGTACTGACCCCAGAGAAATGCCTAGTTTCCCATGGCTATCATCCAGGGTCATCAATATGATTGGAGATCTAGGAGCTGGGCTTTACAAACTCCCATATCAACCTATTGAATATGCTTCTAAACCCATTCACCAGTTTACCCACAATGACTTTGGGAAGGCTCAGTCTCCTCATGCTACTTCTGCCTTTACAAAATAAGCTTCATTTGAAACTGAGAGCCTATTGGCCATTGTCTGTGTGGTCCCCCTCCTCTAGATCCTCCATCCATTTTCTTTTCTTTTTTTTTTTTTATTTAACTTTTAACATTTATTTTCACACAATTTTGGGTTACAAATTTTCTCCCCTTTTATCCCCTCCCCCCCCAGACCCAAACTTTCTAATTGCCCCTGTGACCTATCTGCTCTCTCCTCTATCCTCCCTCCCTGCCCTTGTCTCCGTCTTCTCTTTTGTCCTGTAGGGCCAGATAGCTTTCTTGACCCCTTAACCTGTATTTCTTGTTACCCAGTGGTAAGAACATTACATTTGGTCTTAACACTTTGAGTTCTAACCTCCTTAGCTCCCTCCCTCTCCACCCCTTCCCCTTGAAAGACAGGCAATTCAATATAGGCCATATCTGTTTAGTTTTGCAAATGATTTTCATACTTGTTGTGTTGTATAGGACTAATTATATTTCCCTCCATCCTATCCTGTCCCCCTTTACTTCTGTTTTCTTATGGTCCTTTCCCTCCCCATGAGTGTCGACCTCGTATTACATTCTCCTCCCCTACCCTCCCCTCTATCCTCCCCCCCACCCTGCTTGTGCCCCTGTCCCCCACTCTCCTGTATTATGAGACAGGTTTTCCTATCAAAATGAGTGTGCATTATATTCTTTCCTTTAGTGGAATGTGATGAGAGTAGACCTCATGTTTTTCTCTTGCCTCCCCTCTTTATCCAACCACTAATAAGTCTTTTGCTTGCCTCTTTTATGAGAGATAATTTGCCCCATATAACTTCTCCCTTTCTCCTCCCAATATTTCTCTCTCACTGCTTGATTTCATTTTTTTTTTTAAGATATGATCCCATCCTCTTCAATTCACTCTGTGCACTCTGTCTCTATGTGTGTGTGCGTGTGTGCATGTGTGTGTGTGTGTACTCCCACCCAGTACCCAGATACTGAAATGTTTCAAGAGTTACAAATATTGTCTTTCCATGTAGGAATGTAAACAGTTCAACTTTAGTAAGTCCCTTATGACTTCTCTTTGCTGTTCACCTTTTCATGGTTCTCTTCATTCTTGTGTTAGAAAGTCAAATTTTCTTTCCAGCTCTGGTCTTTTCATCAGGAAAATTTGAAAGTCCTCTATTCCATTGAAAGACCATTTTTTTCTCCTGAAGTATTATACTCAGTTTTGCTGGGTAGGTGATTCTTGGCTTCAGTCCTAGTTCCTTTGACTTCTGGAATATCCTATTCCATTCCCTTCTATCCCTCAATGTAGAGGGTGCCAGATCTTGTGCTATCCTGATTGTATTTCCACAATACTTGAATTGTTTCTTTCTAGCTGCTTGCAATATTTTCTCTTTCACCTGGGAATTCTGGAATTTGGCCACAATGCTCCTAGGAGTTTCTCTTTTTGGATCTCTTTCATGCGGTGTTCTGCGGATTCCTTGAATATTTATTTTGCCTTCTGGTTCTAGAATCTCAGGGCAGTTTTCCTTGATAATTTCATGGAAGATGATGGCTAGGCTCTTCTTTTGATCATGGTTCTCAGGTAGTCCCAGAATTTTTACATTGTCTCTCCTGATTCTATTTTCCAGGTCAGTTGTTTTTCCGATAAGATATTTCACATTATCTTCCATTTTTCGAATCTGCGCGGTATGTTCTGAGATATCTGTCTTTCTCATAAAGTCCTTAGCGTCCATCTGTACCATTCCAGTTTTGAAAGATCTATTTTCTTCAGTGAGCTTTTGAATCTCCTTTTCCATTTGGTTAATTCTGCTTTTGAAAGCATTCTTCTCCTCATTGGCCCCTTGCACCTCCCTTGCCAACTGAGTTAGGCTAGTTCTCAAGGTGCCAATTTCTTCAAGATTTTTTTGGTTCTCCTTTAGCAGGGAGCTGATCTGCTTTTCATGCTTCTCCCTCATCCCTCTCATCTCCCTTCCCAGTCTTTCCTCCACCTCTCTAACTTGATTTTCAAAATTCCTCTTGAGCTCTTCCATGGCCCGAGACCATTGGGTGGGCTGGGACACAGAATCCTCGATTTCTGTGTCTTTGCCTGATGGCAAGCATTGTTCCTCCCCATCAGAAAGGAAGGGAGGAAGTGTCTTTTCTCCGAGAAAATACCCTTCAATAGTTTTATTTCTTTTGCCTTTTCTGGGCATTCTCCCCAACCAGTGACCTGACCTCTGAATGTTCTCCTCACACCCACCTTGCCTCCTGGTCCTCCCAGCCAGCGTTTGGGGACTGAGATTCAAATGCTGCTTCCTGCCTTAAGGTTTTTGGCGGGGGCAGGGCTGCTAATCAGTGTGAGAATTAAGTTCAGGTGGTCAGGGGCAGGGCCGCCTCTCTGGCTCAGTTCCCTCAGGGGGTTTATGCACAGACCTTCCACAATGGATCCAGGCTCCCGCCCGTTTGGGGAGCCCCTGTCTGTAGCCGCCTCTCAGCTTCTATCTCCTGGGGGGGCCCGAGCCATGGGGGCACCCCACTCCCCTCTCAACCCGCCAAAGAGACTCTCTCACCTACCCCCATCAGTCACCTATTGGCGGGGGGGCTTGTGCCGCCGCTGGAGATCCCATCTCTGGAGCCTTCTCGGATCTGTACCTCTCGGAGCCGCGGCCGCAGCCGCCACAGGTCCGGGCTGGGCTCCACGTCTGCAGCGCGACGGACCTTTTGCGAGAGGTTTGCAGGTCCCTCTGTGGGTGGGGGGACCCGCGTGGCCGCTGGAGATCCCGTCCCCGTAGCCCTCTCGGATCTTTTCCTCACAGTGTCGTGGCTGCTGCAGGGCTGCCCTCTGCTCCCCATCCCGGTGCCCAGTCCACGGCGCAAAGGACCCCCCGCGAGAGGTTTGCAGGTCTCTCCAGAACAGAAATCTCCCTCGATCCAATATTCCATGGTCTCTGGGTGCAGAATTCGGCCTGGGTTGGTCCCCTCTAGCCGTTCTGTGGTTTGTGGGTTCGGAGCTATGTTTATGTGCGTCTTTCTACTTCGCCATCTTGGCTCCGCCCCCCTCCTCCATCCATTTTCATGTGACTTCCTTTAACAAGAATGGTGGCTCCACTCTCACATCTTCAGTGCAGGAAATGTGAAGTGTGCTCCTGCTCTTCAGCTATGTAAGAAGTAAATGAAATATGGCCCATCCAGAGAGCATTTGCCATCCAAATGGAGGAATGTTGCTGATTGGACAACAGTGTAGATATTAGCAGTTAAAGAGCACTCTATCTATACAATGCCCCCTCCCATCTTCCTGTGACTAATGGATATTTGGAATGTGTCCTCAGCAACATTAGCTCCAAGGAACTGCTTGCTGCCAAAGACACGATCAGTCCTATCAATCAGAGAGTTCTCCCAAGCTTCTTAAGAATGGCATCTTTGTACTCCCTAAACCATGTAAAGCAGATACCTATCAGCTCATTATGGTCTGGCCTTGGAGACATATGCAAATGAGCCTTCCCTAAGCTTGAGTCTTACTAGTTAAAAAGAAACCCAGCACTATCACCCACCCAAGCACAGAGATGATCAACGGAATTTGGGTGATGTCAGATGATTTCTCAGGGGTGTGTATTGGTGAGTGTGCTTTATGGGGATAGGCTGTATATCAAAAAGAATTCAAAAAAGAAGTTCTGTCTATCACAAGTAGAGGAGCAACACACTCCCCTCCCTCCCCTGAAGAAAAGCTACACTATTATCAACATGCACTTAAAGGGACAAGGTTGGGTTTCTCCTCCATTGTCACCTCATCATGTCTTCATCATACTTGACTTCTTCACTCTTTGACTTCATGCTGTTCCTCCCAACAAGATCCCTCCTGCTAAACCTTGATAAATGAAAAGATTTCAATCAAGGTTATTTCAGGAATCTCAGCCCAAATCCTAACCATTCAAACTCCTTCAAAAACTTTCAAGAGTAAACATGATATTTCATCTATTGGGGGACCTCCTTTTTCACACCAAGCACCCTTTCAATTTGTAACATTTCTCTGAGCAAATTTGATCCTGAAGCCTCAAGGAAAGCTAAGAAGGATTGTCCCCTTTGTTCCCATGTTTGTGGTAAGAGCACAGGGTCTGAAGCCTAAGGACCTGAGCTTCACCCCATCATTCTGCTACTATCGGTTGGTTGGTTGGTTGTTGTCCTTTTTCTTTGAAGAGGATCAAAATGACATCACCATGATAAAGTGAGATTTCAGTGTGTCTGACTGTGGCTGATCAGAACAATACAAACTCTAAATACTCTACCACAGGTTGGACACAGAATGCCTGAATATTTAGGGTAGATATCTCAAGCTGACATATCCTATGTTTACTTTGTGCTGTCTCAATTCTGCTTTGCTCTTTGAGCAAAGCACCTTTTCTGAGTCGTCCTGTACCAATGTCTCCCATGTTGCACAGTCAAATCCAAAGTTCTTGAGAGATACCTTGAGAGGGTCCTTGTATCACTTCTTCTGACCACCCTGTGATTACCTGACAAGTTCTCCATAAAATAGTCATTTTGGCAAGAGTACATTTTGCATTCTAACAACATGACCAGTCCATTGGAGTTGCACTCTCTGAAGCATAGTTTGAATACTTGACAGTTCAGCTTGAGCAAGGACTTCAGTGTCTGATACCTAATCCTGTCAGGTGATCCTTAGAATCTTCCTAAGACAGTTCAAATAGAAGCCATTCAATTTCTTGGCATGGCACTGATAGACTGTCCTTGTTACACAAGCATATAACAATGAGGTCAGCATAATGGGCTGTGTAGACCTTCAGTTTGATAGTCAGTCTAATACCTCTTCTCTCCCAAATTTGTCTTCAGAGCCTCCCAAACACTGAGCTAGCTCTGGCAATGTGTGCATCAACTTTATTGTCACTGTGTACATCCCTGGAAAGTACATTACCAATGTAAGTAACTTATCCACAGCATTCAAAACTTCTCCATTTGTTGTAAACAATAGTTCCAAGTATGGATGGTGTGATGGTGGCTGATGGAGCACCTGTGTTTTCTTGGTGTTAATTATTAGGCCAAAATTAGCACAGGCAGCAGAGAATGAATCCATACTTTGCGTCTCAGCTTCAGATGCTGCATTGAGTGCACAATCATCTGCAAGCAGAAAATCATGCACACTCCCTCCACTTTGGTCTTGGCTTGTAGACTTTTCAAATTGAATTGTAGCCTTTTCAAATTACCATCAGTACAGTACTTGACCTTGATGTTGTGATCATTCTCGTTGAAGGTATTTGACAGCATGGCTGAAAACATCATGCTCAAAAGCATGGGAGCAAGCACATAGTTCTGTTTCACTCCATTGGTGAATGGGAAGGCACAAGAGCATTGTCCATTATACAGAACCCAGGCAAACATGCCATGATAAAATTGATGTACAATATTGATGAATTTCTCTGGGCAACCAAATTGTGCCACAATTTTCCATAACCCCTCATGACTAATAGTGTCAAAAGCCTTGGTCAGATCTACAAACGTTGTGTATAGACCTCTGTTCTGCTCCTGGCATTTCTCTTGGAGTTCTCGGGCAGCAAACACCATATCGACTGCTCCTCAGACCTTTCTGAAGTCCCACTGGTACATGACCATCTTCCAGGTGAGCTATTATCTATAAGACCTTTATGGATGCACTGAAATTTCTTGGGTCTTACAATGTCGAATATCATAATTGGACTAGACAGGCAGAGGTCCCTTCTGACTCTTAAGGTATGATTCTATCTTCAGTGGGTGATGGGGAGGGTTGGCTTAAGCTCAGCCTTGCTAAGATTACATGGGAATCTGCTTTTGGGAGACTGAAGCTCAGGAGCACCCTTGGACATTGTGCATTGGGCTCCCACTTATTTGAGAGTAGTCTTTTTTTTTCGCATTAGCTGCAAAGTCAGCTTGTTGTTTCAAAAACAGCCTGCCTCTGCAACTCAGAGGGCTTTAGTAGTAATCATGTCTGAGGCACAAAGGGACTCCTTCACTGGAAGTCAGTGAGACTATAGGAAAAGGGGGAGGGAGAGTGGTCCTAGAGGCCCTTTGCTAACACCCTTCTCCTTAAACTATGTGGCCCAAAGAAATGGGATTGCAGTTTTGGTCTTTTCCTTCATTCTTTGCCATTCTGGATATAGGAGGTACGTTTTCATCTGGCCAAAGAGCTCAAGACACAGGGATTCAAACTAGCTTTGTAAGCAGCCCAACCACAATGCACTGAGGAGCCTTCGGGAGAGGAGTCCAGCTGGACTTTAGACTTGAACATGGTCAGGCTGATGTTCTGTGGGACACTATGTAAATTGAACCAAATCTCTTATCTTTGCCAAATAAAAATTGCATGTAGGATTATGTCCTGGGTTGTTGGGGAATTGTTTGTATATTTTTCTTGTTACATCTTTGAAATAAATACCTCTCTAATCCAATGGTAAATGGTCAAATGAAACAGTGATGATAGTTACTAGGTTCTTAAAATGGAAAGGAACACAAGTGGGGGGTAAGTTTATAGCAAAGAAAAAGATTCCCCAGCACCCTCAGACTGTCAGAGAGGGAGGCTACAAATGTAAAGGACCTGACCCAGACAGCCCAGACTGAGTGATCCCTGAAGGGTCAGATGCCTTTTGCAGCTGAATTTTTTTTCTTTTAATCCATATTTGTTCCAACGGAGATTTTAAGAATTGCAAAGGGAACTCCATTAAACAAAATCATCCTTCCAGGCATACAAGTGAGGGCCTAATACTCTACCTGTTAGAACTGTGCCTAGTAGGATCAGGAAGGCAGGAACAAATTAGCAGCTTTTTTTTTTGTCTTCTGAAAAGGTTCCCGAAAGTACCACCAAGGGCCCTGAAAGCAGGCTTTAGAAAATGGCCCCTGGTGACTCAGAAGAATGAATGTTCCCTTTTAAATGAGGGCATTTCCATCCACCAAAGGAGAGCATTTTGTGAGCAAGAGAAATTTATGATCGTGAGCAACAATGCCATGGGGAGCTAACTCATTATCTTTTTTGCCTCATCTGTCCCTTAAATCCTACTCTAGACATGTTAAAAACAAACCTGCAAAAAAGTTAAACCAAATGCCAACTTGCTATTGCACTAAACCTTTATTTCACTGATAGCAGCTGTAAGTCTACAAAGAGATTTCTTGATAGCAAAGACTTGTCATTTGGTCAAGCCTAGTTCACACTAATGGGTAAAGTTTCAGACCCTGAGGACCGGGGATAAAAGCCTTGCAAGTCCACAAATCCATTCTCTGTCATTTTAGGTTTTGTTAGGTCCATGTTAACCCTAGCAACCTCCTTCTAAATCCTGGAAAGTCCACATAAGGGAAATTATTGGGTCTGTGGCAAATAAGGGAGACTATACCTCAAGGAAATGAGACTGAAGGCCAAATTTTTCAATGGTATGAGGTCCACAATTCATCAGCCTATATCCAGTGATGGCTTGGATACATAATAACTCACCACTGGTGATTCAGATGATAGAATGCTGTTGGGCTGGTGCCAAAGTCAAGTTTGAAAGTGTGTTTGAACTTATCTGCCAGAATGGCGAATGGCACAATTTATTCTAATTGGTGCTACTTATCTTCCATTTAACTATTGACAAAGGAATAATGCTCCTTGGGAGCAGAGAACTTGGCAGGTACACAGTCATCCTCCTGGTAAAAATTCTTCTGGCAGGTATGGCTGGTCATCTTTAAAAAATGACGCTGTTACATATAGTACTACTATGTAGCCCTTTATCAACCATTTTCCTCTTCAATCACTGACCTAATAGTAGGAAATGGTGTTGCTAGTTGGAAATTTTCATTGTAGCTGAAAGATACTGAGTCCATCTTTCTGAAGCCGTGCCCTGGAAGGATGGGTGACAATCAGTATTTAAATGAAGTATGATCTCATGATTTATTTAAGTCTCAAGCCAGTTAAATAATGAATGAGGCAGGGCTGATTGGGAGAGAAGTTATGAAGGACTCATTCACTTTGTATTAGATACTTGATATTCAAGAAGGTCTCTGGGGTTCTGCATTTCTAATGAGCTCTGCCTTCCAGTTTGTTAATGACAGGATGACATGAAGGGGCATGAAGAGGGAGAGGGATGGGGACAGTGAAAAAAAAAGACCGTATTGAGTTGATTATAAGCACTATCCTTACTTTCTGTAGACAAATTACTACGGAGTGCTTATAACTGACTCAGACAAATATGTAGAAATTTGCTTTATTTTTCATGTGTGCATTGTTTGATGATAATAGAAATATGTTAAGCCAGGTTTAGGGAGTTCTGGTTGTGAGGATGACATATTGTGGATGACATTTCCTCCTTGGTTCTATAATCCCTGGTTTTCCCCAAGCCTGTAGTTCAGATGCTTCAGTTGTGTGGTGTGCCGCAGTATTTAGTGTTCTCCACACAATCCTCCTTGAGGTACCATTAACACTTTGTAGTTCTGGTGTTTCTGCCTAGTAGAAGCAAGCTTGTGGAGGGCAAAGGTCTTCCTGTCAGTATTAGTAGTGTCAGTGTTCCACCCGGGGCCTATCACACATAGACACTTAATAATTTCTCACTGAATTGAATTGAAGGAATGAGAGGTCAAAGGAGATAGAACAGTGTTACCATAGGCCAGGCATGACTGTTTCATTCCAAATGATTTAAAATCATTTATTGTAGCTTCATTGAGTGACTGTATCACTTTATATTCCACACCTAAAAGATTCATATCTTCATAGTGTACAGTCAGGCACGAAGGGAATGTGAAACATGAATGCCTTTGTGTTGCCCAAATAAAATCTTATGAGGTAAAGCAGCATCATTCTGGATGAGTGGTTGAGTGGAAATACCACTGAGGGAGGAGTCCTGAAGCAGATGCTGAGTTTCAGCTCCCCTGTGTTTGTAAGGATGTCATGTCTCCATTCTGGCCCACAGTTTCTTCATCTGTAAAAGGGAAAGGTTAAAATAAATGGTCTCTAAGTTCTATTTATGATGGATTATTCTTTAGTCTTGCAATTCTGCAAAAGCACTTGGAAGCAAACCTCCTGGTTAAGAAGTAAAAGGAAAGAGTTTCCTTCATTTTCCTTGATCAGAGTAATTCTTTGGGGAATAGCTACCTGCACTCCATAGGATGCCTAGATGACATACAATACCTGCAGGCCTTCTGCTTGTTGATCTTTTGCATGAATCATGGGTGGCTTTGGCCCCATCTCATAGTCAGACCTGTTACATTTTACATACACACACAGACACACACACTCACAAACGCTCACGCACATTCTCCCAAGTCCTAAGGGACTAAGGGGCTTGGAAATTGCCTCTTTTCTTGTCAGGACCTTAAAAGTTCTCTAACTGGCCCACTAATTTCAATTCAACTACTTTAAAATGGATTTTCTTTTTATAAAGGATTATTGCACACTTATTAAAAATGAGTAAAAATAGACAAACAGACATTAACTCCTAATCCCTGGGGTCATAATCCACCCTATACCACCAAGGTCTGTAGGAATGCTAGCTTGTCTTGCTTATTACATAGAATTTATCCAAAGAAGGTCAAATCCAAAGTTAACAGAGTTGTCTTCTGCTCCACCAGAACCCTAGACCCCTTTCTCCTAAGGTGTGTCACTGCTGGACTGATGAAACCTTTGGCCTGGTCTCCTGTATTTCAGGATTCCTGTGGCTCACACTTTCAGGAATCCCAGACCAAATGGAAGAACCCATTTCCCCTACCTATGAAGAAAAAAAGAATGAACAAAAAGGCCAAAGAGCCCATTAGTTTCTCAGTGCTATATAACCTGACAGAGTGGAGGGAGGGAGGGAGAGGAAGAAAGGCTCATAACCCTCTCTAATTACTTGTTGGCATTAGTAGAATCACCATCTCCTTTCAAATTGAGTACAGCTAAATCCAGAGCCTATGCTAAGGCTAAGTACTTTGAAGATGAGGACAAGACTGCTAAATGTAGACACACTTAAGAGGTGGTCAAACCTTTTCAAAAAACAAAGCCAATTTGGAAAGGCTTTTATAGTATCCAGTCATGTCCCCATTCCTACAAGACTCACAGAAATGTTACTTGTGTTGGTCCCTTCTCATTAATTCTATGCTTTTCTTTATTAGTATAAATGGAATCTGTCCTAGGAGGCACCATCTGAAGTAGGCTGGACAGCGAACCTGAGCGTGTACTTGCACATTTCCTGCCCCCCCCATCCCCAAAACACATTACACTGGGCCTTGCTCTCATTTTTAGTTTGAATTCTATGAATTTGGTAGCACAGTAGTGCCATGCAAAGTATCCAAGAGCTCAGCAAGGGGAGTTGTCTCTTACTTCTTATTTTAATTTGAATAAAGACATAAAGGAAAACTTTTTTTGGGGGGGGAGGTAGTTTCAATGTCATTCAATATTCTTTAAACACAATGAATCAATACCTTAATAACAGAGCACACCGAAATGCATGCTGAGGTAATTATCTGCTTAACGTCTCCAGCTGTCCAGCACAGATGTTGCTAATGGAGTCTGCCGAGGAGTGCATTCTTTACTGTCTTCATGAAGAGAAATGAGTCCAATGGATCGTGGACTTTGTTGCCAATTATATCTCTATCATCAATCCAATTGGACATTGGAAAATGACAATAGAACCAATTTTAAAAGAATCAATGAGGACCCAGAAAGTCAAGTTGGTTCAATAAAATGGTGGGAAAGCACACACACAATAGACTTTATGCTGCACTAATGACCCCCCAGTGATTTATTGCTGTCCATTAGTTAGTCATCTGCCACATCTATCATTTCCAGAAATTGTTAACAAGATGTCTTAGGAAGTAGGATCTGCTTTCCTTTGCTCTCTGTGATAAACTTAGATGTAGGTAAAATATAGGGCACAGGAAATCACACCAACTTGAGCCAGTGGTAGAAGTTATGAGAATAAAACTTCCCTTTCCAATTGTGTCCAACTCATCTCCAATACTGCTGTTATGGTTCAGTCCAAGCTGTCACAGAGCACCATTTTCACAGGTTTATAAATAACTTATTCTCTTGAGGCCTTAGTTGATTTCTTCCTAGCATGAAACATGGTACATGAGTAAGAGCACACAACATAGGTTAGAAGACCTGATTCTAATCCTAGTTTTCTTATAATCAGAAATGTGGCCTTGAGTAAATCCCTGTACCCCTGTAAGTCTCAGAGGAAGCATCTTTTGTTGTTGTTATCCTCTTCCTCCTCCTTCCTTTTTGAAGAGGACCAATGACATCACAAAGTCATGTATTTACTTGAGAGTGAATTGGATTTAAGTGAGGAAAAGTTACATAAGTCATCAGCCTCACTCTCTCTCAGGGTCATCCATGTCGAGTGGCACAATAAAAGCAGGATAACTGGTGATGGCCCAGGGTGCAGTGGATGTACTTGGTGTCTTCAATGTTTGACTAAACTCAAAGTGCTCCATGGCAGCTGCTTCAGCTACCTTCATGGCTGTTTAAGCAAATTGTTCTCACCCACCCATTCCACCAGGGGAAGTCTTCACATGCTTAGGGTAGACATCCCCCTGTCTCACTGTTGGGTCTGAAGCTAGTCAGTTACCCTCAACTTGGTTTAGCCTAGTTGCTGAAAGAGTTTTATGAGATTGTGGTCACTGAGAATGCTTTAGCTTGTAGAGGTGCTAGCCCTCCCTGAACCTCTCCTCCATATGAGTTTTTCTGTAAAATAAAGCAGTTGGTTCAGATGATCCCCACAATATCTCTCATTTCATAATTATGTAACCCAAGTTTACCTCCAAATGCATCATCCATAAAGTAGACCCCCTTCCTACTTAATGTCTATGACGAGTTCTTTTTATGTTCTGAAATTCAACCCTTTCTTGCTGACTAATGAGCACAGATGTCCCAAGGGAAGTGTGCTGTCAGGGTTATGAAGAGGTCTTTGTGACAGGACTTAATTAGAGAAACTCTTAATTTCCAGTTGGATGCCATGGCTGAGGATTTCCTTCATCATATGGGGTATCTGTATTCAGGTTGAAAAAACAAAACAAAACAAAACAGTAAGCTTTCAATCTTTGCATAACTTTAAATCTTTACACCCAGAGGGTGTGGAGGGAGTGGTGCTCCTTCCTATTACTGTCCTTCTATACCTTGTATTCAAGCAGATATATACCTCTGATGCTAGGGAGAGGGATTAAGATTTCCTTCCCTACATGATCCCATTGTCTACTATCTGTTATATTTGTTCAATGGAAATTGGGCAATTGCAATACATCTACAACTGCTCACTCTCCATGTTTATGTCAGAGTTTAGAGCTGACCTTTTGTGGCTGTTTAAATGTGAAAGAGAAGGCTAGTAGTGTCTGTGCTTCTCCCATTAAGTATCTGCCAATTGAAGAATGACCCAACGAATTATGAGATTGCTGGGTTTTACATCTGTTCTGTCATAAACAAAGGACTGAAGCCTCCTCAGTTGAGTGCAAGAAAAAGAAAAGAGTGATTCAGTGCCATGATCTGTGAGAAATAGGATGATCACCTAAGTGAGGCCACACTTGCAGATCAATGGGAAATTGATGCAAAAAAGTAATTTTTGAGATATCCATGTGTTAATAAGGTAATGATTCCCCAAACAGTCCATGAGGTTGGTGGTCAAAGTTAAACCAGAACTGTGATATTTATTATGGAGATCATTTCCCTATGGTCTGTAGTCTAATGATTGCTTCTGAATATCTCTCTCTGGAACAAAGTTGTGACATTCCTTGTGGGTAGGGGCATTCAGCTTTGATGGTTCTGTAAGACTAAACTTAAAAGAGTTCTGGTACCTTCTGGTACGACTGTACCAGAGATACTACACTTTGGGGATTTGGGGTTTTCCTCTTGTCCTCATTCCTTTCTTTTCATTAACAGAAGTATTTGAAAACTACTTTAAGGCAACCGGAATTTTGACTAGAATTCCAATAAGCCCAGTTACTTTTAAATGATCTATGTAGATTGAAAGGAGAGGAAATATTCTGCTTTTTAAGAAAACTACGAGTACACTTAATAACTCTGGGAGAGTCCCTGTCCCCATTCTGCCCTGGAAAAATAAATATTCCCATAGACGTGCTTTTCCTGCTCTTGCTCCCGAGCCTTACTTCCTGAAATGCAGACATCCACAATGCCACGACTTGTTTCATTAGTAAAATGTTTAATATGCTTTTTGTCTTGCTGTAACTTTTGCAAAATTCTTCCTCCTCCACTCTCCACATTCACAAACTAATCTTACTCTATAGCAACATTAGCTTCTGTCAAGGCCATTATAGGGATATTTAACAGTACTCAAGCTAAGTAGGTTTTCTTTCTTGGCATAACTGTCGTCTCCCAATGTTGCAAACTATTTTTCACCTTTAGGTAAGTTTTTCAAACCAGCTCATCATAGGCTTCTCCCCACTCACTCATATGCACAACGTCTGAAACCGCTGAGGGTCCTGTTGTTGTTCAATTGTGTATGACTCTTCATGACCCTCATTTGTGGTTTTTGTGGCAGAGATATGGAGTGGCTTGCCATTTTCTTCTCCAGCTCATTTAAAAAAAATGAGGAAACTGAGGCAAACAGGGTTAAATAACTTTCCCAGGGTCACACAGCTAATGAGAGCCTGAGACCAGTTTTGAACTCAGGAAAAAGAATCTTAATGACTCCTAGCCCATCATTTTATCCACTGCACCACCTAGATGACCTTGTGTGTCTTGAGTAATTATAGAACAAAGTTATCTAAAAAATCAGTGATGGGTTTGCAAAGGTCTTCTATGAGTTTAGACATGCATGCCTTTCCTAATTATCACTCTAAAATATTTATGAACACTTGAAAAGTGGGATCCTTACTGATAATAAGTGATGACATAAATCTTTTTTTCCTTCATAAACAAGAGAAAGAGAGATTCATATTATCTTCTTGCCAAAGACTCATGCTTTGATGGTCACACGTGTACCTACATCATTATTGAGTTAGTTAGCAGAAGTACAGCCACTCTCCAAGTCTAGAACATGAAATTCATCTGAGAGGACCTGAGGGAAACTGAGCAGGTTGACCATGCCACATATACTCACCATATGTGTCCATATTTTCAACTAAATTCATATACTTCAAAAATTCTCTTACTTTAGTAAACTCCATTCTATTAAATGTAGGGTAGTGCTTTCATCTAGGAGTTGCATGCAAGGAACATTAACCATGTACCTATACATTTAGAGTACATTTGTTGTTAAAAGATCATCAGTGGGTGTGAGAGCAAGGCCATTTCTCCAATAACTGGAATTGGTACAATATAAATATTATGAATGGGCAAGTTTATTGAGGGAGACAACCATCTCCACTCCCCTGAGAGTCTTAACAACAAGGTAAAGACACATGTCTGGGAATATTCTAGATGTATATTCACCCTAGGAAACAATGGAACCTAATGCTGCTTCCCACTCTTTCGTTTTCTCTCCAGCCCTTCAAATACAGAGTAAGTAAGAGGAGTTATTACTTCAGGGCCTGCACTGGATCCTCCTTCTAAGATAGGCCAAGTGCTTGTGCCCACCACAAGTATCAGCCCCTTTTCTGCCACCCATTTTTTCCCAACTTCATTGTTTGGATGGAGGTGGATGATTCGAGGACTTGTCATTTCTTCAGTGTGTAGATTTTCTTCAGAAATGGAAATTGCAATGATTCTGTGACTTAATGAATGGTATTTGAGAGTGGTCATGAAATTAAGTGACTTACTTCCCTGAGTCACCCTCTCTGCACTTAGCTCACTGTTCCTTCATCAGCAATCTGGCCCAAACTGAAGCCTTTGCAGGTTGGCTGGACCTGCCAGTGCTTATCTTCTAGTGGAATACCTTCTTAGCCCTTGGAGCTGCTCCTGTGAAACAATGGAGACATGACTTCTTATCACTCCCCTCCCTACCTCAAAGCTTTTAAAACTCTTGTAACATCATGAATGGGAGATACAAGGGCAAAAGAGCATTTAAAACATAGAAAATATATGAGGCATATATTAAATAAACAGGTATTTATTTTTATGAAAAAAGAATCCACTATATCCCACAGTGGTAGCTATAGTTATATTGGCTTCAGGCTACAATCATAATGATCAATTTTGATAAATCCCTATCATCTGTATTTATTTATGTCAAGTTCCTAAAGGAATTCTTATGTGTATATGCATGTTTGTGTATATATGTGTATGTCTATCTATATGTGTTGTACCTGTGTATATATGTATGCATGCACATGTATTTATACATGTGTGTATGTATATGTGTATATATGGCAAGGGTTTGGTTTTCTTTTAACAGTTATATGCAACTGAATACAGTGGTGAATTCACAGGAAAGGAAAACCACTATATTAGAGTTGATCTTCCAAAGATCATATATTTGGAAGAAACTTTTCTCCTGTGACTCCGAGAATCTTGGTTTTGTCTATTAGGCTGAGATTTAATCAGCTGTTAATGATGTCTCAGAATACCTGCATACTGATGGCCCAAGTGATTGGGCCAGTTTAAAGATCTCTAACTCATTCTCCTCTGTCGAACTAAAAGAGTAGATGTTCAGGATTCCAGGTGAATGTTGTGTTGTGTTAATTGAATGTCATAATATATCCAGAAATTTGACCAGTGTAGGCAGGCACTCAACTCATGAGGAACATGTGCTTCTGAAATATTGCAAACCTTCAATTCAGTTAAGTCATATCATTCACACATGCATGCACATGCATGCACACACACAAAAACATATACACACAAAGTATCCTTTGAATTTTCACTATTAAGCCAGGAACACTAGTGTTCCCACAGTGAATCAGTGTGGTGCCCAGTTTTGTGTCAGGGTGAAAGGAATACAAAAGGTGCTATTCTGGGTCAGGGAAGCTTTTCTCCTTTATTTCTGGCCCATCCTACACCAAACAATTTGGCAAAAAAGTTTGAGGTATAACATAATATTTATTTAATTAAAATTCACAGGGGGTTTTTCTTTATGTGTGTATATATGTCTATGAGTTTTGTTTTAGTGGATGAGAATGGAAAATAGTTGCTTAAAAAATCACAAAGGAAGAAGGTTTAGACATAGAAAAAGATGTCTTTATCAATTGGTGGTAAAACATTGGGATAATCCACAGGAATAAGAGAAGAGAGGAGGCACTTGGTCTTGTTGGCTTTCATTTTCTCCTGCCTGAGGGCCAGGAGCCAGTCTGATGACGTGTGGAATGTCCAGTCTAGTCTTCTCATCTTAAACTTATTCTTTTTTTCAGAAAATACACTGCTTTTACTTATTCAAGCCACCTAAATATCTCAGAATTTCTTTTCAAATACTCAGAGCAGTATACAAGAGAAGGGATGAAAATGAAGTCAAAGGTCAAAGGAAATCATTCAATATGTGAAACTAAACACAGCTGGCAAGACTGATTCAGAACAGTCAACATCAAAATGTACTAGTCCATTATGATCTTCCACATCATAATGAGTCAAAGTTAATTTAATTACCATAACTAATAACATTCTGTCTGCCTACCTAAGTTCAAACTCAGGTTAAAGGCAGTGTTGACTAACCTCTAGTTTAGTCATTCTGTAAAAAAAAAAAAAAAGAAAAAAAAGAGTGAGGGTTGCTACACTTTCCACTGCCTTGTGAGCCTCCAAAAATCACTTTCCTTTCTTTTTCTTATATTTATTTAATTAATTTATTTGTTTTCAGTTTTCAACAATTACTTCCATAAGTTTTAAATTTTCTCCCCCTTCCTTCCCAAGATGGCATGCAATCTTATACAGCTCAATACATAAATTCTTATTAAACACATTAAATTTATTCTTAAATCACTCACTGAAATGATGTGTTTTCTTCCAAAAAGTAAATACATAGGTGAATACCTAAAACCAGTCCCTCGGGATATTTAAGCTGTAAAGATTCTCTGACTTTACCTAGATCTAGCTCTATTTTATGGACCTCTTTCCTCAATAATCAGAGTTTTCGTCCTGCCCTTCCAAGGTTTCCCTCAGGAACATTAGAATTTAACTGCTATCTAGATTTTCATAACAAGTGAACTGGTCCCTTATATTTAGCCTTAGCATTTAGGTTAGGAGAAAACTGACTACTGACAAGCCAGTGAACAAATCAATCAATCAAGATTTGCCAGCTAGTAAGTTACACATTGGGACAGGGGCTGTAGATGCAAAGACCAAAGTGAAAGAACTTATACCTGAGATCAAAAAAAGACAAAAGTAGTCTTTGTCCCTTTCAGTGAAGTTCACTGCAGATATCTATATTGCTAAGAAATAGTATTATACCCCCAATTGATAAATGGTCAAAAGATATGAATAGGCAGTTTTCAGAGGAAGAAATTAAAGATATCTATAATCCTATGAAAAAATGCTCTAAATCACTATTCATTAAAGAGATGCAAATCAAAACAACTCTGAGATACCACATCACACCTATCAGGTTGGCTAATATGACAAAACAAGATGATGATAAGTGTTGGAGAAGACGTGGGAGAGATGGAACACTAATTTATTGTTGGTGGAGCTGTGAACTGATCCAGCCGTTCTGGAGAGCAATTTGGAACTATGCCCAAAGGGCTACAAAAATGTGGATACCCTGACCCTGCAATACCGCTTCTAGGACTGTATCTGCAAGAGCTCATAAATATGGGAAAGGGTCCCATATGTACAAAAATATTTATAGCAGTTTTCTTTGTGGTGGCCAAAAACTGGAAATCAAGGGGATGCCCATCAATTGGGGAATGACTGAATAAATTACGGTATATGAATGTAATGGAATACTATTATGCTATAAGAAATGATGAACAGGAAGACTTCAGAGAAGCCTGGAAAAACTTATATTATCTGATGCTGAGTGAAAGGAGCAGAAACAAGAGAACTTTGTGCACAGCAATGACCACAGTGTGTGAGATTTTTCTGGTAGACTGGGAGCTTCATTGCAATGCAAGGACTAAAAAAAAAACTCCCAATGGTCTTTTAAGGCAAAATGCCTTCCATACCCAGAGAAAAAACTTTGGAATTCAATCACAGAATGTAGTATATCATTTTCTTTTGTATTGATTATGCTTTGGTTTGTGATATGATTTCTCTCATTCATTTTAATTCTTCTACACAACATGACTATAGTGAAAATGTATTTAATAGGAATGTATATATAGAACCTATATGAAATTGTATGCCATTTCGGGGACGGAGGGGAGGAGGGAGGGAGGAGGGAGGGAAAATAATCTAGGTTGTATGGTAGTGATTGTAGAACACTGAAAACAAATAAAATTAATATAAAAAAAAGAAATATTATTACATGTAGTGCATTCCCAGATCCATTTCAATGAAAAAATAATATGAAAGTCAAGTAATTCAACCTCATGGCAAGTCTTACCTACCCATGGCCAATAGAGACCTCATCATCTTAGTATTATTGCTGTTCAGTCACTCAGTCATTGTCTGACTCCTTGTGAGCACATGGAGCATAGTATTCCAGGACATTCTATTTTCCACTATTTATTGAAGTCTGTCCAAGCTCATATTTATTGTCTCCATCACACTATCTATCTATCTATCTCATCCTCTGCCATCCCCTTTTCCTATTACCTTCAGCATCAGGGTCTTTTCCAATGAGTCCTATCTTCTCATTATGTGACCAAAGTATTTAAGCTTCAGTCTCAGTATTTGAGCTTTCAATGAATAACCTGAATTGATTTCTTTAAGTATTCACTTCTTTGATCTCCTCACTGTCCAAGGGACTCTCAAAAGTTTTCTCCAGCATCACAATTCAAAAATGTCAATTCTGTAGTCCTCAACTTTCCTTATAGTTTAAATTTCATAGCCATACATTACTACTGGAAAAACCATAACTTTTCCTCTACAGACCTTTGTTGGCAAGGCGGTCTCTGCTTTTTAGTATGCTCTCTAGATTGTTATAGTTTTCCTTACAAGAAGCAAGCAACATCTTTTAATTTCATGGCTGCACTTGTCATCTTTCATGATCTTTGAGCTCAGGAATACATCATCTTTCACTGCTTCCATTTCTTCTTCCTCTATTTGCCAGGAAGCAATGAGACTAGCTACCAAGATCTTCATTTTTTTTTTTTTACATTAAACTTCAAGTCAATTTTTACATTCTCTTCTTTCACCCTCATCAGAAGACTTCTTAATTCTTCTTCATTTTCTGCTTTCAGAGTGATATCATCTGCAAATCTTAGATTGCTGATATTTCTTTCAGTAACCTTAATTTTACATTTTTACTCATCCAGCCTGGAATTTGGCATTATATTCTTCATGTATGTTAAATAAATAAGGTGACAGTATATAGTCTTGCTGTACTTTTTTTTCCCCAATCTCAAACCAATTAGTTGTTCCATGTTCATTAATATTTAAAATTGTCTTATTTGGGGAGGAGCCAAGATGGTGGAGGAACAGCATGGACTTGCTAGTGCTCTCCCCACAAACCCAGGCAAATACCTCTAAAAACTGACTCTAAACAAATTCTGGAGTTGCAGAACCCATGGAATGACAGAGTGAAGCAAATCTCCAGCCCAAGACAGGCTGGAGGGTGATTGGGAAGTGTCTATTGTGCCAGGCTGGGAGCAGAGTTCTATCCAGCATTGGCCCAGCTGGTAGAGTGGGCACCTGAGCAGGCCTTTAGGGATTGAATTTCCTGTGCACCTGTGACGGTTTCCAGACCTCACAATCCAAAACACTGAGGACAAATTGGAAGGTCATTGGAAAAACCTGTTGTGTTGGATCTATGTGAGAAAGTAGAATGGTCAGATCCCAGACCCAGGATGGCTGAGGGGGTGGAGGAATCTGCAGAAGAGGAGCCTGTTGCAGCAGCAGCAGAGGCAAGAACAGCAGGAGTCAGTGACAGCGACTGTTTTGGGAGCTCTAGGTCCACAGATTGTGAGGGGATCCAGTGGCTGAAAATACACTCCTACCTCCCCCATTGGAATCAGAGATTACCTTGACAAACAGCTTAGAAATCAAGTAAATAGCCAGAAAAATGAAGAAAAATCAGAAAACAAGTCAGCCTATAGAATCTTACTTTGGTGACAAGGAAGATCAAAGTATAAACACAGAAGACAACAAAGTCAAAGTTTCTACATTCAAAGCCTCCAAGAAAAAATATTAATTGGTCTCAGGTAATGAGAGAGTTCAAAAAGGATTTAGAAAATCAAGTAAGAGAAGTAAAGGAAAACTGGGAAGAGAAATGAGAGTGATGTTAGAAAATCACGAAAATGAGTCAAGTCCTTGCTACAGGACACCCCCAAAATGCTGAATAAAATAACACTTTAGCAAATAGACAAATCCAAATGGCAAAACAGATTCAAAAAGCCAATGAGAAGAAGAATGTCCTAAAAAGCAAAATTGGCCAAATGGAAAAGGCAGTCCAAAAGCTCACTGAAGAAAATAATTCCTTAAAGGTTAGAATAGAAGAGATGGAAGTTAATGACTATATGAAAAATCAAGAAATTATAAAACAAAGCCAAAGGAATGAAAAATAGCAGACAATGTGAAATACCTCATTGGAAAAACAGCTGATCCAGAAAATAGATCCAGAAGAGACTATTTAAAAATTGTTGAACCACCGGAAATCCATGATCAAAAAAAGAGCCTAGACATCATCTTTCAAGAAATTATCAAGGAAAACTGCCTTAATATTGTAGAAAAAAGGGTAAAATAGATATTGAAAGAATCCACCAATTGCTTCCTGAAAAAGATCCCAAAAGGAAATCTCCTAGGAATATTGTAGCCAAATTCCAGAGCTCCCAGGTCAAAGAGAAAATATAGCAGGCTTTCAGAAGGAAATAATTGGAGTATTGTGGAAATACAATCAGAATAGCAAAAGATCTAACAGCTTCCATATTAAAGGATCATAGGGCTTGGAATATGATATTTCAGAGGTCTAAGGAGCTAAGATTAAAACCAAGAATCACCCACTCAGAATAAATAAGTATAATACTTCAGGGCAAAAATGGTAATTCAATGAAATAGAGGACTTTCAAGCATTCTTGTAGAAATGTCCAGAGAAGAATAGAAAATTTAACTTTCAAATCCAAGAATCAAGGGAAGCATGAAAATGTAAACAGGAAAGAGAAATCATAAAGGACTTACTAAAGTTGAGCTGTTTACATTCCTACATGGAAAGATCATGTTTGCAAATTTTGAAATTTTTCTCAGTATTAGGGTAGTTGGAGGGATTATATACATATAGACAGAGAGCAGTTGAATATGAAGAGATGATATCTAAAAGAAAATAAAATTAAGGGGTGAGAGAGGAATATATTTGGAATACAAAGGGAGAAATAGAATGGGGCAAATTATCTCTCACATAAAAGAGGCAAAAAAAAACAGGGGGGAAGTGAGAGGGAGAGAGTGAATCTTACTCTCATCATGTTTTTCTTGAGGGGAAATAATATGCACACTCAATTTAGTATGAAAATCTATCTTATACTACAGGAAAGTAGGGGAAAAAGAGGTAAACTGGGTTTGGAGGATGAGAGAAGGAAGGGCAAATGGGAAGAGTGGATAATTGGAAGTAAACAATTTTGAGGAGGAATAGGGTCAAAAGACAGAATAGAATAAATGGGGGACAGGATAGGATGGAGGGAAATATATTTAGTCTTTCACAACATGACTGCTATGGAAGACTTTTGCATAACTACATATGTATAACCTATATTGAATTGCTTCCCTTCTCAGTGGGGAGTGATGGTGAGGGAGAAGAGAGAGTAATTGGAACTCAAAGTTTTAAAAGCTAATGTTAAAAATTGTTTTTACATGCAGCTGGGAATCAAGATATTCAGGAAATGGAGTATAGAAATCTATCTTGCCCTACAAGAAAATAGACGGGATAGGGACAAGAGAATGGAGGGGTATGATAGAAGGGAGGGCAGACTGAGGGAAGTGGTAATCAGAATGCACACTGTGTGGGGTGGGAAAAAGGGAGACCTGGGGAGAAAATTTAGAAATCAAAATCTTGTGGAAGTGTCTGTTGAAAACTAAAAATAAATAAATTAATTAAAAAATAAAAATAAAAATAAATGATTCTGAACTTAAGAAGTAAAAGAAGCATTTCTACAACATGTTCTTGGCTCACATACGTGTTCATCATTAGACAAATAAGGTCATCTGATATTCTAATCTTTTTGAGGACTTACCACATTTGGTTATGATTCATGTAGTCAAAGGTTTTCATGTAGTCAATGAAGCAGAAGTTGATGGGTTTTTTTCTCCTTTCCAGTACTCTATTGCTTTTTCCATAATTCAGTGAATGTTGGCAATTTGGTTTCTAGTTCCTCTTCCCCTTCAAAAACCAGTCTGATCTTCTACTCCCTCCTTGATGACTCCTTGTAGGCAATAGCATTAAGGACTTCTTGAAAACCCTTCCTCATATCCTCCACGATGTACATAATTCACCTAGTCAGAGGGGAGTTAGATTTTGAGTTCCTCTTCTACAGCATTATTCTGTCTCTAGGTGTTTCTTTATGCCATCATTTATTTAGACCAGGAACTGCTCTTTTCATTCCAGTGATATCTTTGGCCTCACCCACTACTCATATTAATTAATTGCTGCAGACCATCTGGGCGCTACCCTTAGTTGGAAGCTATTAGAGACTGAGGTGGTTCTTGGGATATATTCTGTGGAAGAACAACCTACAGAAAGGAGAAGTGAGGAGCTGAGAGAGTAGGAACAGCATGACTTTCTGAATAAATACTGCATCTATGGTGGCTGTGATCCTGGAAGCTGATCACAGATAAACAAAATGACAGACTCACTGAAAATGAGAAACAGAGGAAGACAGAAAGGACCATCATACAAAGAGTCAGAGAACACATGTGCAAAATCTAACGGTTACAAGTATTTTGCTGAGATTTCTTTTGTATTTTTTCCTTGATTTTCCTGTGCCTATAATTCATTAGAAACAAAATGTATTTGCTGTTCATTCTACAATGAAATTATATATAATTCAATGAAAAGAAAGCAAGGGGTGTAGAATGAGAAGACATTTTCTTGATACCTGGATTTGCTCCTTACTATATGTGGTGATTGGCAAAGAGATTCAGAGACATCAATCATCAGCTTTTGTGGTATGTTACTTATAAAACCCAGCAGGATTTAAAACAAAGAAATATCCCTTCTGAATTACTTACAGAATGTATAAAACATTTGGGAATCTATATATCAAGGCACAGAGAAGAACCACATGAGTGACACTACAAAGCATTATATTCAGAAATAAAGACTGACCTAAAGCATTGTGGAAATACTAATTGCTCTTGGAAAGGTTGAGCCAATATAATTAAATGACACTACTATCTGAATAATACTATTGATAGCAGTTTCATAGCATTTTAAGGTTTGCAAAGCACTTTAAATTTATTGACTTCCTGCCCCATCAATCAAACTATTAAAAGATTACTTAATGCAGATAGGGAAAAATAATCATATAACTCATCCGAATGAAGGGAAGGTCAAAAATATCAAGGGACATTTTTCTTTTCTTTTAAAGTGGGGAGAAAGGGAATCTGTACTATCACATCTGGGACCAGACTACAAAGCATCAAAACAATTGGATACTAGAGAAAAAGTACAGAATTCGATCAGTTATGATTTGGTTCATAATGAATAGAAACTGATGGATCTAGTGTTTGATAAACTCAGCTAGGTAGCACAGTGGATAAAGTGTTGGACTTGGAATAAGGCATGAAAATCTGATCTCAGACACTTACTAGCTGTATGATCCTAGACAAGTCACTCTTTGCTTTAGTTTAGTTTTCAAAATAAACTGGAAAAGAAAGTGGCAAAACACTCCAATATTTTGGCTAGAACACCCCAAAAGGGGTCACAAAGAGTTGGACATGACTAAAACATAAACTGAACAACAATATCCTGATTATTGGGCTAGACTCAGTGTTTGACAAAAACTCCTCAGGAAACTGAAAAAAAATTACTCCAATAGAAATTAGGTATAGACAAGCAGCTCCCCATCCCCTATTTATTTTAGAAGAGAATGGAAGAAATTCCCTTTCAGAACTATGGATCAGGGAAGAATTAATGACCAAAAAAGAGATAGAGAAGACCAGAGAACACAAAATTGGAAATTTTGGTTACAAGTTGTTTAAAAAAAAGGTTGCACATAAACTAAATCAATGCAAATCAAATTATCATGGTAACTTAGCTGGGAGGAACATATTTGCAGTAAATTTCTTCTCACATAAAAGTCCATCTCTTTTTCTATCTAGATATAGATACAGATAGATATGCATTTGTGTATATATATATATATATATACATATAAAATGTATACGTATTTGTATGTATATGTATATGTATACCTACATGTATGCATATATGCATATATACACATAAATATTTGTCTGTGTTTATGTGTATAGATGGAAAATGATTTAAACTTTTAAAAAAGTGGATTTATCCATTAGATGAATGTCCAAATGGCATAAATAGGCGTTTTTGAAACTGAGAAATCCAAGCTATCAAAAACCAATGAAAAAACAATGTTCCAAATAATTATAATTAAAGAAATACAAGCTAAACCAATTCTGAGATTTCACATCAGCCCTTGAATTGACAAAGATTACAAAAATACAACGTGGCAAATATTGACAGGCCTTCAGGAAAACAGGTACTCTACTATATAGTTGCTGGAGATGTGAATTATTCCATCCATTCTAGAAAGCAATTTGGAATTATGCCCAATAAGTTACTGAAATGTAAATACACTTTGCCCAGTCCCACTCCTAGGCCTTAACCCCAAAGAAAACAAAGAAATGGGAAAATGCCTTATATATAAAACTATTTAGAATAGTTCTTTTTCGGAATTTGAAACTGAAGGCATTCCCATTAGCTGTGGAATGATTAAGAATATTATGTTATATCTGTGCAACCAAAAAATGCTTTCAAACTAACAAGTAATGAAATAGATGTTTTCACAGGTTCCTAGGCAGACTTCTGTGAACTGACACAGAGTGAAATAACCAGAACTAGAGCAACTTGTATAATAACATAATGAAGAAAAAAAATCAACTATGAAAAACATGAGAATTGGGACCAATTCAGTGACAAACTCTCATTACCAAAGACTGACAATCAAGCATGGTGCTCACCTTTTGACAGTCAGTCAATAGGTATCTATTAACCATTTATTATCAAGAACTGTGATAAGTACTATGGATAAACATACAGTTAAAAATAAACACTGCCCCTGTCCTCAATGAGGACACATTGTAGTGGTAGAAGCAACATGAAAATAACTGTATACATGTAAAATACATACTGAGAATTTTGGATATTATTACAGAGACAAGACTCTGGCAATGGATAAGGTGGGAATGGCCTCTTGAAGAAGGTGAACTTTAAGCTGAATGCTTTAAGCAGAGAGAAGGGAAAACATTGCAAACATGGCAGACCACCAGAGAAAATTCTCAGACTTGGGAGGTGGAGTACTGGAAAAGTAGGATGAATATATTTGGTGAAAGGCTTTAAAAGCCAAATAATGGGGTGATGGAATATACATACATACATACATACATACATACATACATACATATGTTTATGTATATGTATGTATGTATGTATATATGCCTTCTTCTTCTCTTTCCTCCTTTTCTTCTTTTTATTCTCCTCCTCCTCCTCCTTCTTCCTCCTCTTCTTCTTCGCTTCCTTCTCATCCCGGCCTTTCTCCTTCATTCTGTTTGGGGAATGTTAACATTGGAATGTCTCTGGGACATTCACCTTTAAATTCACATCACAACATTGTGTCTATTAGTTGGTTGGTCATGTGAGGATAAAGCACAAGAGAGTCTTGAGCTCAATATATAGATTTGTGATTCATGTAAATGAAGGTGGTGATTAAACCCATTAGAGCTATTGAAACTAAGGAAAAAGAGAGAGAGAAGTTCACATATATATATGTATAAATATATATATATAATATATTATAATATACAGTATTAATATAGTATATAACATACATAACATACATATTATATTATATATACACACAGACACACACATATACATACATGTATCTAGGAGAGGGTGCAATGAATATAACAGAGAGGACAAGATGAATGTGAACCAAGAATAGACCAAGACATTTCACAATTAAGGACCATTGGTAATTTTTGAGAAAGCCCCTTCAGCTGAGTGATGAAAATGGAAATTCTATAGCAAGAGACTGAGAACTAGTCAGAGGAGCATATTGGAAACAACGAATATAGAAAGCTGTTTACGGCACATGGATTCCATATGTATGCGTTATTATCATTGTACTTTAATTTTGAGCCCACTCTTCCCATGGATCTGATTTTATTTGTGGGAAAGTGTGCCTCTTGTGTCTGTACTGATATTTAACTAAATGTCTTTGCTAGAAGCTACTTAAATTTGGCTGGCTGATTGTTAGTGTGAAACATTTTGGTTGTAGTTAATAATTGACAATACTAGAATCTCAGCTCCTTCACGCAGTTTTTGAAACCTGAGAGTAAGAGTAGTCATCTTTCTGGGGAAGCACTTTTCCAGGAAGTGTATATCCCTCACTTTAAATAATAGAGTAGCCAGAAAGAAGAGAGAAAAAAGAGGATCTGAGATATCCAGAAATTCATTGGAGATAAAAACCAATAAAGAAGTCAAGGGTAACATTAATGGTATCAAATATCTTTATAAGTGCCCAATATTTAGGCAACAAACAAGGAAAATGTAAAGTCCTAATGCCAAGAGAGATGTATGCCTATAACACATCATAGTAATGGCCAATAAACATTTATTAATTGCTTACTAAGCATCAGATACTGTGAAAAAAGAACTGAGAATACAAATAAAGAAAAGCTGGTCCTGCACTCAAGGATCTTACAACCTTACCCGGGGAAGACAAGATACAAAACATGGATGTGGAGATGATGCAAATGAATGACTGGATTAGGGATCTGGATCAATAAACATCACTTAAAAGAAATAGGGTTAATAGAAGAGAGTGAGAGGAGCCCTACCTATTAAGAAGATGAATTCATGTCAAGAAATTCAAAAACTGGAAGGGGAAGCATGCCAAAGAAAGAGTGATAGTCAAATACTGGAGACCCTGGCTTTAGCAAGGTTCCTAGGTGCTTTCCTGCAATTTCCTTATTAGGTAGATTTCATTAGCAACAAATGCAAAGTCTTGTACTTTGGGAAAATTAGAATCATCTACCCAAGGATGAATGGATAGAGTCCTAGATAAATAGTAGTTTTTCTGATAAAATGTCTGGGAGTTCTAACAGGCTGCAAAGTCAGCTGGGTGTGACGTGACTGGCCAAAAGCTCAATAAGATTTGGGGTTGTACTCAGGGAGGCAGAGCTTCTTAAAATGGACAAGTGATGATCCCTTTGGACTCTGTCCTTGTCAGACTGCATCTGGAAGAATGTAGGAGGGAAAGCTGACTTTGGATGAATGTTGGTTGACAGCCCAGAATGGACAATCAGTATTAATAAGATAATAAATATTGAGTGCCGCCATATGCCAGCCAACCTGTAAAGCATTAAAGATGCAACAAAAGTCAAAAAATAGCCCCAGCCCTCAAAGAATTGCAGTCTAATGGGATGATATAACCAATAAATGGAAGACAAACAACAGAGTAAGGGATGGAGAGCACTGAGGAGGGGCTAGTTTCGTAGTCTATCTGATTTCATAGGAAGGGAGTTTCTGGTTTTGGTCACAATGATGAAGTCCAGGTGAGCAGGCAGGTGGGGAACAGATGATGCCTGTTTGGGATAGGAAACTCCAAGTTCCTTCTTTTGGCCAGAGCAAGAGCAATAGAATGGAGGAAATTTGGGACAGACTTCTTCAGGCCACAGAGCTCAGAATTGGAAGGGATCTCTAAGTCCTTTTGTCTAACTCTTTCATTTTATGGAAAAAGACGCTATAGGCAGAAGAGAGACTGCTGTCCTTGTCTAGTGTCCAAGGAAATACATATCAGAGCTAGGTTTTGAACATAGTTTCCTCGTCTCAAAAAAGAAGTGTCTATATATGTCTCCACTACCACACTGTAGGTTGAAAAATGTGAAAAAGGGAATTAAAGGTGACTTCCTCCCCCCTCCTCTCAAGAAATGCAAGTGATTTTCAGGGGAAAAAAGATAAAAAGTGCCTGCTCCACTAGAGCAGTAGAGTGCACTAAATGAAGGGATCTCTAAAAAAGTCCAATATAGCTTTGCTGTAGCCCTAGCACTTTCACCTTCCAGAAAACCCTCTGGAGGCTTCAGGACCCCCAACTTTTCCCTAATGGGCTCTGGTTTTCCTGAGAACATTGATTGCAGTGAGTGCATCAGGCACATTTGATGCAATTCTGCTTTCACAGTGGGGGAGGAAGATAAGGCAGCCCTCTCTAAGACGATGAGTATTTTCCAAGATGAAAGCTGCATGCACATTAGGGAGGCTTCATTCCTCTTTGGAACACTGAGTTTGGAAGCTTTATTTCTGCCATCTATATTAGCAAGGCATTTGGAGGTTTTTTGTCTATTTTCAACTTTCACATCATAAAACAGAATGCCGGCTCTAAGCTCAGAGGCATGGATGCAATGGGAGTCATTTCACATCTGCTAATGGAAACGCCCTGAATAGATGGTGATTCCTTAAAAACAATAAGCTGACACCAGATACGATGATATGCTTGCTTTCTACACAAGTTGCCTGAGGTGATTATAGGCCTTTTTGTATTAAGCAATATACTGGGCTGTGCATTCTGGTGCCATTTTGGCAAAATCATTACAGGGCTTTAACCTCACTCTCTTGGAATAAACAGCATTGACTCCACATTTCACAACAGGGGAATTTCTACAATTATGGTGACAATTCATCTTCTTCTCTTTCAGTGGAGAAAATCTCATGCCCAGATGTCGGATAGAAAAAAAAAATGTTATGTGGTTCCTGGATTTTGGAAAGTCCCACTAAAAAGTAATCTTCATTTATATCACCACCATCTGGCCAATTAAAAACTCAGGCTACAACACTATGCATAGGGGGAGAGGGTGGAGTGAGCCGCAAATATTTTCTCAGCATGAGTATCCAAGAGTTGCCTAAGGGGCCATCAAACCTAGATTCATTGGATTGTTGCGCTGAAGTCAAGTGAGAGCTCAGTGTCCACCCTTCCTTTTATTTGATATGTGTAGAAACAGGACTACTGTGAGGAAAAGTTGTTTCTAACCACAAAGCTAATAGTTCAGTGCTAGAGATAAGACCTTCTGTCTCCCATCCCATGCTCTGTCCACTACACTACAATGTCTCACGTGCTACACTTCCTATTGTCCAATCACACAGCACTGCTGACAGGGACATGTCTCTCTCCTCAGAATATAAACTCCTTTAGAGCAGGGATTGTTTCAGTCTTTGTATTCAGGTTCCTGATGTCTGGCACCTAATAAGCACTTGATAAATGCTTGGTGATTTGTTGATTGATCCTTCTTGGGTGTGGGAGTGTGTGTGGGGAATCCTTCTTGAGTTTCAAAGTCTAATCTCAGTTAGAAATGACATTAATGTTTCCTTTCTCCACTCAGGCAGATGTCAATAGCACAACTCCCATTTCATCTCTCCTAACAATTAACTATTCTATTCCTTCTTGCTCAAAATATGATTCAGACATCTAAATGGTTGGAAAGAAGCCATTGAAACAAAAGAAAATAAAGCAAAACAAAACAAAGGGTGGAGTAGGAAAATGTTAAGGAAGATAAATGCCTAAGAAGTTGATTCTCAACAGAAGAAGGCCATAGATTGCAGCCAAAATAGAAAGTGATGAGGGCATGTCATTGAATTCAAATGACTATGGCTATGGGGGACAGAAAAGGCCTTTGGAGGATAGAGATCAGTCAGATGCTAAGAAGGTTGCTCCTCAGAATGATGCTTTTGGAACCCAGTTACCACCGATGCACCAGCAACAAAGGTATTTGCTGCCCAACAACTCCAGGAGAAATGCCAGGAGCAGAATGGAGGTCTGTACAAAACATTTCTAAATCTGACCAAGACCTTCGACACTGTTAGCCATTGGAAAAAGTATGTCAGAATTTGGTTGCCCAGAGAAGTTCTTCAGTTTTGTATGTCAATTTCCTGATGGCACGTTTGCCTGGGTTCTGGATAATGGACAATGCTCTCATGCCTTCCCAGTCACCAATGAAGTGAAAGAGGACTGTGTTCTTGCTCCCATGCTTTTGAACATTATGTTTTCAGCCATGTTGTCAAATACTTTCAATGAAGATGAACACAGTATCAAGGTCAACTACCATACTGATGGTAAGTTCTTCAATTTGAAAAGGCTACAAGCCAAGGTCAAAGTAGAGGGAGAGCTGGTGCATGATTTTCTGTTTGCAGATGATTGTACACTCAATGCAGCCTCTGAAGATGAGACACAACAAATTATGAATCAATTCTCTGCTGCCTGTGCTAATTTTGGCCTAATAATTAAGAGAAAGACAACATAGGTGGTCCATCAGCCACCACCACATCATTGATACATGGAACCATCAGTTACAACAAATGGAGAAGTTTTGAATGCTATGGATAAGTTCACTTACCTTGGTAGTGGACTTGTCAGGGATGTACACCTTGACAAAGAGGTTGAAACGCACTTTGCCAGAACTACCTCAGTATTTGGGAGGCTCCAAAAAAAAGTTTGGGAGAGAAGAGGTATTAGACTGACTTCCAAACTGAAGGTCTACAGAGACGTTGTGCTGATCTCATT
Source organism: Notamacropus eugenii (assembly GCF_028372415.1). NCBI lineage: Eukaryota > Metazoa > Chordata > Mammalia > Diprotodontia > Macropodidae > Notamacropus > Notamacropus eugenii. Next base: position 289,228,971 of record NC_092872.1, on the reverse strand, counting down.
GTTGTATGCCTATGTAACATGGACAGTCTACGAGCATCATGCCAAGAAACTGAATTGCTTCCATCTATCCTGTCTCAGGAAGATTCCGAGGATCACCTGGCAAGATAAGGCACCAGATACTGAAGTCCTTGCTCTAGCTGAACTACCAAGCATTCAAACTATGCTTCAGAGAGCACAACTCCAATGGCCAGACCATGTCGTTTGAATGCAAAATGTATCCTTGCCAAAACGACTACTTTATAGAGAACTCACATGGGGCAGGAGGTCACATGATGCTCAAAAGAAGCAATACAATGACACTCTCAAGGTCTCTCTCAAGAATTTTGGATTTGACTGTGCAACATGGGAGATACTGGTACAGGATCACTCAGCATGCCATACCCACATCAGAAAAGGTATGAGCAAAGCAGAACTGAGACAGTAGAAAGGAAACATAGGATGCACAGATTTGGAGAAACCATCCCAAATATTCATATCGACTATCTGCCCAATCCGTGGTAGAGCATTTCGAGCTCATATTGGTCTGATCAGCCACAGTCAGACACACTGAAACTTCACTTTATTAGGGTGATGGCATTTTGGTCCTCTTCAAGAAGAAAGGACAACAACCAACTAAACAACCAATGGTCTCTAGAAGCAAATATAAAGCCCTGTGCTTGGCTACTGTGGCTCTCCGCATTGTAACCTTTTCCTGATTTTCTGGGTCTCTTAATTTTTATTCCTTTCCCCATACTCAATACTGCATTCCTTTCTGTTCTTCACACAGAGCACTCCATCTCCCAACTCCATGCTTTTTTACTGACTCCCCACTTTCCACACCTGAAATACTCTCTGTTTCACTACTCAAGTCTTCCATTTGACCAACTTTGTTTCCTTCTGATGTATCCTGCAAGAGACATCCCCTGTCCCCACCCTCTTTTATTTATGAGAACATGGCTCCCTTATACTGCACATGTTTTCTAAGTCTTTCTTGCATGCTTCCTCACCTACTAGCATGTGATCCCCTTGAGGATAGGTTTCTTGTATCCACAACACTTAAAGGAGCATCTGGCACAAAGTAAGTGCCTAATAAACGCTTGTAAATTGCCTGATCTTTTCATTTTACATTCTTCTTTTTCCTTTCTGTAGCTTTGGACATTGTTGCCTATTTTTCTCTTCTTCTCTCTGATTTGTCTTCATACTGATCTCTCCACATTCTCCTCCTAATGTATGAATCATACATTCTTCTTTGCTGCCTCATTTTTCATAAACTACCTTCTAACTGTGGATGTTACCCAGGACTTTCTGAATTCTTTTTCCTCTATACTCTTTATTTCAGGTTCCTCTCTTGATAGCTTCCATAGATTCAGTGAGTCAACAAATATTTATTAAGCTCCTACCATGGGCCAGGCACTGTGCTAAGTGCTCGACATACAAAGAAAGGTCAAAGTCAGGTCATGGAAAAAAGACTTAAATAACTATCTACATACAAGCCCCATACAGAATCATTGGGTATCAGCAGCAGCAAGACAGCACTATAACTAGGGGACAATAGGAAGGGTTTCTTATAGAGTTATTCGGTTTTAACTAGAATTTGAAGGGAATCAGGGAACTCAAGATGTGGAGATGAAGAGGGAAAGAGTTCTGGGCAGGTGAGGGGAGGACAGGATAGCCAGTGAAAATGCCTAGATTGAGGAGACATAGTTTCTTTGTCAAGGAGCAGAAGTGAGGCCAGCACCACTGGATCACAGCCTGTGGTGGGGTATGAGCATTAAGACAACTGGGCCACACCATTCTGTAGAACAATTTGGAATTATGCTTAAAAGGTTATAAGCCTGTGCATACCCTTTGATCCAGTGATACTGCTGCTAGGTCCATATCCTAAAGACATAAAAAAGGGAAAAGAACCTGTTTGTACAAAAAATATTTAGAGCGACTCTTTTTTGTAGTGGCTGAGAATTGAAAATCAAAGGGATGCCCATCAATTAAGGAATGACTAAACAAGCTATGGTATATGATTGTGATGGAATGCTATTATGCTGTAAGAAATGACAAACAGGATGATTTCAGAAAAAAAACTGGAAACATTTACATGAACTGATGCAAAGTAAAGTGAATAGAACCAGCAGAGTTTCCTTCTTTCCTTCCTTCCTTCCTACCTTTCTTCCTCTCTATCTTTTTCCTCAAGTTGGGAGGGATGGTAAAAGGAAAAAATAAATGCTAGTTAATTTTTTAGGGAAAAGACTTTCATGTTTGTCTCTTTAAAATCTATATTAGACATCTACTCAGTCATCAAGGGTATCCCTGATGGAAATGTGAGAACATGCTCCAGCTTAACAACTCACATATACCCTGTGGTGTATGGATTAATGATTGACAATCAGCTTCCTGAAAAAAAAAAGTACACATAGCAAATTTTTGAGTTGAATCTACAGTCTTAACAATTTCTGTATCACTTCCTAAGTCTAAACAATCAACAAAACAATAAATCAAACACTGATTTGGGAAATTTGCCTGTGGTCTTCATATTAATACTGAACATTTAGCAATAGTTGAACAAGTCTCCAGCACACCTCTCTATGAACCCCTCTCACCAATGGTAAGTGGAATAAGTTGGAATACTCTATCCAATTGTAACACCTCTATGGCTTTCCTGCCATGGACTTCTACAGTGTAGCTCCTTACATAGGACATAGTACAAACACTCTTCCTTTAGGCTGGGGCCATCACTGGGATTTACTGTTATTCATAGATAGGAAATATACCAGTAGGGACTAAGGGACTATGGTGACCACTGGGAGAAGTGTATCTTTCCATAACTGTATTTTCCCATTGTATCCTGAGAGTGTTTGAGGTGCAGCTGTGTAATAGGAAACCATTCTGGGAAACAAGGCCTGTGAGTGTAAAATTAATCACCTAAATGTAAAATGAAGTGGACACCATGGATAAAACACTGAACATGGAATCAGGAAGACCAAATTCAAATCCAATGTTCACTATCTGTATGACCTTGAGGAAGTCACTTAATTTCTCTCAACCTCAGGTTTGTCATCTGTAAATTAGGTACACTTAAAGTAATTAACTCCCAGAGTTGTCATGAAGATCAAATGAACAGCAACAGGCAGCACTAGCATCTATGGAACACAAAGAAACCTGGAAGAAATCTCCAAAAATATGTCTTGTTCTTCTTTGGAGAATTCCTGGAAGAGAATGGAGGAGTGGCAGGAAGGAATGGAATGATTGGGTTGCAATCTCACCCACTGAAGTAAGCTTCCAGGTAGTCAAGATCCCTAGTATGCCACTGTATGAAATGAGAGGGGGTAATTTGGAGCCAGAGGCTGCTGGTTAAATAAGGTTTGGCTACCTCTTGGCTTTATCATATCAGGCAAGTCAATGAAACTTTTCTAAGCTTAGGTTTGCTCTTCTGCAAAATAAGGGGATTCAACTAGATATGACTATAGAGACATTCTGTCTTGAAATCCTATGATGCTCTGTCATTTTCTAGGTAGACTCAACCAGAAGATTCTCATACCCACCTCCCAGGGCTCACAGACTTGGACGAAGGCCAGCTGAAATATTGGGGGTTGCTGTTCAAATCTCCTTTCAGCATTCTCTTCTGAGTGAACTCCCCATCTTCCTGTGACTCAGCCTTGGATTGCTCTTCCTCAGCTTTTTCATGTTTCATTCTCAAAATGTTATGAATTTTACACTTCTCTCAAATGTGTCCCTTTTCTCCAAACTGTGATTATGGAGGAGACAGGGGGGTTTTGAAATGGCAGGTATGATAAGTTTCCCTGGGTGATAGTTGTGCAGGAGCATATTAGCACACTTTCACATTATGAGACCTCTCCTTTCACATTTTAATGAACTTATCTGGAGTATTGTGCTTTAGGGACCATGTGTGTGGCAGCACAGCTACCCACGACTGACTAAGCTTTCCCATTCATCTGGTTTGTTGCAGCAGGATCTGGCCTGCCCTGGTGAACTGCCACTGAAAAGCCTGCACCATATCAGAGAGAAAAAGGAATGTTCACATCACAGATCCAATTGTTTCATGCCCTGTTAGTCGTAGTTTAAGAATCATCAGAAAGACAAATGCAAGGCGGCCTTTAAGAGACATGCATTTTTCATTCCTTGCTGTTCATCTCTCCTTTGCCCCCATCTACATTATCATTAATTGGTCATTTCTTTCCAGGAATATCTTCCCGTTAATTCTGGCTCATTGGGATGTTAACCCTGCGAAGTCCTGAGTAACATCAATACTAGAGCATTTAGAGAAGAGAAGAACTTATAAGCTCTTTTGGGCTAGGCTACAACAACCACATCATTGAGAGTTGGATCTGGATCTAATCTAAAATATCAGGTATATCAGGCCTCCGAGTACGAATTGTTTGGATTTAGACTGATGTCTCATCCTGGTAAATTACCTTGTTTTGCAGTTGAGGGCACTGAGGTCTTAAGGGGGGTAGGATTAATTATAGAAGCATAGGATTTAGGGCAGCTAGGTGGTACAATGGATACAGTGTTGGGCTTGGTATCAGGAAGACATCTACATGAGTTTCAATTCAGCCTCAGACACCTATTAGCTATGTGACCCTGGGCAAGCCACTTAACTCTGTCTGCCTCAATTTTCTCGACTAGAAAATGAGCTGGAGAAGAAAATGGCAAGCCATTCCAGTGTCTTTGCCAAGAAAACCCCACGCAGGGTCACAAAGAGCAGGACATGACAGAAATGAATGAACAACAACAAAAACAACAAGGATTTGGAACTAGACATGCCCTTTAAATTTTGAGCTCTTTTGAGCTCATGGACTTTCTTGCTTTTTTCTTTTGTATCCCCAGCACTTAGCACACTTTCTAGGACATAGTAGGAACTTAACAAATATATATCAACTGATCTACTAACTAACTGGCTAACCTTAGTATTCATCTAGGCTAGAATTCCGGGAAGGACTACTATGATTTATAGCCAGATATAAAACATAGAGTTCATCTGAGCTAAATTATGATTTGCTAGACCAGGAAGCTAGATCATCCAGATGGAATGGTATTAATGGTATGCCCTTGCCATTAAAATGCCAACAGAAAGAGCAATGCTGAAGGCAATATACTGGGGCTGAAATGACTTACTCCATATTCAGCCAACATGGACTCGATGTTCTCCATGTGCTGTTGCTGGGAGTTGGGGGATTGGGGGCAGGGCAGACCCATAAGATGGTGTTTTTGATCACATGGAATGTGAAACCAAAGAGTGGAGGTGGGCTGTGCCCCCAGTAACTGTCATGGAGAAGTGTCTGAGCTGAGATCAACAACCTCCACATAATCACCCATTTCCTACCACTCTTCATCAGGGACAAAGAGAAACTGATTGGTGGTAAATGAAATCACTCTGGGAAAGCTTACCCAGGCATACTCAACCATTTACCTGTCTATCTTTGCACAATGGAGCAGATAGTATGAGGTTGCCATGAAGAGGAGAGAGGAGAGCGTAGTATTGGGAGTCAGGGCTAGCAAATGATCAATATTTAAATTGAATAAAAAATACAAATGGATGAAAAGTGAAATGGGAGGCAGGGCTGTTGTTGGTAAAGCAGAAAGATTCTCTGATGCATTCTAGAGTTCTTCAAAATGGAATCACTGCCAGTCCATTAACTATCTCTTTGTACCTGATTAAATATTTCATTTCATTTCAGTGAACGGTGATGAAGGTGGTTTCTGTTGAACCAGGGCTACTCCATTTTGAGAATCACTCCATTTTATTGTGTCCAAGAAGGTGGTCCCTCAAACAATGAAGATTGTCACCACAGCACAACTTGGTCAGTGTTTCTGTGAGTTTCTGTGGCCTAGCTACATTAGTCTTTGGATGAGAGACACAGAGACTAGCACTGGGTCCATGAGGCAGAACCTTCGATATCCCAGGACCACCTTCATGACCTGCAATGAGGCATCAGTAGAGGGTGACAATAGAGATGAACCCATCCATGTACACAGCCACCCACAGGTGCACGTGTATGAGTGCACACACATGACACAGTGATTTCCTCCTTGATTTTATAATGGACAAAGGAAATGGTTACTCTCATAACTTTTCAGAACAAGGATATTGTCTCCAGGTTTTACTTGGGGACTATGTAGATATTGAATCACCAACCAAAACCATGTATTTTTCTTCTCAGAAATTATTTTACAAGTTAATTCAAATAAATTAGAAAGCAAAGCATCTAGTTGAAAAATCTTTAGCTGTTTTAGAACTGCTTTAATTGTGATAACCCCACAGCCAGTGTGTGACTTCTCATATATGTCCACTCCACCAGTTGATAAAGGCTTCAGAAAGTGGGTCTCTTATCTCTGGTTCAGACTCATTATTGATCTGATCATTATGTTAATGGGCTGCACAGTCATAGCAAGATCAGTACTCATGAATACTGGGAGGGGACAATATATACTGAAAACTAAGAAATCAATAATCATCCGCACCAAAGGAACAGCACTAATGGGTGACTAGCAGATTCAGCTCCATATGAAAGCTTCTGCTATCTGGGGACTGACCAATATACGAAGGATTGAGGTTGGAAGCTATCTTGCATGTTGCAAATTAAATTGTCTTTGCTGTGATTGTGACATGAGGATGATGGCAAATAAACTAGTCTAACGTTCACAATGCCTAAGGGTACAGCTGATGTTTAATATTTTGAACATCATTGCCATCAAAAATTCAAAAGTCATTGACAAAGATCACTTCACTCTCCTACTGCCAATGACAAACAATAGCTTCATCTTTTGCCATTTCTTGTCCCCACAGGTATGGATAAAGTACATTCTCAATTCCTTCCCCTGCTATTCCCCTTATACCTCCCTACCTGGAGCATCTGCAAAATTCCCAAAACAAATCAAATCACTTAAGAGGAAGCTCTGTCATTCCTTGCTCTTAACAGTTACAATGTTATCTGACACAAATGTGGCTCTATCGCTGGATCTATATATTCTGTAACATACTCTACCACATGAAGGTAGTAGGACAAAGAACACTATATCCACTTTATTGATAAGAAAGAGGTTTTGAATGTAGTGTGACTTCCCCTCAGGGTCATATAGTTAGCAAGTTCATGAGCTGAGACTTAAAACCGGGTTGTTAGGCTGCAAATCCAGCACTTTGTACTTCATGGTATGCCTGCCATAAAACTTTGAAAGTGGAGGGGTATACCCAGTGACATCAGTGATCAGTATTTAAGAAGGCTATGTTGTCACCATCAGTACTAACCAGAAATATGAAGGAAGTTTGTGCATTCAGGCAAGCTCTTTCTGTGTCTATGCATCCTACATGGCCAGGGTTTCTTCTGGATGATCCAAGTCTATTTTCCTTCTGGTTCATGTAACAACACTAGTTATTGATACAAATTAGGATTTTGACTCAGAAAAATATCCTTTAGTATAATTACTCTATTTTGTATATGGCACATTCACCTAAGTGCCTTTTTGGACATATGGCTGAAATTAAATGACCACAGTCCATGAGATTTTTCCATCAGAACAAATGAAAGTGTTCTTCTAATGAGGTGCATTGACAAATGTTCAATGTTTGAAGAAAAGTGTTACTATGGATACATTATTGAAAAACCAAGGACTCTCATGTGATTTGGAGATTTGAATATCAGGTGATATGAGTGTTATCCATATGAAAAGCCTAAAAGGATTTCTGGTTTGGAATTTCATTGCAGATATTAGTATGGCTCTGGACCCTCCATGCATTGATTTCATTGACACACTCATGAGAAGTGGGTTTTTTTTTGTTGTTTATCTGGGCATAAGATATATGTGTCCCAATAGCTAAATGGCTCCTCTTGGGACCAGAATAATTACCTTGAAGGCCCACCTGGGGATTGTCCATCCTACAGGACCATAAGATAACCAATTAGCTTCTCAGTGCCCCAGGTAAATCTGTCAGCTGAAGAGTTGTAGTAAATAACTGATCTGCAATGATGAAGAAGGGAAGGTTTCCACTTCAGTGGTTTCCTATACCATTTGACCAAATGAACTGGAGGAAATGATTAAGAGATGACAAGGCAGAAGAATCTGAGATGTCTTAGAGAATGATGCAGTAAGCTGATGTAGATAGAAAGCCAAAAGGAGCTTTCTTCCCTTCAGTTCCTGCTTGCACTCTAATTATCATTGACTGTAGCACAATAGAGAACCAAGTTCCCAAAATATTTAAGAGATCCATGGAGGCACAATAGTGGAGTGTGGGGAGATTCCTGGACTGAGAGGTCAAATACCTTATTGCCAGCCCTGTCTCAACCATGTACCACTCAGGATTGCACTCCCTCTCTCTGTAACTCTGTCTCTCTGTCTCTCACTGTCTCTTTGTCTCTGGTTGTCTCTGTCTCTGTCTTTTCCCCTCCCCCTCTTTGTACAAGACCATCTCTCTGATTTTCTTGTTCTGGGAGTTAAGATGGTGGAGTGATTGGTAATTGCTATCTCCCTCCCCTGGCTGACCTTGACAAGCTCAGAGAATGTCTCCTGGGAAAATCCCTGGAACAGTGCAAGCAGCTGAGGGGGCAAACAGACTCTTAGCACGTGAGGCTAGGAAGATTGCTAAGGAGGGTCCCTTTTGTTGTGGCTGAAGGGGACCAGTGCAGGATCAGAACTGTCCCAGAAAGCCCCATATCAACAAACCAAAGAATACACTGAACCCCAGGGGTGTGAACTCAGCAACTGCCAATACCAGGAGCCCAGGCATGCCTCAGCACCCCAGGGTAATTAGGAAGACACTAGAGCAGATGAGATCACCAGTCACTGAACTTGCCTATGCTCTAGCTCAGTGGAGGAGACCTCTTTTGGCAAGACCACCTCTCCCCCACACTTAATGAGCTAGTTTCAGGGTAACTGTGGGAAACCCCAAAGTCCTCACCTGACCTCTGCTTTCCAACACCAGCCAGCTCAGCACAAGGTAAGCTGCAGCATTTTATCTTCTAGAGGAAAGAACTGAAAACAACAACACACAAAGTCTCAGGTTTTAGGCACAAGAACTGTGGGACAATGCCCCCTGTGCCCCAGATACAGAGATCTACTTTAAAAGCCAGGAAAAGGTGATTACCATTAATAAGAAGCAAAGCAGAAAACAAAAGACGATAGAATCTTTCTGTGGGGACAAGGACCAAAACACAAATACCAAAAAGGTCAACACTGAGACTGTACTCCCATCTGAAACTTCAGAAGGGAATATGAACTGGTCAGAAGCACAAAGAGCCTTCTTGGAAAAGCTCTAGAAGGATTTTAAAACCCAAATTAGAGAAATAGAAGAAAAACTGAGCAATGACTTTAAAAATATGAAAAAAATCAGAGAAGAATTTAAAAGGACAATTGGACAAATGGAAAAGGAAGGACAAAATATAGCTGGAGAAAATAACTGCTTAAAAGTAAAAATTGGACAGGTGGAAAAAGGAGATGCAAAAGTTAACTGAAGAAATCAATTTCATAAAAATTGGGATAGGGAAAGTAGAAGCTAATGAATTTATGAGAAATGAAGAATCATTCAAACAGAATCTAAAGAATGAAAAGATAGAACAAAACATAAAATATCTACTTGGAAAAACAACTGACCTGGAAAATAGATCCAGGAGAAAAAATCTAAGAATTATTGGTCTACCATAAAGCCATGATGAAAAAAAGAGCCTGGACAATATCATCCAAGAAATCATCAAGGAAAATTGCCCAGAAATCCTAGATCCACAGGGCAAAATAGTTATCAAAAAAATCCACTGTTAACCTCCTGAAAGGGACCCTAAACTATAAACACCAAGGAACATAGTAGCCAGATTCCAGAACAGTCAAGTAAAGGAGAAAATAGTGCAGGCAGACAGAAAGAAACAATTCAAATATCAAGGAGCTGCAGTCAGGATCACACAGGACCTTGCAGCTTCTACATTAAAAGACTGAAGGAATTGGAACATTATATTCCACAAGGCAAAGGAGCTGGAACTACAACCAAGGATTAATTACCCAGCAAAGATGAGCATAATATTTCAGGCAAGGGGGTAGACATTCAATGAAATAGGGGATTTCCGGACCTTCCTGATGAAAAGGCCAGAACTCAATAGAAAATTCAATCTACAAACCCAGGTCGCAAAAGAGGCATAAAAAGGCAAACAGGGGGAAAAAAACCAAAATTTGTTACTCAGTATGGGCAAACTGTTTACATCCCTATAAGGGAAGATGATACTCATTAATCTTGAGAATTGTGTATTTATCATGAAATGTTAAAGGGATATACATAGATAGAGGGAATGGGTATAAATTAAATGATGTGATAACACATGACTTAAGGATGCGAAGGGATGGTAATGGGAAATGTGAAAAGGAGAAGGAAGAAAAAATAAATTCCATCACAGGAAGAGGGACAAAAATATATTAGAATAGAGGGAAAGAGGAGAGGGAGATGAGCATTGTCTGAGAGGTACTCTAGTCTGATTGGATTCAAGGAGGGTACAACAATTTCAGCTAACTATAAAAATACAACTAGCTCTATAGTCAGTAAGAGGGGAAGAGAGAAAGAAAAGGGAGGGGAGGTTAAAAGGGAGGGAAGAAATAGTAAGGGTAAAGGAGGATTAAAAGTGAGGGAGGTTGAAAGAAGGGAGGGAAGACTGAGGGAGGCAGTGGTCAAAATTAAAATCCTATTGTGGAGGGGAAGGGAGAAGGGAGAAATAAAAGCATAAACAAGGATGGAGGGAAAGATACTACACAAATAGTAATCATAACTGTGAAGGTGAATGGGATGAACTCTCCAATAAAATGGAGATGGATAGCAGAATAGATTAAAAACCATAATCCAACAATATGTTGTTTACAAGAAACACATTTGGAAAGGGCGTATGCAAACAGTTTAAAGGTAAAAGGTTGGAGAAGAATATTTTGTGCTTTGGCTGATGTAAAAAAAAGCAGGGATAACAATCTTAATCTTAGACAAAGCAAAAGCAGAAATAGATCTAATCAAAATAGATAAGGAAGGAAACTATATCCTGCTGAAAGTCACCATAGACAACGAAGCAATTTCAGTACTAAACATATAAACTCCAAGTGGTATAGCATCCAGATTCTTAGAGGAGAATTTAACGGAGTTACAGGAAGAAATAGACAGCAAAGCTATACTAGTGGGGGACCTCAACCTCAACTTCTCTGAACTTGATAAATCTAACCTCTAAATAAACAAAAAAAAGAAGTTAAGGAGGTGAACAAAACTCTGGATGAAGTAGATATGATAGATCTATGGAGAAAATTGAAAGGGGATAGGAAGGAATATACCTTTTTCTCAGCAATACATGGCACATATACAAAAATTGACCTTGTACTAGGCCAAAAAACCTCACAATTCAAAGCAGAAAGGCAGAGACAATCAATGTATCCTTTTCAGATCATAATACAATAAAAATCATATGTATTCAAAGATCATGGAAATATAAACCAAAAGCTAACTGGAAACTAAACAATTTAATTCTAGAGAAGGAGTGGGTTAAACAACAAATTATAGAAACAATAAAGAAAGAGAACGACAGTGATGAGACTATCTACCAAATCTTATGTATATTGCAAAAGTAGTTTTTAAGGGCAGTTTTATATCTTTGAATGCCTACATGAATAAAATGAAGGAAGAGGAGATGAATGAATTGGTCATGCAGCTGAAAAAGCTTGAAAAAGAACAAATTTAAAATCGTCGTGTAAATACCAGATTAGAAATACTGAAAACCAAAAGAGATTAATAAAATCAAAATTAAGAAGACTATTGAAATTATAAATAAAACTAAGAGCTGGTTTTATGAAAAAAAAACTAATAAAATTGATAAACCTTTGGTCAATTTGTTTTAAAAAAATGAAGGAAGAAAACCAAACTACCAATATCAAAATGAAAAGAGTGAACTAAGCTCCAATGAGGAAGAAGTTAAAACAATGATTAGAACTTACTTTGCCCAAATGTATGTCCACAAATTTGACAATCTAAATGAGACAGATGATTATTTAAAAACAAAATTACCCAGATTAACAGAAGAGTAAGTTCATTACCTAAATAATGCCATCTCAGAAAGGAAATTGTACAAACCATCAATGAACTCTCTAGGGAAAAATCTCCAGGGCCAGATGGATTTACAAGTGAATTCTATCAACCATTTAAAGAAGAGTTAATTCCAATACTATACTGAGTATTTTGGAAAATTGAGGAAGAAAGAGTTCTACCATATTGTTTTTATGATACAAATATGGTTCTGATACCTAAACCAGAAAGAGCCAAAAGAGAGAAAGATAATTATAGACCAATTTCTCTAATGAACATGGATGCAAAAATTTACATAAGATTTTAGCAAAAAGAATATAGCAACTTATCACAAGAATAATATATTATAATCAGGTAGGATTTATACCAGGAATGCAGAGCTGGCTCAATATTAGAAAAACTATTAGCATTTTTGATCACATCACCAACAAAGCTAACAGAAATCACGATTATCTCAATAAATGCAGACGATACTTTTGACAAAATACACCACCCATTCTTATTGAAAACACAGGAAAGCACAGGAATAAATGGAACTTTTCATAAAATAATAAGCAGTATCTACCTGAAACCATCAGCAGGCACTATATGTAATGAGAACAAGCTAGATGTATTTCCATTAAGATCAGGGGTGAATCAAGGATGTCCGTTATCAGCACTGTTATTCAATATGGTACTAGAAATACTAGCTGTAGCAATAAGAGAAGAAAAAGAAAGTGAAAGAATTAAAATAGGCAAAGAAGAAACCAAATTATCACTCTTTGCAGATGATATCATGATATACTTAGAGAATCCCAGAGAATAAAATAAAAATCTTCTTGAAATAATAAAGAACTTTGGCATTGTTGCAGTTTACAAAATAAGTCCACATAAATCATCTGCATTTCTATATATTACAAACAAAGCCCAAGAGCAAGAGATATAAAGAGAAGTCCCATTTAAAGCTATGGTAAACACTATAAAATATATAGGAGTGTACCTGATAAAACAAACCCAGGGACTAAATGAACACAATTACAAAACACTTTTTACACACATAAAGTGAGATCTAAGTAAGTGAAAAAACATCAGTTGTTTGTGGGTAGGCCGAGCCAATATAATAAATGTGACAATTCTACCTAAATTAACTTACTTACTCACTGCCATATCAAACTATCAGATAATTATTTTCTAGAGCTAGAAAATTAATATCAAAATTCATCTGGAACAAGAAAATGTCCAGAATATCAAAGGGACTAATGAAAAGAATTGCTAGGGAAGGTGGCCTAGCCCTACCAGATCTCAAATTGTATTATGAAGCAGCAATCATCAAAACCACTCAATACTGGCTAAGAATCAGAGGGGTAGACCAGTAGAATATGTTAGGTCCTCAAGACACAGTAGTTAATCAATATAGCATTCTATTGTTTGATATACCCAAGGACCTGAACTTCTGGGATAAAAGCTCACTATTTGACAAAAATTGCTGAGAAAAATGGATAACAGCGTGGCAGAAACTGGGCACAGACTAATGCCTGACACCATACACATGAATAAAGTCCAAATGGATACGTGATCTAGGTATAAAGATTGATGCTATAAACAAATTAGGGGAGGAATAGAGTATTTGTCAAATTTATGGAGAAAGGAGAAATTTTTGACCCAACACCAGATAGTGAACATTGTGAAGTGCAAAAGGAATAATTTTGATTACATTAAACTGAAAAGTTTTTGCACAAGCAAACCCAATGTAACCAAGATTAGGAAGGAAGTAGAAAACTGGGAAAGAACTTTTGCAGCTGGTGTCTGTGATAAAGGCCTCATTTCTAAAATACATAGAGAACTGAATCAAATGTATAAGAACACAAGTCATTCCCCAACTGATAAATGGTCAAATGATATGAACAGGCAGTTTTCAGAAGAAGATATTAAAGCTATCTCTAGTCATATGAAAAAATGCTCTAAATCACTATTGATTGGAGAGATGCAAATCAAAACAACTCTGAGATACCATATTGCACCTATCACATTGGCTAACATGACAAATTAGGAAGATGTTAGATGTCAGAGAAGATTTGGGAGAGCTGGAAAACTAATTCACTGTTAGTGGAGCTGTGAGCTGATCCAACCATTCTGGAGAGCAATTTGGAACCATGCCCAAAGGGCTACAGAAATGTGCATACCCTTTGAGCCAACAATACCGTTTCTGCTACTCTATCCCAAAGAGATCATAAAAATGGGAAAGGATCCCACATGTACAATATTTATAGCAGTTCTCCTTGTGGTGGCCAAAAACTGGAAATCAAGGGCATGCCCATGAATTGGGAAATATCTGAACAAGTTGTGGTATATGAATGTATTGGAATACTATTGTGTTTTAAGAAATGATGAATGGGAAGACTTCAGAGACACCTGGTAAGACTTATATGAGCTGATGCTGAGTGAAAGGAGCAGAACCAGGAGAACTTTGTACAGAGCAACAACCACACTGTGTGAGGAATTTTTCTGGTAGACAGTGCTTCATTGAAATGCATGGACTTAAAAAAATTTCCAATAGATTCTTGAGGCAAAATGCCCTGCACATCCAGAGAAAGAACTATGAAATTGGATTGCAGATAGAAACAGACCATTTTCTTCTGTATTATGTTATGTTTTGTTTTATGGTTTCTCCCATTCATTTTAATCCTTCTATGCAATATGCATTTAATAGGAATGTAAATTCCATATAAGATTGTACGCTGTCTTGGGGAGGGAGTGGGAAGGGAAGGGGGTATGAGCGAAAGGGTGTTGAAAAAATCTACAATATTTAGAAGTGATAGTTGAACACTGAAAACAAATAAAATCATTCAATTAAACAAAAAACCCTCTCTGGGTCTCAGTTTTTTGCTTTGCAAAATTAATGCTTTAGACTAGATGATTCTTCCTTCTTTGAAATACTGGTATCCTTCTGCAGTAGTGCTCCACATGCTATTGATTCACCCCCAAGTCACTCATTGTGTCAGGAGAGGATGAGGGCATGTGGGTCAGGTGAGATAAAAACTTGACAGCCTTGCTAAAGGGTAGTTCTGCCAAGGAGTGACTCAGTCAACCACTGAGGTCAGAGAAGGCTCAATGATTTGAAGACTCTTTTGGAACATGAGAGCTCTCTAAAGTTCTGAAGTCTGTGCATCTTGTGCTGACAGCACACACACACACACACACACACACACACACACACACACACACACACTAAACCCAGCTTTGTTTACATATGCCTCCACTTTCTTCTCATCAATGGAGTTCCTTGCCTTTCTGGTATCTTTTAGGTAAACACCTTGGAATCTACAAGAGCCTGAGTGACAGAAAGCCACTAGAAGCTGAATCAAGGAGCCTGGGTTGCCAAGAACTCCACACCTAAGTGGCCAGGAAAGAAGGTAACCTGCCATTGTCAAGATCTGTAGAGATGCTGTTCAGAAAGAACAACACTGGGAGGAAAGATACAATTTGTTGCTGGCATAGATAGACCTGGAAAATGCAGTTGTCTTACAGCAGGGACAGGGGCAGGATCTCCTTGATGTCAGGTAGTGCCTTTCACTCCTGCTTAGAAGAGTTTAGAAGGGACTTTTTCTTTGAGAATCAGGGCCCTCTTATCTGTTTGCCCAAGGTTGATTCTAAAGAGAGAAATGCCACAAATGCAAAACCCATTTGTTTCTGTGAAAATAATTTTTGCCCCAATTTTAAAGGTCACAAAGGTATGGACTTTAGATTATGGTAATCTACTCTGCAGCATGTTGATGCTCTTTTCCTATGGAAGAGAGCATTCTTCTCAGTAAATCAGCCAAGTTGTATTTATTAACTTCTAATGATGTGCCAGGCACCATGCTAAACACTGAGAAGCTGGCAGCAAGGATGAGCAGGTCACAAAGATGTCCTGCTGCCCTCTATCACCTCTTGGGATCCCAACATTGTCTTACCAGAGTCTTAATTGTGAATTTCATTTGTCCCATTGTAAACTCAAGGTTAAAAACCAGTGATTAAACTTAATTTGATTGACTATGTTGGTGGAGAAAATGTTAGACATTCATGGACCAGAATTATACTTTTTAAATTAAATCACAGTCCTAAAAGCCTCAGCAGTTATTCCAAGCTGTGAAACTGATCCCTGTGAAGAGTTGAAGCAAGTCAAAGTATATTTGGAAATGTATCTCTGGTTCATTCACCGTTGGGTCATTTCTACTTAAAAAAAACAAAACAAAACATTTCCATTACCTCACCTGAATGGGCTGGAGAAAAACTCATTGACTAATAGTTTTCACAGGAGAAGGATCCTTAAAAGTCATAAAGTGCCAACTTTACAGGTGTGGGAACTTGGGCCAAATAAAGGTTAAGTAACTTGCTAAAGGTCACAAACACACTAAGGGTCAGAGCCAGGATCTGAAACCAGTTCTCTCATTTGCTGTCCAGATACTTTCCACTGCACCACACTACCTTCTGGGGCACTAGGGTGTAAAGCAAGGACCCCAACACACATAGGAAGGCCAGCTGTACAGTTCTTAGATCTGCTTTTCTAAAAGGAAAGCAACTTTTGAGGGGTCAACAATTCACTTTAATCAAGGACATATATCATTCACTTAGTTCAGGGGAAAAGGCAGCATCTTGAACTGCAGAGAAAATACAAAGCAAATCAAAATCAACAGACAGGGCTTCCAACTCTCTGAGAGTAAACAATACATACCATTCAGATAGACAGATGCAACTGTTTCACCCTAGATACATAGTTACCATAGAGAGAACCACCAACATTTGGGTTTTCAAAGCTGAGGAGGGGTCTTTAACAGCTGCCCAGAATCTCCTCTGTTCAAACAAACACTTTCAATGAGTAAGCCTGAAAGTAAAACCTCACTTCAGAGTATTTATATACTTTTCAAAGCCAGAGGGCATCAACCCTTGAGAAGCAGTGCCTCATTAACAAAAGGTGTGTGCCATTATACAAATCTTCCCTAATCAAACTTTCCTTAATGGGCAAGTCCATTAATAGCTGGGGGAAATCTTTAATCTCATCAGCATTATACTAGGCCCCAAGATCTATTACATCCATTACTTGGGCAACTTGTACCTGAATAGACATTAATATTTCTTATGTATATACAACATAATTCCCACAAACAAGATCTTCTCCACCCATTAACGGGCCTGCCCATTAAGGGAAGTTTGATTAGGGGAGATTTGTAGGAAGGCCCACATCTTTTGTTAATGAGACATTGGTTCTCAAGGGTTTATGACCTCTGGCTCTGAAACGTGTATAAATACTCTGAGGTGAGGTTTTATGTGGGGGGCTTAGTTTTTGGAATAAGGTTTGTGTACCAGATGAGACTTTTGGAAGCTGCTAAGGAGCCCCCCAGCTTTGAAAACCCAGATGTTGATACTTCTCTCTCTGGTAACCATGTATGTTGAATGTTACCTCACCCTAAATGAATACTTGAATAGACCTTGGCCTAAAGGGGCCAGGGTCTCCCATTGCATCCTGGGCCATCTGATGAATATCTGGTCACTGGATTCAGATGACTCTGGAGGAGAAGTGAGGCTGGTGACCTTGCACAACCTTCCCTCCCTCAAAACAAAGTCAAGTGCAAGTCATGTACTCATTTCTCTGATGACATGATCTTCTTCAGCAATGAGGGATGAACACAACAATCTGTGAATAAACACAGCTGCCTGAATGGGGATCCAGCTATCTGGGTAACTCAGCTCCTCCTCTCCTGTCTGTCTCCCCTTCCCCTTCCTTCTCTTCAAAGGAAGGTAAATTTGGATGTCTAGAGGATGCCCAGTTAATTTGGAGTTTATTGACTAGATTTCTCCCTCCCCTCCCCTCCCCTTTCCTTCCTTTCCTTTCTCTTCCCTTCCTTTCCCTTCCCTTCCCTTCCCTTCCTTTCCCAAAATCTTAAACCTACTGAACTTTGAAGCCCATAGATTGAACAACACTAGGCTCTGCCCTAGCTTCTTAAGTAGGGGCTGTTTTCTGAACCCTCCTGGCTTAAGAGTGATTATCAATAGTACCTGTTGCTGTTTCCCTTCCAGCCTGTTGTAGTTATTTTACTTTGCCTTATTAAAAGGGCCATCCCCTGACTACTTCTTAAATAAGCCTATTCACTGGATGGGCTTTACCTTACCCTAAGTGAGTACCTGAATAGACTTTGGCTTAAAGGGGTCAAAGTCTCCCATTGTATCCTGGGCCATCTCCAGTGATCCTGATGGATATCTGGTAACTGGATTCACATAACTCCAGAGGTGGAAGTGAGACTGGTGACCTTGCACAGCCTTCCCTCAACTCAAAACAAAGTCAAGTGCAAATCATGTCATCATTTCTCTGATGGTATGGTCTTCTTCAGCAACAAAGGACAAACGCAACAACTATGTATGTATGGTCAGACAGTTATCTCTCTGTTGATCTGTGATGTATTACTTATGGTCAGACAGTTGGAAGCCCTGTCTGTTGATTTTGATTTCTCTGCATTTTTATCTGAAGTTCAGGGTGCTGACTTTTTCCCCTGAACTAAGTGAATAATATATGTGCTTGATTAAAATGATTGCTGACCACTCAAAAGTTGCTTTTCTTTTAGAAAAGAAGATCAAAGAATCTGTGATAGAAGGTCATCCCAGATGTTTCAGGGTGCTTACTTTTACATAGGGCCATATAGTCCTAGATCCAGAGTTTGAAAAGACTCCATCAAGTCCTAGCCCCTCTTGGTAGAGATAAATAAATCATTAGTCAGAGAAATTAAATGACTTGCCCATAGTCATTGAGTGCATCTCATTGCAAGTGCACTGATGTTTCCCCAGGAACTCCATGACTAACCAGGTCAGCAATGGGGTCCAGTTTCTAGAAATCTGGATTTGGATTCAAGAAGACTTGTGTTCAAATCTTGACTTAACCCCCTTTGGCTAGCAGTGTGACCATGAACAAATATATTCACATTCTAGGCTTCAGTTTCTGCATCTGAAAAAATGGGACTAACAATATTTGCAATGATTATCCATCTCACTGATTGTTGTGAGGATTAAGGCAAATGATTTTGTTAATACAAAAGGATTACGTATACTGTAAATTACAAATTACGTATACAGTAGTTGTTATTACAGTGTTTTGCTATTAATTTGACTGGATTGGAAGTTCTAGAAGAATTCAAGGACCCTAGTCAAGGGAGTCTCCCCCATCTTAAGTTCAAGACCAAATGAAGTACTCATGAGATACTCCTGAGTAAGTTGGAAATATCTACAGCTACTGGCCACAACTAGCCTCAGGACAGCTCCCTGAAATGGATTTCCTGAAAATTCTGTGTCATAAAATCATTCTTCTCCACTGTACCTAAAGCATTGTAAAAGCATCATCACATTCCTCATGATCATCATCATCATCATCACCATCTTCATCACTGCCATCATCTCCCGCAGCATGACCATCTCTGTCATCATCATTATCATCAATCACATTCTTATCCTGCATTAAAATTCCCATATTTTTTCCTGATATTTTCTTATTTCCTCTTCACAATAACCCCGTGAAATAAATGATTTTCCTGTCGCCATTTTATAGATGTGCAAATTAAGACTAAGTAATCGGGTTAGATATTAAACAAGACAGGGTTTAAACACAGGACTTTCCTCTTGATGTGAAACCCAATTCTTTGCCCACCCCATCAGCTTCACTGCTTTTATAATTACAATGATTTGTAATTATAATGAATTTACAATAATTTATAATTATAATGAAAACCACTTGAGATTCTTGGAGATCATTCTATTCCTTTTTCTTTCTCTACTACTTTAATTTTAAGGAAAAATAAAAATCCTGCCTCTTTCATAAACTATCTCCTCCCTTTTGCCTTTTGCTATCTATTTTGATTCTTTTTGTTTGTAGATGTCAACATTGTTGTTGTTCCAACATATATGACCCAAATCTGAGAATGTCTTACCAGCTGACACTGGGTCATTAAGTAGTATATTATAATAGTGACAACTCTCCTTATGACAGGAATCAATTATAAATGACAAGAATATGTTCTCTGAGACCTTGACCATGCAAATGACAGGATCTTAACTTCATTTTAAAACATACTTTCCTTATTTGGTTTTGAATGAGACAGAATGTAAAAAAGATAAATTCTTCAGCTGCAAAGAATAATGATGCTAATAATAATAATAAACCAGGTTTTAGAGATGAATAACATTGATGTTTAACCAAATCACTCAAAGATGATTCTCAAGACTTTCCCCACAATTTTATTAGAAGGATCGCTGGCACTCTGCAGACCAATTCACAGTTCTTCAGAGAGACATCTAGTGCAGGAGGATGAATGTAGTTAATGGTTTCAAATTGATTGATGTAGGGATGCATTCTCCAAAATAACTGCTCCAATGGTGTTAGCTAGAAGCAAATGTAGAAAGTGTGTTCTCACTATTTTTTAAATCATGGATTTTGTATTTAAGACAATTATTGAATGAAATTAAAACCAACAAAAAATGACACCATGATCAGTAACACATCTTCAGAAAAGAGCTCATCCTCAAAATGATCTCTATATTTCTCTCCCCAGTCCTTCCTCTGATCTGCTGATACTTGTCATCTGTGTGACTTTGGGTAAGTCATTTTACTTCACAGTCCTTCCCCTCCCCATTACTAAATTAAAGGGCCTGTATTAGATTCCTGAAATGTTTATTCAGCCTCTAGATTTATGAATCCATGATCTGATGTCATATCTTTCTTTTGCTTCAATCTCAAAACACTTCACAACCCCTTAATTCAACCCTCTTCTGGCTCTATTTGCTACTCTGAGGATTTGCCACCATATCTCCCTGGAATATCCCTCAGCTTCTCTACTTTTTTGCACCCAAGGACATCTCTTTGCCCCAGTAGGCCTATGCACCCTTTTGGGACTTCCTTCAGTGATCTCTAGTTTGAGGAAGGGATCAGATGAGCCATCTTATGTCCACCTCCACTTCTGAATCTTTGGACTTCCCCATCATGCCCCTGTATGTGTGCCCTCCTTCACGTTTATTTCATCTTCATTTTATGTCTCGTCTTCCCCCATTATATGGTAAACCCCACTGACTCCAGAAATTGTCTCCATTTTGCTTGTGTTTTTATCCCCATCACTCAACATAATGCCTGGCACAGAGTATCTACTTAATAAATGTTTCTTGACTTGTTTTCCTCTTACATTCTGAATGCTGCTTCCAAATTTCATAGAATGAATTCTTAGAACAAAAAGCAATTTCAGAGCCCAGCTTTCTCATTTTAAATATAAGGGATCAGAGACCATGATTACTCTATGGCCATGCATACCATTCATGGGAAAGCTGGTGTTAGAATGCACCCATTGTGACTCTCCATTAGTCTTCTTTCCATTACATAACATGACTAGCTCATCCAATGAACATAGTAGCATCTCCAGTTATCTACACTTTTGAGTTCCCAGTGTGATAATAAATATATACATCACATCAGAGAATCTTTTGGAATCTTAATGGCTCCCCTCCCATATTTTCTTTAAGAGAAACCTTGATAAGCACATAGAAAATTCTCGTAAACATGTAGAGTCAGCAAGCATTTCTGACTTGCCTGCTGTGAGCTATGGCCTCAAATGGAGATGGGAAAGTAGCATATGGAATAGTAGTTGCAGATAACACCTAGGTAGTCTCTATTATAATAATTAAACCTCTCAATTTTTTATTCTTTTGAAATGTTTTTAGTATAAGATATAAATGAGTTAATCATATAAAAAATTTATTAAGAGCTTACTATGCATCAAGCATTGTGCTATCTATTTGAGTATAAATAGAAATGCACAGGAAATCCCTACTCTCATGGAGTTTACATTTTAATGGGGAGGGAGACTGCTTACCAGGAAGGAGTACTTTTGGTTTAGAACATGAGTGAGAGGGAGGGAACCTCCCTTAAGGCCACATGTGGCCTTTAGGTCCTAGGGTGCATCCCTTTGACCTAATCCAAACTTAACAGAGCAAATTCTCTTCGTAAAATGATTCATTCTGTAAACTTGGACTCAATCAAAAGGCCACACCAGAGGATCTAGAAGGCTACAAGTGGCCTTGAGGCTAAAGGCTATCCATGCCTGTTTTAGAAAGTTACAGGGAAGGAAATCATAAAAGGGAATATAATATAGTCTGTCTAGAAATAGATGAGTTGATTATAGACTGGGGGTAGTTAGGAGGATGGAGGGGCCCAGGAAGTCTTTCTTAGCAGAATGGCAAGGCAGCTATCTAGAAGATAGCCTTGTGGCAAAGTAATTCTTAGCTGCATCTTACCTAGATACACAGAACTACTTGGAAAGAGAATAAGTAGTCTAGAACTAAAAGTGGAAAACCTTCCCCAAATAATTTACACATGGTACAGAAATGAAAGATAGCTATCTCATGGATATCATGTGGTAAAGGTGGGAAGTCTAATGGTTTGTGAATTTCTGAATATCATTTAGCATAGTAAGTCATTTGGCTTTACCTAAGCACTAGATATACCTTGAATCACACTCACCTCTGACTCTCATTTATACTACTACTGCCACTGTTCCTTCTATCTCCCTCATCTATGTTCTAGGTAAAAAAAAAATCAGTCTTTAGGTGAGGCTACAATGAAAACCCATTTGGAATGGATTTTGTTTATGTAAATCTGAGTTTTATAACTCTCCCTAACTTCATTTTTCCTAATACCAAGTACACACCTCCATGTGGCATATCAAGTCATTTCAGTTGATTCTGAGCATGGTGGCTCCACTACCATTGAAGATAGAATCAGTTCTATGGAGGGTCCTACACTCAGAGCTGGAAAGGGAGGTAAACCCAACTTCTTTGCATTTGAGGAAGCTAGGCTTCAGAAAATTCATCTGATTTATGCATGTTGACAGAGTTGGTAGAATGAGAGAGGCAGGATTTGAACCCAGGTCCTGTGGCTCCACAGGCATGACTCTTTCCTTTCCATCAGGCTTCCTGCCTTCTGTAATTCCTCCTCAGACACTCCACTTTGTATGGAAAAGCCCTTGCTTAACTGACCAGATCCCTTCTGGTTATAGGAATCAACAGTTTAAAATGGAATAAAAGAGATGGCCACCCACTAATCTTTCAATGTTATATCAAGCTGTACACTTAAAGAGGCTTTTAAAATGTTTTGAAGGTAAATCTGTGTGTATAGCTATCACCTCCCCATGATGTCCTCCACCTCAACACACACACGCACACACACACACACACGCACCCACACACACACACACAAACAAACACACTTGGTCACTGTCACCTTAAATGGCTTCACTTCTCCCTTACTAATGGTTGAGCAAACATAGACTTGAACCATCTCCTTTGGGTGGTGGTGTGGTGGTGAGCTCCTTTTCATATTCCATTTTGAGTAGTATGGTTTGTAAATTACAAAAGAAAATAAAATGGGGCATATTATTGGAGGTCAGAGTCAGATACTGACCCACTGTGTTATGGCACTGTCTGGTTGTACCTGCCTCATGTTCTATAAAAATGTCTCAGAAAAACTGACACTACCCCCTCCAAAATCCAGCAACCAAAAACAATAGCAAAGTTTGATTTGGGGGAGAAGGGTTAGGCTTAGGGCACCTCCATGTGTGCCAGCCAACAATTAAAAGGGAATAAAAATTCTGAAAGATGTTGTGGGGGAGGCACCAAATCCTTTCCTCATCCTCTAGTTCCTTCTTTCGTTCCTTAGCATGCTAGCCCAAAATGAAGGACCCAGAAAAAATTGGCTTTTGAAATCTTACTGGTCATATGCCAGTATGGAATTTGGCCAGTAACAAATCGGGGCAGGAGAGTAGGAAGTAGGGGGAACCAAAAGGCCAGAATGCAGGGAGCTCTTGTTTAGGGCCTTATGGGAGGTTTCCAACAGACCCCATTGTCCTTCTCTCTTGGATCAGTAAAGACAGGACCTACATCCCTTGCCCCCTTCATGAGAATCCCATGTTTGTAATATGTCATGTGAGAAATGAAGTTCAGCTGAGAGAAAGAGAAAAGAAAACCTAAATCCTTCTACAGATAAAAAATTCTGAAAAACAACAACAACCAAGATGTTTTAGGAGATGACAAAGTTAATATAAATCATGTCCTTCCCTTGCTCTTGTCCATTAAGTTATCATCAACAACATAGGCACCATCAGGAGTAATTATTCAACATCTGTTCCTGTGCTGGAAAAGTTCTAAGCTTTTAATCAAGTATAGTGACACTCCATGCATCTCAGCATCACTGGGAAGGAAGTGTTTCTGGCAAGGCAATTTTCCAGATAACTGAAGCTCATCCATTCAAGTGGGAACACTTAGTTGTTGTTGGGTTAATGACTTTGGGTGAAATACTCTCAGTCCTGAGAATGCTCAGTCTGGAGAAGTTGAACTCACTGACTCTTCACATGCCCTCCCCTCTTGAGAAACATGTCATCAATCTGAGTCTCCCCAGCTTTTCCTCCATGTTTTCTCTGTTCACAGAGCAATGACTGTGGTCCAGGCCCCCACTGCTTTCTGCTTGGATCATTTTGATGGTCTTCCTATTGGTTTCCCTTCTTCCAGTTTCTCCCTTCTCCAATAGATCCTAGATTGACATGGATTCTCAGGTGATGGAATGCTGGGTCTGATCATGTCACTGACCTGATCAAAAAGGTCCATGGTTTCCTTTTTATTAAATCAGTGAAACAATGAGCCTCAAGGAAATATCTACCATGTTTCAGTCACTCTGTTAGGTACTGGAGAAATAAATACAAACAATGAAATAACCTTTATGCTCAGAATGCTTAGAACTGAGATGATCATAGGGAAGGAAATAAGCACATATATACCCATTATCATAATGTATATTTGTACATGCACGTATAGAATTATGCATCTATTTACTTGTGTGTGCACATACCCACATCATGATGGACACATAGGTGTGTGTAGTTGTTTTCAAGGAGGTGGGAAAGAAGAGATTGTAGTTAGGTTATTTAGGGTTGTAAAAGGTGAAAAAAAAGAGTTTATATATTTTTTTCTGGCATCCTTGGGAAGCCAGGGTTTTCTTTTCTCTTTCACTTGGTTAGATCTGTAAGAAACCATCAAAACTTGTCTGATAGGCATTTTGGGAAGGCCATTGTCTGGCTCGAAATAGCCTCCTTTTACATTCATTTGTTGTTTTTGTTGTTCGGTCATTTTCATAATGGAATATCTGATACTTAACAATCCCATTTGTGTTTTTCTGGGCAAAGATACTGAAGTCGTTTGTCATTTCTTTCTCTAGTTCATTTTACAAATGAGGTAACTGAAGTAAGCAGGATTAATTGGTTACCAAGGGTCACACTTATAACTAGTAAGTGTCTGAGGTCATATTTGAATCCAGGAAGATGAGTTTTCCTAACTCCAGGCCCAGCACTCTATCCACTACACCAACTACCTCCCCTTTCCATACACATTTCCATACATACTGGATATTAATCCGCATGAATCCCAGTACTCCACATTCTATTCAAACAGATAGTACAACTATTCTTGACATACCTCTTTCCATCTCCTGTCTCTGTGCCAGTCCATCGCCTGTCCTTAACAAGAATAATAAAAACAAGACAATAACAGCAACCAAGCAACCCAAAACAACAACAATGTTCACTGGCTTCTGCCTTCAGCAATCACTGTCATCGGATGCATCTCTTTCTTTCTTGGCTCAATTCTTTGAGGGAGTCATCTACATTAAGTGTCCCACTTCCTCTCTTTATTCTTTTAAACTCTCTGCATACTGGCTTTCCATTTCAACATTTCACCAAAACTGTCCTCTACAGAGTCACCAATAGTTTCTTAATCATCAGATCTAATATTTATTTTCTTATCCTTACATTTCTTGATGTTTCTGCAAACTTTGATATTGGTGATCACCTTCTCATGGATGCTAGTTTTTGTGACATTATTCTCTCTTGCTTTAACTCCTACTGGTCTATTCAGTCCTTTTCAGGCTTCTTTGTGGTATTTCAATGCCACATGCATTAACTGCGGGAGTGTCCCATGGCTCTGTCCTATGCCCTCTTCTCTTTTCCCCTCTATTCTTTTTGCTTGATGATCTCCTCAATGCCCATGGATTCAGTTATTATTTTTATGTATCCAGAATCGTAGATCCAGCTTTAGCCTCTCTCATAACCTCCAGTATTAAATCAACCTCTGTTTCTTTGATGTCTTAAATGGCCTATCCTATGCACATCTTAAGGTCCACACATCCAAAACTGAATTAATTCTCTTTCGGCCCCCCCCTCCCACTTTTCCTGTTTCTCAATTTCCCCATTGTTATTTAGGGCTCCATGATCCTCCCTCTCCCTCAGGGTCCCAACTCAGGTGTCATCTTCAACACCTCACTCAATCCTCATATCCAGTCTGTTGCCAAGTCTTTCTTTTTTCCTTCATATATCTGTCATACAGTTGACTTTATCTGAATTCACAAAGCTACATCTCCAGTTCAGGTCATTATTGCCTCTCATCATGACCATTAGGATAGTTTTATTACTGTTCTCCCTGATTCAGGTCACACTCCATGCCAATCCATCTTCTGTTCAGCTGGTAAGGTGATATTTCCCTTTTCAGTAGGCTCTATGGTAAATATTAATCCAAGATTCAATAAAAGCCCCTCCTTGGGTCATTTAAAGTAACCAGTACCCTTTGCACTTTTCCAGACTTCTTACCTTTTACTCTCCTCCACATGATCTAGAATCTAATTTGGCAGAAAGGTTTCTGTTCCTGGAACACAACAAAATTCTTTCTCTGATCTCAGTGCCTTTGACTTTATTCACCACAAAGCCTAGAATATTTTGCCCCTCATCTCTGCGTCTTAGTTTTCCTGACTTTCATCAAGACTAAGCTCAACTCTTACCTTCTGTAGCAGACCTTTCCTGGTTCCCCAAATGTCAATGCCTCCCCCTCAGATCATCTGCTTTTTCTTGTGTCTTGTGTGTATCAAGTTACTTACATATTATCGCCCATTAGAACAAGCTTCTTCTGTTCAGGAACTTCTTTTAACTTTCCTTGTATTCCCAATGGTTAGCAAAGGAGCTAAAACATGTTGAGCATTCACATATCTGCTAATTCCTACCTTATCCCTTCTGACTCATAGGTGTCTTACTTCTGTTCATCTCTCAATTTAAAATGCCTTCTCCATAAGACTTTTGTTATTCTCTCAGCTGCTAAACACTTCCATTCCCTGAAATCCCTATGCATGTATGCATGCATGTATGTATGTATATGCATACTTTATCCATCATTAAACTTTTGTGAAGTGCCTACTATGTGCCAGGCACTGTGATAAGTTCTAGAGATGCAAAAAGAAGCAAAAAATGCCTTCCTTCTCTTAATTATTTCTAACATATCCTACAAATCCTACATTTTTTGCACATACTTGTTGCTGTCTCACTTGTTAGATTGTGAACTCCTTGAGAGCAGGGACTGACTGTTGCCTTTTTTTTATTTCTAACACTTAACACAGTATTATTCTTTTTTAGGTAAATTGAACTATATAAAATATTTCATCAATGTCTTCTATCTGTTTCACAGGATAAGATTTTCTGAAAATATCATAACCCCCCCCCCCCCACCCAAATAGAATTTTCTTATAGCAAAAAAGAGCAGATAGAAGTGTTGGGCATAGTAGAATGCGTTGTACTCCAGTAATCCTCAACTCTCTGTACAGAGAAGGGAGGTAGTTGGGACTGCCTCCATATCAAGACCCTCATCACCTTGTCAGCATCTCGATTCATTTTCCTGGTAAAGATATTCACCTTTGCAACATGAGTTTCTTTGTTTACACTCTCTTTGGTGCTTCTTATTTCAGTACTGCATCACTTCACACAAATTGGCCTGCATTTCTCTCAACTTCTCATTGTCATGATTTCTTGCTGCAAAATTCAATTATAATGAAACACACTTGTGTTCACACACTGGGTTAGCCATTCTCCAATTGCTAGACATCCATTTTGCTTCCAATAAAACTACTTGTAATAGAATATTGCTACTTAGATTGGACTTTTGTTCCTATCATTGAACTCTTTGAGGCAACTCTGTTATATATTGAAAAGCAAATGGAATTTGGAGTCTGGAAGACTGAAGTTGGGCTCTTGCCAGCACATATTAGCTATGTTACCCTGGGCAAGTCATTTAATCTCTCTCAGTATTAGTTTCCTTTCTTAATCTGGAAAATGAGTATTCAAAATGAGCCACAGAGTTGTAGGTATACTGTATATATATATATATATATATCATATAATGTATATATATAATATATATCATATAATGTATATATATCATATATACATGTATATCATATAATGTATGTGTGTATATTCTTCATAAATGTATGCATACTGTATAAAAATTTTGATGAGGATAAGGTTGATGATGGTA
The DNA here is from genome assembly GCF_028372415.1 of Notamacropus eugenii. Lineage (NCBI taxonomy): Eukaryota > Metazoa > Chordata > Mammalia > Diprotodontia > Macropodidae > Notamacropus > Notamacropus eugenii. Next base: position 289,200,563 of record NC_092872.1, on the reverse strand, counting down.
GTGGTGGTGATGATGATAGTGATGAGGGTGATAATGATCATAATTATCATTGTCAAAGTCATTATTATAGTCCTCACCCTCATCCTCATCCTCATTATCATTATTGTTGTGTTCATGAGCGGAAATCAGGTCAGAGTCAAATGATAGGAATACTATGTTTTTATATCATGCCAAATTATTTTCCCAATACTATTGGTCATTATCATGGCCCTCCTCCTCCTCCTCCTCCTCCTCCTCCTCATCATCATCATTGTTATTGTTGTTGCTTACATGGCCAGGAATCAGATCAGAGACAAGTGATAGGAATGCCATGGTTTTATATCATACCAAATTATTTTGCTAATACAATTGAATCACTTCATACCCTCGCTAAGCCTTGATTCATGTGCCTGCCTGCCTGCAACAGTTCCACTGTGGCATGACAAAATGGAAAAAACTTGGAATCACAGAGACAGTGTTCTCATCCATACACTAGAATTGCTACCTGTGCCTTTGAGAATTTCCCTTAATGTCTCTGGACCTCAGTTTTTCCATTTATACAAAGAGACTGTTTTAATTAAATGATTTCCAAGGTTCCCACAAGGTAGATCTACAGTCCTTTGAACTGTGCTAATTTCTAAAGTGTGAGATAAAATTGCAGAATTGTTTTAATTTGCCCATCTCCAACCATTAGTGATTTGGAGCATTATGTCATTACATAATTAGGAGTTTAGAGTTTCTGTTTTTGAGAACTATTCATATCCTTTGCCTAATTACCTTTTGGAATTTGCTCTTGGTCTTTGACATTCTTGTCTAGATTCTGCCAATCTGGGCATCTATCTTATCAGTGATATTTGTTGTAAATATTTTCAACAGTTTTTTGGGGGGGGACTTTTTTAATCTTCATTTTTTTGCTCATGAGAAAGCTTTCTAAAAATTATTTACTAGAATTTGCTATTATTTTTGTAACTTCTATAACTATTTTTTTTAAAATCTCCTTCTGCCTGTAGTGTGAAGGTACCTTCTTTGATCTTTCTGATTGATATACCTATACATACATATACATACCTATATCATGTGCATACAGATATGACTGCATGTATAAAATGATACAAACTTTCTTTTTATTTTTAGGATATGTATCCATTATTTGAACACATGAGTTAAGCTCGATGACTTTCTATTTCCCCTAGAATTTCCCCTAGAATTTTTGTTATATATGAAATCTTTCTCCTTAGTAATGAATGTCTGTTCTTAGGCTTAATCAAAGCTGAGTTTCTCTTTTGGATAGTGGTCATGGCTCACTTATATTGTTTGTTTTCCTGATCTCTTTACTCTTTTTTTTAACAGGTGACAAATAGTTTTGATGAATACTTGCTTCATCATGTAGTCTGAGATCTGGAATGGCCATGCTCCCTTAATTCATATTCTTTTCCTCCATCATTACCTTTGAGATGTGAAACCTTTTGTGGTTCCAAATTAATTTTATTACTTTGTCTAGTCCTTTGAGGCACCTCTGTAAAAATCTTATTGGTTTAGCCTCAAATCTATAAAGTAACCCAGGTTGTAACAATATTTCGATCATGTTAGTATGGGCCAAACATAAACACTAAATGTGTCTCCCCTTAATGACATCTTCCTTTCATTTTGTCAATAATAGTTTGCAACTAGACTCATTGAAATCTTGCCTGTGTCCAGGCAGATTAATATGAACATGTTTTTGCCTTTTGTTATTATTTTGAGTGTGATATCTCTTAATAGATTTTATTCCTAATTACAGTTAGTTCTATGTAGACCCTTTGATGTTCTCTTGTGGTTGTAATTATATCAGTACTTAACTGGAGTAATTAAGTAGATTCTTCACTGATTCTCTGGGTTTTCTAAGTAATGTTGTTGTGCTTATGTCTAATCTCCCTGCCAAGTTGTGGGCTACATGAGGTCTAGAACTGTGTCTCAGGAACTTTGAGTTTCTACTTACTGAGCAAGGGAATGAATGAACTAGAAAGAGCACTGAAAAATGTAGGGGGTCTAGATGGGCTTCTTATGCCAGTAAGGCATGAACTGAGGTTTGAAGAATATTGGGGATTCAAAGAGTCAAGGGAGAACATTTGAGACAAAAGGATAAGCCCATGCAAAGAAATGGCAGTGAGGGATGGAATAATGTTTTATAAGATGGGTAATTAGGTCAATGTAGCTGGAGCACAAAGTATGGATGAGATCTAACGTATATAGTCCTTCTGGAGACATTGGGGGTATGTGACCAAGGAGGGCTTACAAGGTCAAGCAGAGGACTTTGTGTTTTTTTTCAGAGTGAAAGGGAAGTCCTAGGGTCGACTCAGGGGATTGTAGACAGAAAGAGTCCTTCCAAACAACTCTTTCTCTCTTTATGCTCACACAATCCAAAAGAAACCAGACAGGGAAGAGGGACCCAGTGTTAAATTCTTATTAAGGAAAAAATATAAATAGTGTACTCTGTAAATAGCCTTAAAATTTCAGAAAAATATATACACAAACAAACACACATGCATACTCACACACACACCCGCGCGTGCACACACACACACCATTTCTAGTTGGGAAGGGAGACAGATGTCTAAATCTGTCCAATCCTTTATACTTTCCAAGGTGATTCTCAGTGCCGCCACTTCAAAATGATTTCAGGTAATATTTATGGGAATCTTGAAAAAGAAAAAGATATAATATGGCTTGGAGTTATCATTCCAGAACTACTTGATTCCTTCCTGTATCATTCTCATAGAAGGTTGAAACAAGTTCCTTAAGACCAATATCTTTAACTTCAGTTTTGAAAGAGGGTAGTGACTGTTCTGAAGTTGGTCCATGAACCAGTCATGATGGGTGTCAGGAGGCAGCCATATTATCCAATAAGAGCTGCTTGGTTATCAGCCTTTCTCCATTTCAAAGAAGAGGCCCACTTTCCTAAGGGAAACATCTGAATAGGGATTTAAACATCTAGAGAAATGGTCCTTCTAGAAAAACTAAAAAGAAAGATTTGAAAATACACATTCAAACTTCTGAAAGACAGCTTAGAGGGGAACACTCGAGAATTCCTTTCCTCTAGGGAGCCAGGCTAGAGATTGAAAGATGAAGTTCCCACCAGGAACACATTGGGTAGAACTGTGGAGCCACAATCATGTGGGAACCATTGTCAAGGCCATAGTGAAAGGGAACATCTTCTTACATGTTGCAAGTGACAGCCATATTCTTTCCCATCTGTTCTCCAAAACCTGTCATGTGAAGTTGGCTCCATGGCTTTCTTCTCATAGTCACTAGGAGTTGTGGAGTTAGTTTTAGTTTTATGGTATGAATGTCAGCATTATTTGGCACACTCTATATCATTTCTGAAATGCTTTAGGAAAAGTGAGCAGGGAATGTTGATGGCCATGGATTGGAGCCCAAGACTCTGCTACCAGTTTGTTTTCTGACCACAAGTAACATGCTCAGCCTCCTTGCGTTACAGCTTCCTCCTAAGGACAAAGTTGAGCTAGGTGACCTTTTCCATCCCTTTGGGTGCTGGATTCCTTAAGTGTAGTGCTAACTGTGTTTATGTTTGCCTGAAGGCCAAGTCTGGTACATGTCACCCTCACATTCCCAGCATGCTGAAGGGAGTTGTGACATAATTAGACTCTTTGTGATTAACTCAAACCCCCTTCCACTGACTGTGTTCTCCAAAATTTAGGGGCCCCATACCAAAGATCTTTTTAACCATTTAATGTCCAGATTATTTTTTTTTTTTACAAAGCAATAGTTCCTTCAGAGGTATAGCAAGGACAAACATGAAAACATTCCCTCCAGTATGGAGGGGCACACAATTTCCCTTTACATGTATTCAGTCTCTGGGGAGGAGAGGAAGATTAGGGTCTGTAGTTCCTCAGTTCCTCAATAGCATCATTTCCTCTGTAAGTGTCATTTCCTCCAGGTTCCAAGTCTAAAGACACTTGGGACTTGAGTCCCAGCACCCTGGCTCCTCAGGGTTTCTGTGCTGAAATGAAAACAACAGTGATCATAGCTCAAACTACTTGGTCTTCACCTGGGACCCTAACACCTGTATCCACATGATATCTGGTAAGGCTATATAGAGAAAAGAAAGAGGTGCTCCCATAGGAGGAACCCTAAAATATCTTCTTCCAGAAGATCCCTGCCAGCCCCAACATGGGTGCCTCCATCTTAGGGCATCTGGGAATGCTCAAAAGCACAGCTACTGTAGAATTTCTCTTCTAAAACATAAGGTTGTCATCTGACATGGCCCTGGACAAATTCCTCAGGGACCAAGGCCTTTGAAGATATGGGGAGTTGAATTATTTTGGGAAAAACACAAGATCTGGACTTTAGCAAGTCTTGGTTTTAAGTACCAACTGACCTTACCCTCATTGGAACCTAAGAAAATTCCTGAACCTTCCAGAGACTCTATTGCTCTACCTGTAATATGGAGAACATAATTCTTACACTAACCACCACAGAGAATTTGTAGAAAACACTTTAAAACTTGAAAGCAATAAGGAAGGATGAGTTCTGTTATTATGAGCCTAAGTAAATATTTCTTTAAGACTTATAAGTCATTACTCTGAAATCAGCCAAGTCTGAGCAGGATGGTAGGAGCTCTTGTTTTTGAATAGTTTCTTGAAAAGCCTCTCCCTCGGAAGAAAGAGCACTGGGTTCCTGGGTTCTTATTGATTCCCAGATGACAGACAAACTGTCCTTACCTCTGAGCTCATGGCAGGGGTCAGGTCATCTCCACTTTTCCTGTTCTTCTTTGGGCTTGAGAAGTATGACTTGCAACTGAATTCCCACAGAACATGGCTCTTTACCATAAACCATAAGACTCCAAACTGATATCTTGAGAAGAAGCCCTCACTCCATGTAATTCAGTTTCATTTACTTCTCTCAAAATAGAAAGTGTACCAAGAACACAGTACATAACTTAAGGTAAGCTTTCATTGCCATCAGACACAGTAATGGAACAACCTCTGAACTTAAGTTGTTATGGGAACAAGTGTGGGAATGTGAGCACAGACTGGACTCAAGAGTCTGCATGGCCTGAATTTAATTTTACCTACACACCCTCCCTTAACCTCACCTATCCTCAGTCTCCTCATCTGTTAAGTGGGGAGTATAATAACACCTACCACCCTGGGTGGTTGTGAGGGTCAAATGTAAAGAGCTTTGAAAAGTCTTAAGTGCTTTAGCCTTACTAATTACTATTACTATCAGCTATTTGATTCTGGCCAATTCATTTGACCTCCTATTTAATCTTACTTCCTTTATCTGGAAAATAGGGATGACACTAACCAATGCACTTCCGCCTGCCCAGAAGGCTTTGATACTCAAGGAAACTGATGTATGTAGATGCTTTGCAACCCTTCCAGGACTATTTTATTAGCTTTTCTTATGTCCTTAAAACCATCAAGGGTGATGGGCTCCACTGAGTTCCCTTCCAACTCTGAGATTCAGAAATTAAGGATACTAGTCCCCCAAGAGATCATATTCAGAAAGGACAAACACATACATGTGCCTGTGGTACATGTATGTATAAATCTATCTGTCCACTGAAATCCTTATCTCTTTGCATAGGCTCAGGGAAAGGCTTCATCAATAAAACACTGACTCTGCCTGGGAGCTCCACAGAGTAGAGAAGGTTCCAAGAACAGATTCTAAGTCAGGGAATTCTTACTGTCTGCTCATCACACAGATGAATGCAGACCTGCCACAAAGCTGTCAGTCAGTCATCAGAGGATGGATAATATTGTGAATGAGGGGGCTGCTCTAGGCGTGAGGAATCCTGAGTTTAAATTCTCCCTCACACAGTTATTGGCTTTGGGACTCCAAACAAATCACTTAACCTCTCTCAGACTCAGTTTTCTTATCTTAAAATGAACATACCTCCTAGAGTTGTTGTGACGAGTCAATGAAACAACATTTGTAAAGTGCTTTGCAAACTTTAACACCATATATAAATTTTAGCTCTCCTCTTCCTTTCTTCTTCTTCTTCTTCTTCTTCTTCTTCTTCTTCTTCTTCTCTCTCCTTCTTCTTCTCTCTCCTCCTCCTCCTCTTCTTCTTCTTCCTTTTTCTTGTTACAAAATTGTTTGAGACATGAAAGGGTTCTGATCCAGGATGCTGAAGTGCAAAAATTAAAAGTCTTGTAACATAAAATAAAGGGATGGACTGATATTCAACTTGTAAGTTGACTATATTGTTACTGATAGAAGCAAGAAGAGGACCATTCTCCAGGGCTACCTGATTCTCAAAAGAAAGAATGGGGAAAGAAGTCAAAAGCTATGCATAATTAGAAGATCTGAACATGTAAACAACACTTATTAACAAAATGAAGCAAATATCCTTGAAGGGAAGGTGTATTTCCTGCCCAGGTTCGCTGATAATAGTAGGTAGGAAATAGGGTTGATTCAACTCATGCCACTCATTCAGGGATTGACAGTTTTACTAGATCTACACAACCCAGATTAAAACCCTTCCTTCAAAACCCATCCTTCAGCACAGCCTTCACGAGCTCATTTGGCACCCAGAGATTCCAGGCTGATGGTGCAACAGATACACATGCTGTCATCCAGTCCAGAATTCTGGCATATTTGATTCTCTAGGGCTTCCAAAATAGTGGTCTTCATATCTCACCTGGATGGGGATCAGGATCAGGTTTTAGGTGGCAATGCTCTGGTAAGACACTTCTTTGCATTTAAAAATAAAATTGCACATTTAATCCTATGAACTCTGGTTTAATATTAGCATATATATATATATATATATATATATATATATATATATATATATATCAAAGCACTCATAGCTGAGGGCTATGCTGAGAGCAGAGCTTCCTGGTTAGGGGAGAAATGTATTCATAGATTGGATCATGAAGTGGCTCTCCTCCCAGCTGCCTCTGGACCCCCACCTCACCCCCACTTTGTCTGCCTGTCTCTGATCTTTATTTTCTCCTCATAATCTGTCTCAGATAAACAGCTCCACTAATAAAAGAGATTCATTCACTTTCAAGGAGAAAATGAAGCTCCACTTTTAATAGCATGCCATTTGTAGGAGACAATACAACTTTCAGGATATGTTTTTTTCAGTCCATTACAAATTGCTGTTAATGGTGGAAATCAAATTAAATACTTCTCACTGACTCCCACACTGCTGATGGGCACACCCTGATACATATATATATATATGTGTGTGTGTGTGTGTGTGTGTGTGTGTGTGTGTGTGTGTGTCCTATACCCTCTGATACGTTACCAGTGCTGCAAACTTCTATTTATTTTCTTTTTTCCTGGTCACTATATTCAAAATTAATACACATAGCCCCCATACTACCTTCAAAAATGTGGGAAGTAATGTGTGCATTTTGGCCCAAATTTCTCCTGGGCTGCCTCAAACATTAATCAGGTTTCTATTATAAATATCTCAGATGTGGAACAGGATTGAGAGAATTTCAAAGACTCTCTTTAACAAGCATGCATCGATGGTTTCCTAAAACTTAAAGGATCTTAACATGGCATCAGAGGAACAAAAATCATTAAAATCATTAATGAACATGGCTCTGCTCTACAGGCAGCAGGGATGCTGCTTTGAGTTAGTATTCTCATCACACCTTTGGAAAGTCATTCTCTTCTTTAATTCATAAGATTTCTGTTCATTAGCCTTCCATTATAGATCCAGACAGACCAGGAGCTGGATTCTCACCCAGTAAGAGAACTTTTGGTGATCTATAAGTTGTATAATGATGATAAATGAAGCATGAAAATCCTTCAGGCTATAAAAGATATAATCTTGAGCTCTTAGTAAAAACTGTTTCATGTCATTCAAAGTCCCTTTTTGATGGATCTATGACCTTCTTGACTAGCAGCAATTAGTTTCCAGAAGAAATTCATAGCGAACAAAATTGCTGTTGCTATCAATTGAACAAAAGTTATGATGTAACTGAGCAGTATTATGATACAATAGGTGCAATGATTTCATTGATTAATTTTTGGGATAAAGGCATTTTGAGGCCCCCAAAATGCCCTAGGTCTTTTAAAATCACCAGTCCCATTAAGCTTGATTCTTTGTTGGAACATTAATTTCTTTCCCTTATATATCAGAGTTTTCTTAGAAACGTAATGCTCAACTGCCCAGTTACCTGAGATGTCACTGAGATCTGGCAGCCAGAACAATATGAAGATCTTAAGCTTTGAGAAGAGAAGCAAACTATATACCTTAAGGCCTCTTCTACACCAGTACTTATCCTACAGATGTGAGAACAGAACAAGACTTAATAATTGTCATAACCGAGAGAATTGTACTCACTGAACTTCTGATCTCTAACCCCCACAGAGCATCAATCAGGGAGACACATGCTTGCCAGTGGAAAGTCTTGATGAAAGAAGGATTGCTTAGAGAGGTGGTGTTCCTCCATTTACTCATTTAATGGATTGCACTGATGCATCAAGTCCAGAAAGACTGAGCAGATGTCTCCAGGAGATCCAGAATTACTCCAAAGAGTTTAGCCCCATTATCCACTGGAGGAAACTTAGGCAGTCAGTTCCCTGTTATTTGAGGTCTTGAGCTAAAAGTTGAATTACCCTTATGGGAAATAGTGGAAAGGACAACAACGGAATCTTTTCTGATTTTTTTTTTCTGATTCTGTGAGTTTAATTGTAGGGGCTTGGTTGTTGTTCTTTGTTCTCAAAAAGTACCAAAATGACATCACCACAATAAAGTGTAGTTTCAGTGTGTGTGACTGTGGCTGATCAGACCAATATGAGCTCAGAATGTTCTACCAAAGATTGGGCACAGACAGGCTGTGTGAATATTTGGAGTGATTACTCTAAATTAATGCATCCTATGTTTCCTTTGTCTCAATTCTGCTTTGTTCTTAGATGTGGACACATCAGGCTGAGCAGTCCTGTGCCAGTGTCTCCCTTGTCCCACAATCAAATATAAAATTGTTGAGAGAGAACTTGAGAGTGGTCTTGTATCACTTCTTCTGACCACCATGTGATCACCTGCCTCATGCAAATTCTCCATAAAATAATCTTTAGCCAAGCTTACATTTCACATTTGAACAACATGGCCAGACCATCAGACTTGTGCTCTCTGAAACATAGTTTGAACGCATGACAGTTTAATTTGAGCAAAGACCTCAGTGTCTGGTACCTTATCCTTCCAGGTGATCCTCAGAATCTTCCTAAGACAGTTCAAATGGAAGCAATTCAGTTTCCTAGCATGGCGCTGGTAGACTGTCCATGTTTTGCAGGCATACAACAATGAGGTTAGCACCTCTGTGGAGCTTTAGTTTGGTAGTCAGTCTAATACCTCTTCTCTCCCAAACTTTTTTTCAGAGCCTCTCCAACACGGAGATGGCTCTGGCTATGCATGCGACAACTTCATTGTCAGTGTGTAGATTCCTGGAAAGTACACTGCCAAGGTAAGTGAACTTATCCACAGCAATCAAAACTTCTGTATTTGTTATAATCAATGGTTCCACATGTGGATGATGTGGTGGTGGCTAATGGAGAACCCCTGTTTTCTTGGTGTTAATTATTAGGCCAAAATTAGAACAGGCAGCAGAGAACTGATTCATACTATCTTGCATCTCAGTTTCAGAGGCTACACTGAGTGCACAATAATCTGTAAACAGAAAATCATGCACCAACACTCTTTCCAATTTGGTCTTGGATTGTAGCCTTTTCATACTGAAGAACTTACCATCAGTAAGATAGTTGTCCTTGATGAAGTGTTCATCCTCATTGAAAGCATTTGACAACATGACTGAAAACATCATGCTAACAAGTATGGAGCAAGCACATAGTCCTGTTTCACTCCACTGGTGATTGGGAAGGTATGAGAGCATTGTCCACTAACCAAAACCCAGGCAAACATGTCATCATGAAATTGACATACAATGCTGACGAATTACTCTGGGCAACCAAATTTTAACATAATTTTCCATAAGCCCTTATGACTAACAGTGTCAAAGACCTTGTTCAGATCCGCCAAGGTTGTGTGCAGACCTCTATTCTGCTTCTGGAATTTTTCTTGGAGTTGCTGGGTAACAAACATGATATCAACTGTTCCTCTGCCCTTTCTGAATCCACACGGGCTCTCAAGTATATCTTTCAGGTGAAGTATAAGACTGTTAAGGAACGTCGCAAGAATCTTGCCAGCAATGACTAAGAGAAAGACCCTGCTGTGATTGGTGCAGGATAATCTATTCCCATTACCTTTATAGAGATGAGCAATGGAGACATCCTTGAACTCCTGGGGGATAACCTCCTCTTGCCATATAACCTGGAATATTTCTGTCAACTTTTGTATGAGCAATGGTTCCCTACCTTGTCAATTTCAGTTGGAAGACAATCAGCACCAGGTGCTTTACCACATGAAAGAAGCCTAATGGTCATCAAAACCTCTTCTTCAGTTGGAAGTTTAGCTAAGGAGGGATTGATTTCAGCCTGAAGTCAATGATCAATGGCCTCAGCATTGACTGATGATGGTCTGTTGATAACACTATGGAAGTATTCATTTCATCTCTCTAGGATCATGTCCTTATCACTAATCAATGTGACTCCAGCAGCACTGAGTGGTTGTGATGCACCAGAGGTTTTTGGTTCATAAAGCTTTCAGGGAATCATAAATACACTTTAGATAGTTACTATCAGAATACAACTGAATTTCTTCTGCCTTCTTACTGAGCCAGGAATCTTGCATCTCTCTAAGCTTTGCTTGTACTTTACTTTTGATGGAATTAAATGTTGCATTCTTAGAGATGGATGAACTCTCCTGCTTGTAAATCCTTTGGAGTTCTCGTTTTTCATTTAACAGCTTCTGAATTTCCCCATCATTTTCATCAAACCTGTCTTGGTGTTTGCGATTGTTCTGCCTCAGATGAACAAATGCAGTGCTGGACCCCGTCTCTGAAAACTGCCCTCTTCTTTTCTGCTCCACTGCTGCCAACTATGTGTTGGCTCAACTTTCCCTGCAAGTTATCAACAAACTTTTCATGCTCAGAGAATAGCTCTAATTTGTTGACATTAATTCTTCTGGTAGTTATTTTGCCTTGGGGGCCGCACTTTGGATGAATGCAAATACTTAGCTTTGAAAGGGTAAGTCTATGTATGATCAGTCCAGCACAATGCACCCCACATTACCTTTGTCACTCTCACATCTTCTCTGTCTCTTCTCCTTACAATCACATAGTCTATTAGGTGCCAATGTTTGCTGCAAGGGTGCATCCATGAAGTTTTGTTTTGATTAGGTAAAAGAAAAATAGCATTGGTGATGAGAAGGTCATGTGAAGCACAAGCCTTCAGCAGTAAATGACCATTGCTGTTGCTGTTTCCAACTCCGTTCCTCCTTAAGACTCCCTGGCAAATCTGGTAGTCTGAGCATCTTCTAGCATTAAAGTCGCCCAGAATTATAAGCTTGTTCTCTTTTGGCTCATTCATGATAAGGGTCTCTAGGTCTTCAAATATTTTTCTTTGATCTCATCAGGGTTCCTCATGGTGGTAGCACAGGCACTGATGATTTTGGTATGGAGTTTCCTGCAAGTGGCAATTACATTGTTAGGAACCTGTCACTGTCATTACAGGCAATGACATGACATGGTAGTTGTAGGTACAGAATTTATCAATATGGCAATTCATCAACTGTCTTTCTAAGCACTCATTAAGTAAATTCATTTCAAAAGAGAAACTTTCAAACCATGTTGCTATGAATGATATAGAAAGATAGAATGGAAGAGAGAAAGAAAGAATGAAGTAAAGAAAAAAGAATGAAAGGAAGAAAGAGAAGAAAAGGAAGGAAAGAAAGAAAGGAAGGAAGGAAGGAAGAAAGAAGGGAAGAAAGAAGGAAGGAAGGAAAGATAAAAGAAAGAAAGAAAATTTATTAAGTGCTCACAACGTAACAGGCTCTGTGATGAGCAACACGCATAGAAATAGACAGACACAAGGCAATACCTCCCCTCAAGGAGCTTACACTATAATGGGAGAAAACAATATGTGCAGTGAAGTTGGGAAGCAGTGATGGTGGCGATGGGCACCTGAGTCATAAAAGTTTTTTGGCGGGCGGGTAGGGGGAGGATGGGAGTAAGTTTTTCTTTCTTTTATTATTTATTTATATAAAGTTTTCAACATTCATTTCCACAAAATTTTGAGTTCCAAATTTTCTCCCCATCTCTCCCCTCCCCCCAGCCCAAAACGCTGAGCATTCTGATTACTCTTTCCACAAATCTGCCCTCCCTTCTAACACCCCTCCCTTCACTTATCCCCATCTTCTCTTTTGTCCTGTAGGGCAAGATAAATTTCTATACCCCATTACCTGTATTTCCGTATTTCTTATTTCACAGTTGTATGCAAAAACCTCCCTCCCCACCCATCCCCACTGAGAAGACAAGCAATTCAACATAGGCTACATATGTGTAGCTTTGCAAATGACTTCCATAATAGTCATATTGTGTAAGACTAACTGTATTTTCCTCCATCCTATCCTGTCCCCCATTTCTTCTGTTCTCTCTTGACCTTGCACCTCCCCAAGAGTGTTTATTTCTACCTGCTCCTTCCTCCCATTTGCCTTCCCTTCCATCATGCTCCCCACTGTGCTTATTGCCTTCTCCCCTACTTTTCTGTAGTGTAAGATAGATTTTCATACCAAGTGGAGTGTGTATGTTATTCCTTTCTTGAGCCAAATGTGATGAGAGTAAGCTTCACTTTTTCCTTCTCACCTCCCCCTTTTCCCCTCCATTGAGGGGGAAAAGCCTTTTCTTTCCTCATTTGCTCCATTACAATTCTGCCTTTCTCCACCCAATATAATTCCTCTCTCATCCTTTAATTTTATTTTTTTAGATATGATCCCTTACTATTCAAGTCACCCTGTGCTCTCTCTCTCTCTCTCTCTCTCTCTCTCTCTCTCTCTCTCTCTGTCTCTCCATATACATATGTGTGTGTATATGTGTATGTGTGTGTATGTATAATCCCACCAACTACCCAGATACCGAGAAAAGTTTAAATACTTACAAATATTGTCTTTCCATGTAGGAATGTAAACAGTTCAACTTCAGTAAGTCCCTTATAATTTCTCTTTCCTGTTTACCTTTTCATGCTTCTCTTGATTCTTGTGTTTGAAAGTCAAATTTTCTTTTCAGTTCTGGTCTTTTCATCAAGAATACTTGAAAGTCCTCTAGTTCATTGAATGACCATTTTTTCCCCTGAAGTATTATACTCAGTTTTGCTGGATAGGTGATTCTTGGTTTTAATCCTAGTTCCTTTGACTTCTGGAATATCATATTCCATGGTCTCAATCCCTTAATGTAGCAGCTGCTAGATCTTGTGTTATCCTGATTGTATTTCCACAATACTCAAATTGTTTCTTTCTAGCTTCTTGCAATATTTTGTCCTTGACCTGGAAACTCTGGAATTTGGCTACAATATTTCTAAGAGTTTCTCTTTTTGGATCTCTTTCAGGAGGTGATTAGTGGATTCTTTCAATATTTATTTTGCCTTCTGGTTCTAGAATATCAGTGCAGTTTTCCCTGATAATTTCATGAAAGATGATGTCTAGACTCTTTTTTTGATCATGGCTTTCAGATAGTCCAATAATTTAAAAACTGTCTCTCCTAGATCTGTTTTCCATGTCAGTTGTTTTTCCAGTGAGATATTTTATGTTATTTTCCATTTTTTTTCATTCTTTTAGTTTTGTTTTGTAATTTCTTGGTTTCCCATAAAGTGATTAGCTTCCATCCTCTCCATTCTAATTTTTGAAGAACTATTTTCTTCAGTGAGCCTTTGAACCTCCTTTTTCATTTGGCTAATTCTGCTTTTTAAAGCATTCTTCTCCTCATTGGCTTTTTGGACCTCTTTTGCCAGTTGATTTAGCCTATTTTTAAAGGTGTTATTTTCTTGAGCATTTGAGCAAGATATTGACTTGCTTTTCACTATTTTTTGCATTGCTGTCATTTCTCTTCCCAATTTTTCCTCCACCTCTCTTGATTTTCGAAATCCCTTTTCAGTTCTTCCATAGCCTGATAGCATTGAATATTTATTTTGGATGTTTAGGAAGCAGAAGCCTTGACTTTCATGTCTTCCCCTGATGATAAGCGTTGGTCTTCCTCATCTTAAAGGATGGGAGAAAATACCTGTTCACGAAGAAATTAACTTTCTGTAGTCTTATTTTTTTCCCTTTTTGGGGCATTTTCCCAACCAGCTACTTGACTCGTGGGTCTTTTGTCGAGAGAAGTGTATACTCTGGGCACCTGTAATTTCTCAGTTCCTCTAAGGTGGCACAATTAAGTCTGCACACTAGTGTGACAGCAACAAGAAACTTTTCTACCTAGAATCTGCCAGTAGTAGAATTCTCTCTCCACAACTGCCTCCAGTTCTGCCAAGCCAGCACTTAGGGCTGAGATTCAGATCAGCTGCTCAGTTCCCTCAGGAGCTTTAAGGTGAGGGCTCCAAAAATAGACACTGGCTGCTGCCTGCCCCAGCCACCACAGCTGCCACTGTCCACTGCTGCTGCTTCTGCTTCTGCTGCTGCTGCCTGGGGACAGAACTGGGGGAGGACACTGCTCCCTTCTGGCCCAGCTGAAAAAGCCCTCACCCTCACCTTTGAAGTTGCCTTTGGCACCTGTGGGTTGAGAGATCTGAGAACCTCTGATGCTGCTGGAGATTATTCCCCTGAGGCCTGCTCTGATTCTACTCCTTCTGGTGGTGCACAGCCAATGATGGGCTGTGTTCTGCATCTGGTGCTAGGCTTTGCTCCATGTCCGAGGTGACTGACCTTTCTCTTTGGCCTTCCAGGTTACCCTGGGCTGGAAATCTCCTTCACTTTGTTGTTCTGTGGCTTCTGCTGCCCTAGAATTTGTTGAGAGTCATTCTTTACAGGTATTTTATGGACTGTTGGGAAAAAGCTAGAATATGTGTGTCTTTCTACTCTGACATCTTGGCTCCACCCCCCTGGGTCATAGAAGTTGGAGGAGCTGAAGAATAATTCTGGGAAGTTAAACTTAGAGTAAATGAAAACATGTCTAGTTCCACTCCTGCAGGGATAAGTAGAGAACTGAAGGAATCAGCTAAAGGCCTGATGAAATGCTGCATGGTCACCAGATTAATCTTTCTTGCCTTTGTGAATCACATACTAAGTGTCACAGTTGTCCTATTAGTTATGTAATAGCAAACAACAGTCGGTCACAATCCTAGTGACCAGCAGAGTGCCACCTTATTCTCTGTAACATACACTTGTTAATGGTGATCTGCCAATTTTCTCATGGTTAACATATACATACGTGCTTTTATGGTAAGATTAAAGAGGGAAAAAGTCAAATTAAAAAGATTACATTTTACAAATCTGATCTTATTTCACATTAATGGCCAACCTTGTTTAAGAAGTTGTTAGCTGGGGACATGTTTCTCTATTTAAAAGGAAATTTAGCTTATAAAAATAGAACTCCCTTGTCAGAAATTTTGCAGTTAAGTTCTTAGAAATAGAACAGTTGACTGATTTTCCTTCTTATCTTGCTGACTGAGTCAGAAAGTAATATTTCATGGTTGTTGAAACTGGCTTACAACTGGTATCTGTAGATATTCCCTTAGGGCTAAGACTCTCAGTTCTTTTCTTCTGTATCATTAACAACATGTTAAGTATCCCCTGAAATGCCCTCATCAATCTTAGCCAATGATACTCTTAGCATTTAATAATTAATTTTCAAGAATAGTGTTTCCAGGATCTTATAATAAAACCTGCCATATTTTTCCCCAGCTAGAAAACCTGCTTTACCAATGTTCTTGAAATCCCTTGTAATATACAGAGTATTAAAAGTAGAGGTCAGCCAGTTCAAATAGAAGCATCAGTAAAATTTTGAGATTCTCCTCTCAAGTTTAGTTCCTATAATTTAATATGAAGAGATCGTCATGTCTTTTTTAATCTAGTGTCTCCCTCTCCCCCAAACACTCAGATGTCCTTGTTTTGGGAATTTCCTATCTATTTCAGTGGGACCTGGATTAAAGAATCATTGTACTATGGAGTAAACTATGAGAACCACAAAACTATGTGTGCCCCATGTCTTCTTAATAAGTAATACAAGATGCCCCATGTCTCACCTCTACACTTTCCCTGGCTCTTCTCCATGCCTGGCATTCTTTCTCACCATCTAACTTAAGGTTCCTGGGCTTGCCTCCAGCCCCAGATGAAATCTCATCTTTTACAGGAAGCTTTTCCCAGACTCCCTTACTTCTTGTGTCTTCCTTCTGGTGATCAGCTCCAATTTATCTCATCTATACCATGTTTGTACTGAGTAATTTGCAAGTTGTCTTCATTAGAATCTGAGCTCCTTCAGATCAGTGACCATCGTTTCTCTTTCTCTATATGTCAATTGTTCAGCATACCACCTGCCCTAGAGAAGGTGCTTAATCAAAGTTTGCTACCTTGTTCTCATAGCTAGGACCATGGAATAAGGGAAATAGAAGCTTGATGTGAAGTCAGAAGGACTTGGGTTTAGATCATGCCTCAGACACTTAGTGGCCAGATGACTCTCACTGGAGAAGTCATTTAATCCTCTGGGCCTCCTCCTCAAAATAATGAGAGACTTCTACTTGGCATACTGTAAGTAAGTCAAAGGGATCTTCTATTAGTAAATCTAGTATCTTTCATAACAACACTGATAACTTAAAATCTGGCCTTCATATAGTGTTGAATATCCTAAAGGACCATACATACATCTAATTTGAGCCTCATAATCCCCTGAGGATCTCTTGGTAATTGCTCCAGATATTTTCCTCTCCATTTAACAAATGAAGAACCTGATGCTTAGAGAGGTAAAGGAACTTTCCTATGGTTTGTGCAGCTGGTAAGTATCTCCTTCATTCCTGTCTCCAATGATGTGGTGATCTTACTCCTCACAAAGTTATTCCTTTCCACCTGCACAAGTAATCCCATTCCTTTCTATTGATTCAGAGTGTCTCCTGTATTCCTAACTCTATCACTTATTTTCAATCTTTCCTTGCCTACAGGTTCCTTTCCTCTTGCCTACAAACATGTTCACACTGACTCCATCCTCAAAACTCCCTACTGTGATCCTTCCACAATAATTAATTACTATTTTATCTCCCTTCTACACTTTGTAACTAAATTTCTTGAAAAGGGGTCTACAATTGTTGCTTCCACTTTCTCTCATACTCTCCTCTTACAGTCTGATTTCTGATCTCATCATTCCACCAAATATATTCTCTCCAAAATTACCAGTGACCTCTTAATTGCCAAATCCAATGCCCTCTTCTCATTCTTCATTTTCCATGAACTCTCTACAGCCCTTGACATTGCTTATTCCCATTTTCTTGATACTCTATGCACTCTAGGTTTCTAAGTCAGCACCCTTCATTGGTTTTCCTTCCACATATTTGACCATGCCTTCTCAGTCTCTTTTGCTGTATATTCATCCAGGTCACACACAATAATGAGGATTCTATAAAACCTCTTCTCTCTTCTGTTCTATTTCACTAGATGATTTCATCAACTTACATGAATTTAATTTTCATCTCTGTGATAATGATTCTCAAAATTTACCTATGCAACCATAATCTCTCTCCAGTGTTACATCTTCAACTGCCTTTTAGACATCTCAAAATGGATGTCCAGTAGATATTTTCAGCTCAACATGTACAAAACCAAACTCATTATCTTTCTCCCTCAACCCACTTCTTCCTGCTAACTTTCCTATTACTGTCAAGGACAACACCATTTTCCTAGCCTATCATGCCCTCACCCTATATGTCATCTTTGACTCATTATATCTCACCACCCTTTCATATTTTCATTCTGTTTCCAAGAACCATCAATTTTACCTCTATAGTTTCTTTCAAATATGCCCCCTTTTCTCTTACAACATTAACCCCATCTTGGTGCAGGCCTTGGTCACCTCACACCTGGACTATTACAATAGCTATTGGTGGGTCTGGCTTCTTCAAGTATCTCCTCATTCCCATCTATCCTCAATTTGGCTACAATACTGATTTTTGTAAAGCACAAATTTGGCCATGTTGACCCAACTCAATAAAATCTAGTGGCTCTCTATTGCTTGTAAGATTAAATCCATTATGTTCTTTTGGACATTCAAAGCCCTTCATAACCCAATCCCATCCTACTTTCCCAGTTTCTTTACACCTTACTCCTCAGCATGTACTCTTCTATTGAGTGGTGTTAGCCTCTTTGTCGTTTCTCAAACAAGACATTGCATCTCAAGGTTCTGGACATTTTCTGTAGTTCTCAATGCCTTCCTCCCCCACCATCTGAAACACTCTGTCTACCCACCTCCACTTCCTGCCTTCTTTTAGTTGATAAATAAAGCTCAGATTTCACCTTCTACAGTAAGTCTTTAACAACATCCCTTAGTTGGCAGGGGCTATATTTTGCCTTTTTCAATATCCTTAGTGCTTAGCACAGTGCCTGGCACATAGTAGGCATGTAATCAATATTTATCAGCTAAGTGTAAAGGACAGATTTTGAACCTGACTATACCAGAGTAGGTTATTAAAGGGAGCAAAGGAGGACATTTGTACAGGGATAGACAAAGTAGTATTAATTGTAATAGAAATAGATGAGAACTCCCTGTGTGATTCACCATCTTAAACAAACTGAAAACCCTTTGGAATATTGCCCCCAGCTGCTTTTTGTCACTCTCCCTAAGGCTCTGATATTTGATTTTGGTTTTATTTTTTTAATTCTGCACCTATTTATGCATGTACATTGTATTTCTCTGGGAGAATGAAAAATACTTGAGGGCAGAAACTATTTGATTTTTGTCTCAGTATCATCTGTGCCTGGCAAGATACTCTGTACACAGGAGACCCTTGATAAATGCTTGTTGGCTGGTTGAATATTATCAAGGTGGTGAAAGATTTTTGAACCATAAGAAATGACACATATGAAGACTAAAAGTAAAAGTGATATAACCTTGAGAACATGGTGCATAGTGAGGAAGATGAGATCAGAAGAGCAATATGCTCACAGATCGCAGCCATGCACAAATCATGAAGAGGAGGTATTTAAAATACAGAATGAGACATACAGTTTGAATGCACCCAGTGCAGGAATTCAATTTAATGGACATTGCATGTTTGTTAGGAAGCTTTGCTCTGTCATTGTTAATAGCAGAGGCATGGGAAAGAAAGGTGCTAAGTACCTGGAAAAACAAAAAACAAAAATTAAAACCAATGAAAGTTCCTTGAAGCCCCTTTTCTTCTTCATCATCATCTTCATCATCTTCTTCATCTTCATCATCATCATCATCATCTTCTTTTTCGTCTTCGTCTTCTTCTTCTTTTTCTTCTTCTTCTTCTTCCTCCTCCTCCTCCTCCTCCTCCTCCTCCTCCTCCTCCTCCTCCTCCTCCTCCTTCTCCTCCTCCTCCTCCTCCTCCTCCTCCTCCTCCTCCTCCTCCTTCTTCTTCTTCTTCTTCTTCTTCTTCTTCTTCTTCTTCTTCTTCTTCTTCTTCTTCTTCTTCTTCTTCTTCTTCTTCTTCTTCTGTATCTGAGCAACCCTGGAACTATCCAGTGCTGAAACTGTTGGCCCTTTTGCTCACTGCACACATTTTCTGGAAGAGATTCCTTCTAATACTTCTACACTCAAGGAATCTTTCAGCATTTGCCTCAGTCCATTTATCCCCACTTTCTCCTCATGCATCTGTCCACTATTCTTCATGTGTCCGACTTTCCAGTTCTTCAGGGATTTTCATGTCCTGTCAAAATAGTTTGATGGAATGAATATTGAGATTAAAAATCACAATATTTTGAGAGCAGAGGTTTGCATTATTTAAAATGTTCCCCATTTCCCCAAATAAATGCAGCCTTACTTAATGGTCTGCCCATCCAAAGTTATACCTTAACAATGAATTTTATTTTTTTTTGTTTTATTCCATATCCAATTGAATTTTCCAGCATCAATTGAAAATTCATGTAAATCAATCACCATGGCCACAAGCACAAGCCCAATAACTACATCAACAAAACAGTATTCTGAAAGGGACATGGAAGCACAGGGCTTATTTAAATAACAGCTAGCATTTATAGAGTGCTTAATTTTTTGCCAATTGCTTTTCCTGCATTATCTCATTTGATCCTCACAACACCCTATGTGGTAGGATGGCATTATTATCCCTATTTTACAGAAAAGGAAATTGAGGCTAAAAGAGTTTAAGTGACTTGCTCAGTCACAGAACTAGTAAGTGTCTAAAGTAAACCTTCAAAAAACAAAGTAAAGGGAGAAGAATCAAATGTTGAGCATAGAATCGATTTTGAAAGTGAAAGGCTTTCAGGCTTTTCTTTCCCTATAGCAAAAGTTAACAAATTACAAATTGTTATGGTGACCTTTAGTTGAAGATATTGTCTATTGCAGTCTCCTCTATGTGGACAAAAGGACTTTGTTATTTTCTGATGGCAGAATGGATAAAGCACTGACCCTGTAGTCAGGAAGGCTTGAGTTCCAATCTGTCCTCAGACACTCACCAGCTGTGTGATTATACAAGATACTTCACTTCTGTGTGCCTTAGTCTCCTCATCTCTAAAATAGGGATAATAATAGTACTTGCCTCCCAAGGTACTTGTAAGGGCCAAATGATAGCTATGTAAAAGCCAGTTTCTGGCATGTAGCAAATGCTTAAGAAATGCTCCCTTATTTCCCCCTTCTGGCTGTCAAAGAGTCACAGACTGGCAGAGCTGAATGATACCTTCAAGTTCAGTTCCCTCAATGGGGAGGAAATGAAGTTCAGGGAAGTGATGGGATGTGCTCAAGGTTACATACTACCTGACCATCAAACCTGAGTCCCACCTGGGATTTTGCCAATACATGAGCAGCAAAAACTCCAAATATCATTTTTTTATTTTAAGTAAGATGATTTACATGTGACCAGAAGGAAAGTCAGACTGGTCAGGTACCCTGAGGGAGGGATCATGAATAAGAATCAGTCATGCTTCAGTATTCTCTGTGCTGTGTAAAGAGAGTGACAATAGGGTCCCAGACTGATGGAAGGACCTGAGCAAATGTCACACAGAATGGGTTGAAATTTGCACCTTATTTTCATATGGTTTCATCAATATGATGAACCATTAGTGTAAGATATTAGTGTGCTGCTATCTGTACCACTGGAGAAAGCACCCATATTGATAAGATACCAGGTACTGGTGTATTAGGGCACCTTGTCCACAAATGGCATTTCTCAGTCTATAGCCATGTGGGCCTTAGGCTTCCTCTTGAATATGGAAATGTGTATTTCTATGTCCCCACAGTATTGTGGAGAATTTATGAGTATGCTAGTGATGTGTACCAGATATCATGCCAGACTTGGAACCAGGAAGGCAAGTTTGAATCTCCATGAGACTTTGGGCAAGTCATTTCACCTTTATCAACCTCATATGAACCATATCTATAAGGTGAGGATGACAATATCATCAGTATAGTGTTGCCACAATGATGTTAGGCTTGTAATTTTTATACTTAAAGAGACCACATATAGTCATGTCAGCTCTTACGGTTGTGATCCCACACCAAAGTCCTACTCAAGCATCTTATCATGGAGCTAATGTGCCCTGAGTTCTGATCAGTTATGATCCTGAAGCACAAGATTTGGCAGATTCTAACCCCAATGAAACTCTATGTGTATGTTCCTTCAGGCTGAGATTCAAGGAAGTTAAAGATGAGAGGATTGACATGACTAAATCACTACCAGGCCAGGCCATTTGGGGTCAGAATGACTTGTTATATAAATTAATTATACTAAATAGCCCTTATTCAATATCTGAGGGGTTGGTGACAGTGTGTCAAAAGAGGGGGAAGAGAAAAGTTCCCCAAACTTCTGATTTTTGACTACTTATGAATATTGATTTAGCCATTGGTGGTTGGAAGTCTCCTTGTTTGTCAATGACCAACAAGTCAAATGTTTAAAAGTCCACAATCCAGAAATCAGAAATGCCTCTATCTGGCTTTAATCTGTAGTCTTTTGATTTGTCCCTGAGTCTTGTCCCTCTTTAACTTAATGTTTTCTCTTCTCTCACTCTATCCATCACCATTATTTTCCAATCTATCACCTCTGTTCTGTCCTCACTCTTTTTCCTTCACAGTCCTAATAAGAGTTAATCAGTTCAACTGTGGACTATCCAAAAACCTTTGAATTTCATTCACTTTGTGTTCTCATGACTCAGTCTGTTCTAACACATATCTTGGCTCAACACTATCAGCCACCTAATCTACTCCTATTACATGGGCTGCTTACTAGATACTCTAGAGTCAATACACACTTATTAAGTACTTACTGTGTGCCAGGCACTGTGCAATACACTGGAGATACAAAGAAAGGTAAAAGACAATGCCTCCACTCAAAGGACCTCACAGATTAATGAAGAAGACAGCATTTAAACAACTATGTACAAACAAGTTCCATACAAGACAAATATGAAATAATCAAGACAGGAAAGGCATAAGAACTATGGTGGATTGAGAAAGCTTTCCTCTAGCATGTGGATTTTAGATAGGTCTTGGAAGCTGGAGAAGGGAATCCAGGAAGCTGAAATGAGAAAGGGGAACATTCCAGGCCCAACCAATACAAATCCTTGGAGTCAGGTGGTTGCATGTGTTGTAGAAGGAAGAGCAGACAGGTTAGTGTCACTAGATCACAGAGCACATCAGACTTGGAAAGCATATATCCTGTGAGTTGCTTACCACTAGCCAAAGAACATCTAGTGTCAGGAAAAAACTGTAGGGTTGCTACTGTGCGCTCTCCCATTTGTCACATGACCCATGATAACCAACCATCCTCAATCTGTCTCTAGTCTAACTTATCTGTAGCCTGCCGAAGTTTAACCTTTTTTAAATTTGGCTCCTACCTACTGCCAAGTTGTGCAGGTCTAGAGTACATGAAGTTGTGGAGGAAGTGGAAATGTAAGAAAATTGGAAAAGTATGTGTTGAGGATGGGTCATAAAGGATTTTAAATGTTCAGCAGAGGATTATGTATTTGATTCTAGAAATCAGTCACTAAACACCTGAGAACCTATTTGATAGGGAGGCTCTGGGGTTTATTGATTAGGTGGCACCTGAAGAGGCCAGAAAGATTACAATAAGCCCCTGAACTTTCAGGTCACCACAGAGAAATTTCTCCAACCTTGCTTCACTGGGTGTGACCAAAAGTGAGGTCATGAGGTCTTCAGTGGCACCTCCTCATTCTACCACTGTCCTATTGATCTTAGCTGACTGACTTCAGATCCCATTCCCCTCATTTCCAATTGCAAACCTCCTCCCCACTTCATGAGCCACTACCAGAATCTCCCTTGTGGCTAGGGATCTGGTAACACCATTTATTTTTAAAACTGACGCCACTTTTCATGAACTTCCTCTTCTCTCCAATTTTGCAATTCATCATTTCAGCATCAATACTCTTCCTTTGCTCTTGTCTTGGAGTAAAAAGTAATCGACTTTCCTGAAGCCAAACCTTCTACCCACACCCTTGATCTTCTCCCTTTGTATCTCTACCCTTCCCTTATCCCTTTGATCTTACTCTCTTTCGTGAGTTTTAATCTCTCTTTATCTGTTGGAGCCGTCCCTATTTCCTACAGATATAACTGCTACTGCTGCATATTTCTGAAAAATAATAAAGAGGGAGGGAGGAAAGGAGGAAGGGAAGTAGGCAGAAAGCCAGGGATGAAGAGGGAAGAAAGAAGGAAGGAAGGAGGAGGAGAGAGGGAGTGAGAAAGAGAGAGAAGGAGGAAGGACATGAGGAAGGGAAGGAGAAAGGGAGAGAAGGGAGAAGGAAGGGAGGGAGGGAGAACAAAAAAGAGAGATCCTTTTTCTGTGGTACCATCTTGCCAATCTGTCATCATATTTCTCTCCTGAAAAAAATCCTGAAAAAATCACTATATCCTCGTTCCTTGCTTCATATCCTATATACTTCTCAACACCTTGCAATCTGACTTTTGACCTCATTGCTCAGCTGAAAATAGTCTCCTTAAGGCAACTCCTAACTGTCTAATTCAATAGACTTTTCTCCATCTTGGTTTTATCTTTCTGTCAATTTGGACACTGTTCTCTACTCAATTCTATCTGTGTTTCCATGCTTTTGAAGTCTGTAGCTTCCCCTCCTAGCTCCTGGGATGGCCTTTTACTAGGCTTTATTACTGGGTTTAACAGAGAATGGTGTTAATAAGGCTCTTTTCCTTTAATCTTCTCTCCTGAAGAGGCTGATCAACAATGAAGCAGTGCCCTTCCTCAGTGACCCTGTTCTTGGGTCCTATTCTCATGGTAGGTCACCAAAGATCTTTCAAGTATGCATTAGGATTTATGTCCCATAAGAAAACGTATTTGACATTTTATGCCCTTCCAAAATAATACATGGAAAAATAAAACAAAACAAAATAACAGATGAACACCGAAAGATGACATAATATTTTGATATATTTCAAAAACACAAAGCTGTTGAGCATCTCCGTTTTCTTGCTCTCCCAAACCTTTTGTTTGCTTTGATATCTGGAAAAAAGCCTTCTGTGATCACACCATTGACAAGTAATCTATTTAACTCTTGTCCCAAACATCTGCTACACTGTACCAAAGGATGATTCTTGTCATTATCGCTGGGACTTGTTCTTGAGAAAAAGCCTGATTCTCTAATCCACCAACAGACTTCATCAGCTTCTTCTGGCTTCTCTCACCTCTTTCCCACCATTACACTTGCATTGTCCCAGCTAATTATATTCCCACAGCTGTCTATGAACATTTCTTCCATACTAATTAATCCCCACCTGCTCAGTCTCCCCTCGTTAGAGCCTCCTTCAGTACCAAGATATCTGAAGATTCCTTTCAAAAGATATCATGCTCCAGATAACTGGAGTTGGGGAGCCCTTGACACGTGATATTTCTCCCTGAACCTGGCCAGAAAGGTCCATTGCCTTTAGCAAATGGCCAGTTCCCTTGATTTAACCAGTTTGATTATTCTATAATCTCGAAGTCTCCAAAGGCACACTAATATCAGCAATGCCAAGAAGAATGTTGACTAGAAGTGGGCCAGGAGAATCACCTCTGGTGCTCAAGATCTGTGTGATCTTGGGTAGGCCCCTTAACCTCTTGGAACCTGTAAATATGAATTAATTATTCTTGTCCTCATCTTATTATGAAGGGACTGCAAGGATCAAATGAGATGATGAAAGTGCAAGTGCTGTCTACAATGTAAATGCTAAAGGATCATAAATGGATTATTCAAAAATGCTGCCAAACCCCTGGCATGAGCTGAGGCAACTTCAGAAGCACCTTGCCAACACCAAGTCTCCCTCATTCTGTGCTCCAAGGAAGAAAGGTCACCTGGGCTTTCACTTCCCAGGCCAAACAAAATGTGTGTAAGCTTCATTCACTTCATGCTTAACACCAGTGGAGGCTTAACTCTGGAGCCTGACATACAGCAGATGCAAATAAGTGTCTATTTGATTGGATTGAACCGATGAATCATGAAAAAATGTCGATAAAATTGTACTTCTTATATGAGTTTGTAGGATAAGTTCCCTGTGTTCCCCCTTTCCCCTTCCTCTCCTTGGAGGGCTTTGAGCAGAGGCTGGATTATCACTGCCAGGTATATTGTCATAAGGATGTCTTTCAAGTGTGGCTGGGCTCCCACCTCGATGAGATCCCTTCCACCTCCTACTGTCGGTGAATTAAGATTTTTTATACTTCATTGCATGAGCTGATAAAGCTTATCCTATTATGTGAATTTGCGTATAAGTCCACGTGCTATCAATGCCTTTCATTTTTATAGATGTCTAGATTTTCTAAGGCATTTTTATATTAATTATTTTCTGTTTAATCTATCAGCCGCTCTGGGACAAAGTAGAGTATATATAAATACATTCATATGGGAGAGGAAGAAAGAGTGGCCCAGAAAGGTGGAGCTACATCTGACAAGTCACAAGAGCCAAGCCAAGGAGGAACCAGGCTGTGGGATGCCCAGGGTATAGAGTTTTTCACAGGTTACACCAATACTAAGAAGAAAATATCTCCACAAGGGCACTGTTTTATGTTGCTTCCCTTGTCCCCACTGTTCTCCTCAGAAATACAGGAAGATTTCCAAAAAATCCTAAGAATCACAAAAAAAAAAAAAATTCAGAGCCTTGAAGGAAACACCATGGCCTGATTGAATAAATAAAGCATTTATCAAATGATTGTTATGAGTTGGTTACTGTGGTAAGCCTGAAAGATACAAAATAAAGATCAAGAGAATACCCTATACACAACAAGCTGACAGACCTGTTTAGAGAGGAGTGACCTGTTGAGAGAGATCACTCCCCCAAAGTTGTTTTTGTCATCATTTCACTCATGTCTGCCTCTTCTTGACCACATTTTGATTAAGATACTGGAGTGGTTTGTCATTTCCTTCCCTAGTTCATTTTACAGATGAGGAAACTGAAGCAAAGAAGATTAAGTGATTTCACTAGAGTCACACAGGTAGTGTCTTAGGTGCTGCATCATTTAGCTGTCCTTCCCCCAAAGTAGTCCATTCCATTTTAGACTCATCTAGCCAGTTCCAGCTGGGCAACTCAGCTTCTCCTCTCCTCTCCTCCCCTGTCCTCTCCTCCCCTCTCCTCTACTCCTCTCTCCTCTCATCTACTCTCCTTTCCTCCTTACCTGCCCAAAGGAGGAAAAAATTTTTTATTTATTTATTTAACTTTTAACATTCATTTTCACAAAATTTTGGGTTCCAAATTTTCTCCCCTTTTGTCCCCTCTCCCCATCCCAAAACACGGAGTGTTCTAATTGCCCCTGTCTGCCAATCTTCCCTCTCTTCTATCATCCCTCTCTGCCCTTGTTTCCGTCCTATACCCCTTTACCTGTATTTCGTATTTCCTAGTGGCAAGAACAGTACTCGACAGTTGTTCCTAAAACTTTGAGTTCCAACGTCTCTTCCTCCCTCTCTCCCCACCCCTTCTCTTTGGAAGGCAAGGAATTCAATATAGGTCAAATCTGTGTAGTTTTGCAAATGACTTCCATAATAGTAGTGTTGTGTAAGAACTAATTATATTTCCCTCCATCCTATCCTGTCCCCCATTACTTCTGTTCTCTCTTTTGATCCTGTCCCTCCCCATGAGTGTTGACCTCAAATTGATCCCTCCTCCCCATGCTCTCCCTTCAATCATCCCCCCCACCCTGCTTATCCCCTTATCCCCCACTTTCCTGTATTGTAAGATAGGTTTTCATACCAAAATGAGTGTGCATTTTATTCCATCCTTTAGTGGAATGTGATGAGAGTAAACTTCATGTGTTTCTCTCACCTCCCCTCTTTATCCCTCCACTAGTAAGTCTTTTGCTTGCCTCTTTTATGAGAGATAATTTGCCCCATTCCATTTCTCCCTTTCTCCTCCCAATATATTTCTCTCTCACTGCTTTATTTCATTTTTTTTAAGATATGAGCCCATCTTCTTCAATTCACTCTGTGCACTCTGTCTCTATGTGTGTGTGCGTGTGCGTGTGCATGTGTGTGTGTGTAATCCCACCCAGTACCCAGATACTGAATAGTTTCAAGAGTTACAAATATTGTCTTTCCATGTAGGAATGTAAACAGTTCAACTTTAGTAAAGTCCCTTATGACTTCTCTTTGCTATTTACTTTTTCATGCTTCTCTTCATTCTTGTGTTTGAAAGTCAAATTTTCTTTTCAGCTCTGGTCTTTTCATCAAGAATGCTTGAAAGTCCTCTATTTCATTGAAAGACCAGTTTTTCCCCCTGAAGTATTATACTCAGTTTTGCTGGGTAGGTGATTCTTGGTTTTAGTCCTGTTTCCTTTGACTTCTGGAATATCCTATTCCACGCCCTTCGATCCCTTAATGTAGAAGCTGTTAGATCTTGTGTTATCCTGATTGTATTTCCACAATACTTGAATTGTTTCTTTCTAACTGCTTGCAATATTTTCTCCTTGACCTGGGAACTCTGGAATTTGGCCACAATGTTCCTAGGAGTTTCTCTTTTTGGATCTCTTTCAGGAGGTGATCTGTGGATTCCTTGAATACTTTTTTTGCCCTCTGGTTCTAGAATCTCAGGGCAGTTTTCCTTGATAATTTCATGAAAGATGATGTCTAGGCTCTTTTTTTGATCATGGCTTTCAGGTAGTCCCATAATTTTTAAATTGTCTCTCCTGGATCTATTTTCCAGGTCAGTTGTTTTTCCAATGAGATATATCACATTATCTTCCATTTTTTCATTCTTTTGGTTTTGTTTTGTGATTTCTTGGTTTCTTATAAAGTCATTAGCCTCCATCTGTTCCATTCTAATTTTGAAAGAACTATTTTCGTCAGTGAGCTTTTGAATCTCCTTTTCCATTTGGCTAATTCTGCTTTTGAAAGCATTCTTCTCCTCATTGGCTTTTTGAACCTCTTTTGCCAATTGAGTTAGCCTATTTTTCAAGGTGTTATTTTCTTCAGCATTTTTTTAGGTCTCCTTTAGCAGGGTGTTTACTTGTTTTTCATGCTTTGCTTGCATGTCACTCAATTCTCTTCCCAGTTTTTCCTTCACCTCTCTAACTTGATTTTCAAAATCCTTTTTGAGCTCTTCCATGGCCTGAGCCCAATGAGTGGGCTGGGATACAGAAGCCTTGACTTCTGCGTTTTTCCCTGATGGTGAGCATTGTTCTTCCTCATCAGAAAGGAAGGGAGGAAATGCCTGTTCACCAAGAAAGTAACCTTATATAGTCTTATTTTTTTCCCCTTTTCTGGGCATTTTCCCAGCCAGTGACTTGACTTCTGAGTGTCCTCTCCACCCCCGCCTCGCCTCCAGATCCTCCCAGCCAGCACTTGGGGTCTGAGATTCAAATGCTGCTTCCCAGCCTCAGGGCTTTGGGCGGGGGCAGGGATGCTGTTCAGTGTGAGATTAAGTTCAGGTGCTCAGGTCAGGGCAGGGCCGCCTCATGAGCTCTGTTCCCTCAGGGAGTTTATGTAGAGACCTTCAACAATGGATCCAGGCTCCTGCCTGCTTTGGGAGCCCTGGTCTGCTCCTGCCTCCGCTGCTGCCTCCCAAGGGGGCCTGAGTTATGGGGGCTCCCCACTCCCCTCTCGACCTGCCAAAGAGACCCTCTCACTGACCCTTGTCACCTGTGGGTGGAGGGACCCTCGCGGCTGCTGGAGATTCCATCCCTGAAGCCTGCCCGGATCTGCTCCTTTTGGCACTGCGCCGCCAAGGCAGGATTGGGCTCTGCTCCAGGTCCAGGGCGCAAGGGACCTTTTGCCAGAGGTTTTCAGGCTCTCTGGAGCAGAAATCCCCTCTGCTCCGTTCTGTGGCTTCTGTTGCTCCAGAATTCGCTGGTGGTTCTTTTTTTTTGCAGGCATTTTATGGGCAGTGGGTTCGGAGGTAGCGTATGTGTGTCTTTCTACTCCTCTATCTTGGCTCCGCCCCCAGAGGATAAATTTTGATAGGGTTTGGTACCTAGATTTCTTTCTCAATGGCCGCATTTTAAACCCACTTCACTCTGCATGTCCCTGCTGAACACCACTTAGTGGTCATTTTTGGGCTCCCCTGATTCAAAGGGAATATAAATAACAACTGTTTCTCTTTTGACTAGCAACTTTGAGGGTCTTCGCCTTCCAGTTAACCTTTTTTTTTAATTAAAGGGGCCATCCCTTGATTCACTTCTTAAAGAGGCTTATTCACTCAATGGGCATTGCCTCGCTCAAAGTGAGAACCTGGAATGACCTTAGCTTAAAAAGGTCCAGGTTCCCCACTGCATTCTGGGCCATATGCAGTCATCCTGAACTCAGATGGCTCTGGAGGATAAAGTGAGGCTGGTGCACTTGCACAGCTCTCTCTCCCTCCAATTCAGTTCAATGCAAGTCAGGTCATCATCTCCCTGATGTGTCAAATGAAGGACAAAGCACACAAGGAGAGCTCTAATTGGCCAAAAGGTTTTCTGAGCTCTAAGTCTAAATTTTCTTCGTTGTAACTTCCCTGTTCCATGTTCTGTTGCCTGGGGGGAAGACCAAAAAAAAAATGGCTCTAGTCTTTCTTAAGTCCTTTGAAGACTTAAAGACAGCTGGCATGCCCCTCCCTCAACTAATTAATCTTCCATTCTCTAATATCTTCAGCTGATTCTCCTGTGACCTGGACAGGAGGCCTTTCCTCATCCTGGATGATTTCTTCTGGACCCTCCCCAGCTTGTCAATGCTCTGAACTAAATGTTGGTGATTAGAACTGAACACAAGGCTCCTGATGTGGGGGCACCAGAGGAGAGGACATAAAGCCTGTATGCACTTTATTCCTGGACTCTACTGCTCTCTTAAGGCCATCCACATCTGTCTCTGGCTTCTTATTTTCTGTATCATATTGATAACTCAAAATGAGCATGAAATACATTAAATTCACTTCCAGATCTTTTCTGGATTCAATGCTCTCTAGCCATAGATAGCCATTTAGGAGAACTTTATGAAGAACATGTGTAATTTTTCCCATCCATATTTATTCTATTCTAGACCAGGGATAATAGCTATCAGAGATAGTAAAAGTCTCATGACTTAGAAGAAGATGTGTTTTTCCATCCTCATTCTATAAGATGGCATCTGCATCTCCCTGTGATGGAGAAGAGTCACTGAGGTGTGATGAAAGAAGAACAGGATGAAGAACAATATAATTTCATTCCTGGTACCAACTATTTCTCTAACTCATTTTGTGACTAGGAGAGGAGAAAAGAGGAGAGGAGAGAAGAGGGAGGGCAAAAAGAAGAGGAAAAAAACTGGAAGAGAGGAGAAAAAAGGGGAGGAGGAGAAGAGGGGAAGATTCCATCTCTCTTAACCTAAAATACTTAATATGGGAAATGGGTATAATTACACCCAGTTTGTTTTGCCAACATAGCAGAAATATTAAGATGGTCTAATTAATCTAATTAATGTTAAACACTGTTAGCTGTAAGGGTCTATGGAAATATCCACTGTCATTTTTCAGGGTTGGAATACAGCTAGGTCCTGATTGCTGCCAATAACGAATCCTATGAAGTAATAGCATGTAATCAAATTCACACTATTTGAAGGTATAATTATGTGAAATATGGTCATTTGTTCCAGCTCAATGGAAAGAAGCAATGTGATTTCAACTAAAGCAGCCACTTCTCAGGATTCATTATCACACTATTTGGTACCCAATTGTATTTCACATCAGAGTACACTTCTTGGGCCTTGGCTCTATCTAGGACCATCAGAAAAGACTTGGAAAGGATATTTGCTTTGTAGTGCCCCAAATCCTAGAAATTGGTACCGGAATTTCAAGGTCATAGTTTGGTATGAGAACTCCAAAAGCAAAATTAGGAGAGACTGTTAATAACATCTACATAGTGCTTGGAGGTGTACAAAATTATTTCCTGTTATCATCCCTTGCAAGGAGAGAGTATGTACAAGTTTTACTCCCAAAGAAACTGAGGGTTGAAGAAAAGAAGCAATGCATTTTGGGACAAATAGTGACAGAAAAAAGATTCAAATTCGGGCATCTACTGACTTCATATTTAGTGCACATTACAAAAGACCATACTGCCATAGAGAAGTCCATCACCAAAAACCATGCTGTATCAAAGTCTCAATTAGACACCTTTCTCCTTGACCAGATTGCTGTCCCCTTTAATCATCCTGTCTTCCACTTCTGTTCTTTTCTGCACCCTTTCTTGCATTCATGGCATTTGCTTTCCTTATCCCAGATTCATGGAATACTTATTATAGACCCATCTCAGTGGCCACCTGCCAGGGCTAGCCCCCCTGAGACCCTCCTCTCCCCTCTGTTATAAATCTCTGCATCCACAAATCATCTTATATTTCCACGTTCATGTGTAGATTGTACCTAGTAATATGCAGTGAGGGAGCCTCTACTGCCTCCCAGGGCAGCAAATCTTCCTCTTACAGAGTACAAATCAGCTGTTTTCACACAGACCCAAGGAAACCAGCAAGGAGATGTAATGCCCTTTAGCTTACCTTTGGGAAGTTCTATTCAGCTCA
Source organism: Notamacropus eugenii (assembly GCF_028372415.1). Taxonomy (NCBI): domain Eukaryota; kingdom Metazoa; phylum Chordata; class Mammalia; order Diprotodontia; family Macropodidae; genus Notamacropus; species Notamacropus eugenii. The sequence continues at coordinate 289,168,612 of NC_092872.1, read as the reverse complement.
GCTCAGGAGCCACTGCCTTCCCTCAAAGGGCTTCCAATCACATAAGGGTAATAGTGACCCTTCCTCATTTGGCAATACCTTGTTTCTTGACAATAACCAAATGAAGGCAAGTAAGCCTGGGGTAAAGTAGAACATGGCAGCAGAAGTGGAAAGCCAGACCAAAAGCCCTCCGTGTGACTGGAGAGCAGTAGATGGCTCTCCTTTCAGGGGCCCAAGGAAGACTTCGTGCAGGAAATACTATCTGAGAAGAGCAAGGGAAAATGAAGAACCACTCATCAGTCCTGTAAGAGGACCTGCACACCCCACCTAGAGGCTGTGAGTGTTCACAGGGAGGAGCAGCTGAAGGAAGAGAAGGGTGAAGATGATGATGATGATGATGATGATGATGATGATGATGATGATGACAATGATGGTATAGAATTTTAATGTTACTTAATTAAGTTTACATCCTGGTTTAATGTTAGTAAAGTACTTTATAAATAGGATTTCATTTTATCTTCACAACAACCCTAGGAGGTAAGTGCTATTATCACCCCCATTTTGCAGATGAGGAAACTGAGGCAGGCAAACCTTGTATGGCTTGCTCAGGTTCCCACAGCTATTAAGGATCTGAGGTCAGGTTTAAACTCAAGTAGGTAAATTGGAGCCAGATTAAGTAGTCCCTGAAACACCAGCCTAAGGAGTCATTCTGTGATCTTAGACAACCAGAGTGTCATTGAACATTACTGAATAATGGAGGGTCATGGTCAGACAAGCACCTTAGAAAAATCATTTTGGCAGCACAGTAAAGGATGGATTGGAGAGAGGAGACACTGGAAGTTAGAAGGTCACTTAGAAGTCTGTTACCTGTTACCTAGGTCAAAGAAGAGGAGATTCTACCCCCATTATATGAGTGGAAAGCAGGGGATAGATAGGTAGATCTGGGAAGAGGAAGGAGCAGAACTGACAGGACTTGGCGGCTAATTTAATTTAATTCAACAGGCATAGCATGATGAAAACAATTTAGATTTTAAGGCATTTCAATTTTCCAAGTACTTTTATAGATTTTGCTTTATCCAGGCCTCACTGAACAGCCCTGTGAGGCAGTGGCTGCAGTTATTATTATCTCTATTTTTCAGGGATGGAAACTGAGGCTCAGAAAAATAAAGTAACTTACTCAAGGTTAGTTTGTGTCTGAGGCAGAATTTGACCCGTTACCTTTCTCAATCCAGCCGCAGTGATCAATGACCAGGGGCTTCTCCCATTGAACCCAGAACTAGTGCCCCTTATTTTGGTTTTCTATACATGGTTTGAACTGTGAATCACAGTATTTGATACCCAGTTGTATTTCACATCAGCGTACACTTCTGGGGGCCCTGGCTCTATCTACGAGCATCATAAAGGACTTGGAAAGAATATTTGCTTTTTAGTGCCCTAAATCCTATAAGTTGGTACCAGAATTTCAAGGTGATGGTTGGTATGAGAACACCAGAAGCAAAATTAGGAGGGATTGTTAATAACATCTACATAGTGCTCAGAGGTGTACAAAATAATTTCCTGTCATCATCCCTTGCAAGGGAGAGAGTACATACAATTTTATCCCTAAAGAAACTGAGGGTTAAAGAAGGGAAAGGGAAATGAGGAACTAAAGTGCCTGGGAAAAGATATGGGATGAGAACTGGGATTAGGAATAAATGTTCCTTAACAGGATCCGAAACCAAGACATTCCAAACAAGGAGATTGGTGGGAAAACTCCATTAGATCATTTAAGGGACAGCCACTTAATGCCACATTAGTAAGTTCAATGATTTTGTCATTTAAATCTTGTTAGTTCCAACGCAGGGAATCCTCTGGATTCTGGATTTCCTGTAACACCCAGAAGCAGGTTCTTCTGGGAGCTATGTGTGAGGCACATGGCCAAATTGCAAAGAGTAGCTACTGAGGTCAGCTTACTTTTTCTTTCATACTCATTAGCAAGGAGCAGTTGAGGGGAGGGTAAGTGCGGAGAGGCGGCAGTGGTCATTCAGCATTAAAGCCAGCTGAAGTGGAAAGGGCCTTTGATGGAAGGGATGAGTTTGAAAAGACTAGCATAAGTCAGAGTCAGCATTGTGGCCTCTAATATCTGAGGAGCATCAGCCTTGGCTGGGCAGATATAGTCTGTCCAACATAAAGGGTGATGAACAATTTTGTCCTTACCAAGTTCCATTGTCTCAGCTAAAAACAGATTTCTCTTGACAATAATCTGAGTGAAAAGAAGAAAGGAACAAGGATGTTTTTGCAGAGATTTCTTAGCTTGACCTGCCACAGTCAGATGGTCTGGCTGTCAGGAATGTCTAATAGCAGCTGTGGCCTTAATTAGGGGCTTACAATGACAAGGGACATAACCAGAATGACTTGGGTCTCCAGCTGAGAGCCAGGCCTCTCTTGCCAGACTTATTATAGACAGTAACTAAGCATGGCTCACCATATGCCTTGAGGCTAGCCCCAAGACTGGTTTCTTGTCTGAATTTTGTCATGCCTTACCTGAGTGACTTTAGCAAATCCAACCTGAGCTTCAGTCATCCATAAAGCTTGTACGGAGGCAGGAATAGAGACAAAATGGCAGCCTGACTGCTCACATCCCAGGAGCAGTCCCAGATGGAAGGCTGACAGCTATCTCTAATATAACTCTTTTATAGTAGTCACTGTTAAATCATGTTACCTGGTCTGGGACTCCTGAGGACTTGAATTCTTACCTTCTGGTTCTTGGCAGTGTTTTTGCTTTGATTTGGAAGTTCTCAATTTGGGCCATAACCTTCCTGAGAATCTTCATGGGGGCTTCTCTCAAGACAGGGGTTGGACTGGTAAATTCTTTCACTTTTCACTTTTTCTCTGGTTCAAAGGGATCTAAAGCAGATTTCTTTTATAGTTTATTGACATCTGAGAACTAGGTTCTTTTTTTCTTCTTTTGCTCATAGCCTTTGGGTGTTTTGGTGATTTTTGAATTATCTGCCATTGATTTATGTTTTTAAGTGTTGATTTTACTATACTGTGCCTTCTGGCTTATTCCATCTTCCAAAGTATTTTTATCCCAATTTAAGGTTTCTTCTTATTTAATTAACTTATTAGATTCTACTTGGCTCATTCTAATTTTCATGGACTTTGTTGCTTGGGCAAGATTTTGTATTTCTGCTGTTGAGCTATTCATTTCTTTTTCGATTGGTTTTTAGCATTATTTTTCATTTAAAAAAATCCAAAACAAAAAAAATTAAAAACCCTCTTAGTTCATCTTTTCCAGGAATTTTGTGGTTTACATTTTACCTAAGTCCAAGTTGTGTTTACTTTGAGTCCTTGCTTATATTTTGTAGTCATTCTACTGTGTTTTTTTTAATCTTAATTGTCCCTCTCACCATACTTGCTTTTTGTTTCAAGCATGATATTCCAGAAGGCAAAGGATAAAATAGTTTGTAATCAAAAGAACTTAATAAGGCTGAGTCTAATCTTAAAGGGAGAAAAATGGATCTTTGATGAAATAGAAGTCTCCCACCCATTTTTTTTCTTTATCTTTTCAAAATTTATTTATTTAACTTTTAACATTCATTTTCACAAAATTTTGGGTTCCAAATTTTCTCCCCATTTCTCCCCTCCCCCACCCCAAAAAGCCAAGCATTCTAATTGCCCCTATCACCAATCTGCCCTCTCTTCTAACATCCCTCCTTTCCCTTGTCCCCATCTTCTCTTTTGTCCTGTATGACAAGATAACTTTCTATACCCCATTACCTATATTTCTTATTTCCTAGTAGTAAGAACAATACTCAACAGCTGTTCCTAAAACTTTGCTTCCAACTTCTCTTCATCCCTCCCTCCCCACCTATTCCCTTTGGGAAGCAAGCAGTTCAATATAGGCCACATCTGTGTAGTTTTGCAAATGACTTCCATAATAGTCGTATTGTGTAAGACTAACTATATTTCCCTCCATCTTAACCTGCCGCCCATTGCTTCTGTTCTCTCTTTGGATCCTGTCCCTCCCCAAGAGTGTTGACTTCAAATTGCTCTTTCCTCTCACTGCCCTCTCTTCCATCCTCCCCACCCTGCTTATCCCTTTCTCCCCCACTTTCCTGTATTGTAAGATAGGTTTTCATACCAAAATGAGTGTGCATTTTACTCCTTCCTTTAGTCAAATGTGATGAGAGTAAGTTTCATGTTTTTCTCTCACCTACCCTCTTTTTCCCTCCACTGAAAAGTCTTTTGCTTGGCTCTTTTATGAGAGATAATTGCCCCATTACATTTATCACTTTCTCCTCCCTATATATTTCTCTCTCACTGCTTAATTTCATTTTTTAAAGATATGATCCCATCCTATTCAATTCGCTCTGTACTGTGTGTGTGTGTGTGTGTGTGTGTGTGTGTGTAATCCCACCCACTACCCAGATACTGAAAAGTTTCAAGAGTTACAAATATTGTCTTTCCATGTAGGAATGTAAACAGTTCAACTTTAGTAAGTCCCTTATGACTTCTCTTTGCTGTTTACCTTTTCATGCTTCTATTCATTCTTGTGTTTGAAGGTCAAATTTTCTTTTCAGCTCTGGTCTTTTCATCAAGAATGCTTGAAAGTCCCTGATTTCACTGAAAGACCATTTTTTCCCCTGAAGTATTATACTCAGTTTTGCTGGGTGGGTGATTCTTGGTTTTAGTCCTAGTTCTTTTGACTTCTGGAGTATCATATTCCTTGTTCCTTCTATCCCTCAATGTAGAAGTTGCTAGATCTTGTGTTATCCTGATTGTATATCCACAATACCTGAATAGTTTATTTCTAGTTGCTTACAATATTTTCTCCTTGACCTGGGAACTCTGGAATTTGGCCACAATGTTCCTAGGAGTTTCTCTTTTTGGATCTCTTTCAGGAGGTGTTCTGTGGATTCTTTCAATATTTATTTTGCCCTCTGGTTCTAGAATATCAGGGCAGTTTTCCTTGATAATTTTGTGAAAGATGACGTCTAGGCTCTGTTTTTGATCATGGCTTTCAGGTAGTCCCATAATTTTTAAATTGTCTCTCCTGAATCTATTTTCCAGGTCAATTGTTTTTCCAATGAGATATTTCACATTATCTTCCATTTTTTCATTCCTTTTGTTTTGTTTTCTGATTTCTTGGTTTCTCATAAAGTCATTAGCCTCCATCTGTTCCATTCTAATTTTGAAAGAACTATTTTCTTCAGTGAGCTTTTGAACCTCCTTTTCCATTTGGCTAATTCTGCTTTTGAAAGCATTCTTCTCCTCATTGGCTTTTTGAACCTCTTTTGCCAATTGAGTTAGCCTATTTTTCAAAGTTTTATTTTCTTCAGCATTTTTTTGAGTCTCCTTTCACAAGGTGTTGATCTGCTTTTCATGCTTTTCTTGCATCTCTCTCGTTTCTCTTCCCAGCTTTTCCTCCACTTCTCTAACTTGATTTTCAAAATCCTTTTTGAGCTCTTCCATGGCCTGAGCCCATGGAATATTTATTTTGGATTTTTGGGATACAGAAGCCTTGACTTCTGTGTCTTTCCCTGATTGTAAGCATTGTTCTTCCTCATCAGAAAGGATGGGAGGAGATATCTGTTCACCAAGAAAGTAACCTTCTATGGTCTTATTTTTTCCCCTTTTTTGGGCATTTTCCCAACCAGTTACTTGACTTTTGGGTCCTTTGTCAAGAGTAGGGTATACTCTGGGAATCTGTGAGATCTCAGTTCCTCCAAGGTGGCACAATCAGGCATGTACTGTTCTGGACTCAGAGAGGGATTTTTATGCCCAGAATTTTAGCAGTTACCTCTCCACAGCCACCTGGCTTCCAGTTCCCAAGTCAGCACTGGGGGCTGATTTTCAGATAAGCTGGATGTGCAGGGCTGCCATTCAATGTGAGACAAAGAGAGGCTAGGCCAGAGCCTCCACCCAGGGCTGAAGTAAGACTCAGCTCTTCAATGCCTCCAAGGGTTTTTACGCTCCAACAATGGAGCTTCTGTACAGGCTGCTGTACAGGCTCTGTGGCTGCTGCTGCCTGCTGCCAGAGCTATTGGAAGGCCCTTCTCCCTTCCTGGTCTGCTGATAAAACCCCATCAATTACCTTTGGCGCCTGTGGGCCGAGGGATCTGAGGACCTGGTACTGTGACTGGAGATTCAGTCCCCGAGGTGTCTACCTCCCAGAGTCTTGTTGCACTGCGCCGCAGCCAAGGCTGGGCTAGGCTCCACGACTGGCTCTGTGTCTGGCACAGCCAACATTTCCATTGGCCTTTTAGGTCACTGTGCTCTGGAAATCTCCTCCACTCTGTTGTTCTCCACTTCTGCTGCTCCAAAATTTGTGGAAAGTTCCTTTCTACAGGTATTTTATGGACTGTGGGGAGGACCCTGCATAAGTGTGTCTTTCTAGTCTGCCATCTTGATTCTACTCCCCTTCCACCCATTTCTGAAGAAAAATTCTTGGCTGCACAAAAATTTTGAAGTTAATCCTATAAGTCAACATAAAAATGTAAATGTAATCATGAGACAACACACTTAAGGAACTGCTTTCCTTACATTCTAATATGGAGAAATCATACACACCCATTCCCCCAGAAACCTATCATCAGCAGGGGTGATATAAGCAAACAGAAGGCATAGCTCTGATGTGGTTTGACTATCTTAAAAGAACAATGGAAAGGGAAGGAAAAAGGAATAAAGAAGCAGAGGAGAGGGCAAAGTTCTGATGGAGAGGGGATTCTTGGATTTCATTTTAATTTGAAAGCCAAATGAGGAATGAATATAAATACAAACATAATATATTGATGTACAGAAATGCATGTCATTCAGTTAGGAAATAGGAGATAAAGGGAAAAAGATAGAAAAAGAACAGGGAAGATACATGAGGTAGCAGATTAATTTTATGAAAAGCAAATTCCAAGAATATTGAAAATATAGTAATTTTTTTGGTGGTAAATGATTGGAAATTGAGAAACTGCCCATCAACTGGGGAATGTGTGAATGAGATTAATATATACAAATGTATGTATGTGATGAACTATTACTGTGCCACAAAAAATGATAGAGAAGATTGTTTCAGAGAAACTTGGGAAGACTTTATGAACTGATGCAAAATAAAATGAGCAAAACCAGAAACCATTTAAATAATGACAATAATATTATAATGACAACTTTAAAGACTTGGGAGCTCTTATTAGCAAAACAATCAACTAAAGATTTTATTTTTCTTTCTTAATGAATGAATGAATCAATGAACTTTGGTTAAGTGCTTCCTACATGCCAGGCACTGTGTTAGTTCATAGAGGGGAGAAATGGAAGGAAGAAAGTAGATTTTTTAAAAATTTTGTTTAAAAAATAAAGGAAATCTTTCCTGTATCAAGCCTGCAGAAATCTTTTCCTTGATATTCAGTCTCCTGATTTGCTAATCATTAACCTGGACCACCATTGCATTGTGTTGAATCCTTAACCTGGACCACAGTTTCATGAAAGGCTTGAAACATTCTCACTTCACTTTTAGCTTCACTCACTCTCTAGACTTCACCTCCTCTCCAGCCCCGGTGTCCCTCCCCAGGATGCTCCTTTCCCTCCCTTTCAAAATCCCCTTTATGTGTGGTCTTCTCCCATTAAAATATAAGAAACTTGAGATTAGGGGTTGTCTCACTTGCTTCTGGGTCTAACTCCAGGACTTAGCCCACAGTCAGCTCTAAATATGTTCTCTAGCCAGCTACCTGGATCTATCTTTCTTCACAGGCATGGGCCAGAAGGATTGCTTCACTCCCAGACTGGTAGAGATGGGCTTGGAATCCAGGTTTTCCTTGTCCTAAGAGTCTACAGTTTTCTAATCTGTGCTGATGAAATTTTCCTTTTTATTAGGGAAGTGAAGGGGAAAGAATAAGTATTTATATAGAGCCTACTATGTACCAAGCACTAAGTAGTATCTGATTTGATTCCCAGAGCCAATGGATAGCTAGTTGGTACTGCTATTATACTCATTTTTAAGTTGAGGAAATTGAGGCAGAGTTTAAATAACTTGTCTAAGATCATACAGATAGTAAGTTTCTGAGGCCAAATTTGACCTTTGACCTTTCTGACTCCAGGATCCCTGCTATGTCTACTAGCTATCTCATTAAGGAACATGGTCATGACTTGCCCATAGACACATACTTTTCCAGGCAGTGTCTTTTGTCAACATTACGTATCCCAAGCACATGGTGCAGTGTGGCCATGATCATATGGGCCAGGCTAGACAGATGCTTGCAGATGTTGAGAGTTATGTGGTCTCCACAAAGAAAGACTGAGCATGTGGGAAACAAAGATGTGGGCACTTGGCTTCTTGAGAATCCATAACTCCCTAAGAGTGGTGCAAAATTCTTATTGGTTAAGTCCAAGGTTGGAGATTGACTTGGGTGTGGTCAAGGATTGAGACTGACTGCAGAACTAACTTCAATCTTCATCACTTAGAAGTTGGGAGTCACTACAGAATGAAAGAAATGTTTCAAGATTTTCCAACGGAATGGGGAAGTGTGTATATTGGAGAAATTTGGTTGTGGGAACTTGGAAAGAATGACTGGAGAATGAGCAAAAAGAGAAATTAGCTCCTGGGAAAGAACAGGGAGGGAAGGTTTCCAGGCAAGGTTGGAGGTAATGAGAGCAACATCCAGACTGAGGCCTGGTCTGGGAGGGAACAGCTGAGATCACCTGAGTTCTAGCCCCTTACTTCTCCCCAGACTCAGACAAAGATGTAGAAGCTACACACTTCAAAGAGTTATTGTGAACAAAACACTGTGAGAACTGTAAGATGTGATGAAAGCAGAACCATTACCATCAGGGTTCAGGTCAGAGCATGTGGCTGTGAATGGACCTCATAGCAGACACAGGGCACAGAAGAGCAACATACTTTCATTTCAGTGGAAAGGGGAAATGAACATTTCTGTTAGATCAACAAGCCAAGTATTACCTGCCAAATTCAAGGACAGATTAAGCACCTAATCCATGGACTGGACAAATTCCCTCTTTTCAAATACAGCACACATCAGTCACTAAGTGAGTGACCTTGAGTACCGTACCTCACTTTACTTCTCCTGGTATTGATTTCTTCTTCTGTAAAGTGAGAGGTTTGACTAGAGGATTGCTAAGTTTTTTTTCACCTGTAAGAGGGGTCTCGGTGAGATTCCAGAGCAAAAACCTGCTGCCTCTATAGGTAGCCATTGCCTGAATAGGTTCATCTTCCTTCAAAGAATGGATGACAGAAGCCAAGTATCTCTGACTATAGATGTTTTCAAACTCTGAAATTTTCCCAGACTAAGAATTTGACCACCTTGGGGAGCCTTGAAAGTCTGACAAAGCTAGTTATGATGAAGGGAGCAGCACTGGGTTATTAAAGACATCTATGTGAGTTGGAGCTTATTTCTATGAGATGGGAGAAGAAAAGGGAAGTATTGGAAGTATAGAAATGCCAAGCCTAGAGGCCTGTATTGGGCTACCCGAGTCTTTCTTACCTCACCTCCCGAGGTCTTCGGCTGGCCACGCCGGATGCACATATGAGAGAAAGGACGTTCCAGAGTCAAACAGGGGTTGAGCTTTATTACAGGGTTTCGGTTACAAGTGCAGGGGCTCTTCTTTCTTAGGACGAAGAGGGGGAGATTTCCTAAGAAGGCTAAGCTTAAGGGAATGGAAGTAGAAGTACAAGCGGGGGAGAGAGGGGGAGGGGAGAGAGGAAAGAAAAGAAGCGGAGCCCTACTTTTCTCTTTGGCTCCACACGTGCTAAGAGCTTTCTGGCTTCCTCAATCCTACTTAATCTTCAGCCACACAGTTTGCATCTCAATACCATGCTGTTAGGTAACTAGGTGTGCTCCAATCCGGGACGACCTCGAGGGCAGGGAGACTCCACCCATCAGGTATCTCCGGGGGAGAGGCGGAAATACCCGAGCTAGCCGAGCTAGCTCGGTCTGACCTTCTCGAACCCCCGCTGTTCATGGAGGGCCTCGTAAGACTCTAAGATTTAGAAGTCCCACTTTTACCTGCCCGAGACTGTCCACACGGAATTGAGCTTCCAGTCCCAACATATCCCCTTCTTTGTTATGCGCGGAGCGCACCTGGCTCTAGAGCAAACAGTGGCTGGAGGCTGAGTGGATTAGGAAGGCCTTTAGCATATGAGTACCTTACAACAAGACTTCATTCACACAGAAATCTGCAGCTAGCACAACTGACAAAGGGAGGCATCAAATAAAACAAAGATGAAACTAAATGGCTGAGTTACAACAGAGGAAGTGCAATCAACTAAAATCCCAAAGCATATTTTAAGAGAAGCAGCTGGTGTAGGCGCCTTACACGTCACCACTCCCTTAATCTTGCAAATGGATCTATACAGGTGGAAAATTGGTCACCTCCTCCCCACCCAAGTGTCCTGGGTTTGTGATATCAAAGTCCTCATTCAGCTGGCGAAAAAAGGATGCCTAGATGGGAAGCTGTCAGCAGCAGTGTCTGCGGTTGTGATGAGGGCTGCTTCCTCTCTGGGCAGCAAGGTTAAAGCTGTCAGCAGCAGGCTCAGGTGGTGTATGATCCTTCTCCGGGGTCTCTGGGCTCTCCGGGGTCTCCGCCTCCTGCCTCTCCGTCGTCTCCGACCTCGGTTCCCACCTACGGATCCTTCTAATGGGAATCCACGCATCACCTTTTCCTGTGGAGACACAAACATACCCTGGACCCCATATTAGTATCTTATACGGACCTTTCCATTTCCCTGAGGCCATATCCTTTACCATGGCCCATGTGTCTTTATATCCAGCCTGGGTATTACTTTCCTTGCGGGGTTGTCTTGGAAAAGTCACAAAATGTCTCATAGCTGGAGTAGTATGTGAGTTTCTTGAGATATGCAAAAAATTGTGTGTATACACAGCTGTATCAAGCTCTGATTGTGTTAGGCGACCTTTTCCCCTTCTTTGTTTAGCGAGGATCGCCTTCAAGGTGAGATTGGCCCTTTCCACTATGGCCTGGCCTTGTGGATTGTAGGGGATTCCTGTAACATGTCGAATCCCTAGATCGCGGAGGAAGTGTGTAAGGGTTTGAGAAGTATAGGCAGGGCCGTTATCTGTCTTTATTTCTAAGGGTAAGCCTGAAACAGAAAAACAGTGCCAAAGATGTTGAATTACTTTAGCACTTGATTCACCTGGCTGTAAAGTCACCATAAGGAATCCGGACCATGTGTCAACTGTCACATGTATGCACTGGCCCTTAAGATGGGTGACATCCATTTGCCAAATTTCATTGGGTGCCAAGCCACGAGGATTGACACCCTGGTCTAGAGATGGGTGGAATGGGATACATTGGAGACAGCTCTTAACAATTTTTCTGGCCTGTTCCTGAGTTATCCCATATAATTTGCAGAGGGCTTCTGTGGCTAGGTGGAACCTATCATGAGCCTTTTGGGCCCTTTCTTGTGGTTCCACAGTGTGCCCTACCAGGTATAGTGAATTGTCTGCTATTTGATTTCCTTCAAAAATTGGTCCTGTGCCATTTGTATGTGAGCGCACATGTAAAACATAAAAAGGGTGTGTTCTGTTATTAATGGTGGTCAATAGCCGCTCACACTGTGAAAAAATATTGGACCGATAATCTACAATAGAGTCCTCAATCCGTGAAATTAATAAAGATGCATACTGACTATCAGTGATAATATTAATGGGTATGTCACTATATATTTGGAGAGCTTGGATTATAGCTTCCAATTCGTTCTGTTGAGTAGAGGTGTAGGGTGTGTTAACTATATATATCTCTTGGGAGGCCGAATTATAAATAGATGCCTTGTGATGTTTCGTGGCATCTGTAAAAATGTTAGGCCCTTCTACTGGGTTTGGTGAGTACCTTTTCACTGGTGCTGGGGCCCACTGTAATAATTCTTTGAATAGAAAAGTCGAATTTGGTTTCATCTGGGCCCAGTGGAGTATAGTGGCCCAAGAAACATGATTCTGAGCTAACTCTTCTACATCCTTAGTGGTGAGTGTAGCATAAAGAATTGGCTGTTTTTGGTATATGTGGGTGGCTCTTCTTACTGCCTCTAGTGCTAACCGTCCTAGAAATTCCCACTTGTTTAGTAAACTGCTTCCTGTTTTACTTAAATATACCCACTCTAGGGGCTTCTCTTTTTGATGTATGACGGCATAGGGAGGTGTGGTGGAGATAATAGATACCTCCAGATCTCCTCCTGGATCCCACCGAAATGTGGTGGACTCTAAAAATTGTTTTTTTATTGCCTCTATGGCCTTGGCTGCTTCAGGAGTCAATGTTCGTGGGGAATTTAAAGCAGAGTCTCCTGTCAATAGTGAATATAAAGGTTGCATGAGAGGTAAAGGTATAGGCACCTTTGATCTTATCCATTGGATAGCTCCTACTAGTTTCTGAGCATCATTGAGTGTTTGGATCTTTATATCCCATTTTGGGGGTTCCGGCCGAATGATGGTGCCCTGTATCTGATATCCCAAATATTTGTAATTGGGTCCTCTCTGTATCTTTTCAGGAGCAATAACTAATCCTAGTCCTAAAAGGTTCCTTTCTACTGCTTGGAAACACTTCTCCAGTTCCTTGAGCTGAGGTGCAGCTATAAGGATGTCATCCATATAATGGATGATTTTGCATTGGTATTGCTGTCTGGGGCTTTCTAAGGCTTGATTAACATACCACTGGCAGATGGTGGGGCTGCAACTCATACCTTGGGGCAATACCTTCCACTGATACCTCTTTGCAGGTCCTTCGTTATTGGGGTGAGGTATTGTAAAAGCAAACCGAGGACAATCTACTTTGTTTAAAGGAATGGAAAAAAAAACAATCCTGAATATCAATGATTATAAGTGACCAACCCTCCGGGATGGCATTAGGAGAAGGGAGACCTGGTTGCAGGGCTCCCATAGGCATGAGAGACTGATTTACCTTCCTTAGATCTGTAAGGAACCTGAATTTCCCGGATTTTTTCTTTATAACAAACACAGGAGCATTCCAGGGTGACTTTGATGGTTCTATATTTCCTTTTTCTAATTGCTCCTTAACCAATAGTTGTAGTGCCTGGAGTTTTTCTGGGGTCAGGGACCATTGCTCCACCCAAATCGGGGTGTCTGACTTCCAATTCAAGGGTGGGGACTCCAGTGCAACTGCAATGGCCCTTACTAAAAATTTGATAGCTTCATCCCGAGGCGGCTCATAATGTCCCTGCCCCAGATGTTAAAACTAAGTCCTGGAATCACCAACGGCCATACGGTCCTTTGGCGATCCTCTGCCTCCCACTTTACTGGGTGCATTGTCTCTAAGGTATTTTGGCACCCTCCTATTCCCCACACTGGTCTCTGGCTTTCTTTAAGCTTCCAGTGCCGGGGTACTGAGCGACCGCTAAGGCAGGTCCTATCCGCTCCAGTATCAAGGAGGCCAGTCATGGGAATTCCATTAAGCCAGATCGTACACTCAGGTCTATTCTGTCCTATTTCCTTTAGTAACTGGATTTGAACTGAGTGCTTTAAAGGAAGGGCAATAGCTATGGGAAGCTGATTGTCTATATGAGCTGGCTCGGCTACCACATTGGAGCATGGAAGTGCTGTGGTGCCGGTGGGATAAACTCCTGTATATATAACTACGGGTGCATGAGAGGGGTTCTGTAATATGAGGGATTCCTCCTGTATGGGGTCTCTCAGGGGAATCATGGCAAACTGATGAGCTGCAAGCTGGCACTTCTCTAAGCTGTAAAGGTGTTGCTTTCCTTCCTCTGGCCCCATAATCTCCTGTATTCTCCCTCCAAGGGGCCATCCCGATTCTCTGCCAAAGGGTACACTTTCGGGGCCCTCGAGGGGCCCCTCACCCCGTTTCCCGACTTCCTACATTGTTTAGCTAAGTGACCTGGCTTTCCACATGAAAAACAAGGGTCCTGGCCCCTCCCTGTACTTATTTCTTTCCTACACTCTTTCTTAAGGTGTCCCGGTTTTCCGCAGTTAAAACATTTTTTCTCCAAAGAGATATTACTTAAGGCGGCAGCCAGGTACTTCCCTTGCACCTGTGCCAAGTAGACCTGACTTCCTACCCTTTCACATCTCTGTATCATCTCTTCAACAGATGCATTCTTTGGCAGTCCCAGCATTGCCTTTTTGCAGTCATGATTACAATTCTGCCGCAGCAATGTCCTCAACACTATCTCTGTCCCTTGGTTTTCCTCTCCCATATCTCGACCTACTGCCTCCTGCAGCCTGGCCACAAAATTAGTAAATGGCTCATTGTTTCCTTGCGTAATCCTAGTCATGGGAAACTCTCTCTCTTTCTTAGAGGCTATAACCTTCCAGGCGGCAATAGCCATTCCGGCAATCAAAACATAATCGGAGGCTGAGTACTGTAATTGATTTCCTGTAGCCTCAAACTGCCCTGTTCCTGTAAATTGCTGATAAGCCTGGGGGGCCTGAGCCCCTAGCCCACCGGTAGTGCTCTTTACCCTCTGAGAAAATTCTGATACCCAAATCACATTCTGCCCAGGGGTAAGGCAGGCTCTAGCTAAGCTCTTCCAGTCATTAGGAGTCAGAACGAACTGACCGCTGAGAGTTTCAAGCATGGCTATAACAAAGGGTGAATTAGGGCCATGCTTGGTACAAGCCTCTTTAAGAGTCGCCACTCTCTTCCATTCTATAGGTATGTGGCTCCTCCGAACCCCACCGGGGACACTGGGGTCCGCTATTTCTAACACAGGAAATGTCCCTACATCTTCTCCATTCTCTATAGCCTTTCTTATTCCTTTTTCCAAACTGGACTGTGGCCCTGAACTGTCTGACCAATGGAGCAGGTTATAAGGAGGCGCGGAGGGAAGGCACGGCGTATTCTCCCCTGCCTCGCTTTTTCCATCCGCTAGATGGAGCTCCGGGTCTATTTTTTCTTTACGCTCCTTAACTTTCCGCTTAACTTTCTGCTTGCCTGGGTCCTCCCCTCCCCTCTCTCCGCTTCCACTCTTATTCCAATCCCGCCCTGGCCTCTCCGGCCCTTCCAGCAGGCTTTTAATTACACCGAATATCAGGAAATCTAAATCCTCCAGCTCCCCAGGGTATTGTTGCTCGTAAGCAGTCATTTGCTCTCCGACCGCTCCCCATTTTTCTCTTGATATTCCTGCCTGCTTGAGCCAAGGAGAAACTTTCCAAATCCTTTCACAAAATTCTCGGAGGTCATCTAACTCTATTGTGACCCCCGCCTTCCTGCATTCCCTGTGAAGTGTCTCAGCCCAGACCTCCTGTTCCTCTGGCTTTATTACTGGCAATAGATTCCCCATCTCCGCCCTTTTCCCAGGGGTTTGGGAAGCTTCTCTCCCCTTTCTCTCCTTCCGAATCTAGGATTCGGGACTCGCTTCTTTCACAGCCCCTTCCGGGTGTACCCCAAAAGCACCCAGGATTATCTACGCTCCCAATCCCTGTTGGGACGCCAACTGCCAAGCCTAGAGGCCTGTATTGGGCTACCCGAGTCTTTCTTACCTCACCTCCCGAGGTCTTCGGCTGGCCACGCCGGATGCACGTATGAGAGAAAGGACGTTCCAGAGTCAAACAGGGGTTGAGCTTTATTACAGGGTTTCGGTTACAAGTGCAGGGGCTCTTCTTTCTTAGGACGAAGAGGGGGAGATTTCCTAAGAAGGCTAAGCTTAAGGGAATGGAAGTAGAAGTACAAGCGGGGGAGAGAGGGGGAGGGGAGAGAGGAAAGAAAAGAAGCGGAGCCCTACTTTTCTCTTTGGCTCCACACGTGCTAAGAGCTTTCTGGCTTCCTCAATCCTACTTAATCTTCAGCCACACAGTTTGCATCTCAATACCATGCTGTTAGGTAACTAGGTGTGCTCCAATCCGGGACGACCTCGAGGGCAGGGAGACTCCACCCATCAGGTATCTCCGGGGGAGAGGCGGAAATACCCGAGCTAGCCGAGCTAGCTCGGTCTGACCTTCTCGAACCCCCGCTGTTCATGGAGGGCCTCGTAAGACTCTAAGATTTAGAAGTCCCACTTTTACCTGCCCGAGACTGTCCACACGGAATTGAGCTTCCAGTCCCAACATAGAAAGTATTAAAAATCTCTGCACCTTTTCAGGGGCAACTACTAAGAGGTGTTGTTTAAACCATCTATGGACAGTTTGTGGAATTCTCATTTTTATTCATCGAAACAAAAAAAAAGGAATATAATGATATAATTCAGTTGATATCACCCAAGAGCTGCTTACAGGCAATGGCTTCAGGTTAAGTGGGCTGGCTGCTCTATTAGCCAGATTTATAGAGCCACCTCCATCTCATTTCAACCATCATGGAAGTGCACAGAGCTCCGTTTCTATAAGAGGAAAACCAATTGACAATTGGCTTGTCTTTGTGGAAACAATAATAGAATTCTGAGGAGAAATGACCCATTAATTGTTCACATTATGACCACAGAGAATGGAGTTAGATACATCTAAATTAATGCATATTCATTTCAAACAAATGTTAATTAAACAAACTATAGCCTAATTTTCAGGCCTTGGAAATGATTATAGCTGACAGGAACTGAGGATTGAAGGAAATAGCATAGGATGGACTGAGTGTTCTGTGTTATTCACCGATGGAGCCTGAGGAGGCACCCTCTCCTGGCAGGTGAGGAAGCTTGGGCATCACTCTGCTTGCCTTCCCAAATTCACTGGGTGGGATGGCTGGGGAGCCTCAGGAGCCAGAGTTAGCAGGGTGTAAATAGATTTTGTATGTAGTCATTATATAGCAGAAGATTAACCACTGCTCACAGTCTCCAGAAGGCCCTTGTTTTAAGGGTGGTGGAAGGAATTCTAAGCTTTTGATAAGAATACCTGGCTTCCACCTCTCCTCTAATGGTATTACCTTGGCAATTCCTTTTTTCACCGGGGGTTTCCGTGTTCTTCCCTATAAAATAAAAGGGTCAGCTGGTCAGGATGATATCTGAGGTTCCTAATATTGGGGGTGCCAGGAAGAGGGATACCTGAAGAAAGATCCCAGCACTCATCCACTGTCACTTTAGAGAAATAAGTTCCCTAAATGGGTGAGTTGTTTAATTGGAAGACAAGGGGAACTTATCAGTTAGAAGCACTCTTCAGTCCCAGGCACTGCCCTCAGCACCAGACTGCTCCTTAGGTACAAATCTTTTTATTTTTTAAAGTTTTTCTTTGTTTTTGTTTGAACAAAAACAACCCAGACCTTTAGGTGTCCTTGATTTCACTGAAGAACAGGCTATTTCATGCTAGTTGGCCTCTTCAAGTATCTGATGCTGGCCATAACCTGACAAAACAAAGCATCATAAACGTGAATGGTGAAGACATTAAACAACAATCGCCCGAGGCTCTCTGCAGTAGTAGCCCTCACCTCTCTCCATTCCTGCACAGCTTAGAACTCTCTCCTGACCAGTCACTGAGGTCTCCTCTTATTTCAGATGTAACTAAAGTCCTTGGCCCAATATCACTAAAATATATAAAGGGAAATTCTAACCCTATCTATTTATCCATTCATCTATCTATCTATCTATCTATCTATCTATCTATCTATCTATCTATCAGTGATGGTGCTGATGGTGATAGCTAACAATCATATATGTTTGGCAGCTTGCTGTGCTAAGCATTTGATGATTATTATCTTATTTCATCTTTATGAAAACCTTGGGAGTTAGATGCTATTGTCACCATTTCACTTTTTGCTTTGGTGGCTTACCCAGGAAGTGTCTGAGGTCAGACTTGAACTCCAAGCTCAGCACTCCATCCACTGCATCACCTACCTGGGCCGTTATCTGTCTGTTTCTCATCTGTCTTTTCTTACCTTGTCTGTCTACCTTTCTCTATCATCTCTTTCTCTCTGTCTCTGTCTCTCTTCCCACATACAAACACACACACACACACACACACACACACATACACATACACAGCTGCTATGTACCTCTTCTCTCTGTCGTTCATTCCATCTAATGATCCATTCCACATCTCTTGATTACACACTTGCATATTCAATTGGCTGTGACAAGTGTAAATTTCTTTGCTCTCAACCTTCCCTGAAAGCCTTGGGGACTGAGAAGAAGTCTCCAGGATGAAATGAGGCAATTCTTTTTCCTCAAATTTAGGAAGGTAAAGGAAGGGGCCTCCTAAAATATTTTTCTTTCCTTCCCTTGAGGAAGGATGAATGCCTTGAACCCAGATTAGTGGTAGGTCCTCACTTCTCATGTAGCCTGGTTGCACTTCACCTCCATTCCCCTTTGAGAAGAAGCTGTCCCATCTGTCTCTTTGGGACTCCAAAATAGTGTAATCCCAAATGCAGATTCTTGGAGTCATAGAAAAGAGGAGTGAAAAGGGACCTGTGATCATGTTTTGTCCAAATTCCTTATTTAATCAATGAGGAAACAGAGTTCCAGAGCAGGGAAGTGACTTCCCTAGGTGACACAGTTAGGTTTGACCAAATCTAGAACTAGAAACCAGCTCCTTGGAGCTTCAGATTGATGTCTTTCCAATGGATCGTTCTGTCTCTCCTGAATAGAAATGGATTCTGGCTGATGCTGATGGAGTAGAAAATCACCAAAGCAATGTGATGGAGCAGAAAGAAGGTGGGACCTCATGTTGTACATATTGAGACTCAGCTCTTCCCCTGACTAGTTGGTGGTTTGGGGGACTTCACAGAATTTTTCTGGAACTCAGTTTCCTCATCAGTACATTACTAAGCAATGTGAAACTCCTTTCCTTGGAAGCTCCTTCAGGACATGAAAATGGCCTTAGCTTCACAAGGTCTATCTCAAGGGAACATAGGTCCTGGCAGACAGCATGAAGCCTATAAGAAGAAGCCTGGAAGAAGACTTTGCCCCTACAGGCTGAGGACAATGGGAGTGCCATTCTGAGACGTTCAGCAATAGCTATTGGACCACAAGGTGGCAGAATGTTTCATTCAGGGCTGCTCTGAAGATTTAAACAAAGATATGGAGATGCTCGACTTTTTTAAGAATTGAGGGAAGAAGTGTGTGTGTGTGTGTGTGTGTGTGTGTGTGTGTGTGTGTGTGTGTGTGTGTGTGTGTGTATTTAGAACCCTTTAGGGACAGTTTCTGGAAGTCCAGCAGAGCAGAACCGAACTGTGCTAATATGGGATTTTGGACTAATTGTATGTAATAACTGAGCTAAATTCTAGGTCTAACCTCCATCTCTAGAGTTGTATAGAGGGGATTACAACACCAGGGTTGGGAGTCAATGTTTATTTTTTAAAAATCCTTCTTTCTATAATTGGGAAATAAATATCCTTTTGAAAAAAATATATAATATATATATGTACATCTGTATATATATGTATACACACATTTATAATATAAATAATACAGTATATGTATATAATATATAGTGCATATATATGTGTGTATATACATACACACATACGTATATACATACACATACACACATACATACATTTTATGTATATGGATATAGATATAGATATACAGGTATATAGATACAGATATATGAAGGTGAAATCTTCCAATTCTTTGACCCTTGACTTCAATTTCTATCAAAATTCTGTAATACATATCTGGAATAATATGTCCATAAGGACATTCTCATTATAAATGAAAATAGAGATCCTCCCTTTGGAATCATCAATCTCTCGCAATCTACTGATTCCTTTCCTTCTCTGTTGCCTCCAAACTCTCACTTCTCCTACTAGTAGATGGACTCTCTGGAACAAAGCATATGGATAACTGAGTCACTTAATTTGCATAATTCTCAATTATTTTATTGAATAATTGTGCTAATGTGAAACTACAACATCTAAGCATTAGTGTGCTCATTAGTGTACCTCAATCTAAGAGAATAATCAATGAGGGTTCCTGGGTGTGTCCCAAACCCCTCTTTTTAAAGGAGAGTTACAAAGCGGGGGGAGAGACAGACAGACAGAGAGAAACACAGAGAGAGAGAGAGACAGACAGACAGACAGAGACAGAGACGGAGAGACAGAGATACAGAATGAGAAAATAGGAGAGGAGAGAGAGGGAGTAAAGGAGGGAAGGAGACAGAACTGTAGGGACTGTGGAACCTCAAATGTGACCTAGTCCAACCCTCTCAATTTGTTGATGAGAAAACTAATGTCCGTGGAAGTTAAATGATTTCTCCAAGATCACACAAGTAATTGCTTCAGAGATACCCTCTGATCTCTTGTTCTATGCCTTTAGAGTAAGTTAATTCATAAAATAATTTGTAAATTATTCTCCTTTTAATTTTTCAATGGCTTTTATGCAACTTCCTGGTTCCGCCTTACAATCTTCTTTCCTGCTATTTTCCCTTTATAATGACTGCTTATCAGTGTTCTTATTATGCTAGCTACAAGGGGAGGGATGGTCGGGGACTACAATAAGATACAGCTTTAACACATCATGCCAGTGATTTCTGGTAGCATAGAAAAGGAAGGTGGCAGGTGTCATGGGTAAGGAAGTTGTGAAGAAGAACTTCTGGATCTGTGTATGTGCATGTATATGTGTGTATGTGTGTGTATATGTGTGTGTGAGGACTTGATAGGTCCTCAGAATCTCAAAGGTACAAGGGACCTCAGCATCCATATGGGTTCATCTAGTTCAAATGAGGACTGAAAAGGAATTCCCTCTGTCATAAACCTGAAAACAAGCACTTTTAGAAAGATTAAGATACTTGACCATGGCCACACAGTTAGATTTGACCTCAGGTCTTTTTGACTTCAGGGTCAGTGCTCTGTGTAGGTCCACTACATATAACCTATAACCATAAAGTTATAGGCTTCAGAAAAATGAAACATAATAGGTGCCTTTGCCTGACCTGGAGGTAGCCCTGAGTTCTTGAAGGCTGCTTTTGTGGAGGCCAAGTTCCATGAGGACCTACCAAGTTTCAAAGGCTTCAAGTGTGGGCCAAGGCCTGAGAATTATTCATGGAGTTAATGGCTAGCAAAAGCTGAGCTTGGTGAGATTCATCCAAGAAGGCTGGCCTGCAGAGGACCTACATTTTTATTCATTTTTACTTTTGTTAGCCAGAGTGATTCATGAAGACAATCTGAGAAAAGCAGCATCCTGAGAGGCCTTTTCACAAGTTTTGGCCGAGGGAATATGGAGTCCCTGGGCATAAGACCACTGGGAGGATTGTGAGTGTGTTATCAATCCCACAGTCCTTTCTTGCAGCCTAGAATTCCATCTGGATAGTTTTGGGAATCAGGTTGGACTTGGCCAGCTCCCTGACATCTCAGAGGAATTGTAATTAAATATTAGGTCAGTGTTCTGAAAATGTCTGATATAAAGGGTAACTGTTCTGGTGATAGACCTGGTGTCCATGACCAACTTCAAACCTCTCCAGTGAGCTAGATGACCTTGGGCAAGTCATGTCACTTTCTACATTGTTGTTGTTTATACATATTATTGTTGTTTTCCATCTGTAAAATGGGGAGAATGATATTTGCTCTCCCAAACTGTTTCTAGCTGTGTGACTGGAATGGCAGTTTAGCAGTTGTAGCCATAGCGATAGCCGTAATTAAAAGATTTCAAAGAGCCAAGTGTCTAATGGTAGCTTTACCACCAGTGGAAGTAGGAGTAGAAGCCCTCTTTCCTTGTTTAGGAATCCTTCTGAATCATGTGACCAAGTTTCAGAATTATGATTTTCATTTTCTATGCCTATCAGCCTTGGGACATTTTTCATGTTCCATCCCCATGTGATCTTGGGATGACCCTGACACCACCACACCCACTCATTTTTTATTTCCGTACTCAACCCCAAATGCTTCCAAAGGAGTCATTATCACACTCAACCCTTTGCAGCTCTGAGTCTGGTCACTCCTCTCACTTACTGTTGGTAAAAAGTATTTATTTGGAGGACACCTTTCTGAACCAAGATATTTAGGCTGGCTGTCAAATGCTGGCAACTGGTCTGCATTGCTCTCTTTTTTTCATATCTTCACCATTGAGGATATCAAATGATTACCTAGTGAAACTATTCTTTAAGCAAGGAACAGGAGCCCAGGAAAAGTCCAGGCTTTGTGTCTTGCCTGAGCTTTCAGTCTAGTGAGAAAATTTACTATGCCCTTCTCCCTCTTTTCCTTCACACACCACTGATGACACATGGGAGGGGATAATCAGCAAGAAAATGAAATCTGCTATCTCTTCTTCACACAGACACTCCTATCATTCAGTTCCTTGGCACTTTCATTCTCAGTCTGGTCCCAGGACAGTGGGCAAAATCCCTAGTGATGCCTCCACATCTAGGGCCCTGATTAAAAAGAAATATGTGGTTATACACACCTACATTGCCAGAAGCACCCAAACTGCTGCCTTAAGAACCTTCTCTGTTTTAGTTTCAGAGCCATTCCCACTAATAGTGAGACACTCCCAACTGAATCTCTTTAGATTAAGTATCATATGACCTTACACTTCAGTGGGGACAAAAAGTATTTTAAAATATGGAGAATATTGACATTCACAAAATGCATTAGTGGAAAATATTACCAACCTCAAAGACCACAAAGAAAATCACCCCCTTTCCTTCTAGCACTCCAGAGAGAGAATATGTGAGTTGAACTTGATCCTGACCCTGACCTACAATTAACTTAGAGGTACACAACACAGTTGGTTAAATATTTATTCCTTGGTTACCTAAGAGAGGTCCTGAGACTGGATGACATTTACCATTCAAATGGCAGATACTTGAATGATAAGTAGCCAGGCACCACAACTCCTGTCTATAGGATGAGCTGAAGTGTCCCCAGAACCAGGAACAGTTCAGTCATCTGGTAGGGGATGAACTTATGTTTATAGAGGAGCTTCTACCTTGGTTATCAGTCTGCTTAGAAACAGGTTAACGATGGGCCCTCAAAGTGTCCAAGTCAACTGGATAAGAAAAGACAATTGCTAGAACACCCATAGCCATTTTCTTCTGTCACATAACTCCATCTTCTTCCTTTCTCCTCAGTTTTCTTCATACACATTGAGGCAATGGGCCAACTGACAAGAGAACTCCAAGAACCTCTAAATAGCAGAGGGTTTGCATAACAGTCATGCCAGACTCTTCATCTCCTCAGTTTTTCTGAGGGTAAAAATCACCCCTTTTCTCACTGGCTACAGACTAGGAGGGAGGGAAGAGAAAAAGCAAACATTTGTTAAGCATTTACTATGGGCCAGGCACTGTGCTAAGCCATTTATAAATATTTTCTCATTTGATCTTTAAAAAATCCCTGGGAGGTAGGCAGTATTATTATTATCATCCCATTTTTTTTATAATTGAAGAAACTGAGTCTGAGATTAAGTGACTAGGTCAGGTCTACACAGATAGTAAGTAGCTACAGTTGAATTTTTACTTGCTTCTTCTTGACTTCAAGACCCAAAGTTCATATCCTTCCTTTTGTGGTTGAAAAGACACACAACCCTACAACACTTCTTGCCTGGGAACCAGCGTGGGGCTTTGTGCGCTTGTGTGTGTGTGTTTTTGTATCTGGTGTATGCTGAGGGTGATCACTAGAAAAGGTTTTTCTAAGGAAGCTCTTGCTAGTAAAGTGGGCTTTCCTCAAAGAGGAAGGAATCATTCAGGAGGTCAAGCCTCTATAATGGTCAGCTGTAGTTGTTAGGAAAGGTTTGTGTGCAGACAGCAGTAATCTTGAACAGTACAGCTTTCACCCACTGCTTCAAGTTCTGCCCATCTATTTCCACTTCTCCATGCCAACTCATCAAATCCTAGAAGGGGCATACAGGTTCCTCCTAAGACTCCCTCTGTAGGCACAATTTCAGCCTCTCCCATTGTATCTCCCACAACCATCAACACTCCAACATCACCACCACCACCATCAACACCACCACCATTATAACCATCACCACACCACCATTGCCAACACCAATATCATGTCCAGTTACATTTGGCATGAAGCCAGAAAACCCAGCTGCTTCTTCTTACGAGGGACTTAGGGCTTACTCAGCAGGGTCAGGACTTGAACCCATGCTGTCTGACTCTGAATTCAGTGTTCTGCTACTATTCCATCTAATTATGATATGGCCTACTGTTTCTGATCTGCACCATCCCTTGGATGTTGCCAGCAGTCAGTGGACTAAGGCACTTTCTTTTCTCTACCTTCCCTTAGAAACTATTGTTTCCATTTCTATAATTAAAAGCTCTCATTTGGTTAATGAGTTAATTGCACTCTTTACATAGGAGTTCACTCCTTTCCTCATTAGAGGTAGCTCTCTATGCTTTCAGAATGTCATTCTTGAGAACTTTTCATTTTTCTTGAAACAAATTTCCAAGTAAAATTGTGTGCCTTGGAAATCCTACCTCAGTCAGTGAGCCAGCATTCCTAAGCAAGCATTAAGGTAAGTAGTAGAATAAAACAAAAGGCAAATACATGGAACCTGCCCTCGAGATTACATTGTTTTTGGAGAGACATGTAAAATAAATAGATTGATGCACAATATATACCTAAGAAATGAAGATAATGCAAGTGGGGAAAGTACTAGCATAGGAGTGGGGTCAAAGAGTTGGGTACTGGGTCAGGCCTCCTCTAGACAGTGAGATTCATGCTGAATTTTGAAGTTGTTCTCTCTTTGAAATCTTTGAAATTCAATTTCCATAGATGTGGCATGCATGCCAAACTATAACCAACTTCATTCTGTTTCTCCATCAAGAGCTACAAGATACAGTGGTCTCTTCTTATTATGAAGTTTCTATCATTTTAAGCTCAACAATTAAATCCCTCCTTGTAAGGGAGAATAAGAAGAGCCATTCACCGTTTTCTTTGTTTTACCATTGGAACAATGAATTTGCCATTAAAGCAAATACATAACACATTAGCTCTTTTGAATTTGGCAGAGATGTAGTATCATCAGATATCTAGATAATTCAAGCCTACCATCACCACCATGTTATGCCCCTGGGCCCTGCATGTGACCTATTCCCTGAGTCCTTCACCTATTTCCTCCATCTTGTCAGACTGTAATAGTCTCACACAATGATAGCATTTTTGTGCCAGTCTCTGTTGATCTTCCTTCAAATACTTCTCACACTATTTTGTCCCTCTAGTTTCTGGGTCTTTACCTAAGAATGTGTATCTTCCATACATCCTACTATTCTAACCTATTCTTTCCCTTTGAGTAAGGCATATCCTTCCAAAGCCATACCACCAATAGTCAGAGGTACTGAAAAAGACATTTTCTTTTTCCTTTTAGCAACTTTAGGTCACCTTATTTGACAACCATCCTTTATGGATCCCTGTATAGAGACCTGCAGTCATGAGTGTTACTGCTGACTTACTTTCTCATAATTTTTCTTCTTCAAATTTCTGTTTTTCTTCGTATGTAGTGGCTACTGATTTTTGTGTTATTTGACTTGGTATATATATATATATATATATATATATGTGTGTGTATATATATATATATGTATGTATGTATGTATGTATGTATGTATGTATATATGTAGCTTTTTTCTCCCACTCTCTTCCTTTTGCAATTTAAATATCTCAATAAAATATGTGAGATTATAGGCAAATATATACTTCCCTAACATCTCACATGTGCTCCAACCTGGGCCAAGGGCCCATCATTCCTATTTTAAGCTAATAAAATTCCATTCTCAGGCACCCTCTTCTCATCTTTCTGTTGACTTCCCTCTTCTTGTTTTTCTCTTATGAAGCTGTGTCTTCAATTGGCACCACTTACGGAAACACCAACTGTGCCCTGAAAGTATTTAGTTTCTTGGCCAGGGTTTCATCTTCCTAAGCAATTGCTGCCAGATTCCCTCTGGAAAAGCATTTATGGCCTCCTTCATGAATTACCAGAAGGATAAAGAGAGGTTTTATTTTGGCTACTTCAAATTTGATAATGTACTTTCCTCCATTCCCTGTTAATCATGTCCTTTGACCTCATTCCAATGCTTCCCACATATGGATACAACCCTTCCCTCTCCTTCCATTGTCCTTTCTGGAATACCTCCTTTCTAGACAATAAATTTCCCTGCCTCTGAGCGTTTCCTTATTATGAACCTTCCCTCTTCTGGATCCCACAGAGACCACAAAGATCCCACAATCCCTCTCAGAAAATGTGGACTGTTTGGACATTCTTGCCCCTTCTAGATGTTCCTTCTTTTATCTCCTCAGTTCCCTGGACCACCATGTGTTCTCCACTGTCACTTTACACTGCTCCCCTCCTATCATCCCTCAACAGCCCCTCAGTGACCGTGAACTCTCATTCTCTCACCTTTCTCAAAAAGTTCACACCCCAGATCACAGTTTTCCTCAAACCATTCTTAACCTTCAGAACTTCAGTATCCATACTAAGAATACTTCAGTATCCATACTAAGATCCTGTTCAATATCCAAGATTCCCAATTAATTTATTAACTTCATCAATTCTTACAACCTACAAGTTCACTCCACCCAGAGACACCTAGGGAGAGATGGCCGTTACCCTCAATCATCACTCCTTACAAGAGTTTCATTTCCATGATTAAGAACTCTGAGAGTCGTCCTTCTGACCATAGTCTCCTGAGTTTGTTCACTCTCCATATTCTTTCTACTCATTCTAACATCGCAATCCTCAGTACTCTCCTTGGTCACAACATCTGCCCTGGATTTAGTTTCCTCCCTTTCTAATCTTCAACTTGATTGTCTTCTGCAATCATCTACTCTTAAGTTCTTTTAAATTACTTAACTCCTTATCCTATCACCAATCATGACCTCCTAAAATTTGGATCTGGACTGTTTCCACCATCCTTCTTTGTCCTCTCTCCTTGAGGCGTATATATTGCTGAAGCTTATATCCCTTTCCCCACCACCCAGAAAGTGTGCATCAAAAACTGGAAATCTCTGCCTCTCCCCTAAAAAAATTGTTGTGGTCATAAATTAAATAGATTTCTCCCACAAAGATTTTAACTCAGGAATTCTATTTCTTTTCCTGTATGCATATGTGTGTGTGTGTGTGTGTGTGTGTGTGTGTGTGTGTGTGATGGATCCCCTTGGTATAGTCTAGTGAAGCCTGTTGTCTCCTTCTCAGAGTAATATTTTAAACAAGTAAAGGAAATGTTAAATTCTAGTTGAGGTTACTACAAATAAAGATGTATTTTTCCCCATGCAAGTTTATAGACCTCCTTGCATCTGTCCTCTGATGCCTTGGAGTTCATGGACCTCAGGTTAAGTTACTCTGCTATAAGAGATAGTGAACACATTGAAGCCAAACAACAAGGTATCTGAGTGAATGGTTACTGATTACAAAATGGAGTCAAAGAGGATGCCTCACTGGGGTGAATATCTCTGAGCCTAAATGACGACTTTACTTCTTGTGTCATTGCAACCAGGAAGCTGACCTAGAATCGAGTAGCCCTGCTCAGGCCTGCTAGAACTTTTCAGTTTCTCAAATAATAGGTATTAAGTCTTTTCTTCATTAATATAATTCATTTTTTAAAGTGTCCCATTATTGTTTTGGAGATTTGTCATTGCACTTTTTAGCTCTTGACTTAATAGATTTATCCCCTGTTTATGTGCTTGTCACTTGCATTTTCATAATTTTTTGCATTAATATTGTCCTTGTTATTCATCTTTCAGTTTCAAAGAGGACCAATGACATCATGATTTGCTTGTGAATTGGAATTAATTGGGGCAGAGTTGCAGAGTCATCAGATTCACTTGCTCTCCCAGTGTCATCCAAGTCCAATGGCAAGACAAAATTCAAGCTCACTGGCAATGGCCTGGGATGTAGCCTTTCCAATCCTTCATTGTCTGATTTGTGACCAAGCTTTAAACATTCCTCAGCTTCTACTTCAGCTACCTTTATGGCCACTAGACAAATTGTTCTCATTCACCCATTCTTCTGAGAGAAATCTTCACATTCATGTGGTAGTCATCTCTCTAACTTACTGACGGGTTTGAGGATTGATGTTTAGCCTCAACCAGGTTTGCCCATCTGCCAAGACAGTTCTCCTGGGGTTTGACCAGTTGGCATGTTACAACTTCTTGGAGTCACGTGTGAGAGGTAGGTACAAGTGGACACCAAAAGGAGATGAGCATCCCTGAAAAGGGCTTGGCAAGCCTCACACAAAAAGTGTTACTCCTCCATGAATGTCCCATTCACCCCTCCCCCCATTAATATTAACATTTGAAATGAAATATCCCCGGGGGAACGCTGGGAAAGATCAGGCTTCCTGTTAAGAGTGAAAGCCATTAATGAGCCTGTGGAGATAGTGGAGGTTATTACATGGGCACCAAAGCACCTGTTTGAAGATGGTGTGAAATTGGGCTTTTGGCTCCATGACCATTCAGTCTAGTTGGTTTGTCTTATTAGGATGCAAGGGACTTTAGTTTTTATTTAAGAATCCCAGGTGAAAATTGAGAAGCATCACAGTAAATCCCCAAATGTGCAGACCTTACAGTCAGGAAGAACTGGGTTCAATATGATCTCTAACATGTACTTGCAGTGTGACCTTGAATGTAGTTACTCTCTGAGACTGCAAATTACATAGGAGTTGCTATTCTCTCATTTGGAAGGTGTTTCTGTCAGTCCCTTATACTAATGAAGTTACTGATCTGAACAACAACACAAAAAAGAAGGAACAGAGACTGACAACTGTTCATCTGTCAGTCAGCCAATTATTAAGCACCTACTGTATATCAGAAAGTGTGCTAAGTACTGAAGATGCAAAGACAAGTAAAAGATAGCTCAAGGAACTCACAATTCAGCATCACAAGAGAGAGAGGGAGTAAGATTAGAGATTTTTTTTCACCAAATTTTCATACAAATCCATGAAGATTGTAGAGTTCCAGAAACCTTATGATTTTCAAAGGCCTTTTATATCTTTTCTACAATTAATCTTTGTAACAATTCTGTGAAATAGCTGTTAACTCAAGTATTGGTGTCTCCACTGAAGAGATGAGATGTCTAAAGCAGAGAGAGGTGAACACTTGCCCACGGCTACATTCAGGCTAATGAATTACATGGAGTTTGCCCACAGCCCAGGAAAATAATGAGATCATTGTCCCTTGCAGGCCTGTCCTCCTTCCAGTATCCATGCTGAAGACTGCATTCTATTCACGTTTCTGGCTCTGGTCATTCCATAGATGGAGCATTGTGGGCCATTTTGGACATCACATTTGGGAAAGGACATGGAAAATCATTTAGAAAAAGGGACCAGAAGGGAGAAGGCTTGGAAGACCATGCCATATGAGAAAATTTAGGTATCTGGCCTGAGATAAAGGGGAAGAAACATTTCTTAGTTCTGTGCTAGGAACTGTGTGAAATACTTTACAAATATTCTCCTATTTGATCCTCATAGTGACCCTGGGAGGAGGTTGCTATTATGGTTGAGAAAACAGAGACAGACCAAGGTGAAGTGACTTATCCAACATCATCCAGTTAGAAGTACCTGACTCTGGATTTGAATTCAGGTCTTCCTGTGTCCAGACCCCAGAATCAGTCCACTGATTTAACCCTCCATGCAGCTCCTTAAAGAAGAGAAGCCCTGGTGGGAAACACAGTTGCACTCTGTAAACATGAGAGCCCTATTCCTGTATTTTATGAATTTATTAGCTGGAAGATGAGATAACTGATTCCAAGAGGGTCAAGGAAATACAGATGATATCAGATATGAGATTTGAATTCAGTACTTTTGGCTCCAGAGACAGTATTCTTTCCATTCACAGTACTGTCCCTGTTCTGTTGGCACAGGCTTCATGGAAGGTTCAGAAAGGGGAATGTAGGCTTTAAGGAAGTGAACCTGCATGTAACACACAGTCCTCCCTCTCCCAAAGGATTTAATGGCCTCCACACTTTGGTGTCTTTTCTCTCACTGACAGCTCCAACTAGAAGCCATGTACTCAGACCATGGAGAGGGTGGGTGACTGAAGGTACTCTTGTTCAAGGATAGGTTAGACCAAAAGCTGAGATCAATCAGTCAATCAACAATGAATCATTAAGCACCAGGTGTGTTCTGAGCACTGAGCACCTGGTCTCTGTCACTCATAAGATTCAGCAGATTGATGATCTTACAGAATGTGTGGAAAAGATTGCTAGCAGCCTCCATGACTTCCCTGTTCCCTGCCTGTGCTTCCCCATGCCTGCTCCTTTGTTCCCACTGTTTCTCCCTGTTGTTAACCCTCCCCTTCCCCTGCTTAGCTCAATTCTGTCTCTCTGTCAAGATCAATCTCAAACTCCATGTCATTGCTGGATTTTCCTCCCATCCCTCATGGACATGTGTCTTCTCTGCATCATCTCAGATTTATACAAACCAGCGCTTCTAGGGTGTAGGTTGTCTACCTTGGCTTACTCTGATCTTCCAAGGCAGATTGGAATTTCATAATGGAAAAGTGATTTTGTTTGTCCTTATATCCTCACAAACCCCAAACACAAGAGAAAACATGGAATGGATATGTGTGTATTCTCTCTCGGCCATTGCTCCATTTTTCATCCCTTTTGTCTTTTACACTTTTCCATTTCTCTCTCTCTCTTTCTGGCTCTTACTTTCTCTCTACGCATATATGTACATATAGTGAATATATTGACACAATTATACATATATATGGTTATATATACATATAAACACACATATATGTTTTATATGTGGTATGCATATTTTATGTATTCAATATATAATCAGATATATTTTCCCTCCCATCTCTGCCTCTTGACTTCCTTTCAGTCATAACTAAATTTCCACCTCTATATGCTTGACTGTTTTGCTGCATTCAATGTTTCCCTTATCCCCTTATTCCTCCTGCCAACCCCTGTGTCCATGTATTTGCTTAGGCTGTAACTGTACCCCCTCAATAGGTGAGATGAGCACTCTTCTCCTCTGGCCCACCACCCCGTCAGTTTTCTTCTGTTCATTCAAAGCTCAGTTCATCTACCCTCTCTTCCTGGAAGCCTCCATTAGTTCCTGACTGGAATGGTCTCTTTCTTACAATTTTATTGCAATACTATGAATGAATGAATGAATGAATGAATGAATGGACAAATTAATCCATTTATTAAGCACTTCATATGTGTCAAGCATTTCTTTGTTTCTCTCCCACTCCATATGATAATAGTTTTCTTCATGAATATTCCATGCCTCCCCAGTTGAAAGTCAGCTCCTTGAGGTAAGAAATGATGCCTCGTATCATTGATGTGTGTACAGAGCAGCAGAGCAGGTCATGAAAGAAACAGGTTCTTTCTCAGTATTCTCTGAATCCAGTGTGGAATGGGTAGTCTTCCATTTTGTCCCTTTTTTGGAAGGAGATAAGGGGTAGGAAAGAAAGACCATTTTAACCCTTTCTGTTCCTAGCTATCAACAGGAAAGTTCTTTCCCACATACTTTGAAGCAGCAGGACCCTCAGAGGCATCACATAGAGCAGTATAAGCCTCTTCTTTTCCAAAGGAAGAGACTGAGGTTCAGAGAAGGGCAGAAATTTGTGCCAGGTCCTAAAGACAGGAAGTAGAGAAAGTATTCTTCAAACCTCAGTCATGGTCATCTGAGTACTCTACATCACTGCAAAAGCACCAAAAAGTTGTGCTTGGGGGCATGTAGGGTGAAGGTGGGAAGGCAGAGAAAATGTGAAGAAGAGGTCAATATGGGGAGTAATCTTGGTTAGAAAGAAGAACTGATGACAATGGGACAAGAGAGAGGTTGGTGAATCTTAGGCTGTGGAGTAAAAAATAAATGGGGAGGGGGAGAGTGGAGAGTCATGTTGGCAAGGGAACTGTTTCTAACTTTGGAGAATGTCTGGGAACTTATATTGCAGTGATTTTCCACCCTAGAAATACTGCTTTACCACCATTACTACCCCCAAACTGTTATCACCACATTGCTCTATGCCTCTGTTCCCTAGTCCCCAACATGGGCTTCACTTTGGACAAAGTAAAAAAAAATAAATGCATTGAAATAGAAAGAAAAAAACTCAAAATCTTTTACATCTAAAAAAAAAACCCAAACCCTTTAATATTCACTATGTCCACTATCCACCTTCTGAGGTCGTCAATTGATTTACCCAATTTGACACTGAGTTTGCCAGATTTTAACACATAACAATTAATCATGAAATCAAAATGAGCTCAGAATACTCTACCACAGGCTGGGCACAGATGGGTCACATGAATATTTGGTGTGGATATTCCAAATTCCACATCCTATGTTTAATTTGTGTTGTCTCAATTTTGCTTTTCTCACAGAGCACAGCACTTTTTCTAAAGTAGAAATGCCATGCTGAGTGATCCTGTGCCAGTGTCTCCCATGTTGCACAGTGAAATCCAAAGTTCTTGACAGAGACATTGAGAGTGTTGTTTTATTGCTTCTTCTGACCACCATGTGATTGCCTGCCCCATGTGAGTTCTCCATAAAATAGTCTTTTTGGCAAGTGTACATTTTACATTCAAACAATGTGGCCGGTCCATCTGAGTTGTGCTCTCTGAAGCATAGTTTGAATGCTTTGCAGTTCAGTTTGAGCAAGGACTTAAGTTTCTGGTACCTTATCTTGCCAGGTGATCCTCAGAATCTTCCTAAGACAGTTCAAATGGAAGCATTTCACTTTCCTGGCATGGTGCTGGTAAACTGTCCATGTTTCACAGGCATACAACAATGAGGTCAGCACAATGTCTCTGTAGACCTTCAGTTTGATAGTCAGTCTAATACCTCTTCTCTCCCAAACTTTTCTTCAGAGCCTGCCAAATACTGAGCTAGCTCTGACAATATGTGAATCAACCTCATTATCAATGTGTCATCCCTGGAAAGTACACTACCAAGGTAAGTGAACTTATTCATAGCATTCAAAACTTCTCCATTTGCTGTAAATTATGGTTCCACATGTAGATGGTGTGGTGGTGGCTAGTGGAGAACCCCTGTTTTCTTGGTGTTAATTATTAGGCCAAAATTAGCACAGGCAGCAGAAAATTGATCCATACTTTCTTGCATCTCAGCTTCAGAGGTTACATTGAGTGAACAATCATCTGCAAACAGAAAATCATGTACCAACCACTCCTTCCACTTGGGTCTTGGCTTGTAGGCTTTTCAAATTGAAGAACTTACCATCAGTATGGTAGTTGACCTAGATGCCATGTTCATCGCCATTGAAAGTATTTGTCAGCATGGCTGAAAGCATGGTAAAAATCATGGGAGCAAGCACATAGCCCTGTTTCATTCCACTGGTGACTGGGAAGGCACAAGAGCGTTGTCCACTGTCAAGAACCTGGGCAAAAATGCCGTCATGAAATTGACATACAATACTGATAAACTACTCTGGGCAACCAAATTTTGACATAATTTTCCATAAGCTTTCAAGACTAACAGTGTCAAGGGCCTTGTTCAAATCTACAAACGTTGTGTACAGACCTCTGTTCTGCTCCTGGAATTTCTCCTGGAGTCGTCGGGCAGACAACACCATATTACATTTTCAGATTAGTAAGAAATGTAAATAACAGAAATAAGGGTGGAAGGGGTATCTCTGACTGGGTCACTGAGACCAGGCCAATAGCACTTCCAACAAAACCTTTCTGAAGAAAGATTGTTGAATCTGCTTCAGGCAAGTTTGCATTCTATAAAAGAATAAATTCCTTCCAAATGCCTTGGGGACAACATGTCTGGAAATTTTATAAAGGCCAATCAATCAATAGCCAATAATAATGTAAACTAAAGACAAAACCAGAATATTTAGCATACCTCTGGTGGCTTCCCTGGTGAGTGGCTCAGTGCATCACTGATATAGGTACTTAAACCGCCCTAGCCCTCACCCCTTAAGTAAGAGGCAAATGGAATCTGACAATGTTCCTCGGCCATTTGTGAAGCCACACTGGCTCTCAGGTATATGAACATCTTCCAGGTGAAATATCAGCCTTTTAAGGAGGACTCTAGAAAAAATTTTGCCAGCAGTGACTAAGAGAGAGAACCCCCTGTGATTGTCGTAGGACAAACTATTCCTTTTATCTTTATAGAGATGGACAATGGAGGCATTCTTGAACTCCTAGGTAATAACCTCGTTTTGCCATATAACCTGGAAAATTTCTGCCAACTTTCATAAAAGCAGTGGTCCTCCTACCCTGTAAATATCAACTGGAATAGAATCAGCACCAGGTTCTTTGCCACATGAAAAGAGCCTAATAGCCCTCTCAACCTCTTCTTCAATTGGAAGTTTGGCTAAGGAGGGATTGACTTCAACCTGAGATAAATGGTCAATTGATTGATGATCAGCATTGATTGATGATGATCTGTTGAGAACACTATGAAAGGATTCAGCCTATCTCTCTAGGTTCATGTCCTTATCAATGCGGCTCCATCAGTACTGAGTAGTTGTGATGCACCATAGGTTTTTGGTCCATAAATTATTTTCAGGGAATCATAAAAGTGCTTTGGATTGTTACTGTCAGCATAAAACTGAATTTCATCTACCTTCTTACTGAGTCAAAAAATCTGCATCTCTCTGAGCTTTGCTTATACTTTGCTTTTGATGGAATTAAATTCTTCCTTCTTAGAGGTGGATCAATATCTTGCTGACATATTCTGTGCAGTTCTTGCTTTCTTTTAGCAGCTACTGAATTTGCCCATCATTTTCACTAATCCAGTCTTGGTGATTTCAAGTGTTCTGACCCAGATGAGCAAATTCAGTGCTGTACTACAAATCTCTGAAATCTGCCCACTCCTTTTCTACTCCACTGTTGCCAAATACGTGTTGACTCAATTTTCCCTCCAAGTTAGCAACGAACAGATCAAGCTCAGAGAACTGTAATTTGATGACATTAGTTCTTCTGGTAGTCATTTTGCCTTATGGGTGGCACTTTTGATGAATATGAATATTTCACTTGGAAAGAGTAAGCCTATGATTAGTCCAGCACTCTGCACCACACATTGCCTTTCTCCCTGCCACATCTTGTCTGTTTCTTCTCCTTACAATCACATAGATTTTAGATGCCAATGTTTGCTGCTAAGGTGCATCCATGAAGTTTGATTTCATTTTGGTAAATGGAAAATAGTGTAGGTGATGAGAAGGTCATCAGCAGTCTTCAGAAGTAAATGACCTTTGCTGTTGCTGTTTCTAACTCCATTCCTCACTAGGATTCCCTGCTAATGCTAGAGCCTACTCTAGCATTAAAGTCACCTAGAATTATAAGCTTGTCCTCTTTTGGCACATTGATGATAAAGGTCTCTATGCCTTCGTAAAATTTTTCTTTTACTTCATAAGGGTTCGTCATGGTGGGACCATTCGCACTGATGATAGGAGCATTGCGTTTTCCTGCAAGTGACAATTGCATTGTCATGAGCCTTTCATTCACTCCTTTTGGCAGGCATACCAGCTTGCTGACTAGATTAGTTTTGATTGCACAACCCATGCCAGCTTCATGGTACTCCCATTCACTGTGGCCACTTCAGAAAAATATATATCCACCTCCAACTTCATTAAGCTGGCCCTAATTTGCCAACCTTCTTTTATTCAGGGCAATTATGTGGATGTGATACCCACTGGGTTCTCTTGCAACAAGAGCAGTTCATCTTTCAAGTCTAATGTATCAGCTGATGGGGGTATTAGATACACCTTTGAGGAATAGTCAAGATTTATAGCAGCTTTTTTGCACTGGAAAGAAATACAAGAATTAAAATTGGAAATGGATGCCCATAATTGAATAATGATGAATAAGTAGTCATATATGAGTGTGATAGGATACAATTATGCTGCAAAAATGACTAGATTATTTCAAAGAGATATACAAAGACTTATTTGAAGACATATGAAATTCAACAAATCACTTAAGTGCTTTCTGTCTCAGTTTCCTTATCTGTAAAATGGGAATGATAAAAGCACTTAAATCACCAAGTTATGAAGATTAAATGAGTAGTATGTACAATGATTTGCAAATCATAGATGCTGTATAAATTCTGTTATTATTGTGATAATAAAACAATAACTATGAAGAGCAATAATTTGAAAACTTAAAAAACAAACATTGATAAAATGATGACTATCCATGATTCCAGAGGACCAGTGATAGAAAATAATGTCTGTTCCTTCACAGAGGGACAATGGATTTAGAGGTCAGACGTATATTTTTTTATAACAGCCAGTGAAAGGATTCGTGTTACTTGACATGCATATTTGATGCAATGTATTTATTTTTCTCTTATCTTTCATTGATGAGTTGAAGATGGGAGGAAGAAAAACTAGATTTCTATTAATTAAAAAAAAACACTTTAAATTTAGTATGAGCTACAAGTTTGAAATTCATACAGTTTCAGATGAGGTGACTAGTATTAGTTTTGCTTAACTGGTTTATTATAAGAAGGCTCAAAAATGGTAAGAATAATCTGGAAATATTTGTAATCCAAAAACAAAACAGAAATAAAACTTGCAAAAGACTACTGTTGCCTTCTTTTTCCCAGAATCCCGGATCAGGGAATGGGAGTTGGGAGCAGGGTTAGAGGTGTCCCTATTTTTGTGAGCCTAGTTTTTGCCTATATAAAATGATGGGCTTGAACTTGACCTCTGCCAAGTTCTCTTCCATCTCTAAAGCCTATTAAACTACAACTGTGAACCCTCACCATCAGGGACCTCAGAAGAATCAAGTGGCATGGGAACTGATTGAAAAATATCTTGATGTTTTAACTTTTATCATACTTAGCATTCCCAGGATAGTTAAATTTACTATTGATTCTTCTATAATAAAGATTTATTGCTGATTAGAACAGAACTTAGCCAATTAAACCATGTAACAAGGGAGGTATTGGAAAAGGATTCAAGGTCACTATCTGTTACCACAATCTCTAAGACAGGACAGTCACTTAGAGAATGTTTATTTTGCAGAAAATAAGACTCAGCTTTAGAGATTGAGAGCTATCTTCAAGTGCCATCACTTGGAAGGGGGATTTGCCTTGTTCCACTTGGTCCCAGGGGGTAGAGTCTGCAAAGAGTTTTAGAACAAATATAAAGAAAGCCTTCTAAGCTGTACAGCTGTTCATCCATACAATGGGCTACTTCAGGAGGGAGTGGGTTGACTAGAGGTAACACTGGACAAACATTTAGGAACATCTTCTCTTGACTTATGTCACTTCTTACTTTTCTGGGTCTCCACTGACCACTTTGTTCTCTTCTTCTTGGTCTCCTTTGATACTTCCTGTTCCTACAACACTCTAAGTCAAAGATCACCCTTTTTCTCACCTTTGAAGAACCCAGCTACTTTAAAAGCTTGCTCTTTCTTTTCTGTTGCTGATTTCCAAATGATTTAAAGATATTACCTTTTCCATAAACTCCAGCCCCTTACCTTTAACTTGCTCCTGGATAACCATAGATGGTTAGAACTGAAAGTTACCTTAGAGTTCACAGAGGAGTTCAACTTTCTCATTTTACGGAAAAGGAATGGATTCTAAATCTCCATCTCAGAATGTATTTGCCATAGGCATCTTAAATGCAATATGACCAAAACAATTCATATCTTTCACCACACCATCATCCCTTTGAATTTCCTCATCACTACTGAAAGCCCCACCACTCTCCCAGTCACCTATGCTTCCAAACTCTGAATCAACATCACCTTCTCCTTCCATATTTGTCCTATGCATCCAATATGCTGCCAAATTCCATTTTGGCCTTCCATACTTCTCTTGTATTTGCCCCCTCTTCTTCAAACACATGACTATAGTTCTGCATAGACCTCACATCACCTTTTACCTGGGCTCCTGCAATAACCTTCTCACTGGTTTCTCTTGCTCAGTTATCTCTCCACTCTATCCATCTGCTCAGTGGTTAAGGAATTTTTTTTCTTGACACACAGGTCTGATCACATCAGTCCCTTGCTCTAGGAGCTCCATGGTCCCCTGTTAGTTCTTCTATGAATACTCATGTGTTTGCCTTTTAAAACATACCACAACCTGGCCTATTTCTACCTTCCTAGCCTTCATAGTCTTTACTTGCCTCTCCATATGCTTTCCACCTACTACTTTGGTGTATTTGCAGTTTCTGGAATAACACACTCCTCCCATCTTTGCACGTCTGTCATCAATGCAACATCCCATGACTTCCTTTGGGCTTTACCCAATGTGCATTTACCACCCAATTTGAATGATGGGAGATGTTGGCCAGTGACCTGTGGGACAGGCCCCTTCATTCCAGAATAAGGTGAAGGTCAGGCTCACGGGATTTCTCTCTTCCTAAACACCTGATTTCATACTAATAGACTGCAGCATATATGTTTATTCTTCTTCATATACCTGAACTTCACAGTTCTCCAACATATGCTCTTCCCATGGTCTGCTCCTTAGCCCCACCTCTGTCATACTCAAAAAGAGTCATATGCTTAGTCTTGATCATCAGCCTTCTCTTCATAAACTGACATTTCCTTATGGATCACAATCTATTGTATTTCCACCTCTCCCCTCTGCCTTACAATGCCTGACCCCACTGTTCATCTTCACTGTGACCTCAAATTTTATGATCCCTCAGTTCATCATCATGAGTTCACCCCTGCACAAGCTACATTCTGTTCTTTTCCTCATCTTGACACCCTGCTGAACCAGCTCAATGGTATCCTTTTCTCTTGTCTTCAGACCCTTTCCTTTTTATTTATCACTGCTCTTGCCCTGACAAACCCCAGAACTGTATGCCTCCCACCATGTATTGCTTTTGCTCCTACTCATATTCTGTAGAATGTAGATTTTATCTATGTACAAAATCACAAAACCATTCTCAAGGGTCCACTACACATTTACATTCCATAATCCCAACTGGGCCCACATTCTGGCAAGAGCAAGTTTTTATATCTCCCTAATTAACTTACTGCAGTGGTTCTTCTAAAACTTTTCATTCCCACCTCAAACCTCTCCTGGCTCTCCTTTCCTCTGTCACACTCTGTTACACTCTCAGATGAGAGAATTTGCCTCATACTTTACAGAAAAATTCAGGCTATTCACCATGAACTCTGTATTCTAACATCACCTTCTTCTCACATCACCCAGATGCTTATTGACTCCATCTTGTCCTTCACCCTCATCTTATATGAAGAGATGACGCTTTTCCTCAAAAAATGCCAACCCCACTACAAGCACAACTAATTGCATTCCTATTTCATACTTCCCAGTAGATTGTTCCTTCTATCATCTCCAGCTTCTTACTGATCTTCAATCTCTTCTTGTCTACCTGGTAGCTTCTCTATTATGTACAAACTTATCCATGTCTCACTCAACATCAAAAATAAATCAATCAGGCAAACACAGTCACTTGATCCACCCATGTCCACTAGTTAAAGTCTTATTGTGTAGTTAAACTCCTTAAGAAAGCCTTTTATAATCATGACTCCATCTCCTTTCCTCTGCATTCCCTTTCATTCTCCTCTTTCCTCTCTACAGTTTAACTTCCAGCCTCCTAATCCAATCCAAAACTGTTCTTTTCAAAATTATTAATAATCTCTTAACTACAAAATCTAGTATATATTTTTTATTCTCCATCAAAAAGATTTTGATACTGTGAATTGTAGTCAGATTTTTGTTGTTTTCTTTTTGGTGTTCAGTTTCCTAGGCTCATTGAAAACATCTGAAGGTTTAATATCCTTTGAACTCTGATCGTTCACAGCTATGCTGAGTCATGTAGTTTTCACGCCTACTGACTCTGAGTCAATCAGGAGCTAAGTCTTTGTTATATATTCTGGGAGTTTGGCATTTTACTTTTGGGTTTGCTTATGAGAAGGACATTTTGATTCCCTGGACAGGACTCTGAGTAACCATTTGTTAAGAGCCCCCCAACTTCTCAGATGTCTATGTTCTCCCATCTGGTGGTGTATGTAGGTGTTTGTATTATTTTGTTCAGACAAAAAGAGCCCTGTCTTTTGAGTCTTTATGCTAATTTCTCTGCTTGTATTTTCTCTGTTTGTTTTTTCTCCATGTTCAGGGTGTTAACTTTTCCCCTGAACTAGTGAATGACATACATATTTAACTAAAGAGGGATTGTTAACTGCTTTAAAAGTTATTTTTCCTTATAAAGTAGATCAAAGAACCTCTGCTAGCAGGGTGTGCTAGGGTGCTTGCTAATAGATTCTTCAAGTCTCTTCTTTGTAGGTTCTTCATGACAACAACTTCTTCTGCCTCTTCTACCTATGTGACTATCCCTTTTCAGAGTCACATCTTAAGAAATGATTGTTAACTGACTATATCTAGCCTACCTTGCTTTGTATTAGAAGTGTTATTGAGGCCCTTTATAAACAATCCAGTCATTGTTTGGTATTCCTTCATGAATACTTAACTTTCCTTAGTACCAAAAATCAGTTAAGTACAATTTTATGATTATGACAACAATTATTAGGTAGCATGTGATATTTCATAGCCATTAGTCTTCACTCCTTCAATGACCTCTTCATGACCTCTTCTCCAGGACAGTGATTGATCCATCAGTGAACAAGTGTTGATTAAAAGGCCACTGTGTCTTCATTGAGTTGTGTGGGGACACAATAATACAATTCCTTCCCTCAAAGAGCTTGCATTCCAATGATAGAGTTGGTAAGTAGATATAAATATATAAATGACATGAGTAAAAAGTGAATAAATGTGGATATTTTACAAAGTAGTTAAATACATCATAGCTTGGGAGGGAGAACACTAGCACTGAAGAGAACCAAGAAAGGCCTCAGTTATTAAATGGCTCCATATTAATATCATGATTGATATGTCACAATTTGCTCTGCCATAATACATATATATCTGTGTATAGATAGATCAAAAGAAAATGTAGTGAAACAGAAATCTACATTTACTTATGGCACCATTCTCTTTGGACATCAGGTATAATAGTAGGATTCTTGGATTGTGGAGTATGAACAGCTATTTTCTCAGAATAACCTGACCAATTCACAGACCCATAAGAGTATATTAGTGCACAGATATTTCCATATCCCCTCCAACCTTGTTCTACCATCTGTGATATTCTCTGCCAGTTAAGTGTATGACAAAAAATTGCACTTCGATCAAAAAAAGAGCGTAGACATCATCTTTTGTGAAATTAACAAGGAAAACTGCCCTGAGATTCTAGAACCAGAGGGAAAAATAAATATTGAAAGAATCCACTGATCACCTCCTGAAAGAGATTTGTAAAGAGAAACTCCTATGTACATTGTAGCCAAATTCCAGAGTTACCAGGTCAAGGAGAAAATATTGCAAGCAGCTAGAAAGAAACAATTCGAGTCCTGTGAAACTACAATCAGGATAACACAAGATCTAACATCTTCTGCATTAATGGATCGAATATGATATTCCAGAAGTCAAAGGAACTAGGATTAAAACCAAGAATCACTTACCCAGTAAAACTCAGTATAATACTTCAGGGGAGAAAATTGTCTTTCAATGAAATAGAGGAATTCCAAGCATTCTTGATGAAAAAACTAGAGCTGAAAAGAAAATTTGACTTTCAAACACAAGAATCAAGAGAAGCATGAAAAGGTAAACAGGAAAGAGAAATCATTACTAAAGTTGAACTGTTTGCATTCCCATGTGGAAAGATAATATTTATTACTCTTGAAACTTTTCTCAGTGTCTGGGTAGTTGGTGGGATTACACGCACACGCACACACACATGTATATACATATATATACATATATATGTGTATATATATACATATATACATATATACATATATATATATATATATATATATATATATATATATATATATATATATATATATATATATACGGAGAGACAGAGACAGAGACACAGAGAGACAGAGAGAGAGAAAGAGAGAGACAGAGAGCACAGAGTGAGTTGAATATGAAGGGATCATATCTAAAAAAATAAAATTAAGGGGTGAGAGAGGAATGTATTGAGAAGAGAAAGGAGAAATGGAATGGGGCAAATTATCTCTCATAAAAGAGTCAAGAAAAAGCTTTTTCAATGGAGGGAAAAAGGAGGAGGTGAGAGGGAAAAAGTGAAGCTTACTCTAGTCACATTTGGCACAAGGAAAGAATAACACGCACACTCAATTTGGTATGAAAACCAATCTTACAATACAGGAAAGTAGGGGAGAAGGAGATAAGCAGGGTAAGGGTGATGACGGAAGGGAGGGCAAATAGGAGGAGTGAGCAATTAGAAGTAAATACTTTTGGGGAGGGATAAGGTCAAAAGAGAGAACAGAAGAAATGGGGCACAGGATAGGATGGAAGGAAATATAGTTAGTCTTACCCAATATGACTATTATGGAAGTCATTTGCAAAACTACACATATATAGTGTATGTTGAATTGTTTGCCTTCTCAGTGGGGGTGGGTGGGGAGGGAGGAAGGAAGAGAAGTTGGAACTCAAAGTTTTAGGAACAAATGTTGAGTATTGTTCCTGCATCCAACTGAGAAATAAGGAATACAGCTAATGGTGTATAGAAACTTATCTTGCCCTATAGGACAAAAGAGAAGATAGAGATAATGGAAGAGAGGGATCTTAGAAGGGAGCGCAGATTGGTGGAAGGGGTAATCAGAGTGCTTGACATCTTGGGGTCAGGGCAGGGGAGAGATGGGGAGAAAATTTGAAACTCAAAATTTTGTGGAAATGAATGTTGAAAACTTAAAATAAACAATTTTTTTTTTTAAAAAATGCGCTTCTTTTCATTCGAATTTTCTTCATTATTTGTAATTTGGTGGATTCTTTCAAATGATCACTGATGGCTTACATTTCTTCTTCTTGAAATGTTTCGTTCATGTGTTGAAGCCCCCTTATGCCTCTGCCACTCCTATGTCAAGAAACTCCAACAACTCCCTTTTGCTTGTAGGAAAAGATGTAAACAGCTCAGATTGACACTTAATTCCTTTCACAATCTGCCTTCAGTCATTCTTTCCATACAGTTTTAAAACTTTTCCCCTTATCACTTTCCCATTCCATCCCAAATCATCTACTTGCTATTTCTCATATGGCATTCTTGTTCTTATTGTCTTAGAAAAGTCCATCCCCCATGCCTGAAAAGTTCACTTCCCTTACCTCTGGCCCTTTCACACCCCAACTTCTTTCATGACTGATATACTCCTTCCTTCTGGAAGTCATTGCTTCAAGTTAATGTCCCTAGCTTTTACAGGATGCTGTATGACTTAGATTTGCTTGTTATGTATATGTTTTACTCCAAAGTGGAATGCAATTAACATTGAGAGGAGGACTTGTCTTACTTTTTCTTTTTCGTCTCTGTTCTCAGTGCAGAACATGGTGTTCCTATTACAGCCTTGTCACTTCGCGCTCCCAATCCATGGGCAGATGTCCCCCTCTGATGTGGGGATGAAATCCTGGATTTTGTCAT
Organism: Notamacropus eugenii; assembly: GCF_028372415.1. Classification (NCBI taxonomy): domain Eukaryota; kingdom Metazoa; phylum Chordata; class Mammalia; order Diprotodontia; family Macropodidae; genus Notamacropus; species Notamacropus eugenii. Next base: position 289,125,472 of record NC_092872.1, on the reverse strand, counting down.
TTGTCCTTAAGCTGACTCCACCCTTCCCACAGACTCTGCAACAAATAAAGTCAGGATTCCTTGAGAGCAGGGACCATATTACACTTCAGTGACAATAACAATACTTAACTTTTATGTAGTGTTTTACATATATGATTTTGTTTTATCCTTGTAACAAAGTTGAGAGGGAGGTGCGATGATGATCCCATTTTACTGTTGAACAGTTGAAGAAATTGATGCAGAGGATAAATGGATAGAGTTGCCCATCTAGTAATTGTTTGAATCAGGGTTTGAACTCAGGTTATCTTGACTCCAAGACCAGCACACTATCTATTATATTAGCTCAATGCTTTTTACTCACATAGTAACTTTTTAGTAAATGTGTCACCCTTTCATTTGTGCACTAATTTATTTATATTTCAGGAGCTTAATAAATGTTTATCATATTAAATTTTAATGCCACCAGTAATCCACTGGAGAATGGAGCTCTAAGATATTTGTGTAAATTCCCTCCAGAATTCATACTTCAGACTTTTAGCAGAGATGCTTGATGCAATGTTCTCTCCTTTAGAGACACATTACCATTATTCATGTAAAAATGGCTTCATTTTTTTCTGTTTCATCTGTTTTTATCTTCATTATCATCTCCATTTATTCCTTGTTTGGCTATGATTTCGCCTGTAACCACAGTTGTAAACAGCTTTCTCTTCCATTCACTGATCAAAATAACAACAGACAGACATATATGATGGCACATTATCAGTTTAGGGATTTTTTTTATCATCTAAATGTTGTCATAGATGGGTATTCTCAACCTCTGTGAGCATGTCTGTGAGTGTGTGTGTGTGTAATAAATCCTTCAGGCAATCTCATGAAGACTAGGACTCCTTCTCAGGGTAATCTTTTTACTAGGACAAAATAAAAATGAATTTAAAACCAATTCTACTGAAAGAAAGGGTTATTTTTTCCCATCCAAACTCACAGACCCTTTGCTAGGAACACCTGTAATCTCTTTCCTGCTAAACTCTTTTCTGCTTTCCCAGCAGGTTTCATTGAAGAATAGGAAATTCCTCTCAGTAGTTTACATTCTTAGTTTTCTCAGATCCTGGGCTTCTATATTAGATTGTTTGGGATTTTATTTCCTTGTCTATTCACTTTTCTTTTCTTTTTTTAAATTTGTGTCAGTTAGTTTTGAGGATCAGTGATTTATAATATAATGTAAGATTCAATGATATTTGTTTTACCTCCATGGTCCCCAGTTCTCATAGGTGATCATTTGGCAGTCTCCCAGGGCCTCCACCTCCCCTTCATTTTTCTGACGTCTCCTCATAATGTTGCTTTCCCCTTCTCCCACTTTCATCTTCCTTTTACATGCTGCATTTTACCATTGAAAGAAAAATTTCCGAAGGGCAGGTACTATTTTGTTCCCTTATATTTATATCCCCAGAATATAGCACAGTTCCCCTTAATACTGGCCTTCTCTATCCATCTAAAGTTAATGGCATATTCCCTTATTCCCCATGCCTTTTTATTGTTGTTGTTGTCTTGAGATTCTATACTTTTTGATGTTTTCCAGGTGACTTTTATAGTGGTTTTATTTAATTTTAGCTACTAGCATTTTAATTTTTATAACACTAAATTTGTTAATAAATTTTACTTAAATCATATAAAATGTTTTGTTTGGCTGAACCATGAACCATGTATATCTCCCCCCCCCCCACCTTTTTTAAATTCCTGTATCTGAAAGTCTATCTTGTGTCTTGAATCCCAGATTTTCTATGCAAGTTGATGTAATTTTTGAGTGGATTTTAACTTTTTTAACTTCCTCATTTTTCCCCCTTAGGAATATATAAATTACTTATGTATACTTATTCTGTACCTTGCTGCTTTACTCAAACTTACTTGATCACAATTAGTTCCTTTATATAGTTTCTATGTTTCTCTAATTAAATTGTAATGTCTTCTACAAATAAGGATTTTTTCACCTTTTCTTTTCTTACTTTTCCAGTCAATATTTCTAGAACCTTGTCAAACAACTCATTGGAAGAAGACTCATCCTCCATTGTGGCACATCTCCCAATGCTTCTGTGTTTCAGATCATGTTAGACCAGCAGTTTACAAATAAAATTTTGACATTATTCAGTCTGATCTCTTTGATGCCAATGCTATTTTTATTATACATTTATTTTATTATACATTTTTATTTTTTTTATATTTTTTATTATACATTTTTATTATACATTTATTTTCTGTGTCTCTTGATATAATCACATGATTCTTGTAATTTTGTCATTTGCTGCTTAATTTATATGAGTTGTGTCTCTATGTTTTTCCACTTAGTGTTGAACCATTACATGTCCCTGGTATAAATCTCATTTGATCCTGATTATTTCTTTTTAATCAATTTCTCTAGGTCCTTTGCTAAGACTTTATTCAAATTTTTGCTTCAAAGTCTTTTACTAATCATCAACTATAATCCATAGAATGGTCAAATTTCAGTAGAAAAGACTTTTTTTTGGTTATGGTGATGAATCAAACCTTGAGAGACAGAGTTTTTGTGTAATTAATAATAGTTTACTAATTAGGTTTGCAATTAATCAATAAAGTGATGGTCATTGGTTTCTCCTGGTAACCAGACTTAGAAGGGAGCGTAAAACACCTTAAATCAGATATGTACCTTCAGAAAAGAAACTCCCCTGACAAATGAAACTCAACTGTGATTGGTGGACATTTAATGAGGAGGTGTTCAGTTCCCCTTACTAAGAAAGTGGCCTGATTGTGAGACTTAGAAGCCAGCCTTTAGGCATCTGGGCAGGAGAAGCCATTTCCATTGAGACCACTCTGTCTAATTTTCCCCTTCATGAGTTGGGTTGCCCTATACTCTAATGGAGGAGATCCAGGACATGAGGTTCATGGCAAGAGCCTTACCTGGATAGAATTCTCTTTATAATCTGAATAGAAATTAGATTTCCTGTTTGGGTGAGGTTCTGTCCAATCTAGTTAATGAGTATTTGTCTTGGAGTGTAGGAGGAATCTTATCACTCATCCTTGACCTTCACAAACTGACTGACCTGGGTTTTAACAGAAATACAAGTAAAAGGGTGTATCGCAAATCCACAACTCGTTCTTAATATAATAATACAATATTAATGCCTCTCATCAAGTCTAACCAACAAGGAAAAGAGGATTCCCTTTAAATGTGCTTAGTAGTGCTTACCCTGCCTTTGCTTAAAGACCTTCAATGAGAAGAAGCCCATCATCTCTGGAGGAAATTCATTCCAATTTTGGCTGATGCAGGTTGTACCTTTCAATGTTATATACATTTTTTATATTGTTTCATTATCTATAGTGTCCTTGAACACATTGGGTTTTCCTTATTTTTCTCTGTTAATAGTTGCTACTTTTACTGTGGTGTCATGTTAAGCTCTTCCTTCCTTGAAATTTCTTTGTTTTACTTTGTATGTAATTTTATTGGTTTAAATGTATACATATTATAACTACTGAATAGGAATTGTATTTTTTTCGTTAATGTACACACTACCTTTTCTTTAATCATAATGTCATAAATGGGAAGGAAAGAAGGAAGGAAAGAAGGAAGGATTTTGAATAACTAGTTTCTAGCACATAGATGTAAGACTCCCTGATGTATTGTGGGTGCATAATGAATGTTTGTTCAAGTGAATGAAAATGAATTTGAGGTCATGATTGGCAACTCTGCTATTTTCCACTTGGCTGTGGCTTAATATGTTCCATTCTGGTCTCTATCAATCTTTGTGCTTTAAATATGCATCCTGTAGACAATAAAGTCTTTGGTTTAGAGTCTTTTAAGTAATTTGTGTTCTTGTTGTTGTATAAATTGTTCTTCTAGTTCTCCTGATTTGACTCTGCCTTAGGTTGCACAAGTCCTCCGAGGTTCATTTGAAACATCCTTTCCTCATTTCTTTAGCACAACTTTGAAAGACTTAAGAGCTCTAATCAATATAATGACCAACCAAAATAACCAAGTATGGATAATAAAGTATGCTACCTGTCTCCTGCCAGAATGGTGATGGACTCAAGATTCCAAAAAGAGGCATTTTTGGACATGAGGTACGTGGAAGTTTGTTTTGATTGAGATTCATATTGGTTACAACTGTTTTTGCTTCTTTGTGGGGGGATGCGATGGGGTGACAGAGGTAGATGAGAAGTAGAGAAAATAAATTTCTTAACCCCAACTGCCTACAAAAAATAAATTTAAAAAAGAACTAAAAAGAAAAGAAAATCTTATTAATGGGAAACATTTTTAATTGGGTTTTACTTTCTCATTTATTCTGATTACACTATTCTATTTATGTCAGTTAAAAACATTAACTGCCTGTTGTGTAGAAGGTAGTCACCCCATCATGTTCCTAATAATGACTATTACTGATGTGTTTTTTTCTTTTATCAATTAAAAAGTAATTTTTCTCAATGTTGCATTCTTCAGAAAAAAAATATTATGTTAATGTCTAAGCTTAGTGTTTTTTTTCTCCTTCACTTATCCTAGGTCAGTCCCAAAACACAAAATTTATCCTCACCCTTCCTTCCTTCCCTCCTTCCTTTCTTCCTTCCTACCTTCCTTTCTTCTTGGTTATCACATTCTAATTAGAGATAGAAGCAGTACATTAACTTCTACATATAAAATACAGACAATTGATGGAAAGTATATGTAGAAGGAAAGAGTCTAGCTTGGGGATAGGGAAGCTGGTAGTTAGCAAAACTTTCTGCAGAAGGTGACATTTCAGTAAAGTGCCAATGAAAACCAGAAATTTCAAAGTGTCAGGGTTGGGATTTCAAACATTTTAGGAAGAGGGGAGAGTTGTTTGGTTTTTTTTCGCAATTGGCCCTCGGTTGGGACTTTCCTGTCTATACCATTCCTTTTAAATGGCCCTTCTCCACCTCAGCGTCCCCTAGTATTCCCTTGTTGAAGTTCTTGTATTTCTAAAAAATATTTTCTTTGTTTATTTTTGCGACTTCCCATGTCTGGCTCCAACAAAAGCAAGACTCACAATTTTTTCATACCTTCTTATTCTTATTGCTAAGAGTAAATTGTCTTCTCCTGAGACAGCTAAATTACAGGAAAAATGAATTCCCTCTTTCTTCTTCCTTTCTCTCCTTCTTTAGGTATTCCATTTGTTTGTCATCTAAACTTTCAAGCCAACATGGCATCATGTTTCTCCATCACTCATCCTTAGAAATAATGGAATTAAGATGACACAATAGTATTTTCTATCCCTTTAACAAAAATTTGATCATAACTTTTCAGTTTCTTTTATCTCTTAATTTGGCCTTTGGAGGACTCTACAAGCATCTGTTTCTCAACTGAACTTAGAAACCAGATATTCTCCTAAAGTGGCATATCTGTTCCTCTAAGATTCTGTGCAAGTTTGTGAGATTAGCTGAACCTTGGTGTAAGTCATTTCCTTTTGCCCTTTTATATCCTATTTCAAATTGTCTTTCCATTTTCATATTTGATTCACAATTCTCTGCAACACCAAAGAGTTCCACAATATGTGATCATTCTCTTCCCAGGTGTCAATTTTTCTTTTGGTCTTAAAGCACAGGATCTTAAAAGAGCAGCAGCAACAGCAGCAACAACACTGACAAACAAAACGTGTCTGAGCTTTATATGTTTACATACATGTGCATATATATGTATATATGATATATTCGTACACAAATGCATATACATGTGCTATATATCTTTCCCTATTTCTCCTTCTGCCTTTCTGTCTCTCTGTTTCTATCTTAATTTCTATGCCTCTGTCATTCATTCTTTCAACTATCCCCAAAATAGTTATTTTAAATAGTAGATATTTATTGTTTTTAATTGTAAGGCTGTGTATATAGTTGATAGGGCAGTTGCATGATGCAATGAATAGTGCTGGGCCTGGAGTCTGGAAGACTCATCTTCTTTAATTGAAATCTGGCCTCAGACATATACTAGCTGCATGACCTTGAGAAAGTCACTTAATCCTGCCTTCCTCAGTTTCCTCATCTATAAAATGAACTGGAGAATGAAATGGCAAGAAACTACAGTATCTGTGCCAGGAAAGCTCAAATGGAGCTGTGAAGAGTGAGATATGACTGAACATCAACAAATATAGTAGATACAGTAATGGTGATGAAAAGAGGAAGATATGTTCTGTTTCTGATATGTTCCTGGCTTTGTGAGTTTAGGCAGCTTAGCCTTTCAACACACTAGGCATCTAGGACTATGAAGTGAACAGAAGGTGATATTCTCCCATGGTAGACAGATGTTGCTTGCCTGAGAGCTCCCTTGAGCAACAAAATTGGAGGTCCAGTCTTTATACTTGTGAATTTGAATTATATTTGTAGGGTAGCCTGAGAATTTCAATACTACTGATACTGTTGTTCTAAGGGAAAATATATTCTAAGTTCTGAACTTCTAAATTAGAAATGAACTTTTTGAAAACAACTATTTTAATTGTAAGATTCCTGAAAAATTGTGACAAGAATGTAATGAGATGATCTGTCATTTAAGAAATAACACACATAAGGATCAGAGAAATGTGGGGAACACAACACAAAGAATGTGCATCAGATAAAGCAGATGAGGAGAGAGAATGATATGTGGAAGAAGCATAGAAAAAGTGAGCAAAGGCAATGCCAGAGGTCAGCAGGAATGAGATGGTGAGAGAGGATGCCCATAGTCGGTCACCAAGCTTCCTGGGAGGCCCAAGAGGTGGGGGAGCAAGCTTGGGTTACCCTACTATTCTTAGCAGAAAGGCTTCTTCCACTGTTTGTTTCCCTACTAGAAAAGAGTACTGTTAGGGAGAGAGGGTGTTAGAAAGTGATTGTGATATAAAAATATAAACATATCAGTAAGAGAAAGTAGGGCCCCAAGCTATGACAATATTAAGATTGTCAAATAAAATGTGGTCATGTGGCCAACTCAAACAGACCTGAGCTTCTCAGAAGCAGTTATTGTATGGTCATTTTCAGCTATTAATGCCATGCACAATCTAAATAAGAAATCTCCCTGCAAAAATAAAAGCTTTTCAAAAACACACTGACCCACACAATTGCTGCATTTTTACTTTTTCTTTTTCAAAATTGCATTGGTTTCATATAGAGTGTATTTAAATTATGTGAGACCTAGGAAAAGAGCATAAACAAAAAATTCAATCATTAAACAGGAGTTTGGAAGAGTTTTCATAGTACCCTGATTATATATTATAATTGCTATGACACCTTAAAGTTAGCGAAGATCTCTGAGTCATTGCAATCATTTTAGAATGACCAAAAAAAAAATCAAAGAGCTTTCTCTTTTTGGGAGAAAGTCACTGGCGAAGCCACCAGATACAGATAAATCAACAAGATTTGGAGATTAAGATGGTTTTACTAATTCAGATACATGTGAAAATCTGTAATATGTAAATGGTTAGAGAAACCATGATTTAAGAAGGAAAGGTAATTACTAGTCACCGTATGAAAAGACTCTCAAAATCATAAATGATAAGAAAAGTGGAAATCCAAACCCCTCTACAATTCCATACTGAATCAATGAGAGTAAATATAGGCCCTTGAAATGGTAAAAAAAAATGGTGTGGACAGGGTTTCTAGAACCCAGATTCTCTATGAAAATGCTGTTGGAACAATAACTAGGTGTAATTGTGAAGAACAATCTGGAAATATATCATAATAATTCTCACCTAAATCTGGCCATGTCTTTTGATCCCCTGGTCAACTTTCTGGGACTTTTCTAAAGATATTCAACATCAGGATGGTGATGGAGTTCTGGACTCAGAATCAGGGAAATATAAATCTCAATCCTACTTCAGACACTTAGCATTTGTGTGACCAGCCATGACTAAATCACTTATCTCATCTAAGTCTTCTTTGCTGGTGTGTTTCTCTCCTCTTACGTTCACAGCTACCATCCCAAATCCAAATATTTGTTAATGAACTTGTGGATAATAGTCATAGGCAATGAGCTGGCTTCCTCACCTCAAATCTAATGATCATGGCAAAAGATAATTGATACTACCAGTTGGCTGATTTCTTTGAAAGACTGTATTCATCATGATGTTGCAACATCTGTTGCCTACTGGGTAAATTCAAATTCCTCAGCCTTATCTTGAAAACTCCCCCTATTGGATCCCCAAACTGTCGTTATATTCTCATTTCAATTCAATTCACTGTGTGTGTTTATATACATATATACACAAATACACACAGATATATATATATATTATGTATATGTATAAATAGTTATTGCCATATATATGGCAATAACTTCTCCTTGCCCTGAAGGAGTTTAATTTCTAATGTTTTTTTTAAAGGAGAGAAGAGAGGAATCAACATGCAAAAAGACATACCCAATAGAAGTATTGTGAGCATTTCCTTGACTCATTCTTCCAGAGCCAGGTGGGCTACAATTTCCCCAATCATTGTGGGGTACCCTAACTTTGCTTGGAGGTGATGAAGTTTCTCTCTGTTGTCAACAGCTCAAGCACTCACCAGCTGTGCCCCACTAACACAATTAGGTTCCAATGACTATCACCTCATTTCCATTTAACTATTAATATTACTTCTCAACTATAAAAAAAACAATTACAAATCTTCTTCCTCCACACATTGGTGAAACATCTCCTGTATGATATTTGTTACCCTATACTCCCATCCAGCTGTGCCATGTCTGCGGATAAGTCCTCATCCCAGCAACTTGTGAACTGGAGACCAATTGCTCCTTTTCCTTGGAGCATTGATGTTTCATTAACAGCAAACTAGATTCTTGAATGCTTGGATTCTGAGGCTGCCACTTGATCTTTCAAAAATGGAAAGATTAGGACTTTTACTCCCTTCACCCAGAACAGAGAAGAACAAATGCTGAGGCCAAGGACTAAGGACAGTTTCTTGGACCAAATGACCTCATTGTGGGGAAGACACCAATGTATCACCTCTTACATTACAGACTTTCATTGGATGCCATAAGCATTGGAACAGAATCATTAATAAAGCAACTGTAAGACCTGAAGAAGAGAATAGAGTCAGGCTGACCCAGGTCTTCCTATGTCTCTGAACCCAATCAAAGAGCCTCCCTGTTATCATATTATTATCAGAAGAGAATCGGATACAAAATGGCTACAAATATCCCTTAGGCTCATGATCATTTTTCTCCCAGAACAGCCTCATCACCCTCGTACCTGGAGAGGTGTTGTCTGAGGCATTCTGTAAATGCTCTAGAGCCCTGAAAGCCTAGGTAAGAAGGTAGGAGGGAGACCCAAAGGGATGTATGTGACATGGTTTAGAAATAGGGAAAACATTTTTAGCTAGGATTATCGATGAAGGTTTCATGGAAGAAGTGGTGCCTGAGATGAATATTGAAGAGAAAAATTCAGAAAGATAAAGCTGAGGAGGGAGTGCATTCTCATTGTGGGGAGATAGGCGTACATGAAATCACTGAGCTGGGAAATGGAATGTCAAATTTGGTAAACAGCTAGTAGGCTAGGGTGGCTGGACCACAGATGATGTGAAGAGTATCAATGTAAGGGCAGAAAAAAAAATCTCAGAAAGATAGGTTAGGGAAGTGTTTTAGGAAGTTTTAAATGTCACTGAAAGCCATTTGCTCCCCATGTTAAGCTTCTCCTCCAGCTATGCTCATTTATTTTCTCTGAGATGTGCTCTGAGATCCTCAACCCTCTCGTTTGGTTATTGTTGTTATCATCATTGTCAATGTCATCTGTTAATTGGGTGTTCGTTTCTCCATACCTGAATCTATCTACTAATTCTTTTCCTCTCAGTATTATGGAAAGGACTTAGCTATCATAGTTTATCATATAATTTAGTAGTTATATTATCACCAAACATCAGCATGGCACAACCTAAGAATCAAGGCCACTGAATCTAGGTTCTCAGTACCTGAAGGGACCTCAAGAAGACATTTAGTGCAATCTGTATCTGAACAAGCATCCCTTTCATTTTCTTTTTTTTTTTTATTTAACTTTTAACATTTATTTTCACACAATTTTGGGTTACAAATTTTCTCCCCTCTTCTCCCCTCCCTCCCCCAGACCCGAGCTTTCTAATTGCCCCTGTGACCTATCTGCTCTCTCCTCTCTCCTCCCTCCCTGCCCTTGTCTCCTTCTTCTCTTTTGTCCTGTAGGGCCAGATAGCTTTCTTGACCCCTTAACCTGTATTTCTTGTTACCCAGTGGTAAGAACATTACATTTGGTCCTAACACTTTGAGTTCCAACTTCTTTAGCTCCCTCCCTCTCCACCCCTTCCCCTTGGAAGACAGGCAATTCAGTATAGGCCATATCTGTTTAGTTTTGCAAATGATTTCCATACTAGTTGTGTTGTATAGGACTAACTATATTTCCCTCCATCCTATCCTGTCCCCCATTACTTCTATTTTCTTATGGTCCTTTGCCTCCCCATGAGTGTCAACCTTGTATTGCATTCTCCTCCCCGTGCCCTCCCCTTTATCCTCCCCCCCACCCTGCTTGTGCCCCTGTCTCCCACTCTCCTGTATTATGAGATAGGTTTTCCTATCAAAATGAGTGTGCATTATATTCTTTCCTTTAGTGGATTGTGATGAGAGTAGACCTCATGTTTTTCTCTCGCCTCCCCTCTTTATCCCACCACTAATAAGTCTTTTGCTTGCCTCTTTTATGAGAGATAATTTGCCCCATATAACTTCTCCCTTTCTCCTCCCAATATTTCTCTCTCACTGCTTGATTTCATTTTTTTTTAAGATATGATCCCATCCTCTTCAATTCACTCTGTGCAATCTGTCTCTATGTATGTGTGTGTGTGTGCATGTGTGTGTGTGTGTGCTCCCACCCAGTACCCAGATACTGAAATGTTCCAAGAGTTACAAATATTGTCTTTCCATGTAGGAATGGAAACAGTTCAACTTTAGTAAGTCCCTTATGACTTCTCTTTGCTGTTCACCTTTTCATGGTTCTCTTCATTCTTGTGTTAGAAAGTCAAATTTTCTTTCCAGCTCTGGTCTTTTCATCAGGAAAATTTGAAAGTCCTCTATTTCATTGAAAGAACATTTTTTTCTCCTGAAGTATTATACTCAGTTTTGCTGGGTAGGTGATTCTTGGCTTCAGTCCTAGTTCCTTTGACTTCTGGAATATCCTATTCCATTCCCTTCTATCTCTTAATGTAGAGGGTGCCAGATCTTGTGCTATCCTGATTGTATTTCCACAATACTTGAATTGTTTCTTTCTAGCTGCTTGCAATATTTTCTCTTTCACCTGGGAATTCTGGAATTTGGCCACAATGCTCCTGGGAGTTTCTCTTTTTGGATCTCTTTCATGCGGTGTTCTGCGGATTCCTTGAATATTTATTTTGCCTTCTGGTTCTAGAATCTCAGGGCAGTTTTCCTTGATAATTTCATGGAAGATGATGTCTAGGCTCTTCTTTTGATCATGGTTTTCAGGTAGTCCCAGAATTTTTACATTGTCTCTCCTGATTCTATTTTCCAGGTCAGTTGTTTTTCCGATAAGATATTTCACATTATCTTCCATTTTTCGAATCTGCGCAGTATGTTCTGAGATATCTGTCTTTCTCATAAAGTCCTTAGCGTCCATCTGTACCATTCCAGTATTGAAAGATCTATTTTCTTCAGTGAGCTTTTGAATCTCCTTTTCCATTTGGTTAATTCTGCTTTTGAAAGCATTCTTCTCCTCATTGGCCCCTTGCACCTCCCTTGCCAACTGAGTTAGGCTAGTTCTCAGGGTGTCAATTTCTTCAAGATTTTTTTGGTTCTCCTTTAGCAGGGAGCTGATCTGCTTTTCATGCTTCTCCCTTATCCCTCTCATTTCCCTTTCCAGTCTTTCCTCCACCTCTCTAACTTGATTTTCAAAATTCCTCTTGAGCTCTTCCATGGCCCGAGCCCATTGGGTGGGCTGGGACACCGAATCCTCGATTTCTGTGTCTTTGCCTGATGGCAAGCATTGTTCCTCCCCATCAGAAAGGAAGGGAGGAAGTGTCTTTTCTCTGAGAAAATACCCTTCAATGGTTTTATTTCTTTTCCCTTTTCTTGGCATCCTCCCCAACCAGTGACCTGACCTCTGAATGTTCTCCTCACACCCACCTTGCCTCCTGGTCCTCCCAGCCAGCGTTTGGGGACTGAGATTCAAATGCTGCTTCCTGCCTTAGGGTTTTTGGCGGGGGCAGGGCTGCTATTCGTGTGAGAATTAAGTCCAGGTGGTCAGGGGCAGGGCCACCTCTCTGGCTCAGTTCCCTCTGGGGGTTTATGCACAGACCTTCCACAATGGATCCAGGCTCCCGCCCATTTGGGGAGCCCCTGTCTGTAGCCGCCTCTCAGCTTCTATCTCCTGGGGGGGCCCAAGCCATGGGGGCACCCCACTCCCTTCTCGACCCGCCAAAGACACTCTCTCACCTATCCCCGTCAGTCACCTGTTGGTGGGGGGGCTAGTGCCGCCGCTTGAGATCCCATCTCTGGAGCCTTCTCGGATCTGTACCTCTCGGAGCTGCGGCTGCCGCCGCTGCAGCTCCATGCTGGGCTCCGCGTCTGCAGCGCGACGGACCTTTTGCGAGAGGTTTGCAGGTCCCTCTGTGGGTGGGGGGTCCCTCGTGGCCGCTGGAGATCCTGTCCCCATAGCCCTCTTGGATCTTTTCCTCACAGTGTCGCTGCCGCGGTAGGGCTGCCCTCTGCTCCCCGTCCCGGCGTCCAGTCCACGGCGTGAAGGACCCCCCGCAAGAGGTTTGCAGGTCTCTCCAGAACAGAAATCTCCCTCGCTCCAATATTCCATGGTCTCTGGGTGCAGAATTCACCCTGGGTTAGTCCCCTCTAGCCGTTCTGTGGTTTGTGGGTTCGGAGCTATGTGTATGTGCGTCTTTCTACTTCGCCATCTTGGCTCCGCCCCCCCAAGCATCCCTTTCTACAGCATACTTGGTGAATGGGCATGAATTCCACTTGAAGACCTTTGGTGAATGACAGGGGTGGTGAGCTTGTGGTCTCAAGGCCACATGTGGCCCTCTAGATTCTCAAGTGTGGCCCTTTGACCCGAATCCAAATCCCTAGTTAAGGGAATCTCACTGCTTCCTGAGATAGTCCTTTCCAAATGTTGGAAATTTTATCATTAAAATATTTTACCAACCCAATTTTAACAGAATGGAAAATGAAATGGCTTTCTGCTTGCTCAGATTCATAAGTTTCTTCCAGTGATGCAGATTATCTTCTGTTTTGACCTGTCTACCCTTTGTGACTCTTTCATGTCTTCTCATAAATATGCCACAAGGGAATCACCCAATATGGGAAGGAGATCTTTCTCCCAAACTGATAAATTATACTGGCTATTCACTTCCTATCTTTCATCATCCCACTGTGATCAGATCACTTTTTTTGTTTTCCTATCACACAACTCCCTGGGACTATTTTTTACTCTGAGTTTCTATATATTTCTCCATTTTTTGTAAATTGCAATGCAGACACGTACTAGGAACCTCTCCATTGCTTTCTATGAGATACTCACTAACAATGCTTCAGAGGCAATTATATTCAACTTCTTGCTGCCATAAAGCAATGTTTGTTGAATATTAGTATTTAAAGAAATGTGTCTGCTTTCATGGGAAGCTTAGAAACAGGAAAGAAACTTTGCAGTTTGCTAAAGGCAATGCAGATTCTCTTCATCTTGTTCAAGTTGGGTTCCAAATCACAGACCATCTGTGCTATCTAAGATATACATACTGATACATACATCCAGGTGACCCAGTAGATTGAGCCTGGACCTTAAGCTAGAAAAAACTTGAATTCAAACCTGTTTTCAGATGTTTAATAGCTATGTCCTGGGAAAGAAGCTTAATTTTTGTTTGTCCCAATTTTCTGAATTGTAAAGTGGAAATAATAATTAGCACCTACTTCCTAGGGTTGTTGTGAGGGTCAAATAAGATAACATCTGTAAAACACTTTGCTCTGAACCTGGAGAAAGAAGCTGCTTAGTAAATGTTTATTTCCCTTCTCCCCAGTGATAGACAAATTCAATTATCCACCCATCTAAATATATATTCAAATATATTAAACAGACATTCTCTAATTACTTGGTCTTTCTTATGTAGATGGAAAGATCAAATCATTTTGAGTGATTATTGATCTCCTCCAGTGGACTCTCCTACACGCTAAGATTCAACACAATCAAAAACATGAATTCCTGTTTATCTTGCACCTGAAATAGTTTCCCTTCCTCATAACTTTGGTGAACATATATATTCTTCTTTTTATTGTATCTAATGTTTGTTATCAGAAGGTCATGGAACAGGAATATTCCTAAAGATACTTCTTCCAGAAAATCTTGAATGATCCTGGTATTTCAGTGGAAGATATCTTATAGTAAGAGTTGGTAGAACAGAGTTTTTTCCTACTGAAACAAACACTTCTTTATAATCAATGAACAATAAATACAATGAATTTTGTTATATAGCAAGCTGTGGACCATTCTAGTAATATGAAGTAGTAAAGAAGTACAATTCATTGTTAAGAATCAAGCATGGAAGCCAGCTTTCTCACTTCTAATATCCTTTTTCAAGATGACCTTAACTTGTGTATAAATGATTTTTTATAATAGGAAGGTAGGCATATATGTCTATAGATTCTTATGTATTCTTGGCTGTATTTATAGGTATTAATAAGGTCTAAGATGGATTTTTACACACCTTTCGTGTCTTCTAGTCCATAAAAATCTTTCCAACAATATCTTCTCATACTGTCTCTATCTTATAACAATAACAAAAGGTTGATAAAAAAAACACCTGATACGATGAAAGACTGAAAGATTATAAAACATTTCTTACCCGTAGTCCAGTGCTTCTCAGCAAAGATGAAGTTCATATGTTATAACATTGAATTTGTGATTGTGTGTGTGTGTTTTTTTTCAGGGCAGGGACAGAAATCATTTGGTTTTTGAAGCCTCTGTTACAAACCTCATGTCTTCTTGTGATAGGCTATCTCTACTCTAAAAAGAACTCCTCCCCATGAATGATGTACCTACTCTTCCTTTCTCAGGTATCTTCCAAGTTCAACTTGATTAAACCAACGAGTCAACAGTCATTTCTTTGAAAGTGACATTAGACATGGGGATTTGGGCAAATGAGATTGAGTGGTTTCTCACCCATTACTGTGAAATCTATTTACTGGCGCTTCTGGATCTGAGTCAATATTTTATTTCAGTAATGAAGACAATTCACATTAAGACGTATGACTTCTTTTCAATGGCTGAAAGGGCAACCATTGAATGACAGGTAAAATTCTGGACAATGGAATGTTTGTATAAAAGGCCTACCACATCAAAACTATACTAAAATGGATTAGAAAAGTTGTTGGTCTGAGGTCTGCTCTCTTCTCTTTCATTACTGTATTTCTATGTACATTATTCTGCTGGGTCTTCTCTCTTCTCTACAGGTCAAGTCTTGTATGTTCTCCCCTCTGGGTGTCCAAGAATTGCTCTTGTCTTTTCTAATAGAATGATTATATTCCATTACATTGCTGTACCACAATTTATTTAGCTGTTGTCCAATGGAGGAAAATTTAAGTCCAGTAATATTTTTTACCATTAATATATGATTTTCTGTATGTGGGAGACCATGGGGCCTTGAAGTCAATAACAATATCATTGGGGATAAAGATATCATGTGGACACTAACATTTATAGAAAAAATGGTAAATTATTTCCCAAAATGTAGAGACCAATTTACAATGCTACCAATAATTATTGATGTTATTGTTTTCCTAAAGACCCCTTACCATAGATTATTTTAGACTTTGTCATCTTTTCTAATTTGATTGATAGTAGGTGAAATTTTAGTTGATTTAATTTGTATTTTCGAGCGATTTTAGTTTTTTCCATAAAAGTTTGGTCATATTTCTGCCTTTAAAACTATTCGTTCATGGCAACATACTACTTATAACTATGTTAAATCATAGATCTTAGAAGTCATATTTTGAATAAAGTTTCGTCTTGGAGAGATATTTTGCCTATTTGAAAACTTCTATTATTAATCTACCTGCATTGATTTTGTCCAAGTTAGTTTTTTAAAGCATAATCAACATTGTTAATGCTGTACTTTTGCAATTTTTATCACCTAAGCAGTTATTCATTCTTCCCTATAAAATAATTATGAAACTTACCTCTTTTTATTCTTTAATAAAAAATAAAAGTCTGACTTCCTGTCAGGCTAGCTGAAGCACGAAATGTTAGCAAGGGACAACAGGTAGTATCTTTCAGGTAAATCGAATCAATACTCTCACTTTGATCACCATCTACCCTTAGAACTTGATAGAGTCTATGATTCTGAGACCAAGAGTTTTGGGAATAGTAACATCTTTTTTTTTTAATTTTAAGTGTTTTTCTGAGCATTAATTTACACTTCTGAATTTTATTAAAATTTACAACTGAATTAAAACCACTGGAACACCTTGAATTTTTTTGATGTTTTTTTAAAAAATCTACATATGTAGAGATAGAGATATTTATTAGTGTCATTTATTTTTTTTTTTTTTTTAACTTTCCTATTGAGTATATTTTCACTATCGTCATGCTGTGTAGTCAGACTAAGATAAATGGAAGAATCCGTATAACAAATCAGAACATGATACACAAACAGATACACATACACAAACATGATCTGCTACATTATGTGAGTGACTTCCATATTTCTCTCTCTGAGTGTGGAAGGCTTTTTGCCTTGAGGTCCACCATTGGGATTTTTTTTTTTTTTTCAGAAGTTCTTGTGTTATTACAAAAATCTAAGTCTACCAGAAAAAACTCTCACACACCGTGGTTGTTGCTGTGCATAAAGTTCTCCTGGTTCTGCTCCTTTCACTCAGCATCAGGTCATATAAGTCCTTCCAGGCCTCTCTGAAGTCTTCTTGTTCATCATTTCTTATGGCACAATAGTACTCCATTACATTCATATACCATAATTTATTCAGCCATTCCCCAATTGATGGACATCCCCTTGACTTCCAGTTTTTGGCAACTACATAGAGTGCTGCTATAAATATTTTTGTACATGTGGGACCCTTTCCCATTTTTATGATCTCTTGGGGATATAGTCCTAGTAGCGATATTGCTGGGTCAAAGGGTATGCACATTTTTGTAGCCCTTTGGGCATAGTTCCAAATTGCTCTCCAGAATGGTTGGATGCGCTCACAGCTCCACCAACAATGAATTAGTGTTCCAACTCTCCCACATCCTCTCCAGCATTTATCATTTTCTTGTTCTGTCATGTTTGCCAATCTTATAGGTGTGATGTGGTACCTCAGAGTTGTTTTGATTTGCATCTCTCTAACCAATAGTGATTTAGAGCATTTTTTCATATGATTATAGATAGCTTTAATTTCTTCCTCTGAAAATTGCCTGTTCATATCCTTTGACCATTTATCAATTGGGGAATGACTTGTATGATTATACATTTGGGTCAGTTCTCTATATATTCTAGAAATGAGGCCTTTATCCCCGAGCTTAACTGTAAAAATTCTTTCCCAATTTACTATATCCCTCCAAATTTTGGTTGCATTGGGTTTGGTTGTGCAAAAACTTCTCAGTTTAATGTAATCAAAGTTATCCATTTTGCATTTCATAATGCATTCTATCTCTTCTTTAGTAAAGAATTCTTCCCTTCTCCATAGATCTGATAAATACACTATTCCTTGCTTCTCCAGTTTATTCATGGTATCAATCTTTATACCTAAATCATGTACCCATTTGGACTTTATTCTTGTGTACGGTGTCAGGTATGGGTCTATGCCTAATTTCCGCCACACTGTTATCCAGTTTTCCCAGCAATTTTTGTCAAACAATGAGTTCTTATCCCAGAAGCTGGGGTCCTTGGGTTTATCAAACAGAAGGTTGCTATATTCCTTGCCTACTGCATCTTGAGTGCCAAGTCTATTCCACTTGTCTACCTCTCTGTTTCTTAGCCAATACCAAGTGGTTTTGATAATTGCTGCTTTATAGTACAGTTTGAGGTCTGGTAGCGCTAGGCCACCTTCCCAAGCATTTCTTTTCATTAGTCCCTTTGATATTCTGGACCTTTTGTTTTTCCAAATGAATTTTGATATTATTTTATCCAGCTCTAGAAAGTAATTGTCTGATAGTTTAATTGGTATGGCACTAAATAAGTATATTAATTTGGGTAGAATTGTCATTTTTATTATATTAGCACGGCCTACCCATGAGCAACTAATGTTTTTCCACTTACTTAAATCTGACTTTATTTGTGCAAAAAGTGTCTTGTAATTGTGTTCATATAGTCCCTGGGTTTGTTTTGGCAGGTAGACTCCTAAGTATTTTATACTGTCTACCCTAACTTTAAATGGGATTTCTCTTTCTATCTCTTGCTGTTGAACTTTGTTGCTAATATATAGGAATGCAGAGGATTTGTGTGGGTTTATTTTGTACCCTGCAACTTTGCCAAAGTTGTTTATTAATTCAAGTAATTTTTTACTTGAATCTCTGGGATTCTCTAGGTAAATCATCATATCATCTGCAAAGAGTGATAACTTAGTTTCTTCTTTGGCTATTCTAATTCCTTGAATATCTTTATTTTGTCTAATTGCTACAGCTAACATTTCTAGTACCATATTGAATAATAGTGGTGATAATGGACAACCTTGTTTCACCCCTGATCTTATTGGGAATGCATCTAGCTTATCCCCATTGCATATAATGCTTGCTGAAGGTTTTAGATAGATACTGCTTATTATTTTATGGAAAGTTCCCTTTATTCCTACGTTCTCCAATGTTTTTAGTAGGAATGGATGTTGTATTTTGTCAAAAGCTTTTTCTGCATCTATTGAGATAATCATGTGGTTTTTGTTAGCTTTGTTGTTGATGTGGTCGATAATGCTAATAGTTTTCCTAATATTGAACCAGCCCTGTAGTCCTGGTATGAATCCTACCTGATCATAATGTATTAATCTCGTGATTAGATGCTGTATTCGTTTTGCTAAAATCTTATTTAAAATTTTTGCATCTATATTCATTAGGGAAATTGGTCTATAATTTTCTTTCTCTGTTTTGTCTCTTCCTGGTTTGGGTATCAAAACCATATTTGTATCATAGAAAGAATTTGGGAGGACTCCTTCTTCCCCAATTTTCAAGAATAGTGTATGTAGTATTGGAATTAACTGTTCTTTAAATGTTTGATAGAATTCACTTGTGAATCCATCTGGCCCTGGAGATTTTTTCCTAGGGAGTTCATTGATGGCTTGTTCAATTTCTTTTTCTGAGATGGGGTTGTTTAAGTATTCAACTTCCTCTTCTGTTAATCTGGGCAATTTGTATTTTTTAAAATATTCATCCATCTCGTTTAGATTATCGAATTTGTGGGCATAAAGTTGGGCAAAGTAGTTTCTAATTATTGTTTTAATTTCCTCCTCATTGGAGGTGAGTTCACCCCTTTCATTTTTAATGTTAGTAATTTGGTTTTCTTCTTTCTTTTTTTTGATCAGATTAACCAAAGGTTTATCAATTTTATTAGTTTTTTCATAAAACCAACTATTGGTTTTATTTATTAATTCAATAGTTTTCTTTATTTCAATTTTATTAATCTCTCCTTTGGTTTTCAGTATTTCTAATTTGGTATTTACTTGGGGATTTTCAATTTGTTCTTTTTCTAGCTTTTTCAACTGCAAGCCTAAGTCATTGATCTCCTCTTTCTCTATTTTATTTATGTAAGCATTCAGAGATATAAAACTTCCCCTAATAACTGCTTTTGCAGTGTCCCATAAGTTTTGGTACGTTGTCTCACTATTGTCATTCTCTTGAATGAAGTTGTTGATTGTTTCTATGATTTCTTCTTTAACCCAATCCTTCTTTAGAATTAGATTATTTAGTTTCCAATTGATTTTTGGTTTCTCTTTCCATGGCCTTTTATTACATGTAATTTTTAATGCATTATGATCTGAAAAGGATGCATTGATTATCTCTACCTTTCTGCACTGGATTGTGAGATTTTTATGTCCTAGTACATGGTCAATTTTTGTAAATGTTCCATGTACCGCTGAGAAAAAGGTATATTCCTTTCTATTCCCATTTAATTTTCTCCAAAGATCTATCATATCTACCTTATCCAGAGTTTTATTTACCTCCTTAACCTCTTTCTTGTTTATTTTAAGGTTGGATTTATCGAGTTCAGAGAGGGGGAGGTTGAGGTCCCCCACTAGTATAGTTTTGCTATCAATTTCTTCCTTCAACTCCCCCAACCTCTCCTCTAAGAATCTGGATGCTATACCACTTGGAGCATACATGTTTAGTAATGATATTGCTTCATTGTCTATGGTGCCTTTTAGTAGGATATAGTTTCCATCCTTATCCCTTTTGATTAGATCTATTTCTGCTTTTGCTTTGTCTGAGATTAGGATTGCTACTCCTGCCTTTCTTACATGGGCTGAAGCACAATATATTCTGCTCCATCCTTTGACCTTTATCCTATGTGTATCCCCCCGTTTCAAATGTGTTTCTTGTAAGCAGCATATTGTTGGATTATGGCTTTTAATCCATTCTGCTATCCGTCTCCGTTTTATGGGAGAGTTCATCCCATTCACATTCACAGTTATGATTACAATCTGTGTATTTCCCTCCAACCTCTTTCCCACCATTTGTGCTTTTAACTCTCCCGTCTCCCTTCCCCTCCTCAATAGTATTCACTTTTCTCCCCCTCCTCCTGCAGCCTTCCCCTCCTTCTTTTAGCCCCCCTCCCTTTTAGTCCCCTTTACTCTTATTGCTTCTTTCCTCCCTTTTAGCCACCCTCCCCTTTCTTCCCCCTTCCCCTCCTACTACCTATAGAGCTAGTTAGGATTATCTGCTTAAGGTTATTGTTCCCTCCTTTGAACAAATCAGATGAGAGTACCTCTCAAACAATGCTCATCTCCCTCCCCTCCTTCCCTCTACTATGGTTTTGTACTTCTTCCTGTGATATAATTTGCCATTTTCTGCTTCCCCCTTTCCACACCTCCTATTACATTCCCTTCTCATACTTAAATCATATTTTTGCCATGACATCATTTACTTTATGCCCGTTCCCTCTACATATATCCCTTTTATCATAATAGCTGCACAGTTCTCAAGATTAACAGGTATCATCTTCCCTTACAGGGAGGTAAACAGATTGCCCTAATTGAGTTGCAAGTTTTTGTTTTTGTTTTTTCCCCTCTGTTTACCTTTTTATGATTCTCTGGAGACCTGCATTTGAAGATCAAATTGTCTATTGAGTTCTGGTGTTTTGGTCAGGAAGCTCTGGAAATCCCTTATTTCGTTGAATGACTTTCTCCTTGCCTGAAATGTTATGCTGAACTTTGCTGGGTAGTTGATCCTCGGTTGGAGTCCCAACTCCTTTGCCTTACGGAATATTGGGTTCCAATTCTTTCGATCTTTTAATGTAGAAGCTGCAAGGTCCTGTGTGATCCTGACTGTGTGACCTTGATATTTAAATTGTTTCTTTCTGGCTGCTTGTAGTATTTTCTCCTTCACTTGATAGCTCTGGAATTTGGCAACTATATTTCTTGGGGTTTTGAGTTTGGGATCCCTTTCCGGTGGGGAACGGTGGATTCTTTCGATGACTATTTTGCCCTCTGAGTCTAGTACTTCTGGGCAGTTTTCCTTGATGATTTCCTGGAAGATATTGTCCAGACTCTTTTCTTCATCATGGGTTTCTGGCAGGCCAATAATTCTTAGATTTTCTCTCCTGGATCTATTTTCCAGGTCAGTTGTTTTTCCAATTAAATATTTTAGATTTTCTTCCATCTTTTCATTCTTTAGATTTTGTTTGACTGACTCTTGTTGCCTCATTGAGTCATTAGTTTCTACTTGCCCAATTCTAATCTTGATCGTATTGTTTTCTTCAGTTAGCTTTCGCATCTCCTTTTCCATCTGGCCAATTTTTCCCTTTAAGAAGCTATTTTCTCCATTTAATTTTTGTACTTCTTTTTCCATTCGACCAATTTTCCCAGTTAGGTTTTGGGTTTCCTTTTCCATCTGATCAATTTTCCCTATTAGGTTTTGAGTTTCCTTTTCCGTTTGATTAACTCTTCCTTTTAGGGAATTATTCTCTCCAGTTAATTTTTGAACTTCCTTTTCCATTTCTTCAATTTTCTTTTTCAGATTGATGTTCTCATCAGTGAATTCTTTTTTTATGGTTTTAAAATCATTGGCCAGTTTTTCTTTTATATCCTTCTTCAGACGTTCCAGGTAATCTAGTTGTGCTTGCGAGAAATTCATAGTCCCATCTGAGGTTTCAGATGGAAGTACAGTCTCAGCTCTGACCTCTTTGGTGTTTGTGTTTTGGTCCTTATCCCCATAGAAAGATTCTATGGTTTTTTCACTTTTCGTCTGCTTTTTCCGATTCATGATGTTGGCTGAGTGTTGTAGCTTTTGGTTCTTTCAGTCAGAAGATACAGATCTTTTAAGTTGAGTTGATGTTTGTCTAGGCTAAGAGCAGGCTTTTTTTTTTTGTTGTTGTTGTTGTTTCCCAGATCAACCCTGGGTTTAGCTTGATAGGTGTGTGGGAGGTGTGGTCTGGTCTCAGGCTATCTCCTCAGCTGGCCTGAGGCAAAGGCAAGGTCCGGGGGGGGGGGGGGGGGGGGGGGATGGTGATCCCAGCTTCCCTATTGTCTTCCCTTTTCCCCTGGAGGGCTGGGGCACGCCTAGAGGGTAATGCGTGTTCCCGCCCCTCCTGGGGCTCGTCTCCCGGGCTGAGGCTTGCTTGGGTCTCAGTGCGAATTTTTCTCTGCCCTGGGTCGTCTGTCCCTCCAGATAGCCTCCACCACGGTAGGAAGAATCCCCCTTTGCCACCTCTCCAGCCTCTGGTGTTACGAGACCACTCGCCCCTTTCTGCTGCTCCCACTGATCCAGGATCAATCTGGGGAAGAATTTTATGGTTCCCTCACGGTCATGGGGGGGGGAGGGGAGAGCACTTACTGATCACTCCGGCATCCCAGCTTCTGGATGTTCAAGTAGTGACCCACTGAAGTCCCGTCTTTAGGCTGAAGATTTCAAAGGCTGTTGCGCTGATATCGTTGGCTCGGCCTGGCTTATCTCCTGCTCCGCTGGTCTCGCCCGCCACTCTCGGGCCCCTCGGGTCTCCTCCGCCCTGCCGCGCCGACCGCGCTGCGCTGTGCGCCGGGGTCTTACCCCCGCGGAACAGATCCCTCCCGTGGACCTTCCAGTCCAGCCTGGGCTCCGAATCTGTCAAAGTCCGTCTCCCACTGGATTCTACACCTCCAAAGTCTGGTCAGACTCTCCCCCCAGAAATATCCAAAGGAGTTTTTCCAGGAGCTTAGGTGAGTCGTTGCTTTCACTCCGCCATCTTGGCTCCGCCCCCCCCGTCATTTATTTTTATATGACCATAATTTCCCCCAGTAAACCACCTCCCTCCCCCACCCTAAACATATATTTATCAAATATCTTTATTGACCAAAAAAAGGAAAAGAAAAAATATTGGGGAAAATCAGTGTAAATAATGAACACATCAAAGAAATCTTGTGTAACATAACACAGTTGTAGACCTCTCACCTCTACAAAGGGGGAAATGGAGAAAGGAGGGTGTCTTCTCATGTTTTTTTTTTCTTTTAAGCCTGAATATGCTTTTTTATTTTTTAAAATATTTTTGTGGTTTATTTTCTGTTTATTTTGTGGTGCTTACTGTGTATATTTTGTTCTTGGCTCCATTTACTTGATTTTGTATCAGTTCATGTGTATCTTTCCATGCATATCTGTATTATTAATATTCATAATTTCTTATAGCATGGTAACATCACATTGCTTTCACATTCCATAATTTTTACTCATTCTTCAATTCATAGAAACATACTTTGTTTTCCATCCTTTGCTATCATAAAATGCATTGATGGTGTAGATTTTCATCTTGTCCTTGGTCTTGGTAGGGTTTTTCTAGTAATATATTCTCTAGGTCGAAGCATATGGATATTGTAGTAATATTAGTTGCTTTCCAGAACTGCTGTATAGATCCATAGCCCCATCAATAATGTATTCCTAGACCTACCTTCCCACAACTTTTCTATCATTGAATATTGCCATTTGTTTGCCAATTTGCAGAACGTAACTCAAGGTTGTTTTGAATTGCATTCCTCCTATTTATTATTCTTCTTTATTCTCTTATTATTATTCTCTTTATTATTATTTATTCTTTTATTTTAACAATCTGGATCATTCTTTAATATGGCAGTTAGTAGGGTAAAATTATTTTGAGAACTCTTTGCTTATATCCTTTCAGCAATGATCTATTGGTAAATGACAAATAGTTTCTTTAAGAGACACTGGTACATTTAAGTGTCCACTTATAGATCATTAAATAAATGTCAGAGAAGGCAATGAACAAGAGGAACTTTGTGTATTAGGAAGTTTTACCATTTGGAGATTAGTGAGTACTAACATTATAAATATTATTTTATTATTATACTATTTATAAATCTTTGATCTGTAGTATCTATAAAGAACACATCTTACTGGATAAAGTGAGTACAACTGTTTATGGACCAAGTCACCGAAATTTTGATAGACCAAAAATGTTTTTCTGTATGCTAATAGCTGTTAAATCTTATTTGTAAGGTTGCTATGCAATGTATATTTTTCTTCATTTTACAGAACAAATTTCAAGGATGTATATTTGATATGGTGACAAAACAAGCTTGATATTACAATCATGGTGCTTATCTGTCTTAACATGGTGACCATGATGGTAAAAAAAAAGATGAACAAAGTCCAACCATGACCAATGTTTTATATTGGATAAATATTTTATTATCTTATTCACTGGAGAATGTATGCTGAAGGTGATCTCCCTCCGCCATTATTACTTCACTATTGGATGGAACATTTTTGATTTTGTGGTGGTCATTCTGTCCATTGTAGGTAAGAATTTTTACTTATAGTGTCAGGTATTCATTTAGATAGTTCGTAAAGGAATAGTAGGTCAGGGAATCCCTCAGTGGGAATCTTTCTTTTGAAAAATACTCTCAGCTAATGTGAGGGATGAAGGATGATTTTAATTTGTTTCAAGTCTTACATTTTTGTTCCTGTAGCACACTAGATTCTGCTCACAAATGATTGCTATCCTAAGGTCAAGGTCATGATGAGTATGGGTAAATGTAACTCACAGTCACCAAACAAGGCATTTCTTTTAGGAGTTTATAAGAGGACTTTAAAACAAAAGGTAATTAAATTGCATAGTGAGAAAGTGAATAAAAATTTTTTTTAAAACATTTTAAATGCTTATTATGTGTCAGTCACAGTGTGACAAGTACTAAGCTTTAAAAAAAAAACCAAGCAGTCTCTGCTCTCAAGGATCTTATATTCTAATGGTGTGAAG
Organism: Notamacropus eugenii; assembly: GCF_028372415.1. Classification (NCBI taxonomy): domain Eukaryota; kingdom Metazoa; phylum Chordata; class Mammalia; order Diprotodontia; family Macropodidae; genus Notamacropus; species Notamacropus eugenii. The sequence continues at coordinate 289,100,146 of NC_092872.1, read as the reverse complement.
ATGACACATAAAGGGAAACTAGAATTAGAAAAGGGAATCTTTTAATTGCCAAATCTAAACTTTGGAGCCATGGATATATTTTATGGGGTCTATAAACTTGGATGAGAAAAAAAGCTACATTTTTCCCAATAATCTTTGGTTTCCATTGTTATGCTATCTTTTTTCTTTTAATTATGCATTTAAAAACATGATTCTGTAAAGGATCCACAGGTTTTACCAGACAGTCACAAGGGTCCATGACACACACACAAATAAAATTGAGAACCCCTGATCTAGAAGATAGTTCTCATCATATTGTATAAATCTTCTATAGGAAACTTATAGAAAGTAAACACGAAGATTAAATAGGATGAGAAGGTGTGCAACGGCGAGTTTATGAAATACCCTGACAGAAAAATTATCTCTTAGCATTGAAATTATAAATTCACCCAGAAAACAGAATTAGGACAGCTGGTTAAAGTGAAATATGTGTGTCTTGATATGTAGGGTGTCCCAAAAGTCATAATGCTACACTCTACCTACAAAAAGGTACCAATAAGATTTTTGGGACATCCTAGAAAGAACTTGTTAATAATGCAATCTGAAACTTGAAAGAATTTCTTTGTAATTCAGTTTATTTGAATCAACCAAATTAATTGCTACTATGGGCAAGATAACCCCATTTTTCATGATGATCAAGAAACTGGATGACTAATTTTCAGTCAGAGTGGATTCTTGCATTGTGAGATAGGTTATGCTAAATGACCTCCAATGTCTTTTCAATTCTGAAATTCTAGGAGGTTATACCCATCTTACTATTATTATTATTATTATTAATTTGTAAAGTGATACAATGTTTCCAGAATCTGTGGTTCCTGACAGTTTTTTTAAGTAACCAACACTGTAAAATTCTAACCATAAAACTACCAGCAAAGACACACAATGGAAGACCATGAAAATTCCCAGTCCTGCGATTTGTGTTGATTGTGAGGCAGGGTGGAGGTTAGAGTTAAAGTTCTAGAGGCAAGGGAAAATTTGATATTCTTAAAGTAGAGAACCAAAGATCAAAGGAAAAATGATTTATCTTCATAGGGATGTCATAGTGTATGCAACTACATTTAAATATTTTCTGTTTTATGTTCTTTAACAGGTATGTTTCTAGCTGACATAATAGAAAAATATTTTGTGTCCCCTACCCTGTTCCGTGTGATCCGGCTTGCCAGGATTGGCCAAATCCTTCGTCTCATCAAAGGGGCAAAGGGGATCCGCACACTGCTCTTTGCTTTGATGATGTCCCTCCCTGCTCTGTTTAACATTGGTCTCCTGTTCTTCTTGGTCATGTTTATCTATGCTATCTTTGGAATGTCTAATTTTGCCTATGTTAAAAAGGAAGCTGGAATTAATGACATGTTCAACTTTGAAACCTTTGGCAATAGTATGCTCTGCCTCTTCCAGATTACCACTTCAGCTGGTTGGGATGGTTTACTTGCACCCATTCTGAACAGTGGACCACCAGACTGTGACCCTGAAAAAGTTCATCCAGGAAGTTCTGTCAAAGGAGATTGTGGCAACTCCTCTGCTGGTATTTTTTATTTCGTCAGTTACATCATCATCTCATTTCTGGTGGTGGTAAACATGTACATTGCTGTTATCCTGGAGACCTTCAGTGTTGCAACTGAAGAAAGTGCAGAGCCACTGAGTGAGGATGACTTTGAGATGTTTTACGAAGTTTGGGAGAAGTTTGATTCTGATGCTACCCAGTTCATAGAATACAGCAAACTCTCTGATTTTGCAGCTTCATTAGATCCTCTTCTTCATATAGGCAAGCCGAACAAAGTCCAGCTTATAGCCATGGACCTACCAGTGGTAAATGGGGACCAAGTTCACTGCCTGGATATCTTATTTGCTTTTACAAAACGTGTGTTAGGTGAAAGTGAGGAGATGGACACCCTTCGTTTACAGATGGAAGAGCGGTTTGTAGCTGCAAATCCTTCTAAAGTTTCTTATGAACCCATTACCACGACTCTGTAAAGAAGAACTCCCAACAAATTCTGGAGCAGCAGAAGCCACAGAACAATGGAGTAGAGGAGATTTCTGTTCCAGAGAGACCTGAAAAACCAACACCAAAGTTCCCTCAAGCCCCAGACCCAGAGCAGAGCCCAGCCCTCCTTGGCTGCTATGCACCAAGAGGAGCAGATGCCAGCAGGCTTCAGGGACAGAATTTCCAGCAGCCATGTAGGTCCCTCCACCCACAGGCACCAAAGGTCAGTGAGAGAGTCTCTTTGGCTGGCCCAGAGAGGAGTGGGGTGTCCCCATAACTCAGGCCCCCTGGGCAGACAGCAGCAGAGGTGGCAGCAGACAGGGACTCCCAAAGCAGGCAGGTAACATCTTTTAAACTTCAGTATGTACTACCTTCCCAGCTCCCACAACCATTCCTGAAAGGAGAATGCTTCGTAGAAAAGATGTTTACCTTTTCATCACCACCAGTAACACCTGCTGACCAACTATGGCCTATATGAGGACAGGGGCAATGAGATTAGTAAGACCCTTCAGGTCTGTGATCTTTTGTTCAGCCCAACACTCACAGCTATCATTCTGGGAAGCAACTCTTGTGGAGAATGGGCAAGTCATCATCCCCAGTTGCCAAGGAAATCAAAACTAACTGAAGCAGGATGGAACTGAAAAACAAACAAAACCAGGTATCAGCATGTTACAGGACAGTCAGCCCAGGCACCTTGTGACCCTGAAAATAAGAGCCTTGGATGTGCAAATGCCTCCAGCCACAAACCCTGACTCATCATTCAGAAGCGTGACCTCTGTCAAGATGGAGTCTGGCTATTAGGAGGGGAAAGGGAATAGAAAAGGGAGGGTGGTTCAAAGGGAGGGAAGGAGTAGTAAGGGAAAAAGGAAAGAAAAGGAAGGGGTTCTCATAGAAGGGGGAAGGGATTGAGGGAAGTGGTGATGAAAAGCAAAACTCTTTAAAGGAGGGTAAGAGATAATGGAGAAATAAAATAATAAATGTGGGAAATAGAATGGAGAGAGACATAAATAGCAATCATAACTCTAAATCTCAGTGGGATGAACTCTCTCATAAAATGGAAGCAGAGAGCAGAATGGATTAAAGACTAATCCTACAATATGTTGTTTACAAGAAACATATCTAAAACAGGGGGATACACACAGAGTAAAGGTAAAAGGCTGGAGTAGAATATATTGGGCTTCAGCTGAAGTAAAAAAAAGGAAAACAGGGAAAGCAATTGGAATCTCAGACAAAGCAAAAACAAAAATAGATCTAATCAAAAGAGGGAAGGAAGGAAACTATATCCTGCTAAAAGGCAACATAGACAATAAAGTAGCATCATTACTAATCATATAAGCACAAAGTGGTATAGCATCCAAATTCTGAGAGAAGAAGTTAAGAGAGTTACAGGAATAGACAGCTAAACTATACTAGTTGGGGACTACAACCTCCCCCTCTCTGAACTTGATAAACCTAACCTAAAAATAAACAAGAAAGAAGTTAAGGAGGTGAATAAAATTTTAGAAAAGTTACATATGGCAGACTTCTGGAGAAAACTGAACGGGGATAGAAAGGAATATACATTTTTCTCAGTGGTTCATGGCACATATACAAAAACTGACCATGTACAGGGGCATAAAAACCTCACAGTCCAGTGCAGAAAGTCAGAAGTAGTAAATGTATCCTTTTCAGATAATGAAAAATAATAAAGATTATATGTAATAAAGTGGCATTGAAAGATAGCCTAAAAATTAATTGGAAACTAAATAATATAATCCTCAAGATGGACTGGGTCACATAGAAAGAATCTATTGTCATTATCTGTTTTTGCTTTTTGCTTATGATGTTTGCCTACTTCCTTCTGGAGCACAGGGATCATTGACCCAAGCTTCTTGTGTTGAATACCAGGGACATGGTCACTGACTTTGTCTACTGGGATGTGATGGCAAGCAAAATAGGATCTTTTGCTGTTGCTGTTTTAGAATAATCAAATGCTGACAATCTTGCCTTTATTGATCAAGAGTCTTTTCTGGGAGTAATGTACAAAAAGAAGAGTTTCTTTAACTAGAAACAGTATGTGTATTTGTATTGTTAATGTGATTGAAGATTTTTCCCACCTGTTAGTGGGCCTGCCCATTAAGAAGAGCTTGCTTAGGGAAGATTTGTGGAAAGGCTCAAGTCTTTTGTTAATAAATCACTAGTTTTGAGAGTTGCGATGCCCTCTGGCTCTAAAAAAACGTATAGTACTCTGAGTTGAGGTGTTGCCTTGGGACTTACTGACTGGAAGTGTTTATTTGGCCAGAGGAGGATTCTAGGAAGCCACTAAGGAGCCTCTCAGCTTTGAGAACCCCTCAAAAAAAAAAAAGAAAGAATGGGTCAAACATCAAATGATTGAAACAATAAATAACTTCATTCAAGAGAATGATGATAATGAGGCAACCTACCAAAACTTTTGGGATGTAACCAAAGCAGTTCTTAGGGGAAGATTTTTTTTTTTATCTCTGAATGCTTACATGAATAAAATAGAGAAAGAAATTAATGAAATAGACATGCAACTGAAAAAAGTTCTAAAAAGGAACAAATTAAAAATCATCAATTAAATACCAAATTAGAAATACTGAAAACCAAAGGATAAATTAATAAAATTGAAATCAAAATAATTATTGAACTAATAAAACTAAGAGCTAGTTTTATAGAAAAAAACAATAAAATTGATAAATCTTTGGTTAATTTTATTTAAAAAAAAAAAAGAAAAAAAGCCAATGACCAGTATAAAAATTTCAAACAATACATTCAAACTACATCGTTCTACATCTGGAACTTACTTTGGTAACTGTGATAAAATATAAGTTTAAATCTATTTTTGATCAAGCTCATTTGTACATTTCATAGTAGTTATTGACTTCTAAAGAGTTCTCCTCCCACTTGTAGTTTGGATTTAGGGGTTTGGAAAACAGAATATATCTTATTTAATCAACCATGTACCTTTGCTGAAGTTTTACTTATATAAATTAGCTTCCCTGTTTTTTCTAGAGTTTTCTAGATAACTTCTGCAAAGACAAGTTTTTCTCACCTCTGCTGATGTGTATCCCTTTAATTTCTTTCTCCTATCTTACTATTACAGTGAGAATATTTTGAATAATATTCAGTGAAGAACTAGACACCCTTGCTTTATCCTTGTTCTCACTAAGAAAGCTTTTATATTATACTAGCTCTATTTCTTGATTCAGTGTAAAATAAGTTCTGATTTGAGAATTCATAATATAAATGAATACTGCATTTTCCAAATGCATTTTCTATGTTAACATAAATTACCATATTTTTGATATTTCTTTTAATTGAGAAGTTATACTTTTTCCAAACTGGAACCAAACTGGCAGGTATGTTTTAAATCCAACTTTGTCATAGTGAATATTTTTGGAGGTATATTTCTGTATTCTCTTTGCTAAGATATCTCTTTATCTCATTATAATAGTCATCAATATTAATCAATGAGATGATCCTCTTAAGTCATAAAAAAGGGCAATAGATACAATTATCTCAGCCCACCTCCCCTTCCCAAGATCAAGATGACACTAGAGATCAAAGCATCCTTTTCCTAAGTGGTGGATCAAAGAGCAGAGCATGCTGATTTCTTCAATTGACTCCAAGCATCAGATCTTTCTTACACTAGAATAAACTCCCCAGATAAGCTGCAGGGCCTATCTCTAGTCAAGTCTCAGAAGAACTTTGCTTCTTCAGATTCTCTGTTCCATTGGCTTTTAAACCTCATTGATTTTTGCGTTCTTATTAGTCTTCTGCCTGATCACATCTTGACTTCTCTAGGCAGTTTCTCTTACAGGCTCCCACATTATTATTATCTTAATTGGCATGTTTCTCTTGACTCAAATCAGAGTCTTATGGGGAACACCTTTACTTCAGGTTGAAAACCTGAAATCCACATTTCTGTCATCTGTAAGGCAAGAAATAATCCCGGATTGTCCAATAATCTTTAAACAGTTCTTTGGTTCAGAGTTCCCCAGGGGAAAAAAAATCAGCAAAATCTTCAGCACATTTTTAAAAATTTATTTATTTATTTAAGTTTTCAACATTCATTTCCACAAAATTTTGGGTTCCAAATTTTCTTCCCATATCTCCCCTCCCCCCACTCCAAAACACTGAACATTCTAATTACCCCTATCACCAATCTGCCCTCCCTTCTAATATCCCTCCTTTCCCTTATCTCCATCTTCTCTTTTGTCCTGTATGACAAGATAACTTTCTATACCCCATTACCTGTATTTCTTATTTCCTAATTGCAAGAACAATACTCAACACTTGTTCCCAAAACTTTGAGTTTCAACTTCTCTTCCTCCCTCCCTCCCCACCCATTCCCTTTGGGAAGGCAAGCAATTCAATATAGGCCATATCTGTGTAGTTTAGCAAGTGACTTCCATAATAGTCGTGTTGTGTAAGACTAACTATATTTCCCTCCATCCTATCCTGCCCCCACATTTCTTCTGCTCTATCTTTTGACCCTGTCCTTCCCCAAGAGTGTTGACTTCTCCCTCCTCCCATTGCCCTTCTTTCCATCATCCCCCCCACCCTGCTTATCCCCTTATCCCCTAGTCTCCTGTATTGTAAGATAGGTTTTCATACCAAAATGAGTGTGCATTTTATTCCTTCCTTTAGTCAAATGTGATGAGAGTAAGCTCATGTTTTTTCTCTCACCTCCCCTCTTTATCCCTCCACTGAAAAGTCATTTACTTACCTCTTTTATGAGAGATAATTTGCCCCATTCCATTTCTTCCTTTCTCCTCCCAATATATTTCTCTCTCACCCCTTAATTTCATTTTTTTTAAAGATACGATCCCATCCTATTCAATTCACCTTGTGCTCTCTGTCTCTGTCTCTCTCTCTGTCTCTCTGTCTCTGTCTCTCTCTCTCTCTATGTGTGTATGTATGTGTGTGTGTGAGAGTGTGTGTGTGCGTGTGTATGTGTAATCCCACCAACTACCCAGATACTGAAAAATTTTTCAAGAGTTACAAATATTGTCTTTCCATTTAGGAATGTAAACAGTTCAACTTTAGTAAGTCCCTTATGATTTCTCTTTGCTGTTTACCTTTTCACGCTTCTCTTGATTCTTGTGTTTGAAAGTCAAATTTTCTTTTCAGCTTTGGTCTTTTCATCAAGAATGTTTGAAAGTCTTCTCTTTCATTAAAAGACCATTATTTCCCCTGAAGCATTATACTCAGTTTTGCTGGGTAGGTGATTCTTGGTTTTAGTCCTAGTTCCTTTGCTTCTGGAATATAATATTCCATGCCCTTCGATCCCTTAATGTAGAAACTGCTAGATTTTGTGTTATCGTGATTGAATTTCCACAATACTTGACCTGTTTCTTTCTAGCTGCTTGCAATACTTTCTCCTTGACCAGGGAACTCTGGAATTTGGCCACAATGTTCCTAGGAGTTTCTCTTTAGTCTTACTTTTTTTTCCCTTTTTTAGGCATTTTCCCAACCAGTTACTTGACTTTCAGGTCCTTTATCCATAGTAGGGTATACTCTGGGAATCTGTAAGATATCAGTTCCTCCAAGGTGGCACGATCAAGTGTGTACACTGGTCTGGGATTAGGAATAGATTTTTGTGCCCAGAATCTTAGCAGTTATCTCTCCACAGCCACCTGGTCTCCAGTTCCACCAGGTCAGCACTGGGGGCTGATTTTGAGTTAAGCTGTGGGGGCAGGGCCGCCATTCAGTGTGAGACAAAGACCAGCTCCCTCAGGGCCTCTACACAAGGCTGAGGTAATATTCAGCTCCTCCGTGCCCCCAGGGGTTTTCATGCTCCAACAATGGATGCAGGTAGATGTATGAGCTGCTGTGTGGCCTCTGTGGCTGCTGCCTGAGGCTGGAGCTATGGGAAGGCCCTTCTCCCTTCCTGGCCAGCTGAAAAAACCCCACCACTGACCTTTGGCACCTGTGGGCTAAGGGATCTTTGGACTGCTGCTGCTGGGACTGGGGATTCCCTGCTACTGTGACTGGAGATTCCACCCTGAATGTGTCCTCCCCCCAGAGTCACAGAGTGCCATGCAGCCAAGGCTGGGCTGGGCTCCGCTCTGGGTCCCATGCAATTGATGCTTCCCATGGGCCTTTCAGGTCACCCTGGGCTGGAAATCTCCTCCACTTTGTTATTCTCCACTTCTGCTGCTCCAAAATTTGTTGAGAGCTCCTCTATACAGGTATTTTATGGGCTGTGTGGGGAGAGCCTCCGTCCTTCAGCACATTTATATGGAAATTAGCTGCTGTTAACCAAAGCACCATAGCCATGGTCAGCACTTGCATAGCAGAGATAGGTGACTGTCCCTCAGGTTGTCTCAGAATTATCTTTGTCTCTACTCCAGCGCTACTTCCTTGTGTGTTTCACATAGATGTCCCCTTTTTACCTTTTCTTTTTTGGTAAATAGAATATCCCCATAAGAAAAGAGAAGGGTGCACAGTTATATAGCTAGTCTCCATCTGGAACCTCAATGCTCTTCCTCCTCAGGAAAACATGGGCCAGCATCCTTCTGGGTAGTTGATTTTGAAACATGAAAAACTTTGTGCTTATATGATGCCAAAGATGCCAAAAGAATTTTTTTAAAAAATCAATTATATGTTCTTTTGCCTACATGACACAAGACTACCTTGGGTGACTTTTGTCTCTAGTTGCTGAATGAACCAGATGGTTCATATATGGCCAGATACAAACATGTATCCTCTGAATTCTATTGTGACTTCAGGGTACAACACAGTAGAGCAGATGTGTCCTTGGCAGAAAAGAGAACAAAATGGACTGCAAGCATTAGCAGAGGCCAGTAAGACTGGTAAAGGACCTTGACTATCATCAAATTCATTTCAGTCATTTTAATGAAGAAGAATGTTAGGTCCAAGAAGGCAAAGTCAGTTCATTCATGATCAGAGAGACTTTTGGTGATGGAGTCTAGTTTACTTATATTCTGAACCTGGACTCTTTCTGCAATACCATTCAGCTCTTCACACCCTCAATAAGCCCAGGGGTGCTCTGTTTTTCGAAACAGTGCAGGAGATATACTTTGATGACATGGCTTGCATTAACACTTCTTCCACTTACCAAATGTGCAATTGGCCCACTGGTTTAAACTCTATTGCCCCCATTTTGTCCTGTAATAAAGGCAGAATAACACTAATTGTACTTGTGGCAACACAGTAGCACAATGTGAAAAGAGTTAGCTGAAAAGTCAAGAGGTTCTGGGTTCCAGCCTTCCTATAATTCATACTGCATGATGCTGGTCAAATAATTTGATTTCTCATTGTCCCACGCAACTCCCTAAGAGCAAATTGGGTCCAGAGATGTTCATTTGAAGTATCCTTAGTGGATCTTCTATACCAATAAAATAATGAGTACCATTTACCAAGAGTAATAATGAAGTTGATGTGATGGTCATTGTTGTGATAATGTTCTTACTGCTGCTATTGGTCCAACAGCTGTTGTGAGAATCAAGTGGGATAATGTATATGTGTGTCAGAGGTGGGGAGGAGAGATAAAGCACGTTATAGATAGAAGGAGGAGATGGAGGATGATTCTGAATGTCTTTGAATAAATCCCCCAAAGTTCCAACAATGGCAAGGCATTGAGGATTGGACTATCAAACTAGGGCATAAATACTTTAAAATGAGTTAAGGTTTCCTGGAGGAGGAGGGAGCCCTCCTCAGAGGTTGGAGATGGGATGAATCACATTTCATGTCCTTAGTTCAACTTCAGGATTGCCAGGCACATACACATTTGAGATCAAGTTTCTATTGTTTGAGGCCCAAATTCCACTTGGACCTTTTCACACACCTGTGCCTGTCCTTAAAGTACACTGTTCAAGTTAATATAACATTTCTTTTTATGGTAGTTCCACAAAGCTCGACTTTCTTTCTAATCATCTCTGGGTGAATAGCCCTTTCATCCTCAGGGCTTTCTTTTAATTATGTCTCAGAGTACACTTTTATATACTCATGTTGGAGTTAAAGGTAGTGAATCATAGTCAATTATAGTGTGGCAGAAATGATTATAAATTCATTTCCTCATCTATAGCTAAGATATTCATGGATTTAATAAACTCCTTTTTGAAAGGATTTTTGAAAACAAACTTTCAGGTAAGAAATTTTATGGCTGATGCTTAAACTGGGGACTATTACTTAGCTTTAATTTCATTCACTTATACATCTTCATGTTTCATATCTAGCATCTGAATTGCTGGCAACTGAGATTGACGTCCCTTTGAGTCCCTAGATTCTTTCAGCTTAACTCAAATGCCTAGTCTCCTATCTCAGACTTTTATTTTTTCTCTAAATCACTCTAACTTGTTAGACCTGTATCCAGATTAACTTGGATTTATTTGATATGTACTTAGAGGTGTGCATGTAGTCTCCCCCAACAGAATGTCAATTCCTCAAGTGCAAGAACTGTTACCCTTTTGCCCTGCAATCTTCAAAACCCAACAGCATTCCTGATACATAGTTGGCCTTTCCTCAATGCTCCTTTATACACAAAAGTAAATATTTGGGTGGTATAAGTATTCTTGAGTACAGATTCATCTGAAAAGAACATTCTTAAGACCAGCTAAGAAGGTTATGGTGGTTGAAGCCTTTGACATTTAGCCCTAGGCCTCAGAACTTTGCCCCATATTTATCCTGTATGGACATTGCTTATGAGAGTCAATAGATTGTGCCTAGATGCCTTTGATTCTTTCCTCCACTTCCCATCACAAGCCACTATAAGGAATAAGGAAGCAGAGTCCTCACAGGATGGCCTGCTGGGACATTGCCATATGAGACCCTTTCTTGTTGCTGTCCCTAGACAAGAGTGTCTTGTAGCCTCGGACATCCATAATTCACACAACTCAGCAGTGCCTACGTAGGACCATGATCTTTCCAGCTGTTGGCTCTTACCATGCTGTTTGCATGCTTTTCACAGAATCTCAGACTTCTGACAATATTGTCATACTGATCGCTCTTAGGAATAATCTTATCAGAATCCCCATGAGGATGACTGATGCATGCTTTCACAAAAAGACGAGTCCCCTGATATATCCCCCTTATCCCCCCATGGTGATTCTTGACAAATATCCCAAAGAAGAATCTGTGGATCCAGAAGTAAAAGATGAAGAGTTGGCATCCTCTTGTGGAAGTTTAAGAAATGTACTTTGATTTGTGTCCATAGCAAAGGTCAGTTCACTTCAACATGGAACTCAACACCAGGGGTATCCACAGGCAAGATGATGATGATGACGATGATGACGACACTGCCACCACCAATGATGATGATAACTGTTATTTTGGTGTAGTGAATAGGCCCTGGCCTAAGTATATTGGGACCTGTCTGACCAGGGGTCCACCTGAAGGGTTACTGTGTCATTCTCTAATGCTATCAGCTTGAGTTCCCATAGTAGGAATACCTCACACTCCACCCCTAACTCTGAACCTCTAGTTCGATTTAACTGATTAATTTCAAATAACTTTTTACAAAGGCATATTATCTTTGAACATATTACAAGAATAGAAACAAACATTTATCTCCTAATTCCTTGGCATCACACTATTTCCCGTACCAACTCGTTCTCTAGGAAGAGTAAGCTCAAATTAAGTAGAGGTTTTCTCTAGTATTAGACTCAACAAGATCACTTTTAAATGGCAATAGTGTTGCCAGGTGAGGACTTATGTCAACTAATGCTGTGCTGGACCCCAAAGTTACTCCTAAGCTTGCTGGGTCAGCTGATTTCGGAGTTCCTGACATTTTAATACTCACAAAGTCATAGCCTCAAACCCCTTCACCAAAAATTAAAGAACATATTAAGACAGGCTAAGCACCAAGGGCAATATGAATGGGGATATGTGTTGTTGGACTTGGTCAATGAGGGTTCCTGAGGTCTCTCTCTTTGTACCATTTTCTCTCACTGAGTGTCAATGAGTCAGAGGAACCCAAAGAATCCTGAAGGGAAGCAAGCAAGGGGCAAGGAACAATTTAACAAGAATGCCAGACACTATGTTAAACACTTCATAAATATCTCATTTGATGCTTATAACAATCCTGTAAAGTAGTTGTTACTATTATCCTTATTTTACAGCTGAGGAAACTGAAGCAGACAGAATTTCTGAGGTTGGATTTCAATTTATGTCTTACTAACTCCTGGTCCCGAGCTCTATTCACTAAGAAATCAAAACAAGAGGAGGGTAACTAAGTCCTATGAATCCTGCCCCCAACCCCCATCCTACTTCCTACATCTTTTTTTGGTTCAAAAGCTTTAGCCAGTGAAGCAGATATTATTCAATCCATGATTAGTGCACTGGGACCCAGCACAGAATGTCTACAAATGTTTCAAAGTCTCTCCAAACTCTCCAATTACCCAATGCCATGTCTTTCCCCAAAAGCATGTCTTCAGGTCCTTTTCAATGGGGAATCACATAAGAAGCACTCTGCTTGTGATTATGGGGTCTGGGTTCAATCTCTTAGAAATTCACAACATCTTGTCACTATAAGATTCATGAGAAGTTTCCTCAAAACAAAAATAAAAATATCTCTGTGATGTAATTAGTTCGATATTATTAGCTTTCTATAGATGAAGTAACCAAGGCTCACAGAAATGAATTGACTAGTATATTTCTGAGCTCAAATGTAGACCCAAACATCCTAAATACTATGTTCAATCAGGACATTTAAAACTATAATTGTTACCTCCTAACTGTATACTATGGGGTAGAGAAAAGGTAATCTCCACCTGAGAAATGATTGTAGTAGATGTAAGCAATTGTAACCTTTTTTATAACAAAACAAGCCAACAGCCCAAAAAGGGTCTATAAAAATGACTCTCAACAAAGTCTAGAGCAACAAAAGCCACAAAACAAGAGAGTGAAAGAGGTTTTCAGCCAAAGGTAACCTGGAAGGCCAACAGGACAGGTCTATCTCACGTGATGCTGAGTAGAGCGGAGCATAGCCCTGGTCACTTGGCACTGGGAGGAACAGGACCTGAACAGACCTTTTGGAAGAGTTCCTAGCAGGGAAGGTCCCAGATGCCTCAACTCACAAGCGACAAAGAAATCTCCAAAGGTCGGTGGTGGAGAGCTTTCCAAGGTGGGCAAGAGGGGACACAATTTCTCCAGCAATAGCTCCAGGAGATGGCAGAGGCTGCGGCAGCAGAGGCCGTGACGGAGGCCAGGAAGCAACCTGAATCCATTGCTCAGGTAGCTCAGCTTAAAGCCTCTGGTGGTAGGGATCAGCTGATCTAAAACCCAGCCTTGAGTAAAGGCCCCGCCTCACCCAAAGCATAAGGGAATTGAGCAGGTGAGTCTAAGCTCTTGACAAGAGATTCAGAAATCAGGTAACTGTCCGGGAAAATGCCCCAAAAAGGGAAAAAGGAAGACTATAGAAGGTTACTTTCTTACTAAACAGGTGTCTCCTCCGGTCCTTTCAGATGAGGAAGAACAAGGCTTACTTTCGTTTTTTTATTTTTTAAATTAATTTATTTAACTTTTAACATTAATTTCCACAAAATTTTGGGTTCCAAATTTTCTCCCCATTTCTCCCCTCCCTCCACCCCAAAACGCCAAGCATTCTAATTGCCACTATCACCAATCTGCCCTCTCTTCTAACATACCTCCCTTCCCTTATCCCCATCTTCTCTTTTGTCCTGTAGGGTCAGATAACTTTCTATACCCCATTACCTGTATTTCTTATTTCCTAGTAGCAAGGACAGTACTGGACAGTTGTTCCTAAAACTTCAAGTTCCAACTTCTCTTCATCCCTCCCTCCATACCTGTTCCCTTTGGGAAGGCAAGCAATTCAATATAGGCCATATCTGTGTAGTTTTGCAAATGACTTTCATGACAGTCGTGTTGTGTAAGACTAACTATATTTCCCTCCATCCCATCCTGCCCTCCATTGCTTATATTCTGTCTTTTGATCTTGTCCCTCCCCAAAAGTGTTGACTTCAGATTACTCCCTCCTCTCAATGCCCTCCCTTCCATCATCCCACCCACCCTGCTTATACCTTTCTCCTCCACTTTCCTGTATTGTAAGATAGGTTTTCATACCAAAATGAGTGTGCATTTTATTCCTTCCTTTAGTCGAATGTGATGATAGTAAGCTTCATGTTTTTCTCTCACCTCCCCTCTTTTTCCCTCCACTGAAAAGTCTTTTGCTTGCCTCTTTTATGAGAGATAATTTGCCCCATTCCATTTCTCCCTTTCTCCTCCCAATATATTTCTCTCTCACTGCTTGATTTCATTTTTTAAAGATATGATCCCATCCTATTCAATTCACTCTGTGCTCTGCGTGTGTGTGTGTGTGTGTGTGTGTGTGTGTGTGTGTGTATAATCCCACCCACTACCCAGATACTGAAAAGTTTCAAGAGTTACAAATATTGTCTTTCCATGTAGGAATGCAAACAGTTCAACTTTAGTAAGTCTCTTATGACTTCTCTTTGCTGTTTACCTTTTCATGCTTCTCTTCATTCTTGTGTTTAAAAGTCAAATTATCTTTTCAGCTCTGGTCTTTTCATCAAGAATACTTGAAAGTCCTCAATTTCTTTGAAAGGCTATTTTTTCCCCTGAAGTATTATACTCAGTATTGCTGGGTAGGTGATTCTTGGTTTTAGTCCTAGTTCCTTTGACTTCTGGAATATCATATTCCATGCCCTTTGATCCCTTAATGTAGAAGCTGCTAGATCTTGTGTTATCCTGATTGTATTTCCACAATAGCAGAATCAGTCAAATGGAGGAGAAGGTTCAAAAGCTCATTGAACAAAACAGTTTTCTGAAAGAAAGAATTGAGTTCAGGGAAATGAATGACTATTAGATAAACCAAGTAGTTAGAAAAGAAAACCAAAAGTTTGAAAAAATAGAAGATAATATGAAATATCTCAGTGGAAAAAGAACTGATTTGGAAAATAGATCCAGGAGAGACAGTTTAAAAATTATGGTCTACCTGAAAGACATGATCAAAAAGAGAGCCTAGACATTATTGTTCATAAAATTATCGAGGAAAACTTCCCTGATATTCGAGAACCAGGGAGCAAAACAAATACTGAAAGAATCTACCAATCACCTCCTGAAAGAGACTAGAAAAGAGAAATTCCTAGGAATATTGTGGCCAAATTTCAGAGTTCCCAGGTCAAAGAGAAAATACTTCAAGCAGCTAGAAAGAAACAATTCAAGTACTGTGGAAAAAAGAATCAGAATAACACAAGATCTGGCAGGTTCTACATTAATGGACTGAAGGGCTTAGAATCAGATATTCCAGATGTCAAAGGAACTGGGATTAAAACCAAGAATCACCTACCCAGCAAAAGTGAGTATGATACTTCAAGGGAATAAATGGTCATTCAATGATATAGAGGAGTTTCAAGAATTCATGTTGAAAAAACAACTGTATAGAAAGTGACTTCCAAACACAAGAATGAAGAGAAGTTTGAAAAAGTAAACAGGAAAGAGAATTCATAAAAGACTTTCTAAAGCTGAACTGTTTACATTCCTACATGGAAAGAAAATATTTATAACTCTTGAGACTTTTGTCAGTATTTGGATAGGTGGAGAGATTGTACATACACACACACGCACATATAGATGGAGAGTACAGGGTGTGTTGATGATGTCCAGAAGAGATAATGTCCACAAGCAAAAGATATAAAATGAAAATTAAGGGGTGAGAGACGAAAATACTGGGAGGAGAAAAGGAGAAATGGAATGAGGCATGCTATAACTCATAAAAGATAAAGAAAAATCTTGTTCAATGGAGGAGAAAAGGGAGAAGGGGAGAGGGGAAAAGTGAAGCTACTCTTTCCACATATGGCTTAAGGAGGGAATAACATGCTCACTACATTTGGTATGAAAATCTATCTTATTCTACAGGAAAGTAGGGGAGGAGGCAACAAGTGGGGTGAGGGAAATGATAGAAGTGAGGGCAAATGGGAGAAAGTAATAACTAGAAATAAACACTTTGGGGAAGGGACAAGGTCAAATGAAAGAATAAAACAATAAGGGGGGATAAAATAGGATAGAGGGCAATATAGTTAGCATTACACAACATGATTATTATGGAAGTCTTTTGCAAAACGACACATATATAGCCTTTATTTAATTGTTTACCTTCTCAGTGGAGATGGGTAGGGAGAAAGGAAGGGAAGGATGGTGGAATTCAAAGTATTAGAAATGAATGCTGAGAATTATTATTGCCTATAACCGGGAAATATGGAACACAGGTAATGGGGTATAGAAATTTCTTTTGCCCTACAAGAAAAGAGAGAAGATGGGGATAAGGTAAGGGTGGAGTGTGATAAAAGGGAGGGCTCATTGAGGGAAGGGGTAATCAGAACTAAAGGTATTAGGGGTGGGGGAGGGGAGACACGGGGAGAAAAACTGGATATGTTATAAAGTGATGTAAAAGCAATTAGCATTAAAATAATTGACTACATTAATTATTGAGACTAAATCAGAGATGCCTTTAGTTTGGGGAAGTGAATTTTAGTCTAAGTCTCCTAGAGGCAGGTAACTTTTGGTAAAATTTGTCATTGATGGAAAAGTTAAGATTTTAGTGGTAAATTTGATTTTATGATTGTTATTTAAGCAAGAACCAGAACAGGCATAGAAAAGCATGTAAGCCACTCAGGACTTGCCTCAAAACATGTTTCTTAGCCAATACAAAATTACAGTCATATCTGAAATTTGTCTATTGGAACTTGCTATTTTAAGATGCCATGGAACTATTAAGTCACTATTCTTCTGAGTCTAACTCCAGGTATGGATAGTAACAAGGGAAGTCTGAGACTCCAATCCATGATGCCAGTAAGCCTGTGAAATGCTGGCATGAACTGAAAAAGGTGATCTCATGGGAAGGGTGGGAGAGCAGCTGTTCAGCCTGGGTTGAGGTAGGATTCTCCTGACTCAATTTCTCCACTGACACCTGACAGACTCTAAGCCTCACTGAATGCAAGTTGACAACCTACTCCTTCCTGGAACTTACACGAAGTTGGGGAGATATTGTTCCCCTGCAATATCCCTACCCCTACTGGCAATTTCCTATAGTCAAAAGGTTTTTAAGATTTTGTAGGGGAACATCCGAGGTCAAATCTAAAATTAAGCTAGTAGGCTTAGGACTTTAGACCAACAGCAATAAATTAGGGTCCTTTAATTCTTGGTAATAGTGTGGAAACAATTAGGTCAAGGGCTTATGAAGTTAGCATACATGGTTATTATTTGTGTCTCAGTTAGTTAATGTTAAAAAAAAATCCATTTGTGGTCTATACTGTAAAACCTTTAAAAGAAATATCACCTGACCAAAAGTTGGAATTGTGTTATGTGATATGAACTGTGTTAAAAATGAAAAATAAATAAAAAAGAAATATAACAAAACAAGCCACGTCCAATATGGCTTTAGGGTATCATTCCATTTTTCCTCGCTGCTTTACTACTTCTAATTGCATTCTTTGTTTTTACTGTGTCTGTCAATCCCTTTACCTTCTTATCTTTCCCAGGACATCAGCCAACTCTGGCTACACTCTCCTTCATATATTTGTCTGTCCCTTAGTGAACCAGTTGAACTCAACGTTGTCAATTCTACTCAAATTC
Source organism: Notamacropus eugenii (assembly GCF_028372415.1). Classification (NCBI taxonomy): domain Eukaryota; kingdom Metazoa; phylum Chordata; class Mammalia; order Diprotodontia; family Macropodidae; genus Notamacropus; species Notamacropus eugenii. The sequence goes on along the minus strand of NC_092872.1, from coordinate 289,082,547 downwards.
CTTGCTCCCTTGTTCTATGAGCCTTCATCCATGCTTTACCATATCCTCACCCTGTGTCATTCCTATCATCTGATCTTTCTCTTTTGCTCATACAAAACTGAATTTCAGGTAGTAACAAAGGTAAGCTGATTGACTCTGCTATCAATTTGGGTTTTCTAATTTCAACTGAGCAGAAAGTGGGTTTTCTAATGATGAATAATTAATCCTCTAGTCCACTCATCACCAGAGCTGTTCCACACCTGTTCTCTCTTCATGTCTCCTCCAGTTTCCCCTACCTTCTTAGCTGAGGACCTTGACTCATACTGTACTGAAAAAAGAACACTTCATTATTAGTTCCCTCTTCTTCCTTTCTTTTCATCTCACCTCCCACTGACATCACTTCTCACTATTTCTTTCTTTCCAGTAGCTCACTGATATCATGAAAAGAATAGATGGAAAATGAATATGACTTAGTCCAATTTATTAGAAAAGGGTAAATTTGGAGCACAATTAAATTATGAATAAGCAGTATAATAATTAACACAATGGCTCTACTTGCCCCATTTGCTAGACACAGGAAGATAGGGTTCTGGGCCTGGAGTTAGGAAGATTTGAGTTCACATTCAGACTCAGACGTCTACTTATGTGACTCTGGTCAAGTCACTTAACTTCTATTTACCTCAGTCTCAGGAAATATAATATCTAACTCCCCAAGTTGGTATAAGTATTGATAAAAGTAATATTTGTAAAGTGCTTAAAATATTGGTTAACACATAGTATTCATTTAATATATTCTTATTCTCTTTTCACTTTCCCTCCACAGTATTGATGAATTAGTAATTTTAATAATTTAGTAAATTATAATTAGTAATAAATTAGTAAAAATATGAAACAGCAGACTATCTTTACATATTTGTGTATAATATGTTTTCAAGTCACTATAATACACTGATGTTGTGTGTTGATCCCTCCTTTTCTAAGAATTTAGAAACTTAACTTCAAGGTATATTGAGAAAAAAAGACTATCTGGAAGTTTGTTCAGAAATAAAAAGACCTTACTCAGGTGTGGAGCAAAGATAGGAGAGAAGAGACAACAACTCAACTGAACTCTCCCAATATTCTCCTCCCATCAATTAAAACAATGCCTCATATCAAATTTTGGAACAGCAGAGAGAACAAAAGCTTGGGGTAACACATTTTTCCAGCCTAAGACAACTTAGGAGGTCCAGCTCAGAGCACACAAGGTTACAACCCTAGCAATGGTTTTGGGGCACCTGCAATAGCACAGTATTGTGAGTTCTCAAACTGGGGCATTCAGGGTTGCAGTTTCAAGGCAGAGAGGAGCATTAGTGCTTGTTGTGGCAGGAGATCAGAGGCCCTAATCACAATTCCAGGACTAAGAGGAGTGCTAACACTTGTAGCTGCAGGGGAGCAGGGACTTTTTCTGTGTTAATACTGGAGCACAGACCAGGAGAGCAGTGACCACACCTCTTGTGAGATCACACCACCTAGGAAGCGCTGGGAATTTGCAGAACCCCATAAGTAGCTCAGAAAGCAGAAGCATGAACAAGTCCAAAACTTGAGACAGTGTCTTCTCACCCCTGTGTGAGAAGATCCTAGGTTTAAAACAAAGTTCAAAGTCAAGAAATAGGATGGAAAAATGAGCAAACAATAAGAAAAGAACTTGGCTCTAAAAAGCAACTGTGGCAGCAGGAAAGATCAAGACATAAACACAAGGGACAATAATATGAAAATAGCTACAGGCAAAGTGTCAAAGAAAAATGCTAATTCAGCATAAGCCCAAAAATAGTTATTGAAAAGATAAGAGAAGTAGAGGAAAATGCAAAAAGAAACGAAAGTAATGCAATAAAACCATAAAAAAGAGATAAAAAACATGGTAAAAAAAAAGGCAAAAAAAATATATTGAAGAAACCACCTTAAAAAGAATTGGCACAATGATGAAAGAGGCCAAAAAATTCACTGAAGAAAAGAATTCCTTAAAAAGCAGAACAGACCAAATGTAAGAGAGAGAGAGAGAAAGAGAGAGAGAGAGAGAGAGAGAGAGAGAGAGAGAGAGAGAGAGAGAGAGAGAGAGAGAGAGAGAGAGAGATACAAAAGCTCTTTGAGGAAAATAATTCCTTAAATTAGAACCTGGAGAGTGGAAGCTAATAACTCCATGATTTATCAAGCAACAATAAAAAAAAGGCAAGGAAATGAAAAACAAGAAGAAAATGTGAAATATGACACCATAAAAGCAACTGACCTGGAAAATTGATCAAGGAAAGATAATTTAAGATTTGTTGATCAGCTGAATTCCATCAATAAAGGATCCAGATTTCAAAAAAAATGTAGAGAAGTAAAAAGCTCCCTCATATCTTAGATCCAGAGGGTAAAGTAGAATTTAAAAGAATACACCAGGGACTAACTGATTGGAAATGATTCTTTGTCTAGACAAGACTCTGGCAAGCTGTTAAGGAGCCTTCCAGCATGGAAAATTCAGACGTTGGTGCTTCCTCTCTTGTTTCTATGTGGTTCTTCCTCCACTATTGAGAAAGCCAGAAATATGATGGAGAAGTGGCACCGAGCCACAATTGCAGAGTAGAAGGATGGACCTGTAAAATCTCTCTGCCATAGCCCATAAAATACCTGTAAAAATGACTCTAGACAAATTCTGGAGCAGCAGAAGCCACAAAACAGCACAGTGAAAGATATTTTCAGGCCAAGACAGCCCGGAAAGCCAACAGGAAAGGAGCAGAGCAGAGTGCAGCCCAGCCTTGGCTGCGACCCAGCAGGGACAGGACCAAAGCAGGCCTCAGGGCATGCAGTATCCCCAGCATCAGCTGTGGTTCCCAGATTGCTCAACCCACGAATGCAAAAGACAGCTTCAAAGTTCAGTGAGAAAGCTTTTTCACCTGAGTGAGAAGGCAACACAGTCTGGCCTTGCAGCAAGCAGTCACTGAAGCAACACCATCCGTTCTGGAGCTATCCACCTAAAGACCCTGGGGGAATTGAGCCACTGATCTATATCTCAGCCCTGAGTCCTGGCTGACATGATGGATCTGGTGGAGGCTCTGGACAAGGAATTCTACTTGCAGATCCTGGGCAGAAAAGCTTGCAGTACCTCCCAGACCAGAACCCAGGCCAGGAGAGGAATAAACTCCTCTCCCTTGATTGTGCCACTTTGGAGGGACTGGGAACTTACAGTTCCCTAGACTATAACCTCCTCTTGACAAAGGACTCAAAAGTCAAGTAACTGGCTGGGGAAATACCCAAAAAAGGGAAAAAAATAAGACAATAAATGGTTACTTTCTAAGTGAACAAGTATTTTCTGCCATCCTTTCAGATGAGGGAGAACAATGCATACAATCAGAGGAAGACCTGAAAGTCAAGGCTCTGCATCCAAAGCCTCCAAAATGCAATGGTCCTAGGCAATGAAAGAGCTCAAAAAGAATTTTGAAAATCAAGTAATGGAGGTGGAAGAAAAAGTGGGAAGAGAAATGAGAAGAATGAAAGAAAATCATGAAAAGCAAATCAACAGCTTGCTGAAGGAGACCCTTCCAAAAATGCTGAAGAAAATAACAACTTTAAAAATAGGCTAACTCAAATGGCAAAAGTGGTCCAAAAAGACAACGAGGAGAAGAATGTTTTAAAAGAAAGAATTAGCCAAATGGAAAAGGAGGTTCAAAAGCTCACTGAAGAAAATAGTTCTTTAAAATTAGAATGGAACAGATGGAAGCTAATGACTTTATGAGAAACCAAGAAATTACAAAAATGAGTTGGATGGAAATACACAATAATCATAAACTGTGAATGTGGCTAGGATGAGCTCACCCATAAAACACAAGCAAGATAGTAAAATGGATTAGAAACCAGAATCCAACAATTTGTTGTTTACAAGACATGCATCCAAGTCCTTTTTGACCACACAAACACTTTCATAACAGTTTTATTGTGAAAGACTAACCAAATTTCCCTCTCTCCTGCCCTATGCTCCATTTATTCCATTCTCTCCCTTGACCTGTTCCCCTAAAATAGCACATGCTTCTGATTAACCTTTCCCCCCAATCTGTTGTCCCTCCTATTATCCTCCCTCTTCTATCCCCTTCCCTCCCAATTTCCTGCAGGATAAGATAGATTTCCATATCCAATTGAATGTGTGTTATTCCCTCCTTAAGCCAGTCATCCTCACTTATTTTCTCTCACTTCCCTCTTCCCCTCCACTGTAAAAGTTCTTTCTTGCCTCTTTTAGGTGAGATGATTTATTACATTCTGCCTCTCCCTTTCTCTTTCTCTCAGTACATTCCTCTCAATACTTAATTATTATTTTTTAGGTATCCTCCCTTCATATTTAGATCACCTTGTGCCCTCTGTCTATATACATACACACATACATATATACATACATAGGTTATATGCACATACATACACGTCATATATACATATACATGTGTGTGTGTGTTCCCTCTAACTAGCCTAATACTGAGAAAGTTCTCATGAGTTGCAAATTCACCTTTCCATGTAGGAATGTAAACAGTTCTCTTTCCTGTTTACCTTTTCATGTTTTTCTTGAAACATGTATTTCATGTTTTTCATGTATTTGTATTTCAAAGTCAAATTTTCTATTTAGCTCTGGTCTTTTCAGCAGGAATGCTTGGAAGTCTTCTATTTCATTGAATTTCCATTTTTTCCCTAAAATATTATATTCAGTTTTGCTGAGTAGGTGATTTTTGGTTTTAATCTTAGCTCATTTAACCTGTGTAATATCATATTCCAAACCATCCAATCCATTAGGGCAAAAGCTGCTAATGTTATGTTATCCTGATTGTTTACACAATATTTGAATTGTTTGTTTCTGGTGGTTTTTAAGACTCTCTCCTTGAGCAGAGACCTCTGGAATTTGACTACAATATTGCTGGGAGTTTTCCTTTTGGGATCTCTTTCCGGAGGTGATCTTTGGATTCTTTCCATTTCTATTTTACCCTCTGATTCTAGAATATAAGGGCAATTTCCTTGATAATTTCTTGAAAGATGGTATCTAGGCTCTTTTTTAAATCATGATTCTCAGGTAGATCAATAATTTTGAAATTATCTCTCCTGTATCTATTTTGCAGTTGAGTTGTTTTTCCAATTAGATATTTCACATTTTCTTCTGCCTTTTTTCCAGTTCTTTTGGTTTTGTTATGTAATTTCTTGATTTTACATAAAGTTATTAGCTTCCATTTGCTCCACTCTAATTTTGAAAGAATTATTTTCTTCAGTGAGCTTTTGTACCTCCTTTTCCATTTGGCCAATTCTGATTTTTAAGGAATTCTTCTCCTCATTGACTTTTTGGACCTCTTTTGTCATTTGGGTTATTCTATTTTTAAATGTATCATTTAATTCACTATTTTGGGGAGCCTCCTCTAGCAAACTGTTGATTCATTTTTCATGATTTTCTAGCATAACTCTTTTTCCTCTTCCCAGTTTTTCTTCTACTTCTCTTACTTGACTTTCAAAAACTTTTTTGAGATCTTCCATTGCCTGAGAACATTTAATATTTTTCTTGGAGGTTTTCGGTGTAGGAGCCTTGACCTTGCTGTCTTCCTCTGGATGCATGCTTTGTTTTTCCTCGTCATAAGAAAATACCTTTTCACCAAGAAAGTAACCTTCTATAGTCTTACTTTTTCCCTTTGCTGGTCACTTTCCCAGATAATTAATTGAGCTTTGAGTTTTTTGCTAAATGGAGTGTGCACTACCCCATGTTTCAGGGGTTTTGTGCAGTTGTTTTCAGAGATATCTCTAGAGACTTCTAAATTCCTACTTCCTCCAAAGTGGTATGATCAAAGGAGAGGTGTTTACTCTTCTCCTAGCCTGAACTCTGGTCTGTGAGCAAGCACAAGTCCTATTTTCTGCCCCTGGAACTATGAGTAAGATTCCCTCTCCACAGCTGTCACCAGCTTTGCCATGCCAGGGCTCCTTCTCACCCAAGAACACCACCCAGGATGGTGACCCAGATCAGTACTTGATTCCACCACTCTCTGTAGGCAGAGAGTTCTAGAAGCAGCTGCCCCTGCAGCAACAGCTGCTGCTGCCCTGTGGTGGAGCTGGACCACATTCCTCTCTCTCTCTCCCAGGTGAGAAAGCTTTCCCACTGAACTTTGAAGCTGTCTTTGGTGTTTGTGACTTGAGAAGCCTGGAAACCACTGAAGCTAGCTCCAATATCATCTGTGCAGATGCAGCCCATGTGCTTTGCTCTGAGCCTGGCACAATAGACCCTTCCCTTCAGTCTTTCAAATTGTCTTGGGCTGGAAATCTGTTTCACTCTCTCATTTTGTGGCTTCTGCTGCTCAATAATTTGCTTAGAATCATTTTTACAGGTATTCTGAGGTGTTTTGGGGGAGAGCTCAGACAGGTCCCTGCTTCTACTATTCTATTTTGGATCTCCTCCCAATACTTCCAACTCTTAATTTCGTTATTAACACTAATTGGAAACTGGCTGTATTGTCATAAGAAAAACAAACTTAAGCAGGAGATAAAAATAACAACAGCACAACTTGGTGTGGTGTTAATGTTTTATATTTTTTTAGACGGCTAATTTTCATGATTGTCATATGTGAGTTTATAACTTTAAGCTTGCTAGAATTTATTTTGACTATCAAGTGGATGGAATTCTTTTGAAACTTGGTGATTGTTGTTGAATCTCTTGGTTGTAAATATAATTTATATGGCTTACCATAATTTCTGAAAATAAAGCATCTATACCAAAAAATCAGCAACTCATCTTGCGAAGGTCAAATCCACAGTCACTCATAGGGGATACTGCCTAAGTAAGCCAAAGGTTAAATAAATTCCAGGTTAATCTTACAGTTGACCAAAATGATTGAGTGCTGACTGACCAGTGAAGGACCTCTTTAACATATCCTTTCATTATCTTCATTTTTCCTTTTGTACTAGAATGCTTTGCCTTTGGTGAGAGTATAAGCTTGGCTAGTGTAATCCTTGAACAATATTAAGATAGATGCTGGATGTTTCGAAGAAAAGGAAAAAGTTAAGCAACTAAGGGAATCATGTCTCTATAAATCTTTGGTCAGTTTGTAACTTTCTCACCGAGACCTAATACAGCAGTTTATTAGTGTCATCTATCTATGTTCCTATTCCCCTTATATGATAAATCCTTCTGACCACTGAAAGACTTCTAAGTTTCCATGCAATTATGGATCCCTGCTAGGAAAATGATGGCAATAAAATAATGAGAGAACTTTTTTTACAAAAATCCCCGAAACGTTTCTAATTTTTTATCTGCACACATATATATCTATCATGTATATATATATATGAATGTATGTATATACACACATACACATTCACAATTGATATTCATTAATCTCCCCCTGCTCACAAATTCTGATATGGGTTTTGGAAGATATTAAATGAAGCTAGCAAGTGAACCTTGGTCCAAGAACTGGTTCACATAACCCTAAAATCTTGTCATATTTCCAGAACCACCTTTGATCTATTCTCCTCTTACAACCCAGGGCAAATGTGGCCCTAATCATGGATGCCAAAACAAAAATACTAGAAAAAGAAACACTAAGTAAGAGAACTTGAGCAAATATATATCTTCTCCCTCTACCTACAGTAAATTTTAGAGACTGGAGCCAGAATCAGGAGAACATTCTAAGGAGACAACCTTAAGAAGAAAACACTTAAGGAGAATATGAGAGCTATCATCAAGGATGGCCCACAGTAAGTATTTAAATGCTTTATTATCTTCCCCTTTCCATCTACCTATCTACCTAGCTAATCAATCTGTCTTGAAGACTCATTTTCAAAAGGGATTGAATTTGTTCATTTGGCCTGAAGGATGAATAAGAACAATGAAGGAAAGTTGTAGAGTTCACTTCAGGCTCCACATTGGGAAGTTTTCCTAAGAGTAAGAGTTGCCCATCCATAGAATGGGTTGTCTTAGGAGGTAAGTGGCTTCTACTAATTAAAGGTGTATAAGCAGAGACTAGGTGATCACTTATCTATGTTGACTTGTCTACAATTGACTTTCCCCACTAATGATTTTCCCCACTAATCAAAAGTTGAGTTCCTTTCCAAATCAGAAATAACAAATTGCTTTAAAAGTTGAACAGTTGATGGATGGACATGTCAACTGCACTTCAAACATGTAAAATTTTAGCATTTTAAAAGATTCTAAGATATAAAATCAGTATGAATGCAAGGTTTCAGAAGAGCCAGTGAATCTTGACATTCAAGGTTTTACTGACTGATTAACCAAGTAGTCATTAAATCAAAGCAATAACTAAAGGGAGATTAGATTTACTGATATTACTATCTTGGTTTCATAACACAGTTGTGTTTAAATGCAAAAATAAGGATAGAGTAAAGAAATAAATTTATTATGATCTTTATATGAAAGAGAGAGAGGGTGAGGGATGAAGGAAGGAAGGAAGGAAGGAAGGAAGGAAGGAAGGAAGGAAGGAAGGAAGGAAGGAAGGAAGGAAGGAAGGGAGAGCACTGATCATTTGCTATATGACAGGCAACTGTTCTAAGCTGGGTGGAAACAAAAACAAGGAAATAAAATCCCTTCATTTAAAGAGCTTGTATTCAAATGGAGGAATGCCATAACTAAAAGGCCCAGTCAGACAGTGTAAGGCCAGTGAACGACATGGGTGGGAAGCAAGGGAAAAAAAAAAACAGACAAGTGAATATGATGGGCCTTCTTACCTTGCAACATTCATCTGCCATACCAGCTCCATTCTGACATTGGTGACTTACTTCCTGTCCCGTTTGGGGAGTTGTCTAGGCCTGTCAGCCTTCATTCCTCTCCAATCTGTGTTTCTGATTTTCATATTTCAAACCCTGATGCTCACATCTCTCCTCCCCCTTTTCAGATTCGTTTTAAGTATCATCTCCCTCCATTATAATCTAAGTTCCTTGAGAACAGGAGGTGTTTTTCCTTTGGTGGATTTGTATCTCCAGACCTTAGTCCAGAGGCTGGCACATTGGAAGGTCTGGAAAAATGTGTGTTGCTTTCCTACCTGAATAACTAAAGAAGTTGTAGCAATAGACAGGCTTGGATGTTTGGATGTGGGTCTATCTATCTGTCTATCTAATCTATCTATCATCTATCTATCTATCTATCTATCTATCTATCTATCTATCTATCTATCTATCTATCTATGTCTGTGTGTAAATATATATATACACACACACACACATATATATACATACATTAAATGTAGAAGTATGTGTATATGTGTATGTATGCATATATATATACACACATATATGTTGTGTGGGCATATATGCACATGTATGAATTTAATTATATGATATATAGGACCATTTTAAAAAAGTTTTTTTTTAATATGCTAAGTTTGGGAAAGGATAAGCATTACTGGGATTATGTAGTTTGTGTGCTTTCTAAAATAATGTTTATTTTATTCATGAATTGCTCAATTCCTAGAACAGGGCCTGAAACACTGTATGTGCTTAATAAATGGTTATGATTCATCAAGTGAATTGTAGAGAATCAATCAGAACCATCGAGTTTGAAAGTTAGATGTGATTCCAATTGCAAAGACCATTTAGTCGAAATTATACCTGAAAAATAACCCTAACTGTAACTATCCCACCTAAGGAGAGTTCACCCTGGCTCTCTTGAATATTGCTACTGAGATATAATCCACTCCTGTTTGAAGTTAGCTCAGGCTATTTATATTCACCACTAATTATTAGGAAATCCTGACTGATATCATGTCTAGGATCTGTCAACCAGTCCTCATATTCTGGCTGCTCTTCTCTGGCTGCTTGCCAGATGATAAATATTCTTTCTAAAATGCGTTAACCAGAAGTGAATACCCTACTCCACCTGTGGTCACAGTGTGGTGGGATAGAATGCAATTATGGGATTATCACTTTTGTATTACTGAAAATTATGCTGCTCTTTAACTATGGCAGGATGAAATTAGCATTTTTTCCCCTCTACATCATGATGGTAACTCATATCACCCTTGAACTCTATTAATTCCAGATATTTTGTTCAGATCAGCTGCTGTCTATCCATGTTTCCTGTACTCCGAAGCTGATTCCTTCAGCCAAGTTATGATTTTTACCTTTATCCAAATACAATTCAATGTCATAGATTCAGCCCAGTTTTCTAGTTGGTTAGTACTGATGGGGCACTAATGATGGACCCCTGGATTTTCTCACATGGCCCAGGTCCAAGGCATTCACCTGAGGCACATGGCCCTTCACAGTTAATTATTGTTTCATTGTGGCCCTCATATTGGCTCTCATTGTCTGCACCTGACCCCACCCTAGACTGCCACTTCTTAATTCCATTTAGACCCCTTCTGTTACCTATCCCAGACTACTTGGCCACTCCTAGGTCACATCCACAGCTTCCCACACTCTTTCTGTATAAAAGATCCATCTTTACTCCATTAAAGTGCTCAATACATTGAGTCTGACTTGTTTGCCAATACAAGCATCACAAATATCACAGATTCTTAAAATCTTGCCAAATTCAATGGGTGTTTTAATAGATCCTGTCTCTGACTCAATGAAAACTTGGCCTGAATTCTTTTCAGGCAGGACCCATGTCTGTTGTCTTTGAATTTCAGGGTTCCCAAAACCTCTAGACAGAAACAGTACAATTCAGGAATCTGTCCTTCTGCTCCCCTATATTAGTTGTACTACTTAGATCTGTGTTCTCTGTCATTTTAATAAACATATCTGTTATATGATCAGAGTACTGCTAAAAATGTTGAAAAGCAAAGACCAAGTCTTGGGGCAATCCATAGGAAACTTCCTATCCAGCTTTCAAGAAATCACTAATGCTTACTTTGGCTCTGGTTTGTAAACCAGTTTCAAGTCGATCCAATTGATCTGTTATTTTCCTCCATCTACTCACAAGAATAGTAGGCGATACTTTGTCACATGCTTTGCTAAAATAAAGTAATTATATCTATAGCATTTCCCAAGTCTCTTGATTTAGTGACCTTGATGAAAACTGTCCCGTCTTTGATGAAGTCATGCTTGCCTCTTGTCATAATTGCTTCCTTTACTTGGATTTATGTAACCATTTCAATAATTTCCCAGGATTTAGATCAAGCTCACTGACCTTTCAACTCCATCCTCTTCCCTTTTGTGAACATCAGGAGGACATTTGCCATTCTCTGTCTAGTAGTATCTCCTGTGATCCTTAATCTTTCAAAAATTCCTTATTATAGCTTAGCAATTATATGGGCCACTTTTTTTTAGTATCCAAAGGTGTCATTAAATGGTATTTGCAGGTTCTCCTATTATCTACCGTCTTATCTTTGCTATATATACTCTACTAATCATGTTTTAGAAATTATTACACCTTAATCGAATTGTATTGTCTCTCAGGAACAGAAATCTCCCTCGCTCCAATATTCCGTGGCCTCTGGGTGCAGAATTCACCGTGGGTTGGTCCCCTCTAGCCGTTCTGTGGGTTGTGGATTCGGAGCTATGTGTATGTGCGTCTTTCTACTCCGCCATCTTGGCTCCGCCCCTTGAACTGTATTGTCAACCTGCAGGGTTTATCTAAGAAAGACAAAGGAAATTAGGTTGTCTATGCTTTTATTTCTCTCAAGCTGGTAGTATGCATATGCAAAGCTACAGTCAAAGACTGAGCCCCTCTAGGGGAACCAGTCTAAAACTGAGCTTGATTTGGGAGTTAGGTTGCCCAGTTTATAAACCTTTTCAACAAACTCTGATATCAATACATCATTGTTTTACTTCAGGACAGAGGAATTCCTTCTTCTATCAGACCACTCCCAGCCATAGTAGACCACTTCCAGACTTGGGCTGTCTAGACAGAAGGATTTGTCTCCACCCAAGCTGGAGCAGAACAGGATTTTGATTAAATCAGTTCAGACTTGGGGAGGAAACGAAATGCAATCTCATTATCAGAGTTGTCTTTCTAAAGAAGAAACTAAACTTTGGAAGAAGAGGGCTAAGTGGAATTTCTGAGTGTCCAAGATAATGATTACTAAGAAAAATTATTTTTCAAATTATAAATAAATCATTAAATATAAATGCATTGACTTTGATGCTAAAATGAAATGAAAAAAATATTGTCGTTATTCAGTCACATCTTACTCTCTGTGACACCACTGAGGGTTTTCTTGGCAAAGATACTGCCATAGTTTGCCATTTCCTTCTCCAGCTCATTTTACAGATGAGGAAACTGAGGCAAACAGGGTTAAGTGACTTACTCTGGGTCACACAGCTAGTGAGAGTATAATGCCATATTTGAACTCAGGAAGATGAGTCTTTCTACTTATAGGTCAGGTACTCTATCCACTGTGGTGCCACTAAGCTGCCCAGACTAGTAACTACTATCCCTCACAAGAAACACACCTAATGCCAGGTTTTGTGCACTGACTGAAAAGTATATATTATCCTGAAACTTCTTTTTCTTCAGGTCATTCCAGAAAATTGTAATTGCAGAAAATTATAATTCCCTCAGATTATAATTATAATAAAAATGATTACATATGACCAATTGAAATTTAAATTAGATAACTTTGATGTATATAAACAAGGACATAGGTATACATGAAAGGTGGATTTGGCGTGTAGAAACTCCCCATGAGAAAGGGAAGGGCCAGTCTTAATGGTTCACAAAGGAGGACTGGCACACCTGAGCCAAGAACAATATTCTTATCAGGGAGGTAAAATATATTAGACTGAAAAGTAATGTAGTCAATAAGAGAATACAAATATTAGAGACCCATGCAGCCAATAGCAAAACAAATCCATTAATAAAGGAAAAGTTAACTGAATTACAAACAGAATTGCATAGAAAATCAATAATGCTGGGAGATTTCAATGACTCACTGATGGAAAATTATAAAACAAATAAAAAGTTAGAAGAAGAAGTTAAATGTTTGTAAAGAAAATTGAAAAAAGTAGTTGATGTATACATATACATATATATAGTTACATATACATGTGTGTATATGCATGTGTGCATACATACATATGTCCATTTGGGAAAAAATTACATTTAACCTCTATTGATATATTCTTACATATGCATGGAATATACACAATTAAAACCTTATAATATAAATCATAAATTAATAAGGCACTAATAAGTTAGAAAAATATATTCTAAGGACATAGATTTATATGGTGGCTAAAATAATCTTTTTCAATAATACCAGGATTTAAGTAGAACTTAGAAAATAATGAGTTAAGATATACATTTAAAATACTACATTTTGAAGGATGGGGCAAAAGCAGTATTTAAGGCAAATGTAGAAAATTAAATGTAAATCGTCAAGAAAGGAAAATAAAATTAGGTGAATTTTTAGTTTCATTAGAAAATATATAATGTACCCAAGGCAAAGTCAAAGAAGGACATTCTTAAAATTAGATAATTACTAAAAAATATAAATTAGTAAACTAGAGAATTTACCAATTATTGATTGCATGAAACAGCTAGTTTTTGAAAGCAACAAAACTGATCAGTTAGAATTCTAGCAACATACAATTTAGAGTTGAAGGGACTTCAACAAGTATCCAGTGCAACCTAGTGTTATGACCTCTCCATAAAATAATGGACAATGAGCTATTCCATTCCCTAAAGATGGAACCCCTTCAACTCTTTTAATTATTATTATTATTTATTATTATTTTATTTGTTTTCAGTGTTCTACAATCATTTCCATATATCTTAGATTTTTTTCCGTTGCCTTCCCCTACTTCCCCTCTACCTCCCCTTTCCCTCCCTGAGACAGCATGCAATTTTATATAAGCTCTACACATACATTCCTGCTAAATACATTTTCACTTTAGTCATGTTGCGTAGAAGAATTAAAATGAATGGGAGAAATAAAAAAAACAGAACCTAATACAAAAGAAAATGGTCCTCTTCATTCTGTGATAGAATTTCATAGTTCTTTCTCTGGATGTGGAAGGTATCTTGTCTTAGGAGACCATTGGGAATTTTTTAAGTCCTTGCATTGCAATGAAGTACCAAGACTACCAGAAAAACTCCCGGCACACTATGGTTGTTGCTGTGTACAAAGTTCTCCTGGTTCTGCTCCTTTCACTCAGCATCAGTTCATATAAGTTTTTCCAGGCCTTTCTGAAGTCTTCCTGTACATCATTACTTATAATACAACAGTATCTCATTACATTCATGAACCACAATTCATTCAGCCATTCACCAATTGATGGGCATCCCCATGATTTGCAGTTTTTGACCACCACAAAGAGAGCTGTTATAACTATCTTTGTACATGTGGGACCCTTTCCTATTTCTATGATCTCTTTGGGATAGAATCCCAGAAGCGATATTTCTGGGTCAAAGGGGATGCACATTTTTGTAGCTCTTTGGGCATAGTTCCAAATTGCTCTAGAGAATGGTTGGATCAGCTCACAGCTCCACCAACAATGAATTGGTGTTCCAAATCTCTCACATCTTCTTTAACATTTATCATCTTCCTCTTTTGTCATGTTATGCAATATGATATGTGTGATGTGCTATCTATGAGTTGTTTTGATTTGCATCTCTCTAATCAATAGTGATTTAGAGCTTTTTTTCATATGACTACAGATAGCTTTAATTGGTTCCTCTGAAAACTGCCTGTTCATATCCTTTGACCATTTATCAATTGGGGAATGACTTGTATTGTTGTACATTTGACTCAGTTCTCTACATATTTTAGAAATGAGGCCTTTATCACAGATAATAGTTGCAAAAATTCTTTCCAAGTTTTCTACTTACCCCCTAATCTTGGTGGCATTGAGTTTGGTTGTGCAAAAACTTTTCAATTTAATGCACTCAAAATTATTCATTTTGCACTTCATAATGTTTTCTATCTCTTGTTTAGTTAAAAATTCTTCTGTTCTCCATAAATCTGATAAATTCACTATTCCTTGCTCCACTAATTTGTTTATAGTATCATTCTTAATACCTAAATAATGTACCCATTTGGACTTTATTTTTGTGTACAGTGTCAGGCATTGGTCTATGCCTAGTTTCCACCACACTGTTATCCAGTTTCCCCAGGAATTTTGGTTAAAGAGTGAGTTCTTATCCTAGAAACTGGAGTCCTTTTCAAACAGTAGACTTCTATATTAATTGAGTACTGTGTCTTGAGTACCTAACCTATTCCACTGATCTACTTCTCTGTTTCATAGCCAGTACCAAGTGGTTTTGATAATTGCTGCTTTATAACACAATTTGAGATCTGGTAGAGCTAGGCCACCTTCCCTAACACTTCTTTTCATTAGTTCCCTTGATATTCTGCACCTTTTGTTCTTTCAGATGAATTTTGAGATTATTTTTTCTAGCTCTAGAAAATATTTATCTGATAGTTTGATTGATATAGCGCTGAATAAGTAAATTAATTTAGGTAGAATTGTCATTTTTATTATACTGGCTCAGCCTACGCACAAGCAACTGATGTTTTCCCACTTACTTAGATCTGACTTTATCTGTGCAAAAAGTGTTTTGTAATTGTGCTTATATAGTCCCTGGGTTAGTTTTGGCAGGTAGACTCCCAAATATTTTATAGTGTCTACCCTAACTTTAAATTGGATTTCTCTTTCTATCTCTTGCTGTTGGGTTTTGATACTAATATATAGAAATGAAGAAGATTTCTGGAGATTTATTTTGTAACCCACAATTTTGACAAAGTTGTTTCTTATTTCAAATAGCATCTTACGTGATTCTCTAGGATTCACTCAGTATATCATCACATGATCTGCAAAGGGTGGTAACTTAGTTTCTTCTTTGCCTATTCCAATTCCTTCAATTTCTTTTTCTTCTTTTATTGCTACAGTTAACATTTCATTTTTCCCCAATTTATTTATTTATTTTTAGTTTTCAACATGCATTTCCACAAAATTTTGAGTTCCAAATTTTCTCCCCATTTCTCGCCTTCACCCACCCCAAAAAAGTGCATTCTGATTACCACTTCCCCCAACATACCTTCCCTTCTATTCCACTCCTCCCTTCCCTTATCCCATCTTCTTTCTTTTCTTGTAGGGCAATATAGATTTTTATACCCCATTACCTGTATTTCTTACCTCTCAGTTACATACAAAAGCAATTCCCAACATTCATTCCTAGAATTTTGAGTTCCAACTTCTCTCCCTTCCTCCCTTTCCACCCACCCCCACTGAGAAGGCAAACAATTCGATATAGGCTATATATGTGTAATTTTGCAAAAGATTTCTATAATAGTTATGTTGTATAAGACTACCTATATTTCCCTCCATCCTATCTGGCCCCCCTCATATATTCTATTCTCTCTTTTGATCTTATCCCTCCCCAGAAGTGTGTACTTCTAATTACCCTCCTCCTCTCATTTACCATCCCTTCCATCATCCCACCCATACCCCATTTATCCCTTTCTCCCACTCTTTCTTGTAAGACAGAGTTTCATACTAAATTGAGTGTGCATGCCAAATGCATACCCCTTAAGCTAAATGTGATAGGAGTGAGCTTCACTTTTTCTCCCTCACCTTCCCCCTTTCCCCTCCATTGAAAAAGCTTTTCTTGCCTTCTTTATGAGAGATGATTTGCCCCATTTGATTTCTCCCTTTCTCCTTCCAACATCATCCTCTCTCACCCCTTAATTTCACTTATTTAGATATTATCCCTTCATATTCAATACATCCCTCCAACTACCCAAATACTGAGAAAAGTTTCAAGAGTTACAAATATTATCTTTCCATGTAGGACCACAAACAGCTCAGCCTTAGTAAATCCCTTATGATTTCCCTTTCATATTTACCTTTTCATGCTTCTCTTGATTCTTGTGTTTGAAAGTCAAATTATCTATTCAACTCTGGTCTTTTCATCAAGAATGCTAGAAAGGCCTCTATTTCACTGAATGACCATTTTTTCCCTTGAAGTATTATACTTGGTTTTTCTGGGTAGGTAATTCTTGGTTTTAGTCCTTTCACTTCTGGAATATATTCCAAGCTCTTCAGTTCCTTAATGTAGAAGCTGCCAGATTCTGTGTTATCTTATTATATTTCCACAATACTCAAATTGTTTCTTTCAAACTGCTTGCAACATTTTCTCTTTGACCTGGGAATTCTGAAATTTGGCTACAATATTTCTAGGAGTTTTTCTTTTTGGGTATCTTCCAAGAGGTTATTGTTGAATTCTTACAATATTTATTTTACCTTCCAGTTCCCAGACTATCAGGGCAGATTTCCTTGATGATTTCATGAAAGATGATGTCTAGGCTCTTTTTTTGGTCATGGCTTTCAGGTAGTCCCATAATTTTTAAATTGTCTCTCTTGGATCTATTTTCCAAGTTGGTTGTCTTTTTTCAATGAGATATTTCACATTGCATTCTATTTTTTTCATTCTTTTGACTTTGTTTTGTAATTTCTTGGTTTCTCATAAAATCATTAGCTTATGTCTGCTCCATTCTAATTTTTAAAGAACTATTTTCTTCACTGAGCTTTTGAACCTCCTTTTCCATTTAGCTAATTTGCTCTTTAAAGCATTCTTCTTCTCATTGTCTTTTTGGCCACTTTTGCGTTTGAGTTAGTCTATTTTTAAAGGTGTTAATTTCTTCAGAATTTTTTGGGTATCCTTTAGCAAGCTGTTGACTTGCTTTTCATGATTTTATTTCATTTCTCTCATTTCTCTTAGCAATTTTTCTTCCACATCTCTTACTTGATTTTTACAATCCTTTTTGAGCTCTTCCATGGTCTGAGCCCATTGCTTATTTATTTTGGAGGTTTTGTATACAGAAACCTTGATTTTAGGTCTTCCTCTGAGACCAAAATTGTTTCTCCTCATCTGAATGAATGGAAGAAAATACTTGCTCATCAAGAATGTGGCCTTCTATTGTCTCATTCTTTTTTCCCTTTTGGAGGCATTTTCCCAACCCATTACTTGACTTTTGTGTTCTTTGTCAAAGGAAAGGTACACTCTGGGGATCTATAACTTCTCAGTTCCTCCAAGGTGGCACAATCAAGGGATCGTAGTTCATTTCTCTCCTGGCCTGGGCTTTGCTCTGTGGGTATGATTCCCTCTCCAGAGCCTCCACTAGCTCTACCATGCCAGCCAGCACACCTCCTCATCCCAGGGCCCCCACTCAGAGCTGAGATTCAGATCTGCTGCTCAATTCCCCTAGGGGCTTTAGGCCAGGGCTTCAACAATGGAAGCTGGTGCTGCCTGAGGCCTGAGTAGACTTCTGCGTTCCCTTCTAACCCAATAGAAAGAGATTTCTTCCTGACCTTTGAAGCTGTCTTTGGCATTTGTGAGTTGAGGAATCTGGAACTCACAGCTGCTCCCAGTGGCATGGTGCCTTGAAATCAGCTCCAGTCCTGTCTTTGCCACTGTGTGACCCACGGTGGGCTGTGCTGTGCTCAGTGCCTGCGCACATTTAACATTTCTAGTACCATATTGAATAATTGTGCTGATAATGGACATCCTTGTTTCATCGCTCATCTTACTGGAAATGCATCTAACTTATCCTCATTGTGTATAATGCTGGCTGAAGGTTTTAGGTAGATACTGCTTATTGTTTTATGTAAGGTACCATTCATTCCTATGCTCTCCAGTGTTTTCAATAGAAATGGGTGTTGTATTTTGTCAAAAGTTTTTTCTGCATAAAGTGAGATAATCATGTGGATTCTATTAGATTTGTTGTTGATATGATCAATAATACTAATAATTTTCCTAATATTGAACCAATCCTGCATTCCTGATATAAATCCTACCTGATCACAATGTAGTATTCTTGTGATAAGTTGCTGTGTTCTTTTTGGTAAAATATTACTTAAAATTTTTGCATCTATATTCATTAGAGAAATTGGTTTATAATTTGCTTTCTCTGTTTTGACTATTCCTGGTTTTGGTATCAAAATTATATTTGCATCATACAAAGAATTTGGGAGGACTCCTTCCACAATTTTCCCAAATAGTCTGTGTAGTACTGGAATTAACCATTCTTTAAATATTTGATAGAATTCACTTGTAATTTCATCTGGCCCTAGAGATTTTTTCCTAAAGAGTTCATTAATGACTTGTTCAATTTCTTTTTGTGAGATGGGGTTACTTAAGTAGTCCACTTTCTCTTCCGTTAATCTAAGCAATTTATATATTTTTAAAAAATAGCCATCTATCTCATTTATGTTGTCGAATTTATGGGCATGCAGTTGGGATAAGTAATTTCTAATTATTGTTTTAATTTCCTCCTTATTGGAGGTGAGTTCACCCTTTTCATTTTTGATATTGGCAATTTGGTTTTATTTTTTAAATCATATTGAAAAAAGATCTATCAATTTTATTGGTTTTTTCATAAAACCAACTTTTAATTTTGTTTATTAGTTCAATAGTTTTCTTAATTTCAATTTTATTAATCTCTCCTTTGGTTTTCACTGTTTCTAATTTGGTATTTATTTGGGGATTTCCAATTTGTTCTTTTTCTAACTTTTTCAGCTGCATGCCTAATTCATTGATCTCCTCTTTCTCTATTTTATTCATGTAGGCATTCAAAGATATAAAACTTCCCCTAATATCTGTTTTTGCAATAGAAGATAAGATTTGGCAAGTTGCCTCATTGTTGTCATTCCCTTGAAGGAAGTTTTCCATTTGTCCAATTTTCTTTTTTAAGGAGCTGTTCTCTTCAGTGATTTATTTTCTCATATTTTTAAAATTGTTGGCCAATTTTTCTTCTATTTCTCTAATTTTGGCTTTTAAAATCCTTCTTCAGCTTTTCCAAAAGTGCTATTTGTGCTTGCAACCAGTTCACAGTCCCTTTTGAAGTTTCAGATAGGAGTTCAATCTCAATGCTGACATCTTTGGTATTCGTGTTTTGGTCGCTGTACCCATGGAAAGATTCTATGGTCTTTTTTTTTTCTCTTTTGCTTCTATTTTGCTTCTGATGATCATAATCATTGTTTTCCTGACTTTTAAAGTAGATCTCTGCTTTTAGGGTACAAGGGGCTCTGTTCCATAGTTTTTTTCCTTGAACTTGAGGCTTTGTGTATTGTGACCTCTGGTTCTTTCAGCTAGAAGTTGAAGTGCTTGAGCTTACCTGGTGCTGAGCTGGCTGGTGTGAGAAAGCAGAGGCCAGGTGAAGTCTTTTTGTGTTTCCCTGGATTTGCCCTGGAGCCAGCTTGTGAAGTGTCGGGGAGGGGTGGTCTGGCCACAGGAGGTCTCCTCTGTTGATCTAGAGCATAGGCAAGCTCAGTGATTGGTGGTTCTTTCTGCTCTATTGTCTTCCCAATTCCTCTAGGCTGCTAAGGCTTGCCTGAGGTCCTGGTGTTGGTCTTATAGACTCCATCCCCCAGGGTTCAGGATCTTCTTCCAGTTTTCTGAGGTGGAGCTGTCTGAGACAGCTCTGATTCTGCATTGGTCCCCTTCAGCCACAACAAGAGGTTACCCTCTTTAGCAATTTTCCTAGACTTATGTGCTAAGATACTGTTTGCCCCCTCTGCTGATCCTACTGTTGCAGGATTTTTCTGGGGAAATATTTTATGATTCTTTCAAGGTCAATAAGGGGAGGGGGAGAGAGCATTTACCAATCACTCTGCCATTTTCACTCCCAGAATTTGAAGTAGGTGACTTACAGACATTTAATCTGTGGACTGATAGTCTCAGGAGCAGGTGCTGCAGATACCTAGGTCTCTGTGGCTCTTACTGGCTGGACTCCTGTCCTTGGTTGATACGCCCAGGATTCTACAGTGAAGTCCCTGCCTCAGAGGGCCCAGGGCTTCCTGTTTGGCCCTGCCATGGTATGGAAACACTGGTACAGCCTGTGCCCTGTGCACTGTGTGCTAACCTCTTCAACTCTTGAGGCTACACTTTTCATCTTGGGACAGCTCTAATTGTTAGAAATTTGATTTTTTTAAAAACTCCTATTGCATTGAATTTTCTCATAAATACGAAAAGATATTAAATATGAGAAGAACCAGAAATCAGATAAAAGGAGATTGCAATAAATGTGGAAGAAATAAAACTTTTGTATATCAGTTTATGTGTTTTCAGGTATCAATAACTAGTAAAACTGCAATGATTCACATATGATTATCTGCCAGTAGAGCTGAGAATATCATTTAATCAATAAATGTCCATATCTAAGTGGACTAAATAGGAATAGATGAACTAAATAAACCTATATATGGAGAAATTAAAGAGGATGTAATGACATCCTAAGTATAAAGGCATGAGTTATTTTATCAATTCCTACATGAAAATGATCAAACATTCAAAAAGGAAGGAAGGGAGGAAGGAAGGAAGGAAGGAAGGAAAGGAAGGAGAGGCAGGAAGAAATAAAAGGGAGGAAAAAATTCACATTTTTTATAATTCTTTCTGTTAGGACACAGCAATCCTGATATGAAAACTGGAAAGAAAAGGAAAATTAGGCAAGGTCAATGTCTCCAATAAATAAAACAGAAAATTCTGAACAAACGGCAAGGGTTGGATCAAACCAAATTCTTTCTTGACGTTTAGCTAACCCAAATGCACTAGTAGGGGACTTACACACACACACACACACACACACACACACACACACACACACACACACAGTGTAGCCCAGCGTATCGTGATAGGCAGCTAAATCAAAACAATAAAGAGAATGTACTAAAGAGTAGAAAAACTGACCCATTTGTGATAAGTGAGAAAACTACAGCAGAAGTACCATCTTTCCTTTCTTCCACCACAGATACAGTTTTTGTGGTTGGTGCAAAATTGATTTGATGGTTTGAATGAGAAAATTATTTTCTAGTTGCTGACATGTTTGTGGCCATATCATGGCAAAACCAGATAATAATTGACATAATAGAAGGAACTTTGGAGTCCAACTCAAATGCCTTATGTGATTCTTTATTTTGCAGTTATATGGCCTTACACAAGTAGGCCTCAGTTTTCGGATCTGTGAAATGATGGGATTGTATGAGATGATTTCCCAGATTCACGTTGACTCTGACTTGTATAATCCTAACAGCAATGTTGAAGCTCTAATATCCAGCATCTGTTTCTGTGTTCTATCAAAATCCACTAAGCAACCTCAATAAGTGATGCTATGTGGTCTAGAATGCAGATATCATCAAAGAAAGTAATACCTTCTTCCTGGAAGCTCTCAGGATTTCAATTGTAATGCTCATTTTAGTAGTGAAATGTAGAAGTTAGCCAAACTACTTCTGAAGAAGACGAGAATCCAAAGGAGAATTCACAACACTATAATAGCTAACTGTTATACCAAGCTTTAGCAGTCATATATGGATTTCTGTCAATGATTTTTTTCTGAGCTTCTCAACAACTCCACGAAATACATAAGAGTTAAACAGTCACAATCTCTACTTGATTGATAAGCAGACCGGGGTTCAGAGAGGGTAAGTGGGTTACCCCTTGTTTCACTGCTAATGGATGTCAGGGTTGGTTTCTAGTCATCACTTGAGAGGTAAAGTAGTAGAGGAGATCAGGTAGTGACATGGGTGTTGAGGAGGCTTGGTTTTAAATCCTATCTCCTATATTTGCTGGATGTGTAACTATGACCAAGTCACTGAACCTCTCTGTGTGCTTTCCTCATACAGATGCCAAGAGAATTCGACTCAACAGTGTTGAGTCCTTTCAGCTATAAATATATGCTGCTCTTAGCTGATTCAGAGACCAAGAAACTTTCTTTTATACTGTGCTTCCTCTCAGCCAACATCAATCACAACAATAATAATAGCTCACATTTATATGGTACCTACCACATACCAGACACTGTACTAAATACCTTCAAATATTTTCTTATTTGACCCTCACAACAACCCTGGGAACTAGGCGCTATTATGATCCCCATCTTACAGATGAAGAAACTGAAGTAAACAGAGGTTAAATGACTTGCTCAGACTCACACGGCTATGCATTTCTGAAACAAGTTTTGAACTCACACCTTTTTGACTCCAGGTTCAGTTCATCACTTATGGGGTTCAGAACTGGAAGGGAATGTAGTGATCATCTACCCTAATCTCTTAATTTCTACTCAGTAAAAAACTGAGCCGCAGAGATTTTTCAGGTGGATAGATCCAAGAGCTTGTCAATCTTAGATCCTATGGATTCCATTTTGGGGATATCTCCATTGTACCAAAAGACACAATAGTAGCAGGCTTATTTCAGTGGCTTATTCCAATAGCCATGATGCTGATATACCCAAGATGGTGAATTCTTTGGACATGCAGCAATTAGAGCCTTTTCTATGGGACTGGTGCCTCTGACATCAGGGCATGATTTAAACTTAGAGGGCAGTACAGGGCTAAAGAAAGAAATTTATAGAGGAATGAACAAAGCTATTTTTCCTCAAGAATCTTCTGTATGACTAGTAAGAGGAGACACATCACAGAGAGCCTTACTTGGGCCCCAGGTATTCTATTGTACTTTTTTTCTTGCCTTAATTCTTTGCCTTTTCCATAGGAAAAAACGGTACACACAATTCATAGCAATGCATCACAACATACCTGGAGAAGGAAGTGATAGGGTGGCCCACTGGTATCCATCCACTCTGCGAAAGGTAATATCCTAAAGGCTTGGATTCTTAGGGCTTGCTACAGGAAAATGGAAGTCTGGGGCAAATCGATGAACCCCAGCATGTTCCATTGAGCTTCTTCATCACCTCAAGCTAATAGAAGCCTTGGGGCAGAGGCCCATTCTAACTGGAAGAATACTGTTGCTAACCTCCTTGAATCACAACGGAAGGTTTTATATCAGGACGCAGAAGAAGTAGGCACAAGCATCCGAGAGAGGCAAAGAAGCAACAGTCCAAGACGACAAAAATCAGAAATGTGTTAGAGTTTGCTACAGCTTCTATTGATAGTTGACTATCAGTCACTCACCCTCATTGGTCCTAATCTGCACTCACTCATTATGACTCCAGGGAATGGTTAACAGACAGACAATTAATTAATTCTCAGTTGAGTCAACAGGTTCTAACCTAAGATGGAAAATGTTTTTCATCAAGTTGAAACCCTCCCCAAATCTTTCAAACTGTACATTTTAATATAAAATTTAGTCATCTACTTTCCAAGTCCTTGCAATAAAAATACATTTAATTGCCTAAAACATTAAAAATATATTTTACCTGAAATTGAGCAAGAACTCTTACATATGAAATCATCCCTCGTCATATTCAGATTTTAAAATCTATTTTATAGTAATTGATAAATATTTGTGAAATATGGAAAATTGCATTTGTGTTGACAGGTTGATTTGGGGGTATGTTTATCAGTGATTTGAAGGTAGTAAAGTCAGGATTAGTAGAATAACCATTAAATTTGTGTCTAGTTCTCTTCTTGAACAGGTACATAATTTTTGGCAGATAGCTTAAATTCCCTGGGCCTCAGCTTCCTTAGCTGTAAATTTATGAATAAGACTAAATTATGATTAGGTTCCTCTAGCTCTAAAATTACATTGAAATACAATGAATATGTACAGGCATTACATAAAGTCTTGCTTTGTCTACTCATTTAGTGATAAACTTCCAGCAATTCCTCTCAGATTGTCAATGACATTGCACCCATTCTAGGCCTAGAAGTAGCATCTTTCTAATTTGAATGTTTTACTTTAAAGGAAAATTTCACTTCTCTATTATCTTGGACCTAGAAACATTCATTCTTCAAATTATTACTGAGTAGGCAGTCTAATCCACCTTAATGGTAGTCTTACAGTCCCCTGGAAGATAAAAACCTTGGGACTGAAAATGTCATCTATTATTTTTGATTAACTAGAAAGTTATTAGTAAGTAAGACATTGGTCTATGTCATTCACTGTCCTTAGAGAAGTTATGGATATAGAAGTCTTCTTTGTCAAGCTGGATATTTATCTAATTCTAATCACACTAACCCTAGAATATGAAAGAGATTCTTCAAAAAGATCCATACTCATCACAAAGTGGTGGACTAAGTCAACCATTCTAGAAAAAAGTAGATGAAGAATAGTTCTTCCTTACATGATAACATGCCATTGAATTTTCTAGGAGTTCACTGAATTGATCCATTAATACAGATTTATCCTAGAGATACTTAAGGTGGCCAGTGATTTTGACCTAAAATGGAAGAGAAGGCTCAATATCATTTGAAGAACTGTCTAATGCCTTCAGTCATTTCAAGCAGCTGTTTTTCAGTGTTTTCCACATATGGGTGCATGTAGGAAACCTATGTAACAGTTTAAGCATACAAGTGTTAGAATTGAAGGTGATCTAAAGGGCATTGGGAAATGTAGTAAGTATCATTAGGTTGTAGGCTATTATTAATATTGACTTTCACATATGATGAGGCATAAAAGAAATTAGTAAGGAAATATATGAATAGTAAGGAAGTGAGTCAATCAGAGAGTAAGAGTAGGGTCTAATGTGTCTGTGGACCAAGGTGTTCTTCATATGTTTCATGTTTAATAAAGGTTTTTTATCTTTCATTGAGAGTCAGAATCTGAATCTTACATGTGTAGTATAATTCAGTGGTCATACTTGAAAAAAACGAAAAACCCTCTCTCTAGACTATAGCTATGTAGAAATATCCACTCTTACTTGAAGATGTAGAAAATATATGAAAGAAATCTGTACATTAGGTAGAGCACCTTATGAAGCATTTTTGGGAGTGGGGAAGAAGGGGGAATATACAGGATGCTCACAGAAGGATAAAGCATGAATGGGTTATTATAAACTTTGCCCCACTCCCCCAGTAATGATACGACATATATTAAGGAGATCATGCATTCAGGACATCATAAGATAAAGTAACTTGGCCTCCTTTAAATATAACTAATGGTTGCCATCTGAGCATCTTATAATTCCAAGGAAGCTATATTTTCTGAGTTTTCCAATTCACCAATCTAATCATCAAGCAATACTGGTCAGCAAGATCTCCTGATCTGCTGATTGTATCATATACCAAAGGACCCGTATGAGTATGCCTGGAAAATTTATTATTTCCTCCCTTTGTGTGGGTGGATATTGACTAACAGCTCACTCCCCTTTGGGGCCATGACTTTCCATTGTTAAGCAACCCACTACTATTTTCCTCCTGTGGGTATGGTTTCCATTCAAACCTAGTGAGACAAATGACTGCCCCAAGGAAAGGAAAAATGCATATTTCTTTACTTGATCTAAGACTGAATATGTCATAAAATCACATCTGAAAAAAATCTAGGGGTGTTTGTAGTTTAGATTCTTTTGCCAAGCTTGTTAAAGTACAATACTAATCTACCAATTTTCCTTAATAACTCTTTTCCAAAATTCAGTCACCCACTCATCTGTATCAAATATTTAATCTCTTTAAGTAAAGTACTTTTGCCTCTTCCTACTGAAAAGCATGAAGGGAAATTAGAAATATAACAGAATTTTTGTTGTTGTTGGTCATTATTTTAATGCAGTTCAATAAAATCTGAACTGGAAATCAAGGATAAGAAGCAAAGCTTGTCACCAAAGTTACTTTAACTAATACCTGGAAAGTGTTCAAATATCTTTGGTAGAAAGTAAAAGGAGTCAAAAGATCATTCCTGACCTTTCAGCAGGTACTCAATGCAGCCAGTCTACTCCCCCTGTCTCTTTGATCCTTTCAGGATTTCCTACCCACAATATAAGGGACTCTGGATGCTTAGGAACATCCTCATGGCTTAATTTTGAGTATCTTCTCCCAAACATATTTTGTGGGGGTCTATGTCTTGGTAGTGGATTTTTTGCCAACCCACTTGATTTCCTTTCTTAATTTCCTCAAGTTTTCCAAAATTTGACTTAAAAGTTAGCCTTAGTGGTCTGGGTCACTGTTTATGCATCTTCATCTCAAACATTTCTGTCTATTGTGGACATGGCCAGAGATTGGTTATAGTCTAATGCATTCTGCTTTTTTACATTATTTTAAGAGCAGCAAATTTTATATCCCAATTCCTATTCTTTTTATGCCCTATCTGGTGCACAGTGATCTCTCTCCCCCACCTTGGGATGTATAGCACACATTCTTTTTCCTACACCCCTTTTTCTACAGTTCATTGGTCTGGTACTGACTGTAAATTGCTTTTTACTGTTAGCTATCTTTTGCTATGTCTGTTGTATCATCTCTAACATACACTGCACTCTAGAAAGACAGAGATCACAACATATACTTGTTTGTCTCCTCACCAGAGCTGCCAGGTTTGCCAAGCACTTGGACATTGGAGTTCAATAAATGTTGACTGATTAATAATACACTTCAGTGACATTTTTACCTCATGAAAAAAAATAAAGTTCATGAACAGGGCACCCTACTACATTCTATAGATTACTAGCTTCAGAGGAATTAATACCTACATTCTATACATTTTAGCAGTGTAATAAAGGATGGGATGCTTTAAAATGCCATCTTATTATCTCTACATTGTTTTGATTTTTCTTGAACTTATTCTATCATTTCATTATTTAAAAAAGGAATTCCTTTTAACAATTATTCCTTTTACATCATTCCTTTGTCAGCTTACTGCCAACAATTACAACCCAACACAACTATAAAAATCAATGGCTGATTTTTTTTGGGGGGGAAGATGCCACTTAATTTTGCATGTGAAATATTGAGGGTTTCCACTCACACCACAATTAATATAATCACAAATGAGTTAGACTTCTGAAAAGAATAAATTAAGTGTAAGATAGGTGGGATTCAATCCTTAGTATATTCAAAAGAAGCATAGAGACTTTTGTTTATTCAATGAAAACAGATGATGCCATATAAGAAATATCTTTTGACTGACTAAAGAATCAGATAACTCTCTCAGTCCATATGTGACACAGTAAGCTGGTTAGGGATCACTTACTCCAAATGGTCAAAGAATATGAACAAGCAATTTTCAGATGAAGAAATTCAAGCTCTCAAAACTCATGTGAAAAAAAGTGCTCTAAATCACAATTCATTAGAGAGATACCATATTGGCCAATATGACAGAAAAGGAAAATGATAAATGTTGGGGAAGGTGCACTGTTGTTGAAGTTGCAAACTGATCCAATAATTCTGGAGAACAATTTAGACCCTTGCCCAAAGAGCTAAAAACTGCACATCCATATCCTTTGACCTAGCAATAGTAGGTCTGTATCCCAAAGAAGTCATGAAAATGGAAATAAACCAACCAACATGTACAAAAATATTTGTTGCAGCTCTTTTTTTGGTAGTAAAGAATTGGAAATTGAGGTGATGTCCATGATTTGGGAAATGACTGAATAAGCTGTGATATATGAATGTAATGGAGTACTATTGTGCTATAAGAAATGAGGAGAAGATGGTAGAGAGGAGCCAGGAAATTGCTTCTCCCCAGTTTCCCTCAGAAACAACATGAAATCCAGCCTTTAAATATATTATGGGGTCACAAAACCCACAAAAATGAAGTAAAACTATTTTGCAGCTTGTTAACTTAGAAGAACTTCAATAAAGGTCTGTTTCACTTCAGTAAACAGGGAGCATAGCCCAACAAGCCAGTGGGAGGCTCTTAGCCCCAGCACAGAACATCAGCTAAGGCCCCTCTGTCCTGGCTCAGCAGTCCAGTGATAGCAGGCCAGGAGTAATGCCCCCAGTCCCAGTGCAGAAGGCAAACTGTCAGCCCTAGAACCCTGATACAATAGGAAGGACTGGGCCAGGCCACAACTGCACAGTGGAAAAGCCACATCACCTGAAGTCCTGGAGCAGAAAGCCAGTGACCAAGTCTCTGGGTCCCAGTTCAGGAAACTTGTGACAATGCCCTCTCTACCCTGGGGGCAAAGTTCAACTTTAAAAGTCAAGAAATAGGCTAAAAATAAGCAAACCAACAACAACAAAAAAAACCCACTAAAGATTGTTGATTGCAGAAAGCTACTGTGGTGACAGAGAAGATCAAAACACAAACTCAGAGGAGGACAGCAATGCCAAAATCCCTATATGTGAAGCCTCAGAGGAGAATATAAATTGGTCTCAAGGCCCCAAAACCTTGGAAGAGCTCAAAAAGGATTCCAAAAATAAAATAATACAGGTAGAAGAAAAAATGGGAAATGAAATGAGAGTTATGCAAGAGAGAGTCAAAAGGTTGGAAAAGGGAGGTCAAAAATTGACTGAAGAAAACAATTCCTTAAAATTACAATTAGCCAGAGGTGGAGCCAAGATGGCTTAGTAGAAAGACACACATATGCTAGTTCTCCCCCCATAGCCCATAAAATACCTATAAAGAAAGACTCTCAACAAATTCTAGAACAGCAGAAGCCACAGAACAACAGAGTGGAGGATATTTCCAGCCCAGGGTGACCTGAAAGGCCAACAAGAAACATCTGTCATACCAGACACAGAGCAGAGCCCCGTCCAGCCTTTGCTGCATGGCAAGGCTCAGTTCTGGGAAGAGGATATGAACAGGGCTTGGGGGTGGAATATCCAGTTGCAGTAGCAGCAGTTCGCAGATCCCTCAACCCACAGGCACCAAAGGTCAATGAGAGGGTTTTTCAGCTGGCTGAGAAGGGAGAAGGGAACAACTGTTGAGCATTTTTCTTGCATACAACTAAGAAATGAGAAATACAGGTAATGGGGTATAGAAATTTATCTTCTCCTTCAGGAGAAAAGAGAAGATAGGGATGAGGGAAGGGAGGAATGTTAGAAGTGAGGGCAGATTGGTGATAGGGGTAATTAAAATGTTTGGCGTTTTGGGGGTGGGGGGAAAGGAGAGATGAGAAGAAAATTTGGAACTCAAAATTTTGTGAAAATGGATATTGAAAACTTAAATAAAAAAATACAATTAGCCAAATGGAAAAAAAAAATAATCCATGGGGGGTGGAGGATAATTACTTTAAAAGTATTATTGCTCAAATGGAAAAAGAGGTACAAAAGCCAACTGAAGAAAATAATTACTTAAAAATTCTAATTGGGCAAGTGGAAGTTAATGACAATATGAGACATCAACAATCAGTCAAATAAAATAAAAATAAAAGACAATTTAAAATATCTCACTAGAAAAACAACTGACCTGGAAAAATAGAACCAGGGAGACAATTTAAGAATCATTGGACTACCTGAAAGCCATGATAAAAAGAAAAACAAGTCTGCATAGAATCTTTCAAGGAATTATCAGGGAAATCTGCCCTGATATCTTAGATCTAGAGGGTAAAATAGTAATTGAAAGAATCAACAAATCACTTACTGAAGTGCATAGAAGGGCAAGCAGAAATAGAAAGGAATGGGGAAAGGAAAGGCAGGGGTTGGAAGAAGGGAGGATAGATTGAGGGAAATGGTGGTCAGATGCAAAATACTGGTGTGGATGCAAAGGGTGAAAGGACACAGGAAAGTATAAACAAGGAGGAGAATAGGATGGAGTGAAGTACATAACAATCATACTCTGAATGTGAATGGGATGAACTCTGCCATAAAATAGAAATTGGTAGTGGAGTGCATTAAAAACCAGAATCCTAAAATGTGTTGTTTATAAGGAAGGCGTTTGAAGCAAACACATACACACAGATAAGGGTAAAAGCCTAGAGAAGAATATATTAAGGTTTAGCTGAAGTGAAAAAGAAAAACAAACAAACAAAAAAGCAGGGGTAGCAATTCTCAGACAAAGCAAAAGCAAAAGCATATCAAATTAAAAGAGGTAAAGAAAGTAATTTCTTCTTGCTAAAAGGTACCATGGACAAGGAAGTAATATTTTACTAAACATATTTGCAATAAGTTGTATAGCATCCAGATTCCTAGAGGAGAACTTAATTAACTTACAGGAAGGAATAGCAAAACTATACTAGTGGAGGACTTCAACCTCCCCCTCTCAGAATTAGATAAATCTAACCACAAAATAAATAAGAAAGAAGTCAAGAAGGTGCATACAATTTTAGAATAGGTAAATATAATGAGGAGCGGAGCCAAGATGGCAGAGTAGAAAGACACACATACGCAAGTCTCCCCACACAGCCCATAAAATACCTGTAGAGAAAAAATTCTGGAGCAGCAGAAGTGGAAAACAATGGAGTGGAAGAGATTTCCAGCCCAGGGTGACCTGAAAGACCCACAAGAAATGTCAGTTACAGCAGACGCAGAGAGGAGCCCAGCCCAGCCTTGGCTGTGCAGCATAGCTGGCGAACAGCCCTCAGGGGCAGAATCTCCAGTCACAGAATCCCCAGTCCCAGTAGCAGCAGTTCCCAGATCCCTCAATCCACAGGTGCCAAAGTGATGGGGTATTTTCAGTAGGCCAGGAAGGGAGAAAGGCCTTCTCATAGCTTGGGCAGCAGGCAGTGACCACAGAGGCTGCACAGCATCCCATACAGACCTCTCCATTATTGGAGCATAAAAACTCCTGGTGGCACTGAAGAGCTGAGTCTTATCTCAGCCCTATGTGGAGGCCCTGGCTGAGCTGGTCTTTGTCTCACACTGAATGGCAGCTCTGCCCATCCAGCTTATCTGAAAATCAGCCCCCAGTGCTGACTTGGTGGAACTGGAGGCCAGGAGGCTGTGGAGAGGGAATTGCTAAGATTCTGGGCATCTGTCTCTGTGTCCAGACCAGTACACACTGGATCGTGCCACCTTGGAGGAACTGAGATCTCACAGATTCCCAGAGTATATTCTACTCTTGACAAAGGACCTAAAAGTCAAGTAACTGGTTGGGGAAAATGCCCCAAAAAGGGAAAAAAAAATAAGACTATAGAAGGTTACTATCTTGGTGAATAGATATCTTCTCCCATCCTTTTGGATTGAAAAAGAACAATGCTTACCATCAGGGAAAGACATAAAAGTCAAGGCTTCTATATCCCAAACATCCAAAACAAATATTTAATGGGCTCAGGCCATGGAAGAGCTCAAAAAGGATTTTTAAAATCAAGTAAGAGAGGTGGAGGAAAAACTGGGAAGAGAAATGAGAGAAATGCAAGAAA
The DNA here is from genome assembly GCF_028372415.1 of Notamacropus eugenii. NCBI lineage: Eukaryota > Metazoa > Chordata > Mammalia > Diprotodontia > Macropodidae > Notamacropus > Notamacropus eugenii. The sequence continues at coordinate 289,050,742 of NC_092872.1, read as the reverse complement.
AGCACGAAAAGCGGCTCAACACCTTGCTAAAAGAGACTCAAAAAAATGTTGAAGAAAGTAACACCTTTAAAAACAGGCTAACTCAATTGGCAACAGAGGTTCAAAAAGCCAATGAGGAGAAGAATGCTTTAAAAAGCAGAACTAGCCAAATGGAAAAGGAGGTTCAAAAGCTCACTGAAGAAAATAGTTCCTTAAAAATTAGAATGGAACCGCTGGAGGTTAATGACTTTATGAGAAACCAAGAAATCACAAAACAACACCAAAAGAATGAAAAAATGGAAGATAATGTGAAATATCTCATTGGAAAAACAACTGACTTGGAAAATAGATCCAGGAGAGACAATTTAAAAATTAATACCTGAAAGCCTTGATCAAAAAAAGGGCCTAGACATCATCTTTCATGAAATTATCAAGGAAAACTGCCCTGAGATTCTAGAACCAGGGGGCAAAATAAATATTGAAAAAATCCACAGATTACCTCCTGAAAGAGATCCAAAAAGAGAAACTCCTAGGAACATTGTGGCCAAATTCCAGAGTTCCCTGGTCAAGGAGGAAATATTGCAAGCAGCTAGAAAGAAACAATTAAAGTACTGTGGAAATACAATCAGGATAACACAAGATCTAGCAGCTTCTACATTAAGGGATTGAAGGGCATGGAATATGGTATTCCAGAAGTGAAAGGAGCTAGGACTAAAACCAAGAATCACCTACCCAACAAAACTGAGTATAATACTTCAGGGGAAAGAATAGTCTTTCAATGAAATAGAGGACTTTCAAGCATTCTTTATGAAAAAAACAGAGCTGAAAAGAAAATTTGACTTTCAAACACAAGAATGAAGAGAAGCATGAAAAGGTAAACAGCAAAGAGAAGACATAAGGGACTTACTAAAGTTGAACTGTTTACATTCCTACATGGAAAGACAATATTTGTAACTCTTGAAACTTTTTTAAGTATCTGGGTAGTTGGTGGGATTGCACACACACATACACACACACACACACACACAACCACACACACAGAGACAGAGAGAGAGAGAGAGAGAGAGAGAGAGAGAGAGAGAGAGAGAGAGAGAGAGAGAGAGAGAGAGAGCACAAGATGAATTGAATAGCATGGGATCATATCTTAAAATAATGAAATTAAGCAGTGAGAGAGAAATATATTGGGAAGAGAAAGGGAGAAATGGAATGCGGCAAATTATCTCTCATAAAAGAGGCAAGTAAAAGACTTTTCAGTGGAGGGAAAAAGGGGAGAGGTGAGAGAAAAAACATGAAGCTTTTTCTCATCACATTTAACTAAAGGAAGGAATAAAATGCACACTAATTTTGGTATGAAAACCTATCTTACAATACAGGATAGTAGGGGAGAAGGGGATAAGCAGGGTGGGGGGGATAATGGAAAGGAGGGCAGTAGGAGGAGGTAGCAATTTTGGGGAGGGATATGATCAAAAGAGAGAATAGAAGAAACAGGGGGCAGGATATGTTGGAGGGAAATATAGTTAGTCTTACACAACACGATTATTATGGAAGTCATTTGCAAAACTACACAAATATGGCCTATATTGAATTGCTTGCTTCCCAAAGGGAATGGGCGGGGAGGGAGGGACAAAGAGAAGCTGGAACTCAAAGTTTTAGGAACAACTGTTGAGTATTGTTCTTGCAACTAGGAAATATGAAATACAGGTAATGGGGTACAGAAATTTATCTTGCCCTTCAGGACAAAAGAGAAGATGAGGATAAAGGAAGGGAGGGATTTTAGAAGGGAGGACAGATTGGTGATAGGGGTAATTAGCATGCTCAGTGTTTTGGGGTGGCAGGAGGGGAGAAATGGGGAGAAAATTTAGAACCCAATGTTGAAAACTTAAACAAATAAATTTAAAGAAAAAAAAGAAAAAAAGATAAATATAATGGACCTCCAGAGAAAACTGAATAGAGATAGAAAGGCACCTACACAAAAACTGACCATGTATTAGGTCATTAAAACTTTACAATCAAATGTGGAAAGATAGAAATATCAAATTCCTCCTTTTAAAACTATATAATTATGTGTAATTACATGTAATAAAGTATCATGGAAAGGGAGATTAAAAATTTTTCAGAAGCTATACAATCTAATTGTAAAGAATGATTGGGTCAAACAGCAAATCATAGAAACAATCAGTAATTTCATCCAAGAGAATGACAATGAGACAACATAGCAAACTTTATGGTATACAGTCAAGGCAATTCTTAGGGAAAACTTCATATCTCTACCTGCTTACATGAATCAAATAGAGAAAAAGGAGAAGAATGAATTGGGCATGTAATTGAAAAAACTCGAAAATGAACACATTTAAGATCCCCCATTTATATATCAAATTAAAAATGTTGAAAATCAAAGGAGAGATTAATAAAATTGGCAATACGAAAACTACTGAACTGAAAAGTGATTTTATAAAAAAAATCCAATAAAATGGATAAACTTCTGGCTAATTTGATGTAACAAAATAAGAAATGCAAATTACCAGTATCAAAAATGAAAAGCATTAATTTGCCTTCAATGAAGATGAAATTAAAGGAATTATTTAGGGTTATTTAGCCCAACTCTATGCCAAAAAAAAAAAAAATTGACAATCTAAGTGAAATGGATGAATATCTACCAAAAAACATCCATAAATTGCTCATATTAAGAGAAAAAGAAATAAAATACTGAACCCCATCACAGAAAAAAAAATCAAACAAAGCATCAAAGAACACCATACGAAATAATACTCAGGGCTTGATGGATTGCAGTACAATATAAAGTACTTGAAAGACTAGGTGAAGAAAGAGTCCTATCAAATTCCTTTTATAACACAAATATGGTGCTAATATGTAAAACAGGAAGAACCAAAACAGAAAAAAAAATGATAAAGCAATTTCCCTAGTGAATATTGACGCAAACAAATTTAGATAAAATATTACCAGAGATTACAGCAATTTATCATGAGGATAACAGCCTATGAAAAGGTGAGATTTTTACCAGGAACGTAGCGCTACTTCTAATATTAGGAAAACTATCAACATGTTTGATCATGTCAATGACAAAACTAAGGGATATTATATAATTATTTCAATAGATGCAGAAAAAGCTTTTGACAAAATACAGAACACATTTCTATTAAAAACACACAGAATTTAGGAATAAATGGAGTTTTCCTTAAAATGATAAGTAGAATCTACCTAAAACTCTCAGAAATCATTGTATATAAGAGACATAAACTAGACATAAACTAGAAGTTTCCCCAATAAGATCAAGGGTGAAACAGGGATATACTTTATGACCAATATTATTCAGTATTGCTCTTGAAATGTTAACTTCAGTGATGAAAGTAAAACAAATTAAAGGAATTAGAATAGGCCAAGAAGAAACCAAGCTACCTTCATTCCAGATGATATGATGGTATACTTAGACAATCCTAGAGAATTGACTAAAAAGCATGTTATAACAAGGAATAACTTAAGCAAAGTTGAAGCATACAAAATAAACCGGCATAAATAATGAGCATTTCTATATATTACTAATAAAGCCTAGCAGCAAGAGATAGAAATATAAATTTCATTTAAAATAACTGTACACAATATAAAATATTTGGGACTCTACCTGCTTAGACAAACCTAGAAACTATATGAATACAGTTACAAAATTATTTTATGCAAATAAAGTGAGATCTAAAAAATCAGAAAAAATATCAATTGCTCATGGGTAGGCCAAGATAATATAATAAAAATAACAATTTTACCTAAATTAACTTATTTATTCAATGTCATACCAATCAAATTATCAAAAATTATTTTGAAAAAGTAGAAAAAATAATAACAAAATTCATCTGGAAGAAAAAATGTCAAGAATATCAAGGGAATTAATAAGAAAAAGAAAATCAAAAGAAGTATCCTAGTCATACCAGATCTAAAACGATATCATAAAGGAGAAATCATCAAAACTATTTGGTCCTGGATCAAAAATAGAGCAGTGGATCACTGGAATAGATTAGGTTCCCAAGCCATGGTATTAAATGACCATAGTAATGTCCTGCTCAATAGACCCCAAAAACTTCAGCTTCTGGGATAAGAACTCTGTATTTGACAAAAACTGCTTGGAAAACTGGAAAATAGTATGGCAGCAACTAGGCTTAGACCAACAGCTTACATCAGGTACTAAGATAAGGTCTAAATAAGTACATGATACATACATGAATGTTGATAGCATAAGCAAGTTAGGAGAGCAAAGAATAGTTTACCTGTCAGATCTATAGAGAAGTAAAGAATTTATGACCAAATAAGAGAGAGAATATTATGAAATGAAAAATGGATAATGTTTACTTTAAATAAAAAAAAGTTTTTGTGCAAACAAAAATATAATCCAAGATCAGAAGGAAAGTAGAAAGCCGGGAAACAATTTTTACTGCCAATGTTTCTGATAAAGGCCTCATTTCTTAAATATATAGAGAGCTGAGTCAAATTTAAAAGATTACAAGTCATTCCCAACTGATAAATGGTCAAATGATATCAACAGTTTTCAGCTGAAGAAACTGAAGCTCTCTATAGTCATGTGAAAAAAAATGCCCTAAATCACTACAGATTAGAGAAATGAAAATTAAAATTGAAACAAAAATTAAAACACTTCACACATATCAGATTGACTAATATGCAGGAAAGGAAAATGATAACTGTTGGAGATCTGAGAATATGGGGACACTAATGCATTGTTGGTGGTGTTGTGAACTGATCCAATCATTCTGGAGAGGAATTTGGAACTATGACCAAAGGGCTGTAAAATGGTGCACACCCTTTGATTCAGCAATACACTACTAGGTCTGTATTCCAAAGAGATCATAAAAAAGGAAAAAAGACCCACATGTGCAAAAATATTTATAGCAGCCGTTTTGTTGTAGTCATAGCCAAAAATTGAAAATTGAGAGGATGCCATTAACTGAGGAATGACTGACCAACCTGTGGTGTATACATGTAGTGGAATACTATTGTGTTATAAAGAAATGATAAGCAGGCAGATTTCAGAAAAACCTGAAAAGACTTACATGAACTGATGTTGAGTGAAGTTAGTGGAATCAGGAGAACATTGTACACAGTGAAAGCAACACTATGTGATGATCAGCTATGACAGACTTTAACTCTTCTCAGAAATAGGATGAAGAATCATGATGGAAAATGCTATTTACATGCAAAGAAAGAATTATGGAGTCAGAACGCAGATCAAACCATACTATTTTCACTTTTTTGTTTTATGTGTTTTGTGGATTTTCTCTTTTGTTGTATTTCTTCTTTCACAACATGACTAATGTGGTAACATGTTTGACATGATTGCACATGTAGAACCTATATGGTATCACTTGCCACCTTGTGGAAGGGAGATGGGAGGGTGGAAGAAAAATTTGAAACTCAAAATCTTATAAAAATGATGATTGATGACTAATGTGAAAATATATTTAATAAGAATGTATATATAGAATTCATATAATATTGTGTATCATCTTGGGGATGGAAGGGGAAGCGAGGGGGAGAAAATTTAAAATATATGGAAGCGATGTTGAAAACTGAAAACATATAAATTAATTAAAAAAATAAAAATGCATGTTGACTTTTTTTTAAAGAAATAGCTCATTCTTGAAATAAACCAGTTGTGGAATATTCCAAACCAAATGCAAAAGATTTTTGAGAGGGAATTAGGGAATTGACCTTGATGAGTATGAAGGAATGGAGAGTGGGAAAGAATTTGTCTCCCATACTCCCACTGACTGGGTATCCACCTTGTAAACTTCACAAAGTCAAAAAATCTGGAGTTCCCATTGGTGTTACTATTTATGTCCACGATTTTCCTCAGAAGCTTAGAGAGAAAATCAACCAAAAAAAATCTGCACACTAACCGAGAAAAAAACTATGATTTCATGAGATATCCACAGAGAAAGTTAAGAATTTCAAGCAACCAACAGCTGTTTATAATTTGGTCACATGTACATTCTCATTTTAAGCCTACTTTCCCCTGGAACCTTGTGGATGAAAGGGGAAAGTGCTGCTCTCCAGTTTGGTGAGATATTTCTGTAACAACTACCCTTAATTATACATAAAAATCTTTTTCTAAAAGTAAATTTAGTTTGGCTGATAGTCAGTGGGGACTCCGCTAGAGGGGACTTGTAAGTAACAGTATTAAAACAACAAAAACAAATAGCCCCTAAGGGATACTCCTAGAACCTTGAGGGAGAGTAGAAATTAGCTGCCCTCTGAAGACCAAGCATATCACCACAAGTAAGATATTGAGACATAGCTCTGGAGGGGATGCTATACACAGAAATCATACTCTGACCAGGGTCCTTTCATTCAATCTAAATTACAGTTTTGCAATTCATAAGAATATGTTATTTTCGAGAGGTGCTAATCTATTCAAATTTCACTCTCTGCCGTATTTCACTGTGTGTCAGATCTGAAAATGTTTTTGTCTGATACAGAGTCATTCTGTCTAATGAAACGATTAATTTCATGATAGCATAGACTGCTAATATTGGAAGTAGGGATAGCAAGAGAGATTTGTGGGTCTCATTCTCTCCAGACTTTTAAAGAAAGACATTACAGTCTCATATTGAATACCTGAATTCTTGTTTACCTTAAATCAAGCAATAATCCTTTATTAAATGTCTACGGTGTGCCTGGTATTTCTCCTGGAGTTGTTGGACAGCAAGCACCCTATCGACTGTTTCTCGACCCTTTTTGTAGTCACACTGGCTTCCAAGTATATGACCTTCTTCCAGGTGAAGGATCAGCCTATTAAGGAGGACTCCAGCAAGAATTTTGCCAGCAATGACTAAGAGACAAACCCTCCTGTGATTGTCACAAGACAATCTATTCCCTTTACCTTTATAGAAATGGACAATGGAGGCATCCTTGAACTCCTGGAGGATAACCTCATCTTGCCATATAACCTGGAAAATTTCAGTCAGCTTCTGTGTGAACAATGGTCCCCCTACCTTGTAAATCTCATCTGGAATAGAATCAGCACCAGGTTCTTTGCCACATGAAAGGAGCCTAATGGCGCTCAAAACCTCTTCTTCAGTTGGAAGTTCAGCTAAGGAGGGATTGACTTCAACCTGAGGTAAATGGTCAATTGCCTCAGCATTGATTGATGATGGTCTGTAGAGAACACTATGGAAGTGTTCAGCCCATCTCTCTAGGATCGTGCCCTTATCACTAATCAATGTGGCTCCATCTGCACTGAGTAGTTGTGATGCACCATAGGTTTTTGGTCCATAAATAGCTTTCAATGAAGATGAACATGACATCAAGGTCAACTACCATACTGATGGTAAGTTCTTCAATTTGAAAAGGCTACAAGCCATGACCAAAGTGGAGGGCGTGTTGGTGCATGATTTTCTGTTTGCAGATGATTGTGTTCTCAATACAGCCTCTGAAGCAGAGATGCACCAAAGTATGAATCAATTCTCTGCTGTCTGTGCTAATTTTGGCCTAATAATTAACACTAAGAAAACACAGGTGCTCCATCAGCCACCATCACACAATCCATATGTAGAACCATAGGTTACAACAAATGGAGAAATTTTGAATGCTATGGATAAGTTCACTTACTTTACATACTTTCCAGGGATGTACACATTGACAATGAGGTTGATGCATGCATTGCCAGAGTTAGGTCAGTGTTTGTGAGACTTCAAAGAAAAGTTTGGGAGAGAAAAATTATTAGACTGACCACCATGCTGAAGGTCTACAGAGCCGTTGTTCTGACCTCATTGTTGTATGCCTGTGAAACATGGAGAGTTTACCAGCACCATGCCAGGAAATTGAAATGCTTCCATTTGAACGGTCTTAGGAAGATTCTGAGGATCACTTGGCAGGATAAGGTACCAGACACTGAAGTCCTTGCTCAAGCTGAACTTATAGCATTTAAGCTATGCTTCAGAGAGTGCAACTCTAATGGGCTGGCCAAGATGGTTGAATGCAACATGTACACTTGCCAAAAAAGACTATTTTATGAAGAATTCACATGGGGCAGGTGATCATATGGTCATCACAAGAAGCAATACAAGGACACTCTCAAGGTCTCTCTCAAGAACTTTCGATTTGACCATGTGACATGGAAGATACTGGCACAGGACCACTCAGTATGGTGTGCCCACATCAGAAAGTTTGCTGTACTCTATGAGCAAAGCAGAATTGATACAGCAAAAAGTAAATATAGGATGTGGAAATTTGGAGTACCCACCCCAAATATTCACATGGACTATCTGTGCCCAACCTGTGGTAGAGTATTCTGAGCTCATATTGGTCTGATCAGCCACAGGTGGACACACTGAAGTTTCACTCTATCATGGTGATGTCATTTTGGTCCTCTTCGAGAATGAAGGACAACAAAAAACCAACCATGTGCCACAGATTGTGCCAAGCACTCAGGATACAAAAACAAAAGCAAAAACATAAGATGGTCGCTGTCCTCAAGGAGTTCACATTTTACATGTTGAGACCAAACATTTATAAAGAACTTACTATGTGACAGCACTGTGCTAAGTGCTTTACAATTATCAACTTATTTGATCCTTATAACACCTATGCAAGCAAGTGCTATGACATTTCCTCTTTTATAGCTGAGAAAACTGACGCAAACAGATTTAGTGACTTTCATAGGGTAACATAGCTAGGAAGTGTCTGAGATGAGATTTGAACTCCCATCTTCCTGACTATAGGCCTAGCCCTTTATTCCTTGTATCATTGACACAATTGTAATTGTAGAACTATTACTCCTAGGTCTGTTATTGCTTCCATTGGGAAGTAGTTGGTGTGGACTATCTCTAGTCACAGAGAAATAAAAGATATTTGACTTTAAAGTGAGTGGGTATATACACAAACAAACAGACACAATCATACATACATGCATGCATGCATGCATGGCACAAACATACATATATGCAGGCATGCAAATATAAAATATAGGATTACATGTTTATGTTGAAGATACTTATGGTGATGGAGAGGATGATGCCATAGTGTATGCATACAGAATTCTGATTTCAAAACCATTTTCCCCAAGAAAACCAACGTTGGTGAGTGTGTAGCATGACAATGATGATGCTTTTCCAGATGAGGAAATAGGATGTCAGAGGTAACTTGCCTTTCCCCATGGTCTCAGGGCTGACACACTTTGGTGTAGGTGTTACAAGTTTAGTCCTTTTACTTTGTGCCAATACTCCTCCAACTGCCTCATCCTTTCTGGTCCATTAGATTTACTTAGGCTATACAAAAATGATCTAGTATTCCCCATGCATGGCCCATATAGGTGTTGTTTATTAAAGATAGCAGGGAGGGCATTTTGGCAGAGCTGTAAAGAGCGGAAAGTGGAGTAAGGCATAGGAATGCTGGCATGATAAATGGTAGCCAGATTGTGAAGGGCATTAAATACCAGACTGAGAAGTTTATATTTGGCCCTAGAGGTAGCAGGGTACTGCTGAAGTGAATTAAATAATGCAATTGACTGGTCAGACCTGTGTTTCAGGACAATTATTTTTGTAGGTACACTATGGATTGAAAAAGGAAGAAGCTTGAGTCTGGAAGACGAATTAGAAGGTTATTTTAATGATAGAGGCAAGAGGTTGAGGGAATTGTTGGAATTGAGTAAACCACATTGACTCCATCTTGTGACACAATTCTGCATCTAGCTCAATTCTCTTTCTGTTCAATTATAGGTCTAGTCCAATTTCTTTCTTGTGAGAAAATTTTCATTCAATTATGGAAATTGTGAGTAAACTTTATTCTATTGTTTGAACCTAGCCTCGCAAGGCTAGGTTGCTGGCCCACCTCCAAATGCTGTTTGGAGACTCTTAACCAAGGACTTTGGTTATGGAGACCAGAAACCCCATCCCATCCAGAGATTAATGCAATGAGTTTTCTCACAATTGTACATCTCAAGCAGTCCCCATGTCTTATCTGAAAACTGGCCTCATACTGATCAGTTATTGTTTCCATCTTTCTTTGATTGAATACAGACACTTGAGATGAATGGGATAACTCTCTTTTCTGATTTTAGGAAATTGTATCTGTTCATTCTTCTCCTCTCAACTCAGAAAGCCCCTAATCTTTCCTCCAATTAGAAATTAGATTACCTAAATTTACATTCTGTTTTGTATCCTATTTATTGTTGTATTTCAGTGAATAAAAATCCATCTTCTTTCCTTTTCCCTTACCCCATATTTAGGGTCTGGTGCCAAGCTAAGGATGCCTGGTCCCAATTTGTTATGTAATTGACATGTCTTGTTTCATAAATCGATATGTTTGGAAGCTCAAACCTTTTTTTGTTCATTTATTTCAGATTTTATCCAACACCTGATGCTGACTTCCTTAACTATGTGGCAGTAGTGTATGTGTGAGTAGAGAGTCATACAAAGGTATCAAACATGTTACGAAAGTAGAAATGACAAAATTTACCACATATGAAGTGAATTTGATAAGTCAAGGAGAACTCTGAGGTTGGAATAGAAATAAGGAAATTCAAAAGAGAGAATGATTGATAGAAAATATGATGATTTCTGTTTTGGACATGTTAAGTCTGAGAAGCCTACATAACATACAGTTCCAAATGACTTATAGGAAGCTGGTGATAGGAATTGGAGCTCAGGAGATACACCATGTGGCTGGTGTCTAACTCTGAGATTGTCTGCATTTCATCCTGCATATATCTTGCTTGTATATAGCTCTTGGCATATTGCCTCCCTCAGTAGATTGTTAGCTCCTTGAAGCCATGGTTATTTTTGTCATTCTTTGCATCCCTTAGAGCTAATTCCAGCATCTGGTCCATATTTGGCACTTAATTTATTCTTGTTGATTTGACATGACTTGATAAGATATATGGATATGCCAGTTTTCTGAACAGAGATAATAATGAAAGCTCATATGAATTGACTAGACCACCAGAACAAAGTAGAGAGAAAAGAGGGCCCAAGTCAAGCCTTAAGGGACAAGCCCACTTAGAGGGTAGGATAATTATAATAATCTGATAACAAAGACTAGAAACAAATAGTCATGTGAGGAGGAGGAGAAAAAAAAAAGGAGAGCAGTGTCCTGAAAAGTCACTGGATTGCTGATTAAGACATTATCGTTACTTTTGGAGAGAGAGAATTGGGGAAGAAGGCTAGAATAAAAACACTTCATTGAAGATGAAATCTAAAATTAAGATTTGGTTATATAGTGATGCCAAACATAACACACATTAATGTGGTTTCCTACCAAAAGACAAATCTGACTTCTGAATTATCTCAAATCATAAACTAAATTTCTTTTGTCTTTCACCATGGCTTTATACTCTTATTTTAAAATCTACAAAATATTAAGTTGCTTTGACTGAACTGGTTGTCATAATAAATTTAATATTTTACTTAGTCTGTAGTTCTATCCAATTGTCCTTCTTATCAACATTTCTTTATTGACCTCAGTCTACTGAGATGATTTGGATGATTAAATGTCAAATAGAAACATAATAATGCCCAGGGTATGGAAACAAAATCTAGAAATTCAAGAATTGCTTTAAAATCATTGTTCTTTTCATAAAAGGAATCCTTTGGGGAAGAAAAAAAGTATTATTTTTTTTCTTTCAATGTAGGAGATTCGAAAAAGGAAAGGAAGTATTCTAATAGATATGTGATCTCACCAACTAAGACATTCCTCAAAGATTATAAACTGCAACCCATCCTTGCCTGCTCAGCCTTCCTGCCTAAGCCTACCACATAGAGTGCATCCATGAAACCTCTGGACACCTGTCTTCTTAAATTTCTCTTGACATCACAATTACATCAGTATAGATTCTGTGGTAGAAAAGTAAGCAAGATTGGGTTCCAATTAAAGAGGAAGATTTAGAGAATGACGTATTTTATCTTCAGAATAATAAGAAACTTCTTCAATAATTTCAACCATTTCTCAGAAACCAAGTCATCTTTTTAATAAGGAGACTGTGTGCAGGAATAGAGTAAAAATGAGCTACAAAGAATTGAGAATGAGTTTCATAAAAATCAATGGAACGTTATATGGTGAGTGTGTATAGGCTACAACATGGTCATACATCAGTCATCATTTCTTAAACACCTATTGTTTTCTAGATCCATATAACCATTGAGGAAATTTGAAGACTAGGAGTTCAATTAGGCGAATGTCTGATAGCTAAGAAAGATGAGATGGTTACATTGTGAGGGCTGGCATTGAAAGGAGGGTAGGCCAAATGCCCCACTAGTATCCTTGTGAAATGCATTTAAATTTCGTTTTTTAAAAATGCACTTGATACACAGGAGTAAGATTCAGCAATCTTTTATTTTTTTCATTTACAAATAGTGTTAGTTTAGTGCTTGGATTCTGGAGATGAAACATCTTGTGCTCAGAGAATTAAGAAGGCCACTGTTAGCTCATTGCACAGCACATGAGGGAGGGATTGCAGGAGGAAGATACAAGAAGATTAGAAAAGTAGGAGGAGTCCAGATTGTAAAAATCTTTGAATGCCAAACAGGATTTTATATTTGATCTTCAAGGTGATAGAGAGTCTCTGGTACTTATTGAATAGAAGAAAGCAGGATAAATCTAGCAAGTAATGAGTAGCCCACTTTCATTAGAATTTAAAGTTCAGCACGGAGAACCCAGTGAAATTGGATTAAAAAATTGGATTGAAGCCCGTGAGTGAAGAGATTCAGATCAAGACTAAAGAGTAATTTTTGGACTTTTGTTTTAGTGGAGAATAATCAACAGTGACACCAATATGGGCTGCTATTTTATTCTCCTCTTTCCTTTTCTGGGTCAATGAGGCAGAGCAATGTGCAATATAGGGAAATAAGAAAAGTAAGACCTGGATCTATGTGTGAGAATTTAGACCTTGATGTAAAGTCTGGGAGGTGTTTTACCTTAAAATACTACAGTCATGTCAGCATGATAACATCATTGACTCATTCTCATCTTTGCAATGGGGTCATGCAAATTTTCCTGGGACAAAAATACTGTTCAGCACTGATTCCTTTATTTTCACTGCCTGCAGACTTTTATACTGGTAGATAAAATACCTGCATGCTGAAGTTGGCCAAAACCCCCAAAATGTCAGTCTTCTTGAGTCTCTCTGAAAGCATCCTCACTAAAACTCCAGGAGCAGACAGGATGAAGGGGGTGATGTGCACCTCATCGTTCCATGTAAATATCTCCCCTATGAGGGCTATATGTATCAAAAGCATTTGGTTGCACACAGCTTTGGGATTATGGGCATTTGGTATGGTGACAGTTGTTGAAAATGTACTTAAGTTTTTATAGGCGAGTGTTATATCTCGGCAATTGCCAGCAATGGTTTTGTTCTTTCTAATCATCTGGTTCCTAAAAGAGATAATTTGTTGAATTCTGAAAGATATCACCAGAGATCTCTCTTGTAACATGGGAATTTTTTGTCTGTTTATGAAAGAACATGAGCTACTGATGTGTGATTCTGTCCCTCAGTTGTGGCTTCCATTGTTTATATGGGTACATGGAAGTGCAGAGGGTGGACAGGATAACTACTGTCCCTCTGCTCCACCAAGAGTCTTCCCTCTGTCCTCATTAGGAAGAAAAATTACAAAAAGAGACAAGAGGTGTGTGTGTGTGTATCTGTGTGTCTGTGTGAGTGTGTGTGTCTGTGTGTGTGCACGCTTTCAGGCATGTGTAGATCTTTTTCTATGAGAATGTGAGGGTGGAGTGACAAAGGACTCGACTGAATATTCCCTAAATTTCCTTCTAATTCTAAAATTTCCTAGTCCTATGAAGAGTGTAAAAGCTTCTCCCCCAATTCACCTTTCTCTGTGTGTCTTGGTATCTCTCTTTGTTTCTCTATCCCCGTCTCTGTGTCCCTGTCTGTTTTTCTCCGTCTGTCTCTCTCATGTTCCATGATTCTATTAGCAAGGTTTGTACATCATACACTTAGGAAACTTAGAAGGAAGGGAGAAGAAGGAATGAATCATTTTTTAGCACATATTACATGTCAAAAATGAGATATTGTGCCATTTGATCCTCATAACAACTCTGTGAGGTAGGTGCTCTTACGATCCTCATTTTAAAGATAAAGAAACTGTGGGAGCCAGACACTGAGTTACTTGCTCAGGGTAGTGCAATGCATGTCAGAAGCTGAATTTGAGCTCAGGCTGTTCTTATTTCAGGTCCAGTACACTATTCATTGTAAACTTACCTGCCTCTGAAAGAGGACTGGGTGGATGGGTAGGAAATAGAGGCTACATGATTTTCCTAAATCTTACTTCACAGTGATCAGTTTTACTGATCTTATGAAAAAAAATCATTGACAGATTTACCAAACAAAGCCTAGGGAAAGCACAGAGACTAGATCTTATCACATATATTTGGCCCAGGGAATTCCTTTTTGGGCACGCTTGCTCTAGCAACATGGGTTGCTACCTTTCCTCCCTAAATCGGAGTTTTAGAGAATTGTGTAGAGGTCAATGCCTCAAATTACACAGCCAGTATGTGTCAGACATAGGACTTGAAGTCAGGTCTGCCTTTCTCTGAGACTAACTCTTCATCTAATACCTCCTACTGCTTTTTTTAAACCAAAAGAAAGTGTGTAATATACATTATAGGGGAAATGATGAGTCTGTCCCATATTAAAACCTCATTTGAAGCCAAGCAATTTTGAGAATATGTTCTCCTGCACTATTTGCAGGCACATTTGAGTGTCACAGCTCACAGAGAATCATTAGCCAGGTCATCCTTTTAACATCACATTTCTGCATCTACAGATGACTTCTCTTTCTCTTTGAAGGGTCTAAGATAACATGGTTTGCAAGACAGATTTTTTTTTAACTAACTCTGTCCTTTTGAACATTTCATAGCTACAAGCTTGTAGGCCTTTCCTACCTCCTGATGGCCCAAGTTCCCAATGGATAGTCTTTTACCTTCAGCAATCAGCTGGATGTCACATGTATCCATTCTTCACATCTTGTCTGCACAATTTTTCAGAGAGAATTTAAAAATCTCACAACAGCAAGAACTATTTTATCAGATATAGGCATTTCTTGTTATGTTAGCATAATAGAAAGATGGCTAGAGCAAAACACTTTTGAGAAGTCTTGGCCATGTAGATCTAATGGCTCTCAGCAATCAGGATAGCAGGTCATACACTGTCAATGTCCTAAAGTTCAGTGTCTTATCTTCTGTAGGATATGGTTTATGGAAGTTGAGCTGGGAGTGTGAAGTAGAAACAATAGTGAGAGTGATGACAGGGAAGTGTGACAGGAAGATGGCATGAATGAAAGATTATCAAAAGTTTGGAGCCAACTTCATGAGAGAACAAACAACCTAAAGGGTAGGGGCATAGCTCAAACGTTATAGTAGAAGTCTTGTATTTTCAAGGCTATCATGTGGGAAAGGGATGTTTTGTCTGCTCTTGGATAAGATGGGGATACCATTTTTCACAGTTTGTACTTCTATGACATTGAACATGTCACAAGTCAGTTTTCTAAAAAGTAAGAAGTTGGAAGAGAAGACACATAATGTCTCTTTCAGCTTTTCATTTATGATGTTATGTAGAAATTGTAAAGAAATAAATCTTGGCTTAACTTCAGTTCACACCAAACAACAAACATCTCCGTAACAATTGGAGCTGTCCAAAACTTGAATGAACCAACTCGGGGAGGGGTTCCTACTTAGTGGAGACCTTCAAATAGAAGTTAGACAACAACTGTCAAGTATAGTTTGGACTTGAACTCCAAATTTCTGAGATTTTATATCAATGTACATGTTTTAAAGAACATTTGGTAAATTTATAAAAGTAGTGTCTCGGGTAGAGACATAGGGGACTGTCCTCATCTATCCACCTTATGTAAGAGATGATGGTGTGAAGAGTTGCTGTCATTATTTTTACTGGGTTATCTCCATGGTGCTCTTGGTTAGTTAGTGATTATGTTTGCTAACCAGCATTGCATAGTGCATAGGGCAGTGGGCTTGAAGAAAGAACTCAAATCCAAATTCCACTTCAGACCCATATCAGGCATGTGATCCTAATGAGTCATTTAACATCTCTCTTCCTCAGTTTCCATCTTTTGTAAGGGGCAGCTAGGTGGTGCAGTGAATAGAGCACCAGTGCAGGAGTCAGGAGGACCTGAGTTCAAATCTCACCTCAGACACTTGAAACTCACTACCTGTGTGACCTTGGGCAAGTCACTTAACCCCAATTGCCTCATCCTGGGTCATCTCCAGTCATCCTTATGAATATCTAGTCACTGGATTCAGATGGCTCTGGAGGAGAAGTGAGGCTGGTGACCTGCACAGCTCTCCCTCACTCAAAAAAACAAAGTCAAGTGCAAGTCATGTCATCATTTCTCTGATGGCATGGTCTTCTTCAGGAATGAAGGACAAACACATATCTTTTGTAAAATTAGAGGGCTAGACTCAGTGATCTATAAAGGCTCCTCCAGTTCTAAATCTTTGATCCTATGTAGTTACTATTATTACTAATGTTACCACCACCATCACTGCTCTTGTAAGACCAGGAAGAGCCTCAACCCTCTCTTGTCATCACAAAGAGTCTTGCACATGGTAGATGTTTAATAAACTGTTGTTTAATTGAATGTTTCTCGCTCAAGAAGGTCTAGGGGCAGAGGGACTCTTGAAACAAGTTTTGGTTTACTAAGAAGAGGTTTTCAGAAATGCTGTTAGAAATATGGGACCTACTGGTTCTATTTTAGCCTCAACTTGCTCTCTTGGGCCAGAGCTGTGGGTCAGTATACCCGTGCTCAGGACATGAAAAAAAGCTGTCTGAGAATCACATGAAAGTCTGGGATGACTATTTAACTTTGCAGGCCTCTATACATCAAGAGGCTGCTAGAGATCACCTCCATTTCTAATAGCTAGAAATGAGAACCAAGAGGATAATGTTGCAAGATTGTCAAATTTTTATAGCTGCCATTCCAGCATTAAAAAGCCATTATAACAGGGAGAATTGGAGAATCTATTTACCTTATATACTTCAGAAAGAAAAATTGCATCCCTAATTGGACCTAGTTCTAGGGGGGCATGCTTAGCCTTCCCAGGCACTCACTCTCCATATGGCTGTGGAGGAGGCAAAGCACACTTTATCATATTGAAATGCTTAAATCTGAAGCTTATGCTTGGATGATGACTGAGACAGTGATTAGTTTAAATGGTATCCTTACGTCTAGCATTTTCCTGGCAACTATACTTATGAATAATCTTCATTTCCTCAGACTTAGTGTTCAAATTTTGTCACACACAGGGCATTGCAAAGGGAAGAAATTCCAATGGGGTCTGAAGAATGATCTCTTAAAGAGAGTTCTTAGGATCTGTGAGAAACTGCTAGAAAGTCTGGAATTAGGAAGTCTAGGAAAGCTAGTTTTATTAGATAAGTTCTTTTCACCATTAAGGGTCTCATCACTTCCTCATGGTTACAAAGAACATAGATCTCAGGGGAGGGTTTCAGCAGTAAATGTTCTAGTCTCAATCTCACTGCTTGACCCAGGATGGACAAGTGAACTTTAAGGTATGGGATTGCAGGCTCATGAACCTGACTTTAGTAAATGATTTACAGGATCTTCCTGTATGATTTTATTAGAAAAAATGAAGACACTATGAGACATGATATTCATAATGTGTAGAGAGAAGTTGTGGGGTGAACATGACAGTGGTCCACAACTATGATAAGGACAACAACAAAGACATTAAATCTCACTGAGTAAGGTGAGATGACCAAGATGCCAGCCACAAAAGTCATTGAGTGACTTCATGCTTGCCATTATTTGGCAGGCCATTATTTGGTCTTCACTCCAAGACTCTAAGGAAGACCAGAAAAGTCTTAATGTCTTCATTTGTCAAATAAGGAGCTTCAGGTAAGTGACTCACCCATGCTACAAAGCAAGGCAGAAGCACAGGTAGAATTTGAAAAGATATTTCTGACTCCAAGGGCAGGGCTTTATTCACGAATATAGCTGAAAATCAAAGTCTGAGAACATTGGCCTTGCTTTACTGCAGCTTATTAAGATAGAACAAAATTGGGAAAGCTTATAATTATGATTGTAGAAGGATATCTTTTCCTCCCTCAAAGGCAGAATAGGTACTAAGCATCACAGCCCTAAGGGGCCTGCTTCAAAGATCCTATGTTTTAATACAATCAGAATGTCAACATATAGCCAGTTAGGGCAGTCTAAGACTTCATTTCCACATACATGTGGCAGTCCTAGCTATGTTATAACATTTCCTTTCGGAGCAGGGTTTGGTAGAAAAGAGTTATGTTTAATAAGCGTCTCCTGAATTGAATTGACTTCCATAAGAAGAGTTCCCTTGTTTCTTGAAGGGTGTAAAATAAGGGCCAAAGTAATTGAATTAACATACCTACCGTAGTGGAAAAAGTAGAAGCTGAAGGGTTTTATTTTTATATTAATTTAATTCATTCTTGCAAAACATTGTAAGTTCTAATGTATCCTGTAAAGTGGTAATCCCCCTTTCAGCTGTTAGGTTCCTTTACGCATACAGCGCTTTCACAAGGATTCATTTCATTTGATGCTGAAAGCAATGTCAGGAGGTCAGTATAGGTGGGGATCAGTGTCTTTCTTCATTTTTAGTAGCAAAACTGAGGCTCCATAAGTTTTCATGATTCATCCAAAGTCCCCAAGTAGGTAAAGAGCAGGATGAGGTCTTCACGCCTGATCTTGGGACTCCTAAAGCAAATGGCTTTTTTAACTGTTGATTTTGTTCACCACCAACCACGCCACTGAGGATCATAGTACAGATCACTTGTCTTCACAAATTTTGGGCTGAAAGAAAGTAGTTTAAGAAGAATGAACTGAACCATTACTTCTCATATGATGTATGAGAAAACACTGTAGAGACAACACTTGGGAAAATAAATTGGCCTATTTTTATTTACAATAATTTATCCAATCTTGAATCACAGATTCTCAGAGTGAGAGATTTTATTCCAATCCATATCTGACAAGAATCTCTTTCTCAACATAATTAACATGTGGTCATTCAACTTGCCTTGCAAAATTCAAATGAAGATCACCCTGATACCTTAGGGGGCCTAGTCCAATCTTTCTTCCCTCCCTCCCTCCCTCCCTTCCTCCCTCCCTCCCTCCCTCCCTTCCTTCCTTCCTTCCTTCCTTCCTTCCTTCCTTCCTTCCTTCCTTCCTTCCTTCCTTCCTTCCTCCCTCCCTCCCTCCCTCCCTCCCTTCCTTCCTTCCTTCCTTCCTTCCTTCCTTCCTTCCTTCCTTCCTTCCTTCCTTCCTTCCTTCCTCCCTTCCTTCCTTTCCTTCTCTCTCTCATTATCAGAAGTTTATTTGAAAAAATTGTAGAAATTGTGCACATTTACATTTCTCAAATGCTATGGCTCAAGAGTGTGTAAAGGAAAGAAGAGAAACAAACTTTTCTTAGCCAAGAATCATTTTAATCACATGTAAACAAGGAAAAAGGTCTATTACTCCCATGTAATTAATTCCATAAAACTGATCTACCTTCAGTTTGTTATTCAGTGAAAGTGCCTTCCCTATGTTATTTTATGGTCAAAGAGAAGTTGCTTGCAACTAAATTTAGCCAGTGAAACAGAGATGGAGAATTCCTGCTGGCATCCGACCCATCTAAATGGACTTAACTATGATGCAGACATCAGTAACCTCCCAGAACCCAAATTTGGATGAGTGGACAGTGACTTCTTTCTCCCCAATGTCACTTAAAGAATGAGAAGGTGGATCAGCAGAGGCTGACCTCATTATTAGACAGCCAGTGTTGGTAGAGATTCCTAGTGTTTTCTTTAGGGAAATGACCTCTCTATCCACTCCACCCTACTCCACACCAATTCTTTAAACTAGGAATCACTGGAAGTTTTTACTTACATTTATATGGGTCTTGAAGTAGGAACTGGACTAAGTTTTCTACTATCACATTAGGAAAAAAGTCATGGTTACAGCTGTAAATTCATAACTATGTATTTAAATAACCTTGCACTGATGTGATAGTCATACTACCTTTAAAAAAAAACAAAAAAAATGCATAATTAGCTTTACTTTCTTGGGTTTAGGCTTCTGCTCCTATGTATTATTGAAAAAAAATAAATTCTGAACTTAGCTTTCTATCTTTCTCATCTGATAGAAATAAGGAACACCCACATTTTAGAACTATGCTGTCTCAAAGCAAACTACCGCCCTACCGCCAGTCCTACATACTCTAGGTTTAAAAGCTGCAAAGCTAGTTTTCTAGTGAAGAAGAAGAGCAACATTTTAAGTGGTTAATAAAAGGGTCACAGGAATGGATCTACTGAAAATTAAACATGCCTTCTTAGGTCTTTGGTACAGATGTTGGCTACATCAATCTAACATTACCCACACCACAAATCACATGACATATTTTGTATTTAAACATTTGTGATTTTTCTTTTAGCTGTGTAAGAAAGGGAGGAAATGCAATAGGAAAACCACCAGGACTTCTCTTATTTGTTCAAAATACATACCATATACAAGACCCAGGTCTTTCTTTGATCAAGTCCTTGGAGAGCAAAAGAGGATCCAAACATGACTATTCACACTCCTCTTTCTGTGTCCTTTCTTTTGCCTTCTCCCTTTGTTCCTGCTTGGCCAGGTTGTCTTTCTCCCTTTGGAGCTTGTCCTGTTCCTTCTTTCTCTGACACACTTCCTGCAGTGAAGCTTGCTCAAATGTTTCAGCATGCAGGACATCTTCCACCCTGGTGTTTCAGAAGAGAGAGTTTTCAGACCCAGTGTTCACTGTCATAACAATTGAACCATCCTTCCATCTGTTTCATCCTCCTTACTTGTCACAAGGACATCCTGTGGCCAGTGATGAGGCTTTCCTTTGCTTCTCCTCCTCTGATATCATCTTGGGGTTCACCATGATCTGCACCTTCTTCTCAATAAAGATGACAATGAGTTGCAACTCATTTTCTTTTTTCTCTTTGAGGACAAAATTCTGGGTTTCTGACTATGACTTGACAATCTCCCTGCAGATATCAAGGAGTCAATCATCTTCCAGGAAGGCCACCAGTATGTCTTGTAACATGTCCAACTACTTCTCCTTGTTTTTCTGCTGCAGAGGCCCTGGAGGTAGGTGCCATGCCCAAATCAGTCCACCCCTAGCGCCTCCAGCTCTCAGTCCACCCGTGCCTTGAATCTGCTGTTGCCTTTACCAGAGGCTGTGGCTCTACTGAACTCCATCATCTTCAGTGTGGGGCCAAATTTTCATTTCATAGATGGAGAAATGGTGGTTCATTAAGGTCAAGGGACTTACGTAAGGTGACACCGACAGTGGAAGAGATAGGATAAGAACCAAGTCTAGGTAGCTGAAATTCTAGCTCAGCATACCTCTCTTTGTGTCACCTTGCCCTTGGGTGAGAACATACATTGATGAATTTGAAAACTGGGTTTTCCACGATGCCTTAGGACAACAACTGATGCTAAACTCATGCGACTGTAACTCTTCAATATCTGACTAATGGTAATCAGTTTAATATCATGCTAACTCTTTTAACTGCCACCTCCCCCAGCTTACCTTTTGACCTGGGAAACTACTCATCCCTCCACCCCTCCTTTCCAGGTCTCTTTGAGACTAAATTCTGTCACTTATGTCTCATCAGTTCTTTATTTGGATAGATAGGCAAGGGCAAAGTCAGAGATAAAGAAAGAAAGAGATATATGGAGAGAGACAGAAAGAGATAGATGAACACACACACACACACACACAACTGAGACAAAGGCAGAGATTCACAGAGAGGGATGAATGAGAGATAGAAGCATGAAACAGAGAAAGGGGAAAGGAAAAGACAGAGAAAGAGAAGGAGAGAGGAGAGAGAGATCATTTCAAAGATTTCATATGCATATTGTTTCCAGTTACAGAAACTCAGAAACAAACTAGATGTACTAAAGAGAAAGAAGATTCATTGTGAGACACCAAAGTAATGGGGTCTGATAATAAAACCAAATTGATGAGTATGAGGAATAAAATGAGATCTGGAAAAGGCCTTAAGGAAATGAGGGCAAGCAGGGGAAACCAACAACAGCAGAAGAAAGAACAGAGCAACTTACTCAGTCTGGTCTTCAAGAAGACAAGTGAGTAAAAGCCAATAAACAAAGAAGAATCCCAGGGGATACTTAGCTTGAGGAACTGAAAAGTTGTGATTTTTACATGGTTAAATGTATTTAGTTTAGTTCAGTATCAGTAGGTGTGATACACATTTAATTATGTTTATGTTGAATTTCAGTTTTTAATGAACCACTGGAGATAAATTAAGGATCAGTGGGAACTTTAAGAGAGAAGTTTCAGTGGGGAGATAGGCTTGAAAGGCTGTAGCTCAGAAGTGAGAGGCAGGAGTCAGTGGAGATGCCAACTTCGGATGACTGAGCTTGGCAGCAACAGGGAGGAGAATTAGAAGATGACAGCTCTGGGGAATAGGAGGTCACTTAAAAAGCCCAGCCAAAAAGCTCTGGAAATCACTCTCTGTGTTGGAAGAGAGGAATTTTAGAGCAAAGGCTAGGGCCTGATATCTGAGCCACTATCTAGTCTCTAACTCTGCTTATGAAATGCCCTGTTGTGACGGAGAAGTACTACATGTTGTCTGTGAACCCCAGACCATCTGTGGCCATACAGATGTCTGACAAAGCTGCCCCAATTCCCTTGCCCATCTGCACAGATGGGTCTCATTTAATTGCCAGCAATGATGATCTGAAATAGCTACTTTGGAAAAGAAACCATAAAAAGAAACTTTGCTTTGGATCTGAGAAACCAAAGTGATCATCCTGATGGACAGTGTAAGGTGTCATTTTCCATTAGCCTCCACAAATGCAGGCTGGTCCATAGCCACTGCCTCTTATTGGCATGAATTCCATATTGTGGATGTGTATCCTAACAGCAGGGAGAGGGGGATGAAAAATTCAGGTGTCAGATTTCATGATCATGAGTGGGGTAGACAGAGAAGAAGATAAAATGAGGAGGATGGTGTAGGGGAGATACAGTGGAGCAGAGGTACAGGTAGACATGTGAAGAGAGCATCCAGACATGACCCAGGACATGAGAGTTCATTCATGTAAATTTCTTTCAAGGTCATTGATCCACAAAGTAGTACTACAGACAGGGCCATCTCCAGTCACCTTGGTCACTGGTTCCAATGGTTCCAGAGAGGAAAATGAGACTGGTGACTTTGCACAGCCCTCCCTCACTTAAATCCAAATCGCTTGCATGTCATAGCATCACCTCCCTCATGTCAGGGTCCTCTTTCAGAACAAACAAATAACAATCTCTGTGAGTGGAAAGAAGAGCTTTCCCACTGGGCATCTACCTGCAACTGGGCAATTAGACAACATAGCTTCTCCCTTCCCCCTCCCCTCTTCTTCTCTACTCTTCTCTCTTCCCATCCCCTCCCCTTCCCTCCCTTTTCCACTCCTCTCCTCTCCTCTTCTCCCTGTCCACATAGTATATAATATCCTTACCTTTTCTGCCCAAAGAAATGCAAATTCTGATCTCTTAAACTTTTTTTTCTTAAGGACAACACCTTAAACTCAAATCATTTTGTTTCTCTTTGGTTGGTCAACAATAGTTTCTAGGCCAAGCCCCACTTGGCAATTGTTTGGGCCCTGACTGACTCAAAGTGAATACATATAGCAATTGTTTCTGTTTTGACCAGAAACCCTGAGGATCTCCACCTCTCAGATATTATTATTAAAGAGATAAAGAGATCATTCTCTGCCTCTTTTCTTATCTGCTCAAGCACTGAATGGATGTTGCTTTAGTCAGACTGAGATCTGTTAAGGACCTTAGCTTAAAAAGGTCAAGGTCCCCCACTACATCCTGGGCCAACTCCAGTTGTCCTGGTCTATATCTGGACACCGGAGACTCAGATGCCTCTGGACGTTTGGTCATCTTTGTGAAGTAAGGACACACAACAACTACTACTTTTGCTATGAAAAGGTAAAAGCTACCAGATGTACATTTCATACCCATCTGACTCTGCTCCACACTCAATAAAATTAACCAAAACTTCTTTCTGGAATTAAACATAAGAATGGTATCACTGGACTGAACTAGGCTGACAATCTTCTGTCCCTATGGGTCTGAGAAGAGATTAGGCTATTACCTTGGAGGGCAAGGAAGCCAGGAACAGTGGCTGGTGAAGGACTTTCCTGATGTCATAACACTTATTTTATATAAAATTCTTTTTTTCCTTAATATGAAGTCTAATTGAATGTGTTTAGCAACAGCTTGATCAAAGAGGAAATGAAGTCTTAGAGCAGGAACCAGACAAGGGAAGCTTCATAACACTTTGTGGACAACTTCTCTAATGTATGACTCACTCCACAATCTACCTCAGTTCTCAGGATCATACAGCCATTGATTTTTGAGCTTGAAGTCTCCTTGGTTCTCCTGTCATCCCAAGGCTCAATTCTATAGGTGAGTAAGCTGGGGCACTGACACAAGGTCAAACTAGCAGGAAGGACCAGAGGTAGAAAGTGAGCACAATTTTCAGAGGACTGAGGTGGGGCCAGGTTTCTGAGGATTTGTTGTCTTGAGGACTTTGGGGAAGGTAAAAAATGAAAAAGACAGTCACTATGCCAGGACTTACTCATGATAGGACACTTAAGTATACATAGGAACCCAAGAAGAGTGGAAAGGAAAGAACACTGATCCTGGGGCCAGGAAATTGTTTCCAATCTTGCTGCTTCTGCTGCACTGTGTGACCTTGGGCTAAAGGCTTTTCCTTTCTATTAGGTTGGAATTCTGCCTCAAGTACTTTTTTTCTATGGATAAATAACCTAGCCTCTCTCAGTTTCCTCATCTGTAAAAAGAGGGACTTGGACAGGATGGACCCTAAGGTCCCTTTAGCTCTGTGACCCTAACATCACAAGAGGAGGACCCTTGGCAGACTTGGACTTTGGAAAAGCATTGGCATAGATCTGACTCCCATGGGTCAAGTGTCATCTTCTTTGTAATATTCATTTAAATTAGGGTGAATGGATGCATATTTATGTACATTATTTGGCTCCCAAAAATATAGATAGGAAAAGCAAGAAAACTCAAGCATCTCCAAGTCAGCAACATAGAAGAGGTAGTTTGTCAGATGGGGGACCTGAAGAAAGGACATGCTAGATGGATTTTTTAATGTAAATAATTTTTAAAACACAAGTTCAAAATGGAAGAAAAATGAATAAGTATAATTCCTGGAACTGAGTTTGTGATTTTGTCTATGTTTGCACAGCCAATAATTTTAAGATGGACCTCTATATGAGAACACCTGTATATTCATCTGTTTATGCAGCAGCTAGGTGGGGGTGGGGAGAATCTAGCATGATATTTAATTTTGAAAAGAATATGGCCAGAACATCCTCATCCTACAAGGTTTGATTTATCTTATTTTCTGTTTTTTGGTTTTTGGTTTTTTTTTTACATTTTTTCACCTCTACATGTATGTTATGTTGGCATTGCCAAGTGATAAAGACTTCAGGAAAGTATTGACTAATTAAGGATTCTGCCATAAAAGGAATATGAACTTATTCCAGGAGGTCCAAGAGGTAAGACATGAATTCTCTGGCTTCAGAGACTCCAAAGGGTAAAGAATTGAGTTTGATATGAACACAGGCATTTTAGATGCAAATGATAAGCCTGGCTTATGAATAACATTACCTTATAATTCCAATCTGAGACTTTTATCCTTTTTTGCTTTTACCACAAAGATTTAAAAATAGATAATGTGACATTTCAAGACACTGTTAATTGTGAATTTAGAAATAAATGGGCCTAACATTTCCATTTCCGCTTCATTTTTCCTGGCCCTGTTTACTTGTCTCAATCTTTTCCCTCCAAAATCCTATATAAGCCTTTCACTTAAGCTGACTATGTTTCAAGAGAATTCTCTTGGTGACACAGATATTGGACATCAGCCAAGGCAGTGGTGCATATTCTTAGTGAAATCAGATGAAATGGACACCTACTTCAATAATTTAAATGGTGCCCTCTCCTTTTCCCTCTCTTCTTCCCTCCCTCTCTCCCTCTGTTTCCCTTCCTCTCTCTCTCTCTCTTCTTTTTCTTCTTCTTCTTTCTCTGTCTCTCTCTTTCTCTGTCTCTCTCTATCTGCCTCCTCCTCTCTGTTTCTCTCCCTCTCTCTCAATCAATAAATATCAATTAAATACCTGCTATGTGCCAGTCACTCTGCTAAGCTCTGTCTCTCTGTCTCCCTCCATTTACCCCCAGCCCCACATCTTTTCCCCTCCCTCAAGGCATTATAACCTCAAATTTCCATTTGGAGTCAGGAAAGAATGAAATATAAATTATATTTACAAGCAACTCTGGCCATGGGATTTTGGGGTGAGTAAACGGTTAAGGTCTTCTGTTCAGTATCATGTCTACATCCAGCTTAGGACAGACAGAGAACTATCCTGAAATTTTTAAGAAGAAAATGAATTTGATCAATGTAAAACTCAAGGTAAAATACATTACCATTTGGGGTATGTTTTCAGAAAAGGTTTGAGGTATCATTGAAAAGAGATCAGAATTTGGAGGCAGTACATACAGCTGGGTTTGAATCTGGGCTCCGGATAAGATAGAACATCTTCCTTCATCTCACTTTCTTATTTCACAAACCTGGAGCATAGGATTTCAAGAGTGTGCCGTATTGTCCACATCTGTGATTTGAAAGAAAAAGTTCAAGGTTCCATGGGCAGTAAGCTGCAAGTACAGGCATCAGCACAAGCTCTTGGACTCCAAAGGGACCCCATTTCTCAAAGCCTGCCCTGATATCTCTCAGAAGTGTCTAAGAGAGCCATACATACCACGGATTTGGCAGTAGGTGGCACAAGGCTTCCCTTTTCCTTTTTTCCATTACATTCACCATCTCCTTCCCCTCCCTGGGCACTTAGGGACAGCTTATTTCAGCCTTGATGAACTTACTCTCTGTAGGGAATAGCAAACATGTGGGCATCATAGCAGAGCCCTTGACCAGAAACCTAGTCTATCTACTTCATTAACCAGCTTAATACCAGGAATTAAAATGGGTCATTTCTCATTAAGTTTTTATGACTGCTTTAAACATCCTTCACACTTCAAAGTAAACATAGACCTCATCCACTGATACTGCTGAGCTCCGGAGGGAACATCATTTGCTCAACTTTAAATGGGATTTTTAAGCAGAAATGGGTAAACGAAGAAGTCACCAAATTGATCAGTGAACAGTCAAAATGAATCTTTTCATTTCAGTTCTTTAATTTGTCTCACGAAATTAACAAATGAAACCAGAACAAACAAAGTTTTATGCTCTAGCATGTTTGTGCTTTTCTTGTTGAGAGAGTAGAATGGCATTTTATCTATGGGGAGGACAGAGAGAGAAGCCACAGGGGGCAGGGCAGATGGGGGGAAGGGTACACCCAAGACTAAATCCTGCCTCAAACAATTCCTAACTATGTGACTCTGGATGGGTCACCAAATCTGTCTGCCTCTGCTTCTTTCTCTTAAAAATGAAGGAGTTAGTAGGGCACAAGTACCCTTCAATGAATGAATCAATGAATGAAAAGCATTGGGAGTCAGTCCTTCAACTTTTATTTGAAGACCTCCATTGAGGGGAAATCTCTCACTGGTAAAAGCAGCCCTTTCTATGGTAGGAGATTTCTGATGACTGGGAATATGGACCTCTCCCCCTGTCACTTGTACCCCCTGGCCAGAGTTTCTAGAACCCTCCAGAACCCTCCATCTAGACTAGTGTGTGCACTCAGGAAGGATATGAGAAAGTGAGCCCCAGGCTGCTGGAATGATTTCGTTGCCCATGACACCACAGTAGAAGTGGGAAAGGCAGGGCGTAAAACCAGATCCTCAGAGACCCAGGCCAAAATACTGCCTCAGTTCCTTTTATCTGTGCTGTTCTCACCCCAGGAGAAGGGAAGTAGCTTGAGGACAAAGGCTGTGTTCTTTTTTAAAAACCAAACCAAAGCAAACTGTATTTGCCCTCCCAGCATTTAGGGTGGTCTCTGGCACAAGTTAAGTCTCTAAGAAATGCTTAACATGGGCTCTTCCCACTTCTCTAAGGAGAGGCTACACATAGAACAAGTAATTGAGGGTTAACAACTCTCCTGCCCAAACACCTTCATCCTGTCCTAGTTGTCCCTAGCATAATACAAACTCCTCAGTCTAGTGTTCAAAGTCTTCTGCAGTCTGTTCAGGAAGATGTGAGTTCAAATCCAACCTCACATACCTACTGACTGTGTGAACTTGGCCAGGTCACTTAACCCTGTTGGCTTCTGTTTCTCATCCATCAAATGATCTGGAGAAGGAAATGGTCAACCCCTCTAGTATCTTTGCCAAGAAAACCCCAAATCAGGTCGAGAAGAGTTGGACAGGACCCAAACAACTGAACAGCAAATAGTCTGGCTGCTGCAGACATTTCTGACCCCATCTTCCCTTTGTGCACCATACATTCCAGGTATGTACTAAGGACCTCCCTTTACATTCCACCATCCTGACCCTCATCTGATTATGTGTACAGCTCCCTCCCTACCCCTGTCCCCAGATACAAGTCAACCGAAATCCTTTCTTCCCTTTGAGGCCCTATCAGGATGGGCATCACCTCCTTCATATCCCCTTAATTCAGGCTCATTAGGCTAAAAGCAATCTCTTCCTCCAAACAATTGGTCACCACCATCCCCTCTTTACAGAACTCTCCTTGGCATTTTTCACCTTCCTCATTTATGAATATAAGCTCCTCCAGGACAGGGATTGTGGTGGGACAAAGAAGTCCCAGCACTGTCTCTGGTCCTTTGCATATGAATTTTTTAACAGATATTTGAAACTGAATTAAAAAAAAATTACTACCTTTTGCCCAGGTGAGAACACTTAAGGGTACTGAGGAATCAAGAGATTAAATGCAAGCAACCAACAGCTACCATTTGCACAAGTCAAGGTTTGCAAATAACTTTATAAATATTATGTCATTTTCTCCTTACATCAATCCAGGGAGTTAGGTTCTAATATTAGCACCACTTTATAGATATGGAAGCTGAGGCCAAAAGATATTAAGTGACTTACCTTGGATCACAAAGCTATTAAATATCTAAGGCTGGATTGAAATTCAAGTCTCCCTGCCCCCAGGACTGAGTACTGGAGTCCTTGTTGAAATTAGAGTTAAAGATTCCCCGCCTCCCCCCAACCATTAATAGACTGCGGGTGAAACCCATTAAGGGAAGCCAGAATTAAGTTGATATGAAGGAGGTGGTGGATTCACTGAGATGGTGAGAACTATGTAAGCGTAGAGATTTCTCATGGAGACATGTATTTTCTCACTATCCACCACCCCAGCTCTGCTCTTTTCCTTGAGTTCTTTGTCCCTGCCTCTTTATATATTCTTCCCATTTCTCTGATCATGAAACTCACTCTTAAAGGAGGATTCTTCATCAGTCCTAGTCTTTGATGTGACCACACTGAAGGCTTATTCACAGGCCATAAGAATTGTGTGAAATGCAACCCAAAACACCAGAATGATGCACTCTCAATTCCCAAGCGAAGCAGGAAAAGAAAAGGAAAAAAGGTGGAATTTTGTGTGTTTGTTTCAACAAAGAAGACTAATACTTGGAAGTGAAAAAATTGTCATTCACTCAAGAAACGTTCAGAAGTACCTGATGCATGCAGAATCCTATGTTGGGGCTGATAGACATTAAAAACCAGGAGGACTAGGCACCTGTGCTCATGAGAGGCTATGCAGGAAGCTTGGTGTGAATAGGCTCTGGCTGTGACTCTTGTCCTGCCTCAGCCCCCTCACCCTGTTACCTTCAGCAAGTTCTTCCCCTTTGATGTGTCCCTCTTTTCTTTGGTATACATTGAAGTGACTTAACAGATAATCTCTGAGGTCCCTTTCAGCTGTAGATTGAGCCATGGTGGACTTCCAAAGGCACCACACCATAGCAGACACGAGGGCCAGTTGTGATTTGGAATAGTTTGGCCTCCCCACATTCATGATGTTGTTGTTTCCCGCCTCTTTGGGACCCCAGGTGCTATTTTCTTGGCAAAGATACTTTGCCATTTCCTCCTTTAGTTCATTTTACAAACGAAGAAACTGAGGCTAATAGAGTTAAGTGACTTGCCCAGGGTGGCATAGCTAGTTACTGTCTGAGGTCTAATTTGAACTCAGGTCTTGCTGACTCCAGGCTTGGTGCTTTATTCATTACATCCCGCGGCAGCCCCCACATTCATATAGTTTATACTAAAATGAATATCTAAATTAAATGCTCTCAGAGAATGTACTGGAGCAAGTCTGAAACACTTGAGCTGAAATCCTGCCTCAGATACTTACTGAGAGTATGGCCCTGGGCAAGTCACTGAACCTCTGCCTACTTTGGTTTCCTCCACCATAAAATGGAGAGAATAACAGCCTTTACCTGCTGAGGTGGTTGTGAGGATTAAATGAGATAATATCTGGAAAGCTCTTTGCAAGCCTTGAAATGTTACCTCATCATTGCTACTGCTGCTGTTGGCATCATCATTGTCTTTGTTTTCTATCAAAGTTGGCTCCTTTGAGTGAGCAAGGCCAGGTCTGTGAGTCTGAGGGTCACCATGGCCACCTGACTGGAAATGGAAGAAATAGTGGGGAGTACTACATAGAGAAGTAGCTATGAGGTCTTGGGGTACCTCCCAGGCCCTGGGGCTGACCCCACTGACTCTGCACTGAATCAGAGTGGTTCAATCCTTCCTCCTTGCATGCCACAGGCATCTCACTTGCAGAGCTCTGAGCTGGCTGTGCTTGGCTTCACTGTATGAGTGAACCATTGAGCTTGGTTTATACCAGCTAGACACATGAAATAGTTTATTTTACTTCCAAACTTTTGACCTGCCCAGCTCTCATCTATATGTCAGGGATCAGATTTTCCCATGTGGATACACTAGTTTGCCAAATTAAACAATTATATGAATGGTCCCTCCTCCATACCTCTGTTTTTCCCATCACAGAAGTCACTAAGCCCTTCTGTCTTTTCCAGATCAATTTTTCTCCTCGTCTCTAGGTTAAGGCTAAAGGAAACTTGTGTGATCCAAGTGCCCCTATATAGAGTTGGGGAGAGAATACCTGGTGCTTGTCCTTCTTTTCTTGGTCTTGGGATGACTTTCTGCTCATTAACTTCCTAGGGGTGGGAGAAGGGACAGCTCTCCACAGTCCCCCATCCTCTGATAAAATGCTTCCCTGCTCACTGGGCTTGGGGGAGGGCTGGGATAACAAGCAAAGATAATGACTGTTAACTTGAGCTTCCAGTATTTTATCAGTCTTCCAGGTCATGATATTAACTCATCTGGGAAGGAATCTCAGAGGCTTTCCAGAGCATAGGGGAAACAAGGTAGGTTCCCGAAACATGTACTTAAGCGCACTTAGAAACTGTATGTATTTTATGGAGCTTTCAGTCCAACTTTGAACCATGCATATGGCTCCAGAAGCAGGTGCTCAGAGCAGGAGGGCAGTGAACAGTAGGGCTGCTCAGACATTGGGCAATGGGCAGAGGACTCTAGATCCCTTTCCTTTTTAATTGCATTGACCTAGAATTTCAGATCTGGAAGAGGCATTAGAGATCATCAGGTTGACCCCCTCCCTTCACTTTACAGGCAAGGAAATTGAGACCTAAAAAAGAAGTGGTGGCCCAGTGTCTAGATAGAGAAGAGTCAGAGTCAGGACACTTTTCAGTTCTAGTTCAAATGAGTTCGCAATGAACACCCAAGCAGATTGTGACCTAACTTTTCTAGAATGCCTTAGATGAACTTGGGGTTTCCACCTGCCCTCTCCTCATGGGCATAAATGGGAAGCAATGGTAAGGATGCTGGATTCTAGCTCAGAGGATTTAGCTCAGTAACTTACTCCCCATGCACTCATTGGCAGGTAACTCCCCATCTCTAAATGTCGCTGTGTATATCTCTTCAAGCTCTAAAATCTCTGATCTTCATCTAGAAGAGCCCTTCTGTGAATGGGGCCTAAGGACCCCAAGGAGGTACAAGATGCTTTCAAGGGGTTTGAAGAATGAAAACATTTTTCAGAATATCACTAAAATATCTTAATTACTAACATAGTAAATATCTATAGAGATGACACACATAAATGCAAAGATAGTTTTTTTTGCGGGGGGAGGTCCTCTATAAGTTTTGCGAGAGTCAAGTGAATTGTGTGAATACAGTGAGAGGGAAAAAGAGAGGGTCAGGAGTCTAAAACTGATTAAGACTTGGAGTCAGATGACTCAGATGGGCCCATGCGTCCTGCTGCTGCTATTTTATGGACAGCTTTAAGCAAGTGGCCTCTGTCTCCTCGTAGAAGGGGAGGACACTAGACTGCACATAATTCAGGGCCCTTGACCCAGAATGTTAAGGGCAATTCTAGAATTAGCAGGCCTCTAGGCCCTGCTGCATTAAGAAACTAGACTTATGTGTAGGGCTTTGAGTCTTAGAGTTATGTGAGAGATCCAAAGACCTTTCTATACCTCTCCAGTCAATAAGGATCAGAGAAAAAAGGCAAACCCTGGTCAGGATTGCAGGCCTCATTTTAATCCTCTCAGTTTAAGAGTAAAACCAAGCTGCTTTCACTCCTCGGGATGCTCCTTGGGTCAAGGTAGAATGCCCACTAATTCTGTGCCCCTACATGTAGGAGAGCCACACAGGGAAGCATCCTGTGTAGCCTTGGGGGTGTGCATCCTTCTTCAACATCTCCATGTCAGTCACTAAGAGGCTGACAGTTTCCTCTACTGTCTACCCAAGGCTCTGGTCAGTGAATCCTACTGAACATGAAATAGGTACCAAGAGTCATACCTTTTCAATGGCTAGTTTAATTTTAAAATCCTTCTGGTTCCATTGAAATGATAAGTTTGCCTCCTTGTCTTGGGTTTTGGTCCAATGGGTACCATATTGACCATGCCCCAGCTCCTAACCCAGGGTGGCATATTGACTCCTAGCTGGGCAGAGCTGAGAACTGGTGTCATGGGAGCAGTGCACAAACCCCAGAGGTAGATACTATGCATGGTTTTGTTGTCTTGCCACCTAAGGCTGTGCCACCTGATACCACCTTTCCACTTTTCATAGAGAAATATCCCAGGAGCCACTTCCCTTCTTTTCCAATCATCTGCCCATCAATCTTCCCTGGGGCCTAAAAACCTTTCCTGCCCAGAAGTCATAGGAAAAGCTCACAGTGCCTTTGGAAACCAAACCTCTTGTTCAGTTGACTTGTAAAATAAGTGAGGGTGGGAATCCTCAGCCTCATTCATTCAACTTTGCTTATTTGTGACTTTTTCTTTCTTGTTTCCTATTTTTTTTTCTTTTTTAATTTTTTTTATTATTATTTTTTAATGTTTAACAATCACTGCCATACAATTGTGATTTTATCCCCCCCACATCTACTCCCCACTACCCCCCTCCCTCCCCATGACTGCATACAATTCTGTATAGGTTCTACATATACTTTCCTACTGAGTATATTTTCACTATAGTCATGCTATGTAGTCAGACTAAAATAAATGAAAGAAATCATATAACAAATCAGAACATGATACACAAACACATACACATATACAAACATGATCTGCTACATTTTGTGAATGACTTCCATATTTCTTTCTCTGAGCGTGGAAGGCATTTTGCCTTGGGAACCACCTTTGGGATTTTTTTTTTTTTTGAGAGGTTTTTGCGTTATTACAAAATTCCAAGTCGACCAGAAAAAACTCTCGCACACTGTGGTCGTTGCTGTGCACAAAGTTCTCCTGGTTCTGCTCCTTTCACTCAGCATCAGGTCATATAAGTCCTTCCAGGCCTCTCTGAAGTCTTCTTGTTCATCATTTCTTATGGCACAATAGTACTCCATTACATTCATATACCATAATTTATTCAGCCATTCCCCAATTGATGGACATCCCCTTGACTTCCAGTTTTTGGCAACTACATAGAGTGCTGCTATAAATATTTTTGTACATGTGGGACCCTTTCCCATTTTTATGATCTCTTGGGGATACAGTCCTAGTAGCGATATTGCTGGGTCAAAGGGTATGCACATTTTTGTAGCCCTTTGGGCATAGTTCCAAATTGCTCTCCAGAATGGTTGGATGCGCTCGCAGCTCCACCAACAATGAATTAGTGTTCCAACTCTCCCACATCCTCTCCAGCATTTATGATTTTCTTGTTCTGTCATGTTTGCCAATCTTATAGGTGTGATGTGGTACCTCAGAGTTGTTTTGATTTGCATCTCTCTAATCAATAGTGATTTAGAGCATTTTTTCATATGATTATAGATAGCTTTAATTTCTTTCTCTGAAAATTGCCTGTTCATATCCTTTGACCATTTATCAATTGGGGAACGACTTGTATGATTATACATATGAGTCAGTTCTCTATATATTCTAGAAATGAGGCCTTTATCCACAAGCTTAGCTGCAAAAATTCTTTCCCAATTTACTACATCCCTCCGGATTTTGGTTGCATTGGGTTTGGTTGTGCAAAAACTTCTCAGTTTAATGTAATCAAAGTTATCCATTTTGCATTTCATAATGCTTTCTATCTCTCCTTTAGTAAAGAATTCTTCCCTTCTCCATAGATCTGATAAATACACTATTCCTTGCTTCTCCAGTTTATTCATGGTATCAATCTTTATACCTAAATCATGTACCCATTTGGACTTTACTCTTGTGTGCGGTGTCAGGTATGGGTCTATGCCTAATTTCCGCCACACTGTTATCCAGTTTTCCCAGCAATTTTTGTCAAACAATGAGTTCTTATTCCAGAAGCTGGGGTCCTGTCCTTGGGTTTATCAAACAGAAGGTTGCTATATTCCTTGCCTACTGCATCTTGAGTGCCAAGTCTATTCCACTTGTCTACCTCTCTGTTTCTTAGCCAATACCAAGTGGTTTTGATAATTGCTGCTTTGTAGTACAGTTTGAGGTCTGGTAGCACTAGGCCACCTTCCCAAGCATTTCTTTTCATTAGTCCCTTTGATATTCTGGACCTTTTGTTTTTCCAAATGAATTTTGATATTATTTTATCCAGCTCTAGAAAATAATTGTCTGATAGTTTAATTGGTATGGCACTAAATAAGTATATTAATTTAGGTAGAATTGTCATTTTTATTATATTAGCACGGCCTACCCATGAGCAACTAATGTTTTTCCACTTACTTAAATCTGACTTTATTTGGGCAAAAAGTGTCTTGTAATTGTGTTCATATAATCCCTGGGTTTGTTTTGGCAGGTAGACTCCTAAGTATTTTATACTGTCTACCCTAGTTTTAAATGGGATTTCTCTTTCTATCTCTTGCTGTTGGACTTTGTTGCTAATATATAGGAACGCAGAAGATTTGTGTGGGTTTATTTTGTAACCTGCAACTTTGCCAAAGTTGTTTATTAATTCAAGTAATTTTTTACTTGAATCTCTGGGATTCTCTAGGTAAATCATCATATCATCTGCAAAGAGTGATAACTTAGTTTCTTCTTTGGCTATTTTAATTCCTTGGATATCTTTATCTTGTCTAATTGCTACAGCTAACATTTCTAGTACCATATTAAATAATAGTGGTGATAATGGACAACCTTGTTTCACCCCTGATCTTATTGGGAATGCATCTAGCTTATCCCCATTGCATATAATGCTTGCTGAAGGTTTTAGATAGATACTGCTTATAATTTTATGGAAAGTTCCCTTTATTCCTACGTTCTCCAGTGTTTTTAGTAGGAATGGGTGTTGTATTTTGGCAAAAGCTTTTTCTGCATCTATTGAGATAATCATGTGGTTTTTGTTAGCTTTGTTGTTGATGTGATCGATAATGCTAATAGTTTTCCTAATATTGAACCAGCCCTGTAATCCTGGTATGAATCCTACCTGATCATAATATATTAATCTCGTGATAAGATGCTGTATTCGTTTTGCTAAAATCTTATTTAAAATTTTTGCATCTATATTCATTAGGGAAATTGGTCTATAAATTTCTTTCTCTGTTTTGTCTCTTCCTGGTTTGGGTATCAAAACCATATTTGTATCATAGAAAGAATTTAGGAGCACTCCTTCTTCCCCAATTTTCAAAAATAGTCTATATAGTATTGGAATTTACTGTTCTTTAAATGTTTGATAGAATTCACTTGTGAATCCATCTGGCCCTGGAGATTTTTTCCTAGGGAGTTCATTGATGGCTTGTTCAATTTCTTTTTCTGAGATGGGGTTGTTTAAGTATTCAACTTCCTCTTCTGTTAATCTGGGCAATTTGTATTTTTTAAAATATTCATCCATCTCGTGTAGATTATCGAATTTGTGGGCATAAAGTTGGGCAAAGTAGTTTCTAATTATTGTTTTAATTTCCTCCTCATTGGAGGTGAGTTCACCCCTTTCATTTTTAATATTAGTAATTTGATTTTCTTCTTTCTTTTTTTAAATCAGATTGACCAAAGGTTTATCAATTTTATTAGTTTTTTCATAAAACCAACTATTAGTTTTATTTATTAACTCAATAGTTTTCTTAATTTCAGTTTTGTTAATCTCTCCTTTGGTTTTCAGTATTTCTAATTTGGTATTTACTTGGGTATTTTCAATTTTTCTTTTTCTAGCTTTTTCAACTGCAAGCCTAAGTCACTGATCTCCTCTTTCTCTATTTTATTTATGTAAGCATTCAAAGATATAAAACTTCCCCTAATAACTGATTTTGCACTATGCCATAAGTTTTGGTATGTTGTCTCACTATTGTCATTCTCTTGAATGAAATTTTTGATTGTTTCTATGATTTCTTCTTTAACCCAACCCTTCTTTAGAATTAGATTATTTAGTTTCCAATTGATTTTTGGTTTCTCTTTCCATGGCCTTTTATTACATGTAATTTTCAATGCATTATGATCTGAAAAGGATGCATTGATTATCTCTACCTTTCTGCACTGGATTGTGAGATTTTTATGTCCTAGTATAGATGGTCAATTTTTGTAAATGTTCCATGTACCGCTGAGAAAAAGGTATATTCCTTTCTATTCCCATTTAATTTTCTCCAAAGATCTATCATATCTGCCTTATCCAGAGTTTTATTTACCTCCTTAACCTCTTTCTTGTTTATTTTGAGGTTAGATTTATCGAGTTCAGAGAGGGGAAGGTTGAGGTCCCCCACTAGTATAGTTTTGCTATCAATTTCTTCCTTCAACTCCCCCAACCTCTCCTCTAAGAACCACTTGGAGCATACATGTTTAGTAATGATATTGCTTCATTGTCTATGGTGCCTTTGAGCAGGATATAGTTTCCATCCTTATCCCTTTTGATTAGATCTATTTCTGCTTTTGCTTTGTCTGAGATTAGGATTGCTACTCCTGCCTTTCTTACATGAGCTGAAGCACAATATATTCTGCTCCATCCTTTGACCTTTATCCTATGTGTATCCCCCCGTTTCAAATGTGTTTCTTGTAAGCAGCATATTGTTGGATTATGGCTTTTAATCCATTCTGCTATCCGTCTCCGTTTTATGGGAGAGTTCATTCCATTCACATTCACAGTTATGATTACAATCTGTGTATTTCCCTCCAACCTCTTTCCCATCATTTGTTCTTTTAGCTCTCCCATCTCCCTTCCCCTCCTCAATAGTATTCACTTTTCTCCCCCTCCTCCTGCAGCCTTCCCCTCCTTCTTTTAGCCCCCCTCCCTTTTACTCCCCTTTACTCTTATTGCTTCTTTCCTCCCTTTTAGCCACCCTCCCCTTTCTTCCCCCTTCCCCTCCTACTACCTATAGAGCTAGTTAGGATTATATACTTAAGATTATTGTTCCCTCCTTTAAACAAATCAGATGAGAGTACCTCTCAAACAATGCTCATCTCCCTCCCCTCCTTCCCTCTACTATAGTTTTGTACTTCTTCCTGTGATATAATTTGCCATTTTCTGCTTCCTCCTTTTCACACCTCCTATTACAATCCCTTCTCATACTTAAATCATATTTTTGACATGACATCATTTACTTTATACCCATTCCCTCTACATATATCCCTTTTATCATAATAGCTGCACAGTTCTCAAGATTAACAGGTATCATCTTCCCTTATAGAGAGGTAAACAGTTTGCCCTAATTGAGTAGCAAGTTTTTGTTTTTGTTTTTTCCCCCTTGTTTACCTTTTTATGATTCTCTGGAGACCTGCATTTGAAGATCAAATTGTCTGTTGAGTTCTGGTGTTTTGGTCAGGAAGCTCTGGAAATCCCTTATTTCGTTGAATGACTTTCTCCTTGCCTGAAATGTTATGCTGAACTTTGCTGGGTAGTTGATCCTTGGTTGAAGTCCCAACTCCTTTGCCTTACGGAAAATTGGGTTCCAATTCTTTTGATCTTTTAATGTAGAAGCTGCAAGGTCCTGTGTGATCCTGAGTGTATGTCCTTGATATGTGAATTGTTTCTTTCTGGCTGCTTGTAGTATTTTCTCCTTCACTTGATAGCTCTGGAATTTGGCAACTATATTTCTTGGGGTTTTGAGTTTGGGATCCCTTTCGGGAGGGGAACGGTGGATTCTTTCGATGACTATTTTGCCCTCTGGGTCTAGTACTTCTGGGCAGTGTTCCTTGATGATTTCCTGGAAGATATTGTCCAGACTCTTTTCTTCATCATGGGTTTCTGGCAGGCCAATAATTCTTAAATTTTCTCTCCTGGATCTATTTTCCAGGTCAGTTGTTTTTCCAGTTAAATATTTGACATTTTCTTCTATCTTTTCATTCTTTAGATTTTGTTTGACTGATTCTTGTTGCCTCATTGAGTCATTATTTTCTACTTGCCCAATTCTAATCTTCATTGTATTGTTTTCTTCAGTTAACTTTTGCATCTCCTTTTCCATCTGACCAATTTTTCCCTTTAAGGAGCTATTTTCTCCATTTAATTTTTGTACTTCTTTTTCCATTCGACCAAGTTTCCCACTTAGGTTTTGTGTTTCCTTTTCCATTTGATCAATTTTCCCAATAAGGTTTTGGGTTTCCTTTTCCGTTTGATTAACTCTTCCTTTTAGGGAATTATTCTCTCCAGTTAATTTTTGAACTTCCTTTTCCATTTGTTCAATTTTCCTTTTCAGAGTGATGTTCTCAACAGTGAATTCTTTTTTTATAATTTTAAAATCATTGCCCAGTTTTTCTTTTATTTCCTTCTTCAGCTGTTCCAGGTAATCTAGTTGAGTTTGCGAGAAATTCATAGTCTTTTCTGAGGTTTCAGATGGAAGTACAGTCTCAGCTCTGACCTCTTTGGTGTTTGTGTTTTGGTCCTTATCCCCATAGAAAGATTCTATGGTTTTTTCACTTTTCGTCTGCTTTTTCCGATTCATGATGTTGGCTGAGTGTTGTAGCTTCTGGTTCTTTCAGTCAGAAGGTACAGATCTTTGTGTTGAGCTGATGTGTGTCAAGGCTAAAAGCAAGTTTTTGTTTTTTGTTTCTCAGATCAACCCTGGGGTTAGCTTGTTAGGTGTGTGGGAGGGGTGGTCTGGTCTCAGGAGATCTCCTCAGCTGACCTGAGGCAAAGGCAAGGTCCGGGGATGGTGATCCCAGCTTCCCTATTGTCTTCACTTTTCCCCTGAAGGGCTGGGGCACGCCTAGAAGGTAATGCGTGTTCCCGCCCTTCCTGGGTCTCGTCTCCCAGCGCTGAGGCTTGCCTGGGTCTCAGTGCAAATTTTCTCTGCCCTGGGTCATCTGTCCTTCCAGATCACCTCCGCCACAGTAGGAAGAATCCCCCTTTGCTATTTTTCTAGCCTCTGGTGTTATGAGACCATTTGCCCCCTTCTGCTGCTCCCGCTGATCCAGGATTTATCTGGGGAAATATTATATGGTTCTTTCACGGTCAGCAGGGGGGAGGAGAGAGCATTTACTGATCACTCCACCATCCTGGCTCCCGGAAGTTCAAGTAGGTGACTTACCGAAGTTTAGTCTTCAGGCTGAAGGTTTCAAGAGCTGCTGCACTGATATCTGGTGCTCAGCGGCTCTCACCGGCTCGGTTTGGCTGGTCTCCTCCTCCGCTGGTTTCGCCCACCACTCTCGGACTTCTCAGGTCCCTTCTGCCCTGCTGCGCTGACCACGCTGCGCTGTGTGCTGGGGGCTTACCCCTGCGGAACAGATCCTTCCTGTGGACCTTCCAGTCTAACCTGGGCTCCGAATCTGTCAAAGTCTGTCACCCACTGGATTCCACACCTCCAAAGTTTGGTCTGATTCTCCTTTCAGAGATATCCAGAGGAGTTTGTCCAGGAGCTTAGGTGAGTTGTTGCTTTCAGTCCGCCATCTTGGCTCCGCCCCCCTCTTGTTTCCTTTTTTTAAAACAGGCTTGTTTACTTTGCATGCTTGCTCTTCTGCATTGGAGACCTTGCCAAATCTTCTTCCTCTTTTCCTTCTCCCTTTTTGGTTATTAACAAGGTATATTTGCACATGATAACTTAAGCACACCCACAAACACAGCTAGGAGTGAGGGGGAGATTAGTGAGTTGTCTTAGGAGAAGAGCTGGGAGGGGGGACAGTTTACAGAGCAGCTTTCTAACCCACCTAAGGCCCAGTAATAGAGTGTGAGACTATTCCATGCTGGCCTTGAGGTATATGACATGAAAAACTACCAACTAACAGGTAGAATCAGAATGGTCATTGCCATGCTGATAATAATAGCTCGCATTTGCATGGTCTTTTAAGGTTTGCCCGAGCCCTTTAAATATGTTATCTCCTTTGATCCTCACTCAAACCTGGAGGTAGGTGCCATTATATAATTTTACAGTAGAGGAAAATGAGGCAGACAGAGGTTAAGTGACTTGTCTAGGGTCATATAGCTACTGCTCTAGGGCAGATTTGAACTCAAGTCTTAAGAACTCCAGGATTAGTGCTCCTTCTACTGGGCAGCAGGATTCATGTGCCCCTTCCCTGACTTTAGAGCTTGAGGACTAGGGATCTAATCCAGATTCTATCATTTACTACCTGCTTGCTCAAAGGTCAATGATGCCAGTCAGTCAGACAGGCAACAAGCACTTATTAAGTGCTTATTGGAAGTCTCTGCACTAAATACTGTTCTTCTTTGTCCTCAGTTTTCTAAGAAGACCAATGACATCATGGTGTGGTGTCTTGACTTGTACGTGAATTAGATTGAAGTGAGGAAGAGTTACAGAGCCATGCAAAGTTGTCAGCCTCAGTCTCTGAATCATCAAAGTTCAGTGACAGGACAAATGTTAAGAAGACTGATGATGGCTCAGGATGCAATGGATGACCCAACTCTAAGCACAACCTTCATGATTGTTGGAATAATTTGTACTCATCTGCCCATTCCACTGAGAGAAGTCTTCACATACTTGGGGTAGACACTCCCCTATCTCACTGATGAATGTGAGGCCTGTCAGTTCCCCTCAACCTGATTCAGCCCCTCTGCCATGTGTGTGTATGTATCTATATATCTGCAAGATAGTTTTATGAGATAAATTTCAGTTAATCTCAGATAGCAGACACCAGCTGTTTGGGTGGGAGGCAAAGTAATGCTTCTTGGATAAGCTGTGAGATGAACTGAATCATGAAGGGAATGAGAGAAGCCCAGAATCAGTGGTGAAGAAAGAATATTCCAGGTTTAAGGGACAGCCAGTAAAATCACCCCCAGCCCCCATTGAGAGATGCAGGTTCCTTGGCAAACAAACAGAAAAAAAGAAGAAAGAAAGAACAGTATCACAAGATTGCAGAAGAGAGGAGGTGTAAGAAGACTAGAAATAAAGGAGGAGGCTTGTTTATAAAAGGCTTTGAAAGGTAGAGGTTTTTATCTATGATTCTGTAGATGATAGGGAACCACTAGAGTTTATTGCTTTGCAGGGGTAGGAGAATGATATTGTTAGACTTCTGTTTTGGAAGATCACTTTAACAGACTAGGGGAGGATAGATTGCAGTGGGGAGAGACTTGAGGAAGGCAGACCAACATCCAATCACACAAAAGAAAAATTAAAATGTAAAACAGCAACTTATCTCATTCACTTGTGTGTGTGTGTATGGTAATAAATGCTTGTTGATTTGACTTATGAAGTCTCCTCCTGAGACCTAAGTTTGGTTAAGTATTATTTATCCTTTTTTAGTAGCAACTTGGCTAAAGGCATAGACAGCCAGCTGATCAAATCTACAAAGTACCTAAAGCTGGGAGCAGCGTTAAATGGTGCTTGGCAGAGTCCAGATTCAAAAATACAACTTAATGAGGTGGCACTTAGGCCCAAATCTATCAAACAGTAATTCAGTGGGGCTTTCAGTTATTGGAGCTTTACAATCATCCGCAAAGGTGAGCCTGAGGATGAGGCAGGATGTTGGGGCTAGGAAGCATTTTGACTAAAATGTGGGGCTTTATAGTAAATGACCATCATGGGATCCTACTGTGCCATAAGAAAGGGTGAAAAGGACAGCTTC
This sequence comes from Notamacropus eugenii, assembly GCF_028372415.1. Taxonomy (NCBI): domain Eukaryota; kingdom Metazoa; phylum Chordata; class Mammalia; order Diprotodontia; family Macropodidae; genus Notamacropus; species Notamacropus eugenii. Next base: position 289,008,386 of record NC_092872.1, on the reverse strand, counting down.
TGAGAAGTCTGAGACTTGTAGGATCTGGAACTCAGAAAGACACCAGAATGATGACCAATGCAATGGACAGATGTGTTTCCAGAAGACAGAGGATGATGAAGGTTGCCCCCTCCCCTCCGGTCAAGAGCTGATAGACACTTGTGTCCAAAGAGCCCATGATTTTGGACATCACCAGTGGGAAAATTAAATTTGCTTGAAGATTTATATGTGTTAAAGAGTTTTTCTTCTTTTATTTCTTTTCCAAAAGGAAACTAGTGCTTGCTAATTGAAAAAAAAAATGATATCTCCTTGAGAGTAGTTATTATGTCATTCTTAGAGCCTCACATACAGTAGATATTTAACAGATGCTTGGCATATTGTAAAGAAGCAACTTTAGTCTTGATGTCAGGACAAGCTTGCTAGAAATGAGTGCTTTCCCAACGTGGCCTGGACTCCCTTTGGAGGACTCCAGGTCCCTCTCACCGGGCAGCTTCATTGAGAGACTGGGGGACTTGTCTTGGATAATGCAGAGCAGGTTGACATGGATGAGCTCTAGAATCCTTTACTAAACCTAGTGATCATGTCACTAGCAGAGGCCTCAGGTTCCACAAGCCCTAAAGTCAAATACTGGGAGCTGTCCAGCCCATAGTGGTTAATGCTTTACAAAACACATTGCCAGTATTCTCTGTGCCTCCTCACAAGATCCCTGCAAGGGAGGCTTTAGAAGTAAGATTCTGCCTCTTTCAGAGATGAAAAAAATGATGTACAGAGAAAGAAAGAACTTCTGTGAGTGGAGAACTAGGAAGGGTCAGAAGTGGGATTAAGTCTATCACTCTGACTCTGGCTTCAGAGCTCATCTTACCATGTCATACCATACCACGCCATGCTATTATGTTACCCCACACCACATCACACACTCTTTCTTTCATCTTATGAATTCATGATCTTGTAGATAATCTCTAAGATCATGTAATTTGAAAGATGTAAGATGTCTTATATGGCCAAGTCACTCCTCTGATCAAATATCGTCCATGAATCCCTGTTGTTTAATAAGTAAAAGTCAAACTTTCTGCTTGGCATATAGAGTTCTCCACAGACTAATAACACTTAATTATCCATTCTTGCTCATTTATCACTCAGTCACTCAATAAGCACTTACAAAAACTTATTTTTTAAAATCTATTGCTTTGTTTGCAGTTTTCAACAATTACTTCTGCAAGTTCCAAATTTTCTCCCCCTCCCTCCATCCTCCCTCCTTAAAATGGCATACATCTCATATGGGCTTTACACACACATTCCTATTAAACACATTTTTACATTAGTCATGTTGCATAGAAGAATTGAAATGAATGGGAGAAACCATGAGAAAAACAAAGCATAACAAAAGAGAAAATAATCTGCTCCACTCTGCATTTTGACTCCATGGTTGTTTCTCTGGGATGTGGATGGCATTTTGCATCATGAATCCTTTGGAAATGTTTTAGGTCCTTGCATTGCTGTGAAAGGCTAAGTCTTTCAAAAACAGTCTTCACACACTGTGGCTATTATTGTGTATAATATTCTCCTGGTTCTTCCCATTTCACTCAGCATCAGTTCATATAAATCCCTCCAGGCCTCTCTGAAGTCTTCCTGTTTATCATTTCTTATAGCACAATAGTATTCAATTACATTCATATGCAACAACTTGTTCAGCCTTTCTAAAATTGATGGGCATTGCCTTGATTTCCAGTTCTTGACCACCACAAAAAGAGCTGCTATATTTTTTTTTACATGTGGGTCCTTTTCTCATTTTTATGATCTCTTTGGGATACAGCCCTAGAATCGGTATTGCTGGTCCAAAGGGTATGTACATTTTTATAGCCCTTTGGACATAATTCCAAATTGTTCTCCAGAATAGTTGGATCAGCTCACAGCTCCACCAACAATAAATTAGTGTTCCAACTCTCCTACATCTTCTCCAACATTTCTCATTTTCATACTTTGTCATATTAGCCAATCTGAGAGATGTGATGTAGTACCTTAAAGTTGTTTTGTTTTGCATCTCTCTAATCAATAGTGGTTCAGAACATTTTTTTCATATGCCTATAGATAGCTTTAACTTCTTCTTCTGCAAACTGTCTGTTCTAATCCTCTGCCCATTTATCAACTGGTAAATGACTTGTATTCTTATAAATTTGACTCAGTTCTCCATATATTTTAGAAATGAGGCCTTTATCACAGCCTCTAGTTGCAAAAATTCTTTCACAGTTTTCTGCTTCCCTCCTAATCTTGGCCGCACTGGCTTTGTGCCAAAACTTTTCAATTTAATGTAATCAAAATTATCCATTTTGGATTTCATAATGTTCCCCATCTCTTGTTTAGTCATAAATTCCTCCATTCTCAGTAGATCTGAGAAATAAACCATTCCTTGCTCAGCTAATTTATTTATAGTGACAACCTTTATACCTAAATGGTATACCCATTTGGAATTTATTCTGGTGTACAGTGCCAGATGTTAGTCTATTCCTGGTTTCCACCATATTATTTTCCAGTTTCCCCACCAGTTTTTGTCAAACATTGAGTTCTTATCCCAGAAGCTAGGGTCCTTGAGTTTATCAAACAGTAGATTGCTATAGTCACTGAATACTTTGTATTGTATCTAACCTGTTCCACTGATCTACCCCTCTGTTTCTTAGCCAGTACCAACTGGTTTTGATGATTGCTGCTTTATATTACAATTTGAGATCTTTTAGGGTTAGGCCACCTTCCCTAGCATTTCTTTTTGTTAGTTCCCTCGATATTCTGGACCTTTTGTTCTTACAGATGAATTTTGCTATTATTTTTTCGAGCTCTGGAAAATAATTTTCTGGTAGTTTGATTGACATGGCACTAAGTAAATCAATTTAGATAGAACTGTCATTTTTCTTATATTAACTCAGCCTACCTATGAGCAGCTGATGTTTTCCCAATTATTTAGATCTGATTTTATTTGTGTGAAAAGTGTTTTGTAATTGTGGTCATATAGTCCCTAAGTTGGTTTTGGCAGGTAGACTTCCAAATATTTTATATTTATTTATAGTAAATAACTTTAAATGGGATTTCTTTTTCTTTCTCTTGCTGTTAGGCTTTGTTAGTAATATATAGAAATGCAGATGATTAATGTAGTCTTATTTTGTATCCTATGACTTTGCTAACGTTGTTTATTATTTCAATTAGTTTTTAACTTGATTCTCTAGGATTCTCTAAGTATATCATCATATAGTCTGCAAAGAGCAATAGCTTAGTTTCTTCTTTGTCTATTCTAATTCCTTCTATTTCTTTTTCTTCCCTTATGGCTAAAGCTAACATTTCTAGTACCATATTGAATAACAGTGGTGATAATGGATACCCCTATTTCACCCCATCTTATTGGAAATGCTTGTCCCCATTACATATAAGCCTTGGTGATGGTTTTAGGTAGATGCTGCTTATCATTTTAAGGAAGGCTCCATTTATTCCTATGCTCCCCAGTGTTTTCAATAAGAATGGGTGTTGTCTTTTGTCAGAAGTTTTTATGCATTTATTTGGATAGTCATATGGTTTCTTTAGTTTTGTTTTTTATTTGATCTATTATGCTGATAGTATGAAAACTTATTTTGTGCCATCTGTTACAAAGCATCATGCAGAAGGTTGATCTTGAGTTGAATTTTGAAGGAGACCTGACACCCTTCTCTTCCCCCCACACTTTGTGGCCTCTAACCCCATGTTCAGGATGTTCCCTGTGTTTGAAATCTCCTTCTTTCTTCATATGGACTGCTGAATTCCTGCTCAGCCTATATAATCCAATTCAAATGGTTCTTTCTCCAGGCAATTCTCTGTGATCACCATAATCTCATGACCTCCAACTCTTCAGGAACTCAGGCTTTAGAGATCCCTGAACTCTACACCTTGCCAGTGTGTACTAACTCCAATAATTATGTTAAATTGATTTAACAGAGGTTTATGAGGAGATTCAACTAGACATACCTGTGTAGGGCTCTGCTTGGGGTAGACCCAGTGTCTAAATAAGACATGGTTCTCATTTTCTTAGAGACTGGGATGGAGATCACATGGAAAACCAGGGAAGTGTATGGGTAATAATCTCCATCAGTGTTTGCATTCTCTGTTCTTGTATGCTACCTTCCAACTAGATTAGAAGGATGAAGAGGGTAGAGATTGAGCTGCATCTGTACTGCTATTTCCTATGGGTGCTGTGGATTCTGCCAACTGAATGGACACCTTGGCTTCACTCCCTCAATCTAAAATTCATCACCTTGTGCTATTGGGATTGGGAGAGAGGAGGGAAGATGTTTGAAGTAAAACAGGAGGGTGGCTGTACTCTGTCTGTGGCAGAGACACAATGCTGTTTCAAGGTTCCTGGTGCTTCAGGGGAAACAAATACTTTCATTAAAAATAAGGGGAAAAGAAAGGAAATCCCCACTGAAAAGGAACTCACAAGTTTGTGTTGTTTGGCTGATTCTGGAGACTCCCTGAGCAAGTGAGCAGGGCCCTGTGCATGTCTCCTCTCACAGATTGTCTCCTCCTCATGCTATTGCAACTTCCATGGCTCCTGCCTCCCTGTGGTAGTACAACTCCTCTGTACAGCTAAGTCTGTGGAAGGAATATTTTTTAAATTTTATTCTTAAAGCAAACTGTTAAATCCAGCAACATTGGTCTGCTGCAGCTTTGAAGTGATGGAAATGTTTTGGGGTCACATCAATCTAAACATCAGTAAGAAAATATGATTTTATTCCTGTGTTGAGAAATGTGGTGCCAGGGAATGGATTTATCTTTCAAGAGGTAATGTCTGAGAGAATAAGACAGACGCTGTACAGAGAGTAGGAGCATTTGAGAAGGCTTTTTTCTAACTCTGGTTACTGACTCCATCATTAGAAAGCAACATTACTCCCCTACCCCCACCACAGGCCCATTGGGCAGGTGTACTGCCAATGGTCTTTTCATGCAAGGATTGGTTTTTAAGACAATCTTCTGACATCTTGATAGATCTTTGATTTCCCTGAAGAGGGGAAGCATGCCACAGATGCTGACCTCAACCTGTATATTCATTATCCTGTGTGATTCATGTCCAGGGATTCCACAGAGAGGTCAGTCAATGTCCTGAAAGACTTTCTGTGTGTCTCTAAACATCTTGAGTCATTCTAGGTGTTGATTACAAAGCTCCTACCTTAACATTCATAACTGACTCACTTCCTTTCCTAATCAACTATAATTTGGATAACACTTTGTATTTTTTCTTTGACTCTGCTTTGGACTGTTAGTAACCTGCTGTCATTAGATTATCCCAAACCTTTCAGGGACTAAATATATTAATCCCCCTGTGGCTATAATAAAGACACAAGAACCATTGGAAAAAATGATTTGGAAAGAAGATAGACTTGCCCTAAATAGTCAATCTGGAATTGGTGAGGGGTGGGGAGGGAGAGAGAGAGAGAGAGAGAGAGAGAGAGAGAGAGAGAGAGAGAGAGAGAGAGAAGAAGGGAGGGAGGCAAGGAGGGAGGGAGGGAGAGGGAGAGGGAGAATATTTTCAAAACTTCAAAACTGCACTTTGAGAGTAGATTGTAGGAGTGTAACTGACTAAATCCAACCATTATTCTGGATTAAATCCAAAAGATCTATAAGAAATATTTCAAATTAGAATGAATGATCCAGACTAGGGAGAGACAGAGGTTGTGATATATCCCCTTGTCACCTACTTTCTGATTCTCTTTCTCTATCTTTGTCTCCATCTGTCTCTTGGCCTCTGTCTCTTTCTTTCTCTTTCTTACTCTCCCTCTTTCTTCTCCTGTCTCTTTCCAATGTATATATGAATATGTAGATACAGAATAAATATGAGGTAGGTAAGGAGTAGGTAAGGAGAGAGGAGATTGGCACCTGGGAAGTTGAGGAGGAATTTGTGGAGAAGGGATGATTGAGCCATCATGAGGGAAACAAGGGTAAAGAGTGAGAAATCATTCTGGACATGTAGGATAGCCAATGGAAAGGCTCGAGGACATTAGATGGAATTCTGCATGTGAAGAAGAGACAGAAAGCTAGCTTGACTGAGTATTGGAGTGCAGGAAGGGAAAGGCTGAATAAAACTGTAGGAAGACATGTTGGAACCAGGTTGTGAAGGACTTTAAAAACAACAAAGGACATTTACGCTTTATCCTATAAATTATAGAGAGATATGGTACTTCTTGAATGTGTGAGAAGGGTGTGGAGTGGCCTCCTCAGGTCTGCCCTTAAGAAACTTCTCTTTGACAACTGAGCAGAGAAAAGTATGGGTTGGGGAATTCAATGAGGAGGGATTATATAGGAGTAGGGGAGCCAGCTGGATTGCTTTTGATAATTGGTACTATATTTTTAATGATTCTAATCTTCTCCATGACATGAAAGATTATCTTTTTATGCCCCTGGGCCTCTTTCTGATGCATCATAGATGTATACCATAGAATACACAATGACCTTTGCAGAATCAATATTGGAGGTTACTTGAGCAGTATTGGAGAGATGCATAGTGAGAGAAGGGGAAGGCTATGTGGTGCAGCGGGTAAAGTGCTTGTTCTGGAGTCAGGAAGACCTGGGTTGAAATTTGGTCTCAGACACTTACTGGGTATGTGACCCTGTTTACCTCACTTTCTTGATCTGTAAAATGAGCTGGAGAAAGAAATGTCCAACCCCTCCAGTATCTTTGCCAAGAAACCCCAAATAGGGTCATGAATAGTCTGACACATCTGAAAATGACTGAACAACATAGTAACAGTAACTTGTATACAACAAATCAAAAAACTGAGTGATGTGTGCCTCTTGGAGTTCAAAGACAGCAAGTAAAGTTCCATATATATCAAAATATTCATATCCATGAAAGTGTTATCAAGGTCAGCTACCACACTGATAATAATTTTTTTAATTTTAAAAAGCTTCACACAAAGGCTAAAGTGAAAGGTGAGTTGGTACTTGACTTTTTATTCTTAGATGATTAAACACTCAGTGCAGCCTCTGAGACTGATGCAATAAAGTCTGGATACATTTTTGACCACTTGTGCTAATCTTAGGCTGACAGTTATCACCAAGAAAACAACCACTAACCAGCATCACCCCATGCATATATGGAAACATCAGTTACAATAAATAGAGAGTGAATGCTGTACATGTTTTCTTACATTGACAATAAACTTTCTAGGGATGTACACATAGGTGATGAAGTTGACACATACATTGCCAGAGCTAGTTTAGTGGTTGGGAAGCTCTAAAGGAAAGTATGGAAGAGAAGAGGAATCACACTTTGCCAAACTGAAGGTCTACAGAGCCATTGTGCTGACCTCATTGCTGTATGCCTGTGAAACATGAACAGTGTATAAGCACCATGCCAGGAAACTGAATCACTTCCATTTTCATTGTCTTAGAATGATTCTGAAGATCACCTAGCAAGATATGCTACTAGACCCTGAGGTTCTTTCTTGAGCTGGACTGCCAAGCATTCAAACTCTACTTCAGAGAGTGCAATTAAGATAGGCTGGCCATGTTGTTAGAATGTCAAATGTACATTTGCCTAAAAGACTATTTTATGGAGAACACACACAAACCAAGTGCTCACATGATTGTCTTCAGAAGTAATACTAAGACACTCTCAAGATCTCTTTGAAAAACTATAGGATCAATTGTGAGACATGAGAGACACTGGTACAGGACTATCCAGCAAAGCATGGCTACCTCAAAGAAGGCACTGTGCTCTCTGATCAAGGCAGAATTATAATATTTCAAAAAAAATGAAAGGCACAAATTTAGGACCTTCTGCATTCCAAATGTTCATATGGGCTATTTGTGCCAAACCTGATCAGTCACAGTCAGATACACTGTACCATGACTCCAACATAGAGATGCCATTTTGGTCCTGTTCAGAATGAAGGGCAAGAATCAAACAACCACCACTGGGTAACGAAAACTGGAAAGAAAGTTAATTTCCCTCAATTGAAATTAATTAAACAAGTTGCTTGGGCTTTGCCTGGTCCTAGATCCCATCACTTAAAGTTATGAAAGGGGACCCTATAATGGATATTTATCTTAATCCCTGACAAGATTCAGAGATATTAATGTGAATTATTATTGTTATTCTGAGTGGAAATTATCTTGTCCTTTGATATTTCTGTTATAATGTCAAGTGGTCATTCATCCAATTTCATACCTGCCAGAGGAAGCAGTCATTAGCCACTTTAATTGCATTTCCTATTAAAAAAAAAAAAAGATTATCCATAATATAGGAATCCTGTTCCTGCCTGCTTTGGGAATTTAGGGAATGTTTTAATTTAGATAATCACATTTATTTATACTTAGCTATCATTATGTCTGATATTCTGGACAATATTCTGAACAATCATGTAGGGAATCCCATGAGATCATTTTGTAAACAGCTATTCCTAAAGGTTAAATCTTCAACAAGGTGATGGGAGAAAGATGGGTAAATGGCAAGACTATGAAGGGAAATGATTTTTGTGGAGTCTCTAACACTTAAATTTGGGGCAAGGAATCAATGCCAGAGGGACATTTCCAAATATCTCCAAACTGCTTTATGTCAGAAAGTGAACAGCTGTATTGACCTCTCTGGAAGGAACTCAACAGTACATTCAGCAGGGACATGCATCATTTCAATGGCCTTAGAGTTGGAACCTCCCTTCCCTAGGGGTCATAGCTAATTTTATTGGAAGAGACCACCATTTTAGACCCTTTGTCCTCTTTGATTCCAGTGTTTTCTCAAAGGAGTCATGGACTAATTTCCAGACCACATTCACACTGTGAATCAGAGTGATGGGAAATGGGGAAACAAGCAAAGAGACAAGAAGTCAAAATAGATCCAGACATGAAAAACTGAATTCCTTTCCATTTGTGGTAAAGCGATTCTGAACTGCATTGTAAATCACATGAATTGCACAGGTTCCATTGGACAGTTCTGGGTTCACTCCTTAGTAAACCCTGAACTCTTTCTTTTTTTTGGGGGGGGCAGGGTTACCTATAGAGTGTTATTTTACTCTATAGGTCAACATTCTTGTTGGGGAGACAGTTGTATATCTGAAAGTTAAGAACGTTGTTTGATACTGGCTAACTGGATTATTTTTCTGCTTCGGAATGCCACATAGTATAAGTTGGTCAGATTGGTTCCCTAGAGGCAGGGGAAATCCAGCCACAAGAATAATGGGGCATATTTATTTCTTTTCATATTTTATAATTTATATTTGTCAGTTTTCAACATTCTCTTCCACAAGAATTTGAATTCCAAATTTTCTCCCCATCTCTTCCCATTCCCCACCACAGGACAGCATGTACTGCATCCATCCCTTCCCCCAGACTGTTCTCCCTTCTATCACCCCTCTTTTTTCAGTACCCCCCTCTATTTTCCTTTAGGGCAAAATAGATTTCTATACCCCATTGTCTATACATCTTATTTCCCAGTTGCATGAAAAAAAACATTTTAACCTTCATTTTTAAAGTTATGAGTTCCATATTCTCTCCCTTGCCCCTCTCTATCCACTCTCATTGAGAAAGCAAGTAATTCGATATAGGTCATATATGTGTAGCCTAAAACACTTCCATAACAGTTATGTTGTAAAAAACTAGCTTTCCTCGGTGTGATTCCATCCTGATCGGAGCCCCTCCGGAGCCAGAGCCACTCTCCGTCCACCTCGTCGCTCTCCTTTGAACACTGCCCTTCTCTCCTCAGTATCGCCGCACCAATGGAGGACTCCATGGAAATGGACATGAGCCCCCTCCGGCCCCAGAATTTCCTCTTCGGTTGTGAACTAAAGACTGACAAAGATTATCATTTTAAGGTAGATAATGATGAAAATGAGCACCAGTTGTCCTTGAGGACTGTGAGTTTAGGGGCTGGTGCAAAAGATGAATTCCATATTGTTGAAGCAGAGGCACTGAACTATGAAGACAATCCAATTAAAGTAACACTGGCATCTTTGAAAATGTCTGTGCAGCCTACAATTTCTCTAGGTGGCTTTGAGATTACACCACCAGTAGTTTTACGGTTGAAATGTGGTTCGGGACCTGTACATGTGAGTGGCCAGCACCTAGTAGCCCTGGAGGAAGATGCAGAATCAGATGATGAAGAGGAAGATGATATGAAACTTCTAAATATGTCTGGCAAACAATCCGCTCCTGGAGTTGGTAGCAAGGTTCCACAGAAAAAAGTAAAACTGTCTGAAGAAGATGAAGATGATGATGAAGAAGATGATGATGATGAAGATGATGATGATGATGACTTTGAAGATGAAGAAAGTGAAGAAAAGACCCCTCCAGTGAAGAAATCTGTTCGTGATGCTGCAGCAAAAAATGCACAAAAATCAAACCAGAATGGAAAAGATTCAAAGCTGTCCACACCAAAATTAAAAGGTCAAGAATCCTTCAAAAAGCAGGACAAGACTCCTAAGACTCCCAAAGGACCTACTTCTCTAGAGGATATTAAAGCAAAAATGCAGGCCAGCATTGAAAAGGGTGGTTCCTTCCCAAAAGTGGAAGGCAAATTCATCAACTATGTAAAGAATTGCTTCCGGATGTCTGATCAGGAGGCTATTCAAGATCTCTGGCTGTGGAGGAAATCTCTTTAAGAAAATAAGTTTGAACAGTTTGTTAAAATTTTCCATCTTATTTCTGTAACAGTTGATATCTGGCTGTCCTTTTTATAATGCAGAGTGAGAACTTTCCCTACCGTGTCTGATAAATGTTGTCCAGATTACTTTGCCAAGAATGTGTTGTCCAAAATGCCTGTTTAGTTTTCAAAGATGGAACTCCACCCTTTGCTTCATTTAAGTATGTATGGAATGTTATGTTAGGGCATAGTAGTAGTGGTGGTCAGAGAAATGGAAATGGTGGGGAGACAAAAGTATACATGTGAAATAAATTTAGTATTTTAATAAAGTAAAAAAAAAAAAAACTAACCACATTTCCCTCTGTTTTGTCCTGCCCTCGATTTATTCCATTCCCTTCCTTCAGCCCAACAATAGTGTTTGTTTCTGATTATCCCATTCTCCAATTCGCTATCCCTTCTATTATCTTCCCTCTCTTATCCCCTTCTACCCTGCCTTCCTGAGGGGTAAAATAGATTTCCACACCCAACTGAGTATGTGTTATTCCCTCCTTAAACCAAACCCCATGACAGAAAGGCTAACTTTTTCCCTTTCATTTCCCATCCCCTTCCCTTCCATTGCAAAAGCTCTTTCTTGCCTAGTTTATGTGAGTTGAGTTGCAGCATACTATCTCTCCCTTTCTTTTACTCTTAGTACATTCCACTCAACAGTAAATTTTATTTTATAGGTATTCTTCCTTCATATTTAGCTCACTCTGCTCTCTCTCTCTCTCTCTCTCTCTCTCTCTCTCTGTCTGTCTGTCTGTCTCTCTGTCTCTCTCTCTCTCTCTCCCTCTCCATCTCTCTCCACATACACATACATACATACAAACATATACATACATATATGTACGTATGTGTAAACACATGCACACGTGTTTGTGTGTATATATATGTATATATTCCCTCTAACGACTTTAATACTGAAAAAGGTATCATGAGTTACAAAATTGTCTTCTTTCCATGTAGGAATGTAATAGGAATGCAAACATTTCAACTTTAATGAGTTCCTTATGGCTTTGCTTTTCTATTTACCTTTTCATGTGTCTCTTGATTCCTGTATTTGAAAGTCAAATTTTCTAATAAGCTGTGGTCTTTTCAACAAGAATACTTGGAAGTCTGCTATTTCACTGAAATTCCATTTTTCTCCTGAAGCATTATACTCAGTTTTGCTGGGTAGGTGATTCTTGGATTTAATCCTAGCTCCTTTGAACTCTGGAATACCATATTCCAAATCCTTCAATGCAGAAATATAGAAGCTTCTAAATCCTCTGTTATCCTGATTGTATTTCCATAATACTTGAATCGTTTCTTTCTGGCTGCTTGTAATGTTTTCACTTGACCTAGGAACTCTGGAATTTGGCTACAGTATTACTAGGAGTTTTCCTTTTGGGCTCTTCTTCAGAAAGTGATCCATGAATTCTTTCCATTTCTATTTCACCTTCTGGTTCTAGAATATCAGGGCAGTTTTCCTTGATAATTTCTTGAAAGATGATGTCTAGGCCTTATTTCTGATCATGATTTTCAGGCAAACCAATGATTTTTCAATTATTTATCCTAGATCAATTTTTCATGTCAGTTGTTTTTCCAATGAGATATTTCACATTGTCTTCTACTTTTTCATTATTTTCATTTTGTTTTATAATTTCTTGATTTTTCATAGTCATTAGCTTCCATTTGCATTTTTAAAGAACTATTTTCTTCAGTGTGCCTTTTTCTTTTTTTTCAGTGTGCTTTTGAACCTCTTTTTCCATATGGCTAAGTCTGCTTCTTAAGGCATTCTTCTCCTAATTGGCTTTTTGGACCTCTTTTGCCATTTAAGTTAGCCTATTTTTAAAATTTTTATTATTATGTTTTCCTTTTCAGTATTCTACAATCACTTCCAGATAGCTTAGATTTTTCCCCTCCCTCCCACGCCTTTCCTCCTCCCTCCCTCCTCCTTCCCTGAGATGGCATACAATTTTATATAGGTTCTACACATACATTCCTATTAAATACGTTTTCGTCTTAGTCATACTGCTTAGAAGAATTAAAATGAACTGGTGAAAACATAAAACAAAGAAAAATATAATACAAAAGAAAACGATCTGCTGCATTCTGCAATTGAATTCCATAGTTCTTTCTCTGGATGTGGAAGGCATTTTGCCTTAAGAGATCACTGGGATTTTTTTAAGTCCTTGCATTGCAATGAAGTACTAAGTCTACCAGAAAAAAATACTTGCACACTGTGGTTGTTGCTGTGTATAAAGTTCTCCTGGTTCTGCTCCTTTTGCTCAGCATAAGTTCATATAAGTCTTTCCAGGTCTCTCTGAGGTCTTCCTATTCATCATTTCTTATAGCACAATAATATTCCATTGCATTCATATACCACAATTTATACAGCCATTTCCCAGTTGATGGGCATCCCCTTGATTTCTGGATTTTGGTCACCACAAAGAGAGCTGCTATAAATATTTTTGTACATGTGGGACCCTTTCTTATTTTTATGATCTCTTGGGGATACAGTCCTTGAAGTGATATTGCTGGTTTAAAGGGTATGCACATATTTGTAGCCCTTTGGTCATAGTTCCAAATTGCTCTCCAGAATGGTTGGATCAGCTCACAGCTGCACCAACAAAGAATTAGTGTTCCAACTCTCCCACATCTTCTCCAACATTTATGCTCTTTTGTCATGTTAGCCAATCTGATAGATGTGATGTATTATCTCAGAGTTATTTTCATTTGCATCTCTCTAATCAATAGTGATTCAGAGAATTTTTTCATATGACTAGATGGTTTTAATTTCTTCCTCTGAAAACTGCCTATTCATATCATTTGCCCATTATCGACTGGGGAATGACTTGTACTCTTGTACATTTGACTCAGTTCTCTATATATTTTAGAAGTGAGGGCTTTATCTCAGACACTAATTGCAAAAATTATTTCTTAGTTTTCTGTTTCCCTCCTAATCTTCCTTGCTTTGTATTTGTTTGTGGAAAATCTTTTCAATTTAATGTAATCAAAACTATGCATTTTGTACTTCATAATGTTTTCTGTCTCTTGTGTAGTCAAAAATTCTTCCCTTCTTCATAAATCTGATAAACACACTATTCATTGCTCCAGTAATTTGTTTATACTATCAATCTTCATACCTAGATCATATTATTCTATTTTTAAAGATTTTATTTTCTTCAGCATTTTTGGGGGTCTCCTTCAGCAAGCTGTTGACTATTTTTTCATGATTTTCTTGCATCATTCTCATTTTTCTTGCTAATTTTTTCTCCACCTCTGTTACTTGATTTTCAAAATCCTTTTTGATCTCTTTGATGGCCTGAGACCATTTCATATATTTGTGGAGACTTTGGATGTAGGAGCCTTCACCTTGCTGTCTTCCTTTGGATGTATGCCTTGATCTTCCTCATCTGAAAGGATGGAAGAAAATATCTTCTCACCGAGAAAGTCACCTTCTGTAGTCTTATTTTCCCCATTTGAGGCATTTTCCCAGTCAATTACTTGACTTTGAGCCCTTTGCGAAGTGGAGGGTACACTATCCAATACTTCAGAGGTTTCGTACAGTTGTTCTCCAAGATATCCCTAGGGACTTGTAAGTTCTCAGTTCCTCCAAAGTGGCAGAATCAAAGGGGAGATGTTTACTCCTCTCCTGACCTGTGCTCTAGTCTGTGAGCAATCACAAGCACTATTTTCTGCCCTGGAACTGCAAGTTGGATTCCCTCTCCACAGCCACCAGTTCTACCATCCCAGGGCTTCTCTTCACCCCAGGACCACCAGTGAGGATGGAGACTCAGATCAACATTCCCCCAGGGTCTCCATGCTAAGAACTCCAGAAGGGGCTGCTGCTGGTGCAGTGACTGCCACCACCTGGATCTGGGACTAGTGTCAGACCACATTCCCCTCTCACCCAGTTGAGAGAATTTTCTCACTGAACTTTGAAACTGTCTTTGGCATTTGTAGATTCAGAAATCTGGAAATCTCAGCAGCTTCCTGTAATTCAGCACCCTGAAACCTGCTCTGGTACTGTTTGTGCCCACACAGCCACGCAGGTCTGTGTTCCTCTCTGAGACCAGTGCAATAGACACTTCCTGTCAGGCTTTCAGTTAGTCTTTGGCTGGGAATCTGTTTCATTCTATCATTTTGTGGCTTCTGCTGCTCAAGAATTTGTTTAGAGTCATTTTTACAGGTATTTTAATGACTTTGTGGGAAGAACTCTAGCAGGTCCATGTTTCTACTGCATCACTCTACTCTTTACATGTTTATATGAGAGGCTCTTCTGTAGGCAGTGTCCAATTATGCTTAATTTTTTGTCTGTGAGGCAGATTTCTTTTTTCTAAATGGTCTTCATTTGTATTACATGTGACCTTGCAAGTGTAGTGAAGAAGTGAGAAAAAAACAGTCACCAAACATTTATTCACCTGCCAGTCCACACTAGCTATGTGCAAATGGGTGGAGGATGCTCACTGGCCTTCATGAAGACAGGTCTATGTCTCCAGTCTCATTCTCATGGTGTGATAATAGGCAAAGCAGAAACAGAGTCAGTCACAAGTATATAGAAGACATTTACAACATTTATCCAGTGCTTACTAGTCAGAGAAATGATTGGTGATAACCAATATATTGGGGACATTCAGAGCTCTTGTCTTCTTCCAATAATGAGACTGAATTAACTCTCCTATCTCTTAGTCAGACCCCACTCAACCTTACAGGGAATTCATTCTAAGGTGGGAAAGCCCATTGTGTTCTACCCAAACTTGGGTGGGGACAGATGCTTTTGTGTAGGTAGCCCAAGACTGGAGGGGGTCTGAGTATAGAGATAGTTTCTCTGTCCAGCCATGATATAATGTCACTCTTGGTCCCTCTTTGAACACCTACTTTTTGAAGGGTATATAAACTGTGAGCCCACTGCCATGATTGTCTTTTGTCTAAGAGAGATGGCCAAATGACCACCCTTTTATTAATAACCTACCAGTTTTCTTAATAAGATAACTAAATTACACAGAAACAATGTCTTTCAAACCTTTTTCATTGTCACACTGTGTGTCAGGTACTATTGGAAACACTAGAGATAAAATGATCAGAATACTGACACGACACCCCCCCCCCCCTTCCTTCGAGTTGTTTACAATGTGATGGGACAAGATAATACAAAAAAGGAAATTGATTAAAGGGGGAAGGAGAACAATGGGGTTCCCTGCATAAAAACATGATGTTCTGTGAAACAGACACCTAACGATCCCACTGCTGGCCAATGAAGAATCTAGAAGATTTTTAGCTATTTATATAAAAGAAGATTTGGGGAAGAATTGAATGCTCCTCCATCTAGTCCTCCTTTGGGGTGGTAAGGCAACTCAAGGATTTGAGAAGATAAGAGTATCAAAAACTGAAAAATAAAATTTAATAGTAAATTTTTTTAAACAGAATTTTAAAAAATACATCTGTGATAAACATGCTCACTCTAATAAAAACAAAACAAAACAAAACAAAAAAGCAATGGTCATTGTGAAGCCAGGCAAGTTCTCATTTTCTTTTACATTTATTTTACATTCGTAGGAGGAACAAGTCCCTCCTGAGTGGAGAGCATGCTTGCCCCCCCACTCAAATTGTTAGAAATAACTGTCTTACCAAGAATTTCATGGGCCAAAAGTGAATTTAGGCAGGAAATATTATTATTTCAAATCATTTCTGACTTGTGACTTGGCCTTTAGCTCCTTATAAAAAGGGCCAGGTACAAGCACGTCTTAAGATAGTGTGAGAAATGTGTTCACTCTAAACAAAACACAATACTTTGTATGAGGCTAGGAGACTTCTCATTTTATTTTATCCAATTATTTTACGTTCTTAGTGAATGGGTCTCTCCCTAATGGAGAGTATGCCTGCTCAGACAAATGGACCACTTTTTATGCTGTTTCCTAACTGAATTTCCCACCTTGCTCTCCATTGGCTAGACATAGCCTTCTGACCCTCCCACCTCATATTCTCCTCCTTAACAGATTCCCCTTCAAAAAGCTTGTTAAGCATGATTACAAGCTTCTGACTTTCTACCTGATCAGAACCCTGGTTCTGTTATGTCACATCTCTGATAAGAACCACTCATTTCTTACATTCTGCTTTTACTCAAAATTGGGAGGAGTTTTAATCTGGTGGCAAAAAAAAAATTCCTCCTTTCCTTCCCCACAAGTTCCTCATCTTTTCTTTTATTTATTATTTCTACATATTTAATATTCCCTTCCTCTCTTTTTCATATGAATTCTTCGCATAATACATCTCCTTTCTAAGTAGGAAGGGGGAGAGGTGGATCGACACATTGACAAATCAAAAGGGGACAGTCCCTTCAATAAGGAGACTCAAAAGAAAAACAATGAGCAACCACTTGTCCCTTTGATATTCAAAAATCTCCTCATACAGTTGTCTGTTGAGGAACATCATCCAATGAAGTTCTCTAATCTGGGCACTTCTTACAGTCATCTCCAGCAGAGCGTCTCAATACCCTGCCTTCACCTTTGTGGAGAAATCTGCCCTCTAATGTCTATTCTCCTACAGAACGGTTATCTTTATAAAAATCAAAATTGGAACTTTGGCCAATTGTCCATTATTCATTCCCCCTTCAATAGTTACAAAGCCCTTTCTATAATCCTCCTGATTCATATTTTCCCCCTTGCTCTCCATTGACTAGATGTAACCTCCTAAAACTCCTACTTCATGTTCTCCTCCCTGATACATTCCCCCTCAAAAGCTTCTGACCTTTTTCCTAATAAAAGGGCTGATTCTGCTAGGTCACAGCTCTGATTAGCTATCACTCAAAGCTGAGAGGAGTTTTAGTCCTGAGGAGACATAATTTCTTCCCAATATAATTAAGTGGAAGTAAGGCAGGGTGGTCTAAATGCTCTCCAGGCCTTGATTCTGCTTTTATATCAGCATTTCTTCCAGTAGAAGATAAAAAGCCTTTGATAAAAAGCTCTTCTCTCCAGTTGGTTATTTTGAGGTCATATCTCATGATCTTGAAGAAGATTCCTACAGATTTCCAAGACACATGGTATCAGGGGAGCTTGGCTATCATGAAACAATTGCCACACCTCAAAACTTCTTCCATAATTTGTATGCAGAAAAACCTCTAGTCTCTTCTGGGGAGTGACCTCATATTAATTGTCCCTCTTCCCAACTAGGAAATATACAATTTTCAGGATCTTTGTTGGCAGTCACCTCCTTGCCAGATGCTATTATATATGTAAATATAACTGAGTTTATATCTGATGTTTATCAACATATATTTATTTGTTGTTGTTATTCAATCATTTCAGTTTTGTTCAACCCTTCATGATTCCATTTAGGTTTTCTTGGCAAAGATATTAGGTCATTTGACATTTCCTTCTCCAGTTCATTTTACAAATGAGGAAACGGAGGCATTTAGGGTTAGTGAAGGTTAAGTGATTTTCCTAGAGACACACAACTAGTAAGTGTCTGAGGCCAGATTTGAACTCAGGAAGATGAGTCTTCCTGACTTCTGGCTCGATTCACTGTCCACTGTGCCACCTACTTGGCCCTATATACTTATTAAGTACTTAGTACAATAACTGGCACTGTTCTAGGTCCTATAGACTCCATGCATTTGTAAGGGAACCTAAATGCCATTGTACAGGAGAGAACCATAGGCAGGAATTCTCAGGTTCCACCAAGCGAAAATAAACTAGAAGTGAAATTCCCAGGTTCTATTGGGTTTGAATAGATGACTCAGAGAACAAAGTGACAGTTGCCTAGGGTGCACCCAGGCCCTCTGAGCTAGAGGAATTCTGAGTTATGAGGTAACATGTATTTAGGCTTAGTGATGTGATCAATTAGCAAAGATTCTCGGGTTGATCCTGGGGTCCACGAAACTGGGGACTGAAAGATGCTTCATATATTCCCTAAAGATATTGATCGGGCCTTTCCAAATAGTCTCAACCTGTCAAAATATATTTGCACATGGGTAAGTGTGACCTGGGGACCTATCCATCCAAAGGGCAACCAAGCACAAGGAAAATATTCCATCCCAATAAGGCAATTTTACCCTAAGCCTGAGCATTATCCTAATTTGCATCTTACTGGCCTCTGAAACTCCAAGGGAGTTCCCCTTCCCCCATCTGACCCCAGAGGTTTCTGAGATAGCTGAACTGAATTCAATCATCCCTAAAGCAAAGGAGGTAGAGAATAAAAAGACCACACACAATGTAGTTCCATTTACTCTGACCCAACAAAACAGTGTTTGGGGAAGTTTGTTTTTCACTTCACTCCACAATCAGCCCAGAGGATCAAGCAGCCTCACAGAGCAGATCACAGAAGGCAGCTGTTAATAGGAGGTTTAACCACATAATCTCCTATTTACTATTCAAAGGACAACAGATCTGTAGACACCCGAAGAAATCAATGGCTTGTCAGTCAAACTCCAATAGACCTCCCTGGTCCATGGAACATCTTTAGGGATCTCCTGACTCTTTTATTCAGAGGGAGGCCTAAAAAGCCTTTTCTGGCTAAGCTGGCCAAGTTTGGTGCTAGTTTCATGACTGAGGTCCCCCACCTTGGTCCTTACACTCCTTCTCAGGAAAACTGGAATTTGATTGACTTGATTTGGAAGGAAGGGGGGGGAATTTCTTTAGGGGAAAAGAATGTGCTAAGGTCAGAGCTAACAAAGGTCCCTTTAAGCAATTCTCTTAAGTAAAAATTGGAGAGAAAAATAGCTTTTCTTAAGAAAGGTCTTTTTATAGTCAGAGATAAGACTTTACATTTAAAAAGCTCCTGAAATAAAATCATTCCAAACACGAAGAAAATCTTTCTAACCACTGAAAGACCTTCAAGTTCCATCCCAAATATATAAGTTAAATAAATTAGAATATCACAGAAGTATTTTCAGAACTAACATAGTCATAGAGAAAGAGAACATTATGAACCAATAGATTTTATTGTTGTACAGGAAACACTAAAAATTAAAGGCTACATTTTCAAGGTTCAAAAGGCATATTTTAATATTCTGGATGTATTAACTAATTGTTCCTGATGCTAACTCTTTAAGATGTTAAGCATCTTACTCAACAGGCCAAACTGAGATTCACCACAGGGATGTGCTCAGTTGCTGGTAGATCCTGGGCCAATGGTTTTCTTCATGGAATTTTCACCAAACCTGCCTTTGCAAGAATATAAACTAAGCCTTCAAATGTGTTGGCTACTTTAAAACAATGGTCTTGAACTCACATTTACTTTTTTTTTATTTAATATATTCACATTTTGGGTAAAACTTTAATCAAAACTTAGAGAAATTCAATTATTAAAAGTAAAATTAAATATAGTTAGGGGCTGCTTAAGGGAAAAGAAAAAAACACCTCATTTAACATATCCCATTTTAATAATACAAAAATAAGAGTGTTCCAGTAATTAAAAAAATCATGGTTTGGCATTTGGGTAAGGAAGTTTTTAAAGCAATTAATTGCAATGAAACGTATGTTTCTACATTTATTATGTTTTAGGGGAAGAGTTCTCATTGCAAGAGATGAAAACTATATTTGTTTTCCATGGAGAAGAAGCCATCTGTCTTGATTTTGCAGACCAGTGCAAACTTGGAAGAAACATGCTACTAATATGAAAGCTGCTATTTCTGGTTTCTGTTCACCATCAGTGACCTAATGACTTGGGTCACTTTTCTGGATAAGAAAGTGAAAATAAATCTGCTGGGCATAACGTACTCCAGCAGGATAAAAGGGAGAATGGGAGATTATATGGAAAAGGGGAAAGGAATAAAGATATATAAAATGCTCACTATGTGCCAGGCACTGTGTTTTGTTTTGTTTTTGTTTTTTTTAACAAATCTTACCTCATTTGATTTGGCAGTGGATATTTGACAATATTGTGAAATTTCAGTCCATGTGATGGTGGTAATGTGATTTTTCCCCACAATGATGCAGGTCACAACCCTCCAGGACTGCCCACCCTATGTCACTTTCATCCTTGCCATCAGGTCAGCCTCCCAAAAGGGTGCACTCAACTTGGTGGGTGGGAGCCTAACACATGGTCTCTTGACATTGTGTGGACACTAGTGAAGTTCATGGGCTGCCCATCTTGGTTTATAGATTTTAATTGTTTTAAAATTATTAATATTTAATCACCTACTGTCAGGCATGGTAAACCGTGTGTGAAAATAGCTGATTAAATGTTATTAAGTTTTTAAAAAAAATAAATCTATTAACCAACCTGTCTTTCAATTTTAAGAGATGGTTAAATCTTCATACTTAAGATATTAAAAATGCAATTAACCAAATTAATTCAATTCAGAAGCATTTACCGAGCAGTTAACATGCTTATAGTTTTATGCTAGGTATGTCCCAGAATGCACAAAGGTCCTAGAACACAATGAATTCTTCAAAATATGGGTTGGTGCTAGCATGGCCAACTTTTCCAGTCTTTGTCTTATACCCTAAGTGTAGGGTGCCTTCCTCCACACTCCCTCCCACAAAGACCAATACTTGTTGAATATCTTCTCTCTGCTCACTCCCTGAAATGTCAATGACACTAATCATTCTGATGGGGTATGAGTTCAAGCTTTGGTATGGGAGCAAGGGTGGCATGTGGAAGAAGATTGCATTTTAACTCTACTATCTAATCATTTCATGTAATATTTCTTCCAACTAATGTCATATCTTAATTTGGAGCCAGAAGAATGTTTTAGTTATTTTTGAAAATTCAGGGCATAGGCACCTACCTACTCATCTCGTACCTCAGGTTATATCTGGTCCTAGCCTATTTCCAGAATGAGATCCTAGAATTGAAACTCAATCTCCTAACCTGTCCAATGCTAATGATTTTGTATGCTGTTACTTAATGTGGTACGAATGTATTGATAAATGAATGAATAATAAACATTTATTACTTGGCTACTATTTTCAAGGCACTATATTAAGCCCTGGGGATACAGGCACAAGTGAATAAGACAATCTTTGCCCTTTTCTAATTAGGAAAGAAAATAGTTTAGACAGATGAAAGGAAGTGGTAATTGGCATGTTCAGAAACAATTGCATGTTCTGGAAATGCAGAACAGAGATACTGAGTTCTGCTTCTAGTCAAGTTCGAGCAGAAGTCAACCTTTCAGAGCTCAGAGTTATCCCATGGTCAATGGGTCAGAAACTCAGTTTCTGCTTTGTGGAAGTGGGGTGAGAAAAGTTATATCATAGATAAAAGGAGCACATTGATTATTTAAACTTTGTATTAAGCATCTACTATATACATATCCTGTCTATGCTAGGCTCTGGGAATAGAGTTTAAAAAAGAAAAAAAACCACAGTCCTTGTTCTTTAGGAGCTCTAAGATGATGGACAGCTCCCATGGTTGTAGAGGAGAGCAAATGGCAGATATATGTCAACCTCTCCTGCAACCATGAAGAAAGAGGCTTTGGTGTCTTGGTTTGTTCTTGTTTTGAGAAGTAGCATGGAACAGGAAATTAGGGACTAGAAGCTCTGGGGGTCCAGTCTGGACTCTGTCACATCATGGTTGAGGGGACAGGTACAAGTCATTAAATTTCTCTAGATCCCATTTTCCTCATCTTAAAAATGCCTGTAGGAAAACTGACACATTTCTCTTATGGGCTTAATCTGAGGCATGAGTAACATCTCTGTATGTGCTGATATTTCAAAAATTGTAAAACAGTAGCAAACAGATTCCCTCTAAGATTTCTAGAGACCTTAATCTTAGAGCTAGCAGGGCTCCCAGAGGACTTAGGCTAGCCCAGAGCTCCCATTTTACTGAGGAGGAAACTGAGAGCAAAGGAGTGAAGAAGCTTGTCCAAGATCACACAATCAGCAGAAGAAGCCCAACCTTTCAGGGAAGCATGTACTATAGTTGGCTAATTGGTCTACTATTTGCCTACTTCTGCCTTTACCTGCCTTCTTCTCATCTGTGGTCCTGGTAAGCTAGAATCTATTCTGCCTGTCCACAGCTGGGATTCATCAATTGGAATTGTCCTACTCTCTGTTGATTGGACAAATTGCTTCCTTTCTATGAGCCTCAGTTTGCTCTTACTGAAAAATGATGAAAATGATTAGATGTCCTCTAAGTATAGTCCTACTCCTCCCACCAGAACTTGGATTCTTATGCTAGGAATGAAGATTTGTGGGCTGAGCCTTTGCCTTATCTTACCTGAAATCCAGGCTACCATATTTCCTCTCCATTTTCACTCCAGAATATCATCTCCCCACCCCTTTCCAATTGTATGTATTATTCACCCCTAATAACATACAACATCCTCAGGACAAGATCAGGTTTCCTCGTTTGTAGTTGTTTCCCTAGCACTTAGAACATAGGATACATTTAAATGTGTTTTCATTGATTGATTGATTGATTCATTCATTCATTCATTCACTCATTCATCCTCATTAAGCCTAAATTCTAGAATCTAATGATCTGGATGACCCAGAATTTCTCTACCACCCTTTTTTAATCTTTTCTTTAAAAACATATTTATTTTCAGTTTTCAATATTCACTTTTGCAAAACTTTGAATTTCAATTTTTCCCCATCTACCTCCTCCCCAGACAATGTGTATTCTCATTATCTTTTCCTCTAATCTGCCCTTCCTTCTATCACCCTGTCCCCCTCTTTTATCCCCTTCTTTCTATTTTCCTGTAGGAAAAGATAAGATTTCTGTACCCCACTGCCTATATATCTTATTTCCTGATTGTATGTAAAAACAATTTTTCAACAATCATTTTTAAAACTTTGAGTTCCACATTATCTCCCTTCCCCTGTCCCTACTCACCCTCATTGAAAAGGCAAGCAATTGAATATGTCATACATGTGCAGTGATGCAAAACATTTCCATAACATTCAGGTTGTGAAAGACTATATTTCTCTCTCTGTCCTGTCATGCCCTTTATTTAATCTGTTCTCTTCTTTGACCTGTCCCTCTACAGAAATGTTTGTTACTAATTACCCCTCCCAACAATCTGCCATCCCTTCTATTATCCCTTCCCCCTCTTATACATTTCTTTTCTTCTTTCCCACAGGGTAAGATAAACTTCCATACACAATTGAGTGTGTATGTTATTCCCTCCTGAAGTCAAATCGATGAAAGTAAGGCTCACTTATTTCCTGACCTTCCCCTTCTCCTCCTCCATAGCATAAGCTCTTTCTTATGTCTTTTACATGAGATGATTTACTACATTCTACATCTCCCTTTCTCCTACTACATTCGTTTCAAGATTTAATTTTATTTTTTAAGATATCATCCCTTATATTAAGCTCATCATGTGTCCTCTCTCTCTCTCTCTCTCTCTCTCTCTCTCTCTCTCTCTCTCTCTCTCTCTATATATATATATATATATATATATATATATACATATATATATATATATATGTATATATATATATATATACATATATATATATATGTATATATATATATGTGAAACCTCATTGTTGTATGCCTGTGAAACATGGACAGTCTACCAGTGCCATGTCAGGAAACTGAATCGCTTTCATCTGAACTGTCTTAGGAAGATTTTGAAGATCGCCTAGCAAGATAAGGTAGCAGACACTAGGTCCTTGCTTGAACTAAACTGCCAAGCGTTCAAACTATGCTTCAGAGAACACAACTCCAATGGGCTGGCCACGTTGTTAGAATGCAAAGTGTGTACTTGCCAAAAAGTATATTTTATAGAGAACTTGCATGGGGCAGGTGATCATATGGTGATCAGAAGAATCAATACAAGGAAACTCTCAAGGTCTCTATTGAGAACTTTTGATTTGATTGTGTGAAATGGAAGAGATTGGCACAGGACCTCTCAGCATAGCATACCCACATTAGAAAAGGTGCTGTACTTTATGAACAAAGCAGAACTGAAACAGCACAAAGGAAATGTAGGATGCACAAATTTGGGGCAATCACCCCAAATATTCACATGAACTATCTGTGACCAATCTGTGGTAGAGCATCCCTAGCTTGTATTGGTCTGATCAGTCACAGTGGTACTCATTGAAACTTCAGTTTATCATGGTGATGTCATTTTGGTCCTCTTTGAGAAGGAAGGACAACTACTAACCAATATGCATATGTGTGTGTGTGTATACATATATATGTATGTATGTATGTATGTATAGATAGATAGATAGATATAGATACAGATATAGATATAGATATATGTAGAGAGAGAGAGGGAGAGGGAGAGAGAGAAATTTATAGATAGATATAGATATAGGTATACATATATATTACTCTCTCCAACTACCCTAATACTAAGAAAGGTCTCATGAGTTACAAATATCATCTTTCTATGTAAGAATTCAATTTTAAGCAATTCAATTTTAATAAGTCCCTTATGGTTTATTTTTCCTGTTTACCTTTTCATTCTTCTCTTGAGTATAGTATTTGAAAATCAAATTTTCTATTCAGTTCTCTTTTCAACATGAGTGCTTGGAAGTCTTATATTTCACTGAAGCTCCATTACCCCTCCACCCCCAGTTTTGCTGAGTAGGTGATTCTTGGTTTTGATCCTAGCTCCTTTGATCTTTGGAATATCATATTCCAACCTCTCTGATTGCTTAGTGTAAAAGCCGCTAGATCTTGTATTATGCTGATTGTGTTTCTGCAATACTCAAATTGTTTTCTTCTGACCGATTGTAATATTATCTCCTTGACCTGGAAACTCTGGAATTTGACCACAATATTCCTAGGAGATTTTCTTTTGGGGTCTTTATCAGGAGGTGATCAATGACTTTTTTCCATATCTATTTTACCCTATGGTTCGAGAATATCAGGGCAGTTTTCCGTGATAATTTCTTGAAAGATGAAGTCTCAGATCTTTTTTGGATCATGACTTTCAGGTAGTCCAATAACTTCTAAATTATCTCTCCTAGATCTGTTTTCCAGATCAGTTGTTTTTTCCAATGAGAAACCTCACATTGTCTTCAATTTTGTTTTGTTCCATAATTTCTTGATTTCTCATAAAGTCATTAGCTTCCATTTGCTCCATTCTAATTTTTAAAGAATTTCTTTCTTCAATGAGCTTTTTAGCTTCCTTTTCCCTTTGGATAATTTTGCTTTATAAGCCATTCTCCTCTTCATTGGCTTTTTGAATCTTTTTTTGCCATCTGGGTTAGTCTATGTTTAAGGCTGTTAGTTTCTTCAACATTTTTTTTGGGAGGGTCTCTTTTTGCAAGCTGTTTACTTGTTTTTCATGGTTTTCTTGCATCGCTCTCATTTCTCTTCCCTATTTTTTCTCAATTTCTCTTACTTGATTTTTAAAATCTTTTTTTTTCAGCTCTTCCATGGTCTGAGACCAATTCATATTTTTCTTGGAGGTTTTGGATGCAGGAGTTTTGATTTTGTTGTCTTCCTCTGGTTGCATATTTTGATCTTCCTCATCACCAATGATATAAGAAAATCCCTTTTTGTGGAGGAAGTAAGAATTGATAATCTGTTTTTTTCTCCATTTGTTCATTTTCCCAGTCAGTTAGAGGGGAAGGAGAGAAAATAATAATCTAAGTTATATGGTAGTGACTGTAGAACACTGAAAATAAACAAAATTAATTAATTAAAAAATTTTAAAAGAAATGAGTTCACAGATGACAGGCTGTGAATCCCTATAATCACTGTTAGCTCTATAAGAAAAAAAATGAAAATGAGAAGACAATATCTGTAATGAAGATGATGATGATGACAATGGTGTTGGTGGTAGTGGTAGTAGTGTTGTTGATGTTAGTTGCTGGCATTTAAAATATTATTTTAAAGGTGACAAAATTCTTCCCCCCAAAAGCATCATTTTTGGTAGAGGCTCAGTCCCACCTGAATTTAAGTCACTTGCCTTGACTCTTTCATACTTCATTGGCCTTTTTAAAACACAGTCTCAGCACTTTGGTTTTATGGTTATGGGAAGTAGTGCATATGTAAAAGAAAACTCCATTCAGACATAGATGAGAATAAGGCATTTAATCAAACACATAACTTTGCCTACAGGAAATAGCCTGTTTATTGAAAATTAATGGCTTGGAAGACTGTTTAACATCTGAAATTCCACATCAGCCCCTGTGTATGATGTGTGAGGTGAAAACAAGGTAGATAGGATTGTGCCAATTCTGAGATGCTAACATGCTAGAAATCTAGTGCGTGCAATTTCTTATTAAGAAGGAATGTTTTATCACATTGGGTATACATGTGCATGTGACAATTAGCATTAATCTGGGTCACACTGAAATCTGGGCAGTAGGGATCTGAGGAAGACAACTGTGGTAGAAAACAATCTTATTTTTTTTTTTAATCTCTTTTTTTAATTACATGTAAAGACAAATTTTAACGTTATTTTTTTCCCAAATGCATGTAAAAATTAATTTTTACATTCTTTCTTTTTAAAATTTGAGTTCTGGGGCTGGAGCTAAGATGTCAGAGTAGGAAGAAACACATACTCTAGCTCTTCCTCCACAGCTCATAAAATACCTGTAAAAGCATGATTCTCAACAAATTCTAGAGCAGCAGAAGCCACAGAAGGACACAGTGAAAGAGATTTACAGCCAAAGGTAACCTGGAAGGCTGACAGGAAAAGTATGTCCCATGGGATGCTGAGCATAGTGGAGCCCAGCCCTGGCCATGCAGCACCAGGAGGAACAGGACAAGAGTGGACCTCTGGGGGCAGAGTCCGCAGCAGAGAGGTTCTCAGATTCCTCAACTCACAAGCACCAAAGAAAGCTTCAAAGGGCAGTGAGAGGGCTTTCCCAGCTGGACGAGAGGGGAGCAGGGTCCCCTCAAGCACAGGCCTCAAGCAGCAGCAGTAGCAGCAGCAGCAGCACAGTAGCATTGCGTGGTGGTGGCCAAGTCAGGCAGCAGCTTCCATTGTTGGAGAGGTTCAGCTTAAAGACCCTGAAGGACTTGAACAGCTAATCTGAATCTCAGCCTTGACTGGCAGCCCTGCTCCCACCTAAAGATCCTGGAGGAAATGAGCAGTTGATCTAAATCTCAGCACTGAGCATGATCCTGGGGTGAGGAGGAACATTACAACACTCCTCTTGACAAAGGATTCAGAAATCAAGTAATTGACTAGAAAAATGTCCAAGAAAGGGGGAAAAATAAGACCACAGAAGGTTACTTTCTTGATAAACAAGTATTTCCTTCCATCCTTTCAGATGAGGAAGAACAATGCATACTGTCAGAGGAATTCAAGGCTTCTGCATCCAGTACCTCCAAAATGAATATGCAATGGGCTCATTCCATGGAAGAGCTTGAAAAGCGAGTCAACAGCTAGCTTGCTAAAGGAGATCCAAACAATGCTGAAGAAAATGACACTTTTATAAATAGGCTAAATCAACTTGAAAAAGAGGTCCAAAAAGCCAATGAGGAGAAAAAGGCTTTAAGAAGCAGAATTAATCAAATGGCAAATTAGTCAAATGGTTCAAAAGTTCAATGAAGAAAACAGTTCTTTAAAAATGAGACTATAGCTGAAGGAAGCTAATAACTTTATGAGCAATGAAGAAATTGCAAAAAAATGAAAAAAATAGAAGATAATGTGAAATATCTCATTGGAAAAACAACTGACTTGGAAAATTGATCCAGGAGTGACAATTTAAAAATTATGGGACTACCTGAAAGCCATGATCAAAAAAGAGCCTAGACATTATCTTTCATGAAATTATCAAGGAAAACTGCCCTGATATTCTAGAGCCAGAGGGCAAAATAAATATTGAAAGAATCCACCTATCACCTCCTGAAAGAGACCAGAAAAGAGAAACTCCTAGGAATACTGTGGCCAAATTTCGGAGTTCCCAGGTCAAGGAGAAAATATTGCAAGCAGCTAGAAAAAAACAATTCGAGTACTGTGGAAATACAATCAGGGTAACACAAGATCTGGCAGCTTCTATGTTAAGCGATTGAAGGGCTTGGAATAGAATATTCCAGAAGTCGAAGGAACTGGAATTAAAACCAAGAATCACCTACCCAGCAAAACTGAGTATAATACTTCAAGGGAAAAATGGTCATTCTATGATATAGAGGACTTTCAAGCATTCTTGATGAAAAGGCCAGAACTGAAGAGAAAATTTGACTTTCAAACAGAAGAATCAAGACAAACATGAAAAGATAAACAGGAAAGAGAAATCATAAAGGACTTTCTAAAGCTGAACTGTTTACATTCCTACATGGAAAGAAAATATTTGTAACTCTTGAGACTTTTCTCAGTATTTGGGTAGGTAGAGGGATTATACACACACACACACACACACACACACACACAGAAAAGGTTGAATTGATTCAGAAGGGATGATATCAATAAAAAGACAATTAAGGGGTGAGAGAGGAATACATTGGGAGGAGAAAGGGAGAAATAGAATGGGGCAAATTATCACTCATAAAAGAGATAAGAAAAATCTTTTTCAATGGAGGAGAAAAAGGAGGAGGTGAGAGGGGAAAAGTGAAGCTTACTCTCTTCATATATGACTTAAGGAGCAAATAACATGCTCACTAAATTTGGTATGAAAATCTATCTTACACTACTAGAAAGTAAGGGAGAAGCGGACAGGTGGCATGAGTGAGTGATAGAAGGAAGGGCAAATTTGTGAAGGAAGCAAGTAGAAGTAAACACTTTTGGGAAGGGACAAGGTCAAATGAGAGAGTAGAATAAAGGGGGGACAGGATAGGATGGAGGGAAATATAGTTAGTATTACACAACATTACTATTATGTAAGTCTTTTGCAAAACAGCACATATATAGCCTGTATTGAATTGCTTGCCTTCTCAGTGGGGATGGGTGGGGAGGCAGGAAGGGAGAGAAGTTGGAATTCAAAGTATTAGAAACGAATTTTGAGAATTGTTATTGCATATAACTGGGAAATAAGAAATACAGGTAATGGGGTACGGAAATCTATCTTGCCCTACAAGAAAAGAGAGAAGATGGGCATAAGGGAAGGGTGAGGTGTGATAGAAAGAAGGGCACATTGAGGGTAGGGGTAATCCAAATGCAAAGTGTTATAGGGTGGAGGGAGGAGGGAGATGGGGAGAAAAATTGGAACTCGAAATTTTGTGGAAATGAATGCTGCAATCTAAAAATAAATAAAAAAAACAATTTTAAGTTCCAACTTCCCTTCTGCCTCTTCCTTCCCTCCACCCCCATTAAGAATGCAAACAATTTTTTATAGGTTAGATATATGTAGTCATGCAAAATATATTTCCACATTAGCCATGTTGAGAAAAAAAAAAGAGACCAAAAAATAAGAAAAATAAAGAAACTTTAAATATGTATACATGTATATACACACACAAGTCAGCTCCCATACTGATGATAAACTCTTCAATTTGAAGAGGCTACAAACAAAGCCCAAAGTGAAAGGAGTGTTGGGGCATGATTTTCTGTTTGCAGATGTTTTTGCACTCAAAAAAACATTTGAAGCTAAGATGCAACAAAGTATGGATAAATTCTCTGCTGCCTGTGCTAATTTTAACCTAATACTTAACACAAAAAAACCCACAGGTGCTCCATCAGCCACCACTACACCATCCACACATGGAATCATAAATTACAACAAATGGAGATGTTTTGAATGCTGTGGATAAATTCATTTACCTTGGTAGAGCATTTTCTAACGATGTACCCATTGACGATGAGGTTGACACACACATTGCAAGAGCTAGGTCAGTGTTTGTGAGGCTCTGAAGAAAAGTTTTGGAGAGAAGAGGTGTTAGATTGACCACCAAACTGAAGGTCTCCAGAGCCATGGTGCTGACTTCATTGTTGTACGTCTGTGAAACATGAACAGTCTACCAGCACCATGTCAGGAACCTGAATCACTTCCATTTGAACTGTCTTAGGAAGATTCTGAAGATCTCCAGGCAGGATAAGACACTGGGGTCCTTGCTCAAACTAAATTGTCAGGCATTCAAACTATTTACATATACATATACATATACATGCATACATATACATGTATATGCACATATACACCTATATGTATATATACACATATATACACATAAATATATATGTACCTATATAGACACCTACATGTATATGTGTGTGTGTGTATATATATATATATATTATATATATATACACACACACACACACACACATATATATATACATACATATAGAGAGACACAAAAATATGTGTGTGTGTGTGTGTGTATGATTCGATCTGCATTCAGATTCCTTCAGTTCTTTCTCTAGAAGTAGATAACATTTTTCATCAGAGTCCTTTGGAATTGTCTGATCATTGTATTGCATAGAATAGCTAAGTCATTGAATTTTGAGCATTATATGATATTGCTGTTACATGAACAGTGTTCTCCTGGTTCTTCTCACTTCACTTTACATAGTTCATATTAGTCTTCCCAGGTTTTTCTGAAACCATTCTACTCATGATTTCTTACAGGCCAATAGTGTTTCATTATAATCCCACATTACAATGTGTTTAGCTATTCCACAGTTACTGGGCATCCCTTTCACTTTAAGTTCCTTGCCATCACAAAAAAAGCTGCTCTAAATTTGTTTTTTATAAAGATGGGCCTTCCCTCTTCCATCTTTTAAAAAAATATATCTCTTGGGTTACAGACATAGAAGTGGTGTTGCTGGATCAAAGGATATAAACAGTTTTACAGACTTTTGATCATTGTTCCAAATTCCTCTCCAGTATGGGGAAACAATCTCATTAAGCAATTTTTGAAATAGATTATTTAGTTCCTGTTGACAGGTCCTCATTCAGGTAGGTCATTTTGATTCAAAAAGAAAAGGTGTGAAAAGGAGGGACTCTAAGAACTTTGCACAGAGGTTCACACTATTGCATAGAAGGGAGCAGCAAAAAACAAAAACAAAAACAAACAAACAAAAAAACTCAAAAGGAAAAGAAGACCAAGAAAGCAGACTGGTTGTCTGATGAAGCTTAGATGTAAATGTTGATAACTGAAACCTCACAAGATATCTTGAGATTTAAAAGCTAAATATTTTTTCTTCTTAAGGACCATGCCTTAAACCCAAATTACTCTGGCTCTCATTGACTGGCCAACAATAGGTTCTAGACAAACTCCCACTTGTCATTGTTTGGGTCATGATTGACTCAGAATAAAATTAATAGCAATTTCTGTCTGTTTTGGCCAGAAAATCTGGTCTTCCCTATTCATATTTTATTTTATGACTAGGTAAAAAAAGGTCATTCTCTGACTCATTTCTTACTAGCCTTAGTTGCTGAATGGGCATCACCTCAGTCAAATAGAACTCTGGGAAAGACCTTAGCCTAAAAAGGCCAAGGCCTCCCCCTGCATCCAGGACCATCCCCAGTCATTCTAGTCTATATCTTGCCCCTGGACCCAGAGGGCTTGGGAGGAGAAAGTGAGGCTGCTGACTTTGCCCAGCTCTTCCTCACTTAAATCCAATTCACTTGCATGTTATCACATCATCTCTGTAATATCATGGTCCTCTTCAAGAACAGGGAAAAACAGCAACAACAGATAGCTGAGGAAAAAAGGAAAGGGAAAGTAAAAGAAAAGAGAGATATACCCAATTGAATGCAGAATACCAAAGAATAGAAAGGAGAGATCAGAAGGTTATCTTAAATGAGTCCTGCAAAGAAATGTAAGAAAATAATTTAATGGGATAAACAGTAATCTCTTCAAGAAAATTAGTGAAACTTTCATGCAAAAATGGGCATGATTAAAAAAAAAACAACTAGTAGACCTAACAGAAACAGAAGAGATTAAGAAGAGGTGAAAAAAATACACAAAAGATTCAAGAAAGTACTTAACATCACTGCTAATCACGATGGTGTAGTTACTGATCTTGAGCCAGATAATGTGGAGAATGAAGTCAAGTGCCTGAGGAAGCATGGCTGACAATAAGGCTAGTGGAGGTAATGGACCACCAATTGAGATATTTAAAGTCCTAAAAGATAATGCTGTTAAAGACCTGCACTTGGTATGCCAGCAAATTTGGAAATCTCAATAGTGATCCCTGGATTGGAAAAGATCATTTTAGGACCCTTGCTAAAGAAAGGTAATGCCAAGGAATGTTCAAATTACCAAACAATTGCACTCATTTTACATGACAGCAAGGTTATGATTAAGATTCTACAAATTAGACTTCAGCACTATATGAACTGAGAATTACTAGAAAAGCAGCCTGCTTTTCAAAGAGGCAGAAGAATTAAAAATGAAATTTCCAACATTCACTGGAATATGGAGAAAGCAAAGGTGTTCTAGAAAAGGAAGAAAACTCTTTGGTTTCAAAAGCCTTTGAATCTATAGATCAAAACAAAATGTGTCAAGTCCTTAAAGAGATGGAAGGACCAAATTATCATACTTGTTTACTGAGGAACCTATATATTAGCCAAGAAGCTGTGGTTAGAACTGGACATGGAATAACTGGTTAGTTAAAAAATGGAAAAGTTGTACAACGAGGCTACATTTTGTCACCTTATTTATTTGACTTATACCCAGAGGACATCATATGAAATGCCAGGATGGATAAACCAGAATTGGAATTAAGGGGCCTAGGAGAAATGTTAACAATCTTAGATAGGCAGATGATATCACAGTGATGGCAAAAATAAAAGGAATTAAGAAGTCTCTTGATGAAGATGTAAGAGGAGAGTTTATTAACTGGCTTGAAACTTAACATAAAAAAATAAAATCTTGGCAACTGGTCCCATTACTTCCTGACAAACAGAGAGAGAAGAAATCATAGAAGTTTCAGATTTTTATATTCTTGGGCTCAAAGATCAGTGTAGATGGTAACTGCAGCCCTGGGAGTGTACAATCAGCTAGCAAGCACCAGAGATTCAGGGTAGAACTAGAGCTCACTATCTCCTTTTTTCTTTTGGCGATGGATTTCCATTTCTGTTTTTATAGAGGGAAGGGTAGGAGATAAGGATTTCACTGCCACTTTGCTGGTTCTGGGATTATAGTAAGATTACTATAGTTCCCACAAATATGAAAGAATACTAATATTTGTCCTACTGACCCATACAGGACCTTTGAACAAAAATACGGGCCCATATGATCATAGTTCTAGAGCTTCAAGGGACCTCAGAGGCTAGTTCAGATCCCAGGGAAGAAAGTGAACTTGGTTGCGTTCAGTGTCTGACCCAGGTTTTAAACCTTATCCTTGGCCAGCAAAGAGAATACTCACCATGCTGCACCATCTTTGTAGAATGTAACTGTCAAACAGCACTATATTTAGCCCTTCTCTCACCTCATTCCATATTATTCCCCTCCTTGAAATCTCTGGTCCAAATGACCTGTTCTCTCTGCTCCTCTTACACAATGTTCCATCTCCCATCTTTGTGCATCTGGTCGAACCTTTCCCCCCACCCCCACCCCAGTCTGACATGAATGCCTTCTTCTCTGCCCTTCATGACTCAGCTCAAACTCCACCTTCAATGTGAATCTGGCAACCATCTCAGCAATTGCTGCCCTCCCTTCCTAAGAGTCTGCTTTTTTTCTGCCTTCAATTTAGTCTGCATATTCTCATATAATAAATAAAGGAATGAGAAAATGCTTATGAAGTGCTTACTGTGTGCTCATGGTGCTAATCACCATGTAAATTCAAATAAGCAAGACAGTCCTTGCCCCTTAAGGTAGGAGAAGACAAACCAATACTTTCCTTGAGATGAGGAATTGTTTCCTTTGTCTTTGGCTAAGACCTAGCTTAACACATACTACGTACTTAGGCAGCTAGGTGGCATAGAGGAGAGAGTGCTGAGCCTGGAGTCAGGAGGACCTGAAACACTTACTAGCTGTGTGACCTTGGGCAGGTCACTTGACCCTGTTTGCCTCAATTTCCTCATCTGTAAAGTGATCTGTAGAAGAAAATGGCAAAATATTGTAGGATTTTGCCAAGAAATCCCTAAACTGGTCATGAAGAGTTAGTAATGACTGAAACAAGTGAACAATGACATCAAAGGCACTTAATAATTGTTATTCATTGGTTGATTGGTTGATAATCTTGTTCCTACCTCCAACTAGATCATAAATTAGTCAACTTGTCCTCTCTTTCTCTCCTTAGACCTATCTTGGCAACCTCTCTCCCCCTCCACTCCTCTTTACTCCAAATACACACACACACACACACACACACACACACACACACACACTCTGAGCAGCTGAGAGAGCAAGGCAGCAAAGTGCTGAACTCAAATTGGATGGAAAACTAAGTTGAGCTGATCTCAGTTAGTCTGATTGTAAAACTGTTCACTTGGCTTAGTCATAGATAATTGAGGATGAAGTGTGACTCTTATAGGGCACTTTAAAAGATTGATTTTGGGAACTTTTGTCACTATTTGCTTGCCTTGTCTGGCTTGCTTACAGAAGGAAGGTCAATTATCTGTAACTACCCCTTTGATCATCTTAGGATCTCAGAATTGCACTCCTGGAAGGAATCACAATTCAACTCAGCCATTCCCTGAGCAGGAATTCTCTATAAAACATTCCTCAAAGTGGATATCCATCCTCTGACCATCTGAAATGGGGGAGGGGGTTGTGGAGAGGAAGGACAGGAGGCACCACCATCTCCTGAAGCAGCCCATTCCACTCTGGGAAAGCTCTAATTGTCAGGAAGAAGAGAAATCAGTCCTTTCATGAATCTTAAATTTGTCCTCTGGGTGATAAAGAACAATTCCACTGTCTTCCATATATCAGCCTTTCAAGTACTTAGAGGCAGTCACTAGTAGCCTTCTCTTTTCCAAGCTAAATAAATCCAATTACTGCCTTCCTAACCAATCATCTGACCACTTGTGTCCTAGAGAGAAGGTAAATATTGGGGAATCTTTGTCACTGGGACCCTGGAATGCTGCTCTGGGCTTTTTCCTAACCCTTTGTGGTTGGGGAGGATTTGGTGGAGGGCTTTAGCTCTTCCTTTGTAATATCTTTGTTCCTGGATCTGCAGTGTGGGGTGCTTTCCTGGCTCTCATACATGGCAAGACCATCTTCAAGATAATGGACAGTCACAGGCACTATTCTCTGAGATTACTCCCAATATATACTGTGTATGTCACATTTGTACGTAGTCTGTCCCGTTAGATTGTTTCTTTGATCCACAGGGACAGCCAGGTGTGCTATTAAATAACCAAATACCATTGCAGCCATCTGTGGGTGTCTCATTAGGCATAATGGGGGCCTGGATGGGAGAAAGCACGAAAAACTGGAAGAAGACCACTCACAGACCCTCTGCTTATTTCTGCAACTGACAAGTCTGTCAGAGCAGAATTGGGGTTTGTCGGCAGTTATAGCACAGGCTCTGAATCAGCAAATATCCCTGTTAATGTAGAGGATGAAGGTGGGTATGCTGAGTAGACACATTTTCCCAGTGAAGCAAGCTGTAATCGATTTCTTATAAACAACCTTAGAAAAGATCATCTTTCTCCTTCATTTCTCTGTTGTTAAAATCCAGACTTGTGAGGTATATTTCTTTCCTGGATGGTGAAGATTCCCCTTTTGGCCCTGCATGGTCATTAGAAACAAGGTGAGAATCTTGGTCTAGGATTCTCCAGAGTGATTTCTCCTAATACAGTTTCCTTTCCCAACAATAAGCCTGTGTCAATGCATTCTGAGGAGAAAGACTGCCAAGTGCTCATTGGCATTCAGTTGTTTAGTTGTATCTGGTTCATGAGCCCTTGGACCATGGAGTTTTCTTGGCAAAGACATCGAAGTGGTTTGCCATTTCCTTCTCCACTGTTTAAGGCAAACAAAGATTAAGTGACTTGCCCAGGGTCACACAGGTTCTGGGGCTAGATTTGAACTCTGATTTTCCTGATTCCAAGAGGCAGATAGGTGGCTCGGTGGACAGAATGATCATTTGCAGAAAAGCTGATGACTTGCCCTGCTCAAGGGATTGTCTTCATATGAGAGTTCCTCTATGAATGAAATCGCTGCTGTGATTACTATTTTAAAGTGTTTGTGATCAGGCAGAGCAGTCCATGGAGCTCACGGTTTTATAAAGGCCCCTTTCTGAATACAATTAATGAACATGAGCAGAGCATTCCTTTTCCTAAAGTTTTCTGGTTCAGGAGGCCAGAATCAGATTGCCAGGAATAAGCCCTGAAACAGGACTTCCCAGTCCTGGTTGCAAGTCCCAACTTCCTTTGAACCAACTACATGTCCTTCCTCTTCTCTGGGTCTCAACCTCCTCATCTGTACAGTGAAGAACTGAGTTAGGAGGTCTGAAAGGTTGTTTCCCTTTTCTGACGTGCTTAACCACATCCGATAGGAGAAGTTAACTGGTCACACTGGTCACAAGCTTTGAGAGGCCTGGGATACAGGTGGCACCTGATAACAATCCAACTGATTGCTTCCCCATGGCTCCTGTGCCCACTTGGTTTGCTAGAGATCCTTGGGGTCCAAATGCAGCCCTGAGGAATCTCTGCCCAGATCTAGACATTGAGCAGCTCCTGAAGGGAGCAGCACTTAGGGCATGTCCTGATTGTCAGCGTCCTAAACATAGTCCATCACCAATAAGGGTCTCGAGTTCACTCTCCCTTCTTCAGTATCTGATTATTGGAGCAGTGTCTCCCCTCTGGGCTGTTCTCCAGTGACCTTTAACCATCACTCTATTTATTACCATCTCCAGATGGCTGAACAAGGTAGAAACAGGAGGGAGGGAAAATTAAATAAGGGCCTAAGAATCTCCAGGATGGAAAGGGCACTGTTAATCACTGCCTCTCAGCTGGAGCTTACAGTGAATCCCGAGTACGGGGCAGTCCAGCCTCCTCCTAGCAGATGTGAGAGGAGGGGGAGCCCATTGCCTCCAAAGTAGCTGGATCCAACTAGGGACAGCTTTAAGGGGGCTGTAAGGAAGCAGTTTGGTATTTGAGTCCTTCCCCCCTCTGCCCTCCCCATTTAACTGAGCAAAAATCTGAGTCTTCAGAATTTCAACCCACTGGGACTAGTGCTGTTCTCTGGCAACCAGAACAATCTCCCTCCCTATTTAGCCACCTGGTGTGGGATGGGGGAGTCAGGGAGAAATGGTAAAATGTTGATGTTAACTTTTAGTTTAAAATCTGTTTTGGAAATTGCTTACAAATTGAATCCCTCTCCTCTACCTCCCCCTCCAAAGTCCAGCCCTCAGACATGCAGAGCCCATCCCCTGCTGCCTTTGGGAAAGCTGCTGCATCTGTCTACAAAGACCTTGTCCTGACCACATTCCTTTCTCAGTCAGCTGCTAAATTCTGATAGGGATTGCCCTGCCTGACACTGATACCCTTAACCCCCAGGGCTGAGACACACTGATCTGGAGGAAAGGAGATTAAAATGTGACTTGATGGTGTGAGGAGACAATCCTGACCCAGAACGCGAATGTCCCTAAGAAACAGGCAATAGCTATGCTACTCAGTAGGGATCTATCCCATCATAAGAAAACATCAAAAGCGACCTCAACTCCTTACAACTAAATGAACCTTATGTTAAAATCCAGAAGCAAAATATTATTTGGATATTCTCATCAATAAAAACAAAAACGCAATTTTTTCAGATGAAAGGGACTCCCTTTCAAATTCTGAGCCATAAGGCTCTAGGGCTGAAATGTGATTTTAAATCACAAAGAGCCTCAATGAAAATCTTCTTGGCCACCTTTCAAGGCTTGGAATATGTGGGTTCAGTTGAGCTACTGATGATGCCTCTGACGCCACATGAACATACATCTGATCTCTCCTACCTCCTCCCCCAATTGTGAGGACCTTGAAAATTTCCCTGAAGACTCAAAGCCACAAGCTCCATGCTATGCTGGCAGTCATATACTATTAGAAGTTATAGGTTGCTATTAATGTTTTGGATATTTCCTTCATGGGAGAGGATGAAAGGATGTAGACAAGGAAGTCACAGGTTGAGAAAACATGTATGGGACCAGTGGGACACCATGTCCTGGACTTGAAACGAGAGAGTCTCACTGTTCTCACCTTGTTCAGGTCTCAGTTGGAGCATGATGATGTTTAGCTCTGAGTGCCACAGCTGAGAAGGGACAATGCTAAGCTAGAGAGCATCTAAGGGAGGCCAAATGGGATGAAGAAGGGGTCTCAAGATCATGAGGTCATGTTATATAATGATCAGCATAAGGAAAAAGAAATATATACCCTGAATAAAAGAAGATTTTGGGGTCTGTGAAGTCATGATAGCTCTATTTAAATGTCTGAAAGGTTGTCCCATGGAAGAGGGACAAGGTTATTTTATCTGGCACATGAGGATATTGGGAAGAAGATGCAATGAGTTCAATTTCAGCTCCATTGAAGGAAAACCATCCTTCTAATTAAAGGCATCTATTCCAAGATAAAACGGGCTGCTGCCTTAGAATGGAATACCTCCTCCTCTATCCTCCTCCCTAACCCATCACTGCCCTCACCAGAGGTCTTCCAGCTGGGGTGGGTTGGCCCCTCTTAGGTGTGTGGTAAAGATGGATGTAGCTTATGGAGCTATAGACTAAAGATGAAAATACTGGCAAAATTCCTCTAGGATCCCCCGTGATATACGATTGCCTGACTGTAATCACTGTGTTGAAGGCCAAATTACTCTGTCTTGGTGAGATCACTGACCAGTAAAGGTAGCCAGCAGAGTTCAAGGGACCTCTTGACAGCTGGATGCCATAGAAGAGATGGGGCTGTGGGGTGAGGGTGGTCACTAGTTTCAGGGACTACTTTCCTTCATGTAACCCTCCAGAAAGAACAACCCAGGGTCAACTACTCTGGATCTCTGGAAAGTGTTTCAGCTTAAGAGGACATATTCAGAAACTGGGGAGAAATTGCTGCGTGCTGATTATTTCACTCTTAATGTGGCTACAAATTCTCAGAAAGTCATGAAAGATATAATGTCTTTGAGTTTAGCAGAGACTCTGGAGAGGCAGTGCAAGGAAGTGGAACAATGTGAAATAATTATTGGCCACGGAGTCAGACAGATTGGGTTTGCACCTGAACTCAATATCTACCATATAGAGGCTGTGTCATTGAAAGTCAGTCAAGAGGGTTCCTGGAGCCTCAGTTTTGTTTTTGTTTTTGTCTGTAAAATGAGAAGACAAATTCATCCTTCTGCCACATGCTTCACACATAGACTTAAGGGGGAAAAGAGGAAATGTTGTTTTGAAGAGTTTTTGTTTGTTTTTGATAAAGTCAACTACCATTGAGCTGAAAGTCCTGCTTGAAAGTCCTGCTCTCATCCTTTCAGATTGCTTTTATAATGACCCAGTCACTTCCTCCTCATCTATGAAATCTGCCCATGGGATGCCCTCAGTTAACCTTCTCCATCTTCTAAGTGCTTGGCAGTTTAATAGTCTGCACACTCATCAGGCATTTGGCACATATTCCTTTGGAAATAGACCTTAGTGTTTTTGTTCTTTATCCCAGGTGACATTGTAAGTCCCCTTGAAGCCTGGGCACCTTGTCATTTTTTCACCATGCCCAGTACAATCTCCAGCTCCCTGATACTGGCTGTTGGCAATTATGGTGGTCAAAGTGCCCTGGAAAAGCTAGATATCCAACCCATGATCTTCTTGAGTGATGCTGAGTGGGATGGAATATTAGAACTCAGGAGGTTCAGAATCTCAGAATCATTGAATTCAAATTTTCCATTTTACATATGA
Organism: Notamacropus eugenii; assembly: GCF_028372415.1. Lineage (NCBI taxonomy): Eukaryota > Metazoa > Chordata > Mammalia > Diprotodontia > Macropodidae > Notamacropus > Notamacropus eugenii. The sequence goes on along the minus strand of NC_092872.1, from coordinate 288,968,250 downwards.
GGGAGCTGAGAGTTGGAAAAGATAAGTGATTTCTCCATATTTGTTACAAATAATCATTAGTAAAGCCAGGATCTGAACCCAGGACTTCTGATGCCAAATCCTTGACTCTCTCTACTGTATTGCACTATAGTGGGAGGTCATAGACGTCATTTTATCCAGCATTTTAACTTTCACCAAGTGCTTCCATCACAGCATTCTTGAGAGGACAGTGTCACAAGCATCATTATCCCTAATTTAGAGACAAAAAAAATGAGATTCTTAGTGCTATGGGGCTTATCCTATAGCTTTAGGCAATAAGTACCTGAGGCAGAATTTGAACCCAGATCTCCTGCATCAAAAATCCACAACTTTTGTCACTATGCCATGCTTCCTCAAGCCATGTGTTCATCATAAGCATGAGTCCTACATGCTAGATCTACTAGCAGTTAATTAACTGCTGCTCCCATGAGCTGGGAGCTGCTCTCACTCCTCGTAGTAGAAACAGAGCTCACCTTGTGCTAATATTTCATCCTTCATCACAGAGATGGGAATCATTGACTTTGAATATGGTGAGAAGTTGCCCAGGTTTGACATATAACAGTCTATGACACCCCTCTTCTGTTTTATGTTTCTAACAATAAGCTCTTGGCTTCTCCCTGGATGTTATGTCCATACAGTATTTCAGTCTCCGGCAACATTAAGAATTGCTTTTGGGGATTTGGGATTTGGTCCCAGCCATGACTATTAAAAAAGACTCCAGGAATGAGAAAGTATATGGAGATCATCCACCCAACAGGGAGATGATGCCAGCTGGGAGTACCTGAACATCTGACACTGAGAAGCAGTGGAATAAGGAATCCTCTGAACTACCCCTTTATCCTGCCTTTACCTTGGGGACAAAATCTTTTATCAAGAAGGCAGTCTTGTACATTTCTAATCCTGGAAGATGAATTAAGAACTTGCATGGTGTGTTTCTGAAATGTCATTCACAGACTGGAGACAACCAACTTTACTACATTTTATTGTGGAAGCTTAAAGAGCTAGGATTCCTCAAATGTCTGACCATATTGATGGAAAACAAACCAAACCAAAGTAGGCCATTGGAGGGGGAGGGTAATGAGCTTTAATTGCTTTAGGAAGAATGGTTGAAACCTGACCAAGTGGAGGAACCAATTTTCATGACCTGGAAGCTTTGCTGGTACCCATTAAATTCTTAGTCTTGAGTACGGGGATGGAACTAGTGCCTTCCCCTCTCCCTTCCCTTGAAATCCCTGTTGATTTATTTGAAAATGATTTACTCCTCCCTGCCCATGTTGTCTTTCCCCAATACAATATAAAAAATATTGAAGAGTCAGACAGCTTGATGAGGTAGCTGGAGGCTGTAGCAAGGATCCAGGGGCTAGGAGCAAGTGGTGAGTGTGAGTGCTTCTGTCCAAGGAACATTATCAATTAATATAGAGATCACAGATGCAAGCAACTCTGATGAAAGAAAGGTCAGTGAGTACATCCCAGGCAGCACAGAATAAGCGAGAAAGAATTTATGCTAGGGCAGGCCTCTGCTGGAAGATGTTCAGAATCCATTCTGGGCCAATGATGGTCTGAGGCAAGAATTCAGACTGTCTCTTAGCTCTCCTGGGGTCACTTGGTTCCCTAGTTAGCACATGGGTTTCCTGTGTTCATCTTGTATTTTACCTGCTACCTCCTACCCAAAGGAAGTTGAGTAACTTGAATATATGAATTAAAAAAAAAATCAATATAATCACTACCCAGGCCAAGGGCTGGCAGGTATGATCTGGATACTTATTCATTACTTTTAAATTAATGATTTGGAACATAAATTTAGCATATGGCTTAGATATCACTGATTAGGAGAGGGGCCTTCAGTACAAATTCAGGCAAAAAAAAATGCTTTGCATACCAGTAATAAGGAGAATGGTCATGAATACAGTAACTGCACCTTGCTGCTCTAGCTCCACTGATGACAGACTTGTCTAGAGGGTGCAGGAAAGTCTCTTATTAATTGAATCTGCAAAGTTTGTCTCCAAAATACATCTGCCTTCATTTGAAGCCTGTCTAAAATATTTCTGGGATAAAGGATGGAGGATACTATCATCCCTTTCCACAGATAGTCTTCTACTATTTCCTGTCACCTGTGAAGATTCTTCTAATTAATTGGCTGCTAAGACAGAATAGTAGAAGTACCCACCTTTCAGTATTTCCTCCTTCCTGTATGCTCTAGATATAAAGAAAACTCTCACATGTTGTGTGTGTGGTTGTTGCTTGTTCTTCCTTCTCCAAAAAGACGATGACATCAGGGAAGTGGTGTTATGACTTGCAGTTGACTGTGATCTGAGTGAGGGAGGCCTGTGCAAGGTCACCAGCCTCACTTTCTTCTCCAGAGCCATCTGGATCCAGGATGATTGCAGATGGCCCAGGATTTCAGGGAGACCCTGGCCCTTTTAAATTAAGGTCTTTTCAGGTTCTCACTTAGTGTGGTAATGCCTATTTATGAATAGGTCTTTTTAAGAAGTGAGTCAAGGGATGGCCTCTTTAACACAAAAAAAAAAAAAAAACAAAAAAAAACACAGGGAGGGGAACCTCAGAGTGGCTGGCCAAAAGAGAAACAGTTGTTATTAGATTCACTATGAGACATTTTTGAAGGACGCAAAAATAATCAGTAAGTGGTGTTTGCTCAGGGGCCTATTGTTTTCTAATCCATGAAATCAATGAAATCAGAGTGAATTGGGTTTAAGATTTGGTCTTTGAGAAAGAAATCTAGCCAGCAAACCCCAAGTTAACTAGGTAGCTTTCCTCCATCAAAATACATCTTATTTTGGGCAGAACACCCTCAGGTAAGGGGACAGGGAGAGGAGAAAGGGAGAAGAAGGGGAGAGAAAACTAAGTGCTGAGGGCCCAAGGGGGGGACAGGATCCTTTAACACCACTAATCCACAAACTGAACATACAACCTCTGTAATGGGAGTGAAAAATCTTTCCAGACCATTGATAGGCCTCAGGTGAGGCTACTTAGGAAGGCTTGATTGGGGCAGGCTTGTTTCCTATGAAGTCCCACACCTTTTTCTGATTGCTGTTGAGGCACTGGGTTATGAGGGATCCTGCCCTCTGGCTCTGAAAACTGTATATATACTCTGAGCATAGGGTTTGCTTTGGGGCTTAGTTTTGGAAGAAGGTTTGTGTGCCAGATGAGACTCCTGGAAGTTGATAAGCCACTGCTCCCCCATTTGTAAACCCAGATATTGATGCTTCTCTCTCTGGTAACTATGTGTGTATGTGTAATAGTCAGACAATTGGAAGCCTGTCTGTTGGTCCCTGTATGTTGAATGTAATTAAAGTGATTGTTGACCCCTCAAAAGTTGCCCTTCCTTCTATAAATACAGATCTAAGAATCTATGATAGCAGGCCCTGCCCTGTGTATGTTGGGTGCTTACTGATACAGCCTCCTAGGTAACCTCCTATCTGTGATGTGACTGCGTCCTACCTTTTTTATTTTGTCCAGGCCCTTGCATGATATCTAAATGCAACTGACATATTCCTCTTTACAGCTACAGTACATTAAGATATCAGCTACCAAAAGAGTTGTAGCAGGAAAAAAAATAGCACTAGACTGTGAGAGGGAAAGAGGCAGGTACAGAGGGGAATCAGAAAAAGAAGAGTGGTGGTGCAGGTGGGGTGGGGCACTTTGTGCTGAAAATAGTTGTAATCAGCACATAATCCTTGGGTGCCTTATGTTTCCTTTTCATTGTATTGTAATGAAACTTCCTGTTGTGGGAATTTTTATTTTCTTTTATCCATTTTTTAATTACTTGGGACTTAGGGCCATTCCTCCTGCAAATTTTGGTTTACTCAAAGCCTGTCTTCTCTTAATAGTAACTTTACCTGACCAAAGCCTGATTTATGGAGTAATAGTATTAAAGAGAAAATTGAAATTCCTCCATAAAAATAAAAGAGAAACTTAAATATCCCAAAGTGTTTTAGTTATTTATTTACTTTCCCCACTTACAGTGTTAGGAAGGATTTTGCTGATGCCAGTTTTCTCAGGTACCTTGGTGACATGTCAGTCTTCCCCCTCTATCAGCATATTGTGAACCCCCTAAATGTCATTTGATTTGTAACCTTAGTTTATCTCTTTAGAGAGTCTTTCTAACTGGTATTGTTTCCTTAGGGAATATATGAGAATATGACTTTTCTTAAGTAAGGTTTTTCAAAGTTTATGACATTGAAGGTAGCACGGGTTATGAATCTGTCCTCTCTTTAACTTTTATGGCCTAAGAGAAATATACAAGATTGCAATACGTAAAAGAATTTATCACTCTAACATAATTTTGTCTTTAAATGGCTTTGGTAGAATCCTAATCTTTGTTCAGGTTTATTTTTTTTTTTGTCTGAGATTATGCTTAAGCTTCATAATAAAATCTAGGTTTTTCTTATCTCTATAATTTCTACATTATGGTAGATTTATTTTAGCAGCACTTAACTACCATATGAACTCAAAGAGGAACTATTTCTCCCATGACACTGGTTTATGTTTATTCTCTGGTTACCCTTTGTCCCCTGTTCCTCCACTGTGTTTGTGAGAACCAACCCCCCCTCCCCCAGACTAGAGCCCAAAATAAAATGGTTCCTCAGGAACTTGAAATGTTGGAATTGGAGATCAGAATAGTTGGGATCAGGGGAGAGGAACTGGGGTGACCAATTGAAGACAGAGGTCACCCCAGAGCAATGACCAAGGACAAGTTGTAAGGATCTTTGAAGATAGGAATTTGCAACCTTCAATCTTTGTGGTCACAGTCAAGCAGGTCTTGGCTAAATGGGAGTAGTTGACTGATAAAGTAACCTTAAGAGAGGCATTGTCTTTTCTGCACGCAAAAGCCAAATGCAGATGCCTGCAGACATGTATTCATGGACAAATGCTTACACATGCATGCAGATGCATGCATACATATGGATTATATAGACCTAAAGCTTTTAAAAGCAACATGCCATATGGTTTCTTCATTTAAATCTCCCATCTCAGAAATCTGGGGGTTAGTGAGACAGGTGAGGCTTTGATAATCTTCAGGATATGTGAAGAGGTTATTTTTGTTTGTTTGTTTGAAATTTCTGCGTTCAGTGAGGAGTCTGACTGTCTTCTCTGGATTGAAGTCTTATCTACAAGACTACCATGCATTCAGTGAATGTCAATCAGCCTCTACTCTGACCCAGAATCAGGACTAGCCATGTGTCCCCAGAAGCAGATTTTCCATGTTCTCCACATGTGATTCCAACATGATAGGATACTACCCTTTCAGAGAGTGAAAGAACACCAAGTTAAGTAAACATGAGTAGAGCTCCCTAGGCGCACGAATGACCCATTCATATGTACTCTAGATGGTGAAGGTAAAGGCTTCTGTAACCCCAGTGGACTAGGAGGCAGTGCCTTCTACCACACTTCCTATATTTTCTTCTTGTCAGGAAGCTTCATCAGGAGATCCCTGAACCTCTGGTTTACAAAAGTAATTAGGGAAGTAGTTAACCATTGGCAGTAAACAAACAACTTTAGTGGTAGAAAGGAGAAACATTTTGTTTCATTCTATTGTCACTCATATGAAAAGCTGTCAGAAGAAAAAATAGAGTTCCCAAAATCAAAGACACTGCACTTTATGTGAGATCAAGAGATTAAATCTGGGCTGAGCCCAGCACAGGCGAAGATGAATGAGCAGTTGCCTCAGACTTCCATGCCCAGATGTTGAGATTATTGAAAATGCTGCAGAAAAACAGATGCATGTGTAATAATGCCACCACCTCTAGCTCATCTACATGCCATGACAGAAACACATGTGATGCTCACTCACACAGTATTCCATGATGCTTACAGCCAATTTTTGGAAATGTTTGCTACACATATCTAATGGCAAGTAAAATAGTATCTTCTGCTGTTTTTGATTATACTAAAGCAAGAAGTATAATGCCTCTAAATAATGTAATTAGGGAAGATCTTTCCCACCCATTGTCAGACCAGGGAAGATTTGTAAGAAGGTCAGTGCCTTTTGTTAATGAAGCACTGGTTCTCAAGAGGATTATGCCCTCTGGCTCTAAAAAGTGTATAAATGCTATGAGGGTGAGGTTTTTCTTTGAGACTTAGTTTTGGTAAGAAGGTTTGCGTGCCAGAGGAGTAGCTGTTTCCTGCTTTAATAACCCAGATGTCTTGCTTCCCTCTCTAGTAACTGTAGTCAGACAGCTGTACCTATCTGTTGAATTAAGGTTAGGAAGAGGAAGCCAGGTTTGTTGGATCATACATGTATAACAATGCAAAGCACTTCCATAATATTTATGTTGTGAAAGACTAACCACATTTCCCTCTGTCCTATGCTGTCCTTCATTTATTCCATTCTCCCCCTTGACATGTCCTCCCACAATAGTGTTTGCTTCTGATTATCCCTTTCCCCAATTTACTGTCCCTACTATCCTCTTCTTTCTTCTATCCCCTTCCTGCTTGTCTTCCTGTAGGATAAAATAGATTTCCATATCAGACTGAGTGTTTAACTCCTTCCTAAAGCCAAATCCAAGGAAAGTAAGGCTCAGTTATTTCCTTTCATCTACCCCCTCTTTTCCATTGTAGAAGCTCTTTCTTCCCTCTTGTATGTGAGATGATTTGCTACATTCAACCTCTCCCTTTCTTTGCTCCTAGTACATTACATTCAACAGTAAATTTTATTTTTTTAGGTGTTCTCCCTTCATACTCAGCTCATCCTGTGCCGTGTGTGTGTGTGTGTGTGTGTAGATATGGATATCCATATCTACACACACATATATACACACTTATATACATATATAATATACACATATATACACACGTACATATATACCTATACATATATAATATACACATACATTCATGCCCATACATACCTACATATATATAAATATATATATATATAATATATAAATATAAATACATATATTCCCTCTAACTACCTTAATGCTGAAAAAAGTCTCATGAGTTACAAATAACATCTTTTCATGTAGGAATATAAGCAATTTAATTTTAATGAGTTCCTTAAGGTGTCTCCTTCCTGTTCATCTTTTCATGTTTCTCTTGATTCTTGTATTTGAAAGTCAGATTTTCTCTTCAGCTCTGGTCTTTTCAACAAGAATGCTTAGAAGTCCTCTATTTCATTGAAATTCCATTTTTTCTTGAAGTATTATACTCAGTTTTGCTGGGTAGGTGATTCTTGGTTTTAATCCTATCTCTTTTGACCTCTGGAATATCATATTCTAACACCTTTGATCCATTAGTATAGAAGCTGCTAAATCGTGTGTTATCCTGATTTTATTTCCACAGTACTTGAATTGTGTCTTTCTGACTGCTTGTAATATTTTCTCCTTGACTTGGGAACTCTGGAATTTGACTACAATATTTCTAGGAGGTGTTCTTCTGGAATCTCTTTCAGGAGTGATCTGTGAATTCCTTCTATTTCTATTTTACCCTCTGAGTCTAGAATATCAGGGCAGTTTTCCTTGATAACTTCATGAAAGATTGTGTCTAGCCTCTTTTGTTGATCATGGTTTTCAGGTACACCAATAATTTTTAAATTCTCTCTCCTGAATCTGTTTTCCAGGTCAGTTGTTTTTCCAGTGACATTTCACATTGTCTTCTATTTTTTCATTCTTTTGGTTTTGCTTTATATTTTCTTGGTTTCTCATGAAGTTATTAGCTTCCATCTGCTCCATTCTAATTATTAAACAACAGTTTTCTTTCATGAATTTTTGAACCTCCTTTTCCATTTGGCTAATTTTTCTTTTTATAGCATTGTTATCCCCATTGGCTTTTTGGACCTCTTTTGCCATTTGAATTAGTCTAATTTTAAGGGTGTTATTTTCTTCAGAATTTTTTTTGGGGTCTCCTTTAGCAAACTATTGACTCGCTTTTCATTATTTTCTTGCATCATGCTCTCTCATTTCCCTTCCCAATTATTCTTCACCTCTCTTACTTGAATTTCAAAATCATTTTTGAGCTCTTCCATGGCCTGACACCACCGCATATTTTTTGAAGGTTTTGGATGTAGAAGCCTTGACTTTTATGTCTTCTTTTGATGGTATGCTTTGTCCTTCCCCATCTGAAAGGATGGAAGACAATCCCTTTTCACCAAGAAAGTAACCTTCTGTAGTCTTATTTTTCCCCCTTTTTAGGCATTTTCCCAGCCAGTTACTTGACTTTTGAGTCCTTTGTCAAGTGGAGAGTATACTTCAGGGATCTGTAAGTTCTCAGTTCTTCCAAGGTGACACAACCAAGGGAGAGGAGTTCACTCCTCTCTTGGCCTGCACTCTGGTCTGTGAACAACCACAAGCATTCTTTTCTGTCCAGGATCTGAGTAGGATTCCCTTTCCAGAGCCTCCACCAGTTTCACATCGCCAGTGCTCTTCCCCACCCCAGGACTGCCACTCAGGACTCAGATTTACTGTTAGATTATCCCAGGATCTTTAGGCAGAGTGCTCCAAAAGTGGAACTGCTGCCTCAGTGGCTGCCCTGGAACTGGGGTCAGACCACACACCCTTCTCACCCAGGTGAAGAAGATTTCTCACTGAACTTTGAAGCTGTCTTTAGTGTTTGGATTGAGAAATCTGGAAACAGCAGTTGCCGCTCCTGATTCTGCACCCTGACGCCAATTCTAGTCCAGTTCATGCTGCACAGTGTGCCAGTTCTGGGCTGTGCTCCACTTGGAGCCTGGTGAGATAGATCTTGTTGGCCATCCAGACTGTCTTGGGCTGGCACTCTTTCATTCTGTCCTTTTATAGCTTCTACTGCTCTAGAATTTGTTTAGAGTCATTTTTGACTAGCATTTTATGGGCTATGTGGGGAGAACTAGAGCAGGTCTGTCTTTCTGCTCTGCCATCTTGGCTCCACCCCTTATAACAACTTCTGATGACATAACTGTGCTTGCACTTACACAAAATCCTTTTTCCTTTTTTTAGTATTAACTTTATTTATTTTTAGTGTTCTACAATCACTACCATAAAACCTAGGGGTTTTTTTTGCACCCTACCTACCCCCTACCACCCCCCTCCCTCCCCAAGACAATATACAATTCCATATAGGATCTACACATACGTTCCCACTGAACACAATTTTACCACAGTCATGCTACGTAGAAGAACTAAAATAATTGGGAGAAATCATAAAACAAAACAAAACATTAAACACACACACAAACAAAAAATAATCTGCCACATTCTGTGATCAAATTCTATAGTTCTTTCTCAGTATGTGGAAGGTATCTTGCCTTAGAAGATCATTGGGGATTTTCTTTTATTTTTTTTTTACATCCTTGCATTGCTATGAAGATCCAAGTCTACCAGAGAAAACTTGTGCACACTGTGGTCATTGGTGTGCAAAAAGTAATCCTGGTTCTGCTCCTTTCACTCAGCATCAGATCGCATAAGTCTTTCCAGGCCTCTCTGAAGTCTTCCTGTTCATCTTTTCTTATAGTACAATAGTATTCCATTACAATCATATACCATAATTTATTCAGTCATTCCCCAATTTATGGGCATCCCCTTGATTTCAAGTTTTGCCTACCACAAAGAGTGCTGCTATAAATATTTTTGTACATGTGGGACCCTTTCCCATTTTTATGATCTCTTGAGGATACAGTCTTAGAAGCAATATCGCTGGGTGAAAGGGTATGCATACATTTGTAGCCCTTTGGGCATAGTTCCAAATTGCTCTCCAGAATGACTGAATGAGCTCACAGCTCCACCAACAATGAATTAGTGTTCCAATTCACCCATATCCTCCCCAATATTTATCATTTTCCTATTCTGTCATATTTCCCAATCTTATAGATATGATGTGGTACCTCAGAGTTATTTTGATTTGCATCTCTCTAATAAAAAGTGATTTAGAGCATTTTTTCATATGATTATAGATATTTTTAATTTCTTCCTCTGAAAATTGCCTGTTCATATCCTTTGACCATTTACCAATTGGGGAATGACTTGTATTGTTGTACATTTGACTTAGTTCTCTATGTATTCGAGAAATGAGACCTTTATCCCTGAGATTAGCTGTAAAACTTCTTTCACAATTTACTTCATCCCTCCGAATATTGGTTACGTTGGGTTTGGTTGTGCAAAACCTTTTCAGTTTAATGTAATCAGAATTATCCATCTTGCACTTCATAATGCTTTCTATCTCTTCTTTAGTAAAAAATTCTTCCCTTCTCCATAAATCTGATAAATACCCTATTCCTTGCTCCTCCAGCTTGTCCATAGCATCAATCTTTATACCTAGATCATGTACTCATTTGGATTTTATTCTTGTGTAGGGTGTCAGGCATGGGTCTATGCCTAGTTTCCACCACACTGTTGTCCAGTTTTCCCAACAATCTTTTTTCGACCAGTGAGTGCTTATCCCAGAAGCTGGGGTCCTTGGGTTTATCAAACAGGAGATTACTATATTCATTGCATACTGTGTCTTGAGTACCTAGCATATTTCACTTCTCTACCCTTCCATTTCTTAGTCAGTACCAAGTGATTTTGATAATTGCTGCTTTATAATTCAATTTGAGATCTGGTAGAGCTAGGTCATATTCCCTAGCATTTCTTTTTATTAATCTCTTTGATATTCTGGACTTTTTGTTCTTCCAGATTAATTTTGATATTATTTTATCCAGGTCTAGAAAATAATTATCTGATAGTATAATTGATATGGTGCTAAATAAGTAAATTAATTTAGGTAGAATTGTCATTTTTATGATATTGGCACAGCCTACCCATTAGCAACTGATGTTTTTCCACTTACTTAGATCTGACTTTACTTGTGCAAAAAGTGTCTTGTAATTGTGTTCATATGGTCCCTGGGTTTGTTTTGGCAGGTAAACTCCCAAATATTTTATACTGTCTACCATAGCTTTAAACGGGATTTCTCTTTCTATCTCTTGCTGTTGGACTTTGTTACTAATATATAGAAATGCAGAAGATTTGTCCAGGTTTATTTTGTAACCAAAGTTGTTCATTATTTCAAGTTGTTTTTTACTTGAATCTCTGGGATTCTCTAAGTATATCATCATATCATCAACAAAGTGTGCTAACTTAGTTTCTTCTTGGCCTATTCTTATTCTTTCAGTTTCTTTATCTTGTCTAATTGCTACAGCTAACATTTCTAGTACCATATTGAATAATAGTGGTGATAATGGACATCCTTGTTTCACCCCTGATCTTATTGGAAATGCATCTAGCTTATTTCCATCGCATATAATGCTTGCTGAAGGTTTTAGGTAGATACTACTTATTATTTTATGGAAAGTTCCCTTTATTCCTATGTTCTCCAATATTTTTAACAGGAATGGGTGTTGTGTTTTGTCTAAAGCTTTTTCTGCATGTATTGAGATGATCATGTGGTTTCTGTTTTGTTGTTGATATGATCAATAATGCTAAGGTTTCTCATATTGAACTAGCCTTGCATTCTGGTTATGAATCCTATCTGATCATAATGTATTATTGTCATGATAAGATGCTGTATTCCTTTTGGTAAAATCTTATTTAAAATTTAGAGAAATCAGAAAAATTAGTCTATTAGAGAAATTGGTCTATAATTTTCTTTCTCTATTTTGTCTCGTCCTGGTTGAGGTATCAAAACCATACTTGTATCATAGAAAGAATTTGGGAGGACTCTTTCTTCCCCAATTTTCAAAAATAGTCTATATAGTATTGGAATTAACTGTTCTTTAAATGTTTGAGAGAATTCACTTGCAAATCCATCTGGTCCTGGAGTTTTTTTCCTAGGGAATTCATTGATGGTTTGTTCAATTTTTTCTTCTGAGATGGGATTGTTTATGTATTCAACTTCCTCTTCTGTGAATCTGGGCAATTTGTATTTTTTAAAATATTCATCCATCTCATTTAGATTGTCGAAATTATGGGCATAAAGTTGGGCAAAGTAATTATTGTTTTAATTTCCTCCTTATTGGAGGTGAGTTCAACCCTTACCTTCTTGATATTAGTAATTTGATTTTCTTTTTTTAAATCAAATTGAAGAAAGGTTTATCAATTTTATTAGTTTTTTCATAAAACTAACTATTGGTTTTATTTATTAATTCAATAGTTTTCTTAATTTCAATTTTATTATTCTCTCCTTTGGTTTTCAGTATTTCTAATTTGGTATTTACTTGAGGAATTTCAATTTGTTCTCTTTCTAGCTTTTTCAGCTGCATGCCCAAGTCATTGATCTCCTCTTTCTCTATTTTATTCATGTAGGCCTTCAAAGATATAATACTTCCTCTAAGAATTATTTTTGCAGTATTCCATAAGATTTGGTAGGTTGTCTCATTTTTGTCATTCTCTTGAATGAAGTTGTTGATTGTTTCTATGATTTTTTGTTTAACTCATTCATCTTTTAGGATTAGATTATTTAGTTTCTAGTTGATTTTTGGTGTATTTTTCCGTGGCCTATTACTATATATAATTTTTATTGCATTACGATCTGAGAAGGATGCATTGAGTATCTCTGCCTTTCTACCCTAGATTGTGACGTTTTATGTACTAGTACATGGTCAGTTTTTGTATGTGTGCCATGTACTGCTGAGAAAAAGGGATATTCCTTTCCATTTCCATCCAATTTTCTCCAGAGATCTATTGTATCTACCTTATCCAGAGTTTTATTCACTTCCTTATGCTCTTTCTTGTTTATTTTTTAGGTTAGATTTATCAAGTTCAGAGAGGGGAAGGTTGAGGTCCCCCACTAGTATAGTTTGCTGTCTATTTCTTTCTTCAACTCCTCCAACTTCTCCTTCAAGAATTTGGATGGTATATCACTTGGAGCATAGATGTTTAGCAATGATGTTGCTTCATTGTCTATGGTGCCTTGTAGCATGATATAGTTTCCTTCCTTAACTCTTTTGATTAGATCTATTTATGCTTTTGCTTTGTCTGAGATTAGGATTGCTACCCCTCCTATTCTTTTATCAGCTGAAGCATAATATATTGTGCTCCAACCTTTTACCTTTCCCCTGTGTGTATCCCCCTGCTTCAAATGTGTTTCTTGTAAACAGCATATTGTTGGATTATGGCTTTTAATTCATTCTGCTATCTGTCTCCATTTTATGGGAGAGTTCATTCCATTCACATTCACAGTTATGATTACAATCTGTGTATTTCCCTCTATGCTCTTTCCCACCATTTGTGCTTGTAGTTCTCCCGTCTCCCTTCCCCTCCTCAGTAGTTTTCACTTTTCACCACCACCTCCTACTTCCTTCTTTTAGCCCCCTTCCCTTTTACTCCCCTTTACCCTTACTGCTTCTTCCCTCCTTTTTAGTTTCCCCTCCCCTTTCTTCCCCCTTCCCCTCCTACTGCCTATAGAGCTAGTTAGAATTATATACTTAATTAAGTTTATCATTCCTTCTTTGAACCAAATCAGATGAGGGTATTTCTCAAACAATGCTCATGTCCCTCCCCTCTTTGCCTCTACTATAATTTCGTACTTCTTCCTGTGATGTAATTTACCATTTTCTGAGCCCTCCTTTTCACAACTCCTGATACAATCCCTTTTCATGCTTAAATCATATTTTTATCATCACATCATTTACTTTATACCCGTTCCCTCTATGGATGTCCCTTTTATATTTCATAACAGGTGTGCAGTTCTCAAGATTAACAGATATCATCTTTCCTTATAAGGAGGTAAGCAATTTGACCAAATTGAGTAAGAAGTTCCCCCCCTGCTGTCTCATAGAGTCATTAGTTTCTACCTGCCCAATTCTAATTTTTATCAAATTGTTTTCTTCAGTTAACTTTTGCATCTCCTTTTCCATCTGTCCAACTGTTCCTTTTAAGTAATTATTTTCTCCAGTTACTCTTTGAACTTCCTTTTCCATTTGTTCAATTTTCCTTTTTGATGAGATGTTCTCTTCCTGGAATTCTTTTTTCATACTTTAAAAATCATTGGCCAGTTTGTCTTCTATCTCCTTCTTCAGCTGTTCTAAGAGAGCTGTTTGTGTATGAGAGCAGTTCATAGTCCCTTCTGAAGTTTCACATGGAAGTACAATCTCACTACTGACCTCTTTGGTATTTGTGTTTTGATCTTTGTCCCCATAGAAAGATTTTGGGTTTTTGGCCCTTGTTTTGCTTTTTCCTGCTCATGATGCTGATTTGTGTTGTGGTTTCTGGTTCTTTCATTTAGAAGCTGTTGAACTTGGTGCTGAGCTGACTGGTGTGAAAAAACTAAGGGCAAGTGTCTTTATCTTTTTGTTTTGAGTTTCCCTGATCAGCCCTGGGGCTAGCTTGTTAAGTGTGGGGGAGAGGTGGTCTGGTCAAGCTGAGTTGTGGCAAAGGGAAGCTCAGGGATTGGTTATCCCAGCTGCCCTATTGCCTTCCCATTTCAGCTGGAGTTATGAGGCATGCCTGGATCCTAGTGCGAGTTTCCACCCTTCCTGTAGCTCCTCTCCTAGCGCTGAGGCTTGCCTGGGTCCTAGCATGAGTTTCCACTGCCTTGGGGTCCCTCTCCTTCCAGTTCACCTCTACCACAGTAGGAGGAATCCCCCTTAGCCATTTTCCTAGCCTCAGGTGTTATGAGACATTTGCCCCCTCTGCTGTTCCCACTGATCCAGGAATTTTCTGGGGAAATATTTTATGGTTCTTTTGAAGTCATTAAGGGGGGAGCAGAGAGCATTTACTGATCACTCCATCATCTTGGCTTCCTGAAGTTCAAGTAGGTGACTTACAGACGTTTAATCTGCAGACTGAAAGTCTCAAGAGCTGTTGCAGCTGGTATCTATGGCTCAGTGGATGTTACTCCCTGGGCTCTGTTGGTCTCTCACCCTGGGCTGCTGTCCTGCCAGTTCCACCTGCTACTGCCTTACATTTCCCCAGGGCCCTCTCGCTCCACTGAGCTGGATGCACTGTGCTGTGTATTGTGACCTCAACCCTGGGGAGCAGGTCTTTCCCATCGACCTTCCAGTCTGTCCTGGGCTGTGAATCTGCCACAGTCTGTATCCTATTGGATTCTGCACCTCCAAAGTTTGGTCAGATTCTCTCCCTAGAGGTATCTGAAGGAGTTTGTTTAAGAGCTTAGGTGAGTTATTGCTCCCCACCATCTTGGCTCCCTCCACAAAATCCTTTTCTTAAAAAAATTCGTTTATTTTTGTTTTAAGCATTTACTTCTGTAAGTTTTTAAGTTTTTCTCCCTCTTCTACCCTCCCAAGAAGGCATGTAATCTGATATAAGCTCTATGTATACATTCTTATTAAATATATTTTCATGGTAGTCATGTTATAAAGAAGAATTAGAACAAATGGGAGGAACTGTGAGAAAGATAAAACAAAACAAAACAAAAAACAAAAAACAAAAAAAGAACAAATAGTATGCTTTGATCTGCATTCAGATTCTGTAATTCTTTCTCTGGATGTGGATAACATTTTCCATCATGATTCTTTTAGAGTTGTTTTAGGTCTCTGCTTTCTTGAAAAGAATTAAGTCTATTTATGCGAGTCATGGAACAACGTGTCTGTTACTGTGTACAATATTCTCCAGGTTCTGCTCCCTTTACTCAACATCAGTTCTTATTTGTCTTTTCAGATTTTTCTGAAGTCTACCTACTCATAATTCACAAGAGTATTCCATTATATTTGTATGCCACAATTTGTTCAGTCATTCCCCACTTGATGGGTATCCCCTCAATTTCTAGTTCTTGGCCACCACAAAAAAGCTACTATATACATTTTTTGGTACATTTGGGTCCTGTCCCCAATTTTAAGACTTTCAAATCCCCGTTTTTATGATCTCTTTGGGATACAGACAGAGAAGTGGTATTGCTGGGTCAAAGGGTGAGCACACACATTTTTATAGCCCTTTGGGCATAGTTCCAAATTGCTCTCCAGAAAGGGTAGATCAGTTCACAACAATGAATAACTCACACATAATCTTTTATCCGTTATCATTTTCCTCTAGGTCTCTTGGATCCCAGCTAGATTTGATCTCTCTGCTCCTTTATCCCTCAAGCCCCATGTATTCTCTGACCTCTCTGTCTCAGTTTACATTGTTCCCTGTGCATAACAGGTCTTTCCTTCCCTATTCTGCCTATCCTTGAGGCCCAGGTGGGATAACATCATTTCCATGAAGCCTCCCCTAATCTTCATGGTCCATGATGACCTTTCCCTTCTGACTTCACACAGATCTCAGCTTTAATGGGCCCTTGAGGCTTTATCATGAAGCACAATATATTGTCCCTGTGTTGTCTTCTTTGGTGCCTTAGCACTCTATGAAACTGCAGGCTCCAAGAGGTAACAGACTGTGTCTTAATTAAATGGTCTCATTCTCTACCTAGCAGAGGATATACATGTGCCCATGTAAGATAATTAGATCTATATGGGTTTTGTAAATGTAGAAATATAGCTCATTGTTGGCACATATTGAAATATGGTCCACTCATATGTAAAAGAGGAGAGCAAGGGGTCATGATTGTTCACTCAAGGGTATGGGGGAAAGAAGTCAGGGGAAGAATTTGAGTGGGGCAGAAAGCAGGCCCAAGTAGCTCTGCAAAGCTGGGGAGTTTTCTCCATTTTTTCAGAGGGATATCAGACTAAAATTATATTCATGTTTCTTTGATACACACACACACACACACACACACACACACACACACACATACACACACACTTTGTATTTGTTGTATTTACCACCTTGAGTCTACCTCACTAAATATCTGCTACAGAAGATATAATCACAATGTGGAAAGCTTAGCATCTTTAACTCAAGCAAACAAAAATTAGAGAAGTTATACAGTTATACACCACATAAAATAGAAGAGTGTATGAAGTATTAACTGAGAGTGAAAAGAGATTTCAGCTTAACCCAGGAGGGAGGCCAATTTCACACAGGGAGAAGTTCTTTCTCCAGAATCTCTAAGGAGTCATTAAGAAAATTACGAAGAGTCAGCTTACCCCAGAAGAGTGCATTATCAAAATTTTCCTCCTTTCTCTGTGCTTCCTGTAGTACGCTGTGTCCATCTGCCCTCCTCTAAAAGTCTCTGGAAGCACATGTCTCCTCAAGAAGCTCTGGTCTCTACTCCTTCTGTTATGCAGTAATAAAGCATTGCCTTAGCATTTTCTCTGCAAACCTGGGGTTGTCTCCTACATGTTCAGTTTCATGCTAATGTCCCAGACCTGATCGGAAGCATGATCTTATTAGGACAATGCCAGGCATACAGGAATTGCCTAAACAAGTTTGTTTTGATCAAATTGGCTTCTCAAAGAAGTGAATTCTTTCTGGCTTTGCTCAGACCTTGTATCTTGTTCTATTGAATGGTTTCTTACCTTGTTCTCAGCCCCTAGTTCTACCCCAGTCCTATGAGCAACTTATCCACCTTTGGTGTCCATCTCTCACCAAAATCTTCACTGTGGTTCTAAGAAGCTGTAGCATATGCAGCAGTCATATCTCAGTAAACCATGTTAGCTGACAGGTTGAACCAGGTATAGCGTAGCTGACAGGCCTCAAACCTGTCAGTGAGTTAAGGGATGGCCACCCCAAGCATGTGAAGACTTCCACTAGCAGAATGAACATATGACAACAATTTGTTCCAGTGGCCACAAAGGTGATTGTAGCAGGCACTGTGGAACACTTAGAGATTGGTCAGCATCAAATACAACAAGGTCACCCACTGTATCCTGGACCATCCCCTGATATCTTGCCTTTTGTCCTGCCACTGACCTTTGATGATTCATGAAGGAGAGTAAGACTGATGACTTAGCACAAGTCTGTCTCACTTAAATCCAGTTCACATGCAAGTCGAGACATCACCCTGTAATGTCTCTGGTCCTCTTGAAAAACAAAAAATGAACAATGAGAATCCCAGTCCTAGATATTGGGATCCTATTTGTCCTTAACCTGAATCCATGTTGCGTGCCCCCAAACCTCCTTGATGCTGATGGGTCCCATCCTCAGAATATTTCCTTGCAGTTGGCTGCCCAGCTTCCCTGATGCCCTACCCCATTGACAGAATGACTTTCTCAACTTTCCTCATACCAAATGTCAAGGTATGTGAACATTTTATTGTGTATTGATGAACCTTCTTAGACTGCCTATGTTGCCTGAAGATCTTGGTCTCTTAGACTTCTAGATTCTAGTGCTTACTTGGCCCCGACCAGTTTCAGGCTCAATTTGTCTCACTGTCTCAGTCTTCATAATTTATCACTATTCTAAGTTACTTTGTGTTTAACTTTTGGCTTTGATCACGTATATTTTGGGGTATAATTTTGTGATCAAATTGCCTTGAATATGGACTGATTCATTCTAAGTTCTTTGAACAAGTACAGAATGCTAGAAGGGATTGTAAAGATTATTGAGGCCACTGAATATATGGATTGACAAATAGTCATCCAGCACTTATTTTTAGTAATAACTTGGATGAACCCACAGAAGATTTATTTGTCAAATATTCAGATAAGAGAAAATCTGGGAGGGAGTGATAGCTGACATACTTGGTTACAAAATCCAAACACAAAAGGATTCTAACAGGTTAACATGACATACTAAAGTAAATAAGATACAATTAATACAGATAAATGTAATGTTCTACCCTTGAATTAAAGCATTATCTTCATAACCAAAAGATAGGAGAGACCTGAGTAGACAGCAGTGTGTAAGGAAGGAAAACAAAAGCTGGGGGTGGTAGGGAGGAAATTCAATATGAGTCAACAGCATGACAAAGCAGCCATAGAAATTCAAGTGATGTAAATTCATGTTGGGAGAGGTGCAGTGTTCAGGATTAAGGAGGCCATGGTTGTACAGTGTCATACTGTGTGTGTGTGTGTGTGTGTGTGTGTGTGTGTGTGTGTGTGTGTGTGTGTGCACGCGCACATCTCTCTCTCTCTGGGATCATATAATGTGGAAAACAAGCTGCCTATCTCACTGGATCTACTGGCTGACCTTTGACACCAAAACTATGCCTCAACATCACTTCCTGTATCAACCTTCCCCACCAACTGCTTTCCATTTTTTCACAAGGAAAGCTTCTCCAGATCGCAGTTCCCTGTGCGTGCCATGGTGTCCCATTGTAACTCAAGCTTCTTGAGGACGGGACCCATCAGAGAGCATCATGAGTATTGTGTCGGATTCTGTACAACTTAGGGAGGAGAGAAATAATCAGGAAATGATGGAGAGGAGGCCACCCTGCATGCTGTAGGGCCATGAGACTGCCATGGAAAGACGAATGGTTCATTGGGAGAAAAAAATACAAAGTAAAACACTTGTTAAGCACTTAATATGTATCATGCTCTGTTTAAGTATTGATGATAGAAAGAAAGGAAGAGAGGGAAGGAAAGAAGGAAAAAAAGGGAAGGAAGAAAGGAAAGAAACATTCCCTGTCCTGAAGAAACATACATTCTATTAGGAGAATGACAGAGTTGTGATCTGGAGAAAATTTTTGTTTTGAAGAAATGGAAAGCAGTTTGGAGGGGTGTTATATGGAAGGTGAAGGTGAGGTATGGTCTGGTGCGTAGGACCAGCCAGTAGATCCAGCGGGCTAGGCAGGCTACTTTCAAAAGTATATGATCAATCACTTGATTGTCCTATAAGGGGTTATTTCACTGAGCAGATTTGCTTCCCCAGGGACTGAGGCCTTGATTCTGGAAGAACTGAATGTGAAGGTTTAGGTCTCAGGTCTAATGAGTCAGGTGCTGGTCTAGGTAGGGAGAAGCAGGGCAACGGATAGCAAGAAGATGGGGAGATGGCCTTGTCAGGTGGCTAGGTGGGCTATGAAGCTAGAGTAGAAAGATTAGGTCAAAGAATGAGGAATGTTTAGTCTGGAGAGTAGAAGATTTGGCAGATATTTGAAAGACTCACACACTGAAGACAGATCTACCTAGAGGGCAAAACTAGAATGGATAGAAGGATGGATGGATGGATGTTTGAAGTATTAAATATTTGTTATGCAATGACTCTAAGAGGTAGGGATAAAAACACAATAAGAAGATAAACTTTGTTTATATTCTAAGGACTAGTGATAGATAACACATGGGGCCCAAGGCGACCTGGCAAGGGAGTCACATAAGTTTCATAAGATTTTGGAAGATAAGTGAATAAAACTGCTGTGGTGGGCCAGAGGGTGGTTAACCGACATTGCCTCTTTATCATTCCAGAAATCACAACGGTAAGGCAATATTTGATGGCTGAGGCCACAGTAATAGGTAAGAGAGAGATGGGAGAATGGTACAGTGCGGCTGAGTAGAGTATTCCATGTAAAATGTGGGCGGGCTAGTGTAGAAGCACAGACTGGCAGACTGAGGTGTGGTGACCAATTATTAGGGAGTTCATGATCTCCTGAGCCAGCACCTTCTGTCTTGAGACTATTTCTATTGATACAAGTTTCTTATTCTTAATGTTATATTACCAGAAGTCTGCCTCTCTTCCACTTCCCACCCCAGCCATGCTCCTGCAATTGCCCTTAGGGGTCAAGCAGGGCAAGCTTAATCCCTCTTTCACTTCATCTCTCTTGGATTGCTTGAGCCTCTCTCCTGAAACAACCACCCCTCCACCCCCCAAAAATGTCTTCTCCAGGCTAAGCATCCTCAATGTCTTTGATCAATTCTCATATCCTAATTTGTCTCTCCTGAATAAACTCCAGTTTGTCAATATCCTTCCTAAACTACAATGGCTTTGACTGTTCCCAGGGTTCCAGAGGTTGTCTGACCAGGGCAAGGCCCAGGAAGGCCCCAGTTCTTTCTCATTCTCGAAGCTGCACTTGGATTTGGGGAGCTGAAGATGGAGCTATCTGGGGCCTGTCATGATGTTCTGGTGACTTATTGACTATGTGATTAATGGAAATCCTTAGATTTTCCCTACAATCTAATCTAGTGATTCCTCTTTCATGCTGTAACTTTGCTGTTGAATTTTTGGTTTTTGGCCTGACTGATAGGTCTTTTCATTTAGCTCTGCTGCTGATGCATTTTATCAAAATAAACAAAAGACATTTCCTCTTCTGAGCTTCTTCCCATACTTCTGGCCGGGGAGGACGTTCAATGTGCAGGCTGCCCCTCCCAGCTTTGCCTCACTTGTAGATAGGACAATTGAAGAAATAGCTGCCATTTGGGCATTTTTCAGTACTTTCACTGCTCTTTTATAAACTTTACCTCCTTAGGTGCTCACAGAATTCTGAGAGAGGCATCCCAGGATGCTTATCATCCATTCTTAGATTCAGTCAGCCTTAAAGAGGTTAAGGGCCTTTCCCAAGACCAATGACAACAAGTTAGTTTGGAGGCAGGATAAGGTCCCAAGATTTTCCTGCCTTCAGATCCACAATTCTCTCTGCCATACCTTGCTGCCTCAGTTATACTGCCCAGGAACTTTGCCTCCCATTTCTCTGATTGCTTTGGTTAGTTGCTTCATCTTACGGTGGTCCAGCCACCAAGTACTTGGGAAATCTGCCAACTCACTCCTAGGCCCTGTTCTCTGCCCTCACAACTCTGCCCTGGGGGCTATAATGCTGGAGTTCCCAGCACCCAGCAGCTGTCCTCATTGAAAGCTTTGCCTCTAGAAGGACTGTTCCAGTTCTTTCTTATTCTGGACACTCACCACTCATTGGCAGCTGGGCTTTCTGTGAGGCAATAGGTAGAAGCCCAATAACCACACCCCTCCACTTGCAACCCCTTTCCCTTACCTCGCATCTTCTTCTATCAGGAAAAAGCCTACCCAGGGCCTAGGAAGAACCCTCTGGCAGGACCCAGTCTCTTTTCTGCCTCAGTTCCCCATTGCCTACTTGACCTTTGGCACATCACTTCTCCTGGGTAGGGCTTCAGTTTGTTTCTGTATCAAATGAAAACATAAGACTGATCAACCTTGAAATTTCTCAAAAGTTCTGACGCTTTTGCAGGTCTGCTGTCTCTATTCCTTCACGCCCATCCCCAGGGACTTGTCAGGTGTCGAACAAATGCTTTGAATTCCCTAATGTGCCAGCAGAGAGGCCTGTACAGAGTTGCTCTGGCCCTAACCCAGGGAAGTTCATTCCCAACATTAGACCTTAATCTGCCACTGATTTACAACTTATATCAGTGGCCTTCACTCATGACCTTCTCTACTCTTGAAACCTTCATGAATGTGCACTATTTTCTTAGGGTCTTAATTTGGGATTTTTGACACCAAATGATAATGGAATAATTTGATAAGGGAGGAGGGAGAGTAGGAGGGGAAGGAGGGAGGAGGAAGGGGAACAGGAGAAGGGGGGGGAATGGGAACAGGAAGGGGGGAAGAGCAGGAGGAGGCCCCCAGTGCTATAAAATACATAGATGCCATTATTAACCCCATTTTACAGTGGAGGACAATAAGGGAAGCCTACATTAAGTGACTTACCCAAAATCCCACCACTAACAAATATCTCAAGGTGGGTTTGAACTCAAGATCTTCCTGACTCTAAGCCCAGTGCTCTGTCTGCTGTGGCACCACCTAGCTATTCTTTCTTTTGAGAATGATGGCAACACAGTGATCACAGGTATTTTACATACCTTGGCATTGTCAACAATAAATAATAAACTGTTGTTGACCGACTGCTAAAGAGGTTATGTTTGTCCAAGGACTACTCCAAGGCAGCACTGAGGCTGGAGGGGGCAGTGACAGCAGGGACAGAAGTTGTCATAGGAGCACTGGATTTGGAGAAGCCAGTTCTGCTTCTTGTAACCAGTGCTTCCTGAGGGATGTCACTTTTCCTCCCTGGGTCTCCATTTTCTCATCAAGGCACTGTCCATCCATATAATCCAAGGTAACAACAAGCATCTATGCAATGTTTAGTGAATGTGAGGCACTGGGGTAAGCATGAGGAATACAGATAGAAACCCAAAGACAGTCCCTGCCCTCAAAGAGCTGAGTGAATAGAAATATTATTAGCAGTGACAACAACAGCTGCTGTTCATCTAGTGTTTCAAAGTTCACAAAAGATTTTGTATGTCTTCTCTTATTTGATTCTCTATCCACCAGTCAATGACGAAGGCAATTGGACAGCATGGCAACAGTGACTGCCCCCCACCATTGTCATTGGCTGGATCTCATTCTGGATGTTGGTGGTATCTTCTCCTTCTTTGCTCTTGGGCTCTTTGAGGACCCAATGGGCTGCCTGGGCAGCCATATTTGCATATAGAGTATCTGTTGCTGCCCTTGCTAATGCTAGAATAAATAAGGGCACCAGTATACCCATCAGGGTATACTCAGACACCTATTTTGGGTTTCTCATACGGTGGGGGAGGGAAGAGAAGGAAGGGAACTGAAGAAGCAGCTAATCTAAACCCCTCCATTTGTAGATAACTTACTCCCCTAAGGTCATTCAGTTGGTCTCAGAAGTTGGGTTCAAACCTTGTGCATGTCCTGTGTGTCATACTATATCCCAAATAATACACCCATGGCTGAAGAACCTAATGCTGGGCTATGTTTTCAGTGTGATGGAGGCCCCCCATGCCTGTGTTTAGAAATTCAAAATGAGGTGTAGGATACCAGGCCCAGTGCAAATTATTACTAGGAATCCCTGGAGTGGGGCAAGAGGGAGAGCTGCCTTTGCTCCTGAGATATGGTTAAGCCAGTGATTCAGACCCTTCTCCAGCAGGTTAGCCAGACTGGTCTGAGAGATATTTCCTGCCCCTGTTTTCTGGGCTGGATGTGAAATGCCTTCAGTTGCAGGTAGGAAAGGAGGAGGTAGAGGAAGTATTGCCTCCTTCCTAAAAAGCAAGCACGTGGTCTTGGCAGGAGTGCTGGTTCCCAGGTTTTACAAAAAGAATGAATCACAATTAGGAAAGAACTAAATAGAAAAAGAGATGCCCAGATTTCCTCTTTATACTGGAGGGTACAGCTTCAGCCCAAGTGGAGATGAATGGTTTGACATGACTCTGGCAGCCTATCATTACAGTAATAAGTGCTAAAGAGATAAAATGATGTGTTTTGACAGTGATGAACCAAAGAAGAATGAGACTGATGGAATTAAATTAAGCAGGGTCTCTGGCACAAGCAGGCTGAAGATTATGTTCCATTATTTCTGTTATAAAAATTTCATTTTTGTATATATATATTTTTTAAGATTCTGGTCAATTATTTCAGGATTCTGATTACTTATGATACTGAGACAAGTTGGTGATTTAAAACAACTTGCTCATAACTATTTAGTGCCAAAGCAAAACATGAAAAATGAACCTTGATGAATGGCTGAAATTTACATATACTATTGACCTTGTATAAAACCTTGTGTTATACAACACACACAAGAGCCTATGCCAGGAAACCTTATTTGCATTTCACCTTTCCCACAGTGAACATTTCAAATTGCTCCTGCAACAAGAAAGATCAAGTTAATCTCTCTTCTCCATAATTTTGGCATAAAAAACAAAACAAAACACTGGTGTCCCTTTGGAGGTGGCAAAGGCTGGCACAGAACCAGAGTTCATGAAATGTTTCCTGGAAGGATGAGCAAAAAAACACAGGAAAATTACCCCACATTAACAATACAGGGCTCAATGGTACCAGTTATCATGAGTCATATTTTCATGAAGGCTTTTCATTTTCTCTCTGTGTCTCTCTCTCTCTCTGTGTCTCTCTCTCTCTCTGTGTCTCTCTCTCTCTGTGTCTCTCTCTCTCTGTGTCTCTCTCTCTGTGTCTCTCTCTCTGTGTCTCTCTCTCTGTCTCTCTCTCTCTGTCTCTCTCTCTGTCTCTCTCTGCTTCTGTCTCTGTCTCTCTCTCTGTGTCTCTCTCTCTCTGTCTCTCTCTCCTCTTTCTATCTTTCTCTCCATCTCATCATCTCTTTATCATCTTCATCTCTCTTCATCTTTCTCCATCTTTATTTTCTCCTTTGTTCCTTTCCTCCTTCCCTCTCTCTGTCTTTTTTCAATTTTCCATTTCATTCTTTGTTTTGTTCTTATATTTCCATTATATCTGGATATAGTTCTTTTTAACACACCATCTCCCCAGTTGCCTCATTACCTTGTCAGGATTTCCTTAAAATAAAGAACACTCAAGAAAGCTTTATATCACAGAAAGAGCATCTGACAGAGTATGCTGTGTCCTGCATCCGTAGGATCCAACTTTTCTGAAGAAAAAGGGAAATTTGTTTTTCCTTATCTGTCTTTAAGATTCAAGATTTTTCATTACAGTTGAACTGTATTTGCTTCATAGTGTTGTCTTCTCCATTTACTTTGTTGTATTCAGCATTTATATTATTCTCCTGCTTCTACTTACTTCATCATGTATCAGTGACATCTCCCAATATTTCTGTTTTGCTGTGTGATAGATTGCAACAACTTTATATTCTGCAATAAGAGGACATAGGTCCAAATTCAACATAAGGCGATTACCATGTTTATGATCTGGGCACCTAGGAGGCCCACTGAAAACAAGTATTGGGCTTAGAGACATGAAGATCTGAATTCCAATAAAATCTAATCCAATAAGTATTTTTTAAGTGCTGACTTTATGCTAGGGACTGTGAAACGTGCTGGAGGTACAATTAATACATAGAAAAACAGTCCCTGCATTCAAGAAGGTATTAGACAGCATACAGAAGGAGGCAGGAAAATAGAAGGGATGGGACACCAGGGGGTAACTTGTTCTATGAATTTTGAGAACGCTGAGGTAGGCCAGCAGATGCAGAATATAATGAGTAAAAAACCCAGCAATCTATAAAGGAAGGCTTTGGGAGGAGTTGGGTACTTCACTTCCATCCCTCAAATCTGAGAACAGAATTTGAGAGCTTGAGTTAGCAGCCTGGTGATGAAATCAGAGATGATGAGTTTAACTTGGGAGGGGTGTCTTGTTCCCAGGAGTTGAAGAAAAAACAACAGTCAGACCATTATATGGAGACTGGATGCTTGTTAACTGTGTGGCCCTGGGCAAGTCATTTAACTTCTCTTAGTCTCAGTTTTCTCATCTATAAGATGAGGAGAATAAGAGTATTTACCTCTACATGGTTCTTGTGATACATAAGGACTGTACAAATCTTAAAATGCTACAGAAAAGCTGACTTCTACAACTTTGGACACGTCACTTAATTTCCATGTATCTTAGATTCTTCCTCTGTAAAATACATACCTGTGTGTGTACACACATATACATATACACATGTATGTGCATGTTGTAAGGTGGATTTTAGCATCTAAGGTGGTTTTTATTATTCTTTCTTAGTATTTCATTTCCCAGGATCCATGACGATAACAATCTCTATTTCCTGGGCTCATGATTTGTAAACATCTCCCCCATTTTTGTGCAGCATTATATAATGACAAATAATATAAGTATATGTGCTTAAATTGTAAATATCCACTGAGATTGCTTAGTGAGATATAACAATGAAATAGTGCAAACTTGTGTGACTATAGCTGGCAATAAGCCTTCTTTGTCTGTTGCCCTATAAAGCAGGTGGCCACTGGTTAGTGCTTTGGGAAACCTTAGGGTTGAATGCGTAAGTTGGAATGCTGTGTATGCCTTGATTAGCCCTCATTGAGGCTTGGAGGGGTTGAGGGAACTGCACAAACTGTGCCTGTCTCAACTGACCCAATCAAGATGTAGGGGTGATTAGAGAATGCTGTAAGAGTTGGTGCCCCCATTATCAGCAACTCTTTTTGAGAAGACTGCACTAGAACAAAGAAAGTTTATTAACCCCTGAAGCTGTCTTTCTGTCTTCCCTGTATGACCAGATCAAGAGTGAACCTGTGCTAGCACCCCCATGGGTGTTAGTGCTATCTGTTTTACATAAGCACACATACACACACACAAATATATACAAATATATATGTATATATACATACACATGTTATACACACATTTCAGCTAGAGAGTCTCAAATCTCTTCAAATCTATGATCTTTATACTTGTTATTTCTTTCTAAGAAATTGAATCTCATTCTGGGTGACTCAGTCAATACTCAGGGGAGTTATCCTGTAGTCTCCCTTACAAATCTTATCTACTCTTAGAACTTTACTTGCCACTCTTCTATCTGTGTCTCCAGTGCCCACACTTCTTTAAGAACACTGGTTCACATTTCTTATTTCATAATATTTTTGTCTCCTGGGATTCCCTGCTTTCTGTTCTCTCCAATCTTCTTCAGATTGTTTACCATGTTGGGAAGTAACCTTGGCTTCTCAAAGGCCCTGTCCATGGACTCTAAGTTTAAGCTCATGCCATTACCAATGGTGACAGACTAGGGACTGACCATCTAAAACCGTGCCTGGATAAGCTCATTGGTAGAAAGATGGACTTAGAAGTTTTTTGTTTGTTTGCTTATTTACTATTTACATTGGTTATGCTAGGCACAATGACTCACAAGGATAATCTAACTATTTTGCAACTTTGAGATCTTGGTATTTGATATGAGTACAGGGTTTGTACTACTTGTGCTGGTGAAAGTTCTTCCTCTTGCTTCTTCTGAGTTATAATGATTGTGTTAGAAGAGACTTCAGAGGTCATTTAGCACATATATCCACAAATATTAGAGACATTTTACTATTTTAAATATTAAATACTATATGTAAATAAATATCAAATATTTAAGTACTTGTAGGGTTGTTTTACAGATGAGATGATTTTACTTCAGAGATCATTTAGCACATACACCCACAAATAATAGAGATATTTTACTATTTTAATTATACTAAATATTAAAAATAAATAAATATCAAATATTTCAATACTTAGAGTTGATTTACAGATTAGGAAATTGAAGGAAGGAAAATGGATTTGCTCATGATCTCATAGCCAGTCAGACATCAAGGTAGGACTCCTAAAGGTGCCTCTTATTTTGAGTTCAGTTTTACTTTTACTCTAACATACAGCCATCTCCCACATTTGAGTCATTTTCCTCTTTCCCAAAACACACATACATGCCTATATACATATGTACATAAAAACATCTAGAGAAAAGGTGGCTCTCTCATTTCCCTTTTTCTCTCAATCATAATATCATTTTCCTGCTCACCAAGCTTCACAATTTCAAGGTTATACTTGACACCTTCCTCACATCTCATTTTCAGTCAGCTTCCCAAATGTGTCACTTCTTTCTCCATAAAGTTACTTGAATGGGTTCATTTCTCTCTTTCCCTACCCTGACACATCTCACTGAGAGATTCTAGCCCTTCCTCTCCCTCCTAGCCTGCCTACAGTCTCTCTTCTGCATGCTACAGTCAGAGTAATTACCCTGAAATACCATTGCTAATTGTACAGTCTCCCTGCTCTAAAACTATCCTTGTTTCCCCATATAAAGAAGGTTAAAATCTATGGTCTGGCATACAAACTGGACTCAGCTTATTTTGGGGAGCAGTACCACCACTATTATCATATATAAATGTACTTTAATTTAGCCCAGTTCTTTGTATTTGGGATAGCAAGGCTAAACTTATTCTATGCTTTAGAGCTAGAGCTTTGGATTAAACTTTGCCTCTGCTCTGAACACATTCTTTTCTCTCCATGTAGTCAAATTCTACTGATCATTCAAGGCTTAGCTAATGATCTTCCTCTTCCATCAGGCAGTCTCCCCTTAGCACATAGTAATCTCCTTTGAACTCCTACACTGTTCATTTATCAAATATTCCTCAGTGTTCCTGCTTTCCCTCTTGGAGGTTGCCCCTTTCATTGTAGAGAGAAGGAAATGGAGGATTAGAGATAGAAAATACTTACCCAAAGTGATACAACTATTCAAAGTCAAGCCAATATTCAACTGTCTGTCCTCCCACTGTATACTCAACACTTGTTCCAGTATACTACCTTACTTCAGTATTCAGATACTCATAGACATAAGCAATGGGCAGAAACTTAGACAGATTTCATTTCAATAGAAGGGAAACTTTTTTAGCAGTTGGAGCTATCCCAAACTAGAATGTACTGCCTTGGGAGGTAGTAGATTCTCTTTCCTGGAAATTTTCCTGAAAAGGATGCTTACTTGGAGAGGATGTTGAGATATAGATTCTTGCTTAGATACACTCTCAAATGGACTCTGAGATTCTTTTTCATTATGTTATTCCATGATACTGTCTGTTTGTATATTTAATTCACAAACTCCCTCCAGCTGCTTAAGACTTTTCTGTATTCCCATGTAAATTTGGGATTTAGGGCACTCAACAAGACAATGCTGAGACCACTGACCAATCAGGCCCATTGTCAGAGATTGTACCCTGGAAGGACTTTCTAGAGCATCAAGTCTATGGTAGGAGTGGGGAATCTTCAGCCTTCAGGCCACATGTGGTCTTGTAGGCCCCTGGTTTCCAACTTTTGACTGAGTCTAAGTTTTATAGAAAAAAATTCTTTTATTAAGAGGATTTGTTCTGTGAAGTTTGGATTCAGTCAAAGGTCTGCACTTGAGGACTTAGAGGGCCACATGTGGGCACAGGGCTGCAGGTTCCCCATCCCAGCTCTAGGGCTTTGAATTCTCACCCTTTCTCTCAGTTTGCTTATTTTATTTTCATGGGGTGTTTGCAACTGAGAGAGTAGAAATGAAGTAGTATCTGTTGGAGATCTTTGAGCTTCCCACAAACAAGTTCCTAAGACAGTAAACCACTCCATCTATTTGGTAGAAGGGTGAGATTTGGGTGGTGAGTGCAGCATCATTCTATGCTGCTGTTGATTGATATCACTGTCTAAGAACAGAGGAAGACGCAGAGTGTACCAGCAGATAGCCTCCAAATCAGGAAAACAGCAGCTCCCAAGGAATTTCAATCCTCTGCTAGACAGCTCTAATAGATACAAAGGTTTTCCTGACATCAAACTGAAATGAGCTTATTTGCACTTTCCCTGTTGCTCCACACCTTGTTTTGTCGCTGGTTTGGCTCTCAGGCTCCAAAGCAGACATTCATTCTCTCTTCCCTATGATAGCCTTTCAGATGCTTGAAGTCAGCTGATGTGGTCACTCTGCTTACTTTTCCTCAAGCCAAACTTGTCCCTTCCTTTAAGGGATCCTCACAGGACCTGACCCCCAGATTCTTCACTAGCCTGCTGCCCTTCTGTGGATACTGTATAGACCATTGGTGTTCTTCTTGCACTGTAGTGCCCAGGACAGCAAACGATGTTCTTTATGCTGTCAGACAAGGGCAGGATATACTGGGATTATCATCTCCCTCTTGGCATCGCCAAGTTGAATCCCTAAATTTTGCAGAAATTACGGCTGAGTGATTCTGAGCTTCAGATATTTCAGACAGTACCCAAGCCCAAAGGCATTGAAGATGTCACAGAAATTTACCCAGTTGGAGTAACAGTCAGGTGATGCTGTAGATAGAACACCAGGTCTATAATCAGGGAGGCCTGAGCTCAACTCCAGCCTCAGAAATTTACTAGCTGTGTCACCCTGGGAACGTCACTTCACCTCTGTCTTACTCAGGATTCTCAAATGTAAAATGGGGATCATGATAGAATCTACCCCGAAGGGTTGTTGTGATGATTAAATGCTAGTTTAGCACAGTTCTTGGCACATCATTGGTGCTTAATAAATTTTTGGTCCCTTTCCCTTTCATTTCCTTCCCTACGTTTACTGCTTCTGTATCTTGTTCATTGAGGATTCTTTCAGTTGTCATGGCCACTCTAAGCTATGGACAATTCTCCAAGAGGCCAGGGCTCTGTTACAGTGCAGGGCATGACTCTCCATTCAGAAAGAAATGTCTGCACTACTAGTGCCTGGAAGGGCTGTCCCTTTTCAATGGGTAATCTTTCACCAATTAAGTGATTTTGTCTCTGAGATTAAGCCTCTGCCCATTACAAAGCTTTTAAGCAAGTCCTCTTCAAAGAGAGATCCAGCAGTCATTTTCCAAGTATTCACCTTATCTTTTATCTCACCAGAAATTTCTGAAAGATCAACTGTTCCTTATAATTTGTAGAAAAATAGACTATACTGACTGCCTCTTCATGCTTGTCCTCACTCACCAGGAATGACAACTTAGTTACTCAGGTTAAAAGAGGGATGGTGTAGGAAGGAACCTGCTTGCTTTGCCCCTACACCTTAAATTCCCAAAGATGAAGCTCCAACATGGTACATTTGAAATACTTCTGGAGCCCCAGGAGCCAAGTGCTTCTCCACTGGGCTGGGATTAAGGTAGAATTGCCTGAAAGTTCCATACTTTTGGAAGCCATCAGATGGCACTTGAAGCTTGATCGACACCAGAGGTGTATGGGGCATTCAGGATGACTAACCCCTCTGTGAGCACTTCTGGAGCCCTGTTCAGAGCTGCTAGTCCACTTTTCTCATCTACCTGATTCACCTAACTCTTATCTGTGGCTCCAAGAAGCTGTAGCCTGTGTGGCAGCCACACACAGATAAAACTGTGTCAACAGATGGGATAAACTAGGTTCAGGGTAACTGGAACACCTCAATGTTGTTGGTGAGCTAGAAAGGTGTCTACCCTAAGCATGTGAAGACTTTCCTTAGCAGAATGGGTAGATGAGAACAAATTGTTCCAACAGTCATGAAGATGGCTGAAGTTGATGACTTCTGTCCTGCCACTGGCCTTTGAAGACTCAGGAAGAGTGAGGTTAACAACTTCATGCAATTCTGTGTTGCTTTAATCCAATCCACACACAAGCTCTAAAAAGATCAAGCATCTCTTCAACCAAAATATCATCCCATGGTATCATTGGTTCTTTTCAAAAGCAAGGTCCAAACAAGCTCAGTACAAACTGAGCATGTGCAGATATAGTCCTGTGATTTTTATCCTTCATGTATTTCCCTGTGCTATGGATCAAAAGCTTTAACCAGGATTATGAATTACCTATCCCTCACTTCCCCCCAAAATTAAAACTTCAAATAGCATAAACCCAGAGAATTTAAATCTCACTTAACAACAGGATCAGCAGCCACAGCAGCAGCAACAATAGCAATGTAACATTAGATAATATTTGAAGGTTTGCATAAGTCTTTACAAATACGATCTCTTGTAATCCTCACAACAATATTAGCAGGTAGGTACTTTTATTGCAGATAGGGAAACCAAGGAAGACAGAGCCTAGATAACTTGTAAGTTCACACTTCTACCAAGTCCTGAGACAGAATTTAAAATCAGCTCTTCTTGATTCTATGTTCAGGCTCTATCCATGGTGCTACCGGTTTCCTCAAAATTTTAAATTAAAATGAATTTATTGATGTGAAATTGAAAGCTTAAACACTGCAATCACTTCAGTGAGCATAGCTCCTTAGGAACTCCTTACTTTCCCAGTCCCAGGGTCTGTCTTCTGAAGTCTCCCACTGCCCCTCCCCCTGTTGTTCTTGGGGTGGTGATAGAGCTTATGCCAAGGAAGGCTATCCTGTACTCCCAGATCAAAGCAGGGAAGGGGTGGGAATCAGAGTCACTGCTAGTCTCCGACAGGTCCTCTCACAAAGTCTACCACATAGACCCTTGGTCATCCAGCCAGTGAATGCAGTCTTCAGTATCTTGTAGCTCAGTGTCTTGACAGGTTGACCAAAGGAGACCCTTGGGAACAGACCCAGGATAGTCTTTTCTTTATCTTTTCCAAGTTAAAAGCAGACCCCTAAGAGTGAATGAAGGAGATCAGGGCCTTAACTGCTATCCTTTCCCACCTGGTTGACCTCCTGGATTTCCTGATCTCCAGAAACTCATCATTCTGCAGGATGTAATTGCCTCTGAAACTCTCACTTCCATTGATCCTTTCCTTCCCCTACTGGCTGCCCTTGCCTTCACTGTCTTCAGTGACACTTAACTTCTGAATGGAGACAGCCAGGGAGAGGTGGGAAAAAGGAGAGATGGGTTCAGGCCTAAGTGGCCAAAAGGTCTTGACTGAACGGTTGGTTGGGGTTAGAGGCAAGGTTATGCCCCCTTTGCTCTCTGTCACCAAAGGCAGCAGAAGCCAGTTCAGTTAGAGTACTGAGACCTGGCTTAGGTTCACAGGAGCTGTTCAGGTCTCACTGCCCCTTCCCCTTGGAGACTTGTCTGGTTGAACTCTTTCTATACATTCATCTCAGCACTTGGCTCAAGTCTAGGATCTTAACAAGATCAAGTCTCCCATCAAATTGTTAATTCATTGTAGTCAAGAAGGAAGTTGTGGGTGGCTTAAGGTCACACCCAGCAGAAGTCCTTCTCCATTGCAGACCCTGACAGGAAAGTTTCTTAATCCATTCTGACTGCCATTTGCACTCTCACTGTGAGATCTCCTTCTCCCACATATCTAATTTTCTACCAATATGGTTGTTCTGTGGATTAGGCCTAATCCCAACTCATCTGCTTGATTTTGCTTTATATGACCCCAGCTCATGTGAGCAGACACATGTCTCAATGCACTTGTAAAATCAAGATTTGGTAGCTTTTATGACTTAGTTTATGTGAAGGATATAGGGATATCCCTTAAGGCTTTTCTTTTTCCCCCTACAACCACTACCAGTGTACATCATAAATGGTGATTTTATGAAATAGCAGGAACTCCCATCACAGCACAGCTTGCCCATTTTGACTTCCCAGAAAGATAGTAGCTGTGATGTTTCTTCATTTTTATTGATATCTTTTATTTTTATATCCCCTTCATTTCCACACATATCCTCTCTGTCTCCTCCATCTAGAAAGATTCCTTTCATTACAAAGAAAAAGAGAGAGGAGACAAAACAAACAAACAAATAAATTAATTCAACAAAACTAAATCAAACACATCAGCCAAGTTCGGCAGCATATGAAATGCTACTCACCCATAGCTCCCCCACTCCATCAAGAAAGGGAGTGGCCCAGATTTTCCATTTTTTCTTTGGGACTCAGCTCAATCACTACAATGATTGTAGCTGTGGAATTTCTTTAGGCAGTGTCAAACTGATACAGGCAAGAGATCAGCTAATGGACGGTGGCTGGACACCTTTGATACCAACCAGAGAGAAGGTGAGGTGAGTGGTGTCAGGACTGTGACTTAGTCAGTTCACAGGCTAAGAAAATGAAAGACAAGGCTAGCCTGAGTGGACAGGAAAGAAAACAGCCAAGGGAGGAAGAGAGCCTTTGAAAAGTGTAAATATTCCAGTAGTGGATGGAAGCAATTTCCATATTGGAAAAGAATAAATGGCATGTGGGGGAGAGAGACATATTCATAAAATAATTGCTGAATGGATGAAGGGGAGTCGTCTCTTTCCATGTATTCAATTTTCTATTCAACAATCTCAAAGAGAAACATGCTGCTTTTGCTCTGTGGAGGGAAGAGCTTATCCAAAGATACAGAAAGGAGGCAAGAGATTTTTTTTACTCCCTCCTCCCTTTGTATTCCACCAGCCACCCCCAGAGGGTATTCTAAATAACTTCCAGAAATCAGTGCACCAACTGTCTCTGATCTACTGAATCTACACTGTAGCCCCTCCTCAGCATTTTTGTGAAAAATAAAGAAATAGTGTGTGGGCTGATGGTAATTAAGTGCCTTCGGAAAAAGTCTGTCCTTGGCATGAAATATAGCTGCCTCGTTATCAGTGGGTCTGGTGAACAATTTGTTCTGCAGGCGTGGAGTGGGTGGGTGGGTGGCATCACACCTTTCCAGCTGGCCTCAGGGCCCACAGGAAGTCTCTCAGGCTGGCATTGCTCCTGTCTCAAGAGATCATTCACACATCCTCTGTGGATAGGCAGCCTTTCTGCATTATAGTCACAGAAAACATATGCATGGTTGCTAGAGATAATTCTTTGAGCCTTGATTGATTGAAACACAGAATTTTCACCAAACAAATACCAGAAGAAAAGATCATTGTTTTTTCTTTGTAGAGATCTGATGAAGCTTCTGCTTTTGGGATGTTTTGTGTTTGTTGGCAGGGTCGTTTTCTACAACGAATGAGCCTGGCTGGCAGTTTAAAACTATTTAATGAGTCCCATTCTTCTGTTCTTTATTTCACTGAGTTTCATACATCATACCTCCCAGAGTTTCACCCTAGCAGTGACCAATCCTTACTGAATGGAATAAAAAAGTTGGAGAATAAAGCAGACTTTTGCTTGGAGAGGCTTGCCTGGTACCTACTGCAGATTCCAAATTAGAGTTTTCCTTCTGGATGGCTTTGCAAGACTGGTTTGTCAAGATTGGAAATTAGCATTACTGTGATCCTCTATCAACCAGTTGACAAAGTTAAATATTCTGAATTCTCCAGCTGAGGGACAGGAAATATTCTTCATTTTGGGAGGATGTTTTGGGTTTTAACTCCTTCCTTTGTTTGTTGATATTAGCTCCCTAAAGAGGAGCCCTCTCCTTAGCTAGCCAAGAGACCATGATGCTTCATTGGGAGAGGTTTCCTATCAGTTTCATGAGGGTGCTTTTCTCACTGTTAGAAACCATTCCATGACCAGTGACTACATTTGGAAGAATATACTTCAACATCTACTTTAGTGGTAGGGGGGCATTAGAATGCCACCAATAGGATGTGAACATGATACTCAGTCACTAAAGATCTTCTCCTTTGTATCTCCTGCTCGCTCAATCTGAGTGACTGAGCTCCATTCTAGACTCAGCTGCTTAATTTACTCTTCAATTGCCAAGCCAGTCTCTTAATGGACATTAGCAGTGAAAGCTATGGTATTGAAATGAAGGTTGTTTTCTGGTGGCAGTCAAATTCTTTTGTAGGAGAATTAACATGTTGAGAATTATAGTTTTCAAAGCAATGAAGGGTTTGCTCCATATGAAGGTCAATGTGGAGAGTGAGGAGGCAGCTTCTGTTGTTGATGGCTTTTACAATGTTTGATATTCTTCAGCTGGAGATCAGATTAGGCAAAATGTAGTTTTTGCAGGTAAGTGCAGTATGGGCTTTCATTGTAGAAGGCAAGTATGGTTTCATGGTCTTTGAATCACTGAAAATCCTCTGAAGTCAATGGAAGTTGTTCTGTGAAAACTGAGGAAATGTCAGAGGATCTGACCCAGCTGCTTGCAGTAAAAATAAGACACTTTGCTTAGACTTGCCCTGGAGAATAAAGACAACAGAGACAGAGTCACCTGGGAAATGGACTGTGAAATACAGGTGTGAATTCTGAGCATCACCCCCACCCCCATCATCCACTAGAGGAAACAAAGGCATTTGAGAAAGACAATTTTCCAAACTGGTGAAGAAGATGGTGGTTTTGTGATGAATCAGATCAATTCAGAACTGAACGCCATAAGCAGCATTAGAAAGGAGCTAGTAATTCTGTCTTCCACCATGAGAAACAGAATGTCCAGTGGTTTCAGAACCACAAGTGGCCAGGACTCATGTTCTTCCAATCAGTAGAGCACACCGATGAACATGAATGAGTCTTCCTCATGCCCATCCTCCTTTTTCTGAGGCCTCTGAGATCTTTGATAAGTATCATTTTCCAGCCAGGCCATTCACAGCCTCCTAGCTCTCAGAGGAAGCTGAGGTACCTGGCTCTCCAATAAAGCTTCACATGTCCTGGGCTTCTCCTGCCTATTAGAATGAGTCATTCATAGACTAAGTAATATGCCCCTGATGGCTTAGTCAGTCAACACTTAAACAAACATTTATTTGGCACTTGTGTGCCAGACTCTGTGAAGGGCACTTGGTGTGGGCAAATAAAAGTGAAGTACTTCTTGCCCTCAGGGTGCTTCCACTCTGACCAGTGAGAAGCATGCAGCTCATCACTACCCTGAAGGATCCCTACCCCCTCCCAAATTAGTGTTCCACACTTGCAGGTGCACCTCAGAGCTACTAACTGTCCAAGAGTATGACTGAAAGTGAGATGATGAGCCAGGGGCACACACGACATTGGAGCTGAGGACCCTGGGATATTTATGGCCTGCACGTGCAGCTGTTCCTGGGGAGATTTACAACTGAGCGCCTCTCCCCCAGCCTAGTTTTACATGGATCCACTAAAGAAAAATGTTGTCATATGTGTATAGTTTTTGTTCTGTTGTTTTAGATTCTAATTGCTAGCTAATTTGCTGGTCTGTTTCCTTTACAAGTCAAACTGATGTATTTGAGGTAACTTTTCATAGTTGAATCCTGTATGATATGTCTGTTGTATGACTCTATTATAAATATGTGCATTCCCATGAACAGACTAAATTTTGCATCCTTAGAATGCTGGCACCAGGAGACTTGCCATGAACATGCTACAGGATCCCATTCATCTTCATTGGTTTGTTTTCATATTTAGCATCTAAACAGGAGATTGTTTGCCTTGTAGTGACAAGAGCCCAGACAACTTGTATGAGACCCTAGTGACTGGCAGATGTGTAGAACAAGGTTGGCTTGATCCCTACAAGCTCCTCAGTTATGAATTCCAAGGGCCTCAGCTCTTTGGTGGATGTGCACATCTTTGCAGTGGTTTTCTGAATTTTCCTTTTTTAAAAAATTCTTCTGTTTGACCTGATAGGTGATAAATTCAAATTCCTTTGGAATTCCCCATATCTTGTATGGTTTGATGGTAAATTTGCAGCCTTCTTTCTTCCTCCTCACAAGTATTAACTCTAGATTTTGCATGTGAGTGCAGAGAAAAGATTCAGTTTAGTGGGGAAGGAAGGGTGCTTACAAGTGTATCAAACCCCCAGGACTTAGAGTCATCTCTCCCCAACTGTGGACAGAGAGAAGAGCACCTCAGTGGGAGAATTGGAGGGTGAGGTCTCAGCTCCCTCATTCCTCCATGAATGGATGTATGTTGTTCGTTTTCATTCAAACCTGGAAGTTGAGTGGGTGATTTCCAGTTAATCTCAAGTCCCTATGCCTTCTGGGGAGAGATCCATGCCTTTTGTGCCTTCTGAATGCGTAGTAGGGACCAGGCTTCCCCTTTGAAGGAGGAGATTAGATTTTGTTTGTACTTTGGACAAATACAAGCACCAAGACAAATTTTATTCATCCATGATCTATTATTTTGTATTTGCTAATTTGTATAAGCATAACCTGAAAAGTGAGTAAAATTCTCAGATACCCCACCCATACTCCCAACTATGTCTGTCAGATTCTTGTCAAAATATTAATTTCTGAATTATTTGTGAACTATGGGGACTTTTATGAGACCATTTAGTAATAGATACTCTAAAGGATAATTCTGTAGGCTTCCTAAGCTGTGAGTGACTGTTTACAAGATTTTTAAAATCACCAAATCTAGGCAGAAATACAAGGAGAAAATAACCACGGGGAACATGGACCTTGATGACTAAAAGGAAAAATGAAGTAAAAAGTAAACTCTAGGAACCCAGGAGGAGGCCACTACAGAAAGAGGAAAGTCTTCTGGCCCTGAAGTACCAGCACTTGTGAAGAGCATTGCCTCTGACTCCTGAAAACATAATTTAGCACAAGCTCTTTTTTAGCCATAGACATTTTAGAAAATACATTTATCTTCAATTTGCCTTTCCTACACATTTGCATGGTGCTTAGCAAATGCAGAACTTTTATCTGAATGTGCTTAAAGATGCAAAGTTTTATGTAATAATGACATGATGATGGAACCACAGTGTCTTCAAAATAGGGACTTATGACAGCTGTAGTCTGATTTGTCTGATTACTAGGCTCATATTATCCAAGCACTGAAATATAATTCAATATGATTTCTTACACACAAATGAGGGAAGGAAAAATGTGCCTTTAACGTAATGTATTGTCCTAAGTTCAGAGAGCCTTCCAAATGTTGTTATTAATAACCAAATATTTGAAAACACTGAAAGGGTTCCTACATGACTGGGTTTCCTAAGACAGGCACACATGGCCCTCTGACTTGCTACACTCTGTATCCTACTCCTGTATTCAGGGAGTGGCCCATTTTAGTTCACTTATAAGGCACTGTTGGACTTCTCCAATTTACTGTTAATTCCTGCATTAATGAGTCCTCTAAATATGCCTGTAAGGGTGGGTGTCTATGCTGGGCATGGCCTGGGGAACAAATGACAACATGGAAAAATAGTCCAGATGTCACTCAGAATCTTGGTGACAGACACATTACTGTATCTTCATTGCAGCTGAGGCAGTCTATTAGCAAGTAGAACGAACAGAATTAATGAATCCTTTTGGCCATTAAATGGTCAGTTTCATTGCCAAACTAACTTAGTCTCAGGGAAAACCTTTGCAGCTTTGAGAATCTTACCACTTACATACTTTAAATAAGAAAAATGAAAACAGGAGTCCCCTTGGAGTAGAAAGTTCAATCTACAGGGCACTCTTCTGTCCTCATTTTTTCTTAACAAGTGGTAAATCACAGAACAAATAATCCCCTTTAAAATGCATTTGTAGGCAATTAAAACATTTGCCCAATAATATGAGAGGAGTAAACCAGTCTCTCCCTATACTTGTATTTGCTTGTTAGTTTTTTCCACAGATAGAATCATTCAAACAAGTGAGAATGGCAAGGTCTAAACATTAAAAATAAATTGCAGTCCCCACCCCCCACCCCAATTGGGTCAACACAGTAAAAACAGTAAGAAGTCTCCCAACCTCCTCCCTGCCATACCCTGGGTTACACTAGAACTCAGTAGACTAAGCCACAGCAGGAGTGTCCAGATCATTCAATTACAGAGTATTGTGTCTTCAACTGGAACCATCATTTTTTTGTGAAAAGATGTTATTTGCATTTTATCCAAATGAGCTTCATCCCCTATCAAGATGTTGAAAATTGACCAGTTTCCAACTTTTCTCTTATCAAACTGATAAAAAGACATGGCTCAACAGTGGAGTTCCACCCGTAGCTATTTTCCTGCTCCAAGATAAGCGCCATGGGAGCAAAAAGTGAACCATCCTTGGTGACCAAATCTCAGAAGACCAGGACAGCAAAGTTGCAAGGGAGCCTGAGCCACCTCTGCCTTCCCAGCCAATCTGAGGGGAGCCGCTCAACAGTCACAAATGACAACATATTAGTCATGCGAAAAAAAAGACTGCAAAAAATTACAGTGTGCAAAATAAAAAAAAAACATGAAAAGTGAAAATAGTGTGCTTCAGTCTACACTCTGACTCAATCAATTCTTTCTCTGGTTGTGGAGAGCATTTTCTATCATGAGTCTTGAATCATGGTATTCCTGAGAAGAACTAAGTCAATCATAGTTAATCATCACACAATATTGCTGTTATTGTGTACAGTGTTCTCCTGGTAACTTCTGCTCATCGTTTCTTATAACACAATAATATTCCATTACTATCATATACTCCAACTTGTTCAGCCACTTCCCAATTGATTGGCATCCCTCAGTTTTAAATTCTTTACCACAATAAGAAGAGCTTCTATAAAAATTTTTTGATACATATAGTCCTTTTCCCCTGTGATGATATTTCTGATTCAAAGGATATGAACAGTTTGATTGGGCATAGTTTTAAATTACTCTCCAGAATAGTTGGATCAGTTCACAAGTTCACCAACCGAGAATTAATGTCCCAATTTTCCCACTTTCTCTCCAAAATTTATCATTTTCTTTTTCTGTCATATTAGCCAATCTGATAAGGTGTGAAGTGGTAAATCAGAGTTGTTTTAATTAACATTTTTCTAAACAATAATGATTTAGAACTTTTATTTAATATGGTCATAGATACACTTTAATTTCTTCATTTAAAAACTGTCTGTGACCATTTGAACTTTTGACCATTTATCAGTTGGAAAATGGTTTATATTCATATATATTTGACTCAATTCTTTATACATTTGAAAAACGGAGTCTTTATCAGAGACACACTGTAAAAATTGTTTCCCAGCTTTCAGCTTTCCTTTTAATCTTCCTTGCATTGGTTTTGTTTGTGCAAAACCTTTTAAATTTAATATAATCAAAATTTTCCATTTTGCATTATGTAATGCTCCCTATGTCTTGTATGGTCATAAATTTTTCCTTTCTCCATAGATCTGACAGGTAAACTATTCCTTGCTCTCCTAATGTGATTGTGGTATCGCTCTTTATGTCTAAATATACCCATTTTGACCTTACCTTGTTATACAAATACAAGCTCTTTAGACCATAGAACACCAGGAAAATACATTTGAAATAATTTAGATCAACTCCTTCCTACAGAGAGTTATTTGGAAGGTCAGAAGGAACAAGCAACTTTCTCAAGACCATACAGATTATAGCTTGGACTCAGCCTGTTAGAGTGCTTTGAATTCCAAATTAGGGAATATGGGGGAAATTCTCATGAAGATAGTTCAGAGTCATTGAAATTATCTGTGGTTATTTATTGGACCAAGTGACCCCATAAAAGTCACATTTAAAAATAGATAAGAACAACTGAGGTATACAAGTTGCACTGGAGGGAAAGACTTTCATCAACTGATAAGCAATTCTAAATTTGGTTTTAGTGAAAGGGGAAGTATTTGTGTAGGGAGATTGGGGAAAACTACATGTAGAAGGTAGTGACTGAATAGTTTTGCAAGAAAGAGGGGGGAGCTATTTAGAGGGACAGCCAGAATAAAAACAAATATGTGTATGCATGCATGCACATGCACGCACACACACACACACACACACATGCACAGAAATGGGAGATAAGCTCTCCTATGGGAGGTTCAGCAAGTGGGCCAGTTTACTTGTATTATAGTGTGTGATAATATAGTGAGGTGAGTAAGTTTTATGAGGGTCAGATGTAAAAGTCTTTCAAAGCCAAATGGAAGAGCTCCTCACTGATGCTCAAGGCTACAGAAAGACATTAGAATTTCTTGAATTGGGGGGGGTGACATGGGCAGACTTTGGAGAAATAACTTGGAGAACTTTGTAGTAGAACGACTAAAATTGGGTGAGGCCTAAGTCAGAGAGATCAATTCTGAGTTATTAGCAGCCTTCAGGTGAGAGATGATAAGGGTCTGAGAGAGGGTAATGGGCATTGAGTAGGGAGAAGGCTTTGGATATGAGAGATGTTGTGGAGTCAGAAATGACAAGATCTAGAAACTGGATGAAAATATGGGGCAGAAGAGTCTGGAGTCAAGGATGACAGTGAGAGTGAGAACTTAGGTAACTGAAGTTACCTTGAGAGTAACCTTGAGCTTGCCCTTGAGAGTAACCAACAGGAAAGCTCATAAGAAGAGTGGATTTTGTGGTTGGAGGAACATTGAGTTTGAGAAAGCAACCAGGATATTTGAAATAATGGTAGTTGGAGATATAGAGCTAGATCTTGGGAGGGAACCTTAGTCTGGATAGAGACCTAGGAATCATCTTCAGAGAGACAACAAACTCAAGGGAACTTGGAAAGTTTTCAAATGAGAGAGTTTAGAGGGAGACTAGAGGATGCCTTGGGGCAGAGATTTGGAATTCATGCACAGTTTAGGGGGTGGAAGGGACAGAAATAGAAAGGGTGAGGTGAGTGCATTTAGGAAGTAAATTGTACAATTCATTTGATACAATCACTTGTTGTAGACTTTGTTGTTTTGTTTTGTTTGCCATTCTTTACATCCCCAGCATTTTATCACAGCATTTTGCACATGGTCAGTACTTAATGCTTATTGACTGAATGACTACAGAAAAACAACTTCAAAGGTTGAAAAGACAGAGATTTGAATGGGCATGTGTGAGAAGTATAACACTATGAAAGAAGAATTCATGGGAGTCTTGAGATATATTTGGCTCATTGAGGAGTTGAAAATGACACCTAGATTTGAGATTGGGTGATCAGGAGAATGATGGCCCCATGAAGAATAGGAAGGCAGGTAGCTTCAAGGGTAAATATCATCTGGGTGGGTTTAGAGAGGTGATGTATGAGATTATATTGGAGACATGGTAGCTGAACAGATGGCGCTACAACTCTGGGAGAGTCAGAACTGATCTACAGATTGGGACTCACACAGAACTGAAAGCAAGACCATGAGAGTAGACAGCATAGACTATCCTGTTCTCTCTTCCTGAGGTGGTAGTGTGTCCCAGAGAAATGGAAGTCAGAAGAATTATGACAAAGTCATTATTGCTGATGGTCAACTCTGATATGAACCAAGGCTACTTGAGAAGATAAAGAACCTTTCTCCAAAAGTAACAAGGTCAATCTAATATTGGCCTAACATCTACCATATTTTCCAGAACCCTGACTTTGGACATTACACACCATCTACTCCAGAGGTAACAGTGCCAATTTTTCATAGATGTCTCATTGAACTAACAGTAGGAATAGTAGATGAAGAGTAATGATGGGTGGAAGAGAAGATAGGAGGGGCCCTAGATTTCCTTTTTTGTTCATTTCTTAGTTCAGCAACAGGATTAACAGGAACACCACTACTTCTTCGTTCCCAAGTGGGTCCTTAGCCTCTGTCTTATGATCTTTAAGGTAGGAGCAACCCAAACTTCCCAAGGCTGTGATCTCACTTAGTAGTTCTAATGATTTGGACAGGAAGTTTTGCCTAGTGAAAAAAGTTAGAATGACCTTTATTCTGCTCTGACCTTCAGTGGGTACTAATCTGGGGCTCAGGACAATCCACAATCTTGTAGTGTTTCAGGCATCTCTGAGACACCATGATGTAGAGAAAATAGCGATTTGTATTTGCACAGGAACTTTCATTGTCCAGAAGCTCCTTGTGCCAATAAAATCACTGGTCTAATCTTGACCCCTATGTTAATTGTTGGAAAGTTGTTGTTTTTGTTTTGTGTGTTTGTTTCTTCATTTTTGTTTCCCT
Organism: Notamacropus eugenii; assembly: GCF_028372415.1. Classification (NCBI taxonomy): domain Eukaryota; kingdom Metazoa; phylum Chordata; class Mammalia; order Diprotodontia; family Macropodidae; genus Notamacropus; species Notamacropus eugenii. Next base: position 288,924,836 of record NC_092872.1, on the reverse strand, counting down.
CTGAAATCTAGAGTAAGACTCACAAAGTGACAGGCAGTCAATCCCATAAAAATAATTTCAAAAGGAACAAAATATTTTGAAGCCATCCTCCAAATTACAGTCAATACCCAGTTATATTCATTTATGAAACTCTCCTTAAAGAAATAAAGAACAACTTAAATAGCTGGAGGAATATTTCATGCTGATGGCTGCACTGTGTGAGTATTTTCAAAATGACAATATTGCCCAAGTTAATTTGCATTTCTAATGCTATATCAATCAAACTATCAAAGGAATACTTTACAAAACTCAATAAGATGATAACAAAATTCATTTGAGGGAATAAAATATCAAAAATATCAGGGGAAATCATGTTTAAAAAGTGGAAAGGTAAATCAATGAAACAGATTAGATAAGGAAGTATAGGAATAATTGAATAACCCTGCATTTGAAGAAACTGAAAATGTAAATTATCTAGGAAAGAACTCTCTATTTGATAATGAACTATGGGGAATGAAAAGTAATTTGGCAGAAATTAGGCTCAGACCAACATCTTACACCATATTTACAATAAGTTTACAAGGACATGTGGCCTGAATATTAAAATAGAAGAGGTCAATTAACTTTTATGACTATGAGTAGATAAATTCTTAATCATATGATGAACATAAACGATTAAAATATGTAATTTCAGTCAAACAAAGTTGAGAAGTTTTTGCACAAAATAATAGGGAGGTAGTCAAATAAGAAAAAATGAATCTTTGTATCCTATGTTTCTCATAAAGTTCTGATATTCAAGATATAGACAACTAACAAGCTTTCTGGTGTGCTTTGATTTTTTTTTCACTTTTGTTCTGTTTTGTTTTATTTTTGAGGGGGGAGGAGGAATCATTTTGATAGATAATGGATCCCTGGGATAGGAATGGGAGAAATACTAGTGGAACTGCAAGTGATACGAAAACAAATGATTTCCATTTCTCCTATTTCTGCAGAATGAGTCTAACCCCTCTTTAATGAGCATTCCTTCATATACTTTAAAACAATTTCCATGTTCCCATGAATCTTCCTTATAGGACATCAACTTAAGCATTATAATGCTTTACCTGTCTTCTTTTACATATTCTTAAGCTTACTTTCCATTGGAAAATGTTGTCCTCAGAATAATCCTCCAGATGTTAACTCTTATCAGATTACCTCTGGATTTTTTTCTTCATGAAATGGTTTCTAACTATGCCTCTTCCTCCAGAGCTTTTAAAGTTTTTTTTTTAACTTAAGTGTAGAATTTTAGATATTTTTCCTATTGAATTTCATCTTACTGAATTTGACTAATTCTGAATAGTCTTGATATCTCTTTTTTTTTTAATTCCAACTTTCTGGCCCACCATTTTGGCTATGCTCAGTTTTATTTTACCTACAATCTATATAAACTTGCCATTTATTCACTCATTTATATTCTTATAGCATTGGACCAAGCACATTCTTTGCATGAGAACTCCCTTCATCTCAATAATGACCCATCACTCTGTTTGCAACTCTGATCAATCAAGGGGTTCTGCTCCATATAAGATGCCATCAGTGACTCCATGTTCTCATCTTGTCCAGAAGGAAAACCTGAGGAGGTTTAACTTAGGACAGGAGAATAGGGATCCCAAGTCCTCTTTCAATTGGGATTTCTAGTTCCTCAGCCTACCCCTGCAATCTCTCAGTAATTTCATGAGATTATTATGGGCTAACAAATGTGAAGCTAGTCTCCAAATACCTATACTGATGAGTTGTAGGTAGTCTTATGATCAACAATCACCATCTTCACTTCTAAATTTTTAGATAGATATTGCACACTAGTCATACAGTGAGATATGTAAAATCACTTTGTTATGGTGATAAGTATGAGGCATTACTTAGCTGGGATTTTGGGGCACCACAATGGAGTCTTTGTTCCTCTCCATTATAGCTGCAAGATGAGAGCTAGGGTTACTGTTCTTACTTATGTATGTGCTGTATAGTGTGGAAACAACTGATTTAATGAAACAGGATGTTAAGGTCTCTCCAACCTGGATTCCATTGCAAATAGATTATAAAGGCTAGGTGGTTCAGTGGATAGAATATTGTACTTAGAGTCAGGATGACTTAAGTTCTAATCCTAACTCAGAAGCTTACTAGCTGTGTGACACTGGAAAAGTCACTAAACCTCTTTCACATCTTTAAAATTGTCCTTAACTGTAGTAGACACTAAATTATTGTTTGAATTTGTATCAGAATCCTCTATGCCTCATAAAAGGACATTTCTACCTGCCTCAGGCTATTTTGTTGTTGTTTGTGTGTGTTTTGTTTTGTTTCCATTTGTTATTTGTTTCCCAACTTCATTAGTTCACTTTCACATAAAGACTGCTCTCAAAAATAAACAAATTCTGGAGGTGGAGCCAAGATGGCTGAGTAAAAGCAGTGACTTCCCTGAGCTCTCTCCCAAAGCCCTCCAAGTACCTGTAAAAAATGACTCTAAGCAAATTCTAGAGCTACAGAATCCACAAAATGACAGAGTGACACAAATCCCCAGCCCAAGACAACCTGGAAAGTCAACAGGATGGGTCTTTCAAACCAGGAAGAGAGTGGAGCACAGTCAGACATGGGCCATAGCAGCACAGACCTGCCAGACTAGGCCTCAGAAGACTGAACCATTGGTAGCTGTGACAGATTCCAGATTTCTCAATCCACAAACACCAAAAAGATCAGTGGTAAAACTCTGTGGGACCTGGGTGAAGGAGGAGTGTGTGGTCTGGCTGGGTCTGGTCCCAGGGTGGTGGTGGTGGTGGTGGTGGAGCTTTGGGCCCAGAGAGGATGGGGAATCGAGCTGCTGATACAAAATTTCTGAAGCCTGGGACAGTACTCCGACTCCCACCCCCACTCCTACTGGAAGCCGAGTTCTACCCTGACAAAGAGTTAGGAAGTCAAGTGTTTGACTGGGAATATGAGTAAACAGCATAAAAGAACTCAGACTATAGTATCTTACTTTGGTAACAAGGAAGATCAGGGTATACAACCAGAGGACAACAGAAACAAAACTTCTACATAAAAAGGCTACAAGACAAATACAAATTGGTCACAGGGCATGGAGGAGCTCAAAGGGGATTTTGAAAATCAAGTAAAATAAGTAGAGGAAAAATTGGGAAAATAAATGAGGGTGTTCTTAAAAATCATGAAAACTGAGTCAACAGCTTGCTAAAGAAAACTCAGAAAAATTACTGAAGAAAATAATACTTTTTTTTCTTTTTTTTTATTAAATTTATTTATTTAACTTTTAACATTCATTTTCACAAAATTTTGGGTTACAAATTTTCTCCCCTTTTATCCCCTCCCCCCCCCCAAACACCAAGCATTCTAATTGCCCCTATGACCAATATGCTCTCTCTTCTATCATCCCTCTCTGCCCTTGTCTCCATCTTCTCTTTTGTCCTGTAGGGGCAGATAGCTTTCTATACCCCTTTACCTGTTTTTCTTATTTCCTAGTGGCAAGAACATTACTCTACAGTTGATCCTAACACTTTGAGTTCCAACTTCTCTTCCTCCCTCCCTCCCCACCCCTTCCCTTTGGAAGGCAAGCAATTCAATATAGGCCATATCTGTGTAGTTTTGCAAATGACTTCCATAATAGTTGTGTTGTATAGGACTAACTATATTTCCCTCCATCCTATCCTGTCCCCCATTACTTCTATTCTCTTTTGATCTTATCCCTCCCCATGAGTGTCGACCTTGAATTGCACTCTCCTCCTCATGCCCTCCCTTCTATCATCCCCCCCACCCTGCTTGTCCCCTTATCCCCCACTTTCCTGTATTGTCAGATAGGTTTTCCTACTAAAATGAGTGTGCACTTTATTCTTTTCTTTAGTGGAATATGATGAGAGTAGACTTCATGTTTTTCTCTCACCTCCCCTCTTTATCCCTCCACTAATGAGTCTTTTGATTGCCTCTTTTATGAGAGATAATTTGCCCCATTCAATTTCTCCCTTTCTCTTCCCAATATATTTCTCTCTCACTGCTTGATTTCATTTTGTTTTAAAGATATGATCCCATCCTATTCAATTCACTCTGTGCACTCTATCTCTATGTATGTGAGCGTGTGTGCATGTGTAATCCCACCCAGTACCCAGATACTGAAATGTTTCAAGAGTTACAAATATTGTCTTTCCATGTAGGAATGTAAACAATTCAGCTTTAGTAAGTCCCTTATGACTTCACTTTGCTGTTCACCTTTTCATGGTTCTCTTCATTCTTGTTTTTGAAAGTCAAATTTTCTTTTCAGCTCTGGTCTTTTCATCAAGAATACTTGAAAATCCTCTATTTCATTGAAAGACCATTTTTTCCCCTGAAGTATTATAGTCAGTTTTGCTGGGTAGGTGATTCTTGGTTTTAGTCCTAGTTCCTTTGACTTCTGGAATATACTATTCCATGCCCTTCGATCCCTTAATGTAGAGGCTGCTAGATCTTGTGTTATCCTGATTGTATTTCCACAATACTTGAATTGTTTCTTTCTAGCTGCCTGCAATATTTTCTCCTTGACCTGGGAACTCTGGAATTTGGCCACAATGTTCCTAGGAGTTTCTCTTTTTGGATCTCTTTCAGGCGGTGTTCTGTGGATTCCTTGAATATTTATTTTGCCCTCTGGTTCTAGAATCTCAGGGCAGTTTTCCTTGATAATTTCATGAAAGATGATGTCTAGGCTCTTCTTTTGATCATGGCTTTCAGGTAGTCCCATAATTTTTAAATTGTCTCTCCTGGATCTATTTTCCAGGTCTGTTGTTTTTCCAATGAGATATTTCACATTATCTTCCATTTTTCCATTCTTCTCTCTTTGTTCTGTGATTTCTTGGTTTTGCATAAAGTCATTAGCCTCCATCTGTTCCATTCTAATTTTGAAAGAACTATTTTCTTCAGTGAGCTTTTGAATCTCCTTTTCCATTTGGCTAATTCTGCTTTTGAAAGCATTCTTCTCCTCATTGGCTTTTTGAACCTCTTTTGCCAATTGAGTTAGGCTAGTTTTCAAGGTGTTAATTTCTTCAACATTTTTTTGGGTCTCCCTTAGCAGGGAGCTGATCTGCTGTTCATGCTTTGACTTCATGTCTCTCATTTCTCTTCCCAGCTTTTCCTCCACCTCTCTAACTTGATTTTCAAAATTCTTTTTGAGCTCTTCCATGGCCTGAGCCCATTGGGTGGGCTGGGACACAGAAGCCTTGATTTCTGTGTCTTTGCCTGATGGTAAGCATTGTTCTTCCTCATCAGAAAGGAAGGGAGGAAATGCCTGTTCGCCAAGAAAGTAACCTTCTATAGTCTTATTTCTTTTCCCTTTTCTGGGCATTTTCCCAGCCAGTGACTAGACCTCTGAATATTTTCCTCACACCCACCTCACCTCCTGATCCTCCCAGCCCGTGTTTGTGGTCTGAGATTCAAATGCTGCTTCCAGCCTCAGGGCTTTTGGCGGGGGCAGGGCTCCTATTCGGTATGAGATTATGTTCTGGTGCTGAGGTCGGGGCAGGGCCACCTCTCAGGCTCAGTTCCCTCAGGGGGTTTATGCACAGACCTTCCACAATGGATTCAGGCTCCCGCCTGCTTGGGGAGCCCCTGTCTGCAGCCGCCTCTCAGCTTCTACCTCCCGGGGGGGCCTGAATTATGGGGGCACCCCACTCCCCTCTCGACCTGCTAAAGAGACTCTGTCACCCACCCCTGTCACCTGTGGATGGAGGGACTTGTGCGGCCTCTGGAGATCCCGTCCCTGAAGCCTGCTCGGATCTGTTTCTCTCGGTGCCACAGCCGTGGCCGCAGCAGGTCTGGGCTGGGCTTTGCGTCTGCAGCGCGACGGACCTTTTGCGAGAGGTTTGCAGATCCCTCTGTGGGTGGAGGGACCCGCGTGGCCGCTGGAGATCCTGTCTGTGAAGCCTGCTCAGATCTTTTCCTCTCGGTGCCGCCGCTACGGCAGGGATGCACTCAGCTCTCAGTCCCGGGGCCCAGTCCGCAGCGTGAAGGACCCCCCCGCGAGAGGTTTGCAGGTCTCTCTGGAACAGAAATCTCCCTCGCTCCAATGTTCCGTGGCCTCTGGGTGCGGAATTCGCAGTGAGTTACTTCCCTGTAGCCATTCTATGGGTTGTGGGTTCAGAGCTATGTGTATGTGCATCTTTCTACTCTGCCATCTTGGCTCCGCCAGAAAATAATACTTTAACAATAGATTAACCCAAATGGCAAAAGAGGTCCAAAAAGCCAGTGAGGAGAAGAATGACTTAAAAAGCAGAAATGGCCAAATGGAAAAAGCAATCCAAAAGCTCATTGAAGAAAAGAATCCCTTCAAAATTAGAATGGAGCAAGTGGAAGGTAATGACTTTATGAGCAATCAAGAAATTATAAAACAGAACCAAAAGAATAAAAAAGTGGAAGACAATATAAAATGTTTCCTTGGGCAAATCATTAACCTAGAAAATGGATCCTGGAGAGATGATCTAGGAGAAACTGAAATCCATGATCAAAAAGAAAGCCTATATATCATCTTTCAAGAAATTATCAAGAAAAACTGCACTGATGTTCTAGAAACAAAGAGTAAAATAGAAATTGAAAAAAATCCACTGATAGCCTCAAGAAAGAGATCCTAAAAGCAAAGCTCTTAGGAATAGTGTAGCCAAATTTCGGAGCTCCCAGGTCAAGGAGAAAATATTTCAAGCACCCCCCCCCCCCACAAAAAACAATTTGAGTATTGTGGAAATGCAATTAGGATAAGACAAGATATAGTAGCTTCTACATTAAGGAATCTAAGGGCTAGGAATATGATATTCCAGAAGTCAGAGGAGCTAAGATTACAACCAAGAATCACCTACCCGACAAAACTGAGTTTAATCCTTCTGGGGAAAAAACAGACATTCAATGAAATAGAAGAATTTTAAACATTCTTGATGAAAACATGAGAGCTTACTAGAAAATTTGACTTCCAAATACAAGAATCAAGAGAAACTTGAAAAGGTAAACAGGAAAGAGAATTCATAAGACACTTATTAAAGTTGAACTGTTAATATTCCTACATGGGAAGATAATTGTTACTCATGAGACTTTTCTTAGTATTAGAGTAGTTGGAGGGAGATGATAGATAGATGGATAGATGGATGGATGGATGGATAGACAGATAGATAGACAGATGGACAGATAGACAGACAGAAAGATAGATAGATAGATAGATAGATAGATAGATAGATAGATAGATAGATAGATAGATAGATAGACAGATAGGTAGGTAGGTAGATAGATAGATGTCACAGGGTGAATTGAATATGAAGGGATGGTATCTAAAAATTAATTAAGGGGTGAGAAAGGAGTATATTGTGAGAAGGAGAAAGGGAGAGATAGAATGGAGTAAAATATCTTCATGAAAGAGGTAAGAAAAAGGTTTTACAATGGAGGGGGAAAAGGGGAAGGTGAGAAGGAATGAATGAATATTGCTCTCATTGGATTTGGCTCAAGGAAGGAATAATATACATTCAATTGAGCATCTTACCCTCTAGGAATGTAGAGGGGGAAGGGAATAATAAGGGGCAGAAAATAGAAGGAATGGAAAATTGGAGGAAGGGGTAGTCAGAAGCAAACATTTTAGAAAAGGGACAGGTTCATAGGAGAAAATATAATAATTGGGGGGTGGTTTAGGATGGAGTTAGTCTTTCACAAAATCACTGTTATGGAGGTCTTTCACATAAGCACACAAGTACAATCTGTACTGAATTGCTTGCCTTCTCAGTAAAGGTGAGTGGGGAGGCAAGAAGGAAGAGAATTTGGAACTCAAAGTTTTAAAAACAAACCTTTAGAACATGTTTTTACATGCAACTGGAAAATAAGATATACAAAGGGATATAGAAATCTATCTACCCTTCAAGAAAGTAAAGGGGAGAAAATTCCAGAGCAACAGAAGCCACAAATTGACAGAGAGAAACAGATTTCCATCCCAAGAAAGCCTGAAAGGTCAACAGGAAAGGTCTACCACTTTGGGCTCAGAGTGGAGCACAGCCCAGCATGAGTTGCCTGCACAGACAGGACTGGAGCAGTCATGGAATCATGGGTAGGAGCTGTGCTTCCCAGATTTCTCAACCTACAAATGCCAAAGATAGCTTCAAAGGTCAGTAAGAAAGCTCTTTCACATGGGTGAAAGGGGAGCACTGTCTGGCTTCAGTCTCAGCTCCAGGGTGGCAGCCACTGCTACAGCAGCTTCCACTTTTTGAGCCCAAGCCTAAAGATCCTGAGGGAATCGTGCAATTGATTTGGGTCTCAGTTCTGAGTGTCTATCCTAGGATGAGGAGGAGCACTGGAATGGTGAAGGTAGTGATAACCATGGATAGGGAATCCCACTCACAGTTCCAGGGCAGAAAAGAGTGCTTGTGGTTGCTCAAAGACCAGAGCACAGACCATGAGAGGTGTAAACTCCTCTCCTTTGATTGTGCCATATTGGAGGAACTGAGAACATCCAGGTCCCTGGAGTATCCCCACCACTTGACAAAGGACTCAAAAGTCAAGTAATTGGCTGGGAAGATGCCCATAAAAGGGGAAAAATACGACTACAGAGGTTACTTTCTTGATGAAAAGGTGTTTTTTTCCATGCTTTCAAATGGGGAAGAACAAAGCATATCTTCAGAGGCAGACATTAAAATCAAGACTTCTACATCAAAAACTTCCAAAAAAAATATGCAATGGTCTCAGGCCATGGAAGAGGTAAAAAAGGTTTTTGAAAATCATGCAAGAGAAGTGGAGGAAAAATTAGGAAGAGAAATGAGAGGAATGCAAGATAATCATAAAAAGGAAGTTGAAAGGTTAGTAAAAGAGACCTTCAAAATGCTGAAGAATATTTTCTTTAAAAATATTTTAGAAGATGGCGGAGTAGAAAGATGCACATACACATAGCTCCGAACCCACAACCCATAGAACGGCTACAGGGAAGTAACTCACGGCGAATTCTGCACCCAGAGGCCATGGAACATTGGAGCGAGGGAGATTTCTGTTCCGGAGGGATCTGCAAACCTCTTGCGGGGGGTCCTTCACGCTGCGGACTGGGCGCCGGGACTGAGAGCTGAGTGCAGCCCTGCCGTAGCGGCGGCACTGAGAGGAAAAGATCCGAACGAGCGGGCTTCGGGGACGGGATCTCCAGCGGCCACGCGGGTCCCTCCACCCACAGAGGGACCTGCAAACCTCTCACAAAAGGTCTGTCGCGCTGCAGACGTGGAGCCCAGCCCAGCCCAGACCTGCTGCGGCCACGGCTGCGGCACCGAGAGAAACAGACCCGAGCAGGCTTCAGGGACGGGATCTCCAGCGGCGGCACAAGTCCCTCCACCCACAGGTGACGGGGGTTGGTGAGAGAGTCTCTTTGGCAGGTCGAGAGGGGAGTGGGGTGCCCCCATGATTCGGGCCCCCCCGGGAGGTAGAAGCTGAGAGGCAGCTGCAGACAGGGTCTCCCCAAGTGGGCGGGAGCCTGAATCCATGGTGGAAGGTCTGTGCATAAACCCCCTGAGGGAACTGAGCCTGAGAGGCGGCCCTGCCCCAACCTGACAACTTGAACTTAATCTCACACTGAATAGCAGCCCTGCCCCCTCCAAAAGCCCTAAGGCTGGAAGCAGCATTTGAATCTCAGTCCCCAAACGCTGGCTGGGAGGATCAGGAGGCGAGGTGGGTGTGAGGAGAATATTCAGAGGTCAAATCACTGGCTGGGGAAAATGCCCAGAAAAGGGAAAAGAAATAAGACTATTGAAGGCTACTTTCTTGGAGAACAGACATTTCCTCCCTTCCTCTCTGATGAGGAAGAACAATGCTTACCATCAGGCAAAGACACAGAAATCAAGGCTTCTGTGTCCCAGCCCACCCAATGGGCTCAGGCCATGGAAGAGCTCAAAAAGAATTTTGAAAATCAAGTTAGAGAGGTGGAGGAAAAACTGGGAAGAGAAATGAGAGAGATGAAAGAAAATCATGAAAAGCAGATCAGCTCCCTGCTAAAGGAGACCCAAAAAAATGTTGAAGAAATTAACACCTTGAAAACTAGCCTAACTCAATTGGCAAAAGAGGTTCAAAAAGCCAATGAAGAGAAGAATGCTTTCAAAAGCAGAATTAGCCAAATGGAAAAGGAGATTCAAAAGCTCGCTGAAGAAAATAGTTCTTTCAAAACTAGAATGGCACAGATGGACGCTAAGGACTTTGTGAGAAAGCATGATATCACAATGCAAAACCAAAAGAATGGAAAAATGGAAGATAATGTGAAATATCTTATTGGAAAAACAACTGATGTGGAAAATAGATTCAGGAGAGACAATTTAAAAATTGGGGGACTACCTGAAAGCCATGATCAAAAGAAGAGCCTAGACATCATCTTTCATGAAATTATCAAGGAAAACTGCCCTGAGATTCTAGAACCAGAGGGCAAAATAAATATTCAGGGAATCCACAGAACACCGCATGAAAGAGATCCAAAAAGAGAAACTCCTAGGAACATTGTGGCCAAATTCCAGAGTTCTCAGGTCAAGGAAAAAATATTGCAAGCAGCTAGAAAGAAACAATTCAAGTATTGTGGAAATACAATCAGGATAACACAAGATTTAGCAGCCTCTACATTAAGGGTTCGAAGGGCATGGAATAGGATATTCCAGAAGTCAAAGGAACTAGGACTAAAACCAAGAATCACCCACCCAGCAAAACTAAGTATAATACTTCAGGGGAAAAATTGGTCTTTCAATGAAATAGAGGATTTTCAAGCATTCTTGATGAAAAGACCAGAGCTGAAAAGAAAATTTGACTTTCAAACACAAGAATGAAGAGAACCATGAAAAGGTGAACAGCAAAGAGAAGTCATAAGGGACTTACTAAACTTGAACTGTTTACATTCCTACATGGAAAGACAATATGTGTAACTCTTTGAAACATTTCAGTATCTGGGTACTGGGTGGGAGTACACACACACACATGCACACATGCACACATACATAGAGACAGAGTACACAGAGTGAATTGAAGAGGATGGGATCATATCTTTAAAAAAAATGAAATCAAGCAGTGAGAGAGAAATATATTGGGAGGAGAAAGGGAGAAATGGAATGGGGCAAATTATCTCTCATAAAAGAGGCAAGCAAAAGACTCATTAGTGGAAGGATAAAGAGGGGATGTGAGAGAAAAACATGAAGTCTACTCTCATCACATTCCACTAAAGGAAAGAATAAAATGCACACTCATTTTGGTAGGAAAACCTATCTCACAATACAGGAAAGTGGGGGACAAGGGGACAAGCAGGGTGGGGGGGATGATAGAAGGGAGGGCATTGGGAGGAGAATGCAATTCGAGGTCGACACTCATGGGGAGGGATAGGATCAAAAGAGAATAGAAGTAATGGGGGACAGGATAGGATGGAGGGAAATATAGTTAGTCCTATACAACACAACTAGTATGGAAGTCACTTGCAAAACTACACAGATTCGGCCTATATTGAATTGCTTGTCTTCCAAAGGGAAGAGGTGGGGAGGGAGGGAGGAAAAGAAGTTGGAACTCAAGGTGTTAGGATCAACTGTAATGTTCTTACCACTAGGAAATAAGAAATACAGGTAAAGGGGTATAGAAAGCTATCTGGCCCTACAGGACAAAAGAGAAGACGGAGAGAAGGGCAGAGAGGGAGGATAGAAGAGAGAGCAGATTGGTCACAGGGGCAATTAGAATGCTTGGTGTTTGGGGGGGGAGGGGATAAAAGGGGAGAAAATTTGGAACCCAAAATTTTGTGAAAATGAATGTTAAAAATTAAATTAAAGAAATATTTTAGATACACTTTTTAAAATAGACTTACCAAAATGACCAAAGAGGTCCAAAAAACCACTGAGGAGAAGAATGTTTGAAAAAGAAGAATTAGCTAAGTGGAAAAGGAGCTTCAAAAGCTCATTGAAGAAAATAGTTATTTAAAAATTAGAATGTGGAAGATTGAAGCTAATGACTTTATGAGAAACCAAGGAGTTATAAAACAAAGCCAAAAGAATTAAAAAATATATAATGCAATGTGAAATATCTCATTGGAAAAATAACTCATCTGGAAAATAGATCCAGGCGAGATAGTTTAAAAATTATTGGCCTACCTGAAAACCATGATCAAAATAAAAGCCTAGACATCATCTTCTAAGATATTAATAAGAAAAACTGCCCTGATATTCTAGACCCAGAGGGTAAAATAAAAATGAAAAGAATTCACCTATCACCTCCTGAAAGAGATTCCAAAAGGAAAACTCCTAGGAATATTGTAGCCAAATTCTATAGTTCCCAGATTAAGGAGAAAATATTACAAGCAGCCAGAAAGAAACAATTCAAGTGGAATTGTGGAAATACAATCAGGATAACACAGGATTTAGCAGCTTCTACACTAAGGGATCAAAGGGCTTGGAATATGATATTCCAGAGGTCAAAGGAGATAGGATTAAAACCAAGAATCAACTACTCAGCAAAACTGAGTAAAATTCTTTGGGTAAAAAATGGAATTTCAACGAAATAGAGGACTTTCAAGCATTCTTGTTGAGAAGACCAGAGTTGAATAGAAAATTTGACTTTTAAATACAAGAATAAAGAGAAACATGAAAAGCTAAACAGGAAAGTGAAGCCTTAAGGAACTCATTAAAGTTGAACTTTTTGCATTCCTACATGAAAAGATGTTATTTGTAACTCATGAGACTTTTTTCAGTATTAGGGTATTTGGAGGGAACATACATACACACACACACATATATAGATAGATAGATGTTTGTATATATGTATGTATATATGTGTGTATGCATATATATATATATATATATATATATATATATATATATATATATATATATATATATATATATATATATATATATATGTTGAATGGTTGATTGTTGTCCTTCATCTTCAAGGAGGACCAAAATGACATCAACATGATAAAAAGAAATTTCAGTGTGTCTGACTGACTGATCAGACCAATATGTGCTCAGAATGCTCTACCACAGGTTGAGCACAGATAGTCCATGTGAATATTTGGAGTGGACATCCCAAATTTGCACATCCCGTGTTTACTTTGTGCTGTACCAACTCTGCTTTGCTCAAAGAGCTCAGAATCCTTTCCGATGTGGGCACACCATGCTGAGTGGTCCTGTGCCAGTGTTTCCTATGTTGCATGGTCAAATCCAAAGTTCTTGAGAGAGACCTTGAGAGTGTCCTTGTATTGTTTCTTCTGGCCACCATGTGGTCGCCTGCCTCATGTGAGTTCTCTATAAAATAGTCTTTTTAGCAAGTGTACATTTTGCATTCAAACAACATGGCCAGCCCATCAGAGTTGCACTCTCTGAAGCATAGTTTGAATACTTGGCAGTTCAGCTCGAGCAAGGACTTCAGTATCTGGTACTTTGTCCTGCCAGGTGATCCTCAGAACCTTCCTAAAACAGTTCAAATGAAAGTTATTCAGTTTCTTGGCATGTTGCTGGTAGACTGTCCATGTTTCACAAGCATAAAACAATGAGGTCAGCAGAGCAGCTCTGTAGACCTTCAGTTTGGTAGTCAGTCTAATATCTTTTCTCTCCCAAACTTTTCTTCAGAGCCTCCTAAACACTGAGCTAGCTTTGGTAATGCATGCATCAACCTCATTGTCAATATGTACATCCCTGAAAAGTACACTACCAAGGTAAATGAACTTGTCCACAGCATTCAAAATTTCTTCATTTTTTATAACTTATGGTTCCACATATGGATGATGTGATGGTGGCTGATGGAGAACCCGTGTTTTCTTGGTGTTAATTATTAGGCCAAAATTAGCACAGGCAGCAGAGAATTGATCCATACTTTGTTGCATCTCCACTTTAAAGGCTGCATTGAGTGCATAATCATCTACAAACAGAAAATCATGCAACCAACATGCCCTCCACTTTGGTCTTGGCTTGTAGCCTTTTCAAATTGGAGATCTTGCCATCAGTATGGTAGTTGACCTTGATGCCACGTTTATCCTCTCTGAAACATTTGTCAGCATGACTGAAAACATCATGCTAAAAAACATGGGAACAAACACACAGTTTTGTTTCACTTCGCTGATGACTAGGAAGGCACGAAAGCATTGTCCATTATCTAAGACCCAAGCAAATATGCCATTGTGAAATTGTCATAAAATATTGATGCACTTCTCCAGGCAATCAAATTTTGATATAATTTTCCATAAGAACTCATGACTAACAGAGTCAAAGGCCTTGGTCAGATCTACAAACGTTGTGTACACACCTCTGTTCTGCTCCTGGCATTTCTCCTGGAGTTGCCAGGCAGCAAGCACCATATCAACTGTTCCTTGGTCCTTTCTGAGCCATACTCTCTCCCGGGTATGTGATCATCTTCCAAGTCAAGGAACAGGCTATTAAGGAGGACTGTAGAAAGAACGTTGCTAGCAATGACTAAGAGAGAGATTCCCCCTGTGATTGTCACAGGACAATCTATTCCCTTTACCCTTACCCAGAGATGGACAATGGAGGCATTCTTGAACTCCTGGGAGATAAGCTGCTCTTGTCATATAACCTGTGAAATTTCAGTCATTTTTTGTATGAGCAATGGTCCCCCTACCTTGTAAATCTCAGCTGGAATAGAATCAGCATCAGATGCTTTTCCACATGAAAGGAGTCTAATGATGCTCAAAACCTCTTCTTCAGTTGGAAATTCAGCTGTGGAGGGATTGACTTCAACCTGAGGTAAATGGTCAATTGATTGATGATTAGCATTGGTAGGTGATGGTCTGTTGAGAATCCTATGAAAATGTTCAGCCCATCTCTGTAGGATCATGTCTTTATCAATGTGGCTCCATCGGCACTGATTAGTTGTATTGCACCATAGGTTTTTGGTCCATAAATAGCTTTCAGGGAATCATAAAAGAACTCTGGATTGTTACTATCAGCATAAAACTGAATTTCATCTACCTTCTTACTGAACCAAGAATCCTGCATCTCTTTAAACTTTGCTTTTGGTGAAATTAAATGCTGTCTTCTTGGAGGTGGATAAACTCTCCTGCTTGTAAATCCTGTGGAGTTCTCTTTTTTCCTTTAGCAGTTTCTGAATTTCCCCATCATTTTCTTCAAACTAGTCTTGATTTTAGTGAGTGTTCTGACCCAGATGAGCCAATGCAGTGCTGTACACCAAATCTCTGAAAGCTGCCCACTCCCATTCTGCTCCACTGTGGCCAACTGTGTGTTGGCTCAACTTTCCCTTCAAGTCAGCACCAAACTGTTCCTGCTCAGAGAGGAGCTCTAATTTTTTTGACATTAATTCTTCTGGTAGACATTTTGTCTTGGGGACAGCACTTTTGATGACTGTGAATATTTAGCTTGAAAAGGATAAGTCTATGATAAATCCAGCACTCTGCACCACACATTGCCTTTGTCACTTTCACATCGTGTCTGTCTCTTCTCCTTACAAGCACATAGTCTATTAGATGTCAGGGTTTGCTGTGAGGGTGCATCCATGTAGTTTTGTGTGTGTTTAGGTAAATGGAAGACAGTGCTGATGATGAGAAGGCCATGTAATGCACAAGTCTTCAGTAGTAAATGGCCATTGCTGCCATTCCTCCCTAGGATTTCCTGCCAAGTCTGGTAGTCTGAGCCTATTCTATCATTAAAGTAGTCCAGAATTATAAGCTTGTCATCTTTTGTCACATTGACGATAAGGGTGTCTAGATCTTCATAAAATTTTTCTTTGACTTCATCAGTGTTTGTAATGGTGGGAACATAGGCACTGATGGTGGTGGCGTGACGTTTTCCTGTGAGTGGCAATCATATTGTCATGGGCCTGTCAGTCACTCCTTTTGGCAGTCATACCACCTTGCTGATTAAATTAGTTTTGATTGCAAAACCTATGCCAGCTTCACGGTGCTCCCTTTCACTGCACCCACTCCAGAAAAAGGTTTATCCAGCTCCAACTTCAGTAAATTGGCCTTCATTTGCCAACGTTGTTTCACTCAGCTCTGCTATTTGAACACCATGCCTGTGGAGTTCTCTTGCAACAAGACCAGTTCTTCTTTAAGGTCTACTGGATTTTGTGTTGTCTATTGTGTGTGCACATTCCATGTGCTGATGGGGAGTAGAATCATTTTTGCACATGTTTTCACATATTTTTTTCATTTTTTTTTTGTGTTTCCACCACATGGTGGGATTTCCTGCCTGCTGCGGTAACCAGACCAGGGTTGGATAAGCAGACAATGTTTAGGGCACCTTTTCTAGCCCCCTTCCTCACACCAGGAGGTGAGCAGAGTGATCCTTAAAAGGCTGCTCAGACTCCCATGGGCCTGCTGAGTCCCACTGCTGCTTCCAGTGAGAAACGACCCTATGGCCTGGGCCACCTATGTGCAGGGTAGTGACTACAGCTCCCAGTGTATCCATACCTGCTGCTTCATTCCTTGCCTGTCACCATGGGACTTTGAGGCATAATAGTGAAATGGTATGGATAATGTCTTTTGATTCAAGAGTAAATTGGATTTAAGTAAGGCAGAGTTGCACGAAGTCATCAGCCTCACTTCTTCCTCCACAGTTGTTATAATACAGTAGCAGGACAGCATCAAGATGGCTGACGATGGCTCAAGATGCAGTGGGTGACCTCAGTGTCTTCAGTGTCTAATCAAGCTCTAAGCACTTCACATTGCCTGCTTCATCTGCCTTCATGGCCACTGGAACAAATTGTTCTCATCTGCCCACTCAACTACAGGAAGCCTTCACATGCTTGGGGTAGATACCCCACTAACTTACCAAGGGGTTTGAGAACCCTTGGTTGCCTCAACCCAGTTTGGTCTGTCTGCCCAAACAGTTTACTGGGGCATAACTACTGTGCATACTGCATCTTCTTGTAGCCACGGCTGAGAGTTAGGTGGAATAGGTGGACACCAAATGTGGAAAGAGCCCCGAAAAGGGCTCAGCAGCCATCACACCAAAGGTACTGGTCCTCCCTGAACAAACCCTATGTCTCACATATATATGTATCTATAATATATATGTATATATAAATGTATATTTTTATGTGTATAGATGTGTATGGGTATGTATGTATATGTATATATGGAAATCTATTTCATCCTGTAGGAAGGCAAGGAGGAAGGGGATAGGAGAAGGAAGATAATAGAAGGGACAGTAAGTTGGGAAATGGGATGATCAGAAGCAAACACTGTTGTGGAAGGACTGATCAGGGGGGCAAATGGAATAAATGAAGGTCAGGATAGGACTGAGGGAAATGTGGTTAGTCTTTTACAACATAACTATTATACAAGTGCTTTGCATTATTACACATGTATGACCTATATGGAATTGCTTGTTTTCTTAATGAGAGTGGGTGGGGAGGGAGGGAGATAATATGGAACTCAAAGCTTTAAGAAGGAATGTCAAAAATTGTTTTAGCATGTCACTGGAAATTAATATATATAAGCAATGGAGTATAGAAATCTATTTTGCCCTACAGGGAAATAGAGGGGAAAGAGGGTGGAAGAAAGGTGGGTAATAGAAGGGAGGACAGACTGGAGGAAGGGGTGGATGGGGTGCATGCTGTCCTCGGGTGGAGGGTGGCGAGAGGTCAGGAGAAAAATTTGAATTCAAATTCTTGTGGAAGTGAATGTTGAGAACTGAAAAATAAATAAATTACATATTTAAAAAAAGTAAGTAAAGGGGAAGAGAAGAGGGATGGCAAAAGGGAGGGCAGATTGGCAGAAGGGGCAATAAGAAGGAATGCATTTTAGGGTGGTGAGAGAGGAAAGATGGAGAGAAAATTTGGAACTCAGTATCTTGTGGAAATGAATGGTGAAAACCAAATAAATTAGTTTAAATCTTCAAAAAAAAATTCTAACTATTCACATCTTGGTTTGTTCACCTATAACAGGCCTAAGGGCAGCACAACGTCCTCTCTTTTTTTTCCTTCTAAGTACAGATGATTTGTCCCAGAAAATAAAGGTCCTCACACCCTGGAGAGGTGGTGTCAATCGAGCATAGGTCTAGGTTCACATTTGCTGGGATTCTTGCCCTCTCACCTGCACAGCTTTTCAGCTGATGATAGAGTTTGCAAAAATAAACAAAGACACCAAAACATACGCCATCATTGTTCTGCTTTGATGTCTTGTGCTGTCCAAATGACCCAAGATGCAGAGGTTCTGCTCTTTGACATCCTGCTTAAACAAGGCCGGGGAGACTCACTGATGGGCTTAGGAATGGAAATTCTCCTGACTGTTGTAGATTGAACTTACTTTTAATAATTTCTAGAATGACTGTGACTTGTGGCAGCTGAAAGAACATACCTTTGAATATGTCGTAGACTAAAAAAAAACACAACCTACCAAGGCGAGTTTATTCCAGCAGAATTTATCAGTTCTACCTCTTCCAAGGAGAGCTTCAGATTTGTAATCCTTATCGCTAGCTACGGAATGAAACAATGCCCTCATGTTGCCTTCTTAGTTCTCTCCTTTTCCTGGGGAAACATATACTCATTGCTTCTACTTCTCAGACATGTCTTCAGCCCTTTGCAAACTGCTTTTGACCTCATAATTCAAAACTATTCTTTCTGAAGTTATCTATTATTTAATGGCTAATCCAATGGACTTTTCTAAGCCTCAAAATTTTTGGCCTGTCTGTAGAATTTAGCAGTCCTTGCTAGGCTCTTCTCCTAAATGTTATTTTCTCTTTGGATTTTTAAACATTTTTTTGTTCTCTCTTCATTCTCTCCCTATCTGTCCAGTTGCTACTGTTCAGTTCCCTTTTCTGCATCATTATGATGATCATACCTACTAGCCATCGGTGTCCACCAAGACTCTGTCTTGGGCCTTCTATTGCTTCTCTGTAGTCACTCTGAAAACTTATCAGTTTACATCAGCTTAATTATCACCTATGTGAGAAGACTATTCTATCTATCTATCTATCTATCTATCTATCTATCTATCTATCTATCTATCTATCTATCTTTCTGTCTGTCTGTCTGTCTGTCTGTGTCTGTCTGTCTGTCTGTTTATCTCTCTCTCTCTCTCTATCTACCTCTCTGTCTGTCTATTTCTCTGTTTCTGTCTGACTATCTGTCTCTCTGTCATCTCTCTCTCTTCCCATAAATTCTTTCCTGATCATTGAATCCTTTGTTGAACTTTCATACTGGAGGCCTCAGAGGTAGCTTATCCTCAATGTTGTTATATTGTTGTTTATCTTTTTTTCTTGAAGAGGGTCATGATGTCAGGGAGGTGATGCCTTTACTTGCAGGTGAATTGGATTTAAGTAAAGGATAGATGTGCAAAGTCCTCTGGAACTATTTCAATCTAACTATATCTAAACAGAACTATTATCCTAGGAACATCATTTCTGAGAACGGTGGCACAATCAACCATGCCCCCAGGCTCAGAATCTCAGAATTAGCTTTCACTTTCCCTTTAGATAATCATCATCATAATCATCAACAACAGCAACAGCAACAACAACATTTTCATAGTGCTTGCTATGTGCCAATTGCTTTACAATTGCTATCTCACTCAGTTCTCAAAACAACCCCAGACGATAGTCTCCCTATTTTATAGACGAAGACTCTGAGGCAAACAGGGGTTATTTGACTTGCCCAGGGTCACAAAACTAGTAAGGGTCTAATGCCACATTTGAACTCAGGTCTTCCTGGCTCCCTGCCCAGCACTTTATCCAGTGCTCCACATAGCTAGCCATACATATCCAATGAGTTGCTAAATTTTGTCATTTCTATTTCCTAAGCTTTGGTTGCATCTGTGTTGTCCTTTTGACTCACAGAACTGCCAGACTAGTTCAGGAACTCATCATATTTCGAGTGGATTATTGCAATGGCCTTCTAATTAGTCTCCTTATCTCTTTCTCTTACTTTTAAAATCATCTACATTGCTGTTAGAGTGATATTTTTTTAAATTTATTTATTTTAATGTTCTACAATCACTACCATAAAACTTAGATTTTTACCACTCCCATGTACCCCCCAACAACCCCCTCCCTCCCCACGATGGCATACAATTCTATACAGGATCTACGTATACTTTCCTATTGAATATGTTTTCACTATAGTCATGCTGTGTACACGAACTAAAATAAATGGAAGAAAACATATAAGAAATCACAACATAATACACACACACACACACACACACACACACACACAAACATGATCTGCTGCATTCTGAAAATGAATTCCATAGTTCTTTCTCTGAGTGTGGAAGGTATTTTGCATTAAAAAACCATTGGGATTTTTTTTTTTTAAAGTTCTTGCGTTATTATGAAGTTCCAAGTCTACCAGAAAAACTCTTGCACACTGTGGTGATTGCTGTGTACATAGTTCTCCTGGTTCTGCTCCTTTTGCTCAGGATCAGATCTTATAAGTCCGTCCAGGCCTCTCTGAGGTCTTCTTGTTCATCATTTATTATGGCGCAATAGTACTCCATTACATTCATATACCATAATTTATTCAGTCATTCCCCAATTACTGGGCATCTTCTTGATTTCCAATTTTTGGCAACTACAAAGAGTGCTGCCATAAATATTTTTGCACGTGTGGGACCCTTTCCCATTTTTATGATCTCTTGGGGATACAGTCCTAGTAGCAATATTGCTGGGTAAATGGGTATGCACATTTTTGTTGCCCTTTGGGCATACTTCCAAACCGCTCTCCAGAATGGCTGAATGAGCTCACAACTCCACCAACTCTCCCACATCCTCTCAAACATTTATAATTTTCCTGTTCTATCATGTTTGCCAATCTTATAGGTGTGATATGATACCTCAGAGATGTTTTGATTTGCATCTTTCTAATCAAAAGTGATTTAGAGCATTTTTTCATATGATTATAGATATCTTTAATTTCTTCCTCTGAAAATTGCCTGTTCATATCCTTTGACCATTTATCAATTGGGGAATGACTTGTATTGTTGTACATTTGACTCAGTTCTATTTATATTCTAGAAATGAGACTTTTATCCCCTAGATTAGCTGTAAAAATTCTTTCCCAATTTACTATATCCATAAGAATTTTGGTTGCATTGGGTTTGGTTGGGCAAAAACTTTTCAGTTTAATGGAATCAAAATTATCCATCTTGCATTTCATAATGCTTTCTATCTCTTCTTTAGTAAAAAATTCTTCCCTTCTCCATAAATCTGATAAATACACTATTCCTTGCTCCTCCAGCTTGTCCATGATATCAATCTTTATACCTAGATTGTATACCCATTAGGACTTTATTCTTGTGTAGGGTGTCAGGCATGGGTCTATGCCTAGTTTCCACCACATTGTTATCCAGTTTTCACAGAAATTTTTGTTGAACAGTGAGTTCTTATCCCAGAAGCTGGGGTCCTTGGGTTTATCAAATCGGAGGTTGCTATATCCCTTGCCTGCTGTGTCTTGAGTGCCAAGTCTATTCCACTTGTCTACCCTTTTGTTTCTTAGCCAGTACCAGCTGGTTTTGGTAATTGCTGCTTTATACTACAGTATGAGATCTAGCAGTGCTGGGCCATCTTCCCTAGCATTTCTTTTGATTTGTCCCTTTGATATTGTGGAACTTTTGTTCATCCAGATGAATTCTGATATTATTTTATCCAGCTATAGAAAATAATTATCTGACAGTTTAATTGGTATGGCACTAAATAAGTAAATTAATTTAGGTAGAATTGTCATTTTTATTATATTAGCTCAGCCGACCAATGAGAAACTGATGTTTTTCCACTTACTTACATCTGGCTTTATTTGTGCAAAAAGTGTCTTATAATTGTGTTTATATAGCCCCTGGGTTTGTTTTGGAAAGTAAACTCCCAAGTATTTTAAAGTGTCTTCCCAAGTTTAAATGGGATTTCTCTTTCTATCTCTTGCTATTGGACTTTGCTGCTAATATACAGGAATGCAGAAGATTTGTACGAGTTTATTTTTTAACCTGCAACTTTGCCAAAGTTCTTCATTATTTCAAGTAGTTTTTTACTTGAATCTCTGGGATTCTCTAAGTATCTCATCATATCATCTGCAAAGAGTGATAACTTAGTTTCTTCTTTGCCTATTCTTATTCCTTCAATTTCTTTTTTTTTCAGTTTTTTTTTTGTTATTTTTTTTTATTTAACTTTTAACATTCATTTTCACAAAATTTTGGCTTCCAAATTTTCTCCCCTTTTGTCCCCTCCCCCCACCCCAAAACACCAAGCGTTCTAATTGCTCCTCTCTGCCAATCTGCCCTCCCTCCCTCCCCACCCCTTCCCTTTGGAAGGCAAGCAATTCAATATAGGCCAGATCTGTGTAGTTTTGCAAATGACTTCCATAATAGTAGTGTTGTGTAAGAACTAATTACATTTCCCTCCTTCCTATCCTGTCCCCCATTACTTCTGTTCTCTCTTTTGATCCTGTGCCTCCCCATGAGTGTTGACCTCAAATTGCTCCCTCCTCCCCATGCTCTCCCTTCCATCATCCCCCCCACCCTGCTTATCCCCTTCTTCCCCACTTTCCTGTATTGTAAGATAGGTTTTCATACCAAAATGAGTGTGCATTTTATCCCTTCCTTCAGTGGAATGTGATGAGAGTAAACCATGTTTTTCTCTCACTTCCCCTCTTTATGCCTCCACTGAAAAGTCTTTTGCTTGCCTCTTTTATGAGAGATAATTTGCCCCATTACATTTCTCCCTTTCTCCTCCCAATATATTTCTCTCTCACTGCTTGATTTCATTTTTTTAAGATATGATCCCATCCTCTTCAATTCACTCTGTGCACTCTGTCTCTATGTGTGTGTATGCATGTGCGTGTGCATGTGTGTGTGTGTAATCCCACCCAGTACCCAGATACTGAAATGTTTCAAGAGTTACAAATATTGTCTTTCCATGTAGGAATGTAAACAGTTCAACTTTAGTAAGTCCCTTATGACTTCTCTTTGCTATGTACTTTTTCATGCTTCTCTTCATTCTTGTGTTTGAAAGTCCAATTTTGCTTTCAGCTCTGGTCTTTTCTTCAAGAATGCTTGAAAGTCCTCTATTTCATTGAAAGACCAATTTTTCCCCTGAAGTATTATACCCAGTTTTGCTGGGTAGGTGATTCTTGGTTTTAGTCCTAGTTCCTTTGACTTCTGGAATATCCTGTCCCACACCCTACGATCCCTTAATGTGGAAGCTGCTAGATTTTGTGTTATCCTGATTGTATTTCCACAATACTTGAATTGTTTCTTTCTAGCTGCCTGCAATATTTTCTCCTTGACCTGGGAACTCTGGAATTTGGCCACAATGTTCCTAGGAGTTTCTCTTTTTGGATCTCTTTCAGGTGGTGATCTGTGGATTCCTTGAATACTTATTTTGCCCTCTGGTTCTAGAATCTCAGGGCAGTTTTCCTTGATAATTTCATGAAAGATGATGTCTAGGCTCTTTTTTTGATCATGGCTTTCAGGTAGTCCAAAAATTTTTAAATTGTCTCTCCTGGATCTATTCTCCAGGTCAGTTGTTTTTCCAATGAGATATTTCACATTATCTTCCATTTTTTCATTCTTTTGGTTTTGTTTTGTGATTTCTTGGTTTCTCATAAAGTCATTAGCCTCCATCTGTTCCATTCTAATTTTGAAAGAACTATTTTCTTCATTGAGCTTTTGAATCTCCTTTTCCATTTGGCTAATTCTGCTTTTGAAAGCATTCTTCTCCTCATTGGGTTTTTGAACCTCTTTTGCCAATTGAGTTAGCCTATTTTTCAAGGTGTTATTTTCTTCAGCATTTTTTTGGGTCTCCTTTAGCAGGGTGTTTACTTGTTTTTCATGCTTTGCTTGCATGTCACTCAATTCTCTTCCCAGTTTTTCCTTCACCTCTCTAACTTGATTTTCAAAATCCTTTTGGAACTCTTCCATGGCCTGAGCCCATTGGGTGGGCTGGGATACAGAAGCCTTGACTTCTGTGTTTTTCCCTGATGGTAAGCATTGTTCTTCCTCATCAGAAAGGAAGGGAGGAAATGCCTGTTCACCAAGAAAGTAACCTTCTATAATCTTATTTTTTTCCCCTTTTCTGGGCATTTTCCCAGCCAGTGACTTGACTTCTGAGTGTCCTCTCCACCCCCACCTCGCCTCCAGATCCTCCCAGCCAGCACTTGGGGTCTGAGATTCAAATGCTGCTTCCCAGCCCCAGGGCTTTGCGGGGGTGGGGCTGCTATTCAGTGTGAAATTAAGTTCAGGTGCTCAGGTTGGGGCAGGGCTGCCTCACGGGCTCAGTTCCCTCAGGGGGTTTATGCAGAGACCTTCAACAATGGATCCAGGGTCCTCCCTGCTTGGGGAGCCCTGATCTTCTTCTGCCTCTGCTGCTGCCTCCCGAAGGGGCTTGAGTTATGGGGGCACCCCACTCTCCTCTCGACCCGCCAAAGAGACCCTCTCACTGACCCTTGTCACCTGTGGGTGGAGGGACCCACGCGGCTGCTGGAGATTCCGTCCCTGAAGCCTGCTCGGATCCGCTCCTTTTGGCACCGCGCCACAGAGGCATGGTTGGACTCTGCTCTGGGTCCGGGGCATGAGGGACTTTTTGTCAGAGGTTTTCAGGCTCTCTGGAGCAGAAATCTCGTCTGCTCTATTCTGTGGCTTCTGCTGCTCCAGAGTTCGCCGGTGGTTCCTTTTTTTTAACAGGTATTTCATGGGCAGTAGGCTCGGAGGTAGGGTATGTGCGTCTTTCTACTCCGCCATCTTGGCTCTGCCCCCCTCCTTCAATTTCTTTATCATGTCTAATTGCTATAGGTAACATTTCTAGTACCGTATTGCATAATAGTGGTGATAATGGACATCCTTGTTTCACCCCTGATCTCATTGGAAGTGCATCTAGCTTATCCCCCTTGCATATAATGCTTGCTGAAGGTTTTAGGTAGATACTGCTTATTATTTTATGGAAAGTTCTTTTTATTCCTATGTTCTCCAGTGTTTTTGATGGGAATGGGTGTTATATTTTCTTGAAAGCTTTCTCTGCATATATTGAGATAATCATGTGGTTTTTGTTAGTTTTCTTGTTGATATGATCAATAATGCTAATAATTTTCCTGATATTGAACCAGCCCTGCATTCCTGGTATGAATCCTACCGGATCATAATGTATTATTCTCATTATAAGATGCTGTATTCATTTTGCTAAAATGTTATTTAAAATTTTAGCATCTATTTTCTTTTTTTTTTTATTTAACTTTTAACATTTATTTTCACAAAATTTTGGGTTACAAATTTTCTCCCCTTTTATCCCCTCCCCCCCCAAACCCAAGCATTCTAATTTCCCCTGTGACCAATCTGCTCTCTCTTCTATCCTCCCTCTCTGCCTTTCTCTCCGTCTTCTCTTTTGTCCTGTAGGGCCAGATAGCTTTCTTTACCCCTTAACCTGTATTTCTTATTTCCTAGTGGTAAGAACATTACAGTTGATCCTAACACTTTGAGTTCCAACTTCTTTAGCTCCCTCCCTCTCCACCCCTTCCCTTTGGAAGACAAGCAATTCAATATATGCCAAATCTGTGTAGTTTTGCAAATGATTTCCATACTAGTTGTGTTGTATAGGACTAACCATATTTCCCTCCATCCTATCCTGTCTCCCATTACTTCTATTCTCTTATGATCCTTTCCCTCCCCATGAGTGTCGACCTCGGATTGCATTCTCCTCCCCATGCCCTCCCCTCTATCCTCCCCCCAACCCTGCTTGTGCCCTTGTCCCCCACTCTCCTGTATTGTGAGATAGGTTTTCCTATCAAAATGAGTGTGCATTTTATTCTTTCCTTTAGTGGAATGTGATGAGAGTAGACCTCATGTTTTTCTCTTGCCTCCCCTCTTTATCCCACCACTAATAAGACTTTTGCTTGCCTCTTTTATGAGAGATAATTTGCCCCATTCAATTTCTCCCTTTCTCCTCCCAATATTTCTCTTTCACTGCTTGATTTCATTTTTTTTAAAGATATGATCCCATCCTCTTCAATTCACTCTGTGCACTCTGTCTCTATGTATGTGTGCGTGTGTGCATGTGTGTGTGTGTGTACTCCCATCCAGTACCCAGATACTGAAATGTTTAAAGAGTTACACATATTGTCTTTCCATGTAGGAATGTAAACAGTTCAACTTTAGTAAGTCCCTTATGACTTCTCTTTGCTGTTCACCTTTTCATGGTTCTCTTCATTCTTGTGTTTGAAAGTCAAATTTTCTTTTCAGCTCTGGTCTTTTCATCAAGAAAATTTGATAATCCTTTATTTCATTGAAAGACCATTTTTTGTCCTGAAGTATTATACTCAGTATTGCTGGGTAGGTGATTCTTGGTTTTAGTCCTAGTTCCTTTGACTTCTGGAATATCCTATTCCATGCCCTTCGAACCCTTAATGTAGAGGCTGCTAGATCTTGTGTTATCCTGATTGTATTTCCACAATACTTGAATTGTTTCTTTCTAGCTGCTTGCAATATTTTATCTTTCACCTGGGAATTCTGGAATTTGGCCACAATGTTCCTAGGAGTTTCTCTTTTTGGATCTCTTTCATGCGGTGTTCTGTGGATTTCTTGAATATTTATTTTGCCCTCTGGTTCTAGAATATCAGGGCCGTTTTCCTTGATAATTTCATGAAATATGATGTCTAGGCTCTTCTTTTGATCATGGTTTTCAGGTAGTCCCAGAATTTTTACATTGTCTCTCCTGAATCTATTTTCCAATAAGATATTTCACATTATCTTCCCTTTTTCCAATCTTCTCACTATGTTCTGTGGTATCTGTCTTTCTCACAAAGTACTTAGCGTCCATCTGTGCCATTCTAGTTTTGAAAGAACTGTTTTCTTCAGTGAGCTTTTGAATCTCCTTTTCCATTTGGCTAATTCTGCTTTTGAAAGCATTCTTCTCTTCATTGGCTTTTTGAGCCTCTTTTGCCAATTGAGTTAGGCTAGTTTGCAAGGTGTTAATTTCTTCAACATTTTTTTGGTTTTCCTTTAGCAGGGAGCTGATCTGGTTTTCATGCTTCTCTTTCATCCCTCTCATTTCTCTTCCCACTTTTTCCTCTACCTCTATAACTTGATTTTCAAAATTCTTTTTGAGCTCTTCCATGGTCTGAGCCCATTGCGTGGGCTGGGACACAGAATCCTTGATTTCTGTGTCTTTGCCTGATGGTAAACATTGTTCTTCCTCATCAGAGAGGAATGGAGGAAATGTCTGTTCTCCAAGAAAGTAGCCTTCAATAGTTTTATTTCTTTTCCCTCTTCTGGGCATTCTCCCCAGCCAGTGACTTGACCTCTGAATATTCTCCTCACACCCACCTCGCCTCCTGATCCTCCCAGCCAGCGTTTGGGGACTGAGATTCAAATGCTGCTTCCCGCCTTAGGGCTTTTGGCGGGGGCAGGGCTGCTATTCATTGTGAGAATTAATTTCAGGTGGTCAGATTGGGGCAGGGCTGCCTCTCAGGCTCAGTTCCCTCAGGGGGTTTATGTACAGACCTTCCACAATGGATCCAGGCTCCCGCCCGCTTGGGGAGCCCCTGTCTGCAGCTCCCTCTCAGCTTCTATCTCCCGGGGGGGGGGGCCGAGCCATGGGGGCACCCCACTCCCCTCTCGACCCGCCAAAGAGACTCTCTCACCGACCCCCTTCACCTGTGGGTGGAGGGACCCGCGTGGCCGCTGGAGATTCCGTCCCCGTAGCCCGCTCGGTTCTTTTCCTCACGGTGTCGCGGCGGCTGCAGGGCTGCCCTCTTCTCCCAGTCCTGGCGCCCAGTCCGCAGCTTGAAGGACCCCCCGCGAGAGGTTTGCAGGTCTCTCAGGAACAGAAATCTCCCTCCCTCCAATATTCCGTGGCCTCTGGGTGCAGAATTCACCGTGAGTTGGTCCCCTCTAGCCGTTTTGTGGCTTGTGGGTTCGGAGCTATGTGTATGTGCGTCTTTCTACTCTGCCATCTTTGAGTTTCTAAACCAGCATCTATTTTCATTAGAGAAATTGGTCTATAATTTTCTTTCTCTGTTTTGTCTCTTTCTGGTTTAGGTATCAAAACCATATTTGTATCAATAAAAAATTTAGAAGGACTGACTCTTCCCTAATTTTCAAAAATAGTCTATTTAGTATTGGAATTAACTGTTCTTTAAATATTTGATAGAATTCACTTGCAAATCCATCTGGCCCTGAAGATTTTTTTCCTAAGGAATTCATTGATGGTTTGTTCAATTTCTTTTTCTGAGATGGCATTGTTAAAGTGTTCAACTTTCTCTTCTGTTAATCTGGGCAATTTGGATTTTTTAAAATACTCATCCATCTCATTTAGATTATGGAATTTGTGGACATTAAGTTGGGCAAAGCAATTTCTAATTATTGTTTTAATTTCTTCCTCATTGGAGGTGAATTTGCCACTTTCATTTTTAATATCCGTAATTTGCTTTTCTTTTTTTTTTAATCAAATTGACCAAAGTTTTATCAATTTTATTAGTTTTTTCATAAAACTGACTATTGGTTTTATTTATTAATTCAATAATTTCCTTAATTTCAATTTTATTAATCTCTTCTTTGGTTTTCAGTATTTCTAATTTGGTATTTACTTGGGGATTTTCAATTTGTTCTTTTTTCTAGCTTTTTCAGCTACATGCCCAAGTCATTGATCTCTTCTTTCTCTATTTTATTTATGTAGGTATTCAAAGATATAATACTTCCACAAGAACTGCTTTTGCAGTATCCAACAAGATTTGTTAGTTGTCTCATTATTGTCATTCTCTTGAATGAAGTTGTTTATTGTTTCTATGATTTCTTCTTTAACCCTCTCCTTCTTTAGGATTAGATTATTTAGTTTCCAATTGATTTTTGGATTATCTTTCCAGGTCCTTTTATACATATAATTTTTATTGCATTATGATCTGAGAAGGATGCATTGAGTATCTCTGCCTTTCTGCACTGAATTGTGAGGTTTTTATGTCCTAGTATAGATGGTCAATTTTTGTAAATGTTCCATGTACCGCTGAGAAAAAGGTATATTCCTTTCTATTCCCATTTAGTTTTCTCCAAAGATCTATCATATCTGCCTTATCCAGAGTTTTATTTACCTCCTTAACCTCTTTCTTGTTTATTTTGAGGTTAGATTTATCGAGTTCAGAGAGGGGAAGGTTGAGGTCCCCCTCTAGTATAGTTTTGCTGTCAATTTCTTCCTTCAACTCCCCCAACCTCTCCTCTAAGAATCTGGATGCTATACCACTTGGAGCATACATGTTTAGTAATGATATTGCTTCATTGTCTATGGTGCCTTTTAGCAGGATATAGTTTCCATCCTTATCTCTTTTGATTAGGTCTATTTTTGCTCTTGCTTTGTCTGAGATTAGGATTGCTCCCCCTGCTTTTCTTACATCAGCTGAAGCACAATATATTCTACTCCAACCTTTGACATTTACCCTGTGTGTATCCCCTTATTTCAAACGTGTTTCTTGTAAACAGCATATTGTTGGATTATGGCTTTTAATCCATTCTGCTATCTGTCTCCGTTTTATGGGGGAATTCATTCCATTCATATTCACAGTTATGATTACAATCTGTGTATTTCCCTCCATGCTCTTTCCCACCATTTGTGGTTTTAGCTCTGCTGTCTCCCTTCCCCTCCTCAGTGGTTTTCACTTTTCACCCCCTCCTCCTGCAGCCTTCCCTTCCTTCTTTTAGCCCCCTTCCCTTTTATTCCCCTTTGCCCTTACTACTTCTTCCCTCCCTTGGAGCTTCCCTCCCCTTTCTTCCCATTTCCCCTCCTACTGCCTTTAGAACTAGTTAGGAATATCTGCTTAAGTTTATTCCCTCCTTGAAACAAATCAGATGATTAATACCTCTCAAACAATGCTCATCTCCCTCCCCTCTTTCCCTCTACTATAATTTTGTACATCTTCCTGTGATGTAATTTACCATTTTCTGCTTCCTCCTATTCACACCTCCTGTTACAATCCCTGCCTGCTGCTCTCAGGTTTCCCAGGGCCCTTCTGCTCCACGCTGGACATGCTATGTGCTGTGGGCTCACCCCCGCGGAACAGATCCTTCCCATAGACCTTCCAATCTGTCCTGGGATCCAAATCCACCACAGTCTGTCTCCCACTGGATTCCGCACCTCCAAAATTTGGTCAGATTTTCCTTTCAGAGGTATCAGAAGGAGTTTGTCCAAGAGCTTAGGTGAGTCGGTGCTCTCACTCCACCATCTTCTAGAGTAATATTTTTAAAATTTAGGTTGTTTTTCTGCTTTGCATTTGCCCATGGTAGTAAGCATAATATCTTCCATGGTGAATTTCACATTGGTCCCATTCATACAATTCATACCTTGGTCTTAACCCATTTTTCCAAACTTGTTGGACATTACTTCCCTTTTTGTTCTCTCTTATACAAACTGTCATTCCTTCTGTGATGTATGAAAACAACCAATCTCCAATCATTATCTTTGTGCTTATAATACATCTGCTCCTCAACTTTGCCTCACTGATTGTCTCTTTTTCTCCAGAGAAAGCTTATCAGTACCTTCTATATGAATTTTGGACTGCTCTGCCAACATTGGGATTCTCTCCCAAACTGCCTTGTAGTTATTTGGAGTATATTTATTATCTTTATGCTTTTTAGACTCCTTATCCCCAGGCCTCATTCAATGAAAACTCCTAGTGAGTGAAATCTCTTTCATTCTTTGCATTTCATCTATTTCATCATCAGCAACAACAATAACAACAACACCATCATAAAAAAGCCCTTATTAATCTCTCCGTGACTCTCTGTCTCTCACCTGGCACATAAAAACAAATCTTGTTTCAGGCTTTACTGATTGACAGTTCAGATCATCCTGCAGTACACTCAAATGCAGTATATAGCATCTCCCACCTCTGTGCTTTTACTTGGTTTGTCTTTATGCTTAGAATGCAGTTTTTCCTCACCATTGCTTCTCTGAATTCCAAGTTCTCTTCAAAATTCAACACAGTTTTCTCTGATTTTTTTCTCAATATTGCCATCCCCAAATGCTTCTTTCTTAATACATCATGAGCTTTTACATTTAATCTTTACTTATAGCATGATTTTCCCCCTCCCTAAAAGACAAGTTCCTTGAGGGCAAGTAATATTTCACCTTTATTGAATAAAGGGCAGTCAAGATTGCAGAACAGTGGGAGGAAGTACAGAAAGCCCTCCTCTCCCCTCTTCTCTTACAAACAAGTGTAGAAAATTCATCATGATCAAATATTCATGGGGAAATCAAAGTCAATTTCCATCTTAAGTTGGCATAAAAACACATAGAGAGAAGTCTCTGAACATTCTTGATGAGATTCCAGCCAAGATGAGTCTTGAGGAGTTTTCTGGTGTAGGGAGAGCCTGAATCAAGACACAAAATGTTCCACATCTAGCAAAGAGTGGTCTAATCTTGTTCAGGGTACAAGAAAAGCTGCCAACAGACATATCTGTGGATGACAATTCATGTTTGGGTTACAGATTCTGGGCTGATGGAGGATGGAACCTCTACATAGAGGTGTCATTTCCAATTGAGGAGCAGTTTTTGACCTTAGATTATTTGCCTAGAAATGAACAAATTCAGAAGCTAGCAGCAGTTGTGTAATTCTGATCTCAGGAGTGGAACAGAATTGCATTTCCCATCTCTTGCACAGCCTGAAGCCCACAGAGTAACTAGGAATCACAGACAAAGGGGAAATCTACATTATTCTGAACCAGCAGAGCTTCCCATCTTGTTGATAATGACTGAATCCAGAAGTAGTATACTGGAATTCTCATTGGGGCAAATCCATGTGTGTGATGTTAGACCAAAATGCAGGTCAGGAACTTGCAGAACTCATTAGGAGCAGAGAAATTTTTCTTGAATCAGACCATTTTGAGAGAACTGAAAGTATTTAGGTCCTGAGATTTAGCTGGCCTGATATTAAAGCAGCAATAGAACTAACCCAGATGTTACCATAGTTTATTCTCATTCTGACAATAATATGCAAAGCAGAAAAAGGCTAGAATAATAAGCAGATACTTTGATTGTATCTTCAGCATACAGCTGGGTTGCATGGTAGGTACTTAATGAAAACTTCATGATAGATTTCTATTGCTACTAGATTAGCCTTCATTTTCCAGAAAATAACTCAATTATCATTTGTCTTGTGCTTTGATGTGGGGATTCTTTTTTCTTTTGGCTCAAAGTTGGAATACATGACCTCTGAGTTCTGTTGCAACTAAACAATGCATGTGATTCTTTAGGCAAACCCTGTCTCCATGGTTGTTTTCTTTATCCCACTATTTGCATGTGGTGACAAGACCAATCAATATATTTCTGTTAAGTTAGGTTCATCCATCATCATCATCATAACCACTACCTCCATCACTAGCATGATCATGATCATCCTAATCTTACACTGAGAATATTAGGTTGGTCTTGGAAGACCCAAATTCAAAGCAGGCAAAGACCTTAACTTCTTAATGTTTCAGGCAACTCTCAAAGACCAAATAATAGAGGGCTGCTAATCTACATGATTAGAAGAATGTTCTATCTTTGTATTTTCCTACATTGATAAAATGACAAGCACTAACCCCAATCCAATGCCACCCCCTGCTTTGGAAAAAAAATAATAATAGTTGCTTGGGTATACTTACAGGTTTGCAATATAATTTATATAAATTACCTTATTTGATCTCTTCATAATAGCAAGATGAGGAATCATATCTGTAGGCAGGAGTCCTATGGGGTTTCTTGGTGTCACTAGGGTTGAGGCAGAAGAAAATGAAAGCATCTGAGATGGAGAGGAAATTAGTCAACTTAGAGGTTCAAGAAATTAATATTCCTTAATACTCTCAGTCATTATTCTCACTGAAGGATCTACAGTCTTTGGGACCAGTATACCTGATGTCTAATCTAAAAATCTTGTTGTCCCTGTGTTTTCTATATATTTCTGCTTTTAGACATTTTATTGTTCATAGAATAAGTCCTGCATTGTCCATCTGATTCATAGAGCATGTTTGAAGCTCTCAGTCATGCATGCTGCTATGGAAATGGCAGTCATTTAACCCTTAGCATACAAACAGAAGGGTGTGGAGACAGTGATATAGATAGAAAAAATAGATGGATGTAGATATATATATATATATATATATATATATATATATATATATATATATATATATATATATATATATATATATATATAATCTACACACGCATATATGTTTCTGAGAACAGTAAAATGCCTAAAGGCAGACATACACACATGTATATATACACATAAATCTATTTCTATGTAATTTGGGATCAATATAGATTAGAGATATAGACAAAGACAAATGAATATAGAGTTAGATGATATAGAATAGGCACAGATATAGATAGATATTGCCAAAGATATTGACTGAGTATGCCATGTACAAAGGATCTTATTGGCACACAGATTCATTCTATTTTATGGTATAATGCTAATATCTCTAACCTTAGTCCTATGGCCTTTTAAAACTACTTGGATATTAAAAACTGAGGGATATTTCCTATACACAAACTTTATACTTTCTTTTTTTGGGAATACATACTTAATCAGGGAAGCATTCTTGAAGCAAATAATGCCTCCACTTCTCCATTCAATTTGATTAGTTTGAGCTCTGGGAGTTTTAAAAAATGCCCCTGGAAGGTACCTCTATTATCAGTCTCTTCACCTGATTTCTCCTTTGTGGGAAAGTCACGTGTTTACTTGATAACCAGGCAGGGATACATTTAGCTACTATTTCTCAAATAAATGGGAGAAATAATCTTACTGTATTTCAGGGACTGGTGCTATTCCCCCCCTCAAAAATGGAGGTGAATGACATCATCCTTTATGTTATCATCACACATGTCAATCCATGATCATAAAGAATCAAAGGCTTCAAAGTTCACTAGAAGAAAATATTCAGTCCTATGGGAAATCTTATTAGGAACAATTCTTGGACCTCAGTAGTTACTTAAGACAAACTTGAAGTATGATTAATTGACTGATTGATTGATCTTACAAAGCAGAGCTTTGGAATACAAATTTATCTCCACATTGCCGTAGATGTCCCAGGGGAACAAAATTTTGTTCATTATTTTAAAATGATTTCATAGGAAAAAATAAGACCAAATGAGTGCTTTCTCTAACTTTATGTGAGTGAGGCATCTTAGTTTTAAATATGAAAATAGTTTAAATGGACACAGAAACTAAGTGAAATGAAAATCCACATTCACTATTTTAATAAATCATCCTGTTGTGCTGCTCCTAATTTGGTTTTACGCAGCAATCTCTCAATCAGTGTTTGTCCATGCAAACGATAAAAAGCAAGTTCCAATATTGGGGGGAGATGGTATTCGAACTGAGTGGACTTTTTTTTTTCTCCTGCAACACATTATACTTCCTTCCAAATCAAACCTCATGTCCCCTGAGACTGACTGGAGCCTCCTAATCATGTTCCATGAAGGAATCGAGGGGCATAACAGGAGTGGGGAGTTTATGCTTGGAAACTTCCAGATTGGAAACACTTCATTTTCTCATTCACTAAAGGGAATCGTGAACTTTGAGTGAGAAGGGCTCTTAGAAAATATCTAATTAAACCTCATCTTTCTAAAAAGAAGATGAAAAAATCCTTGAACCAGAGAAGGAGAGAGGCTCACTCAAGATCCCAGTAGTATGAGGGACCATTGGCAAGATCAAGCTCAGGAGCTCTGAGGTCCAGTCTATTGGATCACACTCCCTGTCTGGCTGGGGTATATATTATGTTACTTTTAGGTGCTGAAACCTGGGAATCCAAATTTAGTGTCTGATTATCAATATTTCAACCCCACAAGAGTTCAAATTGGGTCTTGTGAAAATGTAAATGAAGCCAGTGACTATATGTTTTTTTTTTTTTTATCTGAGCACAAAGTAGTTGCTTTATAAATACTTTTTGGAGGGAACATCTTGTCCAATCCCTTAATTCATGCATCTTCGTGACAACTGCTTTGCTGACAAATAGAACCTTTGTCCATCTGTGCTAGTATATTTTTTTTACTCTCAACATCACTCCAGGGCTCCCTTTACCCCTCCTCCCCACCTTATCCTGAGGGTTCTCAGACACTGACCCCTCTGCTGATTATATGTGGACCAAAGGTCCAGTCTTCTCTGATAGAAGCTATCTGTTTGGTGCATAATGAACTTTTCTCTATTATCTCTGTCTCTGAATCTCTCTGAGTCTCTTGCAGAGGCACCTTCAATCTCCCAATTGCCTTTTCACTGTGTTTTGTGTTTTCTTTACACACATAAGAATGAGGACAGCTTCTTGAGGGTAGACAATGTCTTTCTTTATTACGTTAGAAGCCCCAGGACTTGGGCCTATCACAGTAAGTGTCACAGTAAGTGCTTAACACATGCTTGCTGCCTTGCAGTACTTTTCTCTGTCTCTTTGTCTCTCTCTCTTTCTGTCTTTCTTGATCTTGAGATCTGTAACTTTGGAATACGTTCCCCATTATTTTGTCTCTTTTGTCCTCTGCTGAATGACTACATATGCTACCTCCTGGTATTATTTTCCTTGAGTGAGGAAACATTTGTCCCATTCTTCCCCTCACTCATCTCCAGCCCAGCTGCATTCATCAGTAGCTTGCCTTTACAGTCTACCGCCTAGATCTCCAGTCAAGACGATAAATAACAGATAGTACCCATCCAATGGAACCAAGAAATGCTTGATTCTCATAGGTTTGGATGTTTAAGCCTAAGGGACAAAGGAGGGGGCCTTATAACTGATAATCTGAAAGCCTGGCCAAACTAAGAACCCTAACCTTCTGAGAAGACCACCCTGATGAGGAAATAGGCCTCTTATTTGGAATATCTGCACCCTGTCCCTTCAGCAAAATAAAAACACTAAACAAAAAAAGAAATAGAGCAGACTATCCACCAAGTATTTGGCCTGAAAATTAAGAACAGCCTTTCTTACTTGAACTTAGTGAAAAGTTAGAGTCTGGATGACCCAGGAAGAGTGCCAAGATAAGAATATTGCAATATATTTATTAATGACTTGGAAGATTAAGTAACATCATTTGCTGAACACATAAATAATTTAAAATGAATATGGAAAGAGAAATGGTTGGAGAACTCCATATTCCTTAAACACAAAGTTCTTAGGCTTTACCTTCATGAAAATGTTGAGGTACCACAAGCTATGGATCTCCATGTGTGTATGTGGATGTTCCCAGATGCCAGAAATGGGCCACACTGGCCTTCCTACTACTTCTCAATCTCCTGCCCCTTTGCATTTGCACTGGCTAATGCCATTCCAGCGATGCTCTGCTTCTTCAGAATCCTTGACTGCTTTTAAATGTCTCCACTCAAGCACCATTTGTCTTTCAAGTGAAACCTTTTCAGACCCCATCAATTGTGAGCATTCCCTCTCTCTCCCTAAACTTCCTCATGTTTATTTTGTCTATAGACACACACACACACACACACACACACACACATATACATTATGCCCCTCCATAAGCAGAATATACCCTTCTCAACTGCAAAGATTGTTTATTTTCTGCCTTTGAATCCTCAGTGTTATTAACACACTTGAACTTAAAAGTTTTCTTTCTGGTTTCTGGTGAAATCCCCCCTTCTGCAAAAAGGCTTTCCCAGTCCCCTTCCTTCTAGTGCCTTCCCCCTGAGACCCACTTCTCTCTGTCCTCATAGTTTGTTTGCACATGGTTGTTCTCTTGTTGAGCTGCTTAAGAGAAGGCCTTTCCTTTTATTTCCAAAGTAACTGATATGTAGTAGGTGATTAATAAGTGATCATTTACTTATTGATTATAATTTGTTGTTGTTATTACTAACTCATTAATTGAATGATTATATGTCATAGAGGATAGAAATATACAAACTACACTTCCAGATTTTATTATCATCTCTCAGGGAAAAGCAAAATATTTCCTGGTGCTCAGCCTTTGAGTTCATGATGAAGTTTAATTCAGTCACACAAACATTAAAGGTCCCCAAGCCAGGCCTTTGTTCAGAACCTTTTGCAGCATGTTCTCATTTGTTGCTGGGCCCCCACCTGATGAAGATGAACACAGATCTTTATCACACAAAGCCTCTTTATGGTGACTTAAACTAAAGTCCACATAGTTGTGGTCTTGTTGCTTCAGTAAAAGGATATGATCAGTCCAGGAAATGAGCCCATATAATTAGCTTGAGAAGTCATTGAGGGAGGCCGATTTTCAGGCAATCTGAAGAATGCATCTCCAGACAAGAGTCTCTATTTCTGGTGATTAAGAAGAGTTGCAGTGGTTCAGATCAGAGAATGGGAGGATGGGGCTTAGAAGGGAATTGCCTGGCTGCTTCTGAACTCTCCACACTGAGCCTTGTACTTCATCTCAGGATTTCATTAGGTTAGATATGGGAATCTCAAAGAAACATTTCTGGAGATTGGAGTCTTAAGCAGAGAGCTGGGAAAGTTTGGTCAGGCCTGGAAGGAGTTGACAATGGCTTTTCCTGACTCTACTGAAGATTTGCTCTTGAAGAACCTAGTGCTATGGACTGTGATAAGATTCCATATATTTTCTAATATTTACATTACTTGTTATATTCAGTCCTTTCAGTCATGTCTGACTCTTTGTGACATCTTTGGGCTTTTCTAGGCAAAGACAGTGGAGTGGTTTGCCATTTCCTTCTCCAGCTCATTGTACAGATGAGGAGGGGGAAGCTAGGTGGTGCACTAGATAGAGCACCAGTGCAGGAGTCAGGAGGACCTGAGTTCAAATCTCACCTCAGACACTTGACACTCACTAGCTATGTGACCTTGGGCAAGTCATTTAACCCCAATTGCCTCATCCTGGGTCATCTCCAGTCATCCTAATGAATATCTGGTCACTGGATTCAGCTCTGGAGGAGAAGTGAGGCTAGTGACCTGTATAGCCCTACCTCACTCAAAACAAAGTCAAGTGTAAGTCACGTCATCATTTCTCTGATGACATAGTCTTCTTTGTCAATGAAGGATGAACACTCACACAGATGAGGAAACTGAGGCAAACAGATAACTGACTTGCCCAGGGTCACATTGCTAATATATTTCTGAGGTCAAATTTGAATTCAGGTCTTCCTGAATCCAGGCCCTGCACTCTATGCAGTACACCTCTACTCTGGTGGCTATTTTGGTGAATTCAAAAGTGCCCTGGCCCTTTCCAGCAAATATCCAGCCCATTGCTTTGTCCAACTATTGTTGGTGTATTGCTGGTATAAAATAGTGTGGAAGCCAGAATGTCAGATTTGCAAGCGTGCTTGGAAATCATAGGCTAATCCTTTTAGGGATAGGAGCAGCCACAAATCCCTCATTTAATATTTGAAAAAAGTGAAGCTCAGAGAACATAAATGGCTTGGCTGTGGTCAGACTGCAGATCCAGAAGTTTTCATTTTTTCTCTAAAGTCACACAGAGAGTAAGTGACAGCTGAGATTGTGACCCACATCTAACATGCAGCCCCTGATGAAATGACTTTATACTGAGAAGTGGCTGAGCTGGACCTTGAATCCAGATTCTATGACTTTCTACTTTGTGCCACTTCCTGCTAGATATGCTCTTTGTTTTCCAGGAGATTGGGGTTACCCCTAACCCTTTGTCTTGGAGAGGGTAGGTTCCTGGCAGAACTGAGACCAGAACTGAGGAGCCTGGCTTATGCTTTGAGTTTAGAGACTGGTGGATTTAAAGAAAATGTTGACCAAGTTCCCAGATATGTGCATTGTATCTGGTTGGTAAAGAAGTTTTCTATCTTATTATTATGATAGTGTACTCAGGTCTCATCTGAAATGACAACAGCATGTTCTTTATGACAAGATCAGCCCCTCAGGCAAATTGTCAGCCTCTTTACAACCTCCTCATTGCTTCTTGTTTTACCTTCTTGGACTAAGTTGATCTATCCTAACCTTCTGTCTAATATCCCTTCAAACATTGGAAGGCTGCTCTCATGTGTACAATAATAGTCTAACTCTCATTTCCCACCAACCACCACTACCCCATATGTGCTACCCTCACCCCAACTCACACCCCTCCAACAGTTTCTTTTCCAGTCCATGTTCTTTCCAAAGATCCCCAGATGTCATGAATTAAAGGCCTTTTACCATCCTAACTAACTTCCTCTGGATTTTCCCTGAGGCATCAGTGAGATTCCTCAAATGCACCCAGGATTTGTTGGTTCTATTCAGTTCTCTTTAGACAGTAATATCATGGAATCATAGATTTTGTTTTGAGGGACATCAAAGTTAAATTAGTCTAAACTCATTATAAAGGAAAGAAAACTGAATCATAGAGATATTTAGTGACTTGCCCATTTTGAAAACATTATTCATGTTTGAGGAAGGATTGAATCCAAATCTTGGCTCTAAATTCTTTCCACTACATATGACTTTTCCAAAGAGATATGTTACCACTAGGATCAAAACTACATGGGGTGTGAGGATCCTGATAAGGATGAATACAAGGGTGGGCAAAGAGGAAGCTTTTATCCCTATTCTAACAACCAAGGTGAGGCAGAACATGAGTGCTTCTTTGCAACTTATATGTTGGGTAAAAAATGAAATGAGTGAGGAAAAGAAGGTTCAGTCTTCTGGGCATATTGATTTATTAATTAATGCATACCAGTTGTCCAAGAAACTGGGACTAGACTTTCTCAATTGAGACCTGGACCTTGAATATATGCAGAGACAGTCTTTCATATATGAAAAACTATTAATCAAATAAGGCCAATTAAAGGAAAAATACATTGGGTAATATTATTTCTGATTGAAGGAATAATTAAGGGCTTTCCAAGGTGGGAGGGGAAAATTGAACAGATGCAGTTCTCTGATATCAGAAGCAGAAGTATCCCATTCTTCCCAAGTGTCTGTTAAAAATCAAAGGAACATGGAAACAGTAACTGATTCATCAGTACTGTGTCAACTCTCAGCTGAGACAGAAGGGCTGCTTGAGATGTACAATTGTGAGAAAACTCCTTGAATCGGTCTTTGGATCTCACCAGGTTTTTGGTCAGTATAATCAAGGTCCTTGACTCAGGGTCTCTAAGCAGCAAGGAGAGCTGGTCCAGTTTCCCAGCCATATAGGGCTACATTCAACCAATGCAATAAGGTTTTCTCCCTATTCTCACAATTGAATATACTTTTCCTACAAGACAGTATTTGGATTAGACCCATAATTGAATAGAAAGGGCACTGAACTAACTCTAGAAGTTAGTTACAAGAAGGAGCCCCTGTGCTTCACTCAACTCTCACATTTAACCACTTGCTGTCCTAATCCCCTCAATTCCCATATTTTTTTTTCCTCTTAGAGACAGGACTATTTTTGAATATTTTATACCCATCTGTGCTTTGTTAATGTGGCATTAAGGATCATTAGGCTGTTGTCAGTCAACAGTACTTATTATTTATTCACTATATTCCAGGCATTGTGCTTAGGACTGGAGATACAAAGAAAGAAAACCAATTCCTGTTCTCAAGGAGCTCACAGTCTAATAGAGGAGTCAATGTGTAAACAACTATGCACAAACAAGTTAGAGACATTATATTGCCCCCACCAAAATCCCAATTTATTTTTTCTACTTTATTTTTTTAAATGTCAAGTTAACAAAAAAGAGACCTTCCAAAAAAACCAAGCACTTTTGAAACATAAAAGTAGAATTGGATTTGGAATCAAATGACCTGTTTCTAAACCACTTTCTTCCACATACCATCAGTATGACTTCAGGGAAGTCCTGTCTTTCTCTTAACCTTGATTTTCTTGTCTACAAAGTGAAGGGGCCATATGAATTTATTTCTAAGACCCCACCCAGCTGTCCGGGTATTCAATCCAACATT
Source organism: Notamacropus eugenii (assembly GCF_028372415.1). Classification (NCBI taxonomy): domain Eukaryota; kingdom Metazoa; phylum Chordata; class Mammalia; order Diprotodontia; family Macropodidae; genus Notamacropus; species Notamacropus eugenii. The sequence goes on along the minus strand of NC_092872.1, from coordinate 288,884,125 downwards.
TTCCCCACATTAACCTAGATAGCAAAAGGTCCAGTGCATTGGGAGTCTCACTTTCACTGTTTTGTTTCTTTGTTTTATCCAAAGCAAAGGAAAGAATTCTGATACCAGAAACTTTTTTTCTTTCCTTCTTTCACTGGTCTGGCAAAAGGTAACTCCTTTCCTAGGTAGAAATATAGGGGAAAGTTTTTGATGTTGAATACAGTAGAATGGCAAATTGTCAACCTTTGTCTATAAAACCGATCTATTGTTTTAAGGTTGGTAAAGACACAAAGAATAACACTGAATCTGTTAGCATGTTTGTGTGTGTGTGTGTGTGTGTGTGTATGTGTGTAAAATCACAAATCATGCTCCCATATGCTTGTGATGAAAATAATGTTGCAGAAGTACTCTCCCAACCCAATGTATCTGTCTCTTTCTTCTTCGTTATAATTGCTCTTTACAACATATTCTAATAATATTATAGATCCCAATCTCCACTCATACTGGATGTTAGTGCCAACTAAAGGTAGGAAGATAAAAGGGTAAACAGGGAGTATAAAGAGGGCTAAGAGGAACCACCCTCTTCATCAGGTTTGAAAAGTGCCTAAAGCTTGCAAGATGTTCTATTATTTCACTATGCCAATCAGTTCCCCATGATATTAAAAGAAAGAAAAAGATTGGATGTAGAAAAGGTATGATTTCCCGGGCTGACTTTCTGTGAAAGAAATATCTGCAAGTTAGGAAGCATGGTACCTGACAGCTTCCTCTGTTTCCTACTCACCATCACTGCCCAGAAACAGACCAGCTCCTTGAAGTTATGGTGGAGAAAACTTCTGATGGGGTAATCATAATCTGATTTGGTCTAAGACAGAAGCAAGTTTGCTCATGAGTTCTTTTTACTAAATCTCAATTATCACTGTGCCTCACTGGCTTCCAAAATAAGTGGTTTTCTGTGGTCTAACATTCATACCAAATGCCATGGAATCCATCCTTTTGCCTTCCACTATGACCTTCTCCAAGGCCTGGCTTACAATACAGAGGTGTTGGGCCTCCCTGGGGCCATGTTTTCCTGAATCATTTTTCTCTGTTTCTATGTGTACCTAAATAGTATGCATGAAAACAAAACAACCATGGTATCTTCTACTTGCTAGAGGATAAGAATTCTTGGAACCCTGTGGTTCACCTTAAGGCATTTTCATAAACAATTATTTTGGTAGAAAATAAAATCCCTGCTGTGGTTACAATTGGTTGGAAGAATACAAAAACATTTGATTTGGCAGAGGAAAACATTGCCTTCAAAGCTCCCTTCTACTTAGGTGTCCCCCATGCATGAAGGGAAATTGTATCAATGATTCAATGACCTTCTTAATATTATTGCTAATATCTAGCATTTATAAAGTGTTTTAAGTTTTGAAAAATGCTTTAAAAACTTTCTCATTTATCTTCATTTTAGAGATGAGGAAACTGAACGAGCAAGAAGTCAAGTGACTTTCCCAGAGTCACATAGCCAGGAAGTGTCTGAAGCTGGATTTTAATTCAGATCTTTTTGACAGTAGAGCTAGAGCCCTGTCCATTGTACTAAATCACCATTACATGAGGGGATGAATGCACAGAAAAGGTGTTTTCTGTGGTCATGGAGCATGCCCAGTGCAAAGGCCAAATGAACCCTTGAGATGAGGAGGTCCTCCAGATGCTCAGATTGGCAAATGTCATGGTACACAATCATATCTAGACCCTGAACATTGCTGAGTCTTCTGATCAAGATCTAGAATATCAAGATCTAGAATCATTCAGAGGAAAAATTCGTGGTTGAATAATTTCAGCAACATATTTTGGATCATGACCCCTAATCAACGGACGTTTAGCAAATAAAATTACATGTCCTGCCTTTCCCCTCAAATAACAATAGCTAGCTAAGAACTGACATTTCATTACATCTAATATTTCAAGCACTGTGCTAAAGGCTTTACAATTAGATCATTGGATCCTCACAACAACCCTGGGAAGTATGTACTATTATTATCCCCATTTTACAGATGCAGTAACTGAGGCAAATAGATGTGATTTGACTTGTTCAGGGTCACATAATGAGGAAGTGTCTGAGGCTTACTTTGAACTCAAGTCTTACTGACTCTAGGCCCAGGTCTTCATCTATTGTATTGAAGGACTTTGTTTTCTCAAACAGAAAACTCATTGCTGACTACCACATTAAGGATGATTTTATATTCTTTGTAAGTATAATGGCATAATCTAGTGTATAATATAGTGCTTGTATTGATGATAGTATTTTACATCTAATATACACATATTATATACATATATAAACATGCATGTGTATATATTGGATGCAAAATTGAGTATTATACACATGTATACAACTATATGTACATATGCACATACATACATATCATACACACATGTACATATATACATATGCATGAATGAATGAATATATATCCATCTAAATTCGGAAAGGCTAGAATTTGCTCTATACTGAGCACAGTACTTTGAATAGTAGGAGCTTAATAGTCGACTCTTGAATTCATGAAGCAGTGTGAGGAAAAGCATGGAGTTACTGAGAAGTAGTATGTGATCATCAGCTAGGTAGTCAGTGAAAGTCCCTGGAGCAGTGAGCAGGAAACTTAAGACAAGCCTGGAAAGCAGGCTAAAGATAGGTGGTGTCAGGCCCTGCTTATTGGAAAAAGACTACAAAATTGGTTTGGCAGGTAACAGGAGGAGACAGGGGGAGACTAGTAGAATAGTAGCATGATTATTTTATGAGTTAGAAATGACTGTTCTGGCAGTAGTATGAAGGGTTCATTGGAGCATGACAGAAGTGCAAAAAGGACTATTATAAAGTAGGTATGGCTTGGTCTAGAGTTTGGGGATGGGAATCTGTGAGAGCCAAATGCAAATGAGTCAGAGGATAAGCATGGAATTGAAAGTCATTAGCATAGACCTAACCCTCCATCTGTCTCTAACCCTATCCAACTCTCTTCACCATATTCTGCTCTGTCACCACTACTCCCACTCCATCCTCCAAATTAGAGCAACAGAGACAATGTGGGAGGAGATAAGTCACAGGCTCAGCAATTTCAGCGACCATGTAGCCCTGCACCCCCTCTCCCCATTATTCACTCACCACTTCCATCTCTTTCTTTGAGAACTCTAAGAGTAGCGCATAACTTGTGTCTATTGTAATCCTTGGTTTCCTTCAAGAGTGAGTTTGAGTGTTGCCTTCATTATAAGACTTTCTTATTTCCTGATGATGCTTTTGCACCCCTTACACAAACTGTCTTGTATTCATTGTACATGTATTCTCTGTTCATATGCGGACATAGTTGAGCTCAAGTAGGTAGCATTAGAGAATTATACTTGATTTCTTAGGTGTGTGCCAGACTCTTAAAGGGGAAGTGTAACTTTATTCTGGGTAATGATATTCATTGTGAAAGTATGATTTGAGACACAGATCCATAAAACTTACGTGGGCTACACCAGAGACAATGAGATCAAGTAGAGATCTGACACTTGAGGTGGACAAATGAATTTCACCAGAGATCAGGAAAAAAGCTTTGTAGCATTTTGGCTCATAAAGATCTGGGGGGAGAGGGGTAGAGCAGGAGTCAGTGCATGTTTAAGGTCAGCATTAGTCAATATCATAATATAGCAATAAAACAATGAACAAACATTCATTCTCATGTACTCTATGTCAGGAACTGTGCTAAGTTATGGGAAATTAGAGAAAAATGACGCTTTTACTACTCTCAAGAGAGGTGACATAACCTTGGATTACTTGAGATGAAGCTTAGAGGCTAGCTTTGAGTATGTGATCATCCTACCAGACTCTCTTCTGGTCAGTAAATATTTAGAATATTGCAAGTAATTCTAGGCATCTCAGGCAGTACTCCAGTAGAATCCAGAGGGTATGGCATGGCCTTAAGAGAATATCTCATGAGGATTGGTTGGAGATGTGGATGTTTAGCATGGAGAAAGAAAATTTGGGTGGAAAGTGGACTGACATTGGATCTGTCCTCATTAATTTGAAGAACTTTCACAAGTATCAATGTGCTTGGTTCCAGAAAGCAGCGCTGTAAATAATGGGAGAAATGTGAGCATATAATCCAGTACTTTGTAGGTAGTATGTATTTAATCATTTAAAAAAAAGTTTTGTTGATATGTCCTGTTTTTATATTGTAAACATTTCTAGATCATTCCAACTCTGTGAGACTCTCTTGTAATACTGGAAAAATAATTCTACAAAATGAACAATACAGTAACCTTATCTGAAAGTACACACAACATTCCAAAACTATAGCACCTCGAATCACTTTTTATTTTTTTTTTGTTTTTCCCAATTACATTTAAAAACAGTTTTAACATTTTCTTCTTCAAATTTTGAGTTGCAAATTTTCTCCCTCCCTAACCCCTCCATTGAAAAGGCAAGCACTTCTATATAGTTTATACATGTGTGATCATGCAATACACATTTCCATGAAGTCAAGGCAGACAAAAATACTCAAGAAAAATAAAGGAAATAAAAAGTATCTTTTATCTGCATTCAGGCTCTACCGATTCTTTCTCTGTAGATGGATAGAACCTTTCATCATAAGTCCTTCAAAATATTCTTAGATCATGGTTTTGCTGAAAATAAGTTAATTCACAGGAGATCATCATACAGTATTGCTGCTACTGTGCATAATGTTCTCCTGGATTTTCTCATTTCACTTTGCATCAGTTCTTTCAAGTCTTTTCAGGTTTTTTCTGACAGCATTTTGCTCATCGTTTCTAATTCCCCCTACTTAACAGTATTTTCTGTTTTTTTTATTTTAAATTACATGTAAAGATCAATTTCAACATTCACTTTGATAAGATTTTGAGTTTCATATTTTTTATCTCTCCTTACCCAAGATGGCAAGCAATCTAATATAAGCTATACATGTACAATCATATTAAATATATTTCCGCATTAGTTATGTTATGAAAGAAGAATCAGAACAAAGAAAGGGAGGAAGGAGGGAAGAAAGAAAGGAAGGAAGGAAAGAAGGAAGGAAGGAAGGAAGGAAGGAAGGAAGGAAGGAAGGAAGGAAGGAAGGAAGGAAGGAAGGAGAGAAGGAAGGAAGGAAGGAAGGAAGGAAGGAAGGAAGGAAGGAAGGAAGGAAGGAAGGAAGGAAAAGAGAAAATAGTATGATCTGATTTGCATTCAGAGTCCATGGTTCTTTCCATCGTGAGTCATGGAATCATCTAGAATCAGGTCGTTATATTGCTGAGAAGAGCTAAGTCTATCCGAGTTGGTCATCACACAATGTTGCTGTTACTATGCAAAATGTTCTCCTGGTTCTGCTCACTTCACTCAGCGTCATTTCATATAAGTCTTTCCAGATTTTTCTGAAATCCATCTGCTCATCATTTCTTATATCACAATAGTATTCCATCACTCCTTATATACTACAACATATTGTATCTGTTCCCCAAGTGATAGGCATCCCCTTGATTTCCAATTCTTTACCATGACAAAATAGCTCCTATAAATATTTTTACACATGTGTGTCCCTTTCATATTTTTATGATCTCTTTGAGATACAGACCTAGCAGTGGTATTGCTTAATTAAAGGGTATCCACCTTTTTATAGCACTTGGGGCATATTTCCAGATTGCTCTCCAGAATGGTTGGATCAGCTCACAGCTCCACCAGCAATGAATTAGTGTTCCAATTCTCCCACATCTTCTCTACCATTTATCATTTTTCTGTTTTGTCATGTTAGTCAATCTGATAAGAGTGATGTGGTACCTCAGAGTTGTGTTAATTTGCATCTCTAATCAATAAATAGTGATTTGGGGCATTTTTTTATATGACTATAGATAGCTTTAATTTCTTCCTCTGAAAACTTGCTGTTCATATTTGTTGACCATTTATCGGTTGGAGAACGCCTTGCATTCTTGTAAATTTGACTCAGTTCTTTATATATTTTAGAAATGAGGCCTTTATCACAGACACTAGTTGTAAAAATTTCTTTCCCAGTTTTCTGCTTCCTTCCTAACCTTGGTTGCCTTGGTTTTGTTTGTGCAAAACCTTTTCAATTTAATGTAACCAAATTTATCCATTTTGCATTTAATAATGTTCTCCTTCTTTTGATTGGTCACAAATTCCTCTTTTTTCCATAGATCCGACAAATAAAGTATTCCTTGCTGCCCTGATTGTTTATAGCATCAGTCTTCTTACCTACATCATGTACGCATTTGGACTTTCTTCTGGTATACAATGTCAGCCATTGGTTTAAAAATACATCCTGTAACACTATTTTCCAGTTTTCTCAGCAATTTCTATCAAACATTGAGTTCTTATCCCAGAAGCTGGGGTCCCTGGGTTTATCAAACAGTTGACTGCTGTAGACATTGACTACCATGTCATAAGTACACAACTTATTCCACTGATCTACCCCTCTATTTCTTAACCAGTACCAAGTGTTTTTGATAATTGCTGCTTAATAATAGAATCTATGATCTGAAAGGTACCAGGCACCTTCCTTGCCATTTCATTTCACTAATTCTCTTGATATTCTAGACCTTTCCTTTCCCAGATGAATTTTGATGCTATTTTCTCCAGCCTCTATGTAACAGATTTTTTTTTGGTAATTTGATGGATACGGCCCTGAATAAGCAAGTAATTTAGGTAGAATTGTCAATTTTATTATATTAGCTCAGCCTATCCACAAGCAACTGATGTTTTTCCAATTATTTAGATATGACTTGATTTGTGTGAAACGTGTTTTGTAATTGTGTTCATGTAGTCCCTGGTTTTGTTTTTGACAGGTAGATTCCCAAATACCTTATAGTGTCTGTAGGAACATTAAATGGAATTTCTCTATCTCTTCCTATTGGACTTTGTTAGTAATATGAAGAAATGGAGATGATTTATGTGGGTTTATTTTGTTTCTTGAAACTTTGTTAAATTTTCTTATTATTTCAAGTAGCATTTTACTTGATTCTCTAGAATTTTCGAAGTATATCATCATATCATTTGCAAAGAGTGATAGTTTCTGTTATGCCTAATGTAATTCCTTGTATTTCTTTTTCTTCTTTTATAGCTAAAGTTAGCATTTCAAATATATATTGAATAACAGTGGCGACATGAACTTGCTTGTTTCAACTCGGATCTTATTGGAAATGAATCTATCTTTTTACCTCTTTGCTTATAATGCTTGCTGATGATTTTAGGTAGATACTGCTTATCATTTCAAGAAAAGCTCCATTTATTCCTAAGCTCTCTAGTGATTTCAATAGGAATGGATTTTGTGTTTTGACAAGAGCTTTTTCTGCATATGGTTAGATAATCATATATTTTCTGTTAATTTTGTTGGTGATATGATCAATTATGCTGATAATTTTCCTAATATTGAACCAGCCCTGAATTCATCACATAAATCATATATGATCAAAGTGTATTATTCTCATGATAAGTTGCTGTAATCATTTTGCTAGTACCTTATTTAAAAATTTTAAATCGGAGCCAAGATGACAGAGTAGAAAGAAGCATATACACTTAGCTCCTACCCCACAGCCCATAAAATATCTGTAAAGAACAACTCTCAACAAACTCCGGAGCAGCAGAAGCCACAGAACAATGGAGTGAAGGAGATTTCTATCCCAGAGAGACCTGAGAGACTGACGGGAAAGGTCTGTCCCACACTAGAGGTACTGCAGAGCCCAGTCCTGCCCTGGCTACAGGGCACCAAAAGGAGCAGATCCGAGCAGGCTTCAGGGACAAAATCTCCAGAGGCAGTGCAGATCCCTCAACCCACAGGGGCCAAAGGTCAGGGAGAGGGTCTTTTTGGTTGGCAGAGAGCAGGGTGTCCCCATAACTCAGGCCTCCTCAAGTAGCAGTAGTAGAGGCAGCAGCTGATGGGGCTCCCAAAGCAGGCAGTAGCCCACATCCATTGTTGAAGGTCTCATCAGAAAGGCCCTGAGGGAACTGAAACCTGTGTGGTGACCCTGACCCAGTCTGAGCAGCTAAACCTAATCTCACACTGAATAGCAGCCCTGCCCCCGCCAAAAGGCCCTGAGGCTTGGGAACAGCTCATTTGAATCTCAGCCCCCAAGTGCTGACTTGGCAGAACTGGAGGTGAGGTGGTTGTGAAGAGGAAAATCAGAAGTCAAGTAACTGGCTGGGGAAATGCCCAAAAAAGGGAAAAAAATAAGACCATAGGTCACTTTCTTGGGGAACAAGTGTCTCCCCCATCCTTAGGGATGAGGAAGAACAAGGCTTACTGTCAGAGGAAGTCAAGGCCTCTGCCTCCAAAGGGAACTTAAACTGGGCTCAGGCAACAGAAGACCTTAAAAAACAAGTTAGCAGCTTACTAAAGGAGAACCAAAAAAAATGTTGAGGAAAATAACAGCTTTAAAAAGAGTCTAACTCACTTGGAAAAAGAAGTCCAAAAAGCCAACAATGAGAAGGAGGTTTTAAAAAGCAGAATTTGCCAAATGGAGGAGAAGGTTCAAAAGCTCGCTGAACAAAATAATTCTTTGAAAGAGAGAATTGAGTTCAGGGAAACCAATGACTTTGAGTTAAACCAAGCAGTTAGTAAACAAAACCAAAAATTTGATAAAATAGAAGATAATGTGAAACAACTCGTTGGAAAAACAACTGACCTGGAAAATGGATCCAGGAGAAGTAATCTAAAAATTGTTGGACTACCTGAAAGCCATGATCCAAAAAAGAGCCTAGACATTATCTTCCATGAAATTATCAAGGAAAACTGTCCTGATGTTCTAGAATCAGAGGGCAAAATAAATATTGAAAGAATTCACTAATCACCTCCTGAAAAAGACCCAAACAGAGAAACTCCTAGGAATATTGTGGCCAAATTTCAGAGTTCCCAGATCAAGGAGAAAATACTGCAAGCAGCTAGAAAAAAACAATTTGAGTACTGTGGAAATACAATCAGGATAACACAGGATCTGGAAGCTTCAACATTAATGGATCGAAGGGCTTGGAATGACATATTTCAGAAGTCAAATAACTGAGATTGAAATCAAGAATTACCTACCCAGCAAATCTGAGTATAATACTTCAAAGGAAAAAATGGTCATTCAGTGATATATACGACTTTCAATCATTGTTGTTGAGGAAAAGACCAGATCTGTATAGAAAAATTTGACTTTCCAAGACAAGAATCAAAAGAAGCATGTAATGGTAAACAGGAAAGAAAAAATCATAAAAGATTCTCTAAAGCTGAACTGTTTACATTACTTCATGGAAAGAAAATATTTTTAACTCTTGAATCTTTTTTCAGTATTTGGGTAGATGGAGAGATTGTACATACACACACACACATACCCACAGATAGATAGAGAGTACAGAGTGTGCTATATCAGAAGAGATGATACCCACACACGCAAAAAAATAAAATAAAATAAAAAATTGAGGGATGAAGGAGGAAAATTCCAGGAAGAGAAAGGGAGAAATGGAACGGGGCAGGCTACAATTCACAAAAGAGATAAGAAAAATCTTATTCAACGTAGGAGTTAAGGGAGAAGGGGAGGGAGGAACAATAAAGTTACTCTCCCCACATGTGGCTGAAGGAGGGAATAACATGCTCATTACATTTGATATGAAAATTTATATCACACCATAAAGAGGGAGAAGAGGTGACAAGTGGGGTGAGGGGATTGTTAGAAGGGATGGCAAACGGGAAAAGGGAGTCACTAGAAATAAATACTTTTGAGAAGGGACAAGGTCAATTATAGGGGAAAAAATAAGGGGAAATAGAATAGGACAGAGGGCAATATAATTAGTACTAGACAACCTGATTATTATGGAAGTCTTTTGCAAAAGAACACATATTTAGTATGTATTGAATTGCTTCCCTTCTCAGTGGGGCTGGGGAGGGAGAGAAGTTGGAATTCAAAGTATTACAAATGAATGTTAAGAATTTTTATTGCATATAATCGGGAAATAAGAACTACAGGGAATGGGGTATAGGAATTTATCTTGCCCTACAAGAGAAGAGAGACGATGGGGATAAGGGAAGGGAGGGGTGTGATAAAAGGGAGGGGTGTGATGAAAGGGAGGGTACATTGAGGGAAGGAGTAATCAGAATGCAAGGTATTAGGAAGCGGGGAGAGGGGAGTGATGGGGAGAAAAATTGGACATGTTACAAAGTGAGGTAAAAGCAATTAGTGTCAAAACAATTGACTGAATTAATTACTGAGAATAAATCAATGAAATCTTTAGTTTGGGGAAAAGAATTTCAGTCTAAATTTCCTAGAGGAAGGTAGCCTGGGGTAAAATTTGACACTGATGGAAAAGTTAAGGTTTTAATGGTAATTTGATTTTATGGTTGCTATTTAATCAGGAACTAGAACATGTATACAAAGGCATGTAAGCCACTTATGACTTGCCTCAAAAGATATTCCTTAGCCAAAGTGAAAATTATAATCATATTTGAAACCGGTTATTAGAACTTCCCATTTTTTAGATGCTATGGGACTATTAAGTGACTATTCTCCTGAGTCTAACTCCAGGTATAGGTAGCATAAAAGGGGATCTGAGCCTCCAACCCATGATGTCAGTAATCTGGTGAGATGCTGGTATGAACTGCAAAAGGTGATCTCATGGGAAGGGTGGGAGAGAGACTATTCAGCCTGGATTGAGGTAGGATTCTCCTGACTCAGTTTCCCCACTGACACCTGGCAGACCTTAAGCCTGACTGAATGCAAGTGGATAATCTAATCCTGCCTGGAACTGAGATGAAGTCAGGGAGATATTGTATCCTTGCAATGTCCCTACTCTTGGTGGTAATTTCCTATAGTCAAAAGGTTTGCAAGCTTAATACCAGATATATTCAATTATAGATTATTGGTGGGGGAACATCAGAGATTAAGTCTAAAATTATGCTATTAAGCATAGGACTTTAGACCAACAACAATAAGTTAGGGTCCTTTAATTCTTAGTAATACTGTGGAGACAATTAGGTCAAGAGCTTGCGAAGTTAGCCACTTAAATATTGTTTGTGTCTCAGTTGATGTTTAAAAAAAATTATTTTGTGGTCCATATTGCAAATGCTTTAAAAAGAAGTATCACCTGATCAAAAGTTTGAATTGTCCTATCTATTATAAACTGTGTTAAAAAAATGAAAATAAAAATTTTAAATCTATATTCATTAGGGAAATTAGTCTATAATTTTCTTTCTCTGTTTTGGCTCTTCCTGGTTTATGTACCAGCACCATATTTGTATCATATAAAGAATGTGGTAGGACTCCTTTGCCAGTTTTCCAAATAGTCTACATAGTATTGGAATTGACCATTTTTTGAATGTTTGGTAGTATAAGATTTTAAATCCATCTCACCCTAGAAATTTTTTTTCCATGTAGAAAGACTAATATACTCTAGCTTTTCCCACACAGGCCATAAAATACCTGTTTAAAATGACTAAGCAAATTCTAGAGCAGTAGAAACCACAAAAGGACAGAGTGAAAGAGATTTCCAGTCCAAGGTAACAGGGAAGGCTGACAGGAAAGGTCTGCCACACGAAGCACGGAGAGGAGCACAGCCCATGGAGGCTAGCCCAGCCTTGGTCATGCAGTGCATCAGGGACAGGACTGGAACAGGCCTTTGGGGTGCAATCCTCAGCAGCAGTGGTGGGCCTCAGAATCCTCTACCCACAAAATGCAAAAGACACTTCAAAGGTTAGTGAAAAAGCTTTTACTCCTGGGTGAGAAGGGACCAGGTCCTCCCCTAGCCATAGCCCCAGGTGATGGTGGTGGCAGCAGCAGCAACAGCAGAGTCCATTTTTGGAGCCCTCAGCCTAAAGTTCCTGGGGGAATTGAGTCCCTTATCTGGGTCTCAGTCCTGAGTGGAGGTCCAGGGGTGAGGAAGAGTGCTAACTGGTATGGTGGAGCTCGTAGAGGCTCTGGAAGGGGAATTCTCCTTGCAAATCCTGGGCTCTGGTAGCTCCCAGATCAGAGGGCAGGCCAGGAGAGGAGGAAATTCCTCTCCCTTAATTGAGCCACCTTGGAGGAACTGAGAACTTATAGGTCCCCAGAGCATACCCTCCTCTTGACAAAGAACTCAAAAGTCAAGTAACTGACTGTGGAAATGCCCAAGAAAGGGGAAAAATAAGATTATAAGGTTATTTTCTTTATGAGCAGGTATTTTCTTCCATCCTTTCAGATGAGAAAAAACAATGCTTATCATCAGAGGTCTCCAAAATAAATGTGAAATGGTCTCAAGCCATGGAAGAGCTCAAAAAGAATTTTGAAAATTAAGTAAGAGAGGTGGAGGAAAAATTGGGAAAAGAAATGACAGTGGTGCAAGAAAATCATGAAAAGCGAGTAAACAGTTTGCTAAAGGAGATCTAAAAATATTCTGAAGAAAATAACACCTTTAAAAATAGGCTAACACAATTGGCAAAAGAAGTCCAAAAAGCCAGTGAGGAGAAGAATGTTTTAAAAAGCAAAATTAGACAAATTGAAAAGGAGGTTCAAAAGCTCACTGAACAAAAGAGTTCTTTAAAAATTAAAATGGAACAGTTGGAGGCTAATGACTTTATGAGAAACCAAGAAATTATAAAACAAAACCAAAAGAATGAAAAAATGGAAAGCAATTTAAAAATTACGGGACTACCTGAAAGCCATGATCAAAAAAAGAGCCTAGACATCATCTTCCATGAAATTATCAAGGAAAACTACTCTGATATTCTAGAACATGAGGGCAAAATAACCATTGGAGGTATTCACCCATTACCTCTTGAAAGAGACTGGAAAAGAGAAACTTCTAGGAATTTTGTAGTCAAATTTCAGAGTTTCAGTTCAAGGAGAAAACATTGCAAGCAGCTAGAATTAAGTATTGTGGAGATACAATGAGGATAACAGAGGATGTGGCAGCTTCTACATTAAGGGACTGAAGAACTTGGAATATGATATTCCAGAAGTCAAAAGAACTGGGATAAAAACCAAGAATAACCTACCCAGCAAAACTGCATATAATACTTCAGGAGAAAAAATGATCATTCAATGATATAGAGGATTTTCAAGCATTTATGATGAAAACACCAGAACTGAATAGAAAATTTGACTTTCCAACAGAAGAATTAAGAGAAGCATGAAAAGGTAAATAGGAAAGAAAAATCCTAAAGGACTTTCTGAAGTTGAACTGTTTACATTCCTACATGGAAAGATAATATTTTTAACTCTTGAAACTTTTCTCAGTGTTTGGGTAGTTGGAGGGATTATACACACACACACACACACACACACACACACACACACATGCACACATACACACACATGCACATAGACAGAGAGCACAGGGTGAGTTGAAGAAGAAGAAGGGATGATATCTAAAAAAGTAAAATTAAGGATTGAGAGAGGAATGTATTGGGAGGAGAAAGGGAGAAATGGAATGGGGCAAATTATCACTCATAGAAGAGGCAATAAACAGCTTTTTCAATGGAGGAGAAAAGAGAGGAGGTGAGAGGGAAAAAGTGAAGCTTACTCTCTTCATATTTGGCTTAAGGAGGGAATAACATACTCAATTCGTTATGAAAATCTATCTTACAGAAATGTAGGGGAGAAGGGGACAAGTTGGGTGAGGAGGATGATGGAAGGGAGGGTAAAAGGGAGAAGGGAGTAATTAGGAATAAACACTTATGGGGAGGGACAAGGTCAAAAGAGAGAATAGAATAAATCGGGGCAGGATAGGATGGAAGAAAATATAGTTTATCTTACACAACATGACTATTATGCAAGTCTTTTGCAAAACTACACATATGTAGCCTGTTTTGTATTGCTTGTCTTCTCAGTGGGGATGGAGAGGGAGGGAGGGAGGGAGAGCAGTTGGAATTCAACGTATCAGAAATGAATATTGAGAATTGGTTTTGCATACAACTTGGAAAAAAGAAATACAGGTAATGGGATATAGAAATCTATCTTGCCCTACAAGAAAAGAGAGAAGATGGGGATAAGGGAAGGGAGGGGTGTGATAGAAAGGAGGGCATATTGAGGGAAGCGGTAATCAGAATGCACGACGTTATGGAGTGGGCAGAGGGGAGAGATGGTAAGAAAATTTGGAACTCATATTTTTGTGGAACTGAATGTCGAAAACTAAAATTAAATAAATAAATATTTAAAAAATTCTTTTTCTGACAAGAGTTATCTAAATATTTTGCTTATGTTAAAGTTCACAATTTATGTTTTTCTGAATATTCTTCTATTTCACTAAGATTGTCAAGTTTATGGGCATGTATTTGGGGAATATAATTTCTGATTATTGTTTTAATTTCCTCTTCATAGAAGGTGAATTCTCCCTTTTTACTTTTGACTGTGGTATTTGGTCTCATTCTTTCTTTTGTTAAATCAACTTGACCAAAGTTTATCATTGTTATTTTTTTCATAAAGCCAGCTCTTAGTTTTACTTATTAGTTCAACGGTTTTCTTATTGTCTATTTTATTAATCTCTACTTTGGCTTTCAGTGTTTCTAACATGGTATTTAATTGGTAATTTCCAATTTGTTCTTTTCCTAGCTTGTTCGGTTGCATGCTCAAATCATTGATCTCCTTTGTTAACATAAGTATTCAGAGATATAAAAGTTTCCCTAAGAAGTGCTTTCCCTGCACTCCATAAGATTTATTAAGTTGCCTCATTATTATCATTCTCTTGAATGTTACTAGTTGTTTCTATGATTTGTTGTTTGACTCACTCATTCTTTGGGATTTGATTAGTTAATTTCCAATTAGTTTAGTCTGTCTTTCCATTGCTCTTTATTACGCATACTTTTATTGCATCATGATCTGAAAAGGATTCATTGGGTATTTCTACCTTTATGCACTGGATTGTCAGGTTTTTATGCCCTACTACATGGTCAGTTTTTGTGTATGTGCCATGTGCCACTGAGAAAAATGGTATATTCCTTTTTATCCTCATTCAGTTTTCTCCAAAGTTCTATCATGTTTACCTTTTCCAGAATTCTATTCTATTCTATTTTATTCTATCCTATTCTACTCTCCTTAACTTCTTTCTTGTTGACTTTGAGGTTAGATTTATCAAGATCAACAGCATAGTTTTGCTGTTAATTTCTTCCTGTGACTCCTTTAACTTCTCGTCTAGGAATTTGGATGCTTGGTGCATATATGTTTAGTAATGATATCACTTCATTATCTATGGTGAATGTATATTTAGTATATATTTATATGTTTGGTGCATATCTGTTTAGTAATGCTATTACTTCATTGTCTATGGAACCTTTTAGCTGGATACAGTGTCCTTCCTTATCTCTTTTAATTAGATCTGTTTTTGCTTTTGCTTTGTCTGAGATTAGGATTACTACACGTTTTTTTTTTTTAATTCAGCTGAAGCATAATATATTCTACTCCAGCCTTTTCCTTTAACCTGTGTATTCCCCTGTTTCAAATGTGTTTTTTTGTAAAGAATATATTGTAATATTATAGTTTCTAATCGATTCTTCTCTCTGCCTACATTTTATGAGAGACTTCATCCCATTCACATTCATAGTTATAATTACTGTCTGTGTCTTTCTCTCCCTCCAATCCCACCACACTTTTATACTTTTATTTCTCCCTTCTTCCTTTTTCTCCTCAAATGAGTTTTACTTAAGACTACTACCTTCTTGAGTCTTCTCTCCCTTCTATCAGCCCACCCTCCTTTTCTTTCTCTTTTCCCTTCCTACTTCTTTCTTCCCTTCTTACCATCCCTGCCTTTTCTTTCTCCTTACCCCTCTTACTTTCCGTAGTGCAAGTTGGATTTCTATACTTAACTGAGAATGTTATTTCATCCTTGAACCAAATCCGTTGAGAGTAAAGCTCAAAGAATGCTCATTTTCCCTCCATTATTTCCCTCTACTATAATATGGTTTTGTGCCTCTTCATGTGATGTAATTTACCATTTTTGGCTTCTGCTTTCCTGTTCTCACTTCACACCCCTAATTAGGCTTTTTTATCATCACATTAATTTATACCCACACCATCCATCCATCCATCCATCCATCAATCCATCATCCATCCATCCATCCATTCATCTGTGTATCCATCTAACCATCCATCCATCCATCCATCCATCCATCCATCCATCCATCCATCAATCCATCCATCCATCCATCCATCCATCCATCCATCTATCTATCTATCTATCTATCTATCTATCTATCTATCTATCTATCTATCTATCTATCTATCTATCTATCTATCTATCTGTCTGTCTGTCTGTCTGTCTGTCTGTCTGTCTGTCTGTCTGTCTTTCTGTCTGTCTGTCTGTCTGTCTGTCCATCTCTCCATCTGTCTGTCTATCTATCCACCTATCCATATGGGTGTTTCTCTGTGTGTATATTAAATGTTGTAATAAAAATACAATTCTCAACATTAGCAAGTACCATTCTGCCATATAGGCATGTTATCAGTTTGCCCATCTTGAATAACAACTTTTTTTCCCCTTTTTTTCTCTTGTTCACCTTTTTATGCCTTTCTTGCATCTTATATTTGAAGACCAAGTTTTCTATTGAGCTCTGACCTTTTCATCAGGAAGGTCTGGAAATTCCTTATTTCATTGAATGTCCATCTTCTTGCCTGAAACATTATGCTCATTTTTGCTGGGTAATTGATGCTTGGTTGTATTCCAAGCTCATTTGCCTTATGGAATGTAATATAATATTCTGTTCTTTTAATGTAGAAGCTGCAAGGTCCTGTGTCATCCTGACAGTAGTTCCTGGACATTTGAAGTATTTCTTTCTACCTGCTTGCAATATTTTCTCATTGATCTGATTGTTCTGAAACTTGGCAGCAATATTCCTTGTTGTTATCCATTTGGGGTCTTTTTCAGGGGGTGATCATTGAATTCTTTTGATGAACATTTTGACTTCTGGATCTAAGACCTCAGGGCAATTTTTCTTGATAAGTATTTTTGGAAGATATGGTCGAGGCTCTTTCTTTTATCATGTCTTTCTAATAAACGAATAATTCTGAGATTTTCTCTCCTGGATCCGTTTTCCAGGTCACTTGTTTTTCCACTGAGACATTTTACGTTTTCTTCTATGTTTTTTTCATTCTTTAAATTTTGTTTCACTGATTCTTTTTTTTGTATGTTTTTATTAATTTATTTAACTTTTAACATTAATTTTAACAAAATTTTGGGTTCCAAATTTTCTCCCCTTTTGTCCCCTCTCCCCACCCCAAAACACCCAGCATTCTAATTGCCACCATCACCAATCTGCCCTCTCTTCTATCATCCCTTCCTTCCCTTGTCCCCATCTTCTCTTTTGTCCTGTAGGGTCAGATAAATTTCTATACCCCTTTACCTGTATTTCTTATTTCCTAGTAGCAAGAACAGTACTCGACAGTTGATCCTAAAACTTTGAGTTCCAACTTCTCTTCATCCTTCCCTCCCCACCCATTCCTTTTGGAAGGCAAGCAATTCAATATAGGCCATATCTGTGCAGTTTTGCAAATGACTTCCATAATAGTCGTGTTGTGTAAGACTAACTATATTTCCCTCCATCCTATCCTGCCCCCCATTGCTTCTATTCTCTCTTTTCATCCTGCCCCTCCCCAAGAAAGTTGACTTCTAATTGCTCCCTCCTCCCATTACTCTCCCTTCCATCATCCCCCCCACCCTGCTTATCCCCTTCCCCCCCACTTTCCTGTATTGTAAGATAGGTTTTCATACCAAAATGAGTGTGCATTTTATTCCTTCCTTTAGTGGAATGTGATGAGAGTAAACTTCATGTTTTTCTCTCACCTCCCTTCTTTTTCCTTCCACTAAAAAGTCTTTTGCTTGCCTCTTTTATGAGAGATAATTTGCCCCATTCCATTTCTCCCTTTCTCCTCCCAATATATTTCTCTCTCACTGCTTGATTTCATGTTTTTAAGATATGATCCCATCCTCTTCAATTCACTCTGTGCACTCTGTCTCTATGTGTGTGTGTGTGTGTGTGTGCATGTGCATGTGCATGTGTGTGTGTGTAATCCCACCCAGTACCCAGATACTGAATAGTTTCAAGAGTTACAAATATTGTCTTTCCATATAGGAATGTAAACAGGTCAACTTTTTTAGGTCCCTTATATCTTCTCTTTGCTGTTTACCTTTCCATGCTTCTCTTCATTCTTGTGTTTGAAAGTCCAATTTTGTTTTCAGCTCTGGTCTTTCCATCAAGAATGCTTGAAAGTCCTCTATTTCATTGAAAGACCAATTTTTCCCCTGAAGTATTATACTCAGTTTTGCTGGGTAGGTGATTCTTGGTGTTAGTCCTAGTTCCTTTGACTTCTGGAATATCCTATTCCATGCCCTTTGATCCCTTAACGTAGAAGCTGCTAGATCTTGTGTTATCCTGATTGTATTTCCACAATACTTGAATTGTTTCTTTCTAGCTGCTTGCAATATTTTCTCCTTGAGCAGGGAACTCTGGAAGTTGGCCACGATGTTCCTAGGGGTTTCTCTTTTTGGATCTCTTTCAGGTGCTTCCTTGAATACTTATTTTGCCCTGTGGTTCTAGAATCTCAAGGCAGTTTTCCTTGATAATTTTATGAAAGATGATGTCTAGGCTCTTTTCTTTGATCATGGCTTTCAGGTAGTCCCATAATTTTTAAATTGTCTCTCCTGGATCTATTCTCCAGGTCAGTTGTTTTTCCAATGAGATATTTCACATTATCTTCCATTTTTTTCATTCTTTTGGTTTTGTTTTGTGATTTCTTGGTTTCTCATAAAGTCATTAGCCTCCATCTGTTCCATTCTAATTTTGAAAGAACTATTTTCTTCAGTGAGCTTTTGAACCTCCTTTTCCATTTGGCTAATTCTGCTTTTTAAAGCATTCTTCTCTTCATTGGCTTTTTGAACCTCTTTTGCCAATTGAGCTAGTCTATTTTTCAAGGTGTTATTTTCTTCAGCATTTTTTTGGATCTCCTTTAGCAGGGTGTTTACTTGTTTTTCATGCTTTGCTTGCATGTCTCTCATTGCTTTTCCCAGTTTTTCCTCCGTCTCTCTAACTTGATTTTCAAAATCCTTTTTGAGCTCTTCCATGGCCTGAGCCCATTGGGTGGGCTGGGATACAGAAGCCTTGACTTCTGTGTCTTTCCCTGATGGTAAGCTTTGTTCTTCCTCATCAGAAAGGAAGGGAGGAAATACCTGTTCACCAAGAAAGTAACCTTCTATAGTCTTTTTTTTTTTTTTACCTTTTCTGGGCATTTTCCTAGCCAGTGACTTGACTTCTGAGTTTTCTCTTCACACCCACTTTGCTTCCAGATCCTCCCAGACAGTGCTTGAGGTCTGAGATTCAAATGCTGCTTCTCAGCCTCAGGGCTTTGTGGGGGTGGGGCTGCTATTCAGTGTGAGATCAAGTTCAGGTGCTCAGGTTGGGGCAGGGCCACCAGCTAGGGGCTCAGTTCCCTCAGGGGGTTTAGGCAGAGACCTTCAACAATGGATTTGGGTTCCAGCCTGCTTGGGGAGCCCCATCTGCTCCCACTTCCACTGCTGCCTCCCGAGGGGGCCTGAGTTATTGGAGCACCCCACTCCCCTCTAAACCCACCAAAGAGACCCTCTCACCAACCCTTGTCACCTTGGCTGTGTGTGTGTGTTTGTGTGTGTGTACATGTGCATAAGTGTATTTGTATACATATAAGACATGCACATATACATATTCTTAATTTTGCCACCTAATTCCTCCATCTCTCAGAAGATGTATAGGGATTTCATTATTGTTCTTCTGGAATCACTTTCCTCTGGAAATTGATCATAGTTCTATCAGCTTTCGAAATTGTTTAAATTTGCAGTATTATTCCTGTTATATAAGTTGTTTCCCTAGTTCTGCTCATATAATTTTTCATTAATTTATGAAAGTAACGCAAATTGTCGTTCTGTGGTTTCTGCTGCTTTACAATTTGTTGAAAACCATTTTTTGAAGGTATTTTTTGAGCTGTGGGGGAAATGCTAGAGCATATGTGTCTTTATACTCTGCTGTCTTGCCCCTGGGCACCCCCGCCCCCCAATCCTATTACTTTCAGGAACAAAGAAAAAATCTTATGTTTATCTTTAAAACTTTTCACTCAGAAATAGTGAGTCAGTGTTGTTGATAAAGAGTCATTATTGCATATTGTAGGTACAGTACATTGTAATATTGGATACAGATTGCAGCTATGCCAATTATACCGTTTTTTAGGAGGGGTAAGGCAATCAGTATTAAGTGACCTGCCCAAGGTTAAACAGCTAGTAAGTATCAAGTGGATGAGGCTGAATTTGAACCCAGGTTTATCTGACTCCAGGGCTGATTCTCCATTCACTGAGACTCCTAGTTGCCTTCCTCCCAATTCTAGATTCCTTTTGATTCTTGACATCAGAAGCTAGAGACAAAGATACTGAGGCTGTCTATGACCAAGGGCAAATTTAGTGAGTTTACTGGCCTTTTCTATGCAAATTTCAAGTCCTTTGAATGTTCTGGAAGCTTCTTTTACATATTATAGGCTTTTCCCTTCATATTTCATGTTCATAATTCATATTCCCTTCATATTTCCCTTCATATTTATTTGCCCCAAACCACTGTCAACAGTTTTGAATTTTAAATTTGGCATACTACTGCATGCATATTATTGTTGCTGTTCAACCCTTTGAGTCTAGTCTGACTCTTCCTGAGTCAGACTCCCATTTGGGTTTTTCTTGCAAAGATACTGAAGTGGTTTGCCAGCTCCTGTTACAAATGAGTAATGGAGGTCAACAGAGTTGAGTGACTTGCTCAGGGTCACACAGCTAGTAAATATCAACTGCCTGAACTCAGATTTGAACTCAGAAACATGAGTCCTCATGACTTCCATACCAGGTGCAGCATCTGATGCACCACCTAGCTGCCAAATGTATATATTTTTTATGGCTGAATATGAATTATTTATTTTCTATTAATTGAATATAAACTCCTTGAAGACAGGGGTCATTTGGTTTTTGTATAATCTCTTCCTGATAAAATGTCTTTCAAACAGCAGACACTTAATTCATGCTTATGGATTAATTCTTTGACATCTTCTCCACAGGCACTATTAACAGTTTCCTCTTTCCTTACACGTACTATGCACAGGTTTCCAAAGTGGGCAATGCTGCCCTGTGTCGGGGAAGCACTGGAATAATCCTGTGGATGGTAGGAACTTCAGATACATTGAAGCAAAACAAGGGTTTGATGGAAGTATAAGAAAAGAAATGAAGAGAAGAAAATTAAGGAAAAGAACAATCATACATATTTCATCTGTTGTATAACAGAGGTAAAGTCACAGTGATTACATTATTTTCTGAATAAACGCACAAAATGCAAGCTGTAATCAGTCAAGTCTGGGGACAGGTCTTAACAAACAAGGGTTGGCAGGCAAGGTAGCTATTCTTTGTCAGGAAGTTCAGCATGCATTAGCAGGAATATGTACATTCAATGACGTGTTACCATAGGATACTATAACGTTGCATGTGTAATATTACATCGTCAAAATTTCATGCAGAAAAAAACCTATAAATTTATAATAAATTATTAATTTTAAGATGTATCGAATATTATATACATATATGTATGCACACACATATGCATATATGGGAATATCTATACACGTACATATATACACATACATGTATGTGCATATACATACACATGCACATACACACATACATACATATGTATATATGCATATACACACATATATAAAATGATACAAATTTCAAAAAAATAAATTTAAAGGGTTAAAAAAAGTAGATTTCCAGTGAAGCACTGAGTATTTTTTTTCCAGAAGGGGGTGGTAGGTTGAATATATTTGAGAACCTCTGACTTACAGTTACCTATTCCCTTCCTTTCAGCTGAGATATTTACCTCCTAAGTGGAGAAACCATTTGTTGTGAAGTCTTCCAGTACTTGATTCCACATCTCCAAAGACTTCACAATAATCCCCATTCTCTGTTCCTTTGTTTCTATTACTGTTGAAAAAGTGGTCCATCTCTTTGAAGGTTTACATACAATTGTTCTCTTGATATCATCCCTTCTCATCTCTTCTGTGAGTTTGTCATTCCTTTTCTTTCCCTTATCTTAGATCTTCCCTTATCCACTGGCTTGTTATCCACTGTCTGCACATATTTCTAGTTTTTCCTCATTCAAAAAGAGAAGCACAAACAAGACAAAGAAAAATAAACGCTGCATTCTGTCTAAACTTTCATCCTTTATTTCCACTTTTCATCACCTTCTTATTTATAAGTCCCCATCCCAGCTCATTGCCTCCACTTTCTTACTTCCTGACTCACTTTTTTATTTCCTGAAAATATGGTTTCTCATTGCAACACATCAATGGAATTATTCTCTCCAAGGGCATTAATTTTTTTAATGACTAAATCAAAGAGGTTCTCTTTTCATTCATTATCTCTTTGGACTTGGACATTGTCATCCATGATAACTTATTGGACATTTCACTCCCTAAACTTTCTTAAAGCTTTTTTCTCTCCTTGTGTTTGACAGTTTGACTGTTATATCTCTTTCTTTCTATGCAATTACGTTTTATTCCATATACCCTCATTTATGTGCCCTGGGACCCCATCTATTCACTTTACCTATTCTGTGATTTCCTCAGATTCTGTGCATTCAGTGATAATCTCTATGAAGATGAATTCCAAGCCTTATATTGAACTCTAATGTTTCATCAGAATTCCAGTTCTCTATTTCCATTTGCTGCTGAATATCTCCATTTTGGAATTCTGGAAGTCATTGATCTTGAACTCCACATGTCTGAAGCAGACATTCTCCATATTAATCATTTGCTATTGATGGTACCACAGTTATGTGATTTGTCCTTCGTTCTCAGAGATTACCATGACATCAGGGAGATGCTGACATGATTTGCAATTGACTTGGATTTCAGTGAAGGAGAGCTATAGAGTCTCCAACATCACTCTCTCCTCCAGAATAATCTGAGTTCAGTGACCAGATATTGATCAGGACCATTGGAAGTGGGCCAGGATACAGTGGAGGACCTTCCTTGTTTAAGCTAAGGAATTTCCGAGTACTCACTTTGAGTTAGGAAATACCTATTCAGTGAATAGGCCTCTTTAAGAAGTGAGTCAAGGAGTAAAAGCAAGGACTTCCTCAAGCTCTCCCCCAATCCCATCAGAATATCTATAAAAATGACTCTAAGCAAATTTTATAAGAGCAGAACTCACAAAATGAAAGACCGAAACAAATTTCTAGCCCAAGACTATCTGGAAGGTCAAGAGGAAAGATCTGTTACACCAGGCTAGGAGAGGAGTGTAGTCTACCATGGGCCACGCCAGCACAGGCCAGGCCCTTAACAAACCTGGAACAGCAGCAGCAGCTGCTTGTGGTGCTTTCAGTGCACACATGGTGGTGCGATTGAGCAGCTTATCATAGGAGGATTTCAGAGTACCTTTTCTGGCTCTGAGGCAGGATTCCCTTGCTTTGCCTGTGCTTAGATCTTGGTTGCAATCCTGGAGTGAGGAAGAATGATGACATGGTGGAGTTTGTAGTGGCATTGGAGAGGAAATCCTCTTTACAGTTCCAAGATAGAAAAGAGTGCCTGTGGTAACTCACAGACCAGAGCACAGGCCAAAAGAAGAGTAAACATCTCTCCTTTGATCATACCACCTTGGAAGAAATGAAAATGTACAGGTCCTCAGAAATATCTTTGAAAGCAGCTGTATAAATCCCTAAAGTTTGGGAAAGTACACCCTCCACACTGGAACCACAGTCCTACCTTAGCAAAGAGCTCAGACGTCAAGTAATTGACTGGGAAAATGAGCAAACAGCAGCAGTCCAGGGTGGAAGACCAGTGGAGCCCAGCGAGTGAAAGCAGCTGAGCCCCAGGTATAAGATTCAGCCACTCCTGAGATTATCAGCCTGCAGATTAAACGTCTGCAAGTCACTTATCTGAACTTCTGGGAACGAAAATGGCAGAGTCATTGGTAAATACTCTTTCCCCCTCCCCTTGTTGACCTTGAAAAAACCATAAAATATTTCCCCAGAAATATCCTGGATCAATGGGATCAACAGAAGAGGAAAACAGTCTCATAGCACCTGGGGTTAGGAAAAGAGCTAAAGAGAATTCCTCTTAACTGTGGCAGACTGGAGTTATCCCAGATAGCCCCATATCAGCAACCCAACCAAGAGGAGCCCCAGGGTGGTGGATCCTCACACCAAGACCCAGGTGCCTCAGGGCTCCAGGGGAAACAGAAAGACAATAAGGCAGCCAGGATCACCAAATGATGAGATTATCTTTGCTCTAGCTGAGCTGAGGAGATCTCCCATAATGAGACCACCCCTTCCCTACACTTCAAAAACTAGCTTCAGGGCTTATTCGGGGAAACACAAAACAAACAAAACAAAAGACACCTGCCCCTTGCTTTCTCACACCAGCCATCTTAGTAACACATTCTCTAGCTTCTAATTGAAAGAACCAGAAGCCACAATACACAAAGTGTTATCATCATGAACAAGAAGCAGCAAAGCAAGAATGAAAAGACCATAGAATCTTTCTATGGGGACAAGGACCAAAACACGAACACCAAAGAGGTCAGTATTGAAACTACACTCCCATCTGAAATTTCAGAAGAAACTATTAACTCTTTGCATGCACAAATAGCACTCCTGGGAGAGCTGAGGAAGGAAATAGAAGAAAAACTGGCCAATGATTTTAAAAGTATGAAAAAAGAATTCACTGATGAGAACAGCTTTTTAAAAGGAAAATTGACCAAATGGAAAAGGAAGCAAAACACCTAACTGGGAAAATTGGACAAATGGAAAAGGAAGTACAAAAAGTAACTGGAGAAAATACATACAGGGTAAAAGTCAAAGATTGGAGCAGAATGTATTATGTTTCAACTGATGTAAAGAAAGCTGGGGCAGCAATCCTAATCTCAGACAAAGCAAAAGCAGAAATAGATCTAATCAAAAGAGATAAGGAAGAAAACTATATCCTGCTCAAAGGCACCATAGAAAATGAAGCAATATCATTACTAAACATATATGATCCAACTGGTATAGCATCCAAAGTCTTAGAGGAGAAGTTAAGGGAGTTACAGGAAGAAATAGACAGCAAAACTATACTAGTTTGGGACCTCAAGCTTTCCCTCTCTCAACTTGATAAATCTAACCTTAAAATAAACAAGAAGGAAGTTAAGGAGGTGAATAAAACTCTGGATAAGGTAGATATGATTGATCTCTGGAAAAAAACTGAATGGGGATAGGAAGGAATATACCTATTTCTCAGTGGTACATGGCACATATACAAAAATTGACCATGCATTAGGCAATAAAAACTTCACAATTCAGTGGAGAAAGGCAGATAGTCAATGTATCCTTCCCAGATCATAATGCAATCAAACTTATATGTAATAAAAGGTCATGGAAACATAAACCAAAAACTAATTGGAAACTAAACAATCTAATCATAAAGAAAGAGTGGGTCAAACAATAAATTATAGAAACAATCAACAACTTCATTCAAGAGAATGGCAATAGTGAGACAACTTATCAAACTTTATGGGATACTGCAAAAGCAGTTCTTAGGGAAATTTTTAGAACTTTGAGTGCCTACATGAATAAAGGAGAGAAAGAGGAGATCAATCAATTGGGCATGCTGCTGAAGAAACTCGAAATAGAACAAATTGAAAGTCTCCCCAAAAATACCAAATTAGAAATACTGAAAACCAAAGGTGATATTAATAAAATTGAAATTAAGAAAACTATAAAATTAATAAATAAAACTAAGAGTTGGTTTTATGAAAAAAAAACAATAAAATTGATAAACCTTTCGACAAATTTGATTAAAAAATCATAAAGAAAACCAAATTACTAATATCAAAAATGAAAGAGGTGAACTCACCTCCAATGATGAGGAAATTAAAACAAAAATTAGAAATTTCTTTGCCCAACTTTATGCACATAAATTCCACAACATCAATGAGATGGTTGAGTATGTAAAAAAGAAACAAACCATGAATTGCCCAGATTAACAGAAGAGGAAGTTGAATACTTAAACAACCCCATCTCAGAAAAAACAAATTGAACAATGCATCAAAGAACTCCCTAGAGAAACATTTCTAGGGACAGATGCATTTACAAGTGCAATTCTATCAAACATTTAAAGAAAAGTTAATTCCAATATTATATATACTATTTGGGAAAATTGGGGACGAAGTAGTACTCCAAAATTATTTTTATGATACAAATAAAGTTTTGATACCTAAACCAGGAAGAGACAAAACAGAGAAAGAAAATTATACACAAATTTCTCTAATGAATAAAGACGCATAAATTTCAAATAAGATTTTAGTAAAAAGAACGCATCAACTTATCATGAGAATAATATATTTTGATCAAATAGGATTCATACCAGAAATGTAGGGCATTATCAACCATATCAACAGCAAAACTAACAGAAACCACATGATTATTTCAGTAAATGCAGAAAATGCTTTTGACAAAAATACAACACCCATTCATATTAAAAGCACTGTAGAGGATAGGAATGAAGTGAATTTTCCATAAAATAATAAGCAGTATCTAACTAAAACCTTTAGCAAGCATTATATACAATGGAGATAAACTAGATACATTTCTAATAAGATTAGGGGTGAAACAATGATGTCCTTTATCACCACTCTTATTCGGTATGGTCCTAGAAATGTTAGCTTTAGCAATTAGAGAAGATAAAGAAATTGAAGGAATTAGAACAGGCAAAGAAGAAGCTAAGTTAACACTCTGTACAGGTGATGTGATGATATACTTAGAGAATCCCAGAGATTCATGTAAAAAAAAAACTACTTAAAATAATAAACAACATTGGTAAAGTTGCAGGTTACAAAATAAATCTGCACAAATATTCTGCATTTCTATATATTGGTAATAATACCCAACAGCAAGAGGTAGAAAGAGAAATCCCATTTAAAGCTAAGGTAGACACTATAAAATAATTGGAAGTTTACCTGCAAAACAAATCCAGGGAGTATATAAACACAATTACAAGACACTTTTCCCACGAATAAAGTCAGATCTAAGTAAATGGAAAAACATCAGTTGTTCGTTGGTAGGCTGAGCCAATATAATAAAAATGACATTTCTACCTAACTTAATTTACTTATTTTGTGGCATGCCAATCAAACTATCAGATAATTCTTTCCTAGAGGTGGAAAAAACAATATCAAAGTTCATCTGGATGAACAAGAGATCCAGAATATCAAGGGGAATAATGAAAAGAAATGATAAGGAAAGTGGTCTAGCACTACCAGATCTCAAATTGTTCTATAAAGCAGCAACTATAAAAAACTATTTGGTATTGGCTAAGAAACAGAAGAGTAGACAAGTGGAATAATGTAGGTACTCAAGACAGAGTGGGCAATGAATATAGCAATCTACTCTTGGATAAACCCAAGGATCCCAGCTTGTGGGATAAGAACTCACTGTTTGACAAAAATTGCTGGGGAAACTGGATAACAGGGTGGAGGAAACGAGGCATATACCAATGCCTGACACTGTACACAAGAATAAAATCTCAATGGGTACATGATCTAGGTATAAAGATTGATAATATTGACAAATTGGTGGAGCAAGGAATAGTGAATGTGTCAGATTTATGGAGAAGGGAAGAATTTTTTACTAAAGAAGACTGAAAAAGAGATAGAAAGCATTATTAAGTGTAAGATGGATAAATTAGATGACTTTAAACTGAAAAGCTTTTACACAACCAAACCCAACGCAACCAAGATTTGGAGGGATGCACAAAACTGGGAAAGAATTTTTGCAACTAGTGTCTGTGATAAAAGCCTCATTTCTAGAATATATAAAGAACTGAGTCGAATGTACAAAAATACAAGTCATTCCCCAATTAATAAATGGTCAAAGGATATGAACAGGCAGTTTTCAGAGGAAAAAATTAAAGATATCTATTGTCATAGGAAAAATGCTTTAAATCACTATTGATTAGAGAGATGGAAATCAAAACCACTCTGAGGTACCAGATGACACCTAACAGATTGGCTAATATGACAGAACAGGAAGCTGATAAATGTTGGAGAGGATGTGGGAGAGTTGGAACACTAATTCTTTGTTGGTGGATCTGTGAGCTGATCCAACCATTCTGGAGGGCAGTTTGCAACTATGCCTAAATGGGTGCAAAAATATGCATACCCTTTGACTCAACAAAATTGCTTCTAGGACTGTATCCCCAAGAGATAATAAAAATGGGAATGGGTCCCACATGTACAAAAATATTTATAGCAGCACTCTTTGTGGTGGCCAAGAACTGGAAATCAAGGGGGTGCCTATCAATTAGGGAATGAGTGAATAAATTATGGTACATGAATGTAATGGAACACTATTGCACTATAAGGAATGATGAACAGCAGAACTCCAGAGAGGCCTGGAAAGACTTATTTTATCTGATGCTGAGTGAAAGGAGCAGAATATGGAGAACTTTGTGCACAGCCACGAACACAGTGTGAGAGAGTTTTTTCTGGTAGACTTGGAACTTCATTGAAATGCAAGCACTTAAGAAAATTCCCAATGGTCTTTTAAGGCAAAATGCCTTCCACATCCAGAGAAAGAACTATGGAATTCAATTGTAGAACATGGCTGATCGTTTTCTTTTGTATTACGTTTTGGTTTATTGTATGATTTCTCCCATTCATTTTAATTCTTCTATACAGTACAACTATGGTGAAAACATATTTAATAGGAATGCATGTATAGAACCTACATAAAATTGTATGCCGTCTCGGGGAGGGAGGGGAAAAAAATCTAAGTTATATGAAAGTGATTGTAGAACACTGAAAATAAATAAAATTTATATTAAAAAATAGTACTGGAACCAAAAATAAAAGTCCATTGAGAATATTGAAGAAATCCACTGATTACCTCCTGAAACTGATCTGAAATTCTAAACTCCTAGGAATATTGTAGCCAAGTTCAAGAGTTCCTAGTTCAAGGACAAAATATTGCAAGCAGTCAGAAAGAAACAATTCAAGTATAGTGGAAATATAATCAAGATAACAAGATCTAGCAGCTTCTATATTAAGGGACTGATGGGGTTGGAATAGAATATTCCAGAAGTCATAGGAGCTAAGATTAAAAGCAAGAATCACCTACCCGGCAAAATTGAATATAATACTTCAGGAGGGAAAATGGTAATTCAATGAAATAGTGGATTTTCATGCATTCTTGATGAAAAGACCAGACTTGAACAGAAAATCTGACTTTCAAACACCAGAATCAAGAGAGCATGTAAAAATAAACAGGAAAGAGAAATCATAAGGCACTTACTAAAGCTGAACTGTTTACATTCCTACATGGAAAGATAGTATTTGTAACTCTTGAAACTTTTCTCAGTATTTAGGTAGTTGGAGAGATTACACATATCCACCCACCCACACACGTATAGGCAGAGGGCACAGGTTGAGTTGAATAGAAAGGGATAATTAAGTAAAATTGAGGGATGAGAGAGGAATATATTGGAAGGAGGAAGGGAGACATGGAATGGGGCATATTATCCCTCATAAAAGAGGCAAGAAAAAGCTTTTTCATACTTCATTTTCCATTTGTTAAATTTTCCTTTTTAAAGAGATGTTCTCATCAGTGAATTATTTTTTCATACTGTTAAAATCATTGGCCAGTTTTCCTCTATTTCTTTCTTCAACTCTTCCAAGAGAGCAGTTTGTGCATGCGACTCCTTCATAGTCCTTTCTGAAGTTTCACATGGAAGTACAATCTCACTATTGACCTCTTTGGTAGTTATGTTTTGGTGTTTGTCCCACAGAAAGATTCTATGATTTTTTGCCCCTAGTTTTTCTTGCTCATGATGATGATTGTGTGTTGTGGCTTCTGGTTCTTTCAGTTAGAAGCTACAGAACTTCTGTGAAAAAGCTAAGAGCAGGTGTCTTTTTAACCTTTTGTTTTGTGTTTCCCCAATCAGCCCTGGGGTTAGCTTATTAAGTGTGGGGGAGGGGTGGTCTGGTCACCAGAGATCTCCTCAGCTAAGCTGAGGCAAAGGCAAGCTCAGGGGATGGTGATCCCAGCTGTCCTATTGTCTTCCCTTTTCCCCTGAAGTGCTGAGGCATGCCTATGTCCTAGTGCAAATTTCCACCCGTCCTGGGGCTACTCTCCTAGCACTGAGGCTCGTCTGGGTCCTAGTGAGAGTTACCACCCCTCCTGGGGCCCCTCTCCTTCCGGTTCGTCTCTACCACAGTAGAAGGAATCCCTCTTAGCTATTTTCCTAGCTTCAGGTGTTATGAGACTATTTGCCCCCTCTGCTGTTCCCACTGATCCAGGATTTTTCTGGGGAAATATTTTATGGTTCTTTTGAGGTCATCAAAAGGGGAGGAGAGAGTATTTACTGATCACTTCATCATCTTGGCTTCCTGAAGTTCAAGTAGGTGACTTACAGATGTTTAATCTGCAGGCTGAAAGTCTCAGGAGCTGCTGAAGCTGATATCTGGGGCTCAGCGGATGCCACTCGATGGGCTTTGCTGGTCTCTCACCCTAGGCTGCCTCAGGTCTCCCCTGGGCCCTCCCCCTCCAATTCACTGGACTCTGTGCTCACCCCCAGGGAACAGATCCTTCCCATCTAACTTCCAGTCTGTCCTGGGCTGTGAATCTGCCACAGTCTGTCTCCTATTGGATTCTGCACCTCCAAAATTTGGTCAGATTCTCTTTTATGAGGTATCTGAAGGAGTTTGTCTAAGAGCTTAGGTGAGTTGTTGCTCTCACTCCACCATCTAAGAAAAAACTTTTTCAGTGGAGGGGGAAATTGGGTCGGTGAGAGGGAAAAAGTGAAGCTTACTGTCATCACATTTGACTTAAAGTAGGAATAACATGCACACTTACTTTGGTATGACAATTTATCTTACACTACATGAAAGCAGGGGAGAATGGGATAAGTGTGGTATGGGGGAATAATAGAACGGAGGACTAATGGGAGGAGGGATTAATTAGTAATAAGCTCTTTAGGGGAGGGACAAGGTCAAAAGAGAGAAAAGAATAAATGGGGGACTGTATAGGATGGAGGGAAATATAATCAGTCTTTCACAACATGTCTCTTATGGAAGTCTTTTGCAAAATTACACATATATAGCCTATATTGAATTGCTTGCCTCCTTAGTGGGGATTGGTGGAGAGGGAGGAATGGAGATAAGTTGGAACTCAAAGTTTTACCAACAAATATTGAGAATTGTTTTTGCATGCAACTTGGAAGTAAGAATTACAGGTAATGGGGTACGGAAATTTATCGTGCCCTACAAGAAAAGAGAAAAGATGGGGATAAGGGAAGTGAGTGGTATGGAAGAAAGGAGGACAGATTAGGGGAAGGGGTAATCAGAATGCACAGTGTTTTGGGCTGGGGGGAGGGGAGAGGCGAGGAGAAAATTTGGAACTCAAAATGTTGTGGAAATAAAGTTGAAAACCAATAAATAAATAAATAAATAAATAAATAAATAAATTAATGAATGAATGAATGAATGAATGAATATATAAATAAATAAATAGATGAATAAATAAATAAATAAACATTCTAGAAAATGAAAATATAGACGACAATATGAAATATCTCGTGGGAAAAACAAATGACCAGGAAAAGAGATTCAGGAGAGATAGTTTAAAAATTACTGGACTACCTGAAACCATCATCAAAATTACCCTGGAGCATTATCTTTCAAGAAATTTTCAAGGAAAACTACCCTGATATTCTAGAACTTGAGGGCATAACAGAAATGAAAAGAATCCGCCAACCAACTCCTGAATGAAATCCCAAAAGAAAAACTCTTAGGAATATTGTAGTCAAATTCAGAGTCCCCAGGTCAAGGAGAAAATATTCCAAGCGAAGAAGAAATGACAACAACAACAATTCGAGTATTGTGGAAACACAATAAGGATAACACAAGATTTAGCAACTTTTACATTAAGGGATTAGAGGGGAGAAGAGAGAGGAAGGGAGGGGATGGGAGGAGAGGAGGAGCTGTGTTGCCTGACTGGAATTGTCCAGCTGTGTCCACATCAGTGTATCACTCAGGATTGCACCTTCTGCATTATCTCTGACCTTTCTTCCTAGCTCCCCATATCCAAATTCATTGCCACTTCTAGTCTATTGTATCTCAATGCTGCTTGCATCCATTCCTTTCTCTACTAACATACTTTTTCTACTGGTTCAGGGCCTCAGAGACTCTGGGATGGAATGTTATAGGCTCCTGAAGGGTTGCTCCCACTCTTCAATAATCCACCCTTCACACAGCTGTGATTCAGAATAATATATGCATTAAGGCTTATATTTGGCCACCCCTGACCTCCCTTTACTTCTACTACTTTAAAACAAAGAAAAAATATACACATAAAAACAATTTCATGGCTCCCTAATGACTTTAGGATAGACTCAAATCCTTAAGCTAGCAGTATTGAAAACCTTGCCCAATTTTATTTCCTTTTCAATCTTGTCTCAGATTAGTATTTCTCATATGCCCTCAGTTCTTATTGAACTGTCCTACTATCCATTCTCCATGTAAAGAATGCAATCTCCCCCCAGTTGACATTGTCAAAAAAAAATCTCCTCATGGGTTGGGGGGTAGAGACACTCAATCCCTCTGCATATTGGCAATTGAGAAGCTTCATGCTCACTTCAAAGCGCAGCTTTGATGGTCCTTCCTCCCTGAGACTCTTCCTCACTCCCTCAGTTATAAGTATATTCTCCAGCTAGAAACTTTGCATATACTTAATATTCATTTCTATACTTTTTCCATATCCCCGACCCCAGAATATGAGGTCCTTATGGTTAGAAGTTGTTTATTATATATTGCGGTTTGTAAAATCACTGACTGGTAGTGTGTTTCACTTGGAAAACAAAGAAACAAACAAAAATCCTATGCCAGTGACTTCCAGGGTATAGAGATATCCCAGGGAGGAAATGCCCTTATAAGTGTTTTCATCATGTCTTGCAGCTTAGGCTTGTAGCTGTGCCTTTAGGGAGGTTCTGGATCCTGGTCACTTGGTTAGTAGTGGTCCCTTCTGGATTCTGATGCAAGGTCTCCATTTACTAAGCTATTCTGCCTTGGAGATTGAAGGTATTCAATTTTTGTTAAAATGTGAAATTGGTTTGAAACTCCAATAGGTGAGTTTTCTAGGGTCATTCAATCAATTAATCAAAGTACTCAATTATGTACTTATATGCCAACATTAGTACTATGTGCCAAGAGAGGTATCTAGAGGGCTTAGCAGATAAGGTTCTGGGTCTGGAATCAGGAAGATCTGAATTCAAATCATACCTCAGATACTCACTAGCTGTGTTACTTAACCTATGTTTGCCTTAATCCATTAAAGAAGGAAATGGCAAATCACTTCAGTACCTTTGCCAAGAACCTCCTTCCCCACCCTCCACCCCCGCAAAAAGAAAACAAAAATGGAGTTAGAACGAGTGAGTCAGGACTGAAAAACCATGTTCCAGGTACTGTTCTAACCCCTAGGGATACAAAAAGAGGAAAAAGACAATCTGTACCCTCCAAGAGCTTACAGTCTAACCCGGAAGGCAACATGCAAAGAAACATATCCAAGACAAGTTATAAACACCATATAGGAAATAAGTAACAGGGAAAGCATTAGAATTTAGAGGGATGGGGGCAAGTCTCTTTGGGCCTGAACCCAGTTCTGTCCCCCTGTCTCCCAGCCTTTCCTCAATCTGAGGCTGAGGAAGGAAGCAAGATGCTGCAGTAGAAACATTTCCAGTAGTTTGTGTGCCATTGGGTATGTCTTCTTCCTCCCCAAGTCTCAGTTTTCTCCCGGGTAACTGGGGAAGGGGCCCGTCTGGTCTGTATCATACTTAATGAAAACTCCTTAGCCATTCATCACCACAGACTCTTTCAGTCTAAGATTCTACGCAGGGTCAGCCTGGAGCCTCACTCACCCCTGGGCCCTCTATCTGCCAGCCTTCTCGGTGATAGGCGCTTCTCGGACATAGAGAACTGCCCCTTGCACTAGAGATTCTAGGCAGCGTCCACCTCCGTGCCCTCTGGATCCGTTGCCAGTCGAGGTCCCATGCCTGGCCCCACTGGCCTGACCTGAGGAGACAGGCAGGTTCCAGGGGCAGTACACAGACAGAGGGACCTAGCTGGCCAGAGCCCCACATCCCTCTCAAAACTCTCACATCTCTCACTCCGGTTCTTGCATTGTCTAGAGAGGGGAAAACCAGACTGGAGGCGGGAGCTGCGGTGGAGCCTCCACCACCTTCCTCTCAGGGTGATGCGGCGGGGTAAGGGATTGAGGGAGGGGGCGGAGCTAGGTGGGAGGGGCGGGGTCAGGCAGGAGGGGCAGGGCCAGGGGCCGGACGACGTCGCGCGTCGCTTCTGAATGAAGCGGAGCTCCCACTCTGCTTGCTCTGCCACTGCCGCTTCTGGTGCCCGGCTCAGCTCCGCAGCTCCCGGGCTGCCCCAGGCTTGGTCTATTGGGCTCCCACCGCCACCCCCGTTTTTTCAGGTGCGGCCGCCAGGCCTGCCCTTGCCCCTGACGCCGCGCACTCTGCTGGCAGCCTGCAGCCAGCGTGATCGCGGCAGTTGGCGGCCAAAGCCGGGCACCGATGGGTAGCGGGAAGCGTCCTCACCCCCTCCCCGGCGCCGCCGCAGCCGCCCCTGCCCGGGATCGCCCGTCCGGCTGAGTGGCATTCCATCCCGCGCGTCCCCTAGCTGGACGGGCGGGTGGACCAGCGGCAGGCTGGCTGACCAGGGCATGTAGGATGCTCCCGGGTCCGAACCTCCCACGGCGGCGGCTCTGCCGGCCCCCGCAGCCTCCCCCTCAACTGCTCTGGCAGATGAACGCGGAGCTCTCCCCGCAACCGCCGCCGCCCTGCCTGTGGATGCTGCCAAGCTCCGGGGGGCTCCTGCGGCTGGCAGCTGGGGTTGTGTCTCCGCCTCTACTGCTGCCCTCACCCCCGCAGCCGCTGCCACCACTGCTTCCGGGGGTGCCCAGTTGGCAGGTGCCCTGTGAGCCCTCCTTTCTACCGATGGTACCTCTATCCTCAGCGGCGCCTGATTCCCCAGCAGCTCAGTACCCCTTGCTGAATGAGCAGGTAAGGATCTGCACCCCTATTCCCCAATCTCTCTCCGCCTCCTCGTGCTCCCTTGGGGCCGCCCCCCGGCAGCTTCCAGGTCCCACTGGGGTCCGCCTTTGCACTCTAGGTAGGGGCAGCCCTCCGGGCCATACTCCTCCCTTTCAGCTCGCTGTCCCTTTTGCTAGCTTTTATTCTCCAGGGTTCTTGGACTTCCAGAATGATCAATATGAAGCCTGGCAGCGATCCTTCTGTCCCCACCCCCAAAAGTTCGTGCTTTCAGCCTCCGTTCCGATCTCAGGGGGGTTATAGAAATGCTTACCGAGGTATTGGACAGTTCACATTGGAGGTGGATGACCCTCTTCAGCCAGAGAACCAACAATCCTGGGGGAGAACTTTCTTCTCCTATCCCAATTTCGCTGTCCAGGAGGTAGTCGTGCTGAAGTTCCAGCCTGCTAAAAACCATGGGCTGCAGCCATGTACCTACCATGGCGGAGTTACACACGCAGAAGTTAATACTTTCACAGTCTCTGACAGACTTCAAAAGCAAACCAGGAAGGTCTGCTAATCGATAGTAATTTCTCATTCATATCTGGGTGGGTATCTCTCCTGCCCTCTTTAAAAAAGGCCGAGGGCATTCACCAAAGGAAATCTTCTACCGAAGTGAGTGGGAAAAAAAAGGGTATTTAGGATAAAGAACTAGTAACACTTAATGTTTTCTGAATCTTCCTTCCTTGTGCAACTGATGCCATAAAATTGTTTTATGATATACTGTACTTCAGAAGAGTTTGCCTCAAAGAAGACTGTAGAAAAGGCGAGAGCAGAAAGAAAAGGGAGAGAGAAGCGAAGAAAAAAAATCAAGACGGAGGGAGGGAGGAAGAGAGAATAAAGGAGAGAGAGAGAGAGAGAGAGAGAGAGAGAGAGAGAGAGAGAGAGAGAGAGAGAGAGAGAGAGAGAAGAGGGGAGGAGAGGAGAGGGGAGGGGAGGGGAGGGGAGGAGAGGGGAGGGGAGGGGAGGATAGGAGAGGAGAGGGGAGGGGAGGGGAGGGGAGGAGAGGGGAGAAGAGGAGAGGAGAGGAGAGGAGAGGGAAAAAAAGAGAGAATGGTTTGAATCATGATAGATTTCAATTGGGAGGCAGAATAGAAGTCTTCTTTCAGGAAATGCTTCTTTAGTTATCTTTTGTGTTTCTATGCAGATATTACATTTTAGGCAGCTTTCCCCTTACTCTGATCATTAATTTCATTAGCATATTTGAATAAATCCTGTGAAAAAAATGGGAGTCTTCTATGTATCTCTTTCCAGTTGCATCCTGTGAAATTGATGCAGCCCCACCCCCTATCCTTTTAAAAGTGGACTATGAGAACTAAAACTACATCGTGTATTTAGTTCTCTGTGATATTTTCATATTCGTCTAGTTTCTTTTTGGATTTGTTAAATAAACCTGTAGTCATTGCAACATTTTGGAGCTTGCTATGTCTGAAGGCTACCACTAGAGGTATATAATGCCAAGGAACTAACATTTTCTGTTTAGAAAGCTGCATTTGTGTGTGTGTGTGTGTGTGTGTGTGTGTGTGTGTGTGTGTGTGTGTGTGTAAATGGAAAAAGCAAAAGAGGAAAACACTACAATGTACATTTTTCTGTTTCTTTTGGCAATTGGATTTACTATAAAATATTAAGTTTTAGAATAAAAGAACACTGAAGAGCAGCTAATATGTCTATATACATGTAGTATGCATATAATGTTAAAGGTATATATGTTTGCATGATCTTAAAATTCATATGTTGGGAGATTTCTCTAGCATTAAGCCATACCTCTTATTAATTACTCACTAATCAGGATTCAATTATGTATGTATTTTAAAGAATCTTTTTTGAAAATCTTGAGCTGCTCATATTCAATGCTAGTTTTTATCATTATGTTATATGCATTAGGTTTTGTTAGTAATTCTAGACTCAATAATGTAGTTATATTTTATTTGAAAGATTTTTTTAGATGCTTTATGCCTTAGCACTTTAGCTTGTTTTTAATGAGAAGAAAAGGATCATTAAGGGATCTATTTATTTGGGAGAAGATGATCTTTTATTTCCTTAAATTGGGAAAAATGGGTCATTAATATAGAAATGTTATGAAGATACAGTATTTTTCATGTTTATCAAAGTAATCTTACTATCTTTTTTCCTTATACTTGACAATCCTTTAAAAAATTGGGGGGAAGGGTAGTTCATCACCTCAACATTTATGTGCTGGTGTCTTTATGCTTGGAAGTTAGTTTTAGTTAGTATTCAAGAATGCAGTATTCAACATTGATTTGTAATGTTACTAAATCAATATATTTACCGTCATATTCACTATTCATGAAATATGGTACTCATTTAACACTGCAGAATGGGAAAATGTATTTGATATTTCAATCACCTTTAGAAATAATTTTTTAAAAGTCGTTGGACTCAACGACCCCAGCATAAAACAGCGGCTCTTTAGACCCAAGCATTGTGGATGTATTTTAGAATAAACAACACTTAAATTTCCTTTTCTATCATTTTGTTTTTTAGTGGATGTTTGGAGTTCAATCACCTGTAATAGGATTTTCTCCTTCTTCTAATGTGGATTTGATCCCTATTTTCCCCCATGTATACACTTCTGCTCTTCCACCTCCTGTAGGAAAAAGTTGGCTAGACAAGAGGATGCCCAATTGTAAGGTAAAAATGACAGTAATTTAGTTGAATCAGTAGATTTTAATTGTTAAATTTTATGCATTTCACTACAAGAAAAAACAGTGGGATTTAAAAAAATATATGTCAATTTACTAACCATCTATCTAAACCCTTGCACAGTAAAAATGAATTACTAAAAAATACCAATATGTTGTAGGGATTAAAACCCAGAGTCTTAATTTTTTTAAATTCAAGGCATTGTCTGCATTATTTTTCACTGGCATTTTATTTTGTCAGATTTTTGAATTTGCTATTTTGTGCTTTTTTGTCTTTGCTTATTTGGGAACACGTGAGTTTGAATTGTTTATATTGTAGCATCCTTAAAGTTACTAGATCAGTATCAGGGGTCATTACATATGTATAATGCATACATGCATGCATATATGTGAATATGTATGTATGTATGTATGTATGTATTAAATCAGGGACTCTTTCCATCATAGCAGAAGTCAATTGTAGCTTAGTAGATGCATTTAGAGGCTATTGGAATCTGTGAGAGGCTGAGTGATTGTCTGTGTTCATAAACATAAAAATCAAATGCAAAATTTGAACCCAGACAAGTGTTCTAGTATCTTCTTCTAACACTACATTCATTAAATTTTGGTACTTCTCAATGTTCTCATGTAATTAATAAAATAGATATATTTCCTCTCCCCAATCCTCAACTAGTTTGGATTGTTGTTTATGTTCAGACAATGACAATTAAAGCCACAAACTGATTATTATCTTAATCAATGCATAAAAGCACCCATATTGGAAAAGGTTATTTGGAACTGATATCTGCATTTTGCAACTTACTTTGGTCAAAGATACTAGTCTGTTTCTAATGTCTTAACTTCCATTTGAATGTGTAGCACAACCAAAGTTTCTGTTTCTACAACCAAAAGTCTAAAAGTACAGTTCAATAGATCTCAACAATTCATTCCAAGTTATGACCAGGCTGGATCCCCACATTGTTGTCTCATGGCACTTAACTCATAACATCATTGAAAATAGTGAATTTGCTACAGTGGGCACCCTTCATTGGATGAGAATAAATAGGTTTCTTTGACTAGCTACTGTATATTGATTGGACTTGATTTCTAGAATCAATCTAATTTACTGCAGAAACAAACAAACAAAAAGTATCTATCCATTATCTATGGGGACAATTCATAATAATTCTTTCCATTACCCATCTATAAGGAATAGGCTTGAGCATTGTTTTGTATTTTCAAAATTTGACCAGAGTCTTCTAGAATTTTCAAAACTAACAGATCCTTAGTAGAAGAAAGATTTTTTTACCTTAATTAAACAATGATTTATTCTAACTACATTCAGAAAGGCTATTTTTATAAAAGTCACACAATTTGTAATGACTTGGAAATGCCAGTTATTTTGAACCAATGTAAGGCAGGACTGAATACATGTTCTTGATAGTGTTTGTTTATTGTGACAACTTACTTAAGAGATTCATTTTACTTTATCTTGGACAGATATATTTAAATAACACATTTGCTCTGGACTCTACTTGGATACATCCTGAGGAATCAAGATTGTTTCATGGACATGAAAAGTCACATTTAATGACAAATCAGGTGGCTATGACTGTATCTAGGCCAGGCCCTGCCTCCAGGCATCTTCCCACAGTGGTGTTAGCACCTCAGCCTATACCAGGTTGGTAAAAATGATGGTGATTACTTCTATTCATCATATTTTACTCTCTCCAACTGATTGTCATATGGCATTAATTGTGAATAGTATATATCTCATGTTCATGGAAACATCAGTTTGGTAAAAAAAAAAAAAATCGATTTGAGTGGCCAGGAGATAATCTGATATAAGACAGTTAGATAGTATCTTCATTATTCACCATTGTTTAAGAAATAAAGTGTACTAGCAAGCTGTACAGATGGATAAAATATAGGGAAATTTTTAATCAGTGTTCTATTTTTAGAATTTTATCTTATCATCTGTTGGCAACTAACAATATAGGTTGCTAACTGTTCAGTCAACCCAGTTTAAAAAAAATTCTTATGTGGGACAATGAGATTGAAAAAAGTCATTAAACTGAATGGGCCATTCATTTTAAATGTTTTAAAGTTCCTATCATGTTGAAATTCTTTACAAGCAATATGAAGGCTTCATAAATGGAAAATAAAGGATATAGATTGTTTTGAAGATTTATTTAGTTCAGAGTTTAAGTTTCAGTGACCTAAAAGATCATTTGCTCCAGTAAAAACAAATGACCTCATTCCTGGATAGAAGATTTTATATTAACCATGCAATGATGGAGAAATAATGAAATCATTTTTATTTAAAAATTCATTTAAACATCTCCTGGACTCATAGCTATATCATACAAATATATGTGGGTCCCTTCAACATTCGCTTAAACCCTCTCCTACTATGCAATTGATTTTAATATTTCACAGTTATCTTAGGGTTTTTTCTATTCCTATATTTTCTTATTGTTTCCAAGCATCCCTTATGTTAATGAGCAATGAATCTTATTTAGCACTGAGTCCCAGAGAACAGTTCAAATATTTTCTGTTTTTCAGTGGTTGTAATGATACTTGTCTGTGAACTGCTTTCTGTTCTTGCCTTTCTTAAATTATTGATTAACTGTAAAGTAGATCAACATCACATAGTTATACGTTAGTAAATATGTTTACAAGAAAACAGTAATGCTTCCTATTTGATTTTCACTCAGTGGAAAAAGATTTGCTTATTTTGCTCCTCAGCTTGTATTATTTGTCTGCTTTTGAGTTTTTGTCCAACCATATGAGTAAATAAGAATTATTTTCCCTAATTCATGGATTCCTTTGATACTAATACAATTATGAGTGTGGTAATTTGACATAACGAGAGTAAGGTAAATGTGCTAATTCTTAGCAGAGTGTCGTTGCATAGGAGGTGCTTAATAATAAGTTGTTGATAGAATAGATGAATGAAAACAATTTGTTCAGTGAAAAATATTCTGTCAACTTGACCCTTCTTTGTTCTATCAACTCAGCAACTAACCTTTTTGAACATATTGGCCAGTGTTCATCTGTTGGGTTGGCTGCCAAGTGTATATTAGGGACAATCTGAGTTCAATGGTTTTTTGATGAAATTTGCTATTGTACTTTTATACAGTCAAGTGTAGATGCATACGAGGCTGCTTCTTGCAAAACCCTGATGACAGATGTGAGTTTCTCAGCAGCGTTCTATGATAAATATTTTATGACATCTATTTAAAGAATACTCTTGTAGTTTTAACTTTCTTGTTAAAAGTTATATATCTGTATATATTTATATATACACAGACACACATATAAATAGATACTATATGTATATATGTCGTAAAAGGGGAAAAAAGCACCCTTTCTTCTTGCTTCGGTCTATAATTTGGGAAAATTCCTTTCTCCCTTTCCACTCCCCTGACTTTTCCCTAATCTGAAAGCCAAAAGGGAATGTGGCTTTGGCAGGTTTACATATTCTGTTTTTAAAGGAAATGTGTTTACTCCAGCTGAAATTTCAATGACAGTGCACCCGTTTTGACTCAATAAATAGTGTGAAATTGAAAATAATGATGTCAGAACCAATTTGGTTTCAGATAATGTTGGATGGTATCTACAGCTGAGTGGAATACAATCCCTTATTTACTAGGAAGGGTTTCTAATCTCCCACAGGCCACTAGGGGGCCTTAAGGGGCAATTTTGTGACATAGCCACAGGAGAAAGTGGCTGGTGACCTTGCACAGCCCTCCCTCGCTCCAATCAAACTCAACTGCAATTCATGTCATCATTTCCCTGATGTCATGGTCCTCTTCGAAAACGAAGGACAGGCACAACGTGTGAGTAGACCAAGCTGCCTGAACGTGGACTCAGTTAGCTGGGTAAATCAGCTCTCTCTCTCTCTCTCTCTCTCTCTCTCTCTCCCCCTCCCT
Organism: Notamacropus eugenii; assembly: GCF_028372415.1. Lineage (NCBI taxonomy): Eukaryota > Metazoa > Chordata > Mammalia > Diprotodontia > Macropodidae > Notamacropus > Notamacropus eugenii. The sequence continues at coordinate 288,842,487 of NC_092872.1, read as the reverse complement.
CTTCCTCTCCCTCTCCTTCCCCTCTCAAAGGGGAAGTAAATTTCCAGCTAATTTGGGGTTTACTTCTTATCTTCCTTCCTTCCTTCCTTCCTTCCTTCCTTCCTTCCTTCCTTCCTTCCTTCCTTCCTTCCTTCTTTCCTTCCTTACCCCAGTTCACTCTGAAGCTCACACATTCAACCACAATTAATGGCTGTAATTTGGGCCCTCCTGGCTTTGAGAGAATTTAAAATGAATGTTAATGGTAACTGTTTCTCTTTGGAATAGCATCACTGAGTATCTTCTCCTTTCAGCTTGATTGTTTTGTTTTGGTTTTAATAAAAAGGGTCAACACTTAACTCACTTTTTAAAGAGGCAAGGCCTATTCCCTCAATGGGCATTACCTCACTTTAAGTGAGTATCTGAAAAGGTCTTAGCCGAAAAGGGCCAGGGTCTCCCATTGCATCCTGGGTCATCTCCAGTCATCCTGATGAATATCTGGTCCCTGGATCCAGATGACTCAGGAAGAGAAAGTGAGGCTGGTGACCTTGCACAGCCCTCCCTCACTCAAATCAAAGTCAACTGCAAGTCATGTCATCAGTTCTCTCACCTTTGGTATCAAATCCAGTTTTAGATGGCATGGACAGTTGGAAATATGGTGGATAGAACCACAGTAGATAATAGAAAAGGAAAGTGATTAATTTTAGTCTGTAACTTAGTGCAATGTATTCATAAGTTCAAAAGCTATCAAAATATAGAGACCTAGTGGAAGAAATCAAACTAATGTTGAAAAAGAATTTTAAATAAGTACCAACCAAAACCATACTGTTTTTGAGACACAATTGTATTTTGGAATTAATATATCAGTGATTGTACATGTAGAAAAATGGAATAATATTGAAGGAGTTTGATTTTAGAATTTGAAGCCATGATGGATATGGATATTGAATAGTTGAATTTTTTTAAAACAAGTCATTTTCTTGAATTACAGCTAATTCCAGGCAGAACAAGGGTCCAAATACTGTCTGTCATAAAGTGAAGGCATGGACTAATCTGTTTGAATTAAAGTGAAATATCATTTCTTTGAGATTTTCCTAAAGAATGAATTTTGTTTATTAGAAACTAATAAAAAAAATTAATGATTGCTAGAGTTGTTATTGTATTAGCAGTATTTCTTTTTTCTTATCTAATTTAATTCCATTTAGAAAGAAATGGTCCGGGATAAGTCATTATCCTACTGATGTTCTTTTAGATTTCATGTGGACACTGGAGATGGAAGAAGAAATGACTGTCTTGTTTTATTGATAATTGAGTTAAAGTATTTAGAGGCAACTTTACTCTCTGTGGGCCTATGAAAAACTTCTTTAAGATAACTCCCAGAATGATGAGATTAATGATGTGTACCTCATTCTTTAAAAATATAAGTTTGGATTTCTTCCACTAGGTCTCTATATGTTGAAAGTTTTTTGTTCCTTATTAGAGGTAATGAATATTGGAATGTGAAATCCATGAAAATTTTTATTTTTAATACTTTACAAAGCAATGTTATACCTGAAGTTTAGATAAGAATGATATTTAAGAGACATTTTATTTAATAATATCTTTAAAATTATCCTAATTGTTTTATTTATTGACTAATTTATGAATACATCGCACTGTGATATATTCTTACAACTGCTACTATTCCTTCTCCACCTTTTACTACTATTATGACTATGACTACCACAATGATCATGACGATGACAACAACAACGACGACGACGACTACTACTACTACTACAACTAATGACCATGACTACTACTACCTCTACTACTAATAAAACTACCATCATCACATCACCAACCAACATCCCCACTAACACCACCACCACCAATACTACTGCTACTACTACTACTACTACTACTACTACTACTACTACTACTGCTATACTACTACAGTGTTCACATAGCATTTTAATATTTGCAAAGCTATTTTCAGATTTTATTCCATTTTGTCTTTATTATAACCTTGTTAGGTAGATGGTATTTTATCCCCATTTGACAGACAGTGAAACCGAGTCTGAAAGATTATGTCATACACTTGGTTTCCTGCAGCTATTCTGTATCTAAGGCAGGATTTGAAATAATGACTCTAATAACTTTTTGAATCCAAATTCAATGCACTATGAACTTTGGTACCTAGGTGCCACTATGTTAATAGTCTGTCATTGAGTTTAGTGAAAATGAACACTAAAATTATAAACAGGTGATATTAAACATCTAGTGAGACTTTATTTTTTACCTTTTGAATTTTTTATTTATTTTATTTTATTTTTTATAATTTGTTTATATATTTTTAGATTTTAACATTCGTTTACACAAGATTTTGAGTTCCCAGTTTTCCCCCTATCTCTCCCCTCCCCCCACCCCAAAACACCATGCATTCTGAATACCCTATACCCAAATCTGCCCTCTCTTCTATCACACCCCTGCCTTCCCTTATATGCATTTTCTCTCTTTTCTTGGAAGGCAAGATAGATTTCTATACCCCATTACCTATATTTCTTATTTCCCAGTTGCACGCAAAAACAATTTTCAACGTTCATTTCTTAAACTTTGAGTACCAAATTCTCTCCCTCCCTCCCTCCCCACACATCCCTACTGAGAAGGCAAGTAATTAAATATAAGCTATACATGTGTAGTTTTGCTAAAGACTTTCTCAATGTGTGTGTTAGTCCTTCATTGCCAAAGAAAACGATGCCATCAGAGAAACAATGACATGACTTTGCACTTTGTTTTTGAGTGAGGGAAGGCTGTACAGGTCACCAGACCTACTTCTCCTCCAGAGTCATCTGTATCGAGTGACCAGATATTCATCAGGTTGACTGGAGATGACCCAGGATGATGCAATTGGGGTTAAGTGACTTGCTCAAGGTCACATGGCTAGTGAGTGTCAAGTGTCTGAGGTGAGATTTGAACTCAGGTACTCCTCTCCTGGCCTGCACTCTGGTCTGTGAGCTGCCACAAACTTTTCTGCCCAGGATCTGTGAATAGAATTTCCTCTCCAAAACCTCCACCAGCTTCACCAATCAGTGCTCCTACTCCTCTCCCCAGAAATGCCACTCAGGTCTGAAATCCAAATCAGTGGCTCAATTCCTCCAGCAGCTTTAAGTTGAGGGCTACAAAAATGAGCCCTGCTGCTGCTGCCACTTAGGACCGGTATTAGGGATGGACCCTGCTCCCTTCTCACTCAGGTGAAAGAGTTTTCTCACTGATCTTTGAAGCTATCTCTGGCATTTGTTGTTTGAGGGATTTGGGAAACTGCAGCTGCTGCCTGTGGTGCCCAGAAACCTGCTCCAGTCCTGTCCCTGCCATGCAGCACAGCCAAGGCTGGGCTGTGCTCCACTCTGAGCCCGTTGTGATAGACCTTTCATGTCGGCCTTCCAGGCTGTCTTGGGCTGAAAATCTCTTTCTCTCTGTCGTTTCATGGCTTCTGCTGCTCTAGAATTTGTGTAGCGTCATTTTTTACAGATATTTTGTGGACTGTAGGGAGAGAGCTCCTACAGGTTATCCTTCTACTATGCCATCTCGGTTCTATCCCGAGATTTTCTTTATTTGGGTAGTTGATACTAATATTTTGCTCCATCAAGTGATCAATCTAGTAGAAATATCCTGGTGACATAACCTTAGGCTCATCCAAATAGTTATGCTTTTGTAAAAGGGACATTTTCCCCATCGATAGTGATTTCTTCTTGGAATCTGGTATCAGTTGCATTGACAATTGAATTAATGGATTCTCACCCATAGTGTAAACTATTAGTAGACTACTGAAAAATTGTGGAAAATGGTAGCTATAATAGAGTTGAAGAAGATACTACAAAAATGGAAATTACTTTTATGAGTTTGATTGGGATAAATTCTACAGGAAGGGGAAAAAGCAAAGGTGGACCCCTACCTTCCAAAATAACAGTGGTGTCTACAGACATCCTATGGGACATCATTTGATGCTTGATAATTTATTTTTATGAGAGAGAGGGGAACCAGAATGCTCCATTCAGTTCAAACAAAATCAGGAAGTAGATGATGTGATTCCCACATTTTACCCAAACAGATGTTCATGATAGCCACTCAAGAACTGTTTATAATCAGCACTTCCCATTGGACTTGGTATATAATATGTGTTTAATGAATGCATGTTGACTTGATGACTTTATAGGAAGAGATAGTAAAAAGTTGAGAACAGATGGTAGGAATTTTGCTAATGAAGAGATCATTGAAAATATTAGAGAATTTTCAGTTACATGATGGGATTGAAAGAGAAATTGGGGAGGGAGGGAGAGACGGAGGGGGAGAGAGAGAGAGAGACAGAGAGACAGAGAGACAGAGACAGACAGAGACAGAGAGACAGAAAGATACAGAGAGACAGAGACAGAGAGAGAGGTCATAAACTTTTAATAATGGATAAAGGATCTTGGAAAATGGGCAATCTCCATAGAGTTGGATCCTTGGAGTCAAGAAGACTTGAATTCATATATTGCTTCCAAGTTGTTGGTGATCCTTGGTAGATAATTTATAACCTCAGTTTCCTCATTTGTACAATAATAGTAATCATAGCACTTATACACCAATGTTTTTAAAATCAAATGAGTTAATATAGATAAAGTACTTTGAAAGCCTTAAAGTCCTCTGTAAATGCTGTCATTATCATCATAATCATCATCACCACCACCACTACCACCATCATTATTATTGTTATTTTTATTATTACAATTTGTTTCAGAAAACCAAAATGAGAATTTGAAGAAGTGTTAGAGTAGTGATTTGGAAGATGAGATAGAAAGTTTGTATTTTGTTAGTGCTTGTGTGAGAAGTCACTTACTGAGCATTAATTTTCCTCTAGGCATATATCTGAAATTGGGGAGAGGACAGGAGGAGTTCTTTCTTCTCCTCCTCCTCCTTCTTTTCTTCTTCTCCTCCTCCTCCTACTTAATCTTCTTCCTCCATCTCTTACTTCTTTGGCTTCTTCCTCCATCCACTTGGATGGGAAAAACACATATTTATCTCATTATCATCAGTTTCCTTTATAAACAAATATAAGTTATTTTATTCATTAAACAATCATCCTTCTGAGAAAGAGTCAATAGTCTTCATTAGTCTGCCAAACAGGTCTATAACACAAAACAAGTTAAAAGCCAATGGATTAGATTTAAAACCATAATCTTTTCCTACTTTTTAGGCATTTTTCAACTTATTCTCTGCCACATACTCTTCAATCCAGTACCACCAGTATCTTTTCTGTTTTTCAAAATAAGACACTTTATTTCTTG